>NC_084845.1:23575003-26065003 GCF_033115175.1 Lepus europaeus
GGGAGTGGTGAAATAACAGGAGATTAGGATTTAATGGATGTTTGGTGCTAATGAACTGAGACTGTGAAAAAAGATATGGTGGGGGAGAGAACTCACAGAATTCACATGAGTACTCTCCAGAGACGCTACAATTCGGTAACCTTGGCCACCCAGTGGAAGTCTGTAGGAGAATTGGAGCCCACACTGAGGGCAGCACTGATTCCCTGTGTGGTCCTTGGGAAAGAGCTTCCGATCTCTGGCTCCTGTGGGTATATCATTCGCCTGCTAACTACCTCCAATTCCATTCAGCTGTGTGGAATTACTTCCCTTTTGAATCAAAAAAAAAAAGAAAGAGAGATTTACCATGCATAACCTGGGAGTGTCACCTTTGACACACCCTCAACCCTGAGGAACCAAACAGAGCTCTCAGGCCACACCCATCTCAAGTCTCTAAGGTTCCATCGAAAGCAGACAGTCCACTTATTCTAGAGTCACATTATAAAAAGAAAAAAACACCACAGTGAAGAAACCAAAGAATATCTCCAATATGTCGAACAGCACACACAAAAACTGAGGTAACAAGAACAAGGAAGATATCATGATGGCCCCAAATGAAAAAGACACCCCAATTCAAGACTACGAAGATGATGAGAGAGAAGAAATGCAAGAAGCGGATCTCAAAAAATTGATAAGAACATTAAGAAGTTCTCAAAAACAAATTCTTGAACTACAGAAATCCTTAATGGACAAGATAGAAAATCTCTTGCATGAAAATGAAATATTAAGGAGGAATCAAAATGAAATTAAACAACTAGTAGAATAAGAAACTGTGATCGTGATGAGAAATCATAATGAAATGAAAAATTCAATAGATCAAATGACAAACACATTAGAGAGACTTAAAAACAGAATGGGTGAAGCAGAAGTGAGAATATCGGACTTAGAAGACAGAGCACAGGAAAGTATAAAGTCAAACCAAAGAAAAGAAGAGGAAATTAGAAATCTAAAAAAATATTGTTGGGAATCTACAGGATACTATTAAAAAAACCAACATTTGGGTTCTAGGAGTTCCTGAAGGCAGTGAGAGAGAGAAAGGATTAGAAGGCCTTTTTAGTGAGATACTTACAGAGAACTTCCTAGGTCTAGAGAAGGACAGAGACATCCTAGTACAGGAAGCTCATAGAACCCCTAATAAACATGACCAAAAGAGATCCTCACCACGACATGTTGTAATCAAACTCACTACAGTGAAACATAAAGAAAAGATTCTAAAATGTGCAAGAGAGAAACGTCAGACTTCTCATCAGAAACCCTACAAGCCAGAAGGGAATGGCAAAACATAGCCCAAGTACTAAGAGAGAAAAACTGCCAGCCCAGAATATTATATCCTGCAAAGCTCTCATTTGTGAAGGAAGGTGAAATAAAGACTTTTCATAGCAAACAGAAACTGAAAGCATTTGTTGCCACTCATCCTGCCCTGCAAAAGATGCTTAAAGATGTGTTATACACAGAAACACAGAAACATGGTCATCAATATGAAAGAAGGTAAAGGAAGGAAACCTCACAGCAAAAGATCACAGGAAGCTCAATTTCTCTTTGACATAGAATTAAAATCTGATTCTCTGTTAAAGCAATGTGTTAAAGTAACCTATTATGTTTTCTTGCTGTCTGTTACATTCTAATTGTTCAAAAACAGCTGAATTTTTATTAAGAGCTATGGGTTATTTAAATATGTGCTTATTTTCAAAGATTTGAGTAATCACCTTGTAACCACAATCAAATTTGGTCTATAATGTGTTATGATTTTAAGGAATCTTATTTCAACCAGATATTTTGGATTTTGAGCCTTCTTGGCATTCTTGACAGGCATTCAAAAAAGCAAAGTTTCAAACAATCTGGACTCTAAAATTTCCAGTAAATCTTGGACTTAGAATTTTCCAGATTGGGCCCAACTGAAAAAAATCAAAGGACCTATGTCTCTCATCCTATGGAGACACCAGCTAATCAGGCTATTTGGATTATATTAGAAGTACTGTCAAGCTGTGACATGGTACTAAATTTTAAGTTTCTATAATGGAAAATGCTATTAATACAAATGTTTGAGAATTAAAAAGTCTAATGATCTTGTGTTACTAGACATGATAGTTATCTTAATGAGAAATCCCTAGAGGCCTAAAGGGTTAAATACTTGTAAAATCCTACAGGTGCTTTCAAAAATACTGTGAAGTCAGCAAGTGCCTCTTGTTGGTTGATGAGTTTGTAATTTTAAACATGGCAACTTAAAGTATTTTGTCATCCACAGTTATATGTGATTTTCTGCTCATAAAACTAAAGCGTTATTGGTTCTGTGTTTAGCTGTCTTCCTATAGGTTCCTATGTAGTTTTTCCAGCCACTTCTATTGTATTCAGTACTTTGGGATGGCTCTGTAACCAGATGAAGCCAATAATGTATTAACAGTACCAACTGAGAGAAAGTATGGTTAACTGAGGTTACTAAAAACACAGAGCAATTCAAATCAACTGACAATTTAAAAAAGAGTTAAAGATTTTAAAAGCTATTATTAAAATTGCTATATTAGTCTTTTTTATGTTATATATGTGTACCTATTGTATGTCTACATGGGAAAATTTTATTAAGAATTTTATTTTAATCGGCTTATAGATAAGATTGTCCATAAATTTAAGCTGCTAAATTTCATCAAAGATACTTTTTAATTCATGTGACCTGAATCTCTGTATCATATGTTTTATACTTGTTGGTAGAAAGAAACTAAAGACATTTCATATGTTTGTGCTTAACTTTACTGGTTAAACAAACTACACCATGTTAGATATTTAAGAGGTGTTTCCAAATACATGAATCTTAAAATTTATAGAAGGCATTGGACCTGCTGGTAAATGTTTTTTTAAGTTGTTATCTAATGGCTGCAACTGTTTGCTAAGTATTCATGTAATATTGCTATTGTCAGCAAGCGATCTAGGACTTGCTCCCTCATTTCTCTATTCTAAGCCCAACTTGTTCTTTCATTTTTCTATTCTCTTTAAGGTAGGTAACTAATTCTATAATGAAGGAATCTGTAGGATGCACAATTCAATCTTTAGACCTTATGAAAGAGATGGCTAACATTTTTCTGTAATAGCATAGCCAAAATAAGAGCTTAAATAATAATCTCTTAGCTAGATTCACTTCGCCATCAGCGAAGTAAACAGTAAGTAGAAAAAAACCTCCCTTTCAGACCAAAGGGAAAGAAAGTTTTAAAGTGAGAATATAATTTTCCTCATGGGCATTGTCTACCTTAGAAAAACTACTACAGAACATGCCTGAGACTCTAGACTTGTAGTTCAGGCCACCGAAGATTAGGGATGGGAAACGGGCACTCCCTTGACTTGCATCCTCTGCTCTGCTTTAACACAAACCAGGAGGAAAAGTGCCACGCCCACAGCTGTGATTCCAGCGTAGCAAAATGTTGTTGCGTTTGTGGTCTAAGCTTGGAGGGTCGGGGTGGGTGCTCTGTGGAGCGGAGCCTCGGGTAGTTCCTGTGCAGTCCGCGGTCGTGATGACCCCCGACTCACATAAAATGAGCTGGAGACGTGCTTGCTGGTGGCTGCTGAAGCAGTGTGTTTCTGCAATTGTAGTGATTTTGATATGCATCATCTACCTGCTTTGTTTGCACTTTGTAGTTTCGCCACATAGTAAAGGAATAGCATAGCATGATCAGAACACAGAAAATCAGATTAAGAAAATCAACATTTCTAACATTGATGTTTCACAAGACTTGGTAAAGAATATCACGGACTTTGGTCCTCCAGTAGTTAGGGCAATGTTTGAGGCACTATTAAAGTTAAATGAGAATAGTATGTTGGGTTCTTTCCTAGATGAAGTGGAACAACAGGAATTGTTAATAGAAACTTCAGTAACCCCAGAAGAAATTAGGCTTAAAAGGCTTATTGGAAATGAGCACTCGAACCCTAATCAAAAGTAAAAACAACTATTAGATAAAATTCCCAACCGCTCCCTGCCGGGAGGTTATGAGCAATACTTACTGAACGACAGATGGTGGACACGTCCACGTTGGACCCCTTCAGCTAATTTAGAACCATTAGATTATACGGGATCTTATGATGAATGGGGATTTCGCTGGGTGAATCATGATGGGAAAAGACAGAGATGGGATAAGAGAGCAGGGGGCTGGAAGGAATACATTGAAGACAGCTTGAATGGTCTTTGGGACTTAGGTCAATACCTGTTCAGCAAGTTTCCTTTGTCTTTGGGTCCCACAATAGAAGTTAACCAGTAACCTCGCCTTCACCTTTCGTTCTTAGAAAAAAATCTTGGCAAATGGAACTACAACATTTCCACTGTGTGCCCACATTGTTCCAGTGAACTCTGCATAACCTTGCTAAGTTTCTGTAATTTGTTAATGATTCTTGCCCCCTAGAATTGTCTGTAATAGTATAAAAATTGTAAGCTTGCTCTAGAATAAACGCAGCAGCATACTCATACAACTTGAGTGTCTGTCTGTCATTTCCCCCGTCGATCCTCGCTCTCCTGGACACCTTCACCCTTGTTCTCCCTCGGTCTGGGGTCTCCGGTGGAGCCGGTCCGTGGTAGGTGGCGCCCGAACAGGGACCTGAAGGACAGGTAATCTTTCTCTCTCTTTCCTTTTCCTCAGAGCAAGGACGACTCTTACCAGGGGACTGCAGCCCCGCCAGTAAAGGCTGACTGGTTAAGTGTAAGTAATTTGTAAAAAGGGGAAATCATGGGGCAATCCTTAGATAAGAATGAAAAAATGTTGGTGGTTATGTTACAAAAAATGCTGACTAAATCCAGTTTTCCTGTCTCAGTCAAAACTGTAGAGACTTTTACTTCATTCCTTAGAAGAGTGAGTCCTTGGTTCCTGGAGGGAGGCTCGTTAACCTTAGAAGATTGGAAGAAGGTTGGTAAAGAAATGCGTAGATATGTACAAAATCAAGGAGAAAATACCCTCCCCCCGCAAGCATATCAGTTGTGGTATCAAATTAGGGAACTTTTGGCAGAAACAACCCCATTTGAAGGCTTGTGCCGTGAAACAGCGTCAGACACAGGAGAAAATGACGGTTATGAAGTACTGGACTGCGGTCCTGGTGGTCCCAGGGAATGTACTCCCTTAATGGCCTCTGCGCCTCCTATGGTTTACAATGCTATTAAGAAAGAAAAGAACGATGATGATGATATGGATACCATAGACTGGGATGTATTAGAAGATGAGCAAAGAGAGGAGGATGAGGAGGACGACTTTAGAGATCACCGTCGTTTTCCTCCTGGTCCTCCCCTGCCAAAGCCTAGGAAGGCGCCTGTCCCTAAGCCTCATAAACGCTGGGATCCTTTGCCCCCAGTACCTGTGGGCTTCAGGGGTGCAGTAGCAGAAGCACGAGAAGCCGGGGACTTGGGTCTTTGTGCCTTCCCCGTCAAGGTTTCCTCTGATGATGATGAGGAACCTGCTTGGGAACCTTTGCCATTAAAAACTCTCAAAGAATTACAAAGTGCGGTAAAATCTAGTGGCCCTACTGCCCCTTATACTTTGCAAATTGTAGATATGATTGCCAGCCTTTGGTTGACCCCTTATGATTGGATGCAAACTGCAAAGGCTACCCTCAGCCCAGGAGATTTTATTCTCTGGAGAACTGAATATCAAGATAGAAGTAATTTGACTGTTTCTCAACAAAGTAAAAAGAGAGGGCCCAAGCCCACGATGGCTATGCTTATGGGGACGGGGGAATATACCACTGCGCCTAAACAGGCAAAAATTCCAAAAGATATATTGGCATTAATCACAGCGAATGCTGTGCAAGCATGGCGTTCACTGCCCCCTACAGGAACCAAACCAGGTACTTTAGCAGGACTCAAACAAGGAACTGAGGAACCTTATCAGGACTTCATATCTAGATTGGAGGAGGCTGTTACCAGGATGTTGCCTCCATCAGAGGGAACTGATATGCTTTTAAAACAATTGGCTTGGGAGAATGCTAACCCTTTATGTCAGGATTTGATTCGGCCTATAAGGAAGACAGGGACCATACAGGATTATGTTAAAGCATGTTTGGATGCCTCACCAGCTATAGTCCAGGGTATGGCCTATGCTGCAGCCATGAAAGGGCAAAAGTTTAGTGCGTATGTCAAGAAAACATATGGAGGAGGCGCAAAATCATCATCCATGGATGTTTGCTATAGCTGTGGCCAGCCTGGTCACATGCAGAGGGAATGCAAACACCCAAAAGAAGGGTCAAAAAAGCAAGGACCACCAGGCTTATGTCCTCGGTGTAAGAAGGGAAAACATTGGAAAAATGAGTGTAAGTCGAAGTTCCATAAGGATGGTACTCCTTTAGATAAGGATAAGGATGTGGATAAAAAGGAAACAAAAAACTAGATGAGGGGCGATCTCCTAGCCCCACTCCAAAGGGAGAGGAGTCACCAGGACAGAAACATCAGTTAAATCCGGAGGCACCTGAATTTACAGTGCATGATTTACCTAGGGCCACCCCAGGAAGCGCGGGGCTAGATTTAGCTAGCTCTAAAGATATAATAGTTTCAAAGTGGGATGGTGTCACTTTAATCCCCACTAATGTCAAGGGGACTTTGTGGCCTCAAACAGTCGGATTAATTATTGGTCGTAGTTCAAATTATGCAAAAAATTTTAAAGTGCTTCCTGGAGTTTTGGATTCAGACACAGAGGCAATCATAAAAATCATGATTAGGCCATTGAAAGAGACTATCCAAATACATAAGGGACAAAGAATAGCTCAATTGCTGTTACTGCCCTACATAAACTTGCCAAATAGGATTTTACAAAAAACAAGAGGCCAAGGTCAGTTTGGCAGTACAGGTGAAGAAATTTTTCTCATGCAAAACTTAGGTCAACGTCCATTTAAAACGGTTTCTCTTAATGGTAAGAAATTCAAGGGTCTTTTGGATACGGGAGCAGATAGAACATGCATAGCCTCCTCTGACTGGCCTTCAGCTTGGCCTGTTCATCGCACTGGCTCATCATTAGTAGGTCTCGGTTCAGCTAATGGAGTGCTACAAAGCTCAGCAATGCTAAAGTGGAATTGTGAAGGTAAGGAAGGTTTTATTCAACCCTATGTACTCCCTTCTCTACCTTTCACACTATGGGGGAGAGATCTGCTAGATGCAATGGATGTTAGATTGGTAACAGCCGACAATTTAAATGAGCAGCATTTTTCATAGGGGCCACTGCAGAGAATCTTTTTGCAGATAAAATTCAATGGCTGACTCAAGAACCTGTGTGGGTGAGTCAGTGGCCCCTAACAGAGGAAAAAGTGCAGGCTCTAAAGCAGATAGTACAAGAACAGGTAGAAAAAGGACATCTTGTAGAGTCTAAGAGTCCATGGAACACTCCAGTTTTTGTAATCAAGAAAAAATCGGGTAAATGGAGGCTTTTGCAAGATCTAAGGGCAGTCAACGCAGTTATGAGAGATATGGGACCATTGCAACCTGGGCTCCCATCTCCTGTGGCTGTTCCTAAAGGATGGAAAATAATTGTGATTGATTTACAAGATTGCTTTTTCACTATAAAATTAGATCCGGCTGATTGTGAGCATTTTGCTTTCAGCGTGCCTTCAGCTAATTTTAAACAACCTTTTAGAAGATATCAGTGGGTAACGTTGCCACAAGGCATGAAAAATTCTCCAACTTTATGTCAAAAATTTGTAGACAAAGCTATACAAGTAGTTAGAACAAAATATGCTACGGCATATATAATTCATTATATGGATGATATTCTATTGGCGCATTCAGATTCGGAAATATTAGAGATATTACTATATGACACCATACAGGCTTTGACTGCTCATGGACTTGTAATTGCACCAGATAAAGTTCAACGGGATAGACCTTTGAATTACTTAGGACAAATTATTAAAGATGACTACATTGTATCTCAAAAAATTTCAATTAGAAGAGATAGATTAAAAACATTGAACGATTATCAAAAGTTATTAGGAGATATTAATTGGTTAAGGCCACATCTAAAGATTACTACAGGAGAATTGAGTCCTCTATATTCTATTCTTCATGGGGACTCAAATCCAAAATCAGCTAGGACATTGACACCAGAGGCTTTAAGAGCATTACAATTAGTAGAGGAAGCCTTATCAAAGGCAAAAGTGCATCAGGTGGACTATGTTGTCCCCTGGTGTCTGTTAATTTTTTCTACAGCTTATACTCCAACTGCTTGCTTGTGGCAAGAGGGAGTCTTGGAGTGGCTCCATCTGCCCCATACGCAGGCTAAAATGTTAGCTAATTATCCTTATTTGTGTGCTATGTTAATTATTAAAGGAAGAAATCGTTCTAAAAATTATTTGGTAAAGAGCCACATACCATCGTTACTCCATATAATAAAAATCAAGTGGAGGAATTAATGCAAAATAATGAAGATTGGGTGATTGCATTGCAAAATTATACGGGTCAAATTAAATATCATTATCCAAAACATCCTATAATAGAGTTTGCTAGACATGTGGAATTGGTCTTTCCAGTATGGTTTTCACCTCAACCTTTAGCAGAAGGCCAAAACATTTTCACTGATGGGTCATCATCGGGAAATGCTGTGGTCTATTCTAAAGAGCATGGTGTTTTTGTGACCAGTGGTGAAAAGACCTCTGCTCAACAAGTGGAGATTAGAGCAGTAATATTGGCTTTTACAAAATTTCCACAACCATTTAGCCTTTATTCAGACTCTAAGTATGTGGTAAATTTATTTCCGGCTTTGGAGACAGCTTTCTTATCAGGTAAGTCATCAATTTTACAGCTATTACAGCAGTTACAAAAATTAATTAGGGAAAGAACAGCAAAGTTTTATATAGGTCATATAAGAGGCCATAGCAAGTTACCTGGGCCTCTTGCAGAAGGCAATGCTATTGCAGATATGCACACTCAACCTATCATGGCTACTGTTCAGGAGGCAGTAAAAAGCCATAAAATTCATCATCAAAACGCTGCCTCCCTGCGTAAAATGTTTTCTATCACTAGAGAACAGGCAAGGCAAATAGTCAAACAATGTACTCATTGTCCATCGGCGTATCATCCTCCCAAAATGGGTGTAAATCCCCGTGGTCTCAAAGCTAATGTAATTTGGCAGATGGATGTGACTCATGTATCTTCTTTTGGTAAATTAGGCTATGTACATGTAACTGTAGATACCTTCTCTCATTTTGTCCATGCTTCTGCAAGAACTGGAGAAGCAGTAAAAGATGTTATTCAACATTTAATACAATGTTTCCAAATTATGGGCATTCCTTCACAATTAAAAACTGATAATGGTCCTGCTTATATTTCTAAAGCCTTTGCAAATTTTTGTGCACAATGGCATATAACTCATATTACAGGTATCCCTTATAATCCTCAAGGTCAAACAATAATTGAACGAGCTCATCAAACATTAAAATTACAGTTGGAACGTCTTCAAAGTGCTAATGGATATTTTTCTCCGCATCATTTATTGTCACATTCTTTATTTGTGTTAAATCATTTAAATACGGATGAAAAAGGTCTAACAACAGCCTTAAGACATTGGGACAGGGAAGTTTATAAAACTCCCCTGCCTAAAGTTCTTTGGAAGGACTTATTAACAGGAACTTGGAAAGGCCCGGACATACTAATCACCTCGGGACGAGGCTATGCTTGTGTCTTCCCACAGGATGCTGAATCCCCCATCTGGATACCAGACAGGCTCATCAGGGAACCCCCCGGAGCGACGCCATCTCTCACGCCACTGGAAGAAGCAAAAGAGACGCATGCATCATCAGATGAGGAGACTGGAGATGACCCAGCAGTGGCAGAAAATCACGTGGACGATGATTAGGCATCTGGCTCAAGAAGCAAAGGATTTACTGGCTCGGGAGGGGAAACCCCGTACTACGTCTTACTTGTTTTTGGCTTTTCTTGCATTAGTCAGTACTCCAAAAATTGACTGTGTTCCTTATTGGGCTTATGTGCCTAATCCTCCTATTGTACAACCTATTGGGTGGTTAGACAGGGAGACCGTGAAAGTGTTAACTAATGACTCACTGCGGTTAGGTGGTGTACAGGACTCTGAAGCAAGGGTTTCCTCCTCCTCTGTAATATCTTTTGAGGGGAGAGCAGACTCTTTGCCGATTTGCCTGACACTGCAGGGACAAGCTCCTGATGGCTGCCTTACCACACGGTATAGAACCTTCCTAACTGATGGTCCAGATCGCGAGAACCCTGGTAAGCGCTGGGTCTGGGAAACTCAAATTCAAACTTTGGGGGCTCCATCCCCAGAATATGCGGATAATTTCACTGACATTCCAGAAAGTGATTTACCGTTGACACCATGTGTTAAAAAGTACCAAAATACGGATAGAACTTGGTTGTCATCTCTAACTAAATTTCCAACTTGCTTTCTTGTGGGTTCTCTACCGCTGCCTGGTATCGGCCTCAGGGGGTAGACATCACTATATGGGATTATTCTAATTCTAATAAAGGAACTAAAAATTATAAAGAATACCTTCAAAGTCATAAAGATAAATTCAATGGTTATACATATGTGGGTTTAGGAGAGCCACTACGACGGTGGTTTTCTCCTGGCTTTGTGGAGCCAACTTGGTTTGCTGTCAAAGGGAACGTGACAAGAAAACATACTAATTTATATCGCTTAGTGGCTGCTGCAAATATGCTGTTAGAAAAACAACCTAATCAAACTGTTTCGCAACCCATAGGTCTTAAGGCTTGTGTAGCTTATCCCAGTGCTATCTTGCTAGCTCAACCAGATGCTGTAAATATTACTAAAGAGGGTCGCTCGTATAAGATTACTTGTGCAACCTGTAAAATGACCAATTGCATTACTTCAGCTGAACCTAAAGACTTTACCACCATGTTGTTGGTGCGTAGACCGCCATTTGTGCTGCTACCCGTTGAACTTGGTGAAAAAGATTGGTATAATAATTCTGCTTTACAGGTGTTAGATTTGCTTAATGGATTATTGCGTCCAAAACGCTTTGTTGCTGCTTTGATCTTAGGAATTACTACTTTAATCACCATATTGACTACATTTGCTATTGCCACAACAGCATTAGTACAAGAAATTCAAACTGCACATTATGTTAATACATTAAATAAAAATATTACAATGACTTTAATAACGCAAGAAACAATAGACCAAAAATTAGAAGCAAAAATTAATGTGTTGGAGGAAGCGGTTTTAGTTTTGGGTCAGGATATCGCTAATCTGCAAACAATGTATTCTGCTCGTTGTCATAGTAATTTTAAATCAATCTGTGTCACGCCGTTACCATACAATACTTCAGAATCTTGGGGGAAAGTGAAAGCTCATTTACAGGGAGTTTGGCATGACAATGATGTTACACATGATTTGGATGCTTTGCAAAAGGAGATAGCTGTTGTTAGTCAGTCTAGATTGCAATTAGGAGATTTAGAGGGTATAGCTAGTAGCTTAAAATCAGGGATAAAAAATTTGAACCCCATTACCTGGAAGAACTACCTCATATATATAGGGATTGTGGCATTAGTAGTTTTGCTAATCATTATGTTTTTACCAATCATAGTGAAATGTCTTTTAAACTCATTACAAAACGTCCAGCAAGAAGTCTTCAAGCTACGTCTTAAAAATAAAATAAAGGAGGAACTGCCACGCCCACAGCTGTGATTCCAGCATAGCAAAATGTTGTTGCGTTTGTGGTCTAAGCTTGGAGGGTCGGGGTGGGTGCTCTGTGGAGCGGAGCCTCGGGTAGTTCCTGTGCAGTCCGCGGTCGTGATGACCCCCGACTCACATAAAATGAGCTGGAGACGTGCTTGCTGGTGGCTGCTGAAGCAGTGTGTTTCTGCAATTGTAGTGATTTTGATATGCATCATCTACCTGCTTTGTTTGCACTTTGTAGTTTCGCCACATAGTAAAGGAATAGCATAGCATGATCAGAACACAGAAAATCAGATTAAGAAAATCAACATTTCTAACATTGATGTTTCACAAGACTTGGTAAAGAATATCACGGACTTTGGTCCTCCAGTAGTTAGGGCAATGTTTGAGGCACTATTAAAGTTAAATGAGAATAGTATGTTGGGTTCTTTCCTAGATGAAGTGGAACAACAGGAATTGTTAATAGAAACTTCAGTAACCCCAGAAGAAATTAGGCTTAAAAGGCTTATTGGAAATGAGCACTCGAACCCTAATCAAAAGTAAAAACAACTATTAGATAAAATTCCCAACCGCTCCCTGCCAGGAGGTTATGAGCAATACTTACTAAACGACAGATGGTGGACACGTCCACGTTGGACCCCTTCAGCTAATTTAGAACCATTAGATTATACGGGATCTTATGATGAATGGGGATTTCGCTGGGTGAATCATGATGGGAAAAGACAGAGATGGGATAAGAGAGCAGGGGGCTGGAAGGAATACATTGAAGACAGCTTGAATGGTCTTTGGGACTTAGGTCAATACCTGTTCAGCAAGTTTCCTTTGTCTTTGGGTCCCACAATAGAAGTTAACCAGTAACCTCGCCTTCACCTTTCGTTCTTAGAAAAAAATCTTGGCAAATGGAACTACAACATTTCCACTATGTGCCCACATTGTTCCAGTGAACTCTGCATAACCTTGCTAAGTTTCTGTAATTTGTTAATGATTCTTGCCCCCTAGAATTGTCTGTAATAGTATAAAAATTGCAAGCTTGCTCTAGAATAAACGCAGCAGCATACTCATACAACTTGAGTGTCTGTCTGTCATTTCCCCCGTCGATCCTCGCTCTCCTGGACACCTTCACCCTTGTTCTCCCTCGGTCTGGGGTCTCCGGTGGAGCCGGTCCGTGGCAGAAAAGAAAGCTAGGCATCAGAAGCAATGGGTGGGAGGCCTATTAATGGCTGTTCTGTACAGTGATCTGCCCTCAAGGAGACCCAACAGGCCAGTCCACTGCAGTGGCTTTCAAGGTGGTAAGCCTGGGCTTCAGCAGAAGTCAACTTGTGAAGAGCCCTGGCAGCTCTGCCAAGAGTTGGATCACTGGAAATGGACCTGCACTGGAGTCAAAGGATGCCCAGGTGAGAGCCACAGATCTTGTTAGCTCTAAGCTGAAAAGCCCTTCACTCAGCCCAACTTCCAAAGTGGCCACTGTAGCTGAGGGGACAGCCAAGCAGGGTCAGCAACATTGCAGGCAAAACTGTAAATTTCTAGTTAGAGATGCCCCTGCCTTTACCTGGCCAGCTCTCCTCCCAGGCCAGCCAAGTAATGAAAGTCAACAGGGTTCCTTCCTTCAGGTGGTTCACACCTCCCTTAGGATGTACCCCATGTGAAGAGATAGATAGGTCTGGGCCTCTGAACTTACAAGGCCTAAAGCCCACCAGATTATTACCAGGACCCTTCTGTCAGGTTCTATTTGCCTCTCAATCAGAAAACTTAATTGCAGCTTAGACAGCACCTTTCTGAGCTCCTCTAATAATGACTCTGTGCTTTGTTCTAGACCCTGTCTAGCGTACAAGGGCATCATTCCTTTGTAATCATAACCTCTACCACCCATGGCTCTACTCCCAACCTGTGTGTACTGATGGTCCTCTTCCCCACTTAATGCTGTATAACTGTTCAGACCTGGTTAACGCCACTCTTAGCAACATTGGTTACTATCCTCACCCTGTCTTTTATGACTTTGTCTAAATATGATCAGAGTCGGCAAACTTGGAAGGCTTCCATAGCCTTGGCAACTCATGATGAGAGCCTAGGGTGGTTACTGGTGCCATAAACTAGAGTGTCAATTTGTTGGGTCAACAACAGGAATCACTGTGAACTTGCTCCTCATGTGGGAACTCTGTCCTTAATGTGCCATACATTGTGATGTAATGCTATAACTAGTACTCAAGCAGTATGATTCACTTTGTGTTTCTATGTGGGTGCAAACTGTTTAAATCTTTACTTAATGTATACTAAATTAATCTTCTGTATATAAAGAGAATTGAAAATGAATCTTGATGTGAATGGAAGAGGAGAGGGAGTGGGAGAGGGGAGGGTTGCAGGTGGGAGGGAAGTTATGGGAGGGGGAAGCCATTGTAATTCATAAGCTGTACATTGGAAATTTTTATTCATTAAATAAAAGTTAAGAAAAAACTTCACTGTGATTTTCTGGGGCCAGTGCATATGAATTCCACAACACTTTGTCCAGATATGACTGGATCTAACCAGAATTATCCAGCTGTGTTGTGGCTAATTCAAATGCTGATCTTGCTACAGCCTCTGTGTTTGTGTTTTCTGGTTATTACCAATGACTTTATCGTTTTAAATGAATTTTAGCAGGGGACATTATGTTTTGTGCTAGCAAACGCTAGTTGTTCCACATGGAGAAAAAACCTCTACACATTCGTGTTTTCTAGGGAGAACGCTAGAGCAACTTCTGCACACATGATATTTATGTTAGTAAGTATGACATTGAATCCAGTTGCACATGAAAAGACTTTGCTTTCTAAAAACAAACTTCACTGTGATTTTCTGGGTCCATTTCATACGAATTTCACAACATTTTGTCCGGATATGACTGGATCAAACCAGAAATATCCAGCTGGGTTATTGCTAGCTCACATCCAAATCTTGCTACAACATCTGTGTTTGTTTGTCTTTTCTGGATATTCTTTATGTACTATGGTTTTGAATGAATTTTAGCAGGGAATATTTTGTTTTGTGCTGGCAAACGCTAATTGATTCCACAAGGAGAAAAAACCTCTACATATTCGTGTTTTCTAGGTAGAAAGCTAGAGCAAATGCTGTACAAATGATATTTGTATTTGTTAACATGATATTGAATCCAGTTGCCCAGGAAAAAGACTGTGCTTTTCTCCAAAACGAGTTTGATTGTGATTTTCTGGGTCCCTTGCATACAAATTCCACAACATTTTGTACGGATATGACTAGATCATACCAGAAACATCCAGTTGTATTGTGGCTACCTCAAATCCAGATCTTGTTACAGCCTCTGTGTGTGTTTGTGTTTTTTGGATATTCTCTATGGACTTATGGTTTTCAATGAATTTTAGCATGTAACATTTTGTTTTCTGGTGGCAAATGCTAATTGGTTTCATATGCAGACAAAACCTCTACACATTTGGGTTTTCTAGGGAGAAAGATAGAGTAACCATGGCAAACATGATAATTATGTTTGTATACATGATATTTTATCCATTTGCCTAAGAAAAAGATTAAGATTTCCTCCAAAACCAGTTTGACTGTGATTTTCTGGGTCCATTTCATATGAATTCCACAACAATTTGTCTGAATCTGACTAGATCAAACCAGAAATATTGTCTTCTGTTGTGAATAACTCAATTCCAGATCTTGCTGTTGTCTATGTGTTTGTGTTTCCTGGATGTTTTCTAAGCACTTAATATTTTGGAATGAATTTTAGCAGGGAATATTTTGTTTTGTGCTGGCAACAGTGATTGGTTCCACATGGAGAAAAAACCTCTACACATTCGTGTTTTCTAGGGAGAATGCTAGAGCAATTGCGAGAAACAAACATGATATTTTTGTTTGTAAACTTCATATTAATCCACTTGCCAAAGAAAAAGACTGTGCTTTTCTCCAAATCCAGTTTGACTGTGATTTTCTGGTTCCATTGCATACGAATTCCAGAACACTTTGTCCGGATATGACTGGATGAAACCAGAAATATCTGTTTTTTTGTGGCTAAAACAATCCCAGATCTTGCTACAGCCACTGTGTTTGTGTTTTCTGGATATTATCAATGGACTTTACGGTTTGGAATGAATTTTAGCAGGTAACATTTTGTTTTGTGTTTGCAAACACTAATTGTTTCCACATATAGAAATAACATCTTCCTATTCGTGTTTTCTTGAAAAAAGTTAAAGCAAATGCTGCAAATGTGATATATATGTTTGTAAACATGACATTGGATTCAATTTCCAATGAAAACGACTATGCTTTTCTCCAAAACCAGTTTTACTGTGATTTTCTAGTTCCTTTGCATACGAATTCCAGAACATTATGTCCAGATATGACTGGATGAACCAGAAATATTCAGTTGTGTTGTGGCTAACTCAACCCCATATCTTGCTACAGCCTCTGTGTTTGTTTGTGTTTTCTGGATATTCCCTATGGACTTTATGGTTTGGAATGAATTTTAGCAGCGAATATTTTGTTTTGTGCTGGCAAACAGTGATTCGTTCCACATGGAGAAAAAACCTCTACCCATTCATGTTTTCTAGGGAAAAAGGTAGAGCAAATACTGCAAACATGAAATTTATGTTTGTAAACATGACATTTTATCCACTTACACAAGAAAAAGACATTGATTTTCTCCAAAATCAGTTTGACTGTGATTTTCTGGGTCCATTGCATACGAATTCCACAACACTTTGTCCGCATATGATTGGCTTAAACCAAAAATATCCTCTTTTGTTGTGGCTAACTCATTACCAGATCTTGCTACACCCTCTGTGTTTGCATTATCTGGATATTGTCAATGGATTTACGGTTTGGAATGAATTTTCACAGGAAACATTTTGTGTTTTGTTTGCAAACACTAATTGTTTGCACATATAGAAATAACATCTTCCCATTCGTGTTTTCTTGGGAAAAAGCTAGAGCAAATGTTGCAAACATGATATTTGTGTTTGTAAACATGACATTGGATCCAATTTCCCAGGAAAAAGACTGTACTTTTCTCCAAAACCAGTTTGACTGTGATTTTCTAGGTCCTTTGCATACGAATTCCAGAACATTTTGTCCAGATATGACTGGATGAAACCAGAAATATCCAGTTGTGTTGTGGCTAACTCAACCCCCCATCTTGCTACAGCCTCTGTGTTTGTGTTTTCTGGATATTCTCTATGGACTTATGGTTTTCAATGAATTTTAGCATGTAACATTTTGTTTCCTGGTGGCAAACGCTAATTGGTTTCATCTGCAGACAAAACCTCTCCACAATTGTGTTTTCTAAGGAGAAAGATAGAGTAACCATGGAAAACATGATATTTATGTTTGTATACATGATGTTTTATCCATTTGCCTAAGAAAAATACTAAGATTTTCTCCAAAACGAGTTTGAACTGATTTTCTGGGTCCATTTCATACGAATTCCACAACAATTTGTCTGGATATGACTAGATCAAACCAGAAATATCGTCTTCTGTTGTGAATAACTCAATCCCAGGTCTTGCTTTTGTGTCTGTGTTTGTGTTTTTTGGATATTCTCTATGGACTTTATGTTTTGGAATGAATTTTTGCAGGGAATATTTTGTTTTGTGCTGGCAATAGTGATTGGTTCCACATGGAGAAAAAACCTCTACACATTCGTGTTTTCTAGGGAGAAAGCTAGAGCAATTGCGGGAAACAAACATGATATTTTTGTTTGTAAACTTCATATTTATCTACTTGCCAAAGAAAAAGACTGTGCTTTTCTCCAAATCCAGTTTGACTGTGATTTTCTGGTTCCATTGCATACGAATTCCAGAACACTTTGTCTGGATATGACTGTATGAAACCAGAAATATCTGGTTTTGTTGTGGCTAAAACAATCCCAGATCTTGCTACAGCTTCTGTGTTTCTGGCTTCTGGATATTATCAATGGGCTTGATGGTTTGGAATTAATTTTAGCAGGGGATATTTTGTTTTTTGCTTGCTAACACTAATTGTTTCCAAATGGAGAAATTACTTCTTCCCATTCTTGTTTCCTTGGGAAAAAGCAAGAGCAAACGCTGCAAACATGATACTTGTGTTTGTAAACATTATATTGAATCCACTTGTCAAAGAAAAAGACTATGCTTTTCTCCACAACCAGGTTGACTGTGATTTTCTGGATATCTTACATACGAATTCCACAAATATCCAGTTGTGTTGTGGCTAAATCAAATCCAGATCATGCTACAGACTCTGTGTTTGTTTGTATTTTCTTGATATTCTATGTGGACTTATGGTTTTCAATGAATTTTAGTATGTAACATTTCGTTTCCTGATGGACAACGCTAATTGGATTCATATGCAGATAAAACCTCTACACATTAGTGTTTTCTAGGGAGAAAGATAGAGTAACCATGGCAGACATGATATTTATGTTTGTATACATGATATTTTATCCATTAGCCTAAGAAAAAGACTAATGTCTTCTCTAAAACCAGTTTGACTGTGATTTTCTTGGTCTATTTCATACAAATTCCACAACCATTTGTCCGGGTATGACTAGATCAAACCAGAAATATCCTCTTGCATTGTGGCTAACTCATTCCCAGATCTTGCTACAGTCTCTATGTATTTTCTGGATATTGTCAACGGACTTTATGGTCCTGAATGAATTTTGGAGAGAACATTTTGTTTTGTGCTGGCAAACTCTTGTAGGTTCCACATGGAGACACAAACTCTTTACATTCGTGTTTTCTAGGGAGAAATCTAGAGCAATTGCAGCAAACAAACATGATATTTGTGTTTGTATAGATGAAATTTTATGGACTTGACTAAGAAAAAGACTTTGCTTTTCTCCAAATCCAGCTTTGACTGTGATTTTCTAGGTCCCTTGCAGACGTATTCCACAACACTTTGTGCCGAAATGACTGGATGAAACCAGAAATATCTTGTTGTGTTGTGGCTTACTCAATCCCAGAGCTTCCTACAACCTGTGTGTTCCTGTTTTCTGGATATTATGAATGGACTTTATGGTTTGGAATGAACTTTCACAGGCAATATTTTGTGTTTTGTTTGCAAACGCTAATTGGTTTCACAAGAATAGAATACCTCTACACATACGTGTTTTATAGGGAGAAAGCTAGGGCAATTGTGGGAAACAAACATGATATTTACATTTGTAAACATGACATTTTATCCACTTGTACTGAAAAAGACTTTGATGTTCTCCAAAATCAGTTTGACTGTGGTTCTCTGGTTCCATTGCATGTGAATTCCGCAACACTTTGCGCGGACATGACTGGAGGAAGCAAGAACAATCCGGTTGTATTGTGGCTAACTCAATCCCAGATCATGGTACAGCCTCTGTGTTTGTGTTTTCTGTATATTATCAACGGATGTATGGTTTGGCATAAATTTTAGAAGGGAACATTTTGCTTTTGTGCATGCAAACACTAATTATTTCCACATGGAGAAATAATATTTTCCCATTCGTGTTTTCTTGGGAAAGTGCAAAAGCAAATGCTGCAAACATGACATTGGTGTTTGTAAACATGACATGAATACACTTGCCCAGGAAAAAGACGGTGCTTTTCTCCAAAACCAGGTTGAATGTGATTTTTGGGGTGCATAGAATACGAATCCCACAATACTTTGTCGAGATATGACTGGATAAAACCAGAAATTTCCTGTTGTGTTGTGGCTTACTCAATCCCAGATCTTGCTACAGCCTCTGTGTTTGTGTTTTCTGCATATTATCAATGGACTTTATGGTTTGGAATGAATTTTAGCGGGGAACATTTTGTTTTGTGCAGGCTAACACTAATTGGTTCCACATGGAGACAAAACCTTTGCACATTCCTGTGTTCTAGGGATAAAGCTAGAGCAACTGTGGGAAACAAACATGATATATGTGTTTGTATACATAACATTTTATCCACTTGCCCAAGAATAGGATTTGGCTTTTTCCAAAACAACTTTGTACAATTCGAGGTCCCTTGCAGAAGAATTGCACAACACTGTCAAGATATGACTGGATCAGACCAGAATTATCCAGTTGGGTTGTGGCTAACTCAATCCCAGAACTTGCTACAGTCTCTGTGTTTGTGTTTTCTGGATATTATCAATGGAACTTACGGGTTGGAAGGAATTTTAGCAGGGAACATTTTATTTTGTGCTAGCAAATGCTAATGATTTCCACATGGAGAAAAAACCACTACAAATTTGGGTTTTCTATTAAGAAAGCTAGAGCAAGTGCTGCAACATTCTATTTCTGTTTGTAAACATGACATGTTCTCCACTTACCCAAGAAAAAGACTTTGCTTTTCTTCCAAACCAGTTTGACTGTGGTTTTCTGCATCCATTGAATATGAATTCTACAATAATTTGTCCGGATGTGACTGGATGCAATCAGACATATCCGGTTGTGTTGTGGCTATCTGAATCCCAGAGCTTGCTACTTCATCTATATTTGTGTTTTCTGGATATTATCAATGGGCTTTAAGGTTTTGAATGTTTTTTATCAGAGAATATTTAATTTTGTGCTGGGAAACACTAATTGGTTCCTCATGGAGACACCAGCTCTACACATTCGCATTTTCTAGGGAGAAACCTAGAAGAATTGCGGCAAACAAGCATGATATTTCTGTTTCAATAGAAGACATTATACGCACTTGCCTAAGAAAAGACTTTGCTTTTCTCCAGAACCATTTGTACTCTGATTTTCTCGGTCCATTGCATACGAATTCCACATCACTTTTTCCAGATATGACTGGATGAAACCAGAAATATGTGGTTGTGTTTTGCTAACTCAATCTCAGATATTGCTACAGACTCTGTGTTATTTTGGATATTTTCAACAGACTTTATTGTTTTGAAGGTTTTTATCACGGAACATTTAATTTTGTACTGTAGAAAAACTAATTGGTTCCACATGGTGACACCAGCTCTACACATTCGTATTTTCTAGGGCGAAATCTAGAGGAACTGTGGAAAACAAACATGATATTTCTGTTTGTATAGATGACATTTTATGCACTTGCCTAACGAAAAGAATTTGCTTTTCTCCAAAACCATTTTTACTCTGATTTTCTCGGTCCATTGCATACGAATTCCACACCACTTTGTCCGGATAGCCCTGGATGAAAACAGATATATCCGTTGTGTTTTGGCGAACTCAATCCGAAATACTGTGAAAGCCTCTGTGTTTCTGTTTTCCGGATATGATTGACAGACTTTATTGTTTTGAATGTATCTTTATCAGCGAACATTTAATTGTGTGCTGAGAAACACTAATTAGTTCCACATGGAGACACCAGCTCTACACATTTGTATTTTCTAGGGAGAAAGCTAGAGGAACTGCGGCAAACAAACATGATATTTCTGTTTGTATACATGACATTTTATGCACTTGCCTAACGAAAAGATTTTGCTTTTCTCCAAAACCATTTTTTCTCTGAATTTCTCGGTCCATTGCATACAAATTCCACACCACTTTTTCCAGATATAACTGGATGATACCAGAAATATCCAGTTGTGTTGTGGCTAACTCAATTCGAGATATTGCTACAGCATCTGTGTTTGTGTTTATGGAATTTATCAACGAACTTTATTGTTTTGAATGTGTTTTATCAGGGAACATTTAATTTTGTGCTATGAAACACTTACTGGATCCACATGGAGACACCTGCTCTACACATTCGTATTATCTAGGGAGAAAGCTAGAGGATTAGCTGCAAACAAACATGATATTTCTGTTTAAATTTTAACTGAAAAGTGATCCCTGTTAAATCTAACAGTGGAAAAAGAGAGGGAGGAGATGAACAATTTGGAACATGCTCAATCGGACTGGCCGCAAATGGTGGAGTTAGAAATGTGCAGGGGATTCCAACACAATTCCATCAAGATGGCATGTACCAATGCCATCGCACTAGTCCAAGTGATCAATTTCAGCTCACAATTGATAGCTCTGATAGGTCTAAGAGTCAAAGAGATCACACAAACAAGACAAGTATCTGCTAATACTAACTGATAGAATCAAAAAGGGAGAGAAAGATCCAACATGGGAAGTGGGATACACAGCAGACTCATAGGATGGCAGATGTCCTAAACAACACTCTGGCCTCAGAATCAGCCCTCAAGGCATTCAGATCTGGCTGAAGAGCCCATGAGAGTATAGCAGGCATGGAAAGCCAAGATATCATGGAAAAAAAAAGACCTAAATGAATGATCTCTGTGAGTGAGATCCCAGTGGAAAGAACGGGGCCATCAAAGAAGGAGGTACCCTTCTCCGAAGGGAGGAGAGAACCTCCACTTTGACTATGACCCTATCGGAATAAGACCAAAGTCAGCGAACTCTAAAGGCTTCCATAGCCCTGGCAACTCATGACTAGAGCCTAGGGAGATTACTGACGCCATGAACAGGAGTGTCAAATTGTTAAGTCAGCAACAGGAGTCACTGTGTACTTACACCCCATGCGGGATCTGTCCCTAATGTGTCGTCAAAAGCCAAGTGATGCTATGACTGGTACTGAAACAGTATTTTTATACTTTGCGTTTCTGTGTGGGCGCAGACTGATGAGGTCTTTGCTAATTATATACTGAAGTGATCTTCTGTATATAAAGAGAATTGGAAATGAAAAAAAAAAAACAACCTGGTGTTAAAATGGAAATGGCATAGAAAATTAATTATTTTGAAAAAAAATTATGTAGGATCTCTGTCTTTAATGTGCTGTACATTGCTATTTAATGCTATAATTAGTAATCCAATGGTAGTTTTTTCACTTGATGTTACTATATGGGCAAAATGTTGAAATCTTTACCTAATATATACTAAATTGATCTTCTGTATACAAAGAGAATTGAAAATGAATCTTTACATGAATGGAAGGGGAAAGGGAGCGGGAGGGGGGAGTGTTGCGGGCGGGAGGGAAGTTATGGGAGGGGGGAAGCCATTGTAACCCACAAGCTATACTTTGGAAATTTATATTCATTAAATAAAAGTTTAATTAAAAAAACATGATATTTCTGTTTGCATAGATGACATTTTATGCCCTGTCGAAGGAAAAGACTTTGCTTTTCTCCAAAAGCATTTTTATTGTGATTTTCTCAGTCCATTGTGTACGAATTCCAAACCAGTTTGTCCGGATATGATTGGATGAAACCAGAAATCTACAGTTGTGTTTTGGCTAACTCAATCCCAGGTATTGCTAGAACCTCTGTGTTTGTGTTTTCTGGATATTATCAACGGAGTTTATTGTTTTGAATGTTTTTTATCAGGGAACATTTAATTTTGTGCTGGGAAACATTAGTTGACTCCACATGGAAACACCAGCTCTACATATGTGTATTTTCTAGGGAGAAAGCTAGAGGAACTTCGGTAAACAAACATGATATTTATGTTTGTATAGATGACATTTTATACACTTGCCAAACGAAAAGACTTTGCTTTTCTCCAAAATTATTTTTACTGTGATTTTTTCGGTTCATTGCATACGAATTACACACCACTTTGTCCGGATAGCCCTGGATGAAAACAGAAATATCTGGTCGTGTTTTGGATAACTCAATCCAAAATATTGTGAAAGCCTCTGTGTTTGAGTTTTCTGGATATTATCAATGGACTTTATTGTTTTGAATGTTTTAATCAAGGAATGTTTAATTTTGTGCTGGGAAACACTAATTGGTCCCACATGGAGACACCAGCTCTACACATTCGTATTTTCTAGGGAAAAAGCTAGAGTAACTGCGGCAAACAAACATGATATTTCTGTATGTATACATGACATTTTATGCACTTGCCTAAAGAAAAGACTTTGTTTTTCTCCAAAACCATTTTTACTGTGATTTTTCACGATCCTTTGCAGAGGAATTCCAAAACAATTTTTCCGGATAGGCTTGGATGAAAACAGAAATATCTTTTTCTGTTTTGGCTAACATAATCCGAAATATTGTGAAAGCCTCTGTGTTTAGGTTTTCTGGATATTATCGATGGACTTTATTATTTTGAATGTTTATTTATCAGGGAACATTTAATTTTGTGCTGGGAAACATTAATTGGTTGCACATGGAGACACCAGCTATACACATTCATATTTTCTAGGGAGAAAGCTAGAGGAACTGCGGCAAACAAACATGAAATTTCTGTTTGTGTAGATGACACTTTATGCACTTGCCTAAAGAAAAGACTTTGCTTTCCCCAAAACCATTTTTGCAGTGATTTTCTCGGTCCATTTCATATGAATTCTAACCCACTTTGTCCAGATTTGACTGGATGAAACCAGAAATATCCGGTTGTGTTTTGGCTAACTCAATCCCAGATATTGTGAAAGCCTCTGTGTTTGTGTTTTCCGGATATTATCAAAGGACTTTATGGTTTTGCATGTTTTTTATCAGGCAACATTTAATTTTGTGCTTGGAAACACTAATTGGTTCCAAATAGAAATACCAGCTCTACACATTCGTATTTGCTAGGGAGAGAGCTAGAGGAACTGCGGCAAACAAACATGATATTTCTGTTTTCATAGATGACATTTTATGCCCTATCGAAGGAAAAGACTTTGCTTTTCTCCAAAACCATTTTTACTCTGATTTTCTCGGTCCATTGCATATGAATTCCACACCACGTTGTCCTGATATGACTGGACGCAACCAGAAATATCCGGTCGTGATTTGGCTGCCTCAATCCCAGATATTGCTACAGCCTCTATGTTTGCGTTTTCCGGATATTATCGATAGACTTTATTGTTTTGAATGTTTTTATCAGGGAACATTTAACTTTGTGTTTGCAAACACTAGTTGGTTCCACATGGAGACACCAGCTCTACACATTCGTATTTTCTAGGGAGAAAGTTAGAGGAACTGCGGCAAACAAACATGGTTTTTGTTTGTATAGATGACATTTTATGCACTTGCCTAACGAAAATACTCTGCTTTTCTCCAAAACCTTTTTTACAGTGATATTCTATTACATTACATATGAATTCCACCCCAGTTTGCCCGGATATGACTGGATGAAAGCAGAAAAAACCAGTTGTGTTTTGGCTAACTCAATCCCAGATATTGCTACAGATTATGTGTTTGTGTTTTCCGGATATCATCAATGGACTTCATGGATTTGAATGTTTTTTTTATCAGGGAACATTTAATTTTGTGCTTGTAAACAGTAATTGGTTCCACATGGAGACACCAGCTCTACACATTCATATTTTCTAGGGAGAAAGCAAGAGGAACTGCGGAAAACAAACATGACATTTCTGTTTGTATAGATGACGTTTTAAGCACTTGCCTAAGGAAAAGACTATGCTTTTCTCCAAAACCATTTTTACTGTGATTTTCTCGGTCCATTGCATGTGAATTCCACCCCACATTGTCCGGATATGACTGGATGAAACCAGAAATATCCGGTTGTGTTTTGGCTAACTCAATCCCAGATATTGCTTCAGCCTCTGTGTTTGTCATTCTGGATATTATCGATGGACTTTATGATTTGAATTTTTTTATCAGGGAATGTTTAATTTTGCGCTGGGAAACACTAATTGGTTCCACATGGAGACACCAGTCTACACATTCGTATGTTCTAGCGAGAAAGCTAGAGGAACTGCGGCAAACAAACATGATATTTCGGTTTGAATAGATGACATTTTACAGTTGCCTAACGAAAAGACTTTGCTTTTTCCAAAACCATTTTTACTGTGATTTTCCTGGTCCATTGCTTACGAATTCCACACCACTTTGTCAGGATATGACTGGATGAAACCAGAAATATCCGGTTATGTTTTGGCTTTCTGGATTCCAGATATTGCTACAGCCTCAGTGTTTATGTTTTCTGCATATTATCTATGAATTTTATTGTTTTGAATGCTTTTATCAGGGAAAATTTAATTTTGTGCTGGGAAACACTGATTGGTTCCACATGGAGACACCAGCTCTACACATTCGTATTTTCTAGGGAGAAAGCTAGAGGAACTGCGGCAAACAAATATGAAATTTCTGTTTGTATAGGTGACATTTTAGGCACTTGCCTAACGAAAAGACTTTGCTTTCCCCAAAACCATTTTTGCAGTGATTTTCTCGGTCCATTTCATACGAATTCCACCCACTTTGTACGGATATGACTGGATGAAACCAGAAATATCCGGTTGTGTTTGGCTAACTCAATCCCAGATATTGTGAAAGCCTCTGTGTTTCTGTTTTTGAGATATTATCAACGGACGTTATGGTTTTGCATGTTTTTTATCAGGGAACATTTAATTTTGTGCTGGGAAACACTAATTGGTTCCACATGGAGACACCAGCTCTACACATTCGTATTTTCTAGGGAGAAAGCTAGAGGAACTGCGGCCAACAAACATGCTATTTCTGTTTTTATAGATGAAATTTTATGCACTTGCCGAAGGAAAAGACTTTGCTTTTCTCCAAAACCATTTTTACTGTGATTTTTTTGGTGCACTGCATACGAATTCCACCAAACTTTGTCCGGATATGACTGCATGCAACTAGAAATATCCGGTTTTGTTTCGGCTAACTCAATCCCAGATATTGCTACAACCTATGTGTTTGTGTTTTCTGGATATTATTAACTTTATTGGTTTGAATGTTTTTATCAGGGAACATTTAATTTTCTGCTGAAAAACACTAGTCGATTCCACATGGAGACACCAGCTCTACATATTCGTATTTTCTGGGGAGAATGCTAGAGGAACTGCGGCAAACAAACATGATATTTCTGTTTGTATAGATGACATTTTATGCACTTGCCTAACGAAAAGACTTTGCTTTTCTCCAAAACCATTTTTACTGTGCTTTTCTCAGTCCATTGCATACGAATTCCACACCACTTTGTCCGGATATGCCTGGATTTAAAGAGAATTATCCGGTTCTCTTTTGGCTAACTATATCCCAGATAATGCTACATCCTCTGTGTTTCTGTTTTCCAGATATTATCAATGGACTTTATTGATTTGAATGTTTTTTTATCTGGGAACATTTAATTTTATGCTGGGAAACACTAGTTGACTCCACATGGAGACACCAGCACTGCAACTTCATATTTTCTAAAGAGAAAGCTAGAGGAACTGCCACAAACAAACATGATATTTCTGTTTGTATAGATGACATTTTATGCACAGGCCAAAAGAAAAGACATAGCTTTTCTCCAAAACCATTTTTCCTGTGATTTTCTCGGTCCATTGCATACGCATTCCACACCACTTTGTCCGGATAGGCCTCGAGGAAAAGAGAAATATCCGGTTGTGTTTTTGCTAACTCAAACCGAAATATTGTGAAAGTGTCTGTGTTTGTGTTTTGTGGATATTATCAATGGACTTTATTGTTTTGAATGTTTTTTTCAGGGAACATTTAAATTTGTGCTGGGAGACACTAATAATTCCACGTGGAGACAGCAGCTCTACACATTCCTATTTTCTAGAGAGAAAGCTAGAGGAACTGCGGCAAACAAACATGATATTTCTGTTTCTATAGATGACATTTTATGCACTTGCCTAACGAAAAGAATTTGCTTTTCTGCAATACCATTTTTACTGTGATTTCCTCTGTCCATGGCATGCGAATTCCACACCACTTTTTCTGGATATGGCTGGATGAAACCAGAAATATCCGGTTCTGCTTTGGCTAACTCAGTCACAGATATTACTACAGCCTCTATGTTTGTGTTTTCCGGATATTATCAATGGACTTTATTGTATGAATGTTTTTTTATTAGGGAACATTTAATTTTGTCCTTGTAATCACTAACTGGTTCCACATGGAGACACCAGCTCTACACATTCGTATTTTCTAGGGGGAAATCTAGAGGAACTGCGGCAAACAAACATGATATTTCTGTTTCTATACATGACATTTTATGCACTGGCCGAAGGAAAAGACTTTGCTTTTCCCGAAAACCATTTTTACTGTGATTTCCTGGGTCCATTTCATACGAATTCCACCACATTTTGTCCGGATATGACTGGATGAAACCAGAAATATCCGGTTGTGTTTTGGCTAACTCAATCCCAGATATTGCTACAGACTCTGTGTTTGTTTTTTCTGGATATTATCAATGGACTTTGTGGTTTTGCATGTTTTTTATCAGGGAACATTTAATATTATGCTGGAAAATACTAATTGGTTCCACATGGAGACACCAGTCTACACATTCGTATTTTCTAGGGAAAAAACTAGAGGAACTGCGGCAAAGAAACATGATATTTCTCTTTGTATAGATGACATTTTATGCATTTGCCTAACCAAGAGACTTTGCTTTTTTCTAAAACCATTTTCCTGTGATATTCTCGATCCATTACATATGAATTCCACACCACTTTGTCCGGGTATGACTGGAGGGAACAAGAAATCTCCCGTTGTATTTTGGCTTACTATATCCCAGATATTGCTACAGCCTCTGTGTTTGTGTTTTTTGGATATTGTCGATGGACTTTATTGTTTTGAATATTTTTTATTAGGGAACATTTAATTTTGTACCGTAGAAACACTAATTGGTTCCACTTGTAGACACCAGCTCTACACATTAGTATTTTCTAGGGGGAAAGCTACAGGAACTGCGGCAAACAAACATAATATTTCTGTTTGTATAGATGACATTTTATGCACTTGCCTAACGAAAAGACTTTGCTTTTCTCCAAAACCATTTTTACTGTGATGTTCTCCGTCCATTGCATACGAATTCCACCCCATTTTGTGCGGATATGACTTGATGAAACCAGAAATATCCGGTTGTGTTTTGGCTAACCTAATCCCAAATATTGCTACAGCCTCTGTGTTTGTGTTTTCTAGATATTATCGACAGACTTTTTTGTTTTGAATGTTTTTATCAGGGAACATTTAATTTTGTACTGTAGGAACACTAATTGGTTCCACTTGGAGACACCAGCTCTACACATGCGTATTTTCCAGGCAAAAAACTAGAGGAACTGCGGCAAACAAACATGATATTTCTGTTTGTATAGATGACATTTTATGCACTTGCCTAACGAAAAGACTTTGCTTTCCTCTAAAAAAATTTTTACTGTGATTTTCTGGGTCCATTGCATACGGATTCCACCAAACTTTGTCCAGATTTGAATGGAAGAAACCAGAAATATCCGGTTTGTTTGGGCTTACTATATCACAGATATTGCTACAGCCTCTGTGTGTGTGTTTTTTGGATATTGTTGACAGACTTTATTTCTTTGAATGTTTTCATCAGGGAACATTTAATTTTGTAACGTAGAAACACTATTTGATTCCACTTGGAGACACCAGCTGTAGACATTCATATTTTCTAGGGGGAAAGCTAGAGGAATTGTGGCAAACAAACATGATATTTCTGTTTGTATAAATGACATTTTATGCACTTGCCTAACGAAAAGACTTTGCTTTTCTCCAAAACCATTTTTACTGTGATTTTCTCGGTCCATTGCATATGAATTCCACCCCATTTTGTGCGGATATGACTTGATGAAACCAGAAATATCCGGTTGTGTTTTGGCTAACTCAATCCCAGATATTGCTACAGCCTCTGTGTTTCTGTTTTCTGGATATTATCGACGGACTTTATTGTTTGGTTTTTTATCAGGGAAAATTTAGTTTTGTACCATAGAAACCCTAATTGGTTCCACATGGAGACAGCAGCTCTACACATTCATATTTTTGAGGGAGAAAGCTAGAGGAACTGCGGCAAACAAACTTGATATTTCTGTTTGTATAGATGACACTTTATGCACTTGCCTAACGAAAAGACTTTGCTTTTCCCCAAAACCATTTTACTGTGATTTTCTCAGTCCATTGCATAGGAATTCCACAACACTTTGTCCGGGTATGCCTGGATGAAAACAGAAATATCCGGTTGTGTTTTGGCTAACTCAATCCCAGATATTGCTACAACCTATGTGTTTGTGTTTTCTGGATATTATTAACTTTATTGGTTTGAATGTTTTTATCAGGGAACATTTAATTTTGTAACGTAGAAACACTAATTGGTTCCACTTGGAGACACCAGCTCTACACATTCGTATTTTCTAGGGGGAAAACTAGAGAAATTGTGGCACACAAACATGATATTTCTGTTTGTATAGATGACATTTTATGCACTTGCCTAACGAAAAGACTTTGCTTTTCTCCAAAACCATTTTACTGTGATTTTCTCGGTCCATTGCATACGAATTCTACCCCATTTTGTGCGGATATGACTTGATGAAACCAGAAATATCTGGTTGTGTTTTGGCTAACTCAATCCCAGATATTGCGACAGCCTCTGTGTTTGTGTTTTCTGGATATTATCGACAGACTTTATTGCTTTGAATTTTTTTATCACAGAAAATTTAATTTTGTACCGTAGAAACACTAATTGGTTCCACATGGAGACACCAGCTCTACACATTCGTACTTTCTAGGGAGAAATCTAGAGGAACTGAGGCAAACAAACATGATATTTCTGTTTGTTTCAATGACATTTTATGCCCTTGCCTAACAAAAAGACTTCGCTTTCCTCTAAAAAATTTTTACTGTGATTTTCTGGGTCCATTGTATACAAATTCCACCAAACTTTGTCCAGATTTGAATGGAAGAAACCAGAAATATCCGGCTTGTTTTCGCTTACTATATCACAGATATGATACAGCCTCTGTGTTTGTATTTTTTGGATATTGTTGACAGACTTTATTCCTTTGAATGTTTTTATCAGGGAACATTTAATTTTCTAACGTAGAAACACTAATTGGTTCCACTTGGAGACACCAGCTGTAGACATTCATATTTTCTAGGGGGAAAGCTAGAGGAATTGTGGCAAACAAACATGATATTTCTTTTTGTATAGATGACATTTTATGCATTTGCCTAACAAAAAGACTTTGCTTTTCTCCAAAACCATTTTAACTGTGATTTTCTAGGTCCATTGCATACGAATTCCACCCCATTTTCTGCGGATATGACTTGATGAAACCAGAAATATCTGGTTGTGTTTTGGCTAACTCAATCCCAGATATTGCGACAGCCTCTGTGTTTGTGTTTTCCAGATATTTTCAACGGGCTTTTTGGTTATGAATGTTTTTTATCAGAGAATATTTAATTTTGTGCTGGGAAACACTAGTTGGTTCCACATGGAGACACCAGCTCTACAAATTCGTATTTTTTAGGGAGAAACCTAGAGGAACTGCAGCAAACAAACATGATATTTCTGTTTGTATACATGACATTTTATGCACTTGCCTAACAAACAGACTATGCTTTTCTCCAAAACCATTTTTACTGTGATTTTCTCGGTCCATTGAATCTGAATTCCACACCACTTTGTCCGGATATGCCTGGATGAAAACAGAAATATCCGATTGTGTTTTGGCTAACCCAATCCGAAATATTGAGAAAGACTCTGTGTTTGTGATTTCTGGATATTATCGCTGGACTTTATTGTTTTTATTGTTTTTATCAGGTAACATTTAATTTTGTACCGTAGAAACTCTAATTAATTCACCATTGAGAAACCAGCTCTACATATTCTTATTGTCTAGGGAGAAAATGATAGGAACTGCGGCAAACAAGCATGATATTTGTGTTTCTATACATGACATTTTATGCACTTGCCAAATGAAAAGACTTTGCTTTTCTCCAAAACCGTTTTTACTGTGATTTTCTTGGTCCATTGCATACAAATTCCACACCGCTTTGTCTGGATATGACTGGATGAAACCAGAAATATTCGGTTGTGTTTTGGCTAACTCAATCCCAGATATTGCTTGAGACACAGTGTTTGTGTTTTCCGGATATTATCAACGGACTTTATAGTTTTCAATGTTTTTTTTATCAGGGAACATTTAATTTTGTGCTAGGAAACAGTAGTTGGTTCCACATGGAGACACCAGCTCTACACATTCGTATTTTCTAGGGAGAATGGTAGAGGAACTGCGGCAAACAAACATGATGTTTCTGTTTGTATACATGACATTTTATGCACTTGCCTAACGAAAAGACTTTGCTTTTCTCGAAAACCATTTTTACTGTGATTTTCTTCGTCCATTGCTTACGAATTCCACACCACTTTGTCCGGATATGCCTGGATGAAAACAGAAATATCCGGTTATGTTTTGGCTGACTCAAACGAAATATTGAGAAAGCCTGTGTGTTTGTGATTTCTGGATATTATCGATGGACTTTATTGTTTTGAATGTTTTTATCATGTAACATGTAATTTTGTACCGTAGAAACACCAATTAATTCACCATGGAGAAACCAGCTCTACATATTCTTATTTTCTAGGGAGAAAGCTAGAGGAACTGAGGCAAACAAACATGATATTTCTGTTTGTATACATGACACTTTATGCACTTGCCTAACGAAAAGACTTTGCTCTTCTCCAAAACCATTTTTACTGTGATTTTCTCGGTCCATTGAATACGAATTCCACACCACTTTGTCCGGATATGACTAGATGAAACCTGAAATATCCAGTCGTGTTTTGGCTAACTCAACGCCAGATATTGCTACAGCCTCTGTGTTTGTGTTTTCCGGATATTATCAATGGGCTTTATGGTTTTGAATGTTTTATCAGAAAATATTTAATTTTGTACCGTAGAAACTCTAATTGGTTCCACATGGAGATACCAGCTCTACACATTCGTATTTTCTAGGGAGAAAGCTAGAGGAAGTGCGTCAAACAAACATGATATTTCTGTTTGTAGTAGATGACATTTTATGCACTTGCCTAAAGAAGACTTTGCTTTTCTCCAAAACCGTTTTTACTGTGATTTTCTCTGTCCATTGAATACGAATTCCACACCACTTTGTCCGGATATGACTGGATTAAACCAGTAATATCCAGTTGTGTTTTGGCTAACTCAATCTGAAACATTGTGAAAGACTCTGTGTTTGTGTTTTCCGGATATTATCAACGGACTTTTTCTTTTGAATGTTTTTTATCAGGGAACATTTAATTTTGTGCTGGGAAACACTAGTTGGTTCCACATGGAGACACCAGCTCTACACATTCGTATTTTCTAGGGAGAATCCTTTAGGAACTGCGGCAAACAAACATGATATTACTGTTTGTATACATGACATTTTATGCACTTGCCTAAGAAAAGATTTTGCTTTTCTCCAAAACCATTTTTACTGTGATTATCTGGGTCCATTGCATAGGAATTCCACACCACTTTGTCCAGATATGCCTAGATGAAAACTGAAATATACGGTTGTGTTTTGGCTAACTCAATCCGAAATATTGAGAAAGACTCTATGTTTGTGATTTCTGGATATTTTCGATGGACGTTATTGTTTTGAATGTTTTTATCAGGGAAAATTTAATTTTGTACAGTTGAAACACTAATTAATTCACCATGGAAAGCAGCTCTACACATTCTTGTATTCTAGGGAGAAAGCTAGAGGAACTGCGGCAAACAAACATGATATTTCTGTTTGTATACATGACATTTTATGCACTTGCCTAACGAAAAGTCTTTGCTTTTCTCCAAAACCATTTTTACTGTGATTTTCTCGGTCCATTGCATAGGAATTCCACACCACTTTGTCCGGATATGACTGGAGGAAACCAGAAATATCCGGTTGTGTTTTGGCTAACTCAATCCCAGATATTGCTTGAGCCACAGTGTTTGTGTTTTCCGGATATTATCAACAGACTTTATGGTTTTGAATGTTTTTATCAGGGAACATTTAATTTTGTGCTGGGAAACACTAGTTGGTTCCATATGGAGACACCAGCTCTACACATTCGTATTTTCTAGGGAGAAAGCTAGAGGAACTGGGGCATACAAACATGATATTTCTGTGTCTATAGATGACATTTTATGCCCTTGCCTAACAAAAAGACTATGATTTCCTCCAAAACTATTTTTTGCTGTGATTTTCTTCGTCCATTGCATAGGAATTCCACACCACTTTGTCCGGATATGCCTGGATGAAAACAGAAATATCCAGTTGTGTTTTGGCTAACTCAATCCGAAATATTGAGAGAGCCTCTGTGTTTGTGATTTCTGGATATTATCGATGGACTTTATTGTTTTGAATGTTTTTATCAGGGAACATTTAATTTTGTACCGTAGAAACAATAATTAATTCACCATGGCGAAACCAGCTCTACACATTCTTATTTTCTAGGGAGAAAGCTAGAGGAACTGTGGCAAACAATCATGATATATCTTTTTGTATACATGACATTTTATGCACTTGCCTAACGAAAAGACTTTGCTTTTCTCCAAAACCATTTTAACTGTGATTTTCTCGGTCCATTGAATACAAATTCCACCCCTCTTTGTCTGGATATGACTGGATAAAACCATAAATATCTAGTTGTGTTTTGGGTAACTCAATCCGAAATATTGTGAAAGACTCTGTGTTTTTTGTTTTCTGGTTATTATAAACGGACTTTTTCTTTTAAATGTTTTTTATCAGGGAACATTTAATTTTGTACAGTAGAAACACTAGTTGGTTCCACATGCAGACACCAGCTCTACACATTCGTATTTTCTAGGATGAAAGCTAGAGGAATTGCGGCAAACAAACATGATATTTCTGTTTGTATACATGACATTTTATGCACTTGCCTAATGAAAAACTTGCTTTTCTCCAGAACCATTTTTACTGTGATTTTCTTGGTCCATTGCATACGAATTCCACACCACTCTGTCCAGATATGACTGGATGAAATCAGAAATATATGGTTGTGTTTTGGCTAACTCAATCTGAAATATTGAGAAAGCCTCTGTGTTTGTGATTTCTGGATATTATCGATGGACTTTATTGTTTTGAATATTTTTATCAGGGAACATTTAATTTTGTACCGTAGAAACACTAATTAATTCACCATGGAGAAACCAGCTATACACATTCATAATTTCTAGGGAGAAAGCTAGAGGAACTGCGGCAAACAAGCATGATATTTCTGTTTGTATACATGACAGTTTATGCACTTGCCTAAAGAAAAGACTTTGCTTTTCTCCAAAACCATTTTTACTCTGATTTTCTCGGTCCATTGCATACGAATTCCACACAACTTTGTCCGAATATGACTGGATGAAACTAGAAATATTCGGTTGTGTTTTGGCTAACTCAATGCCAGATATTGCTGCAACCTCTGTGTTTGTGTTTTCCGGATATTATCAATGGGCTTTATGGTTTTGAATGTTTTTTTCAGAGAATATTTAATTTTGTGCTAGGAAACACTAATTGGTTCCACATGGAGACACCAGTTCTGCACATTCCTATATTCTAGGGAGAAACCTAGAGGAAATACGGCAAACAAACATGATATTTCTGTTTCTATAGTTGACATTTTATGCACTTACCTAACAAAAAGACTTTGCTTTTCTCCAAAACCGTTTTTACTGTGATTTTCTCGGTCCATTGCATACGAATTCCACACCACATTTTCCGGATATTAGTGGATGAAACCAGAAATATCCGATTGTGTTTTGGCTAACTCAATCCCAGATATTGCTACAGCCTCTGTGTTTGTGTTTTCCGGTTATTATCAATGGGCTTCATAGTTTTGAATGTTTTTTTATCAGAGAATATTTAATTTTGTGCTGGGAAACACTAATTGGTTCCACATGGAGACACCAGCGCTACACATTCATATTTTCTAGGGAGAAACCTAGAGGATCTGTGGCAAACAAACATGATATTTCTGTTTCTATAGATGACATTTTAGGCACTTGCCTAAAGAAAAGACTTTGCTTTGCTCCAGAACCATTTTTACTCTGATTTTCTCGGTCCATTGCATACAAATTCCACACCACTTTGTCTGGATATGACTGGATGAAACCAGAAATATCCGGTTGTGTTTTGGCTAACTCAATCCCAGATATTGCTAGAGCCTCAGTGTTTGTGTTTTCCGGATATTATCAACGGACTTTACAGTTTTCAAAGTTTTTTTTTTATCAGGGAACATTTAATTATGTGCTGGAAAACACTAGTTGATTCCACATGGAGACACCAGCTCTACACATTCGTATTTTCTATGGAGAATGGTAGAGGAACTGTGGCAAACACACAGGACATTTCTGTTTGTATACATGATATTTTATGCACTTGCCTAACGAAAAGACTTTGCTTTTCTCCAAAACCATTTTTCTTGTGATTTTCTTCGTCCATTGCATACGAATTCCACACCACTTTGTCCGGATATGCCTGGATGAAAACAGAAATATTCGGTTATGTTTTGGCTAACTCAATCCAAAATATTGAGAAAGCCTCTGTGTTTGGGATTTCTGGATAATATCGATGGACTTTATTGTTTTGAATGTTTTTATCAGGGAACATTTAATTTTGTACCTTAGAAACACTAATTAATTCACCATGTAGAAACCAGCTCTACACATTCTTGTATTCTAGGGAGAAAGCTAGAGGAACTGCGGCAAACAAACATGATATTTCTGTTTGTGTACATGACATTTTATGCACTTGCCTAAAGAAAAGTCTTTCCTTTTTTCCAAAACGGTTTTTACTGTGATTTTCTCAGTCCATTGCATACGAATTCCACCACACTTTGTCTCTGGATATGACTGGATGAAAACAGAAATATCCGGTTATATTTTGGCTGACTCAAATGAAATATTGAGAAAGCCTGTGTGTTTGTGATTTCTGGATATTATCGATGGACTTTATGGTTTGAATGTTTTTATCAGGTAACATTTAATTTTGTACCTTAGAAACACTAATTAATTCACCATGGAGAAACCAGCTCTACATATTCTTATTTTCTAGGGAGAAAGCTAGAGGAACTGCGGCAAACAAACATGATGTATCTGTTTTTATAGATGACATTTTATGCACTTGCCAAAGGAAAGACTCTGGTTTTATCCAAAGGAATTTTAACTGTGATTTTCTCGGTCCATTGCATATGAATTCCACAACACTTTGCCGGATATGCCTGGATGAAACCAGAACTATCTGGTTGTGTTTTGGCTAAGTGAATCTGAAACATTGTGAAAACCTCTGTGTTTGTGTTTTCTTAATATTATCGATGGACTTTAGTGTTTTGAATGATTTTATTAGGGAAGATTTTATTTTGTACCGTTGAAACACTAATTGGTTCCAAATGGAGTCACCAACTCTACACATTCGTATTTTCTAGGGAGAAAGCTAGAAGAACTGCAGCAAACGAACATGATATATCTGTTTGTATACATGACATTTTATGCACTTGCCTAACGAAAAGACTTTGCTTTTCTCCAAATCCAGTTTTACTGTGATTTTCTCAATCCATTGCATACGAATTCCAAACAACTTTGTCCGGTTATGAATGGATAAAACCAGAAATATCCGGTCGTGTTTTGGCTAACTCAATCCCAGATATTGCTACAACCTCTGTGTTTGTGTTTTCCGGATATTATCAACCGACTTTATTGTTTTGAATATTTGTCATCAGGGAACATTTAATTTTGTGCTGGCTAAGCACTAATTGGTTCCACATGTTGAGACCAGCTCTATACATTCGTATTATCCAGGGAGAAAGCTAGAGGAAATGTGGCAAAGAAACATGAAATTTCTCTTTGCATAGATGACATATTATGAACTGTCGAAAGAAAAGACTTTGCTTTTCTCCAAAACCATTTTTACTGTGATTCTCTTAGTCCATTGCATACGAATTCCACACAACTTTGCCTGGATATGACTGGATGAAACCAGAAATATCCGGTTGTGTTTTGGCTAACTCAATGCCAGATATTGCTACAGCCTCTGTGTTTGTGTTTTCCGGATATTATCAATGGGGTTTATGGTTTTGAATGTTTTTTATCAGAGAATATTTAATTTTGTATCGTAGAAACACTAATTGGTTCCACATGGAGATACCAGCTCTACACATTCGTATTTTTTAGGGAGAAACCTAGAGGAACTGCGACAAACAAGCATGATATTTCTGTTTCAATAGAACACATTTTATGCACTTGCCTAAGAAAAGACTTTGCTTTTCTCCAGAACCATTTTTACTCTGATTTTCTCGGTCCATTGCATATAACTTCCTCAACACTTTGTCTGGATATGATTGGATGAAACCAGAAATATCCAGTTGTGTTTTGGCTAACTCAATGCCAGATATTGCTAGAGCTTCTGTGTTTGTGTTTTCTGGATATTATCAACAGACTTTATGGATTTGAATGTTTTAATCAGCTAACATTTAATTTTGTGCTGGGAAACACTAATTGGTTCCACATGCAAACAGGAGCACTACACATTCGTGTTTTCTAGGGAGAAATCTAGAGGAACTGTGGCAAACAAACATGATATTTCTGTTTGAATAGATGACATTTTATACACTTCCCTAATGAAAAGACTTTGCTTTTCTCCAAAACCATATTTACTGTTATTTTCTCGGTCCATTGCATACGAATTCCACACCACTTTGTCTGGAGATGACTGGATGAAACAGGAAATATCCGGTTGTGTTTTGGCTAACTCAATCCCAGATATTGCTACAGCCTCTGTGTTTGTGTTTTCTGGATATTATCAATGGGCTTTATGGTTTTGAATGTTTTTTATCAGAGAATATTTAATTTTGTGCTAGGAAACACTAATTGGTTCCACATGGAGACACCAGTTCTGCACATTCCTATATTCTAGGGAGAAACCTAGAGGAAATGCGGCAAACAAACATGATATTTCTGTTTCTATAGTTGACATTTTATGCACTTACCTAACAAAAAGACTATGCTTTTCTCCAAAGCTATTTTTACTGTGATTTTCTCGGTCCATTGCATACGAATTCCACACTACTTTCTCAGAATATGACTAGATGAAACCAGAAATATCCAATTGTGTTTTGGCTAACTTAATCTGAAATATTGAGAAAACCTCTGTTTTTCTGATCTGTGGATATTATGGATGGACTTTATTGTTTTGAATGTTTTTATCAGGTAACATTTAATTTTGTACCGTAGAAACTCTAATTAATACACCATGGAGCAAGCAGCTATAGACATTCGTATTTTTGAGGGAGAAATATAGAGGAACTGCGGCAAACAAACATGATATTTCTGTTTGAATACATGACATTAAATACACTTGCCTTAAGAAAAGACTTTTCTTCCCTCAAAAATCAGTTTTGCTCAGATTTTCTCAGTACATTGCATACCACTTTGTCCGGATATGACTGGATGAAATCAGAAATACTGGTTGTGTTTTGGCTAACTAAATCTGAAATATTGAGAAAGACTCTGTGTTTGTGATTTCTGGATATTATCTATGGACTTTATTGTGTTTAATATTTTTATCAGGGAACATTTAATTTTACCGTAGAAACACTAATTAATACACCATGGAGAAACCAGTATATATATTCGTATTGTCTAGGGAGAAAGCTAGAGGAACTGCGGCAAACAAACTTGATATTTCTGTTTGTATACATGTCATTTTATTCACTTGCCTAACGAAAAGACTTTGCTTTTCTCCAAAACCATTTCTACTGTGATTTTCTTGGTCCATTGCATACGAATTCCACAACACTTTTTCCGGCTATGACTGGATGAAACCAGAAATATCCAGTTGTGTTTTGGCTAACACAATCCGAAATATTGTGAAAGCCTGTGTGTTTGTGTTTCCCGGATATTATCAACGGACATTGTCTTTTGAATGTTTTTTTATCAGGGAACATTTAATTTTGTGCTGGGAAACACTAGTTGACTCCACACGGATACACCAGACTGCACATTCATACTTTCTAGGGAGGAAGCTAGAGGAACTGCGGCAAACAAACATGATATTTCTGTTTGTATACATGACATTTTATGCACTTGCCTAAAGAAAAGACTTTGCTTTTATCCAAAACTATTTTTACTGTGATTTTCTTCGTCCATTTCATATGAATTCCACACCACTTTGTCCGGATATGACTGGATGAAACTAGAAATATCCGGTTCTGTTTTGGCTAACTCAATCCCAGATATTGCTATAGCCTCAGTGTTTCTGTTTCCTGAATATTTTCAACAGACTTTATAGTTTTGAATGTTTTCTTATCAGGGAACATTTAATTTTTTGCTGGGAAACATTAGTTGGTTCCCCATGGATACACCAGCTCTACACATTCGTATTTTCTAGGGAGAAAGCTAGAGGAACTGCGGCAAACAAACCTGATATTTCTGTTTGTATAGATGACATTTTATGCACTTGCCTAACGAAAAGACTTTGCTTTTCTCCAAAACTATTTTTACTGTGATTATCTCGGTCCATTTCATACAAATTACAGACCAGATTGTCTGGATATGCCTAGATGAAACCAGAAATATTCGGTTGTATTTTGGCTAACTCAATCCCAGATATGCTGCAGCCTCTGTGTTTGTGTTGCCTAGATTTATCAACAGACTTTATTGTTTTGAATGTTTTTTATCAGGGAACATTTAATTTTGTGCTGTGAAACACTAATTGGTTTCACATGGAGACACCTACTCTACACATTTGTATTTTCTAGGGAGAAATCTAGAGGAACTGCGGCAAACAAACAGGATATATCTGTTTGTATAGATGACATTTTATGCACTTACCTAACGAAAAAACATTACTTTTCTTGAAAACCATTTTTATTGTGATTTTCTCGGTCCAGTGCATACAAATTCCACACCAGTTTGTCCGGATATGCCTGGATGGAACCAGAAATATCCGGTTGTGTTTTCTCTAACTCAATCCCAGATATTGCTACAGGCTCTCTGTTTCTGTTTTCCGTATATTATCGACACACTTTATTGTTTTGAGTGTTTTTATCAGGGAATATTTAATTTTGTGCCGGGAAACACTATTTGGTTCCACATGGGGACACCAGCTCTACACATTCGTATTTCGTAGGGAGAAAGCTAGAGGAACTGCGGCAAACAAACATGGTGTTTCTGTTTCTGTACATTGCATTTTATGCACTTGCCTGAACAAAAGACTTTACTTTTCTCCAAAACCATTTTTACTGTGATTTTCTGGATCCATTGTATATACATTCCATACCAGTTTGTCCGGATATGCCTGGATGAAACCAGAAATATCCGGTTGTGTTTTGGCTAACTCAGTCCGAAATATTGTGAAAGCCTCTGTGTTTGTGTTTTCTGGATATTATCGATGGACTTTATTGTTTTGAATATTTTTATCTGGGAACATTTATTTTGTGGTGGGAAACACTAGTTGAGTCCACATGGAGACACCAGCTCTACACATTCGTATTTTCTAGTGTGAAAGTTTGAGGAACTGCGGCAAACAAACATATTTCTGTTTGTATAGATGACATTTTATGCACTTGCCTAATGAAAAGACTTTGTTTTTCTCCAAAACCATTTTTACTGTGATTTTCTCGGTCCATTGCATACGAATTCCACACCACTTTGTCTGGATATGACTGGATGAAACCAGAAATATCCAGTTGTGTTTTGGGTAACTCAATCTGAAATATTTTTAAAGCCTTTGTGTTTGTGTTTTCCGGATATTATAAAAGGAATTTATGGTTTTGAATGTTTTTTATCAAGGAAATTTAATTTGTGCTGGGAAACACTAATTGGTTTCACATGGAGACCCCAGCTCTACACATTCGTATTTTCTAGGGAGAAAGCTAGAGGAACTGCGGCAAACAAACATGACATTTCTGTTTTTTTAGATTACATTTTATGCACTTGCCTAACGAAAAGACTTTGCTTTTCTCCAAAACCATTTTTATTGTGATTTTCTCAGTCCATTGCAAAGTAATTCCACACCATTTGTCCCGATATGATTGCATGGAACCATAAATAACCGGTTGTGCTTTGGATAACTGAATCTCAGAAATTTTACAGGCTCTGTGTTTCTGTTTTCTGGATATTATCAATTGACTGTATTGTTTTAAATGTTTTTGATCAGGGGACATTTAATTTTGTGCTGGGAAACACTAATTGGTTCAACATGGAGACAACAGCTCTACACATTTCTATTTTCTAGTCAGAAAGCTAGAGGAATTGCGGCAAACTAATATGATATATCTGTTTCCATAGTTGACATTTTATGCACTTACCAAAGGAAAATACTTTGGTTTTCTCCAAAAGAATTTTTATTGTTATTTTCTCAGTCCATTGCATATGAATTCCACACCACTTTGCCCGGATATGCCTGCATGTAAACAGAAATATCCACTTGTGTTTTGGCTAACTCAGTCTGAAACTTTGAGAAAGTTCTGTGTTTGTGTTTTCTGGATATTATCGATGGACTTTATTGTTTTGAAACTTTCTACCAGAGAACATTTAATTTTGTACCTTAGAAACACTAATTAGTTCAACATGGAGACACCAGCTCCACACATTTGTATTTTCTAGGGAGAAAGCTAGAGGAACTGCGGCAAACAAACATGATATTTTTGTTTGTATACATGACATTTTATGCACTGGCCGAAGGAAAAAACGTTGCTTTACTCAAAAGCCATATTTACTGTGATTTTCTCGGTCCATTGCATATGAATTCCACACCACTTTGTCCGGATATGACTGGATTAAACGAGAAATATCCAGTTGTGTTTTGGCTAACTCAATCTGAAACATTGTGAATTCCTGTGTGTTTGTGTTTTCAGGTTATTATCGATGGACTGTATTATTTTGAGGGTTTTTACAGGGAACACTTAATTTTGTACCGTAGAAATACTAATTGGTTCCACAAGGAGACACCAGCTCTACACATCCGTATTTTCAAGGGAGAAAGCTAGAGGAACTGTGCCAAACAAACATGATATTTCTGTTTGTATAGATGAGATTTTATGCACTTTTGTAATGAAAAAACTTTGCTTTTCTTGAAAACCGTTTTTATTGTGATTTTCTCGGTCCAGTGAATACAAATTCCATACCAGTTTGTCTGGATATGCCTGGATGGAACCAGAAATATCCTGTTGTGTTTTCTCTAACTCAATGCCAGATATTGCTACAGGCTCTCTGTTTCTGTTTTCCATATATTATCGACACACTTTATTGTTTTGAGTGTTTTTTATCAGGGAATATTTAATTTTGTGCTGGGAAACACTATTTGGTTCCACATGAAGACACCAGCTCTACACATTCGTATTTCGTAGGGAGAAAGCTAGAGGAACTGCGGCAAACAAACATGATATTTCTGCTTCTATAGATGACATTATATGCACTTTCCGAAGGAAAAGACTTTCCTTTTCTTTAAAACCATTTTTGCTGTGATTTTCTCGGTCGATTGTATACGATTTCGAAACAAGTATGTACAGATATTCCTGGATGAAACCAGAAAAATCCCGTTGTGTTTTGTCTAATTCAATCTGAAATATTGTGAAAGCCTCTGTGTTTCTGTTGTGTGGATATTATCGATAGACTTTATTGTTTTGAATGTTTTTATCCGGGAACATTTAATTTTGTACCGTAGAAACACTAATTGGTACAATATGGAGACACCAGCTCTACACATTCGTATTTTCTAGGGAGAAACCTAGAGGAACTGTGGCAAACAAACATGATATTTTTGTTTGTATAGATGACATTTTATGAACTTGCCTAACGAACAGATTTTGCTTTTCTCCAAAACCATTTTTACTGTGATCTTCTTGGTCCATTGCATACCAACTCCACACTGCTTTGTCCGGATATGCATGAATGAAAAGAGAAATATTTGGTTGTGTTTTGGCTAACTCAATCCGAAATATTGTGAAAGCCTCTGTGTTTGTGTTTTCTGGATATTATCGATGGACTTTATTGTTTTGAATGTTTTTATCAGGGAACATTTAATTTTGTACCGTAGAAACACTAATTGGTTCCACATGCAGACACCAGCTCTACACATTCTTGTATTCTAGGGAGAAAGCTAGAGGTGCTGCGGCAAACAAACGTAATCTTTCTGTTTGATCAGATGACATTTTATGCACTTGCCTAACGTAAAGATTTTGCTTTTCTCCAAAACCATTTTTACTGTTATTTTCTCTGTCCATTGCATATGAACTCCACACTACTTTTTCCGGATATGACTGAATGAAACCAGAAATATCCACTCCTGTTTTGGCTAACACAATCCCAGATATTGCTACAGACTCTGTGTTTCTGTTTTCCAGATATTATCAACGGACTTTATTGTTTTAAATGTTTTTTATCAGGGAACATTTAATTTTGTGCTGGGAAACACTAATTCATTCCACATGGAGACACCAGCTCTACACATTAGTATTTTCTAGGGAGAATGCTAGAGGAACTGCGGCAAACATGATATTTCTGTTTGTATAGATGACATTTTATGCACTTGCCTAAAGAAAAGACTTTGCTTTTCTTGGAAACCATTTTTACTATGATTTTCTCTGTCCTTTGCATACGAATTAGACACCACTTTGTCCGGATATGACTGGATGAAACCAGAAATATCCGGTTGTGTTTTGGCTAACTCAATCCCAGATATTGCTACAGACTCTGTGTTTGTGTTTTCCGGATATTATCAACGGACTTTATTGTTTTCAATATTTTTTATCAGGGAACATTTAATTTTTTGCTGGGAAACACTACTTGGTTCCACATGGAGACACCATCTCTACACATTCGTATTTTCTAGGGAAAAATCTGGAGGAACTGTGGAAAACAAACATGATATTTCTTTTCGTATAGATGACATTTTATGCACTGTCCGAAGGAAAAGTCTTTGCTTTTCTCCGAAACCATTGTTATGGTATTTTCTCAGTGCATTGCATACGAATTCTACACCACTTTGTCCGGATATGACTGCATGCAACCAGAAATATCCACTTGTGTTTTGGCTAATTCATTCCCAGATATTGCTACAGACTCTGTGTTTGTGTTTTGTGTATATTATCGACAGACTTTATTGTTTTGAATGTTTTCATCAGGGAACATTTAATTTTGTACCGTAGAAACACTAATTGGTTCCACATGGAGACACCAAACTACACAATCCTATTATCTGGGGAGAAAGCTACAGGAACTGCGGCAAACAAACATGATATTTATGTTTGTATAGACGACATTTTATGCACTTGCCTAACAAAAAGATTTTGCTTTTCTCCACAACAATTCTTATGGTGATTTCCTCAGTCCAATGTATCCGAATTTCACACCACTTTGTCCGGATATGACTGGATGAAACCAGAAATCTCCGGTTCTGTTTTGGCTAACTATATCCCAGATATGGCTACAGCCTCAGAGTTTGTGTTTTCTGGATATTATCAACGGACTTTATTGTTTTGAATATTTTTTATCAAGGATCATTTAATTTTGTGCTAGGAAACACTAGTTGATTCCACATGGAGACACCAGTAGTACACAATCGTATTTTCTAGGGTGCAAGTTAGAGGAACTGTGGCAAACAAACATCATATTTCTCTTTGTATAGATAACATTTTATGCACTTGCCTAACGAAAAGACTTTGCTTTTCTCCAAAACCATTTTTACTGTGATTTTCTCGGTCCATTGCATACGAATTCCACCTCACTTTGTCTGGATATGACTGCATGCAACCAGAAATATCCATTTGTGTATTAGCTAACTCGATTCCAAATATTGTGAAAGCATCTGTGTTTGTGTTTTCCGGATATTATCAACAGCCTTTATGGTTTTCAATATTTTTTATCAGGGAACATTTAATTTTTTGCTGGGAAACACTAATTGGTTCCACATGGAGACACCAGCTCTACACATTCGTATTTTCTAGGGAGAAAGCTAGAAAAACTCCAGCAAACAAACATGATATTTCTGTTTGTATACATGACATTTTATGCACTGGCCGAAGGAAAAGATATTACTTTTCTCCAAAACCATTTTTACTGTGATTTTCTCGGTCCATTGCATACGAATTCCACACCACTTTGTCCAGATATGCCTGGATGAAAACAGAAATATCCGGTTCTGTTTTGGCTGACTATATCCCAGATATGGCTACAGCCTCAGTGTTAGTGTTTTCTGGATATTATCAGCAGAATTATTGATTTGAATGTTTTATCACGGAACATTTAATTTTGTACCGTAGAAACACTAATTGGTTCCACATGGAGACACCAGACTACACATTCGTATTTTCTAGGGAGAAAGCTAAAGGAACTGCGGCAAACAAACATGATATTTCTGTGTGTATAGATGATATTCTATGCACTTACCTAACGAAAATACTTTGCTTTCTCTAAAACCATGTTTACGCTGATTTTCTCGGTCCATTACATATGAATTCAACACCACTTTGTCCAGATATGACTTGATGAAACCAGAAATCTCCGGTTGTGTTTTGGCTTACTATATCCCAGGTATTGCTACTGCATCAGTGTCTGTGTTTTCTGGATATTATCGACGGACTTTATTGTTTTGAATGTTTTTATCAGGGAACATTTAATTTTGTACCGTAGAAACACTAATTGGTTCCTCATGGAGACACCAGTCTACACGTTCATATTTTCTAGGGAGAAAGCTAGAGGCACTGCGGCAAACAAACATGATATTTCTGTTTGAATAGATGACATTTTATGCACTTGCCTAATGAAAAGACTTTGCTTTTCTCCAAAACCATTTTTACTGTGATTTTCTCGGTCCATTACATACGAATTCCACTTCACTTTGGATAGGACTGGATGAAATCAGAAATATCTGGTTGTGTTTTGGCTAACTCAATCCCAGAAATAGTGAAAGCCTCTGTGTTTGTGTTTTCTGGATATTATCCACTGACTTTATGGTTTTGCATGTTTTTTATCAGGGAACATTTAATTTTGTGCTGGGAAACACTAACTGGTTCCATATGGGGACACTAGCTCTACACATTCGTATTTTCTAGAGAGAAAGCTAGAGGAACTGTAGCAAAGAATAATGATATTTCTGTTTGTATAGATGACATTTTATCCACTGGCCGAAGGAAAAGACTTTCCTTTTCTCCAAAACCATTTTTACTGTGTTTTTCTCGGTCCATTGCATACGAATTCCACATCACTTTGTCCGGATATGACTGGATGAAACCAGAAATATCCGGTTGTGTTTTGGCTTACCATATCCCAAATATTGCTACAGCCTCTCTTTTTGTGTTTTCTGGATATTATCGATGGATTTTATTGTTTTAAATGTTTTTATCAGGGAACATTTAATTTTGTACCATAGAAACACTAATTGGTTCCACATGGAGACACCAGCTCTACACATTCGTATTTTCTAGGGTGCAAGCTAGAGGAACTGTGGCAAACAAACATGATATTTCTCTTTGTATAGATGACATTTATGCACTTGCCTAATGAAAAGACTTTGCTTTTCTCCAAAACCATTTTTGCTGTGACTTTCTTGGTCCATTGCATATGAACTCCACCTCACTTTGTCTGGATATGACTGGATGTAACCAGAAATATCCAGTTGTGTTTTGGCTAACTCAATCAAAGATATTGTGAAAGCCTATGTGTTTGTGTTTTCTGGATATTATCCATGGACTTTTTTGTTTTGAATGTTTTTTTATCAAGGAGCATTTAATTTTGTGCTGGGTAACACTAGTTGATTCCACATGGAGAAACCAGTAATACACACTCGTATTTTCTAGGGTGAATGCTATAGGAACTGCGGCAAACAAACATGATATTTCTGTTTGTGTAGATGACATTTTATGCACTTGCCTAAAAAAATAATTTTCTTTTCTCCAAAACCATTTTTACTGTGATTTGTTCGGTCCATTGCATACGAATTCCACACCACATTGTCCGGATATGACTGGATGAAAACAGAAATATGCGGTTGTGTTTCAGCTAACTCAATCCGAAATATTGTGAAAGCATCTGTGTTTGTGTTTTCTAGATATTATCAATGGACTTTATATTTTTGAATGTTTTTATCAGGGAACATTTAATTTTGTACCGTAGAAACACTAATTGGTTAACATGGAGACACCAGCTGTACACATTAGTATTTTCTAGGGATAAAGCTAGAGGAACTGTGGCAAAGAAACTTGATATTTCTGTTTGTATAGATGACATTTTATGCACTTGCTGAAGGAAAAGACATTGCTTTTCTCCAAAATCAATTTTACTGTGATTTTCTCGGTCCATTACATACGAATTCCACACCACTTTGTCCGTATATGACTGGATGAAACCAGAAATATCCGGTTGTGTTTTGGCTTAATCAATCCAAGATATTGCTACAGCATCTGTGTTTGTGTTTTCTAGATATTATCGACAGACTTTATTGTTTTGAATATTTTTATCAGGGAAAATTTTACTTTGTTCCGGAAAACTTTTGGATTCCACATGGAGACACCAGCTCTACACATTAGTATTTTCTAGGGAGAAAACTAAAGGAACTGCGGTAAATAAATATGATATTTCTGTTTGTATAGATGACATTTTATGCACTTGCTGAAGGAAAAGACATTGCTTTTCTCCAAAATCAATTTTACTGTGATTTTCTCGGTCCATTGCATACGAATTCCACCAAACTTTGTCCGGATATGACTGCATGCAACCAGAAATATCCGGTGGTGTTTTGGCTAACTGAATCCCAGATATTGCTATAGCCTCTGTATTTGTGTTTCCTGGATATTATCGACGGACTTTATTGTTTTGAATGTGTTTATCAGGGAACATTTAATTTTGTACCATAGATTCACTAATTGTATCCACATGGAGACACCAGCTCTACACTTTCGTATGTTCTAGGGAGAAAGCTAGAGGAACTGCAGCAAAGAAACATGATATTTCCGTTTGAATAGATGACATTTTATGCACTTGCCTAACGAGAAGACTTTGCTTTTCTACAAAACCGTTTTACTGTGATTTTCTTGGACCATTGCATACAAATTCCACCCCACTTTGCCAGGATATGTCTGGATGAAAGCAGAAGTATCCGGTTGTGTTTTGGCTAACTCAACCCCAGATATTGTGAAAGCCTCTGTGTTTGTGTTTTCTGGATATTATCAACGGACTTTATGGTGTTGAATGTTTTTTATCAGGGAATATTTAATTTTTTCCTGGGTAACACTAATTGGTTCCACATGGAGACACCAGCTCTACACATTCGTATTTTCTAGGGAGAAAGCTAGAGGAACTGCGGCAAACAAACATGATATTTCTGTTAGTATACATCACATTTTATGCACTGGCCGAAGGAAAAGACTTTGCTTTTCCCCAAAACAACTATTACTGTGATTTTCTCGGTCCATTACAAACGAATTCCACACGACTTTGTCCTGATATGCCTGGATGAAAACAGAAATATCCCCTTGTGTTTTGGCTTACTATATCCCAGATATTGCTACAGACTCTGTGTTTGTTATTTCCGGATATTATCAATGGACTTTATGGTTTTGAATGTTTTTTATCAGGGAACATTTAATTTTGTGCTGGGAAACACTAATTGGTTCCACATGGAGACAACAGCTCTACACATTCGTATTTTCAAGGCAGATAGCTAGAGGAACTGCGGCAAAAAAACATGATATTTCTGTTTGTATAGATTACATTTTATGCACTTGCCTAAGGAAAAGACTTTGGTTTTCTGCAAAACCATTTTTACTGTGATTTTCTCGGTCCATTGCATACGAAACTTAATCACAACCATCTAAAATGTCTTTAGTTTCTTTCTACCAACACGTTTAAAACATATGATACACAGATTCAGGTTACACAAATTAAAATGTGTCTTTGATTGATTTTAGCAGCTTAAAGTTATGGTCAATCTTATCTATAAGCCATTTAAAATAAAACTCTTAATAAAATTTCCCCATGTGGACATACAATATGTACACACATATAACATAGCATAATAGACCAATATAGCAATAGCTTTTAAAATCTTTAACTCTTTTTGTAGGTTGCCAATTGATTTGAATTGCTTTTTGTTTTTAGTAACTTCAGTTAACCATTCTTTCTCTCAGTTGGTACTGTTAATACATTATTGGCTTCATCTGGTTACAGAGCCATCCTAAAGTACTGAATACAATAAAAGTGGCTGGAAAAAGTCCATAGGAACCTATAGGAGGACAGCTAAACACAGAACCTACAACGCTTTAGTTTTATGAGCAGCACATCATATATAACTATGGATGACAAAAGTCTTTAAGTCGCCATGTTTAAAATTATAAACTCATCAACCAACAAGAGGCACTTGCTTACTTCACATTATTTTTGACAGCACCTGTAGGATTTTACAAGTATTTAACCCTTTAGGCCTCTGGGGCTTTCTCATTAAGATAACTATCATGTCTAGTAACACAAGATCATTAGACTTTTTAATTCTCAAACATTTGTATTAATAGCATTTTCCATTATAGAAACTTAAAGTCTGGTACCACATCACATCTTGACAGTCCTCCTAATATAATCCAAATAGACTGATTAGTTGGTGTCTCTATAAGATGAGAGACATAGGTCCTTTGATTTTTTTCAGTTGGGCCCAAACTGGAAAAACCAACGTCCAGGATTTACTGGAAATTTTAGAGACCAGATTGTTTGAAACTTTGATTTTTTGAATGCCTGTCAAGAATGCCAAGAAGGCTCAAAATCCAAAATATCTGGTTCAAATAAGATTCCTTAAAATCATGACATAACATAGACCAAATTTGATCATTGTTACAAGGTGATTCTTCAAATCTTTTAAAATAAGCACATATTTAAATAACCCATAGCTCTTAATAAAAATTCAGCTGTTTTTGAACAATTAGAATTTAACAGACATCAAGAGAACATAATAGATTGCTACGCTCACAGCTGTGATACCCGTGTAGCAAGATGTTGCTGCGTTGGGGGTCTAAGGCTGCAGGGTTGAGGTTAGAGCTCTGTGGAGTGGGGCCTCAGGTGGTTCCTGTGCAGTCCGCGGTTGTAATGACCCCCGACTCACATAATGGAAGCCAAGACTGTCCTTGCTGACTTTGGGGACACTGTGTCCCTGCTCTGTTGATGATCTCATTATGCATTATCTACCTGCTGTGTTTACACTTTACTGCTTGCTCTCACAATTATCAGAAACAAGAAAATCAAGAAAAAGAAGTTAACGTTTCCCATAAGATTATGGAGAAATTCAAACAATCTTTACCTCTCCGTTTACTAAAACTATTTACGAGGAAGCCAGGAATGCAAGTCAAAACATATCATTAGGTTCCCATTATAGTGACAGAGAAATGTTAAGATTGCTCAAAAGTTATCTCCAAGTATCTAAAAGGCAAGCAAAACTTTGGGCAGTAATTCCCCTAAACAGTTCATAAAACAAAACTAAGCCAAAGGTCAATTCTCATTCTCAGTAAATTGTCTAAAAACAATGCCCCCACTATGTTCCTCATAAAACCACTCATATGACATCATTGTTTTAACTCATTTTGTCAACCTTTGTAAAAAAAGTTTTACATTTGCCTGTAGCATTGTCCTTTACTATATAAACCCAAGCCTTACTATAATAAATAGCAGCAGCATACTCATAACGTGTGTGTCTGTCTGTCATTTCCCCGCCGATTCCTGATTCTCCTAAGAGCCTTCGCCCCTCGTTCTCCCTCGGTCTGTGTCTCTGCGAGAGCCAGTCTGCGGCAATAGATTACTTTAACACATTGCTATAACAGAGCATCAGAGTTTAACACTATGTCGAAGAGAAATTGAGCTTCCTGTGATCTTTTGCTGTGAGGTTTCCTTCCTTTACCTTCTTACATATTGGTGACCATGTTTCTGTGTTTTTTTTTATCAGGGAACATTTAATTTTGTGCTGGGAAACACTAGCTGGTTCCTCATGGAGACACCAGCTCTACACATTCGTATTTTCTAGGGAGAAAACTAGAGGAACTGCAGCAAACAAACATGATATTTCTGTTTGAATAGATGACATTTTAGGCACTTGCCTAAGAAAAGTCTTTGCTTTTCTCCAAAACCATTTTCACTGTGATTTTCTCGGTCCATTGCATACGAATTCCACACCACTTGTCCGGATATGACTAGATGAAACTAGAAATACTCAGTTGTGTTTTGGCTAACTCAATCCCAGATATTGCTACAGCCACTGTGTTTTTGTTTTCAGGATATTAAAAACAGGTTTATGGTTTTGAATGTTTTTTATCAGAGAATATTTAATTTTGTGTTGGGAAACACTAATTGGTTCCACATGAAGACACCAGTTCTACAAATTAGTATTTTCTAGGGAGAAACCTAGAGGAACTGCGGCAAACAAGCATGATATTACAATTTCTGTAGATGACATTTTATGCACTTGCCTAAGAAAAGACTTTGCTTTTCTCCAAAACCATTTTTACTCTGATTTTCTCGGTCCATGACATACAAATTCCACACCACTTTGTCCGGATATGACTGGATGAAACCAGAAATATCCGGTTGTGTTTTGGCTAACTCAATTTGAAATATTGAGAAAGCCTCTCTGTTTCTGATTTCTGGATATTATCGATGGACTTTATTGTTCTGAATGTTTTTATCAGGTAACATTCAATTTTGTGCTGACAAAAACTAATTGGTTCCACATGGAGACACCGGCTCTACACATTCATATTTTCTAGGCAGAAAGCTAGAGGAACTGTGGCAAACAAACATGATATTTCTGTTTATATAAATGACATTTTATGCACTTGCCTAATGAAAAGACTTTGCTTTTCTCCAAAACCATTTTTACTGTGATTTTCTCGGTCCATTGCATCTGAATTCCACACCATTTTGTCCGGATATGCCTGGATGAAAACAGAAATTTCCGATTCTGTTTTGGATAACTATATCCCAAATATGGCTACAGCCTCAGTGTTTGTGTTTTCTGGATATTATCAATGGACTTTATTGTTTTGAATGTTTTTATCAGGGAACATTTAATTTAGTGCTGTGTAAAACTAATTTGTATAACATGGAGACACGACTCTACACATTCTTATTTTATAGGGAGAAATCTAGAGGAACTGCGAAAACAAACATGATATTTCTGTTTTAATAGATGACATTTTATGCACTTGCCTAATGAAAAGACTTTGCTTTTCTCCAGAACCATTTTTACTGTGATTTTCTTGGTCCATTGCATACGAATTCCACGCCACTCTGTCCAGGTATGACTGGATGAAACCAGAAATATCCGATTGTGTTTTGGCTAACTCAATCTGAAATATTGAGAAAGCCTCTGTGTTTGTGATTTCTGGATATTATCGATGGACTTTATTGTTTGAATGTTTTTATCAGGGAACATTTAATTTTGTACCGTAGAAACACTAATTAATTCACCATGGAGAAACCAGCTATACACATTCATAATTTCTAGGGAGAAAGCTAGAGGAACTGCGGCAAACAAGCATGATATTTCTGTTTGTATACATGACAGTTTATGCACTTGCCTAAAGAAAAGTCTTTGCTTTTCTCCAGAACCATTTTTCCTCTGATTTTCTCGGTCCATTGCATACGAATTCCACAAAACTTTGTCCGAATATGACTGGATGAAACTAGAAATATTCGGTTGTGTTTTGGCTAACTCAATGCCAGATATTGCTACAGCCTCTGTGTTTGTGTTTTCCGGATATCATGAATGGACTTTATGGTTTTGAATGTTTTTTTTTTTATCAGGGAACATTTAATTTTGTGCTGGGAAACACTAGCTGGTTCCTCATGGAGACACCAGCTCTACACATTCGTATTTTCTAGGGAGAAAGCTAGAGGAACTGCGGCAAACAAACATGATATTTCTGTTTGTATACATGACATTTTAGGCTCTTGCCTAAGAAAAGTCTTTGCTTTTCTCCAAAACCATTTTCACTGTGATTTTCTTGGTCCATTGCATACGAATTCCACACCACTTTGTCCGGATATGCCTGGATGAAACTAGAAATATGCGGTTGTGTTTTGGCTAACTCAATCCCAGATATTGCTACAGCCACTGTGTTTTTGTTTTCAGGATATTATCAACGGGTTTATGGTTTTGAATGTTTTTTATCAGAGAATATTTAATTTTGTGTTGGGAAACACTAATTGGTTCCACATGAAGACACCAGTTCTACAAATTAGTATTTTCTAGGGAGAAACCTAGAGGAACTGCGGCAAACAAGCATGATATTACAATTTCTGTAGATGACATTTTATGCACTTGCCTAAGAAAAGACTTTGCTTTTCTCCAAAACCATTTTCACTCTGATTTTCTCGGTCCATGACATACGAATTCCACACCACTTTGTCCAGAAATGACTGGATGAAACCAGAAATATCCGGTTGTGTTTTGGCTAACTCAATTTGAAATATTGATAAAGCCTCTCTGTTTCTGATTTGTGGATATTATCGATGGACTTTATTGTTTTTAATATTTTTATCAGAAAATATTCAATTTTTTGCTGGCAAACATTAATTGGCTCCACATGGAGATGCTGGCTCTACACATTCGTATTTTTTAGGCAGAAAGCTAGAGGAACTGCGGCAAACAAACATGATATATCTGTTTTTATAGATGACATTTTATGCACTTGCCTAACGAAAAACTTGCTTTTCTCCAGAACCATTTTTACTGTGATTTTCTTGGTCCATTGCATACGAATTCCACACCACTCTGTCCAGATATGACTGGATGAAATCAGAAATATATGGTTGTGTTTTGGCTAACTCAATCTGAAATATTGAGAAAGCCTCTGTGTTTGTGATTTCTGGATATTATCGATGGACTTTATTGTTTTGAATATTTTTATCAGGGAACATTTAATTTTGTACCGTAGAAACACTAATTAATTCACCATGGATAAACCAGCTATACACATTCATAATTTCTAAGGAGAAAGCTAGAGGAACTGCGGCAAACAAGCATGATATTTCTGTTTGTATACATGACAGTTTATGCACTTGCCTAAAGAAAAGACTTTGCTTTTCTCCAAAACCATTTTTACTCTGATTTTCTCGGTCCATTGCATACGAATTCCACACAACTTTGTCCGAATATGACTGGATGAAACTAGAAATATTCGGTTGTGTTTTGGCTAACTCAATGCCAGATATTGCTACAGCCTCTGTGTTTGTGTTTTCCGGATATTATGAACGGACTTTAAGATTTTCAATGTTTTTTTTTATCAGGGAACATTTAATTTTGTGCTGGGAAACACTAGCTGGTTCCTCATGGAGACACCAGCTCTACACATTCGTATTTGCTAGGGAGAAAGCTAGTGGAACAGCATCAAACATGATATTTCTGTTTGTATACATGACATTTTAGGCACTTGCCTAACGAAAAGACTTTGCTTTTTCCAAAACCATTTTTACTAAGATTTTCTCGGTCCATTGCATACGATTTCCACAACACTTTGTCCGGGTATGACTGGACGAAACCAGAAATATTCGGTCGTGTTTTGCCTAACTCAATCCCAGATATTGCTACAGACTCTGTGTTTGTGTTTTCTGGATATTATCAACGGAATTTATGGTTTTGAATATTTTTATCAGGGAACATTTAATTTTGTACCATAGAAACACTAATAGGTTCAACATTGATACACCAGTCTACACATTCGTATTTTCTAGGGCGAAACCTAGAGGAACTGTGGCAAACAAACATGATATTTCTGTTTCTATAGATGACATTTTATGCATTTGCCTAACAAAAAGACTATGATTTTCTCCAAAACTATTTTTACTGAGATTTTCTTCGTCCATTGCATACGAATTCCACACCACTTTGTCCGGATATGCCTGGATGAAACCAGAAATATCCGGTTGTGTTTTGGCTAACTCAATTTGAAATATTGATAAAGCCTCTCTGTTTCTGATTTCTGGATATTATCGATGGACTTTATTGTTTTTAATATTTTTATCAGAAAATATTCAATTTTATGCTGGCAAACATTAATTGGCTCCACATGGAGATGCTGGCTCTACACATTCGTATTTTTTAGGCAGAAAGCTAGAGGAACTGCGGCAAACAAACATGATATATCTGTTTTTATAGATGACATTTTATGCACTTGCCTAACGAAAAACTTGCTTTTCTCCAGAACCATTTTTACTGTGATTTTCTTGGTCCATTGCATACGAATTCCACACCACTCTGTCCAGATATGACTGGATGAAATCAGAAATATATGGTTGTGTTTTGGCTAACTCAATCTGAAATATTGAGAAAGCCTCTGTGTTTGTGATTTCTGGATATTATCGATGGACTCTATTGTTTTGAATATTTTTATCAGGGAACATTTAATTTTGTACCGTAGAAACACTAATTAATTCACCATGGATAAACCAGCTATACACATTCATAATTTCTAGGGAAAAAGCTAGAGGAACTGCGGCAAACTAGCATGATATTTCTGTTTGTATACATGACAGTTTATGCACTTGCCTAAAGAAAAGACTTTGCTTTTCTCCAAAACCATTTTTACTCTGATTTTCTCGGTCCATTGCATACGAATTCCACACGACTTTGTTTGGTTATGACTGGATGAAACCAGAAATAACCAGTTGTATTTTTGCTAACTCAATCCCATATATTGCTACAGCCTCTGCGTTTGTGTTTTTCGGATACTATCAACGGGCTTTATGGTTTTGAATTTTTTTTATCTCGGACCATTTAATTTTGTGCTGGAAAACACTAACTGGTTCTACATGGAGGCACCAACTCTACACACTCATATTTCTAGGGAGATACCTAGAGGAACTGCAGCAAAAACATAATATTTCAGTTTGTATACATGACATTTTATGCACTTGCCTAAACAAAGGACTTTGCTTTTCTTCAAAACAATTTTTACTCTGATTTTCCAGGTCCATTGTATATGAATTCCATGCCACTTTGTCCGGATATGACTGGATGAAACCAGAAATATCCGGTTGTCTTTTGGCTAACTCAACCCCAGATATTACTGCAGGCTCTGTGTTTGAGTTTTCCGGATATTATTGACAGACTTTATTGTTTTGAATATTTTAACAGGGAACATTTAATTTTGTGCTGGAAACACTAGTTGACTCCACATTGAGACACTAGCTCTATACTTTCGTATATTCTAGGGAGAAAGCTAGAGGAACTGCGCCAAAAAAAAGATGATATTTCAGTTTGTATAGATGACATTTTATGCACTTGCCTAATGTAAAGACTTTTCTTTTCTCCAAAACAATTTTTATTGTGATTTTCTGGGTCCATAGCATACGAATTCCACACCACTTTCCCAGGAGATTACTGGATGAAACCAGAAATAACCAGTTGTATTTTTGCTAACTCAATCCCAGATATTGCTTCAGCCTCTGTTTTTGTGTTTTCCGGATACTATCAACGGTCTTTATGGTTTTCAGTGTTTTTTTTCATTGAACATTTAATTTTGTGCTGGGAAATACTAACTGGTTCCATATGGAGACAACAGCTCTACACATTCGTATTTCCTAGGGAGAAAGCTAGAGGAACTGCGGCAAACACACATGATATTTCTGTTTGAATAGATGACATTTTATACACTTGCCTAAGGAAAAGACTTTGCTTTTCTCCAAAACCATTTTCACTGTGATTTTCTCAGCACATTGCACACGAATTCCACAACACTTTGTCCGGAAATGACTGGATGAAACTAGAAATATCCGGTTGTGTTTTGGCTAACTGTATCCCAGATATGGCTACAGCCTCAGTGTTTGTTTTTTCTGGATATTATCAATGGACTTAATTGTTTTGAAAGTTTTTTACGAGGAAATATTTAATTTTGTACAGTAGAAACACTAATTGGTTTCACATGGAGACACCAGTCTGCACATTCATATTTTCTAGGGAGAAAGCTAGAGGAACTACGGCAAATAAACATGATATTTCTGTTTGAATAGATGACATTTTATACACTTTCCAAAGGAAAAGACTTTGCTTTTCTCCAAAACCATTTTTACTGTGATTTTTTTGGTCCATTGCATACGAATCCAACCCAGATTGTCCGGATATGACTGGATGAAACCAGAAATATCCGGTTGTGTTTTGGTTAACTCAATCCCAGATATTGTGAAAGCTTCTGTGTTTGTGTTTTCCGGATAATATCAACGGACTTTATGGTTTTTCATGTTTTTTATCAGGGAACGTTTAATTTTGTGCTGGAGAACACTAGTTGGTTCCACATGGAGACACCAGCTCTACACATTCGTATTTTCGAGGGAGAAAGCTAGAGGAACTGCTGCAAGCAAACATGATATTTCTGTTTGTATAGATGACATTTTATGCACTGGCCGAAGGAAAAGACTTTGCTTTTCTCCAAAACCGTTTTTACTGTGTTTTTCTCAGTCCATTTCATACGAATTCTACACCATTTTGTGCGGATATGACTGGATGAAACCAGAAATATCCGGTTGTGTTTTGACTAACTCCATCCCAGATATTGCCACAGCCTCTGTGTTTGTGTTTCTGGATATTATCAACGGACTTTAGTGTTTTGAATGTTTTTATGAGGGAACATTTAATTTCGTACCTTAGAAACACCAATTGGTTCCACATGGTGACACCAGCTCTACACATCTGTATTTTCTGGTGAGAAACTACAGGAACTGCGGTAAGCAAACATGATATTTCTGTTTGTATACATGACATTTTATGCACTTGCCTAAGAAAAGACTTTGCTTTTCTCCAAAACCATTTTTACTGTGATTTTCTTGGTCCATTGCACATGAATTCCACACCACTTTTCTGAATAAGACTGGATGAAAACAGAAACACCCGGTTGTGTTTTGGCTAACTCAATCCGAAATATTGCGAATGCCTCTGTGTTTGTGATTTCCGGACAATATCGATGCACTTTATTGTTTTGAATATTTTTATCAGGGAACATTTGATTTTGTACCGTAAAAACACTAAATAATTCACAAATGGAGAAACCAGCTGTACATATTCTTATTCTCTGGGAGAAAACTAGAGGAACTGCGGAAAACAACCATGATATATCTGTTTGTATAGATGACATTTTCTGCACTTGCGTAATGAAAAGATTTTGCTTTTCTGCAAAACCATTTTTACTGTGATTTTCTCGGTCCATTGCATATGAATTCCACACCACTTTGTCTCGATATGAATGGATGAAACCAGAAATATCCGGTCGTGTTTTGGCTAACTCAATACTAGATATTGCTACAGCGTCTGTGTTTGTGTTTTCTAGATATTATCAACGGGCTTTAGGGTTTTGAATGTTTTTTATCAGAGAATATTTAATTTTGTCCTGGGAACACTAACTGGTTCCACATGGAGACACCAGCTCTACACATTCATATTTTCTAGGGAGAAACCTGGAGGAACTGCGGCAAACAAACATGATATATCTGTTTGCAGAGATGACATTTTATGCACTTGCCTAAAGAAAGGACTTTGCTTTTCTCCAGAATTAATTTTACTGTGATTTTCTCGGTCCAATAGCATAGGAATTCCACACCACACTGTCCGCATATGACTGGATGAAACCAGAAATATCCGGTTGTGTTTTGGCTAACTCAATCCCAGATATTGCTGCAGTCTCTGTGTTTGTGTTTTTCGGATATTATCAACGGACTTTATGGTTTTGAATGTTTTTTATCAAGGAACATTTAATTTTGTGCTGGGAAACACTAACTGGTTCCACATGGAGACACCAGCTCTACATATTCGTATTCTCTAGGGAGGAAGCTAGAAGAACTACTGCAAACAAACATGATATTTCTGTTTGTATACATGACATTTTTGCACTTGCCTAACAAAGAGACTTTGCTTTTCTCCAAAACCATTTTTACTGTGATTTTCTCGGTCCATTGCATATGAATTCTACACCACTTTGTCCGGATATTACTGCATCAAACCAGAAATATCCGGTTGTGTTTGTGCTAACTCAATCCCAGATATTGCTACAGCCTCTGTGTTTGTGTTTTTCGGATATTATCAATGGGCTTTATGGTTTTGAATGTTTTTTATCAGGGACCATTTAATTTTGTGCTGGGAAACACTAACATGTTCCACCTGGAGGAACCAACTCTACACATTCATATTTTCTAGGGAGATACCTAGAGGAACTGTGGCAAAAACATAATATTTCAGTTTGTATACATGACATTTTATGCACTTGCCTAAACATGGGATTTGCTTTTCTCTAAAACAATTTTTACTCTGATTTTCCAGGTCCATTGTATATGAATTCCATGCCACTTTGTCCGGATATGACTGGATGAAACCAGAAATATCCGGTTGTCTTTTGGCTAACTCAATCCCAGATATTGCTGCAGCCTCTGTGTTTGAGTTTTCCGGATATTATCGACAGACTTTATTGTTTTGAATATTTTAACAGGGAACGTTTAATTTTGTACTGGAAACACTAGTTGACTCCACATTGAGACACTAGCTCTGCACTTTCGTATATTCTAGGGAGAAAGCTAGAGGAACTGCACCAAACAAACATGATATTTCTGTTTGTATACAGGACATTTAATGCACTTGCCTAACGAAAAGACTTTGCTTTTCTCCAAAACCATTTTTACTGTGATTTTCTGGATCCATAGCATCCGAATTACACACCACTTTGCCAGGATATGACTGGAAGAATCCAGAAATATCCGGTTTGCTTTTGGCTAACTCAATCCCAGATATTGCCACAGCCTCTGTGTTTGTGTTTTCCTGATTATCAACAGACATTATGGTTTTGAATGTTTTTTATCAAGGAACATTTAATTTTGTGCTGGGAAACACTAGTTGAATCCACATGGATACACGAGTTCAACACATTCGTATTTTCTAGGGAGAAAGATAGAGGAGCTGCGGCAAACAAACATGATATTTCCGTATCTATAGATGACATTTTATGCACTTGCCTAACAAAAAGACTTTGCTTTTCTCCAAAACCATTCTACTGTTATTTTCTCGGTCCATTGCATACGAATTCCACAGTAGTTTGTCCAGATATGACTTAATGAAAACAGAAATATCCGGTTGTGTTTTGGCTAACTCAAACCGAAATATTGTGAAAGCCTCTGTGTTTGTGTTTTCCGGATACTATCAACGGGCTTTATGGTTTTGAGTGTTTTTTATCAGGGAACATTTAATTTTGTGCTGGGAAATACTAACTGGTTGCATATGGAGACACCAGCTCTACACATTCGTATTTTCTAGGGTGAAAGCCAGAGGAACTGCGGCAAACACACATGATATTTCTGTTTGGATAAATGACATTTTATACACTTGCCTAAGGAAAAGAATTTGCTTCTCTCCAAAACCATTTTCACTGTGATTTTCTCAGCACATTGCACACGAATTCCAAAACACTTTGTCCGGAAATGACTGGATAAAACCAGAAATATCCGGTTGTGTTTTGGCTAACTGTATCCCAGATATGGCTACAGCCTCAGTTTTTGTTTTTTCTGGATATTATCAACGGACTCTATTGTTTTGAATGTTTTTATCAGGGAACATTTAATTTTGTACCATAGAAAGACTAATTGGTTTTACATGGAGACACCAGCTCTACACATTCGTATTAACTAGGGAGAAAGCTAGAGGAACTGTGGCAAACAAACATGTTATTTCTGTTTGTATAGATGACATTTTATGCACTTGCCTAATGAAAGGACTTTGCTTTTCTTCAAAACCATTTTTACTATGATTTTCTTGTTGTATTGCATAAGAATTCCACACCACTTTGACCGGAAATGCCTGGATGAAACCAGAAATATCTGGTTGTGTTTTGGCTAACTCAATCCCAGATATTGCTACAGCCTCTGTGTTTGTGTTTTCTAGATATTATCAATGGACTTTATTGTTTTGAATGTTTTTTATGAGGAAATATTTAATTTTGTACCATAGAAACACTAATTGGTTTCACATGGAGACACGACTCGACACATTCGTATTTTCTAAGGAGAAAGCTAGAGGAACTGTGGCAAACAAGCATGATATTTCTGTTTGTATAGATGATATTTTATGCACTTTCCAAAGTAAAAGACTTTGCTTTTCTCCAAAACCATTTTTACTGTGATTTTTTTGGTCCATTGCATTCGAATCCACCCCAGTTTGTACAGATATGACTGGATGAAACCAGAAATATCCGGTTGTGTTTTGGTTAAACTAATCCCAGATATTGTGAAAGCTTCTGTGTTTGTTTTTTTTCCGGATAATATCAACGGACTTTACGGTTTTTCATGTTTTTTCAGAGAGCATTTAATTTTCTGCTGGAGAACACTAGTTGGTTCCACATGGAGACACCAGCTCTACACATTCGTATTTTCGAGGGAGAAAGCTAGAGGAACTGCTGCAAGCAAACATGATATTTCTTTTTGTATAGATGACATTTTATGCACTGGCTGAAGGAAAAGACTTTGCGTTTCTCCAAAACCGTTTTTACTGTGTTTTTCTCAGTCCATTTCATACGAATTCTACACCACTTTGTGCGGATATGACTGGATGAAGCCAGAAATATCCGGTTGTGTTTTGGCTAACTCCATTCCAGCTATGGCCACAGCCTCTGTGTTTGTGTTTCTGGATATTATCAATGGACTTTATTGTTTTGAATGTTTTTATGAGGGAACATTTAATTTCGTACCGTAGAAACACCAATTGGTTCCACATGGTTAAACCAGCTCTACACATTCGTATTTTCTGGGGAGAAACTACAGGAACTGCGGTAAGCAAACATGATATTTCTGTTTGTATAGATGACATTTTATGCACTGGCCAAAGGAAAAGACTTTGCTTTTCTCCAAAACTGTTTTTACTGTGTTTTACTCGGTCCATTTCATATGAATTCTACACCACTTTTTGCGGATATGACTGGATGAAACCAGAAATATCCGGTTGTGTTTTGGCTAACTCCATCCCAGCTATTGCCACAGCCTCTGTGTTTGTGTTTCTGGATATTATCAACGGACTTTATTGTTTTGAATATTTTTATGAGGGAACATTTAATTTCGTACCGTAGAAACACAAATTGGTTCCACATGGTGACATCAGCTCTACACATTCGTATTTTCTGGGGAGAAACTACAGGAACTGCGGTAAGCAAACATGATATTTCTGTTTGTATAGATGACATTTTATGCACTGGCTGAAGGAAAAGACTTTGCGTTTCTCCAAAACCGTTTTTAATATGTTTTACTCGGTCCATTTCATACGAACTCTACACCACTTTGTGCGGATATGACTGGATGAAACCAGAAATATCCGGTTGTGTTTTGGCTAACTCCATCTCAGCTATGGCCACAGCCTCTGTGTTTGTGTTTCTGGATATTATCAACGGACTTTATTGTTTTGAATGTTTTTATGAGGGAACATTTAATTTCGTACCGTAGAAACACCAATTGGTTCCACATGGTGACACCAGCTCTACACATTCGTATTTTCTGGGGAGAAACTACAGGAACTGCGGTAAGCAAACATGATATTTCTGTTTGTATAGATGACATTTTATGCACTGGCCGAAGGAAAAGACTTTGCTTTTCTCCAACCGCTTTTACTGTGATTTACTCGGTCCATTTCATACGAATTCCACCTGACTTTGTCCGGATATGACAGGATGAAAACAGAAATATCTGGTTCTGTTTTGGCTAACTATATCCCAGATTTGGCTACAGCCTCATTGTTTGTTTTTTTCTGGATATTATCAACAGACTTTATTGTTTTGAATGTTTTTATCACGGAACATTTAATTTTGTGCCGTAGAAACTCTAATTGGTTCTAAATGGAGACACCAGCTCTACACATTCTTATTTTATAGGGAGAAAGCTAGAGGAACTGCGGCAAACAAACATGATATTTCTGTTTGTATACATGACATTTTATGCACTTGCCTAAAGAAAAGACTTTACTTTTCTCCAAAACGATTTTAACTGTGATTTTCTCTGTCCATTTCATACGAATTAAACCAAACTTTGTCAGGATATGACGGGATGAAACCAGAAATATCTGGTTGTGTTTTGGCTAACTAAATCCCAGGTATTGCCACAGCCTCTGTGTTTGTGTTTTCTGGATATTATCAATGGGCTTTATGGTTTCGAATATTTTTTATCAGAGAATATTTAATTTTGTGCTGGGAAACACTAGTTGGTTCCACATGGAGACACCAGCTCTACACATTCGTATTTTCTAGGCAGAAAGCTAGAGGAACTGCGGCAAACAAACATGATATTTCTGTTGGTATACATGACATTTTATGCACTGGCCTAACGAAAAGACTTTGCTTTTCTCCAAAACCATTTTTACTGTGATTTTCTCGGTCCATTGAATACGAATTCCACACGACTTTTTTCGGTTATGACTGGATGAAACCAGAAATAACCAGTTGTATTTTTGCTAACTCAATCCCAGATATTGCTACAGCCTCTGTGTTTGTGTTTTCCGGATACTATCAACGGGCTTTATGGTTTTGAGTGTTTTTTATCAGGGAACATTATTTTTGTGCTGGGAAATACTAACTGGTTCCATATGGAGACACCAGCTCTACACATTCGTATTTTCTAGGGAGAAAGCTAGAGGAACTGTGGCAAGCAAACATGATATTTCTGTTTGAATAGATGACATTTTACACACTTGCCTAAGGAAAAGGCTTTGCTTTTTTCCAAAACCATTTTTACTGTGATTTTCTCAGCACATTGCACACGAATTCCACAACACTTTGTCCGGAAATGACTGGATGAAACCAGAAATATCCGGTTGTGTTTTGGCTATCTGTATCCCTGATATGGCTACAGCCTCAGTGTTTGTTTTTCTGGATATTATTAACGGACTCTATTGTTTTGAATATTTTTATCAGGGAAGGGAACATTTAATTTTGTACCGTAAAAGAATAATTGGTTCCACATGGAGAAACCAGTCTACACATTCGTATTTTCTAGGGAGAAAGCTAGAGGAACTGCGGCAAACAAACATGATATTTCTGTTTGTATAGATGACATTTTATGCACTTGCCTAAAGAAAGGACTTTGCTTTTCTCCAGAATTAATTTTACTGTGATTTTCTCGTTGCATTGCATAAGAATTATACACCACTTTGACCGGAAATGCCTGGATGTAACCAGAAATATCTGGTTGTGTTTTGGCTAACTCAACCCCAGATATTGCTACAGCCTCTGTGTTTGTGTTTTCTGGATATTATCAACGGACTTATTGTTTTGAATGTTTGTTATGAGGAAATATTTAATTTTGTACAATAGAATCACTAATTGGTTTCACATGGAGACACGACTCTACACATTCATATTTCTAGGGAGAAAACTAGAGGAACTGCAGCAAACAAACCTGATATTTCTGTTTGTATACATGACATTTTATGCACTTGCCTAACGAAAAGACTTTGCTTTTCTCCAAAACCGTTTTTACTGTGATTTTCTCTATCCATTGCATATGAATTCCACACCACTTTGTCCAGATATTCCAAGATGAAAACAGAAATATCCGGTTGTGTTTTGGCTAACTCAATCCGAAATATTTAGAAAGCCTCTGTGTTTGTGATTTCCGGATATTATCGAAGGACTTTATTGTTTTGAATATTTGTATCTAGGAACATTAAATTTTGTACCATAGAAACACTAAATAATTCACCATGGAGAAACCAGATTTACACATTCGTATTTTCTAGGGAGAAATCTTCAGGAACTGCGGCAAACAAACATGATATTTCTGTTTGAATAGATGACATTTTATGCACTTGCCTAACGAAAAAACTTTGCTTTTCTCCAAAACCATTTTTACTGTGATTTTCTCGGTCCATAGCATACGAATTCCACACCACTTTGTCCAGATATGACTGGGTGAAACCAGAAATATCCGGTTTTGTTTGGCTAACTAAATCCCAGATATTGCTACTGCCTCTCTGTTTGTGTTTTTCGGATATTACCAACGGGCTTTAAGGTTTTGAATGTTTTTTTATCACGGACCATTTCATTTTGTGCTGGGAAACACTAACTGGTTCTACATGGAGGCACCAACTCTACACATTCATATTTTCTAGGGAGATATCTAGAGGAACTGCGGCAAAAACATAATATTTCAGTTTGTGTACATGACATTTTATGCACTTGCCTAAACGAAGGAGTTTGCTTTTCTCCAAAACAATTTTTACTCTGATTTTCCAGGTCCATTGCATATGAATTCCATGCCACTTTTCCGGATATGTCTGGATGAAACCAGACATATCCGATTGTCTTTTGGCTAACTCAACCCCAGATATTGCTACTTTGAGTTTTCCGGATATTTTCGACAGACTTTATTGTTTTGAATATTTTAACAGGGAACATTTAATTTTGTGCTGGAAACACTAGTTTTCTCCACATTTAGACACTAGCTCTACACTTTCGTATATTCTAGGGAAAAGGCTAGAGGAACTGCGCCAAACAAACATGATATTTCAGTTTGTATAGATGACATTTTATGCACTTGCCTAATGTAAAGACTTTGCTTTTGTCTAAAACCATTTTTACTGTGATTTTCTCAGTCCATAGCATCCGAATTCCACACCACTTTTTCCGGAAATGCCCTGATGAAACCAGAAATATCTGGTTGTGTTTTGGCTAACTCAATCCCAGATATTGTGAAAGCCTCTGTGTTTGTGTTTTCCGGATATTATCGAAGGACTTTATTGTTTTACATGTTTTTTATCAGGGAACATTTAATTTTGTGCTGGGGAACACTAGTTGGTTCCACATGGATACACAAGCTGTACACATTCGTATTTTCTAGGGAGAAAGCTAGAGGAACTGCGGCAAGCAAACATGATACTTCTTTTTGTATAGATGACATTTTATGCACTTGCCTAAAGAAAAGACTTTGCTTTTCCCCAAAACTCTTTTTACTATGTTTCTCTCGGTCCATTTCATATGAATTCCACAGCACTTTGTCCAGATATGCCTGGAAAAAAACAGAAATATCCGGTTGTGTTTTGGCTAACTCAATCCCAGATATTGCTACAGCCTATGTGTTTGTGATATTATCAATGGGCTTTATGATTTTGATTGTTTTTTATCAGACAATATTTTATTTTGTGCTGGGAAACACTAATTGTTTCCACATGGAGACACCAGCTCTACACATTCGTATTTTCTAGGGAGAAACCTAGAGGAACTGCGGCAAACAAGCATGATATTTCTGTTTCAATAGAAGACATTTTATTCACTTGCCTAAGAAAAGACTTTGCTTTTCTCTAGAACCATTTTTACTGTGATTTGTTCGGTCCATTGCATAATAATTCCACCCCACTTTGTCCAGATATGACTGGATGAAACCAGAAATATCCGGTTGTGTATTGGCTAACTCAATCCCAGATATTGTGAAAGCCTCTGTGTTTGTATTTTCCGGATATTATCAACGGGCTTTATAGTTTTGCATGTTTTTCATCAGGAAACATTTTAATCAGGGAACATATAATGTTGTGCTCTGAACAAGAGTTGTTTCCACATGGAGACACCAGTCTACGCATTTGTATTTTCTACGGAGAAAGCTAGAGGAACTGCGGCAAACAAACATGATACTTCTGTTTGTATCCAGGACATTTTATGCACTTGCCTATCGAAAAGACTTGGTTTTCTCCAAAACCATTTTTACTGTGATTTTCTCGGTCCATTTCATACAAATTCCACACCACTTTGTCCGGATATGACTGGATGAAACCAGAAATATTCAGTTTTGTTTTGGTTAAATGAATCCGAAATATTTTGAAAGCCTGTGTGTTTGTTTTTTCTGGATATTATCAATGGATTTTTCTATTTAATGTTTTTTTTATCAGGAAACATTTAATTTTGTACTGGGAAAAACTAGTTGACCCCACCTGGAGACAGCAGCTCTGCACATTCGTAGTTTTTTGGGGAGGAAGCTAGAGGAACTGCGGCAAACAAACATGATACTACTGTTTGTATAGGTGAAATTTTATGCAATTGCCTAACGAAAAGACTTGCTTTTCTCCAAAACCATTTTTACTGTGATTTTCTCGGTCCATTGCATATGAATTCCACACCTCTTTGTCCGGATATCCCTGGATGAAAACGGAAATATCCGGTTGTGTTTTGGCTAACTCAATCCAAAATATTGTGAAAGCCTCTGTGTTTGTGATTTCTGGATATTATCGATGGACTTCATTGTTTTGAATATTTTTATCAAGGAACAATTAATTTTGTACCATAGAAACACTAATTCACCATGGTGAAACCAGTTCTACACATTCTTATTTTCTAGGGAGAAATTTTCTGGAACTGCGTCAAACAAGCATGATATTTCTGTTTCAATAGAAGACATTTTATGCACTTGCCTAAGAAAAGACTTTGCTTCTCTCCAGAACCATTTTTACTCTGATTTTCTCGGTCCATTGCATACGAATTCCACACCACTTTGTCCGGATATGACTGGATGAAACCAGAAATATCCGGTCGTGTTTTGGCTAACTCAGTCCCAGATATTGCTACAGCCTCTGTGTTTGTGTTTTCCGGATATTATCGACGGGCTTTATGGTTTTGAATGTTTTTTACCAGAGAATATTTAATTTTGTGCTGGGAAACACTAATTGGTTCCACATGGAGACACCACCTCTGCACATACGTATTTTCTAGGGAGCAAGCTAGAGGAACTGTGGCAAACAAACATGTTATTTCTGTTTGTATAGATGACATTTTATGCACTTGCCTAAGAAAAGACTTTGCTTTTCTCCATAACCATTTTTACTGTGATTCTCTAGGTCCATTGCATACGAATTCCACACCTCTTTGTCCGGATATGACTGCATGAAATCAGAAATATCTGGTTGTGTTTTGGCTAACTCAATCCCAGATATTGCTACAGCCTCTGTGTTTGTGTTTTCTTGATATTATCGATGGACTTTATTGTTTTGAATGTTTTTATCAGGGAACATTTAATGTTGTACCGTAGAAACACTAATTGGCTTCACATGGAGACACCAGTCTACACATTCGTATGTTCAAGGGAGAAAACTAGAGGAACTGCGGCAAACAAACATGATATTTCTGTTTGTATACACAACATTTTATGCACCTGCCTAACGAAAAGCCTTTGCTTTTCTCCAAAACCATTTTTACTGTGACTTTCTCGGTCCATTGCAAATGAATTCCACCCCACTTTGTCCGGATATGACTGGATGAAACCAGAAATATCCGGTTGTGTTTTGGCTAACACAATCCCAGATATTGCTACACCCTATGTGTTTTGTTTTCTGGATATGATAAACGGACTTTATAATTTTGAATATTTTTATCACGGTATATTTAATTTTGTGCAGGGAAACACTAATTGCTTCCACATGGAGACACCAGCTCTGCACATTCGTATTTTCCATGGAGAAAGCTAGAGGAACTGCGGCAAACAAACATGATACTTCTGTTTATATACACGACTTTTTATGCACTGGTCGAAGGAAATGACTTTGCTTTCTTCAAAAGAATTTTACTGCGATTTTCTCGGTCCATTACATACAAATTCCCCACCACTTTTTCCGGATATAACTGGATGAAACCAGAAATATCCTGTTGTGTTTTGGCTAACTCAATCCCAGATATTGAGAAAGCCTCTGTATTTGTGATTTCCAGATATTATCAACGGACTTTATGGTTTTGCATGTTTTTTATCAGAGAATATTTAATTTTGTGGTGGGAAACACTAATTGTTTCCACATGGAGACACCAGCTCTACACATTCATATTTTCTAGGGAGAAAGCTAGAGGAACTGTGGCAAACAAGCATGATATTGCTGTTTGTATACATGACATTTTATGCACTTGCCTAAGAAAAGACTTTGCTTTTCTACAGAACCATTTTTACACTTATTTTCTTGGTCCATTGCATACGAATTCCACACCGCTTTGTCTGGATATGACTGGATGGAACCAGAAATATCCGCTTGTGTTTTGGCTAACTCAATCCGAAATATTGTGAAAGCCTGTGTGTTTGTGTTTTCCGCATATTAACAATGGACTTTTTGTTTGGAATTTTTTTTTATCAGGGAATATTTAATTTTGTGCTGAGAAACACTAGCTGACTCCACATGGATATACCAGCTCTGCACATTTACATTTTCTAGGGAGGAAGCTTGAGGAACTGCAGCAAATAAACATGATATTTCTCTTTTAATAGATGACATTTTATGCACTTGCCTAAAGAAAAGAGTGCTTTTCATCAAAATCATTTTTACTGTGATTTTCTCGGTCCATTGCATACGAATTCCAGACGACTTTGCCCAGATATGCCTGGATAAAACCAGAAATATCCAGTTGTGTTTTGGCTAACTCAATCCCAGATATTGCTAAAGCCTCTGTGTTTGTGTTTTCCGGATATTATCAATGGGCTTTATGGTTTTTAATGTTTATTATCAGGGACTATTTAATTTTGTGCTGGGAAACACTAACTGGTTCCACATGGAGACCCAACTCTGCACATTCATAATTTCTAGGGAGATACCTATAGGAACTGAGGCAAACAAACATAATATTTCTGTTTATATACATGACATTTTATGTACTTGCCTAAACAAAGGAATTTGCTTTTCTCCAGAACCATTTTTACTGTGATTTTCTCGGTCCATTGCATACGGATTACACACCACTTTGTCCGGATATGCCTGGGTGAAACCAGAAATATCCGGTTGTGTTTTGGCTAACTCAATCTGAAATTTTGAGAATGACTCTGTTTTTGTGATTTCTGGATATTATCAACAGACTTTATTGTTTTGAATGTTTTTTATCAGGGACCATTTAATTTTGTGCTGGGAAACACTAATTGGTTCCACATGGAAACACCAGCTCTACACATTCTTATTTTCTAGGCAGAAAGCTAGAGGAACTGCGGCAAACCAATATGATATTTCTGTTTGTATAGATGACATTTTATGCACTTGCCTAAAGGAAAGACTTTGCTTTTCTCCAAAACCATTTTTCCTGTGATTTCCTCGGTCGATTACATGGGAATTCCACACCTCTTTCTCCAGATATGACTGGATGAAACCAAAAATATCCGGGTGTGTTTTGACTTACTATATCCCAGATATTGCTATAGCCTCGGTGTCTGTGTTTACTGGATATTATGGATGGATTTAATTGTTTTGAATGCTTTTTATCAGGGAACATTTAATTTTGTGCTGGGAAACACTAATTGGTTCCACATGGAGACACCAGCTCTACACATTCGTATTTTCTAGGGAGAAAGCTAGAGGAACTGCGGCAAACCAATATGATATTTCTGTTTGTATCGATGACATTTTATGTACTTGCCTAAAGGAAAGACTTTGCTTTTCAACAAAACCATTTTTCCTGTGATTTTCTCGGTCCATTGCATACGAATTCCACCCCACGTTGTCCGGTTATGACTGCATGCAACCAGAAATATCTGGTTATTTTTTGGCTAACTCAATCCCAGATATTTCTACAGCCTCTGTGTTTGTGTTTCCTGGATATTATGGATGGACTTCATTGCTTTGTCTGTTTTTATCAGGGAACCTTTTATTTGTACCGTAGAAACACTAATTGGTTCCACATGGAGACACCAATCTACACATTCGTATGTTCTAGGGAGAAAGCTAGAGGAACTGCGGCAAAGAAACATGATATTTTTGTTTGTATAGATGACATTTTATGCACTTGCCTAAAGAAAAGACTTTGCTTTTCTCCAAAACCATTTTTACTGTGATTTTCTCGGTCCATTGCATACGAATTCCACACCTCTTTGTCCGGATATGACTGGATGAAACCAGAAATATCCGTGTGTGTTTTGACTTACTATATCCCAGATATTGCTACAGCCTCAGTGTTTGTGTCTATTGGATATTATGGATGCATTTAATTGTTTTGAATGTTTTTTATCACGGAACATTTAATTTTGTGCTGGGAAACACTAATTGGTTCCACATGGGGACACCAGCTCTGCATATTCGTATTTTCTAGGGAGAAAGCTAGTGGAACCTCGGCAAACAAACATGATATTTCTGTTGGTACATATGACATTTTATGCACTTGCCTAAGGAAAGACTTTGCTTTTCTCCAAAACCATTTTTACTGTGATTTTCTCGGTCCATTTATACGAATTCCACACCACTTCATCCGGATATGACTGGATGAAAACAGAAATATCCGGTTGTTTTTTGGCTAACTCAATCCGAAATATTTAGAAAGCCTCTGTGTTTGTGATTTCTGGATATTATCAACAGACTTTATGGTTTTGAACGTTTTTATCAGGTAACGTTTAATTTTGTGCTGGGAATCACTAGTTGGTTCCACATGCACACACCAGCTCTTCACATTCATATTTACTAGGGAGAAAGCCAGAGGAACTGCGGCAAACAAACATGATATTTCTGTTTGTATACATGTCATTTTATGCAATTGCCTAACAAAAAGACTTTGCTTTTTCCAAAACCATTTTTACTGTGATATACTCGGTCCATTGCATACGAATTCCACACCACTTTGTCCGCGTATGACTGGACAAAACCAGAAATAACCGGTCGTGTTTTGGCTAACTCAATCCGAAATATTGAGAAAGCCTCTGTGTTTGTGTTTTCCAGATACTATCAATGGGCTTTATGGTTTTGAATGACTTTTTTATCAGAGAATATTTAATTTTGTGCATGGAAACACTAATTGGTTCCACATGGAGACACCAATCTGCACATTCGTATTTTCTAGGGAGAAACCTAGAGGAATTATTGCAAACAAACATGATATTTTTGTTTGTATAGATGACATTTTATGCACTTGCCTAACAAAAAGACTGTGCTTTTCTCCAAAGATATTTTTACTGTGATTTTCCTCGTCCATTGCATACGAATTCCACACCACTTTATCCGGATATGCCTGGATGAAACCAGAAATATCCGGTTGTGTTTTGGCTTACTATATCCCAGATATTGCTACAGCCTCTGTGTTTGTGATTTCTGGATATTATCGATGGACTTTATTGTTTTAAATGTTTTTATCAGGTAATATTTTATTTTGTACCATAGAAACACTAATTAATTCACCATGGAGAAAACAGCTCTACACATTCTTATTTTCTAGGGAGAAATCTAGAGGAACTGCGGCAAACAAGCATATTTCTGTTTCAATAGAAGACATTTTATGCACTTGCCTAAGAAAAGACTTTGCTTCTCTCCAGAACCATTTTTACTCTGATTTTCTCGGTCCATTGCATACTAATTCTACCCCACTTTGTGTGGATATGACTGGATGAAACCAGAAATATCCGGTTGTGTTTTGGCTAACTCAATCCAAAATATTGAGATAGCCTCTCTGTTTGTGATTTCTGGATATTACTGATGGAGTTTATTTTTTTGAATGTTTTTATCAGGTAACATTTAATTTTGTACCATAGACACTAATTAATTCACCTTGAAGAAACCAGCTCTACACATATGTATTTTCTAGTCAGAAAGCTAGAGGAACTGTGGCAAATAAACTTGATATTTCTGTTTCTATAGAAGACATTTTATGCAGTTGCCTAATGAAAAGACTTTGCTTTTCTCCAAAACCATTTTTATGGTGATTTTCTCGGTCCATTGCATACGAATTCCACACCAGGTTGTCTAGATATGACTGGATGTAAGCAGAAATATCTGGTTGTGTTTTGGCTAACTCAATCCCAGATATTGCTAAAGCCTCTGTGTTTGTGTTTTCTTGATATTATCAAAGGACTTCATTGTTTTGAAAGTTGTTATCAGGGAACATTTAATTTTGTACCGTAGAAACACTAATTGGTTCCACATGGAGATACCAGTCTACACATTCGTATTTTCTAGGGAGGAACCTAGAGGAACTGCGGCAAACAAACATGATAATTCTGTTTGTGTAGATGACATTGTATGCACTTGCCTAACGAAAATACTTTGCTTTTCACTAAAACCATTTTTACTGTGATTTTCTCAGTCCATTGCATACGAATTCCACAAACTTTGTCCGGATATGACTGGATGAAACCAGAAATATCCTGTTCTGTTTTGGCTAACTCAATCCCAGATATTGCTACTGCCTCCGTGTTTGTTTTTCCTGGATATTATCAACGGACTCTATGGTTTTTCATGTCTTTTATCAGGCAAAATTTAATATTGTGCTGGGAAACACGAATTGGTTCCACATGGAGACACAAGCTCTACACATTCGTATTTTCTAGGGAGAAAGCTAGAGGAACTGCAAAACAAACATGATATTTCTGTTTGTATACATGACATTTTATTCACAGGCCGAAGGAAAGACTTTGCTTTTCTCCAAAATTATTTTTACTGTGCTTTTCTCGGTCCATTGCATACGAATTCCAAACCACTCTGTCCGGAAATGACTGGATGAAACCAGAAATATCCGGTTGTGTTTTGGCTAACTCAATCCCAGATATGGCTACGGCCTCTGTGTTTGTGTTTTCTGGATATTATCGATGTGCTTTATTGTTTTGAATGTTTTTATCAGGGAACATTTAATTTTGTACCGTAGAAACACTAATTGGTTCCACATAGAGACACCAGCTCTACACATTCGTATTGGCGGCAAACAAACCCGATATTTCTGTTTGTAAAGATGACATTTTATGCACTTTCCTAAAGAAAAGACATTGCTTTTCTCCAAACGCATTTTTCTTGTGGTTTTCTCGGTCCATTGCGTACAAATTCCACACCTCTTTCTTCGGATATGACTGGATGAAACCAGAAATATCCGGTTGTGTTTTGGCTTACTATATCCCAGATATTGCTACAGCCTCAGTGTCTGTGTTTTCTGGATATTATCCATGGATTTTATTGTTTTGAATGTTTTTATCATGGAACATTTAATTTTGTACCGTAGAAACACTAATTGGTTCCACATGGAGACACCAGTCTACACATTCATATGTTCTAGGGAGAAAGCTAGAAGAACTGAAGCAAACAAACATGATATTTCTGTTTGTATATATGATATTTTATGCACTTGCCTAACGAAAAGACTTTTGTTTTCTCTAAAACCATTTTTGCTGCAATTTTCCCTGTCCATTGCATACGAATTCCACCCCATTTTGTGCGGATATGACTTGATGAAACCAGAAATATCCGGTTGTGTTTTGTCTAACTCAATCCCAGATATTGCTACAGCCTCTGTGTTTGTGTTTTCTGGATATATCAACGGGCTATATGGTTTTGAATGTTTTTATCAGGGAACATTTAATTTTGTACCATAGAAACACTAATACTTTCAACATGGAGACACCAGTCTACACATTCGTATGTTCTAGGGAGAAAGCTAGAGGAACTGTGGCAAACAAACATGACATTTCTGTTTGTATAGATGACATTTTATGCACTTGCCTAAAGGAAAGACTTTGCTTTTCTCCAAACCATTTTTACTGTGATTTTTGCGTCCATTGCATACGAATTCCAAACCACTCTGTCCGGATATTACTGGATGAAACCAGAAATGTCCGGTTGTGTTTTGGCTAACTCAATCCCAAATATTGCTACAACCTCAGTGTTTGTGTTTTCTGGGTATTATTGATGGATTTTATTGCTTTGAATGTTTTTATCAGGGAACATTTAATTTTGCACCATAGAAACACTAATTGATTTTGTATGGAGACACCAGCTCTACACATTCGTATTTTTTATGGAGAAAGCTAGAGGAACTTTGGCAAACAAACATGATATTTCTGATTCTATAGATGACATTTTATGCAGTGGCCAAAGTAAAAGACTTTGCTTTTCTCCAAAACCATTTTACAGTGTTTTTCTTGGTCCATTGCATACGTATTCCACCCCATTTTGTCTTGATATGACTAGATGAAACCAGAAATATCAGGTTGTGTTTTGGCTAACGAAATCCAAGGTATTGTGAAAGCCTCTTGTTTGTGCTTTCTGGTAATTATCGATGGGCTTTATTATTTTGAATGCTTTTATCAGGGAACATTTAATTTTGTACCATAGAAACACTAATTGGTTCCACATGGAGACACCAGCTCTACACATTCGTATTTGCGGCAAACAAACATGATATTTCTGTTTGTATAGATGGTATTTTATGCACTTGACTAACGAAAAGACTTTGCTTTTCTCCAAAACCATTATTACTGTGATTTTCTCGGTCGATTGCATACGAATTCTAAACCACTTTGTAGGGATATCACTGGATGAAACCAGAAATATCAGGTTGAGTTTTCGCTAACTCAATCCCAGATATTGCTACAGCCTCTGTGTTTGTGCACTTGCCTAACGAAAAGACTTTGCTTTTCACTAAAACCATTTTTACTGTGATTTTCTGTGTCCATTGCATACGAATTCCACCTCACTTTATCTGGATATGACTGGATGAAACCAGAAATATCCAGTTGTGTTTCGGCTTACTATATCCCAGATATTGCTAAAGACTCTGTGTTTGTGTTTTCTGGATATTATCGATGTGATTTATTGTTTTGAATGTTTTTATCAGGGAACGTTGAATTTTGTCCTAGGAAACACTAGTTGATTGCACATGGAGACAACAGCTTTACACAATCGTATTTTCTAGGGAGAAAGCTTGAGGAACTGCGGCAAACAAACATGATATTTCTGTTTGTGTAAATGACATTTTATGCACTTGCATAACGAAAAGACTTTATTTTCTCCAAAACCATTTTTACTGTGATTTTCTCAGTCCATTGCATACGAATTCCACACACTTTGTCGGGTATGAGTGGATGAAACCAGAAATATCCGGTTGTGTTTTGGCTAACTCCATCCCAGATATTGCTACAGCCTCTGTGTTTGTGATTTCCAGATATTACCAATGGACTTTATGGTTTTGAATGTTTTTTATCAGGGAACATTTAATTTTGTGCTGGGAAACACTAATTGGTTCCACATGGAGACACCAGTTCTACACATTCGTATTTTCAAGTAGAAAGCTAGAGGAACTGCAGCAAACAAACATGATATTTCTGTTTGTATAGATGACATTTTATGTACTTGCCTAACGAAAAGACTTTGCTTTTCTCCAAAACCATTTTTACTGTGATTTTCTCAGTCCATTACATACGAATTTATCCCACTTAGTCAGGACATGACTGGATTAAACCAGAAATATCCGGTTGAGCCCGGCGCCGCGGCTCAACATGCTAATCCTCCGCCTTTCGGCGCCGGCACACCGGGTTCTAGTCCCGGTCGGGGCACCGATCCTGTCCCGGTTGCCCCTATTCCAGGCCAGCTCTCTGCTGTGGCCAGGGAGTGCAGTGGAGGATGGCCCAAGTGCTTGGGCCCTGCACCCCATGGGAGACCAGGAGAAGCACCTGGTTCCTGCCATCGGATCGGCGCACTGCGCCGGCCGCAGCGCGCCTACCGCGGCGGCCATTGGGGGGTGAACCAATGGCAAAAGTAATACCTTTCTCTCTGTCTCTCTTTCACTGTCCACTCTGCCTGTCAAAAAAAAAAAAAGAAAAGAAAAAGAGAAATATCCGGTTGTGTTTTGGCTAACTCAATCCCAGATATTGCTACAGCCTCTGTGTTTGTGTTTTCTGGATATTATTGAAGGACTTTATTGTTTTGAATGTTTTTTATCAGGGAATATTTAATTTTGTACTGTAGAAACACTAATTGGTTCCACATGGAGACACCAGCTCTACACATTCGCATTTTCCAGGGAGAAAGCTAGAGGAACTGTGGCAAACAAACATGACATTTCTGTTTGTATAGATGACATTTTATGCACTTTCCTAACGAAAAGACTTTGCTTTTCTCCAAACCATTTTTACTGTGATTTTTGTGTCCATTGCATAAGAATTCCACCCACTTTTTCCGGATATGACTGGATGAAACCAGAAATATCGGGTTGTGTTTTGGCTAACTCAATCCCAAATATTGCTACAGCCTCTGTGTTTGTGTTTTATGGATATTATCGATGTGCTTTATTGTTTTGAATGTTTTTATCAGGGAACATTTAATTTTGTACCGTAGAAACACTAATTGGTTCCACATGGAGACACCAATCTACACATTCGTATGTTCTAGGGAGAAAGCTAGAGGAACTGTGGCAAAAAAACATGATATTTCTGTTTGTGTAAATGACATTTTATGCACTTGCCTAACGAAAAGACTTTATTTTCTGCAAAACCATTTTTACTGTGATTTTCTCGGTCCATTGCAAACGAATTCCACACACTTTGTCGGGTATGAGTGGATGAAACCAGAAATATCCGGTTGTGTTTTGGCTAACTCCATCCCAGATATTGCTACAGCCTCTGTGTTTGTGATTTCCAGATATTACCAATGGACTTTATGTTTTGAATGTTTTTTATCAGGGAACATTTAATTTTGTGCTGGGAAACACTAATTGGTTCCACATGGAGACACCAGCTCTACACATTCGTATTTTCAAGTAGAAAGCTAGAGGAACTGCGGCAAACAAACATGATATTTCTGTTTGTATAGATGACATTTTATGCACTTGCCTAAAGAAAAGACTTTGCTTTTCTCCAAAACCATTTTTACTGTGATTTTCTCGGTCCATTACATACGAATTCCATCCCACTTAGTCAGGATATGACTGGATTAAACCAGAAATATCCGGTTGAGCCCGGCGCCGCAGCTCAACAGGCTAATCCTCCGCCTTGCGGGGCCGGCACACCGGGTTCTAGTCCAGGTCGGCGCATCGATCCTGTCCCGGTTGCCCCTATTCCAGGCCAGCTCTCTGCTGTGGCCAGGGAGTGCAGTGGAGGATGGCCCAAGTGCTTGCGCCCTGCACCCCATGGGAGACCAGGAGAAGCACCTGGTTCCTCCCATCGGATCGGCGTGCTGCGCCGGCTGCAGCGCGCCTACCGCGGCGGCCATTGGAGGGGGAACCAACGGCAAAAGGAAGACCTTTCTCTCTGTCTCTCTCTCACTGTCCACTCTGCCTGTCAAAAAAAAAAAAAAAGAAAAGAAAAAGAGAAATATCCGGTTGTGTTTTGGCTAACTCAATCCCAGATATTGCTACAGCCTCTGTGTTTGTGTTTTCTGGATATTATTGAAGGACTTTATTGTTTTGAATGTTTTTTATCAGGGAATATTTAATTTTGTACTGTAGAAACACTAATTGGTTCCACATGGAGACACCAGCTCTACACATTCGCATTTTCCAGGGAGAAAGCTAGAGGAACTGTGGCAAACAAACATGACATTTCTGTTTGTATAGATGAGATTTTATGCACTTTCCTAACGAAAAGACTTTGCTTTTCTCCAAACAATTTTTACTGTGATTTTTGCGTCCATTGCATAAGAATTCCACCCACTTTTTCCGGATATGACTGGATGAAACCAGAAATATCGGGTTGTGTTTTGGCTAACTCAATCCCAAATATTGCTACAGCCTCTGTGTTTGTGTTTTATGGATATTATCGATGTGCTTTATTGTTTTGAATGTTTTTATCAGGAAACATTTAATTTTGTACCGTAGAAACACTAATTGGTTCCACATGGAGACACCAGCTCTACACATTGTTATTTTCTAGAGAGGAAGCTAGAGGAACTGCGGCAAACAAACATGATATTTCTCTTTGTATAGATGACATTTTATGCACTTGCCTAACGAAAAGATTTTATTTTCTCCAAAACCATTTTTACTGTGATTTTCTCAGTCCATTGCATACGAATTCCACACACTTTGTCAGGTATGACTGGATGAAACCAGAAATATCCGGTTGTGTTTTGGCTAACTCAATCCCAGATATTATGAAAGCCTCTGTGTTTGTGTTTTCCAGATATTATCAACGGACTATATGGATTTTCATGTTTTTTATCAGGGAACTTTTAATTTTGTGCTGGGAAACACTAATTTGTTCCACATGGAGACACCAGCTCTACACAATCATATTTTCTAGGGAGAAATCTAGAGGAACTGCGGCAAACAAACATGATATTTCTGTTTGTATAGATGACATTTTATGAACTTTCCTCAAGAAAAGACTTTGATTTTCTCCAAAGCCATTTTTCCTGTGATTTTCTCGGTCCATTACATACGACTTCCACACCTCTTTCTCCGGATATGACTGGATGAAACCAGAAATATCCGGGTATGTTTTGACTTATTATATCCCAGATATTGCTACAGCATCTGTGTCTGTGTTTACTGGATATTATGGATGGATTAATTGTTTTGAATGTTTTTTATCAGGGAACATTTAATTTTGTGCTGGGAAACACTAATTGGTTCCACATGGAGACACCAGCTCTACCCATTCGTATTTTCTGGGGAGAAAGCTAGAGGAACTGCGGTAAGCCAATATGATATTTCTGTTTGTATAGATGAATTTTATGCACTTGCGAAGGAAAAGACTTTTTGATTTTCTCCAAAACCATTTTACTGTGATTTTCTCGGTCCATTGTATACGAATTCCACCCCACGTTGTCCGGTTATGACTGCATGCAACCAGAAATATCCAATTGTGTTTTGGCAAACTCAATCCCAGGTATTTCTACAGCCTCTGTGTTTGTGTTTCCTGGATATTATGGACGGACTTTATTGCTTTGAATGTTTTTATCAGGGAACCTTCAATTGTGTACCATAGAAACACTAATTGGTTCCACATGGAGACACCAGTCTACACATTCATGTGTTCTAGGGAGAAAGCTAGAGGATCTGCGGCAAACAAACATGGTATTTCTTTTTGTATTGATGACATTTTATGCACTTGCCTAAAGGAAAGACTGCTTTTCTCCAAAACCATTTTTACTGTGATTTTCTCGGTCCATTGCATACGAATTCCACACACTTTGTCAGGTATGACTGGATGAAACCAGAAATATCCGGTTGTGTTTTGGCTAACTCAATCCCAGATATTATGAAAGCTTCTGTGTTTGTGTTTTCCAGATATTATCAACGGACTATATGGATTTTCATGTTTTTTATCAGGGAACTTTTAATTTTGTGCTGGGAAACACTAATTTGTTCCACATGGAGACACCAGCTCTACACAATCATATTTTCTAGGGAGAAATCTAGAGGAACTGCGGCAAACAAACATGATATTTCTGTTTGTATAGATGACATTTTATGAACTTTCCTCAAGAAAAGACTTTGATTTTCTCCAAAGCCATTTTTCCTGTGATTTTCTCGGTCCATTACATACGAATTCCACACCTCTTTCTCCGGATATGACTGGATGAAACCAGAAATATCCGGGTATGTTTTGACTTATTATATCCCAGATATTGCTACAGCATCTGTGTCTGTGTTTACTGGATATTATGGATGGATTTAATTGTTTTGAATGTTATTTATCAGGGAACATTTAATTTTGTGCTGGGAAACACTAATTGGTTCCACATGGAGACACCAGCTCTACACATTCGTATTTTCTAGGGAGAAAGCTAGAGGAACTGCGGCAAACAAACATGATATTTCTGTTTGTATAGATGAATTTTATGCACTTGCGAAGGAAAAGACATTTTGATTTTCTCCAAAACCATTTTACTGTGATTTTCTCGGTCCATTGTATACGAATTCCACCCCACGTTGTCTGGTTATGACTGCATGCAACCAGAAATATCCGATTGTGTTTTGGCAAACTCAATCCCAGGTATTTCTACAGCCTCTGTGTTTGTGTTTCCTGGATATTATGGACGGACTTTATTGCTTTGAATGTTTTTATCAGGGACCTTCAATTTTGTACCATAGAAACACTAATTGGTTCCACATGGAGACACCAGTCTACACATTCATGTGTTCTAGGGAGAAAGCTAGAGGATCTGCGGCAAACAAACATGGTATTTCTTTTTGTATTGATGACATTTTATGCACTTGCCTAAAGGAAAGACTGCTTTTCTCCAAAACCATTTTTACTGTGATTTTCTCGGTCCATTGCATACGAATTCCACACCACGTTGTCCGGATATGACTGGATGAAACCAGAAATATCTGGTTGTGTTTTGGCTAACTCAATCCCAGATATTATGAAAGCTTCTGTGTTTGTGTTTTCCAGATATTATCAACGGACTATATGGATTTTCATGTTTTTTATCAGGGAACTTTTAATTTTGTGCTGGGAAACACTAATTTGTTCCACATGGAGACACCAGCTCTACACAATCATATTTTCTAGGGAGAAATCTAGAGGAACTGCGGCAAACAAACATGATATTTCTGTTTGTATAGATGACATTTTATGAACTTTCCTCAAGAAAAGACTTTGATTTTCTCCAAAGCCATTTTTCCTGTGATTTTCTCGGTCCATTACATACGAATTCCACACCTCTTTCTCCGGATATGACTGGATGAAACCAGAAATATCCGGGTATGTTTTGACTTATTATATCCCAGATATTGCTACAGCATCTGTGTCTGTGTTTACTGGATATTATGGATGGATTTAATTGTTTTGAATGTTTTTTATCAGGGAACATTTAATTTTGTGCTGGGAAACACTAATTGGTTCCACATGGAGACACCAGCTCTACACATTCGTATTTTCTAGGGAGAAAGCTAGAGGAACTGCGGTAAGCCAATATGATATTTCTGTTTGTATAGATGAATTTTATGCACTTGCGAATAAAGACTTTTTTATTTTCTCCAAAACCATTTTACTGTGATTTTCTCAGTCCATTGAATCTGAATTCCACCCCACGTTGTCCGGTTATGACTGCATGCAACCAGAAATATCCGATTGTGTTTTGGCAAACTCAATCCCAGGTATTTCTACAGCCTCTGTGTTTGTGTTTCCTGGATATTATGGACGGACTTTATTGCTTTGAATGTTTTTATCAGGGAACCTTCAATTTTGTACCATAGAAACACTAATTGGTTCCACATGGAGACACCAGTCTACACATTCATGTGTTCTAGGGAGAAAGCTAGAGGATCTGCGGCAAACAAACATGGTATTTCTTTTTGTATTGATGACATTTTATGCACTTGCCTAAAGGAAAGACTGCTTTTCTCCAAAACCATTTTTACTGTGATTTTCTCGGTCCATTGCATACGAATTCCACACCACGTTGTCCAGTTATGACTGCATGCAACCAGAAATATCTGGTTGTGTTTTGGCTAACTCAATGCCAGATATTGCTACAGCCACTGTGTTTGTGTTTTCCAGATAGTATCAACGGGCTTTATGTTTTTGAATGTTTAATTTTGTACCGTAGAATTACTAGTTAATTCACTATGTAGAAACCAGCTCTACACATTCTTATTTTCTAGGGAGAAAGCTAGAGGAACTGCGGTAAACAAACATGATATTCCTGTTTCTATACATGACATTTTATGCACTTGCCGAATGAAAAGGCTTTGCTTTTCTCCAAAACCGTTTTTACTGTGATTTTCTCGGTTCATTGCATACGTACTCCACAACATATTGTCCGCATATTAGTGGATGAAAGCAACAATATCAAATTGTGTTTTGGCTAACTCAATCCCAGATATTGCTACAGCATCTATATTTGTATTTTCCGGTTATTATCAATGGGCTTTACGGTTTTGGATGTTTTTTATCAGAGAATATTCAATTTTATGCTGGGAAAAACTAATTGTTTCCACATGGAGACACCAGATCTACACATTCGTATTTTCTAGGGAGAAAGCTAGAGGAACTGTGGCAAACAAGCATGATATTTCTGTTTGTATACATGACATTTTATGTACTTGCCTAAGAAAAGACTTTATTTTTCTCCAGAACTATTTTAATCTGTTTTTCTTGGTCCATTGTTTACGAATTCCACACCACTTTGTCCGCTTCTGACTGGATGAAACCAGAAATATCCGGTTGTTTTTTGCCTAACTCAATCTGAAATATTGAGAAAAACTCTGTGTTTGTGATTACTGGATAATATCGATGGACTTTATTGTTTTGAATATTTTTATCAGGTAACATTTAATTTTGTACCGTAGAAACACTAATTAATACACCATGGAGACACCAGCTCTACACATTCGTATTTTCCAGGGAGAAAGCTAGAGGAACTGTGGCAAACAAACATGATATTTCTGTTTGTATACATGACATTTTATGCACTTGCCTAAAGAAAAGACTTTGCTTTTTTCCAAAACCATTTTCACTGTGATTTTCTCGGTCCATTGCATACGAATTCCACGAAATTTTGTCCGGATATGACTGGATGAAAACAGAAATATCCGGTTGTGTTTTGGCTTACTATATCCCAAATATTGCTAAAGCCTCAGTGTTTCTGTTTTCTGGATATATCGATGGATTTTATTGTTTTGAATGTTTTTTTCAGGGAATATTTAATTTTGTGGTGGGAAACACTAATTGGTTCCACATGGAGACACCAGCTCTACACATTCGTATGTTCTAGGGAGAAAGCTAGAGGAACTGCGGCAAACAACCATGATATTTCTGTTTGTATAGATGACATTTTATGCACTTACCTAATGAAAAGACTTTGCTTTTCTCCAAAACCATTTTTACTGTGATTTTCTAGGACCATTGCATATGAATTCCACACCACTTTGTCCGGATATGACTGGATGAAACCAGAAATATCTGGTTGTGTTTTGGCTAACTCAATCCCAGATATTGTGAAAGCCTCTGTGTTTGTGTTCTCCAGACGTTAACAACAGACTTTATGGCTTTGCATGTTTTTTATCAGGGAACATTTAATTTTGTGCTGGGAAACACTAATCGGTTCCACATGGAGACACCAGCTCTACACATTCGTATGTTCTAGTGACAAAGCTAGAGGAAATGCGGCAAACAAACATGATATTTCCCTTTGTATAGATGACATTTTATGCACTTTCCTAAAAAAAGACTGCTTTTCTCCAAAACCATTTTTCCTGTGATTTTCTTGGTCCATTGCATACGAATTCCACACCACTTTGTCTGGATATGACTGGATGAAACCAGAAATATCCGGTTGTGTTTTCGCTTACTATATCCCAGATTTTGCTACAGCCTCTGTGTTAGTGTTTTCTGGATATTATCAATGGACTTTATAGTTTTGAATGCTATTTTTCAGGAAACATTTAATTTTGTGCTGGGAAACACTAATTGGTTCCACATGGAGACACCAGGTCTACACATTCGTATTTTCTGGGGAGAAAGCTGGAGGAACTGTGGCAAACAAACATGATATTTCTGTTTGTATGGATGACATTTTAGGTACTTGCCTAAAAAAAAGACGTTGCTTTTTTCCAAAACCATTTTTACTGTAATTTTCTCGGTCCATTGCATATGAATTCCACACGTCTTTCTCTGGATATGACTGGATGAAACCAGAAATATCCGGTTTTGTTTTGGCTTACTATATCCCAGATATGGCTACAGCCTCTGTGTTTGTGTTTTCTGGATATTACCAACAGACTGTATGGTTTTGAATGTTTTTATCAGGTAACATTTAATTTTGTACCATAGAAATACTAATAGGTTCAACATGAAGACACCAGTCTACAAATGCGTATTTTCTGGGGAGAAAGCTAGAGGAACTGCGGCAAACAAACATGATATTTCTATTTTTATAGATGACATTTTATGCACTTGCCTAGTGAAACGACTGTGCTTTCCTTCAAAACCATCTTTACTGTGATTTTTTCGGTCCGTTGCATACGAATTCCATACCACTTAGTCCGGATATGACTGGATGTAACCAGAAATATCCGGTTTAGTTTTGCCTAACTCAATCCCAGATATTGTGAAAGCCTCTGTGTTTGTGTATTCCAGATATTATCAATGGACTTTATGGTTTTGCATGTTTTTTATCAGGGAACATTTAATTTTGTGCTGGGAAACACTAATTGGTTCCACATGGAGACACCAGCTCTACACATTCATAATTTCTGTGGAGAAAGCTAATGGAACTTCGGCAAAGAAACAAGATATTTCTATTTTTATAGATGACATTTTTGCACTTTCCTAAAGAAAAGACTTTGCTTTTCTCCAAAACCATTTTTCCTGTGATTTTCTGGGTCCTTTACATCCGAATTCCACATTAGTTTGTCCGGATATGACTGGATGAAACCAGAAATATCCGGTTGTGTTTTGGCTTACTATATCCCACATATTGCTACAGCCTCAGTGTTTCTGTTTTCTGGATATTATCGATTGATTTTATTGTTTTGAATATTTTTTATCAGGGAACATTTAATTTTGTGCTGGGAAACTCTAATTGGTTCCACATGGAAACATCAGCTCTTCACATTCGTATTTTCTAGGGAGAAAGCTAGAGGAACTGCGGCAAACAAACATGATATTTCTGTTTGTATAGATGACATTTTATGCACTTGCCTAAAGAAAAGACTTTGCTTTTCACTAAAACCATTTTTACTGTGATTTTCTCGGTCCATTGCATACGAATTCTGCCCCACTTTGTCCGGATATGACTGGCTGAAAGCAGAAATATCTGGTTGTGTTTTGGCTAACTCAATCCCAGATATTGTGAAAGCCTCTGTGTTTGTGTTTTCTGGATATTATCGATGTGCTTTATTGTTTTGAATATTTTTATCAGGGAACATTTAATTTTGTACCGTAGAAACTCTAATTCGTTCCACATGGAGACACCAGTCTACACATTCCTATTTTCTAGGGAGGAAGCTAGAGGAACTGCGGCAAACAAACATGATATCCTGATTCTGTAGATGATATTTTATGCACTTGCCTAATGAAAATACTTTTCTTTTCACTAAAACGATTTTTAATGTGATTTTCTAGGTCCATGGCATACGAACTCCACCCCACTTTGGATATGACTTGATGAAACCAGAAATATCTGGTTGTGTTTTGGCTTACTATATCCCAGATATTGCTACAGCCTCAGTGTTTGTGTTTTCTGGGTATTATTGATGGATTTTATTGCTTTGAATGTTTTATCAGGGAACATTTAATTTTGTACCATAGAAACACTAATTGGTTTCACATGGAGACACCAGCTCTACACCTTCGTATTTTCTAGGGAGAAATCTAGAGGAACTGCGGTAAACAAACATGGTATTTCCGTTTGTATAGATGACATTTTATGCACCTTCCTAAAGAAAAGACTTTGCTTTTCTCCAAAAGCATTTTTATTTTGATTTTCTCGGTGCATTGCATACGAATTCCACACCACGTTGGCGGTTATTCCTGGATGAAACCAGAAATATCCTGTTGTGTTTTGGCTAACTCAATCCCAGATATTGCTACAGCCTCTGTGTTTGTGTTTTCTGGATATTATTGATGGATTTTTGGTTTTGAATGTTTGTATCAGGGAACATTTATTTTTTGTGCCGTAGAAACACTAATTGGTTCCACATGGAGACACAAGCTCCACACATTCGTATTTTCCAGGGAGAAAGCTAGAGGAACTGCAGCAAACAAACATGATATTTCTGTTTCTATAGATGACATTTTATGCACTTGCCTAATGTATAGATTTTGCTTTTCTATAAAACCCTTTTTTCTGTGACTTTCTCGGTCCATTGCATAAGAATTCCACCCCACTTTGGCCGGATATGACAGGATGAAACAAGAAATATCCGTTTGTTTTTTTCTATAACTCAATCCAAGATATTGCTACAGCCTCTGTGTTTGTGTTTTCTGGATATTATCGAAGGACTTTATTTTTTTGAATGTTTTTATCAGGGAATATTTAATTTTCTCCTGCAGAAACACTAATTGGTTCCACAGGGAGACACCAGCTCTATACATTCATATTTTCTAGGGAGAAAGCTAGAGGAACTGCGGGAAAAAAACATGGTATTTCTGATTGTATGGATGGTATTTTATGCACTGGTGGAAGGAAAAGATTTTGCTTTTCTCCAAAACCATTTTACTGTGATTTTAAGGATCCGTTACATACGAATTCCTCACCACTTTTTCCGGATATGACTGGCTGAAAGTAGAAATATCCGGTTGTGTTTTGGCTAACTCAATCCCAGATATTGCTACAGCATCAGTGTTTGTGTTTTCTGGATATTATCAATTGATTTTATTGTTTTGAATGTTTTTATCAAGGAACATTTAATTTTGTACCATAGAAACACTAATTGGTTCCACATGGAGACACCAGCTCTACACATTCGTATGTTCTAGGGAGAAACCTAGGGGAACTGCGGCAAACAATTATGATATTTCTGTTTGTATACAAGACAGTTTTATGCACTTGCCTAAAGAAAAGAATTTGCTTTTCTCCAGAACCATTTTTACTCTGAATTTCTCAGTCCGTTGCATACGAATTCCACCCCACTTTGTCCGGATATGACTGGATGAAACCAGAAATGTCTGGTTGTGTTTTGGCTAACTGAATCCCAGATATTGCTACAGCCTCTGTGTTTGTGTTTTCCGGATATTATCAACGGACTTGATGGTTTTGCATGTTTTTTTCATGGAACATTTACTTTTGTACCGTAGAAATACTAATTGGTTCCACATGGAGTCTCCAGCTCTGCACATTCGTATTTTCTAGGGAGAAAGCTAGAGGAACTGCGGCAAACAAACATGATATTTCTGTTTGTATAGATGACATTTTATGCACTTGCCGAAGGAAAAGAAGTTGCTTTTCTCCAAAACCTTTTTTACTGTGATTTTCTCGGTCCGTTGCATTAGAATTCCGCAACACTTTGTCCGGATATGACTGGATGAAACCAGAAATATCCGGTTGTGTTTTGGCTAACTCAGTGCCAGATATTGCTACAGCCTCTATGTTTGTGTTTTCCGGATATTATCAATGGACTTTTTGGTTTTGAAAGTTTCATATCAAGGAACATTTAATTTTGTACCGTAGAAACACTAATTGGGTCCACATGGAGAGAGCATCTGTACACATTCGTATTTTCTCGGGAGAAAGCTAGAGGAACTGCAGCAAACAAACATGATATTTCTGTTTGTATACATGCCATTTTATAGACTTGCCTAACAAAAAGACTTTTGTTTTCTCCAAAACCATTTTTACTGTGATTTTCTCGGTCCATTGCATACGAATTCTACAAAACATAGTCCGGATATGCCTGGATGTAACCAGAAATATTCGGTTGTGGTTTGGCTAACTCAATCCCAGATATTGCTACAGCCTCTGTGTTTTTTTTTTTTTTTTTGCCGGATATTACTACGCGCTTTATGGTTTTGAATGTTTTTTATCAGAGAATATTTAATTTTTTTGCTGGGAAACACTAATTGGTTCCACATGGAGACACCCGCTCTACACATTCGTATTTTCTAGGGAGAAAGCTAGAGGAACTGCGGCAAACCAGCATGATATTTCTGTATCTATAGATGACATTTATGCACTTGCCTAAGAAAAGACTTTGCTTTCCTCCAGAACCATATTTACTCTTATTTTCTTTGTCCATTGCATATGAATTCCACACCAGTTTGTTCGGATAAGACTGGATGAAAACAGAAATATCCGGTTGTGTTTTGGCTAACTCAATTTGAAATATTGAGAAAGCCTCTGTGTTTGCGTTTTCTGGATATTATCAATGGACTTTATTGTTTTGAATATTTTTATCAGAAAATATTTAAATTTGTGCTGGGAAACACTAGTTGGTTCCACATGGAGACACCAGCTCTACACATTCGTATTTTCTAGGGAGAAAGCTAGAGAAACTTCAGCAAACAAACATGATATTTCTGTTTGTATACATGACATTTTTGCACTTGCCTAACGAAAAGACTTTGCTTTTCTCCAGAACCATTTGTACTCTGATTTTCGTGGTCCATTGTATGCTAACTCCACACGACTTTGTCCGGGTATGACTGGATGAAAGCAAAAATATCCGGTTGTGTTTTGGCTAACTCAATGCCAGATATTGCTACAGCCTCTGTGTTTGTGTTTTCTGGATATTATCAACGGACTTTATGGTTTTGCATGTTTTTTATCAGGGTACATTTAATTTTGTGCTGGGAAACACTAGTTGACTCCAGTTGGATACACCAGACTGCATATTGGTATTTTCTAGTGAGAAAGCTAGAGGAACTGTGGCAAGCAAACATTATATTTCTGTTTGTATACATGCCATTTTTTGCACCTTCCTAAAGAAAAGACTTTGCTTTTCTCCAAAACCATTTTTACTGTGATTATCTCGGTCCATTGCATACGAATTCCACAGCACTTTGTCCGGATATGACTGGATGAAAACAGAAATATCCTTTTGTGTTTTAGCTAACTCAATCCCAGATATTGCTACAGCCACTGTGTTTGTGTTTTCCGGATATTATCAATGGGGTTTATGGTTTTGAATTTTTTTTTCAGAGAATATTTAATTTTTTGCTGGGAAACACTAATTTGTTCCTCATGGAGACACCAGCTCTACACATTCATATTTTCTAGGGAGAAACGTAGAAGAACTGCGACAAACAAGCATGATATTTCTGTTTCAATAGAAGACATTATATGCACTTGCCTAAGAAAAGACTTTGCTTTTCTCCAGAACCATTTGTACTCTGATTTTCTCGGTCCATTGTATATGAATTCCAAACCACTTTTTCCGGATATGACTGGATGAAAGCAGAAATATCCAGTTGTGTTTTGGCTAACTCAATCCCAGATATTGCTACAGCCTCTTTGGTTTTGTTTTCCGGATATCATCAATGGACTTAATGGTTTTTCATATTTTTTATCAGCTAACATTTAATTTTGTGCTGGGAAACACTAATTGGTTCCACATGGAGACACCAGAGTACATATTCGTATTTTCTAGGGAGAAAGCTAGAGGAACTGCGGCAAACAAACATGATATTTCTGTTTGTATACATGACATTTTATGCACTTGCCTAATGAAAAGACTTTGCTTTTCTCCAAAACCATTTTTATTGTGATTTTCTCGGTCCATTGCTTATGAATTCCACCTAACTTTGTCCGGATATGTTTGGATGAAACCAGAAGTATCCGGTTGTGTTTTGGCTAACTCAATCCCAGAAATAGTGAAAGCCTCTGTGTTTGTGTTTTCTGGATATTATCCACTGACATTATGGTTTCGCATGTTTTTTATCAGCGAATATTTAATTTTGTGCTGGGAAACACTAGCTGGTTCCATATGGAGATACTAGCTCTACACATTCGTATTTTCTAGAAAGAAAGCTAGAGGAACTGCGGCAAAGAAGAATGATATTTCTGTTTGTGTACATGACATTTTATGCACTGGCCGAAGGAAAAGACTTTGCTTTTCTCCAAGACCATTTTTACTGTGACTTTCTCTGTCCATTGCATACGAATTCCACCCCACTTTGTCCGCATATGACTGGATGAAACCAGATTATATCCAGTTGTGTTTTGGCTTACTATATCTCAGATATTTTTAAAGCCTCATGTTTTATGTTTTCTGGATATTATCGATGGATTTTATTGTTTTGAATATTTTTAGCAGGGAACATTTAATTTTGTGCTTGGAAACACTAATGGGTTCCACATGTAGACACCAGTTCTACACGTTCGTATTTTCTAGGGAGAAAGCTAGAGGAACTGCGGCAAACAAACATGATATTTCTGTGTGTGTACATGATATTCTATGCACTTGCCTAACGAAAAGACATTGCTTTTCTCCAAAACCATTTTTACTGTAATTTTCTCGTTCCATTACATACGAAATCAACACCACTTTGTCCAGATATGACTGGATGAAACCACAAATCTCCGGTTGTGTTTTGGCTTACTATATCCCAGATATTGCTACAGCCTCAGTGTCTGTGTTTTCTGGATATTATCGATGGACTTTATTGTTTTGAATGTTTTTATCAGGGAACATTTAATTTTGTACCGTAGAAAAACTACTTGGTTCCTCATGGAGACACCAGTCTACACGTTCATATTTTCTAGGGAGAAAGCTAGAGGAACTGTGGCAAACAAACATGATATTTCTGTTTGTATACATGACATTTTATGCACTTGCCTAAGGAAAAGACTTTGCTTTTCTCCAAAACCATTTTTACTGTGATTTTCTCGGTCCATTGCATACGAATTCCACCTCACTTTGTCTGGATATGTCTGGATGAAACCAGAAGTATCCGGTTGTGTTTTGGCTAACTCAATCCCACATATACTACAGCATCTGTTTTTGTGTTTCCGCATATTATCAACGGACTTTAGGGTTTTGCATGTTAGATATCAGGGGACTTTTAATTTTGTGTTGGGAAACACTAGTTGGTTCCACATGGAAACACCAGCTCTACACATTCATATTTTGTAGGGAGAAATCTGGAGGGACTTTGGCAAACAAACATGATATTTCTGTTTGTATAGTCGACATTTTATGCACTTGCCTAAAGAAAAGACTGCTTTTCTCCAAAACCATTTTTACTGTGATTTTCTTGGTACATTACATACGAATTCCACCTCACTTTCTCCGGATATGAATGGATGTAACCAGAAATATCCTGTTGTGTTTTGGCTAACTCAATCCCAGATATTGCTACAGACTCTGTAATTTTTTTTCCAGATTATATCAACGGACTTCATGGTTTTGAATATTTTTTATCAGGGAACATTTATTTTTGTGCTGGGAAACACTAATTGGTTCCACATGGAGACACCAGCTCTACAGATTCGTATTTTATAGGGAGAAAGCTAGAGGAATTGCGGCAAATAAACATGACATTTCTTTTCAATATATGACATTTTATGCACTTTGCTTTTCTCGAAAACCATTTTTACTGTGATTATCTCGGTTCATTGCCTAGTAATTCCACCCCTTTTGTCCGGATATGGCTGGATGAAACCAGAAATATCCGGTTTTATTTTGGCTAATTCAATCCCAAATATTGCAACAGCCTCTGTGTTTGTGTTTTCTGGATTTTTTCGATGGACTTTATTGTTTTCAATGTTTTTATCAGGGATCATTTAATTTTCTACCGTAGAAACAGTAATGGGTTCCACATGGAGACACCAGTTCTACAAATTTGTATTTTCTAGGAAGAAATCTAGAGGATCTGAGGCAAACAAACAGGATATTTCTGTTTGTATAGATAACATTTTATGCACTTGCCTAAAGAGAAGACTTTGCTTTTCTCCAAAACCATTTTTACTCTGATTTTCTAGGTCCATTACATCCGAATTGCACACCACTTTGTCCGGATATGACTGGATAAAACCAGAAATATCCGCTTGTGTTTTGGCTTACTATATCCCAGATATGGCTACAGCCTCAGTGTTTTTGTTTTCTGGATATTAACGATGGATTTTATTGTTTTCAATATTTTTCTCAGGGAACATTTAATTTTGTGCTGGGAAACACTAATTGTTCCCACATGGAGACACCAGCTCTACACATTTGTATTTTCTAGGGAGAAACCTAGAGGAACTGTGGGAAACTAACATGATATTTTTGTTTGTATAGATGATATTTTATATTTTTATATTTTATTCGTATTTTCTCGGGAGAAAGCTAGAGGAACTGCAACAAACAAACATGATATTTCTGTTTGTATAGATGACATTTTATGCACTTGCCTAAAGAAATGACTTTGCTTTTCTCCAAAACAATTTTTACTGTGAATTTCTTGGTCCATTACATACGAATTCCACACCATTTTATCCGGATATGACTGGATGAAACGAGAAATATCCAGTTGTGTTTTGGCTTACTATATCCCAAATATTGCTAAAGCCTCAGTGTTTCTGTTTTCTGGATATTATCGATGGTTTTTATTCCTTTGAATGTTTTTATCAGGGAACATTTAATTTTGTGCTGGGAAACACTAATTGGTTCCACATTGAGAACCAGCTCTACACATCCGTATTTCTAGGGTGTAAGCTTGAGGAACTGCGGCAAACAAACATGATATTTCTGTTTGTATAGATGACATTGTATGCACTTGCCTAACGAAAAGACTTTGCTTTTCCACTTAATAATTTTTACTGTCATTTTCTCCGTCCATTGCATAAGAATTCCACACCACATTGTCCTGATGTGATTGGATGAAAGCAGAAATATCCGGTTGTGTTTTGGCTAACTCAATCCCAGATATTCTGAAAGCCTCTGTGTTTGTGTTCTCCAGATATTATCAACATACCTTATTTTTTTGCATGTTTTTTTTTATCAGGGAACATTTAATTTTGTGCCGTAGAAACACTAATTGGTTCCAGGTGGAGACACCAGCTCTACACATTCGTATATTCTAGGTAGAATTCTAGAAGAAGTGTGGCAAACAAACTTGATATTTCTGTTTGTATATATGATATTTTATGCACTTGCCTAATGAAAAGACTTTGCTTTTCCCCAAAATAATTTTTACTGTCATTTTCTCCATCCATTGGATAAGAATTCCACACCACATTGTCCTGATGTGACTGGATGAAAGCAGAAATATCCGGTTGTGTTTTGGCTAACTCAATCCCAGGTATTCTGAAAGCCTCTGTGTTTGTGTTTTCCAGATATTGTCAACAGGCCTTATTTTTTGCATGTTTTTTTTTTATCAGGGAACATTTAATTTTGTGCTGGGAAACACTAATTGTTCCCACATGGAGACACCAGCTCTACACATTCGTATTTTCTAGGGAGAAAGCTAGAAGATGTGCGGCAAACAAACTTGATATTTCTGTTTGTATATATGACATTTTACGCACTGGTCGAAGGAAAAGAATTTGCTTTTCTCCAAAACCATTTTTAGTGTGATTTTCTCGGTCCATATCATACGAATTCCACCCTGCTTTGTCCGGATATGACTGGATGAAACCAGAAATATCCGGTTGTGTTTTGGCTAACTCAATCCCAGATATTGTGAAAGCCTCTGTGTTTGTGTTTTCCAGATATTATCAACAGACTTTATGGTTTTGCATGTTTTTTATCAGGGAACATTTAATTTTGTGCTGGGATACACTAATTGGTTCCACATGGTGACACCACCTCTACACATTCGTATTTTCTAAGGAGAAAGATAGAGGAACTGCGGCAAACAAGCATGATATTTCGGTTTGTATAGATGACATTTTATGCACTTGCCTAACGAAAAGACTTTGCTTTTCTCCAAACCATTTTTACTGTGATTTTCTCGGTCCATTGCATACGAACTCCACCCCGCTTTGTCCGGATATTACTGCATGCAACCAGAAATGTCCGGTTGTGTTTTGGCTAACTCAATCCCAGATATTGCTAAAAACTATGTGATTCTTTTTTCCGGATATTATCAATGGACTTTATTGTTTTGAATGTTTTTAACAGGGAAAATTTAACTTTGTACAATAGAAACACTAATAGGTTCAACATGGAGACACCAGTCTACACAATTGTATGTTCTAGGGAGAAAGCTAGAGGAATTGCGGCAAACAAACAGGATATTTCTGTTTCTATAGATGACATTTTATGGACTTCTCTAATGAAAAGACTTTGCTTTTCTCCAGAACCATTTTTAATTTGACTTTCTCGGAGCATTGCATACGAATTCCACACCACTTTCTCCGGATATGACTGGATGAAACCAGAAATATCCGGTTGTGTTTTGGCTAACACAATCCCAGATATTGCTACAGACTCTGCGTTTGTGTTTTCCGGATAATATCAACGGACTTTATGCTTTTGCATGTTTTTTATCAGGGTACATTTAATTTTGTGCTGGGAAACACTAATTGGTTCCACATGGAGACACCAACTCTACATATTCATATTTTCTAGCGAGAAAGCTAGAGGAACTGCGGCAAACAAACATGATATTTCTGTTTGTATACATGACATTTTATGCACTTGCCTAAAGAAAAGACTTTGCTTTTTTCCAAAACCATTTTTACTGTGATTTTCTCGGTCCATTACATATGAATTCCACACCACTTTGACGCATATGACTGGATGAAACCAGAAATATCCGGTTTTGTTTTGGCTTACTGTATCCCATATATTGCTACAGCCTTTTTGTTTGTGATTTCTGGAGATTATCGATGGATTTTATTACTCTGAATGTTTGTATCTGGAAACATTTAATTTTTGCTTGGAAACACTAATTATTTCAACATGGAGGCACCAGCTCTACACATTCGTATTTTCTAGGGAGTAAGCTGGAAGAACTGCGGCAAACAAACATGATATTTCTGTTTGTATAGATGACATTTTATGCACTTGCCTAACGAAAAGACTTTGCTTTTCTCCAAAACCATTTTTACTGTGTTTTCCTCGGTCCATTACATACGAATTCCACCCTGCTTTTTACAGATATGACTGGATGAAACCAGAAATATCCAGTTGTGTTTTGGCTTACTATATCCCAAATATTGCTAAAGCCTCAGTGTTTCTGTTTTCTGGATATTATCAACAGACTTTATGGTTTTGCATTTTTTTTATCAGGGAACATTTAATTTTGTGCTGGGATACACTGATTGGTTCCACATGGAGACACCACCTCTACACATTCATATTTTCTAGGGAGAAAGCTAGAGGAACTGCGGCAAACAAACATGATATTTCTGTTCATCTACATGACATTTTATGCACTGGCCTAAGGAAAAGGCTTAGCTTTTCTCCAAAACCATTTTTACTGTGATTTTCTTGGTCCATTGCATACGAATTCCACCCCGCTTTGTCCATATTACTGCATGCAACCAGAAATATCCGGTTGTGTTTTGGCTAACTCAATCCAAGATATTGCTAAAAACTCTTTGATTCTTTTTTCTGGATATTATCAATGGACTTTATTGTTCTGAATGTTTTTAACAGGGAACATTTAACTTTGTACAATAGAAACACTAATAGGTTCAACATGGAGACACCAACTCTACACATTAGTATTTTCTAGGGAGAAAGCTAGAGGAACTGCGGCAAACAAACATGATATTTCTGTTTTTATAGATGACATTTTATGCACTTTTCTAAAGAAAAGACAATGCTTTTCTACAAAACCATATTTGCTGCGATTTTCTCGTTCCATTGCATACGAATTCCACCCCATTTTGTGCGGATATGACTGGTTGAAATAGAAATATCCGGTTGTGTTTTGGCTAACTCAATCCCAGGTATTCTGAAAGCCTCCGTGTTTGTGTTTTCTGAATATTATCAACGGACTTTATTCTTTTCTATGTTTTTATCAGGGTACATTTAATTTTGTACCATAGAAACACTAATAGGTTCAATATGGAGACACCAGTCTACACATTCGTATTTTCTAGGGAGAAATCTAGAGGAACTGCGGCAAACAAACATGAAATTTCTGTTTGAATAGATGACATTTTATGCACTTGCCTAATGAAAAGACTTTGCTTTTCTCTAAAACCATTTTTACTGTGATTTTCTGGGTCCATTTCTTACGAATTCCACCCCACTTTGTCCGGATAAGACTGGATGAAACCAGAAATATCCGGTTGTGTTTTGGCTAACTCAATCCCGGATTTTGTGAAAGCCTCTGTGTTTGTTTTTTTTTCACATATTATCGATGGATTTTATTGTTTTGAATGCTATTATCAGGGAACATTCAATTTTGTGCTGGGAAACACTAATTGGTTCCACATGGAGACACCAGCTCTACACATCCGTATTTTCTAGGGAGAAAGCTAGAGGAACTGCGGCAAACAAACATGATATTTCTGTGTGTATAGATGACATTTTATGCACTTGCCTACGGAAAGACTTTGCTTTTCTCCAAAACCATTTTTACTGTGATTTTCTCGGTCCATTGCATATGAATTCCACAACGCTTTGTCCGGATATGACTGCATGCAACCAGAAATATCCGGTTGTGTTTTGGCTAACTCAATCCCAGATATTGCTACTGCCTCTGTGTTTGTGTTTCTGGATATTATCGATGGACTTTATTGTTTTGAATGTTTTTATCAGGAAACATTTAATTTTGTGCCATAGAAACACTAATTGGTTCCACATGGAGACACAAGTCTACACATTCGTATTTTCTAGGGAGAAAGCTAGAGGAACTGCGGCAAACAAACATGATATTTCTGTTTGAATAGATGACATTTTATGCACTTGCATAATGAAAAGACTTTGCTTTTCTCCAAAACATTTTTCCTGTGACATTCTAGGTCCATTTCATACGAATTCCACATCACTTTGTCCAGATATGACTGGATGAAACCAGAAATATCCGGTTGTGTTTTGGCTAACTATATCCCAGATATTGCTACAGCCTCTGTGTTTCTGTTTTCTGGATTTATCAATGGAATTTATTGTTTTGAATATTTTTATCAGGGAACATTTAATTTTGTACCGTGGAAACACTACTAGTTTCAACATGGAGACAACAGTCTAAATAATCGTACGTTCTAGGGACAAAGCTAGAGGAACTGCGGCAAGCAAACATCATATATCTCTTTGTATAGATGACATTTTATGCACTTGACCAAAGAAAAAACTTTGCTTTTCTCCAAAACCATTTTTACTGTGATTTTCTTGGTCCATTGCATACGAATTCCACCAAACTTTGTCCGGATATGACTGGATGAAACCAGAAACATCCGGTTGTGTCTTGGCTAACTCAATCCCAGATATTGTGAAAGCTTCTGTGTTTGTGTTTTCCAGATATTATCAACGGACTTTATGGTTTTGCCTGTTTTTTAACAGGGAACATTTAATTTTCTTCTGGGAAACACTAATTGGTTCCACACGGAGACACCAGCTCGACACATTCGTATTTTCTAGGGAGAAATCTAGAGGAACTGCGGCAAACAAACATGATATTTCTGTTTCTATAGATGTCATTTTATGCACTTGCGAAGGAAAAGACTTTTTGATTTTCTCCAAAACCATTTTACTGTGAATTTCTCCGTACATTGCATACGAATTCCACCAAACTTTGTCTGTTTATGACTGCAAGCAACTAGAAATATCCGGTTGTGTTTTGGCTAACTCAATCCCAGCTATTAGTACAGCCTCTGTGTTTGTGTTTCCTGGATATTATGGACAGACTTTATTGTTTTGAATGTTTTTATCAGGGAACATTTAGATTTGTACCATAGACACTAATTGGTTTCACATGAAGACACCAGTCTACATATGCTGATGTTCTCGGGAGAAAGCTAGAGGAACTGCGGCAAACAAACATGACATTTCTTTTCAATAGATGACATTTTATGCACTTGCCTAACGAAAAGACTTTGCTTTTCTCTAAAATCATTATTACTGTGATTTTCTTGGTCCATTGCATAGGACTTCCAACCCAATTTGTCTGAATATGACTGGATGAAACCAGAAATATCCGGTTGTGTTTTGGCTAACTCAATCCCAGATATTGCTACAGCCTCTGTGTTTGTGTTTTCTGGATATTATCAATGGAATTTATGGTTTTGAATGTTTTTATCAGGGAACATTTAATTTTATGCTGGGAAACACTAATTGGTTCCACATGGAGACACCACTCTACACATTCATATTTTCTAGGGAGAAAGCTAGAGAAATTGCGGCAAACAAACATTATATTTCTGTTTGTATACATGACATTTTATGCACTGGCCGAAGGAAAAGACTTTGCTTTTCTCCAAAACAATTTTTACTGTGATTTTCTCAGTCCATTTCATACGAAATCCGCCCACTTTGTCCGGATATGACTGCATGCAACCAGAAATATCCGGTTGTGTTTTGACTTACTATATCCCAGATATTGCTACAGCCTCTGTGTTTCTGTTTTCTGGATATTATCAACGGACTTTATAGTTTTGAATATTTTTATCAGGGAACATTTAATTTTGTACCATAGAAACACTAATAGGTTCAACATGGAGACACCAGTCTACACATTCGTATGTTCTAGGGAGAAAGCTAGAGGAACTGCGGCAAACAAACATGATATTTCTGTTTGTATAGATGACATTTTATGCACTTGCCTAAGAAAAGACTTTGTGTTCCTCCAGAACCATTTTTACTCTGATTTTCTCGGTCCATTGCATACGAATTCCACCCCACTTTGTCCGGATATGACTGGATGAAAACAGAAATATCTGCTTGTGTTTTGGCTTACTATAAACCAGATATTGCTACAGCATCTGTGTTTGTGTTTTCTGGATATTATCGATGGATTTTATTGTTCTGAATGTTTATATCAGGAAACTTTGAATTTTTGCTTGGAAACACTAATTGGTTCCACATGGAGACACCAGTCTACACATTCGTATGTTCTAGGGAGAAAGCTAGAGGAACTGCGGCAAACAAACATGATATTTCTCTTTGTATAGATGACATTTTATGCACTCTACACATTTTATGGACTCTACACATTTGTATTTTCTAGGGAGAACGCTAGGAACTGCGGCAAACAAGCATGATATTTCTGTTTCTATAGATGACATTTTATGTACTTCCCTAAGAAAAGACTTTGTGTTCCTCCAGAACCATTTTTACTCTGATTTTCTCGGTCCATTGCATACTAATTCTACGCCACTTTGTCCGGATATGACTGGATGAAACCAGAAATATCAGGTTGTGTTTTGGCTAACTCAATCTGAAATATTGAGAAAGCCTCTGTGTTTGTGATTTCCGGATATTATATATGGACTTTATTGTTTTGAATAATTTAATCAGGGAACATTTAATTTTCTACCATAGAAATACTAATTAATTCACCATGGAGAAACCAGCTATACACATTCGTATTTTCTAGGTAGAAAGCTAGAGGAACTGCGGCAAACAAACATGATATTTCTGTTTGTATACATGACATTTTATATACTTGCCTAAAAAAAGACTTTGCTTTTCTCCAAAACCATTTTTATTGTGATTTTCTCGGTCCATTGCATATTAATTCCACCCAATTTGTCCGGATATGACTGGATTAAACCAGAAATATCCGGACGTGTTTTGGCTAACTCAGTCCCAGATATTGCTACAGCCTCTGTGTTTGTGTTTTCCGGATATTATCAACAGGCTTTATGGTTTTGAATGTTTTTTATGAGAGAATATTCAATTTTGTGCTGGGGAACACTAATTGGTTCCACATGGAGACACCAGGTCTACACATTCGTATTTTCTAGTGAGAAAGCTAGAGGAACTGCGGCAAACAAGCATATTATTTCTGTTTGTATAGATAACATTTTATGCACTTGCCTAACGAAAAGACTTTGCTTTACTCCAAAACCATTTTTACTACATTTTGCTACAGCCTCTGTGTTTGTGTTTTCCGGATATTATCAATGGACTTTATGGTTTGAATATTTTTTTTAACTTTTATTTAATGCATATAAATTTCCAATGTACAGCTTATGGATTACAATGGCTTCCCCCTCCCATAACTTCCCTCCCGCCCGCAACCCTCCCCTCTCCCGCTCCCTCTCCCCTTCCATTTGCATCAAAATTCATTTTCAATTCTATTTATATACAGAAGATCAATTTAGTATAAAGATTTCAACAGTTTGCACCCACATAGAAACACAAAGTGAAACATACTGTTTGAGTACTAGTTATAGCATTACATCAAAATGGACAGCACATTAAGGACAGAGATCCCACATGAGGAGCAAGGGCACAGTGGCTCCTGTTGTTGACCCAACAAATTGACACTCTAGTTTATGGCGCCAGTGACCACCCTAGGCTCTCGTCATGAGTTGCCAAGGCTATGGAAGCCTTCCAAGTTTGCCGACTCTGATCATATTTAGACAAGACCATAAAAGACAGGGTGAGGAAAGTAACCAATGATCCTAAGAGTGGCATTTACCAGGTTTGAACAATTATACAGCATTAAGTGGGGAAGAGGACCATCAGTACACACAGGTTGGGAGTAGAGCCATTGGTGGTAGAGTAGAGGTTATGATTACAAAGGAATGAGGCCCAAGTGCGCTAGACAGGGCCTAGAACAAAGGACAGAGTCATTATTAGAGGAGCTATGAAAGGTGCTGTCTAAGCTACAAGTAATATTTCTGATTGAGAGGCAAATAGAACCTGATAGAAAGGGCTTGGTAATAATCTGGTGGGCTTTAGGCCTTGTAAGTTAAGAGGCCCAGACCTATCTATCTCTTCACATGGGGTACATCCTAAGGGAGGTGTGAACCTCCTATTGGAAGGCGCTCTGTTGACTTTCATTACTTGGCTGGCCTGGGAGGAGAGCTGGCCAGGTAAAGGCAGGGGGCATCTCTAAGTAGAAATTTACAGTTCTGCCTGCAATGTTGCTGACCATACTAGACCATCCCCTCACCTGCAGTGGTAACTTTGGAAGTTAGGCTGAGTGAAGGGCTTTTCAGCTTAGAGCCAATAAGATCTGTGGCTCTGACCTGGGCATCCTTCGACTCCAGGGCAGGTCCATTTCCAGTGATCCAACTCTTGGCAGAGCTGCCAGGTCTCTTCACAAGCTGACTTCTCCTGAAGCCCAGGCTTACCACATAGAAAGCCACTGCAGTGGACTGGCCTGTTGGGTCTCCTTGAGGGCAGATCACTGTACAGATCAGCCATTAATAGGCCTGCCACCCATTGCTTCTGATGCCTAGCTTTCTTTTCCTCCTGGTTTGTGTTAAAGCAGACCAGACGATGCAAGTCAAGGGAGTGCCCAATCCCATCTCTAATCTTCTGCGGCCTGAACTACAAGTCTATAGTCACAGGCATGTTCTGCAGTAGTTTTTCTAAGGTAGACAATGCCCATGAGGAAAATTATATTCTCACTTTAAAACTTTCTTTCCCTTTGGTTTGAAAGGGAGGTTTTTTCTACTTGCTGTATACTTCGCTGATGGCAAAGTGAATCTACTATGAGATTATTATTTAAGTTCTTATTTTGGCTATGCTATTACAGAAAAATGTTAGCCATCTCTTTTATAAGGTCTAAAGATTAAATTGTGCGTCCTACAGATTCCTTTATAATAGAATTAGTTTCCTACCTTGAAGAGAATAGAGAAATGAAAGAACAAGTTGGGCTTAGAATAGAGAAATGAGGGAGCAAGTCCTAGATTGCTTGCTGACAATAGCAATATTACATGAATACTTAGCAAACCGTTTCAACCATTAGATAACAGCTTAAGAAAACATTTACCAGAAGGTCCAATGCCTTCTATAAATTTTAAGAATCATGTATTTGAAAACACATCTTAAATATCTAACATGGTGTAGTTTGTTTAGCCAGTAAACTTAAGCACAACCATCTAAAATGTTTTTAGTTTCTTTCTACCAACACGTTTAAAACATATGATACACAGATTCAGGTCACACAAATTAAAATGTGTCTTTGATTGATTTTAGCAGCTTAAATTTATGGACAATCTTATCTATAAGCCATTTAAAATAAAACTCTTAATAAAATTTCCCCATGTGGACATACAATATGTACACACATATAACATAGCATAATAGACCAATATAGCAATAGCTTTTAAAATCTTTAACTCTTTTTGTAGGTTGCCAATTGATTTGAATTGCTTTTTGTTTTTAGTAACTTCAGTTAATCATACTTTCTCTCAGTTGGTACTGTTAATACATTATTGGCTTCATCTGTTTACAGAGCCATCCCAAAGTACTGAATACAATAAAAGTGGCTGGAAAAAGTCCATAGGAACCTATAGGAGGACAGCTAAACACAGAACCTACAACGCTTTAGTTTTATGAGCAGCACATCATATATAACTATGGATGACAAAAGACTTTATGTCGCCATGTTTAAAATTATAAACTCATCAACCAACAAGAGGCACTTGCTTACTTCACAGTATTTTTGGCAGCACCTGTAGGATTTTACAAGTATTTAACCCTTTAGGCCTCTGGGGCTTTCTCATTAAGATAACTATCATGTCTAGTAACACAAGATCATTAGACTTTTTAATTCTCAAACATTTGTATTAATAGCATTTTCCATTATAGAAACTTAAAGTCTGGTACCACATCACATCTTGACAGTCCTTCTAATATAATCCAAATAGCCTGCTTAGTTGGTGTCTCTATAAGATGAGAGACATAGGTCCTTCGATTTTTTCAGTTGGGCCCAAACTGGAAAAACCAACGTCCAGGATTTACTGGAAATTTAGAGACCAGATTGTTTGAAACTTTGATTTTGTGAATGCCTGTCAAGAATGCCAAGAAGGCTCAAAATCCAAAATATCTGGTTGAAATAAGATTCCTTAAACATGACATAACATAGACCAAATTTCATCATTGTTACAAGGTGATTCTTCAAATCTTTGAAAATAAGCACATATTTAAATAACCCATAGCTCTTAATAAAAATTCAGCTGTTTTTGAACAATTAGAATTGAACAGACATCAAGAGCACATAATAGATTACTTTAACACATTGCTTTAACAGAGCATCAGAGTTTAACTCTATGTCAAAGAGAAATTGAGCTTCCTGTGATCTTTTGCCATGAGGTTTCCTTCCTTTACCTTCTTTCATATTGGTGACCATGTTTCTGTGCTTTTTTTTATCAGGGAACATTTAATTTTGTGCTGGGAAACACTAGCTGGTTCCTCATGGAGACACCAGCTCTACATATTCGTATTTTCTAGGGAGAAAGCTAGAGGAACTGCGGCAAGCAAACATGATATTTCTGTTTGTATACATGACATTTTATGCTCTTGCCTAAAGAAAAGACTTCGCTTTTCTCCAAAACCATTTTTACTGTGATTTTTCTCGGTCCATTGCATACGAATTACACACCACTTTGTCCGGATATGACTGGATGAAACCAGAAATATCCGGTCGTGTTTTGGCTAACTCAGTCGCAGATATTGCTACAGCCTCTGTGTTTGTGTTTTCCGGATATTAACGGGCATTATGGTTTTGAATATTTTTTATGAGAGAATATTTAATTTTCTTCTGGGAAACACTAATTAGTTCCATATCGAGACACCAGCTCTACACTTTCGTATTTTCTAGGAGAAACCCAGAGGAACTGTGGCAAACAAACATGATATTTCTGTTTGTAAAGATGATATTTTATGCACTTGCCTAAAGAAAAGACTTTGCTTTACTCCAAAACCATTTTTACTGCGATTTTCTCGGTCCATTTCATACGACTTCTACACCACTTTGTCCGGATATGACTGAATGAAACCAGAAATATCCGGTCGTGTTTTGGCTAACTCAGTCCCAGATATTGCTACAGCCTCTCTGTTTGTGTTTTCCGGATATTATCAATGGGCATTATGGTTTTGAATGTTTTTTTTTTTAATCAGGGAACATTTAATTTTGTGCTGGGAAACACTAGTTGGTTCCACATTGAGACACCAGCTCTACACATTTGTGTTTTCTAGGGAGAAAACTAGAGGAACTGCGGCAAACAAACAGGATATTTCTGTTTGAATAGATGACATTTTATGCACTTGCCTAACGAAAAGACTTTGCTTTACACTAAAACCATTTTTACTGTGATTTTCTGGGTCGACTGCATACGAATTCCACCCCACTTTGTCCGGATATGACTGGATGAAACCAGAAATATCCGGTTGTGTTTTGGCTAACTCAATCCCAGATATTGCTACAGCCTCTGTGTTTGTGATTTCTGGATATTATCGATGGATTTTATAGTTTTGAATCTTTTTATCAGGGAACATTTATTTTTTGTGCCGTAGAAACACTAATTGGTTCCAGATGGAGAAACAAGCTCTACACAGTCGTATTTTCCAGGGAGAAAGCTAGAGGAACTGCGGCAAACAAACATGATATTTCTGTTTGTATAGATGACATTTTATGCACTTGCCTAACGTAAAGATTTTGCTTTTCTCTAAAACCATTTTTCCTATGACTTTCTCGGTCCATTGCATACGAGTTCCACCCCACTTTGGCCTGATGACTGGATGAAACAAGAAATATCCATTTGTGTTTTTCTGTAACTCAATCCCAGTTATTGCTACAGCCTCTGTGTTTCTGTTTTCTGGATATTATCGAAGAACTTTATTTTTTTGAATGTTTTTATCAGGGAACATTTAATTTTGTACTGCAGAAACACTAATTGGTTCCACTTGGAGACACAAGCTCTACACATTCGTATTTTCTAGGGAGAAAGCTAGAGGAACTGCAGCAAACAAACATGGTATTTCTGTTTGTATGGATGATATTTTATGCACTGGCGGAAGGACAGATTTTGCTTTTCTCCAAAACCATTTTACTGTGATTTTTTCAATCTGTTACATACGAATTCCAAACCACTTTTTCTGGATATGACTGGCTGAATCCAGAAATATCTGGTTGTGTCTTGGCTAACTCAATCCCAGATATTGCTACAGCCTCAGTGTTTGTATTTTCTGGATATTATCGATGGACTTCATTGTTTTGAATGTTTTTATCAGGAAACATTTAATTTTGTGCTGGGAAACACTAATTGGTTCCACATGGAGACACCAGTCTACACATTCCTATGTTCTAGGGAGAAAGCTAGAGGAACTGCAGCAAACAAACATGATATTTCTGTTTGTATACATGACATTTTATGCACTTGCCTAATGAAAAGACTTTGCTTTTCTCCAAAACCATTTTTACTGTGATTTTCTCGGTCCATTGCATACGAATTCCACCCCACTTTGTCCCGATATGAATGGATGAAACCAGAAATATCCTGTTGTGTTTGGGCTAACTCAATCCCAGATATTGCTACATCCACTGTGTTTGTTTTTTCCGGATATTATCGACGGACTTTATTGTTTTGAATGTTTTTATCAGGGAACATTTAATTTTATGCTTGGAAACACTAATTGGTTTCTCATGGAGACACCAGCTCAAAACATTCGTATTTTCTAGTTTGAAAGCTAGAGGAACTGAGGCAAACAAACATGATATTTCTGTTTGTATACATGACATTTTATGCACTTGCCTAACGAAAAGACTTTGCGACTTTGCTTTTCTTCAAAACCCTTTTTACTGTGACTTTCTGGATTCATTGCATACGTATTCCACCCACTTTGTCCGGATATGACTGGATGAAACCAGAAATACCCGGTTGTGTTTTGGCTAACTCAATTCCAGATATTGCTACTACCTAAGTGTTTGTTTTTCCTGGATATTATCTATGGACTTTATGGTTTTGAATGTTTTTTATCAGGGTGCGATTAATATTGTGCTGGGACACACTAAGTGTTTCCACATGGAGACACAAGCTCTACACATTCATATTTTCTAGGGAGAAAGCTAGAGGAACTGCGGCAAACAAACTTGATATTTCTATTTGTATACATGACATTTTTTGCACTTCCCTAAAGAAAAGACTTTGCTTTACTCCAAAACCATTTTTACTCTGATTTTCTCGGTCCATTGTATACGAATTCCACACCACTTTGTCCGGATATGACTGGATGAAACCAGAATATCCGGTTCCGTTTTGGCTAACTCAGTCCAAGATATTATGAAAGCCTCTTTGTTTTTGTTTTGGGATATTATCAACGGATTTTATGGTTTTGAAGTTTTTTATCAGGGAACAATTAATTTTGTGATGGGAAACACTGGTTGGTTGCACATGGAGACACCAGCTCTACACATTCGTATTTTCTAGGGAGAAAGCTAGAGGAACTGCGGCAAACAAACATGATATTTCTGTTTGTATACATGACATTTTATGCACTTGCCTAATGAAAAGACTTTGCTTTTCTCCAAAACCATTTTTACTGTGATTTTCTCGGTCCATTGCATACGAATTCCACCCCACTTTGTCCCGATATGAATGGATGAAACCAGAAATATCCTGTTGTGTTTGGGCTAACTCAATCCCAGATATTGCTACATCCACTGTGTTTGTTTTTTCCGGATATTATCGACGGACTTTATTGTTTTGAATGTTTTTATCAGGGAACATTTAATTTTATGCTTGGAAACACTAATTGGTTTCTCATGGAGACACCAGCTCAAAACATTCGTATTTTCTAGTTTGAAAGCTAGAGGAACTGAGGCAAACAAACATGATATTTCTGTTTGTATACATGACATTTTATGCACTTGCCTAACGAAAAGACTTTGCGACTTTGCTTTTCTTCAAAACCCTTTTTACTGTGACTTTCTGGATTCATTGCATACGTATTCCACCCACTTTGTCTGGATATGACTGGATGAAACCAGAAATACCCGGTTGTGTTTTGGCTAACTCAATTCCAGATATTGCTACTACCTAAGTGTTTGTTTTTCCTGGATATTATCTATGGACTTTATGGTTTTGAATGTTTTTTATCAGGGTGCGATTAATATTGTGCTGGGACACACTAAGTGTTTCCACATGGAGACACAAGCTCTACACATTCATATTTTCTAGGGAGAAAGCTAGAGGAACTGCGGCAAACAAACTTGATATTTCTATTTGTATACATGACATTTTTTGCACTTCCCTAAAGAAAAGACTTTGCTTTACTCCAAAACCATTTTTACTCTGATTTTCTCGGTCCATTGTATACGAATTCCACACCACTTTGTCCGGATATGACTGGATGAAACCAGAATATCCGGTTCCGTTTTGGCTAACTCAGTCCAAGATATTATGAAAGCCTCTTTGTTTTTGTTTTGGGATATTATCAACGGATTTTATGGTTTTGAAGTTTTTTATCAGGGAACAATTAATTTTGTGATGGGAAACACTGGTTGGTTGCACATGGAGACACCAGCTCTACACATTCGTATTTTCTAGGGAGAAAGCTAGAGGAACTGCGGAAAAGCAACATATTTCTGTTTGTAGAGATGACATTTTATGCACTTGTCTAACGAAAAGACTTTGCTTTTTCCAAAACCATTTTTACTCTGATTTTCTCGGTCCATTGCATACGAATTCCACACCACTTTCTCCGGATATGACTGGATGAAACCAAAAATATCCGGTTGTGTTTTGACTAACTCAATCCGAAATATTGAGAAAGCCTCTGTGTTTGTGTTTTCCAGATATTATCAACGGACTTTTTCTTTTGAATTTTTTCTATCAGGGAACATTTAATTTTGTGCTGGGAAACACTAGTTGGTTCCACATGGAGACACCAGGTCTACACATTCGTATTTTCTAGTGAGAAAGCTAGAGGAACTGCGGCAAACAAGCATATTATTTCTGTTTGTATAGATAACATTTTATGCACTTGCCTAACGAAAAGACTTTGCTTTACTCCAAAAACATTTTTACTGTGATTTTCTTGGTCCATTGCATATGAATTCCACACTACTTCGTCCGGATATGACTGGATGAAACCATAAATATCCGGTTGTGTTTTGGCAAACGCAATCCTAGATATTGCTACAGCCACTGTGTTTGTGTTTTCTGGATATTATCAACGGGTTTTATGGTTTTGAATGTTTTTTATCACAGAATATTTAATTTTGTGCTGTGAAACACTAATTGTTTCCACATGGAAACACCAGCTCTACACATTCATATTTCTAGGGAGAAACATAGAGGAACTGCGGCAAACAAACATGATATTTCTGTTTGTATACATGACATTTTACGGACTTGTCTAATGAAAAGACTTTGCTTTTCTCCCAAACCATTTTTACTGTGATTTTCTCGGTCCATTGCATACGTATTCCACACTACTTTGTCCGGATATGCCTGGATGAAAACAGAAATATCCGGTTGTGTTTTTGCTAACTCAAATGAAATATTGAGAAAGCCTCTGTGTTTGTGATTTCTGGATACTATTCGATGGACTTATAGTTTAGAATATTTTTATCAGGGAACATTTAATTTTGTACCGTAGAAACACTAATTAATTCACCACGGAGAAACCAGCTGTACACATTCCTGTTTTCTAGGCAGAAAGCTAGAGGAACTGCGGCAAACAAACATATTTCTGTTTGTATACATGACATTTTATGCACTTGCCTAACGAAAAGACTTTGCTTTTCTCCAAATCCATTTTTACTGTGATTTTCTCGATCCATTTCATACGAATCCACTAAATTTGGCCAGATATGCCTAGATGAATCCAAAAATATCTTGTTGTGTTTTGATAATTCAGTCCCAGACATTGCTACAACCTGTGTGTTTGTGTTTTCTGTATATTATCAATGGACTTCATGTTTTGAATGTTTTTATCAGGGAACATTTAATTTTGTACCGTAGAAACACTTATTGGTTTCACATGGAGACACGACTCTACACATTCGTATTTTCTAGGGAGAAAGCTAGAGGAACTGCGGCAAACAAACATGATATTTCTGTTTGTATACAGGACATTTTATGCACTTGCCTAACGAAAAGACTTTGCTTTTCTCCAAAACCATTTTTACTGTGATTTTCTTTGTCCATTGCATACGAATTCCAAACCACTATGTCCAGGTATGACTGGATGAAACCAGAAATATCCGGTTGTGTTTTGGCTAACTCAATCCCAGATATAACTACAGCCTCAGTGTCTGTGTTTTCTGGATATTATCGATGGATTTTACTGTTTTGAAAGTTTTTATCAGGGAATATTTATTTTTTGTGCTGGGAAACACGAAAGGTTCCACATGGAGACACCAGCTCTACACAGTCGTATTCTCCAGGTAGAAAGCTAGAGGAACTGCAGCAAACAAACATGATAGTTGTGTTTGTATAGATGACATTTTATGTACTTGCCTAACGTAAAGATTTTTCTTTTCTCTAAAACCATTTTTACTGTGACTTTCTCGGTCCATTGAATACGAATTCCACCCCATTTTGTCCGGATATGACTGGATGAAACAAGAAAGATCCATTTCTGTTTTTCTATAACTCAATCCCAGTTTTTGCTACAGCCTCTGTGTTTGTGTTTTCTGGATATTATTGAAGGAATTTATTTTTTTGAATATTTTTATCAGGGAACATTTAATTTTGTACCGTAGAAACACTAATTAGTTCCACATGGAGACACCAGCTCTACATATTCGTAGTTTCTAGGGAGAAAGCTAGAGGAACTGCGGCAAGCAAACATGCTATTTCTGTTTCTATGGATGACATTTTATGCACTGGCACAAAAAAAGACTTTGCTTTTCTCCAAAACCATTTTACTGAGATTTCTCCATCTGTTACATACGAATTCCACACCCCTTTTTCCGGATATGACTGGATGAAACCAGAAATATCCGGTAGTGTTTTGGCTAACTCAATCCCAGGTATTGCTACAGCCTCTGTGTTTGTGTTTTCCGGATATTATCCACGGGCTTTATGATTTTTCATGTTTTTTTTATCAGGGAACATTTAATTTTTTGGGGGGAACACTAGTTGGTTCCACATGGAGACAATAGCTTGCATGTTCGTATTTTCTAGGCAGAAAGGTAGAGGAACTGCGGCAAGCAAACATGATATTTCTGTTTGTATACATGACATTTTATGCACTGGCCGAAGGATAAGACTTTTCTTTTCTCCAAAACCATTTTTACTGCGATTTTCTCAGTCCATTACATAGGAATTGCACGCCACTTTGTCCGGATATGCATGCATGAAAACAGAAATATCCAGTTCTCTTTTGGCTAACTATATCCCAGATATGGCTACAGCCTCAGTGTTTGTGTTTTCTGGATATTATCAATGGACTTTATTGTTTTGAATGTTTTTATCAGGGAACATTAATTTAGTGCTGCGTAACACTAATTGGTTTCACATGGAGACACCAGCTCTACACAATCATATTTTCTAGGGAGAAAGCCAGAGGAACTCTGGCAAACAAACGTCATATTTCTGTTTCTATAGATGACATTTTATGCACTTGCCTCCTGAAAAGACTTTGCTTTTCTCCAAAACCATTTTTACTGTGATTTTCTCGGTTCATTGCATCCGAATTCCTCACCACTTTGTACGGATATGACTGCATGAAACCAGAAATATCCGGGTGTGTTTTGGCTAACTCAATCCCAGATATGGCTACAGCCTCTGGTTTGTGTATTCCGGATATTATCGACGGACTTTATGGTTTTTCATATTTTTTATCAGGGACCATTTAATTTTATGCTGGGGAACCCTAGTTGGTTCCACATGGAGACACCAGATCTACACATTCGTATTTTCTGGGGAGAAAGCTAGAGGAACTGTGGAAAACAAACATGATATTTCTGTTTGTATACATGACATTTTATGCACTTGCCTAAAAAAAGAATTTGCTTTTCTCCAAAACCATTTTTACTGTGATTTTCTCAGTCCATTACATACGAATTCCACACCACTTTGTCCGGATATGCCTGGATGAAAACAGAAATACCCGGTTCTGTTTTGGCTAACTATATCCCAGATATGGCTACAGCCTCAGTGTTTGTGTTTTCTGGATATTATCAACAGACTTTATTGTTTTGAGTGTTTTTATCAGGGAACATTTAATTTTGTACCGTAGAAACACTAAGAGGTTCCACATGGAGACACCAGCTCTACACATTCGTATTTTCTATGGAGAAAGCTACAGGAACTGCGTCAAGCAAACATGATATTTCTGTTTGAATAGATGACATTTTATGCACTGACCGGAGGAAAAGACTTTGCTTTTCTCCAAAACCATTTTTACTGTGATTTTCTTGGTCCATTGAATCTGAATTCCACACCACTTTGTACGGATGAAAATAGAAATATCTGGTTCTGTTTTGGCTAAGTATATCCCAGATATGGCTACAGCCTCAGTGTTTTTGTTTTCTGGATATTATCAATGGACTTTATGGTTTTTCATGTCTTTTATCAGGGAACATTTAATTTAGTGCTGCGTAACACTAATTGGTTTCACATGGAGACACGACTCTACACATTCGTATTTTCTAGGGAGAAAGCTACAGGAACTGCGGCAAACAAACATGATATTTCTGTTTGAATAGATGACATTTTATGCACTTGCCTAATGAAAAGACTTTGCTTTTCTCCAAAACCATTTTTACTGTGATTTTCTTCGTCCATTGCATACGAATTCCACTCCAATTTATCCGGATATGACTGGATGAAACCAGAAATATCCGGTTGTGTTTTGGCTAACTCAATCCCAGATATTGTGATAGCCTCTGTGTTTATGTTTTCCGGATATTATCAATGGACTTTATGGTTTTGCATGTTTTTTATCAGGGAACATTTAATTTTTTGCTGGGGAACACTAGTTGGTTCCACATGGAGACAATAGCTCTGCACATTCGTATTTTCTGGGGAGAAAGCTTGAGGAACTGCGGCAACAATCATGATAATTCTGTTTGAATAGATGACATTTTATGCACTTGCCTAAAGAAAAGAGTTTGCTTTTCTCCAAAACCATTTTTACTGTGATTTTCTCAGTCCATTGCATACGAATTCCACTTCCCCTTGTTCGGATATGCCTAGATGAAAACAGAAATATCCGGTTCTGTTTTGGCTAACTATATCCCAGATATGCCTAAAGCCTCAGTGTTTGTGTTTTCTGGATATTATCAACGGACTTTATAGTTTTTCATATTTTTTATCAGGGGAGATTTAATTTTATGCTGGGGAACACTAGTTGGTTCCACATGGAGACACCAAATCTACACATTCGTATTTTCTGGGGAGAAAGCTAGAGGAACTGTGGAAAACAAACATGATATTTCTGTTTGTATACATGACATTTTATGCACTGGCCGAAGGAAAAAACTTTGCTTTTCTCCAAAACCATTTTTACTGTGATTTTCCCGGGTCATTGAATCTGAATTCCACACCACTTTGTCCGGATATGCCTGGATGAAAACAGAAATATCCGGTTCTCTTTTGGCTAACTCTATCCCAGATATGGCTACAGCCTCAGTGTTTGTGTTTTCTGGATATTATCAATGGACTTTATTGTTTTGAATGTTTTTAACAGGGAACATTTTATTTAGTGCTGGGTAACACTAATTGGTTTCACATGGGGACACGACTCTACACATTCTTATTTTCTACGGAGAAAGCTAGAGGAACTACGGCAAACAAACATGATATTTCTGTTTGAATAGATGACATTTTATGCACTTGCCTAATGAAAAGACTTAGCTTTTCTCCAAAACCATTTTTACTGTGATTTTTTCGGTCCATTGCATACAAATTCCACGAAACTTTGTGCGGATATGACTGGATGAAAACAGAAATATCCGGTTGTGTTTTGGCTAACTCAATCCCAGATATTGCTACAGCCTCTGTGTTGGTATTTTCCGGATATTTTCAATGGACTTTATGATTTTTCATGTCTTTTATTAGGGAACATTTAATTTTATGCTGGGGAACACTAGTTGGTTCCACATGGAGACACCAGCTCTACACATTCGTATTTTCTGGGGAGAAAGCTAGAGGAACTGCGGTAAAAAAACATCATGTTTCTGTTTGAATAGATGACATGTTATGCACTTGCCTAATGAAAATACTTTGCTTTTCTCGAAAACCATTTTTACTGTGATTTTCTCGGTCCATTGCATCCGACTTCCACACCACTTTGTCCGGATATGCCTGGATGAAAACAGAAATATCCGGTTCTCTTTTGGCTAACTATATCCCAGATATGGCTACAGCCTCAGTGTTTGTGTTTTCTGCATATTATCAACAGACTTTATTGTTTTGAATGTTTTTATCACGGAACATTTAATTTTGTACCGTAGAAACACTAATTGGTTCCACATGGAGACACCAGCTCTACACATTCGTATTTTCTAGGGAGAAAGCTACAGGAACTGCGTCAAGCAAACATGATATTTCTGTTTGTATACATGACATTTTATGCACTGACCGATGGAAAAGACTTTGCTTTTCTCCAAAACCATTTTTACTGTGATTTTCTCGGTCCATTGCATCTGAATTCCACACCACTTTGTCTGGATATGCCTGGATGAAAACAGAAATATCCGGTTCTCTTTTGGCTAACTATAACAAAGATATGGCTACAGCCTCAGTGTTTGTGTTTTCTGGACTTTATCAATGGACTTTATGGTTTTTCATGTCTTTTATCAGGGAACATTTAATTTAGTGCTGGGTTAACACTAATTGGTTTCACATGGAGACATGACTCTACACATTCGTATTTTCTACGGAGACAGCTAGAGGAACTGCGGCAAACAAACATGATATTTCTGTTTGAATATATGACATTTTATGCAATTGCCTAATGAAAAGACTTTGCTATTCTCCAAAACCATTTTTACTGTGATTTTCTTGGTCCATTGAATCTGAATTCCACACCACTTTGTACGGATGAAAATAGAAATATCTGGTTCTGTTTTGGCTAAGTATATCCCAGATATGGCTACAGCCTCAGTGTTTTTGTATTCTGGATATTATGAATGGACTTTATGGTTTTTCATGTCTTTTATCAGGGAACATTTAATTTAGTGCTGCGTAACACTAATTGGTTTCACATGGAGACACGACTCTACACATTCGTATTTTCTAGGGAGAAAGCTACAGGAACTGCGGCAAACAAACATGATATTTCTGTTTGTATACAGGACATTTTATGCACTTGCCTAACGAAAAGACTTTGCTTTTCTCCAAAACCATTTTTACTGTGATTTTCTTCGTCCATTGCATACAAATTCCAAACCACTTTGTCCAGGTATGACTGGATGAAACCAGAAATATCCGGTTGTGTTTTGGCTAACTCAATCCCAGATATAACTACAGCCTCTGTGTTTGTGTTTTCTGGATATTATCGATGGATTTTACTGTTTTGAAAGTTTTTATCAGGGAATATTTATTTTTTGTGCTGGGAAACACTAATTGGTTCCACATGGAGACACCAGCTCTACACAGTCGTATTCTCCAGGTAGAAAGCTAGAGGAACTGCAGCAAACAAACATGATAGTTGTGTTTGTATAGATGACATTTTATGTACTTGCCTAACGTAAAGATTTTTCTTTTCTCTAAAACCATTTTTACTGTGACTTTCTCGGTCCATTGAATACGAATTCCACCCCATTTTGTCCGGATATGACTGGATGAAACAAGAAAGATCCGTTTGTGTTTTTCTATAACTCAATCCCAGTTATTGCTACAGCCTCTGTGTTTGTGTTTTCTGGATATTATTGAAGGAATTTATTTTTTTGAATATTTTTATCAGGGAACATTTAATTTTGTACTGTAGAAACACTAATTAGTTCCACATGGAGACACCAGCTCTACATATTCGTAGTTTCTAGGGAGAAAGCTAGAGGAACTGCGGCAAGCAAACATGCTATTTCTGTTTCTATGGATGACATTTTATGCACTGGCACAAAAAAAGACTTTGCTTTTCTCCAAAACCATTTTACTGAGATTTCTCCATCCGTTACATACGAATTCCACACCCCTTTTTCCGGATATGACTGGATGAAACCAGAAATATCCGGTAGTGTTTTGGCTAACTCAATCCCAGGTATTGCTACAGCCTCTGTGTTTGTGTTTTCCGGATATTATCCACGGGCTTTATGATTTTTCATGTCTTTTATCAGGGAACATTTAATTTTTTTGGGGGAACACTATTTGGTTCCACATGGAGACACCAGCTCTACACATTCGTATTTTCTAGGGAGAAAGCTATAGGAACTGCTGCAAGCAAACATGATATTTCTGTTTGTATACATGACATTTTATGCACTGACGGATGGAAAAGACTTTGCTTTTCTCCAAAACCATTTTTACTGTGATTTTCTCGGTCCATTGCATCTGAATTCCACACCACTTTGTCTGGATATGCCTGGATGAAAACAGAAATATCCGGTTCTCTTTTGGCTAACTATAACAAAGATATGGCTACAGCCTCAGTGTTTTTGTATTCTGGATATTATCAATGGACTTTATGGTTTTTCATGTCTTTTATCAGGGAACATTTAATTTAGTGCTGCGTAACACTAATTGGTTTCACATGGAGACACGACTCTACACATTCGTATTTTCTAGGGAGAAAGCTACAGGAACTGTGGCAAACAAACATGATATTTCTGTTTGTATACAGGACATTTTATGCACTTGCCTAACGAAAAGACTTTGCTTTTCTCCAAAACCATTTTTACTGTGATTTTCTTCGTCCATTGCATACAAATTCCAAACCACTTTGTCCAGGTATGACTGGATGAAACCAGAAATATCCGGTTGTGTTTTGGCTAACTCAATCCCAGATATAACTACAGCCTCTGTGTTTGTGTTTTCTGGATATTATCGATGGATTTTACTGTTTTGAAAGTTTTTATCAGGGAATATTTATTTTTTGTGCTGGGAAACACTAATTGCTTCCACATGGAGACACCAGCTCTACACAGTTGTATTCTCCAGGTAGAAAGCTAGAGGAACTGCAGCAAACAAACATGATAGTTGTGTTTGTATAGATGACATTTTATGTACTTGCCTAACGTAAAGATTTTTCTTTTCTCTAAAACCATTTTTACTGTGACTTTCTCGGTCCATTGAATACGAATTCCACCCCATTTTGTCCGGATATGACTGGATGAAACAAGAAAGATCCGTTTGTGTTTTTCTATAACTCAATCCCAGTTATTGCTACAGCCTCTGTGTTTGTGTTTTCTGGATATTATTGAAGGAATTTATTTTTTTGAATATTTTTATCAGGGAACATTTAATTTTGTACTGTAGAAACACTAATTAGTTCCACATGGAGACACCAGCTCTACATATTCGTAGTTTCTAGGGAGAAAGCTAGAGGAACTGCGGCAAGCAAACATGCTATTTCTGTTTCTATGGATGACATTGTATGCACTGGCACAAAAAAAGACTTTGCTTTTCTCCAAAACCATTTTACTGAGATTTCTCCATCCGTTACATACGAATTCCACACCCCTTTTTCCGGATATGACTGGATGAAACCAGAAATATCCGGTAGTGTTTTGGCTAACTCAATCCCAGGTATTGCTACAGCCTCTGTGTTTGTGTTTTCCAGATATTATCCACGGGCTTTATGATTTTTCATGTTTTTTTATCAGGGAACATTTAATTTTTTGGGGGGAACACTAGTTGGTTCCACATGGAGACAATAGCTTGCATGTTCGTATTTTCTAGGCAGAAAGGTAGAGGAACTGCGGCAAGCAAACATGATATTTCTGTTTGTATACATGCCTTTTTATGCACTGGCCGAAGGATAAGACTTTTCTTTTCTCCAAAACCATTTTTACTGTGATTTTCTCAGTCCATTACATAGGAATTGCACGCCACTTTGTCCGGATATGCATGCATGAAAACAGAAATATCCAGTTCTCTTTTGGCTAACTATATCCCAGATATGGCTACAGCCTCAGTGTTTGTGTTTTCTGGATATTATCAATGGACTTTATTGTTTTGAATGTTTTTATCAGGGAACATTAATTTAGTGCTGCGTAACACTAATTGGTTTCACATGGAGACACTAGCTCTACACAATCATATTTTCTAGGGAGAAAGCCAGAGGAACTCTGGCAAACAAACGTCATATTTCTGTTTCTATAGATGATATTTTATGCACTTGCCTACTGAAAAGACTTTGCTTTTCTCCAAAACCATTTTTACTGTGATTTTCTCAGTCCATTACATACGAATTGCACGCCACTTTGTCCGGATATGCATGCATGAAAACAGAAATATCCAGTTCTCTTTTGGCTAACTATATCCCAGATATGGCTACAGCCTCAGTGTTTGTGTTTTCTGGATATTATCAATGGACTTTATTGTTTTGAATGTTTTTATCAGGGAACATTAATTTAGTGCTGCGTAACACTAATTGGTTTCACATGGAGACACCAGCTCTACACAATCATATTTTCTAGGGAGAAAGCCAGAGGAACTCTGGAAAACAAACGTCATATTTCTGTTTCTATAGATGACATTTTATGCACTTGCCTCCTGAAAAGACTTTGCTTTTCTCCAAAACCATTTTTACTGTGATTTTCTCGGTTCATTGCATCCGAATTCCTCACCACTTTGTACGGATATGACTGCATGAAACCAGAAATATCCGGGTGTGTTTTGGCTAACTCAATCCCAGATATGGCTACAGCCTCTGGTTTGTGTATTCCGGATATTATCGACGGACTTTATGGTTTTTCATATTTTTTATCAGGGACCATTTAATTTTATGCTGGGGAACCCTAGTTGGTTCCACATGGAGACACCAGATCTACACATTCGTATTTTCTGGGGAGAAAGCTAGAGGAACTGTGGAAAACAAACATGATATTTCTGTTTGTATACATGACATTTTATGCACTTGCCTAAAAAAAGAATTTGCTTTTCTCCAAAACCATTTTTACTGTGATTTTCTCAGTCCATTACATACGAATTCCACACCACTTTGTCCGGATATGCCTGGATGAAAACAGAAATACCCGGTTCTGTTTTGGCTAACTATATCCCAGATATGGCTACAGCCTCAGTGTTTGTGTTTTCTGGATATTATCAACAGACTTTATTGTTTTGAGTGTTTTTATCAGGGAACATTTAATTTTGTACCGTAGAAACACTAAGAGGTTCCACATGGAGACACCAGCTCTACACATTCGTATTTTCTATGGAGAAAGCTACAGGAACTGCGTCAAGCAAACATGATATTTCTGTTTGAATAGATGACATTTTATGCACTGACCGGAGGAAAAGACTTTGCTTTTCTCCAAAACCATTTTTACTGTGATTTTCTTGGTCCATTGAATCTGAATTCCACACCACTTTGTACGGATGAAAATAGAAATATCTGGTTCTGTTTTGGCTAAGTATATCCCAGATATGGCTACAGCCTCAGTGTTTTTGTATTCTGGATATTATGAATGGACTTTATGGTTTTTCATGTCTTTTATCAGGGAACATTTAATTTAGTGCTGCGTAACACTAATTGGTTTCACATGGAGACACGACTCTACACATTCGTATTTTCTAGGGAGAAAGCTACAGGAACTGCGGCAAACAAACATGATATTTCTGTTTGAATAGATGACATTTTATGCACTTGCCTAATGAAAAGACTTTGCTTTTCTCCAAAACCATTTTTACTGTGATTTTCTTCGTCCATTGCATACGAATTCCACTCCAATTTATCCGGATATGACTGGATGAAACCAGAAATATCCGGTTGTGTTTTGGCTAACTCAATCCCAGATATTGTGATAGCCTCTGTGTTTATGTTTTCCGGATATTATCAATGGACTTTATGGTTTTGCATGTTTTTTATCAGGGAACATTTAATTTTTTGCTGGGGAACACTAGTTGGTTCCACATGGAGACAATAGCTCTGCACATTCGTATTTTCTGGGGAGAAAGCTTGAGGAACTGCGGCAACAATCATGATAATTCTGTTTGAATAGATGACATTTTATGCACTTGCCTAAAGAAAAGAGTTTGCTTTTCTCCAAAACCATTTTTACTGTGATTTTCTCAGTCCATTGCATACGAATTCCACTTCCCCTTGTTCGGATATGCCTAGATGAAAACAGAAATATCCGGTTCTGTTTTGGCTAACTATATCCCAGATATGCCTAAAGCCTCAGTGTTTGTGTTTTCTGGATATTATCAACGGACTTTATAGTTTTTCATATTTTTTATCAGGGGAGATTTAATTTTATGCTGGGGAACACTAGTTGGTTCCACATGGAGACACCAAATCTACACATTCGTATTTTCTGGGGAGAAAGCTAGAGGAACTGTGGAAAACAAACATGATATTTCTGTTTGTATACATGACATTTTATGCACTGGCCGAAGGAAAAAACTTTGCTTTTCTCCAAAACCATTTTTACTGTGATTTTCCCGGGTCATTGAATCTGAATTCCACACCACTTTGTCCGGATATGCCTGGATGAAAACAGAAATATCCGGTTCTCTTTTGGCTAACTGTATCCCAGATATGGCTACAGCCTCAGTGTTTGTGTTTTCTGGATATTATCAATGGACTTTATTGTTTTGAATGTTTTTAACAGGGAACATTTTATTTAGTGCTGGGTAACACTAATTGGTTTCACATGGAGACACCAGCTCTACACAGTTGTATTCTCCAGGTAGAAAGCTAGAGGAACTGCAGCAAACAAACATGATAGTTGTGTTTGTATAGATGACATTTTATGTACTTGCCTAACGTAAAGATTTTTCTTTTCTCTAAAACCATTTTTACTGTGACTTTCTCGGTCCATTGAATACGAATTCCACCCCATTTTGTCCGGATATGACTGGATGAAACAAGAAAGATCCGTTTGTGTTTTTCTATAACTCAATCCCAGTTATTGCTACAGCCTCTGTGTTTGTGTTTTCTGGATATTATTGAAGGAATTTATTTTTTTGAATATTTTTATCAGGGAACATTTAATTTTGTACTGTAGAAACACTAATTAGTTCCACATGGAGACACCAGCTCTACATATTCGTAGTTTCTAGGGAGAAAGCTAGAGGAACTGCGGCAAGCAAACATGCTATTTCTGTTTCTATGGATGACATTGTATGCACTGGCACAAAAAAAGACTTTGCTTTTCTCCAAAACCATTTTACTGAGATTTCTCCATCCGTTACATAAGAATTCCACACCCCTTTTTCCGGATATGACTGGATGAAACCAGAAATATCCGGTAGTGTTTTGGCTAACTCAATCCCAGGTATTGCTACAGCCTCTGTGTTTGTGTTTTCCAGATATTATCCACGGGCTTTATGATTTTTCATGTTTTTTTATCAGGGAACATTTAATTTTTTTGGGGGAACACTAGTTGGTTCCACATGGAGACAATAGCTTGCACGTTCGTATTTTCTAGGCAGAAAGGTAGAGGAACTGCGGCAAGCAAACATGATATTTCTGTTTGTATACATGCCTTTTTATGCACTGGCCGAAGGATAAGACTTTTCTTTTCTCCAAAACCATTTTTACTGTGATTTTCTCAGTCCATTACATAGGAATTACACGCCACTTTGTCCGGATATGCATGCATGAAAACAGAAATATCCAGTTCTCTTTTGGCTAACTATATCCCAGATATGGCTACAGCCTCAGTGTTTGTGTTTTCTGGATATTATCAATGGACTTTATTGTTTTGAATGTTTTTATCAGGGAACATTAATTTAGTGCTGCGTAACACTAATTGGTTTCACATGGAGACACCAGCTCTACACAATCATATTTTCTAGGGAGAAAGCCAGAGGAACTCTGGAAAACAAACGTCATATTTCTGTTTCTATAGATGACATTTTATGCACTTGCCTCCTGAAAAGACTTTGCTTTTCTCCAAAACCATTTTTACTGTGATTTTCTCGGTTCATTGCATCCGAATTCCTCACCACTTTGTACGGATATGACTGCATGAAACCAGAAATATCCGGGTGTGTTTTGGCTAACTCAATCCCAGATATGGCTACAGCCTCTGGTTTGTGTATTCCGGATATTATCGACAGACTTTATGGTTTTTCATATTTTTTATCAGGGACCATTTAATTTTATGCTGGGGAACCCTAGTTGGTTCCACATGGAGACACCAGATCTACACATTCGTATTTTCTGGGGAGAAAGCTAGAGGAACTGTGGAAAACAAACATGATATTTCTGTTTGTATACATGACATTTTATGCACTTGCCTAAAAAAAGAATTTGCTTTTCTCCAAAACCATTTTTACTGTGATTTTCTCAGTCCATTACATACGAATTCCACACCACTTTGTCCGGATATGCCTGGATGAAAACAGAAATACCCGGTTCTGTTTTGGCTAACTATATCCCAGATATGGCTACAGCCTCAGTGTTTGTGTTTTCTGGATATTATCAACAGACTTTATTGTTTTGAGTGTTTTTATCAGGGAACATTTAATTTTGTACCGTAGAAACACTAAGAGGTTCCACATGGAGACACCAGCTCTACACATTCGTATTTTCTAGGGAGAAAGCTACAGGAACTGCGTCAAGCAAACATGATATTTCTGTTTGAATAGATGACATTTTATGCACTGACCGGAGGAAAAGACTTTGCTTTTCTCCAAAACCATTTTTACTGTGATTTTCTTGGTCCATTGAATCTGAATTCCACACCACTTTGTACGGATGAAAATAGAAATATCTGGTTCTGTTTTGGCTAAGTATATCCCAGATATGGCTACAGCCTCAGTGTTTTTGTTTTCTGGATATTATCAATGGACTTTATGGTTTTTCATGTCTTTTATCAGGGAACATTTAATTTAGTGCTGCGTAACACTAATTGGTTTCACATGGAGACACGACTCTACACATTCGTATTTTCTAGGGAGAAAGCTACAGGAACTGCGGCAAACAAACATGATATTTCTGTTTGAATAGATGACATTTTATGCACTTGCCTAATGAAAAGACTTTGCTTTTCTCCAAAACCATTTTTACTGTGATTTTCTTCGTCCATTGCATACGAATTCCACTCCAATTTATCCGGATATGACTGGATGAAACCAGAAATATCCGGTTGTGTTTTGGCTAACTCAATCCCAGATATTGTGATAGCCTCTGTGTTTATGTTTTCCGGATATTATCAATGGACTTTATGGTTTTGCATGTTTTTTATCAGGGAACATTTAATTTTTTGCTGGGGAACACTAGTTGGTTCCACATGGAGACAATAGCTCTGCACATTCGTATTTTCTGGGGAGAAAGCTTGAGGAACTGCGGCAACAATCATGATAATTCTGTTTGAATAGATGACATTTTATGCACTTGCCTAAAGAAAAGAGTTTGCTTTTCTCCAAAACCATTTTTACTGTGATTTTCTCAGTCCATTGCATACGAATTCCACTTCCCCTTGTTCGGATATGCCTAGATGAAAACAGAAATATCCGGTTCTGTTTTGGCTAACTATATCCCAGATATGCCTAAAGCCTCAGTGTTTGTGTTTTCTGGATATTATCAACGGACTTTATAGTTTTTCATATTTTTTATCAGGGGAGATTTAATTTTATGCTGGGGAACACTAGTTGGTTCCACATGGAGACACCAAATCTACACATTCGTATTTTCTGGGGAGAAAGCTAGAGGAACTGTGGAAAACAAACATGATATTTCTGTTTGTATACATGACATTTTATGCACTGGCCGAAGGAAAAAACTTTGCTTTTCTCCAAAACCATTTTTACTGTGATTTTCCCGGGTCATTGAATCTGAATTCCACACCACTTTGTCCGGATATGCCTGGATGAAAACAGAAATATCCGGTTCTCTTTTGGCTAACTCTATCCCAGATATGGCTACAGCCTCAGTGTTTGTGTTTTCTGGATATTATCAATGGACTTTATTGTTTTGAATGTTTTTAACAGGGAACATTTTATTTAGTGCTGGGTAACACTAATTGGTTTCACATGGGGACACGACTCTACACATTCTTATTTTCTACGGAGAAAGCTAGAGGAACTACGGCAAACAAACATGATATTTCTGTTTGAATAGATGACATTATATGCACTTGCCTAATGAAAAGACTTAGCTTTTCTCCAAAACCATTTTTACTGTGATTTTTTCGGTCCATTGCATACAAATTCCACGAAACTTTGTGCGGATATGACTGGATGAAAACAGAAATATCCGGTTGTGTTTTGGCTAACTCAATCCCAGATATTGCTACAGCCTCTGTGTTGGTATTTTCCGGATATTTTCAATGGACTTTATGATTTTTCATGTCTTTTATTAGGGAACATTTAATTTTATGCTGGGGAACACTAGTTGGTTCCACATGGAGACACCAGCTCTACACATTCGTATTTTCTGGGGAGAAAGCTAGAGGAACTGCGGTAAAAAAACATCATGTTTCTGTTTGAATAGATGACATGTTATGCACTTGCCTAATGAAAATACTTTGCTTTTCTCGAAAACCATTTTTACTGTGATTTTCTCGGTCCATTGCATCCGACTTCCACACCACTTTGTCCGGATATGCCTGGATGAAAACAGAAATATCCGGTTCTCTTTTGGCTAACTATATCCCAGATATGGCTACAGCCTCAGTGTTTGTGTTTTCTGCATATTATCAACAGACTTTATTGTTTTGAATGTTTTTATCACGGAACATTTAATTTTGTACCGTAGAAACACTAATTGGTTCCACATGGAGACACCAGCTCTACACATTCGTATTTTCTAGGGAGAAAGCTACAGGAACTGCGTCAAGCAAACATGATATTTCTGTTTGTATACATGACATTTTATGCACTGACCGATGGAAAAGACTTTGCTTTTCTCCAAAACCATTTTTACTGTGATTTTCTCAGTCCATTGCATCTGAATTCCACACCACTTTGTCTGGATATGCCTGGATGAAAACAGAAATATCCGGTTCTCTTTTGGCTAACTATAACAAAGATATGGCTACAGCCTCAGTGTTTGTGTTTTCTGGACTTTATCAATGGACTTTATGGTTTTTCATGTCTTTTATCAGGGAACATTTAATTTAGTGCTGGGTTAACACTAATTGGTTTCACATGGAGACATGACTCTACACATTCGTATTTTCTACGGAGACAGCTAGAGGAACTGCGGCAAACAAACATGATATTTCTGTTTGAATAGATGACATTTTATGCAATTGCCTAATGAAAAGACTTTGCTATTCTCCAAAACCATTTTTACTGTGATTTTCTTGGTCCATTGAATCTGAATTCCACACCACTTTGTACGGATGAAAATAGAAATATCTGGTTCTGTTTTGGCTAAGTATATCCCAGATATGGCTACAGCCTCAGTGTTTTTGTATTCTGGATATTATGAATGGACTTTATGGTTTTTCATGTCTTTTATCAGGGAACATTTAATTTAGTGCTGCGTAACACTAATTGGTTTCACATGGAGACACGACTCTACACATTCGTATTTTCTAGGGAGAAAGCTACAGGAACTGCGGCAAACAAACATGATATTTCTGTTTGTATACAGGACATTTTATGCACTTGCCTAACGAAAAGACTTTGCTTTTCTCCAAAACCATTTTTACTGTGATTTTCTTCGTCCATTGCATACAAATTCCAAACCACTTTGTCCAGGTATGACTGGATGAAACCAGAAATATCCGGTTGTGTTTTGGCTAACTCAATCCCAGATATAACTACAGCCTCTGTGTTTGTGTTTTCTGGATATTATCGATGGATTTTACTGTTTTGAAAGTTTTTATCAGGGAATATTTATTTTTTGTGCTGGGAAACACTAATTGGTTCCACATGGAGACACCAGCTCTACACAGTCGTATTCTCCAGGTAGAAAGCTAGAGGAACTGCAGCAAACAAACATGATAGTTGTGTTTGTATAGATGACATTTTATGTACTTGCCTAACGTAAAGATTTTTCTTTTCTCTAAAACCATTTTTACTGTGACTTTCTCGGTCCATTGAATACGAATTCCACCCCATTTTGTCCGGATATGACTGGATGAAACAAGAAAGATCCGTTTGTGTTTTTCTATAACTCAATCCCAGTTATTGCTACAGCCTCTGTGTTTGTGTTTTCTGGATATTATTGAAGGAATTTATTTTTTTGAATATTTTTATCAGGGAACATTTAATTTTGTACTGTAGAAACACTAATTAGTTCCACATGGAGACACCAGCTCTACATATTCGTAGTTTCTAGGGAGAAAACTAGAGGAACTGCGGCAAGCAAACATGCTATTTCTGTTTCTATGGATGACATTTTATGCACTGGCACAAAAAAAGACTTTGCTTTTCTCCAAAACCATTTTACTGAGATTTCTCCATCCGTTACATACGAATTCCACACCCCTTTTTCCGGATATGACTGGATGAAACCAGAAATATCCGGTAGTGTTTTGGCTAACTCAATCCCAGGTATTGCTACAGCCTCTGTGTTTGTGTTTTCCGGATATTATCCACGGGCTTTATGATTTTTCATGTCTTTTATCAGGGAACATTTAATTTTTTGGGGGGAACACTAGTTGGTTCCACATGGAGACACCAGCTCTACACATTCGTATTTTCTAGGGAGAAAGCTATAGGAACTGCGTCAAGCAAACATGATATTTCTGTTTGTATACATGACATTTTATGCACTGACGGATGGAAAAGACTTTGCTTTTCTCCAAAACCATTTTTACTGTGATTTTCTCGGTCCATTGCATCTGAATTCCACACCACTTTGTCTGGATATGCCTGGATGAAAACAGAAATATCCGGTTCTCTTTTGGCTAACTATAACAAAGATATGGCTACAGCCTCAGTGTTTTTGTATTCTGGATATTATCAATGGACTTTATGGTTTTTCATGTCTTTTATCAGGGAACATTTAATTTAGTGCTGCGTAACACTAATTGGTTTCACATGGAGACATGACTCTACACATTCGTATTTTCTACGGAGACAGCTAGAGGAACTGCGGCAAACAAACATGATATTTCTGTTTGAATAGATGACATTTTATGCAATTGCCTAATGAAAAGACTTTGCTATTCTCCAAAACCATTTTTACTGTGATTTTCTTGGTCCATTGAATCTGAATTCCACACCACTTTTTTTTTTGGGGGGAACACTAGTTGGTTCCACATGGAGACAATAGCTTGCATGTTCGTATTTTCTAGGCAGAAAGGTAGAGGAACTGCGGCAAGCAAACATGATATTTCTGTTTGTATACATGCCTTTTTATGCACTGGCCGAAGGATAAGACTTTTCTTTTCTCCAAAACCATTTTTACTGTGATTTTCTCAGTCCATTACATAGGAATTGCACGCCACTTTGTCCGGATATGCATGCATGAAAACAGAAATATCCAGTTCTCTTTTGGCTAACTATATCCCAGATATGGCTACAGCCTCAGTGTTTGTGTTTTCTGGATATTATCAATGGACTTTATTGTTTTGAATGTTTTTATCAGGGAACATTAATTTAGTGCTGCGTAACACTAATTGGTTTCACATGGAGACACCAGCTCTACACAATCATATTTTCTAGGGAGAAAGCCAGAGGAACTCTGGCAAACAAACGTCATATTTCTGTTTCTATAGATGACATTTTATGCACTTGCCTCCTGAAAAGACTTTGCTTTTCTCCAAAACCATTTTTACTGTGATTTTCTCGGTTCATTGCATCCGAATTCCTCACCACTTTGTACGGATATGACTGCATGAAACCAGAAATATCCGGGTGTGTTTTGGCTAACTCAATCCCAGATATTGCTACAGCCTCTGTGTTGGTATTTTCCGGATATTTTCAATGGACTTTATGATTTTTCATGTCTTTTATTAGGGAACATTTAATTTTATGCTGGGGAACACTAGTTGGTTCCACATGGAGACACCAGCTCTACACATTCGTATTTTCTGGGGAGAAAGCTAGAGGAACTGCGGTAAAAAAACATCATGTTTCTGTTTGAATAGATGACATGTTATGCACTTGCCTAATGAAAATACTTTGCTTTTCTCGAAAACCATTTTTACTGTGATTTTCTCGGTCCATTGCATCCGACTTCCACACCACTTTGTCCGGATATGCCTGGATGAAAACAGAAATATCCGGTTCTCTTTTGGCTAACTATATCCCAGATATGGCTACAGCCTCAGTGTTTGTGTTTTCTGCATATTATCAACAGACTTTATTGTTTTGAATGTTTTTATCACGGAACATTTAATTTTGTACCGTAGAAACACTAATTGGTTCCACATGGAGACACCAGCTCTACACATTCGTATTTTCTAGGGAGAAAGCTACAGGAACTGCGTCAAGCAAACATGATATTTCTGTTTGTATACATGACATTTTATGCACTGACCGATGGAAAAGACTTTGCTTTTCTCCAAAACCATTTTTACTGTGATTTTCTCAGTCCATTGCATCTGAATTCCACACCACTTTGTCTGGATATGCCTGGATGAAAACAGAAATATCCGGTTCTCTTTTGGCTAACTATAACAAAGATATGGCTACAGCCTCAGTGTTTGTGTTTTCTGGACTTTATCAATGGACTTTATGGTTTTTCATGTCTTTTATCAGGGAACATTTAATTTAGTGCTGGGTTAACACTAATTGGTTTCACATGGAGACATGACTCTACACATTCGTATTTTCTACGGAGACAGCTAGAGGAACTGCGGCAAACAAACATGATATTTCTGTTTGAATAGATGACATTTTATGCAATTGCCTAATGAAAAGACTTTGCTATTCTCCAAAACCATTTTTACTGTGATTTTCTTGGTCCATTGAATCTGAATTCCACACCACTTTGTACGGATGAAAATAGAAATATCTGGTTCTGTTTTGGCTAAGTATATCCCAGATATGGCTACAGCCTCAGTGTTTTTGTATTCTGGATATTATGAATGGACTTTATGGTTTTTCATGTCTTTTATCAGGGAACATTTAATTTAGTGCTGCGTAACACTAATTGGTTTCACATGGAGACACGACTCTACACATTCGTATTTTCTAGGGAGAAAGCTACAGGAACTGCGGCAAACAAACATGATATTTCTGTTTGTATACAGGACATTTTATGCACTTGCCTAACGAAAAGACTTTGCTTTTCTCCAAAACCATTTTTACTGTGATTTTCTTCGTCCATTGCATACAAATTCCAAACCACTTTGTCCAGGTATGACTGGATGAAACCAGAAATATCCGGTTGTGTTTTGGCTAACTCAATCCCAGATATAACTACAGCCTCTGTGTTTGTGTTTTCTGGATATTATCGATGGATTTTACTGTTTTGAAAGTTTTTATCAGGGAATATTTATTTTTTGTGCTGGGAAACACTAATTGGTTCCACATGGAGACACCAGCTCTACACAGTCGTATTCTCCAGGTAGAAAGCTAGAGGAACTGCAGCAAACAAACATGATAGTTGTGTTTGTATAGATGACATTTTATGTACTTGCCTAACGTAAAGATTTTTCTTTTCTCTAAAACCATTTTTACTGTGACTTTCTCGGTCCATTGAATACGAATTCCACCCCATTTTGTCCGGATATGACTGGATGAAACAAGAAAGATCCGTTTGTGTTTTTCTATAACTCAATCCCAGTTATTGCTACAGCCTCTGTGTTTGTGTTTTCTGGATATTATTGAAGGAATTTATTTTTTTGAATATTTTTATCAGGGAACATTTAATTTTGTACTGTAGAAACACTAATTAGTTCCACATGGAGACACCAGCTCTACATATTCGTAGTTTCTAGGGAGAAAACTAGAGGAACTGCGGCAAGCAAACATGCTATTTCTGTTTCTATGGATGACATTTTATGCACTGGCACAAAAAAAGACTTTGCTTTTCTCCAAAACCATTTTACTGAGATTTCTCCATCCGTTACATACGAATTCCACACCCCTTTTTCCGGATATGACTGGATGAAACCAGAAATATCCGGTAGTGTTTTGGCTAACTCAATCCCAGGTATTGCTACAGCCTCTGTGTTTGTGTTTTCCGGATATTATCCACGGGCTTTATGATTTTTCATGTCTTTTATCAGGGAACATTTAATTTTTTTGGGGGAACACTAGTTGGTTCCACATGGAGACACCAGCTCTACACATTCGTATTTTCTAGGGAGAAAGCTATAGGAACTGCTGCAAGCAAACATGATATTTCTGTTTGTATACATGACATTTTATGCACTGACGGATGGAAAAGACTTTGCTTTTCTCCAAAACCATTTTTACTGTGATTTTCTCGGTCCATTGCATCTGAATTCCACACCACTTTGTCTGGATATGCCTGGATGAAAACAGAAATATCCGGTTCTCTTTTGGCTAACTATAACAAAGATATGGCTACAGCCTCAGTGTTTTTGTATTCTGGATATTATCAATGGACTTTATGGTTTTTCATGTCTTTTATCAGGGAACATTTAATTTAGTGCTGGGTTAACACTAATTGGTTTCACATGGAGACATGACTCTACACATTCGTATTTTCTATGGAGACAGCTAGAGGAACTGCGGCAAACAAACATGATATTTCTGTTTGAATAGATGACATTTTATGCAATTGCCTAATGAAAAGACTTTGCTATTCTCCAAAACCATTTTTACTGTGATTTTCTTGGTCCATTGAATCTGAATTCCACACCACTTTTTTTTTGGGGGGGAACACTAGTTGGTTCCACATGGAGACAATAGCTTGCATGTTCGTATTTTCTAGGCAGAAAGGTAGAGGAACTGCGGCAAGCAAACATGATATTTCTGTTTGTATACATGCCTTTTTATGCACTGGCCGAAGGATAAGACTTTTCTTTTCTCCAAAACCATTTTTACTGTGATTTTCTCAGTCCATTACATAGGAATTGCACGCCACTTTGTCCGGATATGCATGCATGAAAACAGAAATATCCAGTTCTCTTTTGGCTAACTATATCCCAGATATGGCTACAGCCTCAGTGTTTGTGTTTTCTGGATATTATCAATGGACTTTATTGTTTTGAATGTTTTTATCAGGGAACATTAATTTAGTGCTGCGTAACACTAATTGGTTTCACATGGAGACACCAGCTCTACACAATCATATTTTCTAGGGAGAAAGCCAGAGGAACTCTGGCAAACAAACGTCATATTTCTGTTTCTATAGATGACATTTTATGCACTTGCCTCCTGAAAAGACTTTGCTTTTCTCCAAAACCATTTTTACTGTGATTTTCTCGGTTCATTGCATCCGAATTCCTCACCACTTTGTACGGATATGACTGCATGAAACCAGAAATATCCGGGTGTGTTTTGGCTAACTCAATCCCAGATATTGCTACAGCCTCTGTGTTGGTATTTTCCGGATATTTTCAATGGACTTTATGATTTTTCATGTCTTTTATTAGGGAACATTTAATTTTATGCTGGGGAACACTAGTTGGTTCCACATGGAGACACCAGCTCTACACATTCGTATTTTCTGGGGAGAAAGCTAGAGGAACTGCGGTAAAAAAACATCATGTTTCTGTTTGAATAGATGACATGTTATGCACTTGCCTAATGAAAATACTTTGCTTTTCTCGAAAACCATTTTTACTGTGATTTTCTCGGTCCATTGCATCCGACTTCCACACCACTTTGTCCGGATATGCCTGGATGAAAACAGAAATATCCGGTTCTCTTTTGGCTAACTATATCCCAGATATGGCTACAGCCTCAGTGTTTGTGTTTTCTGCATATTATCAACAGACTTTATTGTTTTGAATGTTTTTATCACGGAACATTTAATTTTGTACCGTAGAAACACTAATTGGTTCCACATGGAGACACCAGCTCTACACATTCGTATTTTCTAGGGAGAAAGCTACAGGAACTGCGTCAAGCAAACATGATATTTCTGTTTGTATACATGACATTTTATGCACTGACCGATGGAAAAGACTTTGCTTTTCTCCAAAACCATTTTTACTGTGATTTTCTCAGTCCATTGCATCTGAATTCCACACCACTTTGTCTGGATATGCCTGGATGAAAACAGAAATATCCGGTTCTCTTTTGGCTAACTATAACAAAGATATGGCTACAGCCTCAGTGTTTGTGTTTTCTGGACTTTATCAATGGACTTTATGGTTTTTCATGTCTTTTATCAGGGAACATTTAATTTAGTGCTGGGTTAACACTAATTGGTTTCACATGGAGACATGACTCTACACATTCGTATTTTCTACGGAGACAGCTAGAGGAACTGCGGCAAACAAACATGATATTTCTGTTTGAATAGATGACATTTTATGCAATTGCCTAATGAAAAGACTTTGCTATTCTCCAAAACCATTTTTACTGTGATTTTCTTGGTCCATTGAATCTGAATTCCACACCACTTTGTACGGATGAAAATAGAAATATCTGGTTCTGTTTTGGCTAAGTATATCCCAGATATGGCTACAGCCTCAGTGTTTTTGTATTCTGGATATTATGAATGGACTTTATGGTTTTTCATGTCTTTTATCAGGGAACATTTAATTTAGTGCTGCGTAACACTAATTGGTTTCACATGGAGACACGACTCTACACATTCGTATTTTCTAGGGAGAAAGCTACAGGAACTGCGGCAAACAAACATGATATTTCTGTTTGTATACAGGACATTTTATGCACTTGCCTAACGAAAAGACTTTGCTTTTCTCCAAAACCATTTTTACTGTGATTTTCTTCGTCCATTGCATACAAATTCCAAACCACTTTGTCCAGGTATGACTGGATGAAACCAGAAATATCCGGTTGTGTTTTGGCTAACTCAATCCCAGATATAACTACAGCCTCTGTGTTTGTGTTTTCTGGATATTATCGATGGATTTTACTGTTTTGAAAGTTTTTATCAGGGAATATTTATTTTTTGTGCTGGGAAACACTAATTGGTTCCACATGGAGACACCAGCTCTACACAGTCGTATTCTCCAGGTAGAAAGCTAGAGGAACTGCAGCAAACAAACATGATAGTTGTGTTTGTATAGATGACATTTTATGTACTTGCCTAACGTAAAGATTTTTCTTTTCTCTAAAACCATTTTTACTGTGACTTTCTCGGTCCATTGAATACGAATTCCACCCCATTTTGTCCGGATATGACTGGATGAAACAAGAAAGATCCGTTTGTGTTTTTCTATAACTCAATCCCAGTTATTGCTACAGCCTCTGTGTTTGTGTTTTCTGGATATTATTGAAGGAATTTATTTTTTTGAATATTTTTATCAGGGAACATTTAATTTTGTACTGTAGAAACACTAATTAGTTCCACATGGAGACACCAGCTCTACATATTCGTAGTTTCTAGGGAGAAAGCTAGAGGAACTGCGGCAAGCAAACATGCTATTTCTGTTTCTATGGATGACATTTTATGCACTGGCACAAAAAAAGACTTTGCTTTTCTCCAAAACCATTTTACTGAGATTTCTCCATCCGTTACATACGAATTCCACACCCCTTTTTCCGGATATGACTGGATGAAACCAGAAATATCCGGTAGTGTTTTGGCTAACTCAATCCCAGGTATTGCTACAGCCTCTGTGTTTGTGTTTTCCGGATATTATCCACGGGCTTTATGATTTTTCATGTCTTTTATCAGGGAACATTTAATTTTTTGGGGGGAACACTAGTTGGTTCCACATGGAGACACCAGCTCTACACATTCGTATTTTCTAGGGAGAAAGCTATAGGAACTGCGTCAAGCAAACATGATATTTCTGTTTGTATACATGACATTTTATGCACTGACGGATGGAAAAGACTTTGCTTTTCTCCAAAACCATTTTTACTGTGATTTTCTCGGTCCATTGCATCTGAATTCCACACCACTTTGTCTGGATATGCCTGGATGAAAACAGAAATATCCGGTTCTCTTTTGGCTAACTATAACAAAGATATGGCTACAGCCTCAGTGTTTTTGTATTCTGGATATTATCAATGGACTTTATGGTTTTTCATGTCTTTTATCAGGGAACATTTAATTTAGTGCTGCGTAACACTAATTGGTTTCACATGGAGACATGACTCTACACATTCGTATTTTCTACGGAGACAGCTAGAGGAACTGCGGCAAACAAACATGATATTTCTGTTTGAATAGATGACATTTTATGCAATTGCCTAATGAAAAGACTTTGCTATTCTCCAAAACCATTTTTACTGTGATTTTCTTGGTCCATTGAATCTGAATTCCACACCACTTTTTTTTTTGGGGGGAACACTAGTTGGTTCCACATGGAGACAATAGCTTGCATGTTCGTATTTTCTAGGCAGAAAGGTAGAGGAACTGCGGCAAGCAAACATGATATTTCTGTTTGTATACATGCCTTTTTATGCACTGGCCGAAGGATAAGACTTTTCTTTTCTCCAAAACCATTTTTACTGTGATTTTCTCAGTCCATTACATAGGAATTGCACGCCACTTTGTCCGGATATGCATGCATGAAAACAGAAATATCCAGTTCTCTTTTGGCTAACTATATCCCAGATATGGCTACAGCCTCAGTGTTTGTGTTTTCTGGATATTATCAATGGACTTTATTGTTTTGAATGTTTTTATCAGGGAACATTAATTTAGTGCTGCGTAACACTAATTGGTTTCACATGGAGACACCAGCTCTACACAATCATATTTTCTAGGGAGAAAGCCAGAGGAACTCTGGCAAACAAACGTCATATTTCTGTTTCTATAGATGACATTTTATGCACTTGCCTCCTGAAAAGACTTTGCTTTTCTCCAAAACCATTTTTACTGTGATTTTCTCGGTTCATTGCATCCGAATTCCTCACCACTTTGTACGGATATGACTGCATGAAACCAGAAATATCCGGGTGTGTTTTGGCTAACTCAATCCCAGATATGGTTACAGCCTCTGGTTTGTGTATTCCGGATATTATCGACGGACTTTATGGTTTTTCATATTTTTTATCAGGGACCATTTAATTTTATGCTGGGGAACCCTAGTTGGTTCCACATGGAGACACCAGATCTACACATTCGTATTTTCTGGGGAGAAAGCTAGAGGAACTGTGGAAAACAAACATGATATTTCTGTTTGTATACATGACATTTTATGCACTTGCCTAAAAAAAGAATTTGCTTTTCTCGAAAACCATTTTTACTGTGATTTTCTCAGTCCATTACATACGAATTCCACACCACTTTGTCCGGATATGCCTGGATGAAAACAGAAATACCCGGTTCTGTTTTGGCTAACTATATCCCAGATATGGCTACAGCCTCAGTGTTTGTGTTTTCTGGATATTATCAACAGACTTTATTGTTTTGAGTGTTTTTATCAGGGAACATTTAATTTTGTACCGTAGAAACACTAAGAGGTTCCACATGGAGACACCAGCTCTACACATTCGTATTTTCTAGGGAGAAAGCTACAGGAACTGCGTCAAGCAAACATGATATTTCTGTTTGAATAGATGACATTTTATGCACTGACCGGAGGAAAAGACTTTGCTTTTCTCCAAAACCATTTTTACTGTGATTTTCTTGGTCCATTGAATCTGAATTCCACACCACTTTGTACGGATGAAAATAGAAATATCTGGTTCTGTTTTGGCTAAGTATATCCCAGATATGGCTACAGCCTCAGTGTTTTTGTTTTCTGGATATTATGAATGGACTTTATGGTTTTTCATGTCTTTTATCAGGGAACATTTAATTTAGTGCTGCGTAACACTAATTGGTTTCACATGGAGACACGACTCTACACATTCGTATTTTCTAGGGAGAAAGCTACAGGAACTGTGGCAAACAAACATGATATTTCTGTTTGAATAGATGACATTTTATGCACTTGCCTAATGAAAAGACTTTGCTTTTCTCCAAAACCATTTTTACTGTGATTTTCTTCATCCATTGCATACGAATTCCACTCCAATTTATCCGGATATGACTGGATGAAACCAGAAATATCCGGTTGTGTTTTGGCTAACTCAATCCCAGATATTGTGATAGCCTCTGTGTTTATGTTTTCCGGATATTATCAATGGACTTTATGGTTTTGCATGTTTTTTATCAGGGAACATTTAATTTTTTGCTGGGGAACACTAGTTGGTTCCACATGGAGACAATAGCTCTGCACATTCATATTTTCTGGGGAGAAAGCTTGAGGAACTGCGGCAACAATCATGATAATTCTGTTTGAATAGATGACATTTTATGCACTTGCCTAAAGAAAAGAGTTTGCTTTTCTCCAAAACCATTTTTACTGTGATTTTCTCAGTCCATTGCATACGAATTCCACTTCCCCTTGTTCGGATATGCCTAGATGAAAACAGAAATATCCGGTTCTGTTTTGGCTAACTATATCCCAGATATGCCTAAAGCCTCAGTGTTTGTGTTTTCTGGATATTATCAATGGACTTTATAGTTTTTCATATTTTTTATCAGGGGAGATTTAATTTTATGCTGGGGAACACTAGTTGGTTCCACATGGAGACACCAAATCTACACATTCGTATTTTCTGGGGAGAAAGCTAGAGGAACTGTGGAAAACAAACATGATATTTCTGTTTGTATACATGACATTTTATGCACTGGCCAAAGGAAAAAACTTTGCTTTTCTCCAAAACCATTTTTACTGTGATTTTCCCGGGTCATTGAATCTGAATTCCACACCACTTTGTCTGGATATGCCTGGATGAAAACAGAAATATCCGGTTCTCTTTTGGCTAACTATAACAAAGATATGGCTACAGCCTCAGTGTTTTTGTATTCTGGATATTATCAATGGACTTTATGGTTTTTCATGTCTTTTATCAGGGAACATTTAATTTAGTGCTGGGTTAACACTAATTGGTTTCACATGGAGACATGACTCTACACATTCGTATTTTCTACGGAGACAGCTAGAGGAACTGCGGCAAACAAACATGATATTTCTGTTTGAATAGATGACATTTTATGCAATTGCCTAATGAAAAGACTTTGCTATTCTCCAAAACCATTTTTACTGTGATTTTCTTGGTCCATTGAATCTGAATTCCACACCACTTTTTTTTTGGGGGGGAACACTAGTTGGTTCCACATGGAGACAATAGCTTGCATGTTCGTATTTTCTAGGCAGAAAGGTAGAGGAACTGCGGCAAGCAAACATGATATTTCTGTTTGTATACATGCCTTTTTATGCACTGGCCGAAGGATAAGACTTTTCTTTTCTCCAAAACCATTTTTACTGTGATTTTCTCAGTCCATTACATAGGAATTGCACGCCACTTTGTCCGGATATGCATGCATGAAAACAGAAATATCCAGTTCTCTTTTGGCTAACTATATCCCAGATATGGCTACAGCCTCAGTGTTTGTGTTTTCTGGATATTATCAATGGACTTTATTGTTTTGAATGTTTTTATCAGGGAACATTAATTTAGTGCTGCGTAACACTAATTGGTTTCACATGGAGACACCAGCTCTACACAATCATATTTTCTAGGGAGAAAGCCAGAGGAACTCTGGCAAACAAACGTCATATTTCTGTTTCTATAGATGACATTTTATGCACTTGCCTCCTGAAAAGACTTTGCTTTTCTCCAAAACCATTTTTACTGTGATTTTCTCGGTTCATTGCATCCGAATTCCTCACCACTTTGTACGGATATGACTGCATGAAACCAGAAATATCCGGGTGTGTTTTGGCTAACTCAATCCCAGATATGGCTACAGCCTCTGGTTTGTGTATTCCGGATATTATCGACGGACTTTATGGTTTTTCATATTTTTTATCAGGGACCATTTAATTTTATGCTGGGGAACCCTAGTTGGTTCCACATGGAGACACCAGATCTACACATTCGTATTTTCTGGGGAGAAAGCTAGAGGAACTGTGGAAAACAAACATGATATTTCTGTTTGTATACATGATATTTTATGCACTTGCCTAAAAAAAGAATTTGCTTTTCTCCAAAACCATTTTTACTGTGATTTTCTCAGTCCATTACATACGAATTCCACACCACTTTGTCCGGATATGCCTGGATGAAAACAGAAATACCCGGTTCTGTTTTGGCTAACTATATCCCAGATATGGCTACAGCCTCAGTGTTTGTGTTTTCTGGATATTATCAACAGACTTTATTGTTTTGAGTGTTTTTATCAGGGAACATTTAATTTTGTACCGTAGAAACACTAAGAGGTTCCACATGGAGACACCAGCTCTACACATTCGTATTTTCTATGGAGAAAGCTACAGGAACTGCGTCAAGCAAACATGATATTTCTGTTTGAATAGATGACATTTTATGCACTGACCGGAGGAAAAGACTTTGCTTTTCTCCAAAACCATTTTTACTGTGATTTTCTTGGTCCATTGAATCTGAATTCCACACCACTTTGTACGGATGAAAATAGAAATATCTGGTTCTGTTTTGGCTAAGTATATCCCAGATATGGCTACAGCCTCAGTGTTTTTGTTTTCTGGATATTATCAATGGACTTTATGGTTTTTCATGTCTTTTATCAGGGAACATTTAATTTAGTGCTGCGTAACACTAATTGGTTTCACATGGAGACACGACTCTACACATTCGTATTTTCTAGGGAGAAAGCTACAGGAACTGCGGCAAACAAACATGATATTTCTGTTTGAATAGATGACATTTTATGCACTTGCCTAATGAAAAGACTTTGCTTTTCTCCAAAACCATTTTTACTGTGATTTTCTTCGTCCATTGCATACGAATTCCACTCCAATTTATCCGGATATGACTGGATGAAACCAGAAATATCCGGTTGTGTTTTGGCTAACTCAATCCCAGATATTGTGATAGCCTCTGTGTTTATGTTTTCCGGATATTATCAATGGACTTTATGGTTTTGCATGTTTTTTATCAGGGAACATTTAATTTTTTGCTGGGGAACACTAGTTGGTTCCACATGGAGACAATAGCTCTGCACATTCGTATTTTCTGGGGAGAAAGCTTGAGGAACTGCGGCAACAATCATGATAATTCTGTTTGAATAGATGACATTTTATGCACTTGCCTAAAGAAAAGAGTTTGCTTTTCTCCAAAACCATTTTTACTGTGATTTTCTCAGTCCATTGCATACGAATTCCACTTCCCCTTGTTCGGATATGCCTAGATGAAAACAGAAATATCCGGTTCTGTTTTGGCTAACTATATCCCAGATATGCCTAAAGCCTCAGTGTTTGTGTTTTCTGGATATTATCAACGGACTTTATAGTTTTTCATATTTTTTATCAGGGGAGATTTAATTTTATGCTGGGGAACACTAGTTGGTTCCACATGGAGACACCAAATCTACACATTCGTATTTTCTGGGGAGAAAGCTAGAGGAACTGTGGAAAACAAACATGATATTTCTGTTTGTATACATGACATTTTATGCACTGGCCGAAGGAAAAAACTTTGCTTTTCTCCAAAACCATTTTTACTGTGATTTTCCCGGGTCATTGAATCTGAATTCCACACCACTTTGTCCGGATATGCCTGGATGAAAACAGAAATATCCGGTTCTCTTTTGGCTAACTCTATCCCAGATATGGCTACAGCCTCAGTGTTTGTGTTTTCTGGATATTATCAATGGACTTTATTGTTTTGAATGTTTTTAACAGGGAACATTTTATTTAGTGCTGGGTAACACTAATTGGTTTCACATGGGGACACGACTCTACACATTCTTATTTTCTACGGAGAAAGCTAGAGGAACTACGGCAAACAAACATGATATTTCTGTTTGAATAGATGACATTTTATGCACTTGCCTAATGAAAAGACTTAGCTTTTCTCCAAAACCATTTTTACTGTGATTTTTTCGGTCCATTGCATACAAATTCCACGAAACTTTGTGCGGATATGACTGGATGAAAACAGAAATATCCGGTTGTGTTTTGGCTAACTCAATCCCAGATATTGCTACAGCCTCTGTGTTGGTATTTTCCGGATATTTTCAATGGACTTTATGATTTTTCATGTCTTTTATTAGGGAACATTTAATTTTATGCTGGGGAACACTAGTTGGTTCCACATGGAGACACCAGCTCTACACATTCGTATTTTCTGGGGAGAAAGCTAGAGGAACTGCGGTAAAAAAAACATGATGTTTCTGTTTGAATAGATGACATGTTATGCACTTGCCTAATGAAAATACTTTGCTTTTCTCGAAAACCATTTTTACTGTGATTTTCTCGGTCCATTGCATCCGACTTCCACACCACTTTGTCCGGATATGCCTGGATGAAAACAGAAATATCCGGTTCTCTTTTGGCTAACTATATCCCAGATATGGCTACAGCCTCAGTGTTTGTGTTTTCTGCATATTATCAACAGACTTTATTGTTTTGAATGTTTTTATCACGGAACATTTAATTTTGTACCGTAGAAACACTAATTGGTTCCACATGGAGACACCAGCTCTACACATTCGTATTTTCTAGGGAGAAAGCTATAGGAACTGCTGCAAGCAAACATGATATTTCTGTTTGTATACATGACATTTTATGCACTGACCAATGGAAAAGACTTTGCTTTTCTCCAAAACCATTTTTACTGTGATTTTCTCGGTCCATTGCATCTGAATTCCACACCACTTTGTCTGGATATGCCTGGATGAAAACAGAAATATCCGGTTCTCTTTTGGCTAACTATAACAAAGATATGGCTACAGCCTCAGTGTTTGTGTTTTCTGGATATTATCAATGGACTTTATGGTTTTTCATGTCTTTTATCAGGGAACATTTAATTTAGTGCTGGGTTAACACTAATTGGTTTCACATGGAGACATGACTCTACACATTCGTATTTTCTACGGAGACAGCTAGAGGAACTGCGGCAAACAAACATGATATTTCTGTTTGAATAGATGACATTTTATGCAATTGCCTAATGAAAAGACTTTGCTATTCTCCAAAACCATTTTTACTGTGATTTTCTTGGTCCATTGAATCTGAATTCCACACCACTTTGTACGGATGAAAATAGAAATATCTGGTTCTGTTTTGGCTAAGTATATCCCAGATATGGCTACAGCCTCAGTGTTTTTGTATTCTGGATATTATGAATGGACTTTATGGTTTTTCATGTCTTTTATCAGGGAACATTTAATTTAGTGCTGCGTAACACTAATTGGTTTCACATGGAGACACGACTCTACACATTCGTATTTTCTAGGGATAAAGCTACAGGAACTGCGGCAAACAAACATGATATTTCTGTTTGTATACAGGACATTTTATGCACTTGCCTAACGAAAAGACTTTGCTTTTCTCCAAAACCATTTTTACTGTGATTTTCTTCGTCCATTGCATACAAATTCCAAACCACTTTGTCCAGGTATGACTGGATGAAACCAGAAATATCCGGTTGTGTTTTGGCTAACTCAATCCCAGATATAACTACAGCCTCTGTGTTTGTGTTTTCTGGATATTATCGATGGATTTTACTGTTTTGAAAGTTTTTATCAGGGAATATTTATTTTTTGTGCTGGGAAACACTAATTGGTTCCACATGGAGACACCAGCTCTACACAGTCGTATTCTCCAGGTAGAAAGCTAGAGGAACTGCAGCAAACAAACATGATAGTTGTGTTTGTATAGATGACATTTTATGTACTTGCCTAACGTAAAGATTTTTCTTTTCTCTAAAACCATTTTTACTGTGACTTTCTCGGTCCATTGAATACGAATTCCACCCCATTTTGTCCGGATATGACTGGATGAAACAAGAAAGATCCGTTTGTGTTTTTCTATAACTCAATCCCAGTTATTGCTACAGCCTCTGTGTTTGTGTTTTCTGGATATTATTGAAGGAATTTATTTTTTTGAATATTTTTATCAGGGAACATTTAATTTTGTACTGTAGAAACACTAATTAGTTCCACATGGAGACACCAGCTCTACATATTCGTAGTTTCTAGGGAGAAAGCTAGAGGAACTGCGGCAAGCAAACATGCTATTTCTGTTTCTATGGATGACATTTTATGCACTGGCACAAAAAAAGACTTTGCTTTTCTCCAAAACCATTTTACTGAGATTTCTCCATCCGTTACATACGAATTCCACACCCCTTTTTCCGGATATGACTGGATGAAACCAGAAATATCCGGTAGTGTTTTGGCTAACTCAATCCCAGGTATTGCTACAGCCTCTGTGTTTGTGTTTTCCGGATATTATCCACGGGCTTTATGATTTTTCATGTCTTTTATCAGGGAACATTTAATTTTTTTGGGGGAACACTAGTTGGTTCCACATGGAGACACCAGCTCTACACATTCGTATTTTCTAGGGAGAAAGCTATAGGAACTGCTGCAAGCAAACATGATATTTCTGTTTGTATACATGACATTTTATGCACTGACGGATGGAAAAGACTTTGCTTTTCTCCAAAACCATTTTTACTGTGATTTTCTCGGTCCATTGCATCTGAATTCCACACCACTTTGTCTGGATATGCCTGGATGAAAACAGAAATATCCGGTTCTCTTTTGGCTAACTATAACAAAGATATGGCTACAGCCTCAGTGTTTTTGTATTCTGGATATTATCAATGGACTTTATTGTTTTTCATGTCTTTTATCAGGGAACATTTAATTTAGTGCTGCGTAACACTAATTGGTTTCACATGGAGACACGACTCTACACATTCGTATTTTCTAGGGAGAAAGCTACAGGAACTGTGGCAAACAAACATGATATTTCTGTTTGTATACAGGACATTTTATGCACTTGCCTAACGAAAAGACTTTGCTTTTCTCCAAAACCATTTTTACTGTGATTTTCTTCGTCCATTGCATACGAATTCCAAACCACTTTGTCCAGGTATGACTGGATGAAACCAGAAATATCCGGTTGTGTTTTGGCTAACTCAATCCCAGATATAACTACAGCCTCTGTGTTTGTGTTTTCTGGATATTATCGATGGATTTTACTGTTTTGAAAGTTTTTATCAGGGAATATTTATTTTTTGTGCTGGGAAACACTAATTGCTTCCACATGGAGACACCAGCTCTACACAGTTGTATTCTCCAGGTAGAAAGCTAGAGGAACTGCATCAAACAAACATGATAGTTGTGTTTGTATAGATGACATTTTATGTACTTGCCTAACGTAAAGATTTTTCTTTTCTCCAAAACCATTTTTACTGTGATTTTCTCGGTCCATTGAATCTGAATTCCACACCACTTTGTCCGGATATGCCTGCATGAAAACAGAAATATCCGGTTCTCTTTTGGCTAACTATAACAAAGATATGGCTACAGCCTCAGTGTTTGTGTTTTCTGGACTTTATCAATGGACTTTATGGTTTTTCATGTCTTTTATCAGGGAACATTTAATTTAGTGCTGGGTTAACACTAATTGGTTTCACATGGAGACATGACTCTACACATTCGTATTTTCTACGGAGCCAGCTAGAGGAACTGTGGCAAACAAACATGATATTTCTCTTTGAATAGATGACATTTTATGCAATTGCCTAATGAAAAGACTTTGCTATTCTCCAAAACCATTTTTACTGTGATTTTCTCGGTCCATTGCATACGAATTCCACCACACTTTGTCCGGATATGTCTGGATGAAAACAGAAATATCCGGTTGTGTTTTGTCTAACTCAATCCCAGATATGGATACAGCCTCTGTGTTTGTGTATTCTGGATATTATCAATGGACTTTATGGTTTTTCATATCTTTTATCAGGGAACATTTAATTTTATGCTGGGGAACACTAGTTGGTTCCACATGGAGACACCAGCTCTACATCTTCTTATTTACTGGGGAGAAAGCTAGAGGAACTGCGGAAAACAAACATGATATTTCTGTTTGTATACATGACATTTTATGCACTTGCCTAAAAAAAGAATTTGCTCTTTTCCAAAACCATTTTGCGGTGATTTTCTCGGTGCATTACATACGAATTCCACACCACTTTGTCCGGATATGCCTGGATGAAACCAGAAATATCCAGTTCTGTTTTGGCTAACTATATCCCAGATATGGCTTCAGCCTCAGTGTTTGTGTTTTCTGGATATTATCAAATGACTATATTGTTTTGAATGTTTTTATCAGGGAACACTTAATTTAATGCTAGGTAACACTAATTGGTTTCACATGGAGACATGACTCTACACATTCGTATTTTCTAGGGAGAATGCTTGAGGAACTGTGGAAAACAAACATGATATTACGGTTTGAATAGATGACACTTTAGGCACTTGCCTAATAAAAAGACTTTGCTTTTCTCCAAAACCATTTTTACTGTGATTTTCTCGGTCCATTGCATACGAATTGCACCCCACTTTTTACGGATATGACTGGATGAATACAGAAATGTCCGGTTATGTTTTGGCTAACTCAATCCCAGATATGACTACAGCCTCTGGTTTGTGTATTCCAGTTATTATCAACGAACTTTATGGTTTTTCATGTTTTTTTATCAGGGAACATTTAATTTTATGCTGGGGAACACTAGTTGGTTCCAAATGGAGACACCAGCTCTACACATTCGTATTTTCTGGGGAGAAATCTAGAGGAACTGCAGTAAACAAACATGACGTTTCTGTTTGAATAGATGACATTTTATGCACTTGCCTAATGAAAAGACTTTGCTTTTCTCCAAAACCATTCTTACTGTGATTTTCTCGGTCCACTGCATACGAATTCCACACCACTTTGTCCGGATATAACTGGATGAAAACAGAAATATCCGGTTCTGTTTTGGCTAACTATATCCCCGATATGTCTACAGCCTCAGTGTTTGTGTTTTCTGGATATCATCAACGGACTTCATTGTTTTGAGTGTTTTTTTCAGGGAACATTTAATTCTGTACCGTGGAAACACTAATTGGTTCCACATGGAAACTCGAGCTCTACACATTCGTATTTTCTTAGGCAGAAAGCTAGAGGTCTGCGGCAAACAAACATGATATATCTGTTTGAATAGATGACATTTTATGCACTGACCGATGGAAATGACTTTGCTTTTCTCCAAAACCATTTTTACTGTGATTTTCTCGGTCCATTGCATCTGAATTCCACACCACTTTGTCTGGATATGCCTGGATGAAAACAGAAATATCCGGTTCTCTTTTGGCTAACTATAACAAAGATATGGCTACAGCCTCAGTGTTTGTGTTTTCTGGACTTTATCAATGGACTTTATGGTTTTTCATGTCTTTTATCAGGGAACATTTAATTTAGTGCTGGGTTAACACTAATTGGTTTCACATGGAGACATGACTCTACACATTCGTATTTTCTACGGAGCCAGCTAGAGGAACTGCGGCAAACAAACATGATATTTCTCTTTGAATAGATGACATTTTATGCAATTGCCTAATGAAAAGACTTTGCTATTCTCCAAAACCATTTTTACTGTGATTTTCTTCGTCCATTGCATACGAATTCCACCCCACTTTGTCCGGATATGTCTGGATGAAAACAGAAATATCCGGTTGTGTTTTGTCTAACTCAATCCCAGATATGGATACAGCCTCTGTGTTTGTGTATTCCGGATATTATCAATGGACTTTATGGTTTTTCATATCTTTTATCAGGGAACATTTAATTTTATGCTGGGGAACACTAGTTGGTTCCACATGGAGACACCAGCTCTACATCTTCGTATTTTCTGGGGAGAAAGCTAGAGGAACTGCGGAAAACAAACATGATATTTCTGTTTGTATACATGACATTTTATGCACTTGCCTAAAAAAAGAATTTGCTTTTCTCCAAAACCATTTTACGGTGATTTTCTCGGTCCATTATATACAATTCCACACCACTTTGTCCGGATATGCCTGGATGAAACCAGACATATCCAGTTCTGTTTTTGCTAACTATATCCCAGATATGGCTACAGCCTCAGTGTTTGTGTTTTCTGGATATTATCAAAGGACTATATTGTTTTGAATGTTTTTATCAGGGAACACTTAATTTAATGCTAGGTAACACTAATTGGTTTCACATGGAGACACGACTCTACACATTCGTATTTTCTAGGGAGAATGCTTGAGGAACTGTGGAAAACAAACATGATATTACGGTTTGAATAGATGACACTTTAGGCACTTGCCTAATAAAAAGACTTTGCTTTTCTCCAAAACCATTTTTACTGTGATTTTCTTGGTCCATTGCATACGAATTGCACCCCACTTTTTACGGATATGACTGGATGAAAACAGAAATATCCGGTTATGTTTTGGCTAACTCAATACCAGATATGACTACAGCCTCTGGTTTGTGTATTCTGGATATTATCAACGAACTTTATGGTTTTTCATGTTTTTTTTATCAGAGAACATTTAATTTTATGCTGGGGAACACTAGTTGGTTCCACATGGAGACACCAGCTCTACACATTCGTATTTTCTAGGAAGAAAGCTAGAAGTACTGCGTCATATTTCTGTTTGTGTAGATGACACTTTATTCACTTGCCTAATGAAAAGACTTTGCTTTTCTCCAAAACCATTTTTACTGTGATTTTCTCGGTCCATTGCATCCGAATTCCACGAAACTTTGTCCGGAGATGCCTGGATGGAACCAGAAATATCCGCTTCTGTTTTGGCTAACTATATCCCAGATATGGTTATAGCCTCAGTGTTTGTGTTTTCTGGATATTGTCAACAGACTTTATTGTTTTGAATGTTTTTATCACGGAACATTTAATTTTGTTCTGGGAAACACTAGTTGATTCGACATGGAGACACCAGCTCTACACAATCATACTTTCTAGGGAGAAAGCTAGAGGAACTCTTGCAAACAAACTTCATATTTCTGTTTGTATAGATGACATTTTATGCACTTGCCTAATGAAAAGACTTTGCTTTTCTCCAAAACCATTTGTACTGTGATTTTCTCGGTCCATTGCATCCGAATTCCACACCACTTTATATGGATATGACTGGATGAAACTAGAAATATCCAGTTGTGTTTTAGCTAACTGAATCCCAGATATGGCTACAGCCTCGGGTTAGTGTATTCCGGTTATTATCAATGGACTTTATGGTTTTTCATATTTTTTATCAGGGAACATTTAATTTTATGCTGTGGAACACTAGTTGGCAACACATGGAGACACCAGCTCTACACATTCGTATATTCTGGGGAGAAAGCTAGAGTAACTGCAGCAAAAACACATGATATTTCTGTTTGTATAGATGACATTTTATGCACTTGCCTAACGAAAAGAATTTGCTTTTCTCCAAAACCATTTTTACTGTAATTTTCTCAGTCCATTGCATCTGAATTCCACCCCACTTTGTCCGGATATGCCTGGATGAAACCAGAAATATCTGATTGTGTTTTGTCTTACTATATCCCAGATATTGCTACAGCCCCATTGTCTGTGTTTTCTGGATATTATCAATGGATTTTATTGTTTTGAATGTTTTTTATCAGGGAACATTAATTTTGTACCGTAGAAACTCTAATTGGTTCCACATGGAGACACCAGTAACACATTTCTGTGTTCTAGGGAGAAAGCTAGAGGAAATGCCAATCAATATGATATTTCTGTTTGTATACATGACATTTTATGCACTTGCCTAACAAAAAGACTTTGCTTTTCTCTAAAACCATTTTTACTGTGATTTTCTTTGTTCATTGCATACGAATTCCACACCTCTATCTCCGGATATGACTGGATGAAACCAGAAATATCCGGGTGTGTTTTAACTTACGATAACCCAGATATTGCTACAGCACCAGTGTCTGTGTTTACTGGATATTATGGATGGATTTAATTGTTTTGAACGTCTTTTTATCAGAGAACATTTAATCATGTGCTGGGAAACACTAATTGGTTCCACATGGAGACACCAGCTCTACACATTCGTATTCTCTAGGGAGAAATCTAGAGGAACAGCGGCAAACCAATATGATATTTCTGTTTGTATTGATGACATTTTATGCACTGGCTGAAGGAAAAAACTTTTTGATTTTCTCCAAAACCATTTTTACTGTGATTTTCTCGGTCCATTGCATACGAATTCCACCAAACTTTGTCCGGTTATGACTGCATGCAACCACAAATATTCGGTTGTGATTTGGCTAACTCAATCTCAGGTATTTCTACAGCCTCTGTGTTTGTGTTTTCTGCATATTATCAACGGACTTTATTGCTTTGAATGTTTTTATCAGGGAACCTTTAATTTTGTACCATAGAAACACTAATTGGTTCCACATGGAGACACCAGTCTACACATTCGTATGTTCTAGGGAGAAAGCTAGAGGAACTGCGGCAAACAAACATGATATTTCTCTTTGTATACATGACATTTTACATACTTTCCTAACGAAAAGACTTTGCTTTTCTCCACAACCATTTTTACTGTGATTTTCTCGGTCCATTGAATCTGAATTCCACACCACTTTGTCCGGATATGCCTGGATGAAACCAGAAATATCCGGTTCTCTTTTGGCTAACTATAACAAAGAGATGGCTACAGCCTCAGTGTTTGTGTTTTCTGGACTTTATCAATGGACTTTATGGTTTTTCATGTCTTTTATCAGGGAACATTTAATTTAGTGCTGGGTTAACACTAATTGGTTTCACATGGAGACACGACTCTACACATTCGTGTTTTCTTTGGAGACAGCTAGAGGAACTGCGGCAAACAAACATGATATTTCTGTTTGAATAGATGATATTTTATGCAATTGCCTAATGAAAAGACTTTGCTATTCTCCAAAACCATTTTTACTGTGATTTTCTCGGTCCATTGCATACGAATTCCACCCCACTTTGTCCGGGTATGTCTGGATTAAAACAGAAATATCCGGTTGTGTTTTGTCTAACTCAATCCCAGATATGGTTACAGCCTCTGTGTTTGTGTATTCTGGATATTATCAATGGCCTTTATGGTTTTTCATATCTTTTATCAGGGAACATTTAATTTTATGCTGTGGAACACTAGTTGGTTCCACATGGAGACACCAGCTCTACACATTCGTATTTTCTGGGGAGAAAGCTAGAGGAACTGCGGCAAACAAACATGATATTTCTGTTTGGATAGATGACATTTTATGCACTTACCTAAAAAAAGAATTTGCTTTTCTCCAAAACCATTTTTACTGTGATTTTCTCAGTCCATTGCATCCGAATTCCACCCCACTTTGTCCGGATATGCCTGGATGAAACCAGAAATATCCGATTGTGTTTTGTCTTACTATATCCCAGATATTGCTACAGCCCCATTGTCTGTGTTTTCTGGATATTATCAATGGATTTTATTGTTTTGAATGTTTTTTTATCAGGGAACATTAATTTTGTACCGTAGAAACTCTAATTGGTTCCACATGGAGACACCAGTAACACATTTCTGTGTTCTAGGGAGAAAGCTAGAGGAAATGCCAATCAATATGATATTTCGGTTTGTATAGATGACATTTTATGCACTTGCGAAGGAAAATACTTTTTGATTTTCTCTAAAACCATTTTTACTGTGATTTTGTTGGTCCATTGCATACGAATTCCAACCCACTTTGTCTGGATATGACTGGATGAAACCAGAAATATCCGGTGTTTTGGCTAACTCAATCCCAGATATTGTGAAAGCCTCTGTGTTTGTGTTTTCTGGATATTATCAACGGACTTTATTGTCTTTAATGTTTTTGCAGGGAACTTTAATTTTTTGCTAAAAAACACTAATTGTTTCCACATGGAGACACCAGCTCTTCATATTTGTATTTTCTAGGGAGAATGCTAGAGGAACTGTGACAAACATGCAGGAAATTTCTGTTTGTATAGATGACATTTTATGCACTTGCCTAAGGAAAAGACATTGCTTTTCTCCAAAACCATTTTTACCATGATTTTCTCGGTCCATTACATACGAATTCCACACAAGTTTGTCCGGATATGACTGGATGAATCCAGAAAAATGGGGTTGTGTTTTGGCTAACTCAATCGGAAATATTGTGACAGCCTCAGTGTTTGTGTTTTCTGGATATTATCAACAGACTTTATTGTTTTGAATGTTTTCATCAGGGAACATTTAATTTTGTATCATAGAAACTCTAATTGGTTCATCATGGGGACACCAGCTCTACACACTCGTATTTTCTAGGGAGAAAGCTAGAGGAACTGCGGCAAACAAACATGATATTTCTGTTTGTATAGATGACATTTTATGCACTTTCCTAAAGAAAAGACTTTGCTTTTCTCCAAAACCATTTTTCCTGTGATTTTCTCAGTCCATTGCATACAAAATCCACACCAGTTTGTCTGGATATGACTGGATGAAACCAGAAATATCCAGTTTTGTTTTGGCTAACTCATTCCAGATATTGCGACAGCCTCTGGGTTTGTGTATTCCTGATATTATCCACACACTTTATTGTTTTGAATGTTTTTTATCAGGATACATTTAATTTTGTACCGGTGAAACACTAATTGTTTCATAATGGGAACACAAGCTCTACACATTCGTATTTTCTACGAAGAAAGCTAGAGGAATTTCGGCAAACAAACATGATATTTCTGTTTGTATCGATGACATTTTATGCACTTGCCTAACGAAAAGACTTTGCTTTTCTCCAAAACCATTTTTGCTGTGATTTTCTCGGTCATTGAATACGAATTCCTCACAAATTTGTCCAGAGATGACTGGATGAAACCAGAAATATCTGGTTTTCTTTTGGCAAACTCAATCCCAGATATTGCTACAGCCTCTGTGTTTGTGTTTTCCTGATATTTTCCATGGACTTTTTTGTTTTGAATGTTTTTTTTCAGGGAACATTTAATATTGTGCTTGGAAACACTAATTGGTTCCACATGGAGACACAAGCTCTACACATTCGTATTTTCTAGGGAGAAATCTAGAGGAAGTGCGGCAAAAAACATGATATTTCTGTTTGTATAGATGACATTTTATGCACTTGCCTAATGAAAAGACTGCTTTTCTCCAAAACCATTTTTACTCTGAATTTTTCAGTCCATTGCATACGAATTCCAAACCACTTTGTCCGGCTAAAACTGGATGAAACCAGAAACATCCGGTTGTGTTTTGGCTAACTCAATCCGAAATATTGTAAAAGCCTCTGTGTTTGTGTTTTCTGGATATTATCGATGGACTTTATGGTTTTGAATGTTTTTATCAGGGAACATTTAATTTTGTACCGTAGAAACACTAATTGGTTCATCATGGGAACACCAGCTCTACACATTCGTATTTTCTAGGAAGAAAGCTAGAGGAACTGCGACAAACAAACATGATATTTCTATTTGTATAGATGACATTTTATGCACTTGCCTAATGAAAAGACTTTGCTTTTCCACAAAACCATTCTTACTGTGATTTTCTCGGTCCATCGCTTACTAATTCCACACCACTTTGTCCGGATATCACTGGATGAAACCAGAAATATCCGGTTGTTTTGGCTAACTCAAACTGAAATATTGCTACAGCCTCTTTATTTGTGTTTTCTTGATATTATCGATGGACTTTATTGTTTTGAATGCTTTTTATTAGGGAACATTTAATGTTGTGTTTAAACACTAATTGTTTCCACATGGAGACACCAGCTCTACACATTCCTATTTTCTAGGGAGAAAGCTAGAGGAACTGCGACAAACAAACATGATATTTCTGTTTGTATAGATGACATTTTATGCACTTGCCTAACGAAAAGACTTTGCTTTTCTCCAAAACCATTTGTAGTGTGATTTTCTCGGTCCATTGCATACGAATTCCGCACCAGTTTGTCCGGATATGACTGGGTGAAACCGGAAATATCCGATTTTGCTTTGGCTAACACAATGGGAAATATTGTGAAAGTTTCTGTGTTTGTGTTTTCAAGATATTATCGATGAACTTTATTGTTTTGAATGCTTTTTATCGGGTAACATTTTATTTTGAGCTTCTATACCGTATATGGTTCCACATGGAGACACCAGCTCTACATATTCGTATTTTCTAGGGAGAAAGCTAGAGGAACTGCGGCAAACAAACATAATATTTCTGTTTGTATAGATGACAATTTATGCACTTGCCTAACGAAAAGACTTTGCTTTTCTCCAAAACCATTTGTACTGTGATTTTCTCGGTCCATTGCATACGAATTCCACACCAGTTTTTCCAGATATGACTGGATAAAACCAGAAATATCCAGTTTTATTTTGGCTAACTCAATCCCAGATATTGCTACAGCCTCCGTGTTTGTGAATTCCTGATATAATACACGGACTTTATTGTTTTGAATGTTTTATCAGGGAATATTTAATTTTGTCCCTTTGAAACACTAATTGGTTCATCATGGTGACACCATCTCTACACATTCGTATTTTTTAGGGAGAAAGCCAGAGGACCTGCGGCAAACAAACATGATATTTCTGTTTGTGTCGATGACATTTTAATCACTTGCCTAATCAAAAGACTTTGCTTTTCTCCAAAACCATTTTTACTGTGATTTTCTCGGTCCATTGCATACGAATTACACAGCAGTTTACCGGCTATCACTGGATGAAACCAGAAATATCCGATTGCTTTTTGGCTAACTCAGTCCCAGATATTGCTACAGCCTCTGTGTTTCTGTATTCCTGATATTATCCACCAACATAATTGTTTTGAATGTTTTTTATCAGGGAACATTTAATTTTGTGCTGCGAAACACTAATTGTTTCTACATGGAGACACCAGCTCTACACATTCATATTTTCTAGGGAGAAATCTAGAGGAACTGCGGAAAACAAACATTATATTTCTGTTTGTATAGATGACATTTTATGCACTTGCCTAACGAAAAGACTTTGCTTTTCTCCAAAACCATTTGTACTGTGGTTTTCTCAGTCCATTGCATACGAATTCCACACAAGTTTGTCTGGACATGACAGGATGAAACCAGAAATATCCGGTTATATTTTGGCTAACTCAATCCGAAATATTGTGAAAGCTTCTGTGTTTATGTTTTCTGGATATTATCGATGGACTTTATTGTTTTGAATGTTTTTATCAGGGAACATTTAATTTTGTACCATTGAATCACTAATTGGTTCATCATGGGGACACCAGCTCCACACAATCGTATTTTCTAGGGAGAAAGCTAGAGGAACTGCGGCAAACAAACATGATATTTCTGTTTGTATAGATGACATTTTATGCACTTGCCTAACTAAATGACTTTGCTTTTCTCCAAAACCATTTTTGCTGTGATTTTCTCAGTCCATTGCATACGAATTCTACACCAGTTTCTCTGCATATGACTGGATGAAAACAGAAATATCTGGTTTTATTATGGCTATTTCAATCCGAAATATTGTGAAAGCCTCTGTGTTTGTGTTTTCTGGATATTTTCGATGGACTTTATTGTTTTGAATGTTTTTATCAGGGAACTTTTCTGTTTGTACCGTAGATACACTAATTGGTTCCTCATGAGGACACCAGCTCTACACACTCATATTTTCTAGGGAGAAACCTAGAGGAACTGCGGCTAACAAACATGATATTTCTGTTGGTATCGATGACATTTTATGCACTTGCCTAACGAAAAGACTTTGCTTTTCTCCAAAACCATTTGTACTGTGATATTCTCGGTCCATTGCATACTAATTCCACACGAATTTGTCCGGATATGACTCGATGAAACTAGAAATATCCAGTTACCTTTTGGCAAACTCAATCACAATATTGCTACAGATTCTGTGTTTGAGTTTTCTGGATATTATCAATGGACTTTATTGTTTTGAATGCTTTTTATCAGGGAACATTTTATTTCCATCTTGGATAGAGTAATGGGTTCCACATGGAGACACCAGCTCTACATATTCGTATTTTCTCGGGAGAAATCTAGAGGAACTGTGGCCAAAAAACATGATATTTCTGTTTGTATAGGTGACATTTTATGCACTTGCCTAACGAAAAGACTTTGCTTTTCTCCAAAACCATTTGTACTGTGATTTTCTCGGTCCATTGCATACGAATTCCACACCAGTTTGACCGGATATGAATAGATGAAACCGGAAATACCCGGTTTTGTTTTGGCTCACTCAATCCCAGATATTGCTACAGCCTCTGTGTTTTTTTTTTTCTGGATACTATCAATGAACTTTATTGTTTTGAATGCTTTTTATCAGGGAACATTTTATTTTGAGCTTGGATACAGTAACTGGTTCCACATGGAGAAACAAGCTCTACATATTCGTATTTTCTAGGGAGAAAGCTAGAGGAACTGCGGCAAACAAACATGATATTTTTGTTTGTATAGATGACATTTTATGCACTTGCCTAATTAAAAGACTTTGCTTTTCTCCAAAACCTTTTTTACTGTGATTTTCTTGGTCCATTGCATACAAATTCCAAACCACTTGGTCTGGATATCACTGGATGAATCCACAAATATCCAGTTTTGTTTTGGCTAACTCAAACCGAAATATTGTGAAAGCCTCTGTGTTAGTGTTTTCTGGATATTATCGATGGACTTTATTGTTTTGAATGTTTTTATCAGGGAACATTTAATTTTGTACCGTAGAAACATTAATTGCTTCATCATGAGGACACCAGCTCTACACATTCATATTTTCTAGGGAGAAACCTAGAGGAACTTTGGCAAACAAACATGATATTTCTGTTTGTATAGATGACTTTTTATGCACTTGCCTAACGAAAAGACTTTGCTTTTCTCCAAAACCATTTGTACTGTGATTTTCTCGGTCCATTGCATACGAATTCCACACCAGTTTGTCCGGATATGACTGGATGAAACCGGAAATATCTGGTTTTGTTTTGGCTAACTCAATCCCAGTTATTGCTACAACTACTGTGTTTCTGCATTCCTGATATTATCCACAGACTTTATTGTTTTGAATGTTTTTTATCAGGGAACGTTTAATTTTGTATCGTTGAAACACTAATTGTTTCCACATGGAGACACCAGCTCTACACATTCATATTTTCTAGGGAGAAAGCTAGAGGAACTGTGGCAAACAAACATGATATTTCTGTTTGCATCAATGACATTTTATTCACTTGCCTAACAAAAAGACTTTGCTTTTCTCCAAAACCATTTGTACTCTGATTTTCTCGGTCCATTGCATACGTCTTCCACACCAGTGTGTCCAGATATGACTTGAAGAAACCGGAAATATCTGGTTTTGTTTTGCTAACTGAATCCCAGATATTGCTTCAGCCTCTATGTTTGTTTTTGCTGGATATTATCCACAGACTTTATTGTTTTGAAAGTTTTTTATCGGGGTACATTTTATTTTTAGCTTGGATACAGTAATTGGTTCCACATGGAGACACCAGCTCTACACATTCGTATTTTCTAGGGAGAAAGCTAGAGGAACTGCGACAAACAAACATGATATTTCTGTTTGTATAGATGACATTTTATGCACTTGACTAAAGAAAAGACTGCTTTTCTCCAAACCATTTTTACTTGGTTTTCTCAGTCCATTGGATACGAATTCCACACCAGTTTTTCCGGATATGACTAGATGAAACCGGAAATATCCAGTGTGTTTTCACTACTCAATGCGAATTACTGTGAAAGCCTCTGTGTTTGTGTTTTCTTGATATTATCGATGGACTTTATTATTTTGAATGTTTTTATCAGGGAACATTTAATTTTGAACCGTAGAAACACCATTTTTACTGTGATTTTCTCTGTCCATTGCATACGAATTCCACACCAGTTTGTCCGGATATGACTGGATGAAACCCGAAATATCTGGTTGTGTTTTGGCTAACTCAATCCGAAATACTGTGAAAGCCTCTGTGTTTGTGTATTCCTGATATTATCCACGGACTTTATTTTTTCGAATGTTTTTTTTCAGGGAACATTTAATTTTGTGCTTGGAAACATTAATTGGTCCACATGGAGACACAAGCTCTACACATTCATATTTTCTAGGGAGAAAGCTGGAGGAACTGTGGCAAACAAACATGATATTTCTGTTTGTATCGGTGACATTTTATGCATTGGCCAACGATGTATAAATGATATTTTATCTACTTGCCATTGAAAAGACTTTGGTTTTCTCCAAAACTATTTTTACTGTGATTTTCTCAATCCATTGCATACGAATTCCACACCAGTTTGTCAGGATATGACTGGATGAAACCAGAAATATCTGGTTGCTTTTTTGCTAACTCAATCCGAAATATTGCTACAGCCTCTGTGTTTGTGTATTCCTGATATTATCAACGGACTTTATGGTTTTGAATGTTTTTTATTAGGGAACATTTTATTTTGATCTTGGAAACACTAATTGGTTCCACATGGAGACACCAGCTCTACACATTCGTATTTTCTAGGGAGAAAGCTAGAGGAACTGCGACAAACATGATATTTCTGTTTGTATAGATGACATTTTATGCACTTGCCTAATGAAAAGACTTTGCTTTTCTCCAAAACCATTTTTACTGTGATTTTCTCGGTCCATTGCATACGAATTCCACTCCAGTTTATCCAGATATGACTGGATGAAACCAGAAATATCCGTTTGTGTTTTGGCTAACTCAATGCGAAATATTGTGAAAGCCTCTGTGTTTGTGTTTTCTGCATATTATCAACGGACTTTAGTTTTTTGAATGTTTTTTATCGGGGAACATTTTATTTTAAGCTTGGATACAGTAATTGGTTCCACATGGAGACACCAGCTCTACACATTCGTATTTTCTGGGGAGAAAGCTAGAGGAACTGCGGCAACAAAACATATTTCTGTTTGTATCGATCACATTTTATGCACTTGCCTAACGAAAAGACTTTGCGTTTCTCCAAAACAATTTTTACTGTAAATATCTTGGTCCATTGCATATGAATTCCACACCAGTTTGTCCAGATATGACTTGATGTAACCGGAAATATCCGGTTTTGTTTTGGCTAACTCAATCCCAGATATTGCTACAGCCTCTTGTTTGTTTATTCCTGATATTATCCACGGACTTTATTGTTTTGAATGTTTTTTATCAGGGAACGTTTAATTTTGTGCTAGGAATCACTAATTGGTTCCACATGGACACTCCAGTTCTACACATTCATATTTTCCAGGGAGAAAGCTAGAGGAACCGCGACAAACAAACATGATATTTCTGTTTGTATAGATATATTTTATGCACTTGCCTAACAAAAAGACTGTGCTTTTCTCCAAAACCTTTTTTACTGTGATTTTTTGGTTTCATTGCATACGAATTCCTCACCACTTTGTCCGGATATGACTGGATGAAACCAGAAATATCCGGTTGTGTTTTGGCTAACTCAATCCAAAATATTGTGAAAGCCACTGTGTTTGTGTTTTCTGGATATTATCAACAGACTTTATTTTTTTTCTTTTTTTTTTAGCTTTTATTTAATGAATATAAATTTCCAGTGTACAGTTTATGGTTTACAATGGCTTCCCCCTCCCATAACTTCCCTCCCACCCACAACCCTCCCCTCTCCCGCTCCCTCTCCTCTTTATTTTGCATCAAGTTTCATTTTCAATTCTCTTTATATACAGAAGATCAATTTAGTATATATGAAGTAAAGATTTCAACACTTTGCACCCACATAGAAACACCAAGTGAAACATACTGTTTGAGTACTAGTTATAGCATTAAATCACAATGGACAGCACATTAAGGACAGAGATCCCACTTGAGGAGCAAGTGCACAGTGGCTCCTGTTGTTGACCCAACAAATTGACACTCTAGTTTATGCGCCAGTGACCATCCTAGGCTGTCATCATGAGTTGCCAAGGCTATGGAAGCCTTCCAAGTTTACCGAATCTGATCATATTTACACAAGTTCATAAAAGACAGAGTGAGGATAGTAACCAATGATCCTAAGAGTGGCATTTACCAGGTTTGAACAATTATACAGCATTAAGTGGGGAAGAGGACCATCAGTACACACAGGTTGGGAGTAGAGCCATTGGTGGTAGAGTAGAGGTTATGATTACAAAGGAATGAGGCCCAAGTGCACTAGACAGGGCCTAGAACAAAGGACAGTCATTATTAGAGGAGCTAAGAAAGGTGCTGTCTAAGCTACAAGTAATTTTTCTGATTGACAGGCAAATAGAACCTGATAGAAGGGACTTGATAATAATCTGGTGGGCTTTAGGCCTTGTCAATTCAGAGGCCCAGACCTATCTATCTCTTCACATGGGGTATATCCTAAGGGAGGTGTGAACCTCCTAGGGGAAGGCACTCTGTTGACTTTCATTACTTGGCTGGCCTGGGAGGAGAGCTGGCCAGGAAAAGGCAGGGGGCATCTCTAACTAGAAATTTACAGTTCTGCCTGCAATGTTGCTGACCCTACTTTACCAAACCCTCAGCTGCAGTGGTCACTTTGGAAGTTGGGCTGAGTGAAGGGCTTTTCAGCTTAGAGCCAATAAGATCTGTGGCTCTGACCTGGGCATCCTTCGACTCCAGGGCAGGTCCATTTCCAGTGATCCAACTCTTGGCAGAGCTACCAGGGCTCTTCACAAGCTGACTTCTGCTGAAGCCCAGGCTTACCACCTTGAAAGCCACTGCAGTGGACTGGCCTGTTGGGTCTCCTTGAGGGCAGATCATTGTACAGATCAGCCATTAATAGGCCTGCCACCCATTCTTTCTGATGCCGAGCTTTCTTTTGCTCCTGGTTTGTGTTAAAGCAGACCAGAGGATGCAAGTCAAGGGAGTGCCCAAGTCCCATCTCTAATCTTCGGTGGCCTGAACTGCAAGTCTATAGTCACAGGCATGTTCTGCAGTAGTTTTTCTAAGGTAGACAATGCCCATGAGGAAAATTATATTCTCACTTTAAAACTTTCTTTCCCTTTTGTCTGAAAGGGAGGTTTTTTCTACTTACTGTAAACTTCACTGATGGCAAAGTGAATCTACTATGAGATTATTATTTAAGTTCTTATTTTGGCTATGCTATTACAGAAAAATGTTAGCCATCTCTTTTATAAGGTCTAAAGATTAAATTGTGCGTCCTACAGATTCCTTCATAATAGAATTTGTTTCCTACCTTGAAGAGAATAGAGAAATGAAAGAACAAGTTGGGCTTAGAATAGAGAAATGAGGGAGCAAGTCCTAGATCGCTTGCTGACAATAGCAATATTACATGAATACTTAGCAAACCGTTTCAACCATTAGATAACAACTTAAGAAAACATTTACCAGAAGGTCCAATGCATTCTATAAATTTTAAGAATCATGTATTTGAAAACACCTCTTAAATATCTAACATGGTGTAGTTTGTTTAGCCAGTAAACTTAAGCACAACCATCTAAAATGTTTTTAGTTTCTTTCTACCAACACGTTTAAAACATATGATACACAGATTCAGGTCACATAAATTAAAATGTATCTTTGATTGATTTCAGCAGTTAAATTTATGGACAATCTTATCTATAAGCCATTTAAAATAAAACTCTTAATAAAATTTCCCCATGTGGACATACAATATGTACACACATATAACATAGCATAATAGACCAATATAGAAATTTTAATAATAGCTTTTAAAATCTTTATCTCTTTTTCTAGATTGCCAATGGATTTGAATTGCTTTTTGTTTTTAGTAACTTCAGTTAACCATACTTTCTCTCAGTTGGTACTGTTAATACATTATTGGCTTCATCTGTTTACAGAGCCATCGCAAAGTACTGAATACAATAAAAGTAGCTGGAAAAAGTCCATAGAAACCTATAGGAGGACAGCTAAACACAGAACCTACAACACTTTAGTTTTATGAGCAGCACGTCATATATAACTATGGATGACAAAAGACTTTAAGTCGCCATGTTTAAAATTATAAACTCATCAACCAACAAGAGGCACTTGCTTTCTTCACAGTATTTTTGAAAGCACCTGTAGGATTTTGCAAGTATTTAACCCTTTAGGCCTCTGGGGCTTTCTCATTAAGATAACTATCATGTCTAGTAACACAAGATCATTAGACTTTTTAATTCTCAAACATTTGTATTAATAGCATTTTCCATTATAGAAACTTAAAGTCTGGTACCACATCACATCCTGACAGTCCTTCTAATATAATCCAAATAGCCTGCTTAGTTGGTGTCTCTATAAGATGAGAGACATAGGTCCTTCGATTTTTTCAGTTGGGCCCAAACTGGAGAAACCAAAGTCCAGGATTTACTGGATATTTTAGAGACCAGATTGTTTGAAACTTTGATTTTGTGAATGCCTGTCAAGAATGCCAAGAAGGCTCAAAATCCAAAATATCTGGTTGAAATAAGATTCTTTAAAATCATGATATCACATAGACCAAATTTGATCATTGTTACAAGGTGACTATTCAAATCTTTGAAAATAAGCGCATATTTAAATAACCCATAGCTCTTAATAAAAATTCAGCTGTTTTTGTACAATTAGAATTGAACAGACATCAAGAGCACATAATAGATTACTTTAACATATTGCTTTAACAGAGCATCAGAGTTTAATTCTATGTCAAAGAGAAAGTGAGCTTCCTGTGGTCTTTTGCTGTGAGGTTTCCTTCCTTTACCTTCTTTCATATTGGTGACCGTGTTTCTGTGTTTCTGTGTGTAACACATCTTTAAGCATCTTTGCAGGGCAGGATGAGTGGCAACAAATTCTTTCAGTTTCTGTTTGCTATGAAAAGTCTTAATTTCACCTTCATTCACAAATGAGAGCTTTGCAGGATATAGTATTCTGGGCTGGCAGTTTTTCTCTCTTAATACCTGGGCTATGTCTCGCCATTCCCTTCAAGCTTGTAGGGTTTCTGATGAGAAGTCTGCTGTGAGTCTAATTGGAGATCCTCTAAGAATAATCTGACGTTTCTCTCTTGCACATTTTAGGATCTTTTCTTTATGTTTCACTGTGGTGAGTTTGATTACAACATGTCGTGGTGAGGATCTCTTTTGGTCATGTTTATTAGGGGTTCTATAAGCTTCCTGTACTAAGATGCCTCTGTCCTTCTCCAAACCTGGGAAATTTTCTGCTAGTATCTCACTGAAAATGCCTTCTAATCCTTTCTCCCTCTCCATGCCTTCAGGAACTCCTAGAACCCGAATGTTGGGTTTTTGAATAGTATCCTCTAGATTCCTGACAATATTTTTTAGATTTCTGATTTCTTCTTCTTTTCTTTGGTTTGCCTGTTTCTTTTCCTGTTCTCCGTCTTCTAAGTCTGATATTCTCTCTTCTGCTTTGCCCATTCTGTTTTTAAGGCTCTCTAATGTGTTTGTCATTTGATCTATTGAATTCTTCATTTCATTATGATTTCTCGTCACTATCACAGTTTCTTGTTCCACTAGTTGTTTCATTTCATTTTGATTCCTCCTTAATATTTCATTTTCACGAGAGAGATTTTCTATCTTGTCCATGAAGGATTTCTGTAGTTCAAGAATTTGTTTTTGAGAACTTCTTAATGTTCTTATCAATTTTTTGAGATCCGCTTCTTGCATTTCTTCGATCTCAAGATCTTCATAATCTTGAATTGGGGTGCCTTTTTCCTTTGGGGGCATCATAGTGTCTTCCTTGTTCTTGTTAGCTTGGTTTTTGCGTTTGTTGTTTGGCATGTTGCAGATATTTGGTTTCTTCACTGTGGTGTTTTTTCTTGTTACACTATGGCTCTATATTAAGTGGACTGTCTGCTTTCAGTGGAGTCTTAGAGGCTTGAGATGAGTGTGGACTGAGAGCTGTGTTTGGTTCCTCAGGGTTGAGGGTGTGTCAAAGATGACACTCCCAGGTTAGGTGTGGTAAATGTCTCTTTCTTTTTTTGATTCAAAAGGGAAGTAATTCTGCACAGCTGAACGTAATTGGAGGTAGTTAGCAGGCAAATGATATACCCACAGGAGCCAGAGATCGGAAGCTCTTTCCCAAGGACCACACAGGAAATCTGTGCTGCCCTCAGTGTGGGCTCCAATTCTCCTGCAGTCTCCCACTGGGTTGCCAAGTTAGATCCTAACCTCCTGTTATTTCACCCCTCCCCCCAGAGTCAGGTTTTTCTGCTAGGCTCAGGGCTGGTGCAGACCTGAGGTCGCCCTGCTTATGACGTATGTCCAAAATGGTGCCTGCTCTGTCTTGCTCACCTTTGAGAGGTGAGCGGAGAGAGAGACACTTGTGTCCGTATCGGTCACTTTTTCTATTTTTTTCCTCTCTCTCTTCTAGTTAGACTGGTGAATTTTTCCCCACGGAGTTTCAAGCCTTGTCCCCTCTAGCCTCCTCTTTCCACTTGCCCGCTGGTGTCTCGGGCTATTGACGTTCGGCTCACCTCACGTTCCAGCGCTGGTGTGTTGAGTCTGCCGCTGGTGTCCCGAACTTGGGCTCCCATGCTCTCCACGCAGATACACTGTGAATCACTAGTTCCAGAAGAGTTTCCTCTGCTGTTTCATCCTCTACTCTTCCTTGACCCTGCAGAATCTCCACTTATATTAAACTGTCTCTCCGCGGACTAATAGTGTGCTCCCTGCCTATTCTACCATCTTGCCACTCTCCTAATTTCCTATCCGGACGTTATTCTTTAGAATGTTTTTTATCGGGGAACATTTTATTTTGAGCTTGGATACAGTAATTGGTTCCACATGGAGACACCAGCTGAACATATTCGTATTTTCTAGGGAGAAATCTAGAGGAACTGCAGCAAACAAACATGATATTTCTGTTTGTATACATGATATTTATGCACTTGACTAACAAAAAGTCTTTGCTTTTCTCCAAAACCATTTTAACTGTGATTTTCTCGGTCCATTGCATACGAATTCCACACCAGTTTGTCCCGATATGACTGGATGAAACCAGAAATAACGGCTTTGTTTTGGCTAACTCAATGTGAAATATTATGAATGTCTGTGTTTGTGTTTTCTGGATATTATCGATGGATTTTATTGTTTTGAATGTTTTTATCAGGAAACATTTAATTTTGTAACGTAGATACACTAATTGGTTCATGATGGGGACACCAGCTCTAACATTCGTATTTTCTAGGGAGAAAGCTAGAGGAACTGTGGTAAAGAAACATGATATTTCTGTTTGTATAGATGACATTTTATGCACTTGCCTAATCAAAAGACTTTGCTTTTCTCCAAAACCATTTGTACTGTGATTTTCTCGGTCCATTGCATACGAAATCCACTCCAGTTTGTCCGGATATGACTGGATGAAACTGGAAATATTTGGTTTTGTTTTGGCTAACTGAATCCCAGATATTGCTACAGCCTCTTTGTTTGTGTTTTCTGGATATTATCAACGGACTTTACTTTTTGAATGTTTTTTATCGCAGAACACTTTATTTTGAGCTAGGATACAGTAATTGGTTCCACATGTAGACAACAGTTAAACATATTCGTATTTTCTAGGGGGAAAGCTAGAGGAACTGCTGCAAAGAAACATGATATTTCTGTTTGTATCGATGACATTTTATGCACTTGCCTAACAAAACGACTGTGCTTTCTCCAAAACCATTTTTACTGTGATATTCTCGGTCCATTGCATCTGAATACCAAACTACTTTTTCCGGATATGACTGGATAAAAATGGAAATATGCGGTTTTTTTTTGCTAACTCAATGCGAAATATTGTGAAAGTTTCTCTGTTTGTGTTTTCTGGATACTATCGATGGACTTTATGGTTTTGAATGTTTTTATCAGGGAACATTAAATTCTGTACCGTAGAAACTCTAATTGCATCATCATGGTGACACCAGCTCTACACATTCGTATTTTCTAGGGAGAAAGCTAGAGGAACTGCGACAAATAAACATGATATTTCTGTTTGTATAAATGACATTTTATGCACTTGCCTAACGAAAAGATTTTGCATTCCTCCAAACCAATTTTACTGTGATTTTCTCGGTGCATTGCATACGAATTCCACCCCAGTGGTCCGAATATTACTGGATACAATCGGAAATATCTGATTTTGGTTTGGCTAACTCATTCCGAAATATTGTGAAAGCCTCTGTGTTTCTGTTTTTCGGATATTATCGAAGGACTTTATTCTTTTTATTTTTTTTTTATCGGGGAACATTTAATTTAGTGCTTGGAAACACTAATTGGTTCCACATGGAGACACCAGCTCTACACATGCTTATTTTCTAGGGAGAAAGCTAGAGGAACTGCAACAAACAAACATGATATTTCAGTTTGTATAGATGATATTTTATGCACTTGCCTAATGAAAAGACTTTGCTTTTCTCCAAAACCATTTTTACTGTGATTTTCTCGGTCCATTGCATACGAATTGCACACCAGTTTGTCCAGATATGACTGGATGACACCAGAAATATCCGGTTGTGTATTTGCTAACTCAATCGGATTGTTGTTAAAGCATCTGTGTTTGTGTTTTCTGGATATTATCAATAGACTCATTGCTTTGAATGTTTTTATCAGGGAACATTTAATTTTGTACTGTTGAAACACTAATTGTTTCATAATGGGAACACCAGCTCTACACATTCGTATTTTCTTGGGAGAAAGGTAAAGGAATTGTGGGAAACAAACATGTTATTTCTGTTTCTTTAGATGACATTTTATGCAGTTGCCTAACGAAAATACCTTGCTTTACTGCAAAACCATTTTTATTGTGATTTTCATGGTCCATTGCATACGAATTCCACACCACTTTGTCCGGATATGACTGCATGAAACCAGAAATATCTGGTTGTGTTTTGGCTAACTGAATCCGAAATATTGCTACAGCCTCTGTGTTTCTGCATTCCTGATATTATACACGGACTTTATGGTTTTGAATGTTTTTTATCAGGGAACTTTTAATTTTGTGCTTGGAAACACTAACTGTTTCCACATGGAGACACCAGCTCTACACATTCGTATTTTCTAGGGAGAAAGCTAGAGGAACTGTGGCAAATAAACATGATATTTCTGTTTGTATAGATGACATTTTCTGCACTTGCCTAATCAAAAGACTTTGCTTTTCTCCAAAACCATTTGTACTCTGATTTTCTCGGTCCATTGCATACCAATTCCAACCACTTTGTCCGATATGACTGGATGAAACCGGAAATCCGGTTTTGTTTTGGCTAACGCAATCCGAAATATTGTGAAATCTCTGTGTTTGTGTATTCCTGATATTATCCACGGACTTTATTGTTTTGAAAGTTTTTATCGGGGAACATTTTATTTTGAGCTTGGATACAGTAACGGTTCTGCATGGAGACACCAGCTCTACACATTCGTATTTTCTAGGGAGAAAGCTAGAGGAACTGCGGCAAACAAACATGATATTTCTGTTTGTATAGATGAAATTTTATACACTTGCCTAAAGAAAAGACTTTTCTTTTCTCCAAAACCATTTTTACTGTGATTTTCTCGGTCCATTGCATACGTATACTACACCACTTTGTCCGGATATGACTGGATGAAACCGGAAATATCCTGTTTTGTTTTGGCTAACTCAATCACAGATATTGCTACAGCCTGTGTGTTTCTGTTTTCTGGATATTATCCATGGACTTTATTTTTTTGAATATTTTTTTTTCAGGTAACTTTTAATTTTTTGCTTGGAAACACTAATTGGTTCAACATGGAGACACCAGCTCTACACATTCGTATTTTTTAGGGAGAAAGCTAGAGAAACTGCGGCAAACAAATATGATATTTCTGTTTGTATTGATGACATTTTATACACTTGCCTAACGAAAAGAGTTTGCTTTTCTCCAAAACCATTTGTACTGTGATTTTCTCGGTCCATTGCATATGAATTCCAAACCAGTTTTTGCGAATATAACTGCATGAAACCAGAAATATCCAGTTGTGTTTTGGCTAACTCAATGCGAAATATTGCTAGAGCCTCTGTGTTTGTGTATTCCTGATATTATCAACGGAATTTATTTTTTTGAATGTTTTTTTTTGTCAGGGAGCATTTATTTTTGTGCTTGGAAACACTAATTGGTTCCACATGGAGACACCAGCTCTACACATTCATATTTTCTACGGAGAAAGCTAGAGGAAATGCAGCAAAGAAACATGATACTTCTGTCTCTATAGATGACATTTTATGTACTTGCCTAATGAAAAGACTTTGATTTTCTCCAAAACCATTTTTCCTGTGATTTTCTCAGTCCCGTGCGTACGAATTCCACCTCGCTTTTTCCGGATATGACTGCATTCAACCAGGAATATCCGGTTATGTTTTGGCTAACTCAATCGCGGATATTGCTACAGCCTCTGTGTTTCTGTTTTCCAGATATTATCAACAGAATTTATTGTTTTGAATATTTTTATCAGGTAACATTTAATTTTGTACAATAGAAACACTAATAGTTTCAAAATGGAGACACCAGTCTAAACAATCTTATGTTCTAGGGAGAAAGCTAGAGGAACTGCGGTAAACAAACATGATATTTCTGTTTGTATACGTGACATTTTATGCACTTGCCTAATGAAAAACTTTGCTTTTCTCCAAACCATATTTACTGTGATTTTCTCGGTCCACGGCACACAAATTCCACCAAACTTTGTCCGGATATGACTGGATAAAACCAGGAATATTCGGTTGTGTTTTGACTTCCTATATCCCAGATATTGCTACAGCCTCAGTGTCTGTGTTTACTGGATGTTATGGATGGATATTATTGTTTTCTAAGTTTTTTATCAGTGAACATTTAATTTTGTGCTGGGAAACACTAATTGGTTCCACATGGAGACACCTGCTCTACACTTTCTTATATTCCAGGGAGAAAGCTAAAGGAACTGCGGCAAACAAACATGATATTTCTGTTTGTATACATGACATTTTATGCACTTGCAAAGGAAAAGACATTGCTTTTCTCCAAAACGATTTTTGCTGTGATTTTCTCAGTACATTGCATAAGAATTCTGCCACACTTTGTTGGATATGACTGGGTGAAAGCAGAAATATCCGGTTGTGTTTTGGCTTAAATATATCCCAGGTATTGCTACAGCCTGTGTGTTTGTGTTTTCCGGATATTATCAATGGACTTTATGGTTTTCCATGTTTTTTATCAGGGAACATTTAATTTTGTGCTGGAAGCACTAATTGCTTCCACATGGAGACACTAGCTCTACAAATTCGTATTTTCTAGGGAGAAAGCTAGAGGAACTGCGGCAAAGAAACATGATATTTCTGTTTGGATAGATGACATTTGATGCACTTGCCTGAAGAAACGACTTTGCTTTTCTCCAAAACAATTTTTACTGTGATTTTCTCGGTCCATTGCATAAGAATTCCACCAAACTTTGTCCGGATATGACTTGATGAAACCAGAAATATCCGGTTGTGTTTTGGCTAACTCAATCCCAGATATTGCTACGGCCTCTATGTTTGTGTTTTCTGGATATTATCAACGGACTTTATGGTTTTCAATGTACTTTATCAGGGAACATTTATTTTTGTACCATAGAAACACTAATATGTTCAACATGGAGACACCAGTAACACATTCCTATGTTCTAGGGAGAAAGCTCGAGGAACTGTGGCCAAGAAAATGATATTTCTGTTTGTATACATGACATTTTATGCAGTTACCTAACGAAAAACAAAATTTGCTTTTTTCCAAAACCATTTTACTGTGATTTTCTCGGTCCATTACATCCGAATTCCACACCACTTTGTCTGGATATGCCTGGATGAAAACAGAAATATCCGGTTTTGTTTTGGCTAACTCAATCCCAGATATTGCTACAGCCTCTGTGTTTGTGTTTTCTGGATATTATCAACTGACTTTATTTTTTGAATGTTTTTTATTGGGGAACATTTTATTTTGAGCTTGGATACAGTAACGGTTCTCCATGGAGACACCAGCTCTACATGTTCGTATATTCTAGGGAGAAAGCCAGAGGAACTGCAGCAAACAAACATGATATTTCTGTTTATATAGATGACATTTTATGCACTTGCATAAAAAAATAATTTTCTTTTCTCCAAAACCATTTTTACTGTGATTTTCTCCGTCCATTGCATACGAATTCAACAACACTTTGTCCGGATATGACTGGATGAAACCAGAAATATTCAGTTGTGTTTTGGCTAACTCAATCAAAAATATTGCTACAGCTTCTGTGTTTGTGCATTCCTTTTATTATCCACAGACTTTATTGTTTTGAATGTTATTTATCAGGGAGCATTTAATTTTGTTCCGTTGAAACACTAATTGGTTCATAATGGAGATACCAGTTCTACATATTTGAATTTTCTACGGAGAAAGCTAGAGGAACTGCCACAAACAAACATGATATTTCTGTTTGTATCGATGATATTTTATCTACTTTCCTAATGAAAAGACTTTGCTTTTCTCCAAAACCATTTTTACTGTGATTTTCTCGGTCCATTGCATACGAATTCCACCCCACTTTCCGGATATGACTGCGTGCAACCAGAAATATCCGGTTGTGTTTTGGCTAACTCAATCCCAGATATTGCTACAGCCTCTCTGTTTGTGTTTTCTGGATATTATGGATGTACTTTCTTGTTTTGAATGTTTTAGTCAAGGAACATTTAATTTTGTGCTGGGAAACACGAATTCGTTCCACATGGAGACACCAGCTCTACACATTCGTATTTTCTAGGGAGAAAGGTAGAGGAACTGCGGCTAACAAACATGATATTTCTGTTTGTATAGAAGACATTTTATGCACTTGCGAAGGAAAAGACTTTGCATTTCTCCAAAACCATTTTTGCTGTGATTTTCTCAGTACATTGCATACGAATTCTGCCCCACTTTCCGGACATGACTGGGTGAAACCAGAAATATCCGGTTTTGTTTTGGCTTACTATATCCCAGATATTGCTACTGCCTCTGTGTTTGTGTTTTCTGGATATTATCAACGGACTTTATGGTTTTCCATGTTTTTTATCAGGGAACTTTTAATTTTGTACCATAGAAACACTAATCGGTTCCACATGGAGACACCAGTACCACATTTCTATGTTCTAGGGAGAAAGCTAGAGGAACTGCAAATCTATATGATATGTCTGTTTCTATAGATGACATTTTATGCACTTGCGAAGGAAAATAATTTTTGATTTTCTCTAAAACCATTTTTACTGTGATTGTTTTGGTCCATTGCATAGGAATTCCAACCCACTTTGTCCGGATATGACTGGATGAAACCAGAAATATCCAGTTGTGTTTTGGCTAACTCAATCCCAGATATTGTGAAAGCCTCTGTGTTACTGTTTTCCGGATATTATCAACGGACTTTATGGTTTTGCATGTCTTTTACCAGGGAACATTTAATTTTGTACCGTAGAAACACTAATTGGTTCCACATGGAGACACCAGCTCTAGACATTCGTATTTTCTAGGGAGAAAGCTAGAGGAACTGCGACAAAGAAACATGATATTTCTGTTTCTATAGATGACATTTTATGCACTTGCCTAACGAAAAGACTTTGCTTTTCTCCAAAACTGTTTTCACTGTGGTTTTCTCGGTCCATTGCATACGAATTCCACTCCACTTTTTGTGGATATGACTGGATGAAACCAGAAATATCCGGTTGTGTTTTGGCTAACTCAATCCCAGATATTGTGAAAGACTCTGTGTTGGTGTTTTCCAGATATTATCAACGGAATTTATGATTTTCCATGTTTTATATCAGGGAACATTTCATTTTGTGCTGGGAAACCCTTTGGTTCCACATGGAGACACCATCTCTACATATTCGTATTTTCTAGGAAGAAATCTAGAGGAACTGCGGCAAAAAAACATGATGTTTCTGTTTGTATACATGACATTTTATGCACTTGCCTAAAGAAAAGACTTTGCTTTTCTCCAAACCATTTTTAATGTGATTTTCTCGGTCCATTGCATATGAATTCCACACCTCTTTCTCCGGATATGACTGGATGAAACCAGAAATATCCGAGTGTGTTTTGACTTACTATATCCCATATATTGCTATAGCCTCAGTGTCTGTGTTTGCTGGATATTATGGATGGATTTAATTGTTTTCAATGTTTTTTATCAGGGAACATTTAATTTTGTGCTGGGAAACACTAATTGGTTCCACATGGAGTCACCAGCTCTACACATTCGTATTCTCTAGGGAAAAATCTAGAGGAACTCTGGCAAACCAATATGATATTTCTGTTTGTATAGATGACATTTTATGCACTGGACGAAGGAAAAATCTTTTTGATTTTCTCCAAAACCATTTTCACTGTGATTTTCTCGGTCCATTACATACGAATTCCACACCACTGTCCGAATATGACAGGATGAAAACAGAAATATCCGGTTGTGTTTTGGCTTACTATATCCCAGATATTGTTACAGCCGCTGTGTTTGTGTTTTCTGGATATTATCGATACACTTTACTGTTTTGAATGTTTTTATCAAGGAACATTTAATTTTTTGCTGGGAAACACTAATTGGTTCCACATGGAGACACCAGCTCTACACATTTGTATTTTCTAGGGAGAAATCTAGAGGAACTGCGGCAAACAAACATGATATTTCTGTTTGTGTAGATGACATTTTATGCACTTGCCTAACGAAAAGACTTTGCTTTTCTCCAAAACCATTTTTACTGTGATTTTCTCGGTCCACTGCATAGGAATTCCACCCCGCTTTGTCCGGAATCACTGCATGCAACCAGAAATATCCGGTTGTATTATGCCTAACACAATCCCAGATATTGCTATAGCCTGTGTGTTTCTGTTTCTGGATATTATCAACGGACTTAACTGTTTTTAATGTTTCTTATCAGGAAACATTTAATTTTGTACAATAGATACACTAATAGTTTCAACATGGAGACACAATCGCATGTTCTAGGGAGAAAGCAAGAGGAACTGCGGCAAACAAACATGATATTTCCTTTTGTATACATGACATTTTATGCACATGCCTAACGAAAAAACTTTGCTTTTCTCCAAAAACATTTTTACTGTGATTTTCTCGCTCCATTGCATATGAATTCCACCAACCTTTGTCCGGATATGACCGGATGAAACCAGAAATATCAGGTTGTGTTTTGCCTAAGTATATCCCTGATATTGCTACAGCGTCTTTGTTTGTTTTTTCTGGATATTATCGATGGGTTTTATTATTTTGAATGTTTTTAACATTCAACATTTAATTTTGTGCTGGGAAACACTAATTGGTTCCACATGTAGTCACCAGCTCTACGCATTCGTATTTTCTAGGCTGAAATCTAGAGGAACTGTGGCAAACAATCATGATATTTCTGTTTGTATAGATGACATTTTATGCACGTGCCTAACGAAAAGACTTTGCTTTTTTCCAAAACCATTTTTCCTGTGATTTTCTCGGTCCATTGCATACAAATTCCACCAAACTTTGTCCGGATATGACTGGATGAAAACACAAATATCCGGTTGTGTTTTGACTTACTATATCCCAGATATTGCCACAGAATCAGAGTCTGTGTTTACTGGATATTATCGATGGATTTTATTGTTTTGCATGTTTTTTATAGGGAACATTTAATTTTGTGCTGGGAAATACTAATAGGTTCCACATGGAGACAACAGCTCTACACATTCTTAATTTCTAGGGAGAAAGCTAGAGGAACTGCGGCAAACAAACATGATATTTCTGTTTGTATACATGACATTTATGCACTTGCCTAAGGAAAAGACTTTGCTTTTCTCCAAAACCATTTTTAATGTGATTTTCTCGGTCCATTGCATACGAATTCCTCCCCAATTTGTTTGCATATGACTGCATGCAACCAGAAATATCCGGTTGTATTTTGGCTAACTCAATCCCAGATATTGCTACAGCCTCTGTATCTGTGTTTTCTGGATATTATCGATGGACTTTATTGTTTTGAATGTTTTTTATCAGGAAAAATTTAATTTTGTGCTGGGAAACACTAATTGTTTATACATGAAGACACCAGCTCTACACATTCGTATTTTCTAGGGAGAAAGCTAGAGTAACTGTGGTAAACAAACATGATATTTCTGTTTTTATAGATGACATTTTATGCACTTGCCTAACGAAAAGACTTTGCTTTTCTCCAAAACCATTTTTCCTGTGATTTTCTCTGTCCATTGCATACAAATTCCACCAAACTTTGTCCGGATATGACTGGATGAAAACAGAAATGTCCGGTTGTGTTTTGACTTACTATATCCCAGATATTGCTACAGCATCAGAGTCTGTGTTTACTGGATATTATCGATGGATTTTATTGTTTTGCATGTTTTTTATAGGGAACATTTAATTTTGTGCTGGGAAATACTAATAGGTTCCACATGGAGACAACAGCTCTACACATTCTTAATTTCTAGGGAGAAAGCTAGAGGAACTGCGGCAAACAAACATGATATTTCTGTTTGTATACATGACATTTTATGCACTAGCCTAACGAAAAGACATTGCTTTTCTCCAAAACCATTTTTACTGTGTTTTTCTTGGTCCAATGCATACGAATTCAACAGCAGTTTATCCCGATATGACTAGATGCAACCAGAAATATCCGGTTGTGTTTTGGCTAACTCAATCCGAAATATTGAGAATGCCTCTGTGTTTGTGATTTCTGGATATTATCGATGGACTTTATTGTTTTGAATAATTTAATCAGGGAACATTTAATTTTCTACCATAGAAACACTAATTAATTCACCATGGAGAAACCAGCTCTACACATTCTTATTTTCTAGGGAGAATTCTAGAGGAAATGCGGCTAACAAACATGATATTTCTGTTTGTATAGAAGACATTTTATGCACTTGCGAAGGAAAAGACTTTGCATTTCTCCAAAACCATTTTTGCTGTGATTTTCTCAGTACATTGCATACGAATTCTGCCCCACTTTCCGGACATGACTGGGTGAAACCAGAAATATCCGGTTTTGTTTTGGCTTACTATATCCCAGATATTGCTACTGCCTCTGTGTTTGTGTTTTCTGGATATTATCAACGGACTTTATGGTTTTCCATGTTTTTTATCAGGGAACTTTTAATTTTGTACCATAGAAACACTAATCGGTTCCACATGGAGACACCAGTACCACATTTCTATGTTCTAGGGAGAAAGCTAGAGGAACTGCAAATCTATATGATATGTCTGTTTCTATAGATGACATTTTATGCACTTGCGAAGGAAAATAATTTTTGATTTTCTCTAAAACCATTTTTACTGTGATTGTTTTGGTTCATTGCATAGGAATTCCAACCCACTTTGTCCGGATATGACTGGATGAAACCAGAAATATCCAGTTGTGTTTTGGCTAACTCAATCCCAGATATTGTGAAAGCCTCTGTGTTACTGTTTTCCGGATATTATCAACGGACTTTATGGTTTTGCATGTCTTTTACCAGGGAACATTTAATTTTGTACCGTAGAAACACTAATTGGTTCCACATGGAGACACCAGCTCTAGACATTCGTATTTTCTAGGGAGAAAGCTAGAGGAACTGCGACAAAGAAACATGATATTTCTGTTTCTATAGATGACATTTTATGCACTTGCCTAACGAAAAGACTTTGCTTTTCTCCAAAACTGTTTTCACTGTGGTTTTCTCGGTCCATTGCATACGAATTCCACTCCACTTTTTGTGGATATGACTGGATGAAACCAGAAATATCCGGTTGTGTTTTGGCTAACTCAATCCCAGATATTGTGAAAGACTCTGTGTTGGTGTTTTCCAGATATTATCAACGGAATTTATGATTTTCCATGTTTTATATCAGGGAACATTTCATTTTGTGCTGGGAAACCCTTTGGTTCCACATGGAGACACCATCTCTACATATTCGTATTTTCTAGGAAGAAATCTAGAGGAACTGCGGCAAAAAAACATGATGTTTCTGTTTGTATACATGACATTTTATGCACTTGCCTAAAGAAAAGACTTTGCTTTTCTCCAAACCATTTTTAATGTGATTTTCTCGGTCCATTGCATATGAATTCCACACCTCTTTCTCCGGATATGACTGGATGAAACCAGAAATATCCGAGTGTGTTTTGACTTACTATATCCCATATATTGCTATAGCCTCAGTGTCTGTGTTTGCTGGATATTATGGATGGATTTAATTGTTTTCAATGTTTTTTATCAGGGAACATTTAATTTTGTGCTGGGAAACACTAATTGGTTCCACATGGAGTCACCAGCTCTACACATTCGTATTCTCTAGGGAAAAATCTAGAGGAACTCTGGCAAACCAATATGATATTTCTGTTTGTATAGATGACATTTTATGCACTGGACGAAGGAAAAAACTTTTTGATTTTCTCCAAAACCATTTTCACTGTGATTTTCTCGGTCCATTACATACGAATTCCACACCACTGTCCGAATATGACAGGATGAAAACAGAAATATCCGGTTGTGTTTTGGCTTACTATATCCCAGATATTGTTACAGCCGCTGTGTTTGTGTTTTCTGGATATTATCGATACACTTTACTGTTTTGAATGTTTTTATCAAGGAACATTTAATTTTTTGCTGGGAAACACTAATTGGTTCCACATGGAGACACCAGCTCTACACATTTGTATTTTCTAGGGAGAAATCTAGAGGAACTGCGGCAAACAAACATGATATTTCTGTTTGTGTAGATGACATTTTATGCACTTGCCTAACGAAAAGACTTTGCTTTTCTCCAAAACCATTTTTACTGTGATTTTCTCGGTCCACTGCATAGGAATTCCACCCCGCTTTGTCCGGAATCACTGCATGCAACCAGAAATATCCGGTTGTATTATGCCTAACACAATCCCAGATATTGCTATAGCCTGTGTGTTTCTGTTTCTGGATATTATCAACGGACTTAACTGTTTTTAATGTTTCTTATCAGGAAACATTTAATTTTGTACAATAGATACACTAATAGTTTCAACATGGAGACACAATCGCATGTTCTAGGGAGAAAGCAAGAGGAACTGCGGCAAACAAACATGATATTTCCTTTTGTATACATGACATTTTATGCACATGCCTAACGAAAAAACTTTGCTTTTCTCCAAAAACATTTTTACTGTGATTTTCTCGCTCCATTGCATATGAATTCCACCAACCTTTGTCCGGATATGACCGGATGAAACCAGAAATATCAGGTTGTGTTTTGCCTAAGTATATCCCTGATATTGCTACAGCGTCTTTGTTTGTTTTTTCTGGATATTATCGATGGGTTTTATTATTTTGAATGTTTTTAACATTCAACATTTAATTTTGTGCTGGGAAACACTAATTGGTTCCACATGTAGTCACCAGCTCTACGCATTCGTATTTTCTAGGCTGAAATCTAGAGGAACTGTGGCAAACAATCATGATATTTCTGTTTGTATAGATGACATTTTATGCACGTGCCTAACGAAAAGACTTTGCTTTTTTCCAAAACCATTTTTCCTGTGATTTTCTCGGTCCATTGCATACAAATTCCACCAAACTTTGTCCGGATATGACTGGATGAAAACACAAATATCCGGTTGTGTTTTGACTTACTATATCCCAGATATTGCCACAGAATCAGAGTCTGTGTTTACTGGATATTATCGATGGATTTTATTGTTTTGCATGTTTTTTATAGGGAACATTTAATTTTGTGCTGGGAAATACTAATAGGTTCCACATGGAGACAACAGCTCTACACATTCTTAATTTCTAGGGAGAAAGCTAGAGGAACTGCGGCAAACAAACATGATATTTCTGTTTGTATACATGACATTTATGCACTTGCCTAAGGAAAAGACTTTGCTTTTCTCCAAAACCATTTTTAATGTGATTTTCTCGGTCCATTGCATACGAATTCCTCCCCAATTTGTTTGCATATGACTGCATGCAACCAGAAATATCCGGTTGTATTTTGGCTAACTCAATCCCAGATATTGCTACAGCCTCTGTATCTGTGTTTTCTGGATATTATCGATGGACTTTATTGTTTTGAATGTTTTTTATCAGGAAAAATTTAATTTTGTGCTGGGAAACACTAATTGTTTATACATGAAGACACCAGCTCTACACATTCGTATTTTCTAGGGAGAAAGCTAGAGTAACTGTGGTAAACAAACATGATATTTCTGTTTTTATAGATGACATTTTATGCACTTGCCTAACGAAAAGACTTTGCTTTTCTCCAAAACCATTTTTCCTGTGATTTTCTCTGTCCATTGCATACAAATTCCACCAAACTTTGTCCGGATATGACTGGATGAAAACAGAAATATCCGGTTGTGTTTTGACTTACTATATCCCAGATATTGCTACAGCATCAGAGTCTGTGTTTACTGGATATTATCGATGGATTTTATTGTTTTGCATGTTTTTTATAGGGAACATTTAATTTTGTGCTGGGAAATACTAATAGGTTCCACATGGAGACAACAGCTCTACACATTCTTAATTTCTAGGGAGAAAGCTAGAGGAACTGCGGCAAACAAACATGATATTTCTGTTTGTATACATGACATTTTATGCACTAGCCTAACGAAAAGACATTGCTTTTCTCCAAAACCATTTTTACTGTGTTTTTCTTGGTCCAATGCATACGAATTCAACAGCAGTTTATCCCGATATGACTAGATGCAACCAGAAATATCCGGTTGTGTTTTGGCTAACTCAATCCAAAATATTGAGAATGCCTCTGTGTTTGTGATTTCTGGATATTATCGATGGACTTCATTGTTTTGAATAATTTAATCAGGGAACATTTAATTTTCTACCATAGAAACACTAATTAATTCACCATGGAGAAACCAGCTCTACACATTCTTATTTTCTAGGGAGAATTCTAGAGGAAATGCGGCTAACAAACATGATATTTCTGTTTGTATAGAAGACATTTTATGCACTTGCGAAGGAAAAGACTTTGCATTTCTCCAAAACCATTTTTGCTGTGATTTTCTCAGTACATTGCATACGAATTCTGCCCCACTTTCCGGACATGACTGGGTGAAACCAGAAATATCCGGTTTTGTTTTGGCTTACTATATCCCAGATATTGCTACTGCCTCTGTGTTTGTGTTTTCTGGATATTATCAACGGACTTTATGGTTTTCCATGTTTTTTATCAGGGAACTTTTAATTTTGTACCATAGAAACACTAATCGGTTCCACATGGAGACACCAGTACCACATTTCTATGTTCTAGGGAGAAAGCTAGAGGAACTGCAAATCTATATGATATGTCTGTTTCTATAGATGACATTTTATGCACTTGCGAAGGAAAATAATTTTTGATTTTCTCTAAAACCATTTTTACTGTGATTGTTTTGGTCCATTGCATAGGAATTCCAACCCACTTTGTCCGGATATGACTGGATGAAACCAGAAATATCCAGTTGTGTTTTGGCTAACTCAATCCCAGATATTGTGAAAGCCTCTGTGTTACTGTTTTCCGGATATTATCAACGGACTTTATGGTTTTGCATGTCTTTTACCAGGGAACATTTAATTTTGTACCGTAGAAACACTAATTGGTTCCACATGGAGACACCAGCTCTAGACATTCGTATTTTCTAGGGAGAAAGCTAGAGGAACTGCGACAAAGAAACATGATATTTCTGTTTCTATAGATGACATTTTATGCACTTGCCTAACGAAAAGACTTTGCTTTTCTCCAAAACTGTTTTCACTGTGGTTTTCTCGGTCCATTGCATACGAATTCCACTCCACTTTTTGTGGATATGACTGGATGAAACCAGAAATATCCGGTTGTGTTTTGGCTAACTCAATCCCAGATATTGTGAAAGACTCTGTGTTGGTGTTTTCCAGATATTATCAACGGAATTTATGATTTTCCATGTTTTATATCAGGGAACATTTCATTTTGTGCTGGGAAACCCTTTGGTTCCACATGGAGACACCATCTCTACATATTCGTATTTTCTAGGAAGAAATCTAGAGGAACTGCGGCAAAAAAACATGATGTTTCTGTTTGTATACATGACATTTTATGCACTTGCCTAAAGAAAAGACTTTGCTTTTCTCCAAACCATTTTTAATGTGATTTTCTCGGTCCATTGCATATGAATTCCACATATCTTTCTCCGGATATGACTGGATGAAACCAGAAATATCCGAGTGTGTTTTGACTTACTATATCCCATATATTGCTATAGCCTCAGTGTCTGTGTTTGCTGGATATTATGGATGGATTTAATTGTTTTCAATGTTTTTTATCAGGGAACATTTAATTTTGTGCTGGGAAACACTAATTGGTTCCACATGGAGTCACCAGCTCTACACATTCGTATTCTCTAGGGAAAAATCTAGAGGAACTCTGGCAAACCAATATGATATTTCTGTTTGTATAGATGACATTTTATGCACTGGACGAAGGAAAAATCTTTTTGATTTTCTCCAAAACCATTTTCACTGTGATTTTCTCGGTCCATTACATACGAATTCCACACCACTGTCCGAATATGACAGGATGAAAACAGAAATATCCGGTTGTGTTTTGGCTTACTATATCCCAGATATTGTTACAGCCGCTGTGTTTGTGTTTTCTGGATATTATCGATACACTTTACTGTTTTGAATGTTTTTATCAAGGAACATTTAATTTTTTGCTGGGAAACACTAATTGGTTCCACATGGAGACACCAGCTCTACACATTTGTATTTTCTAGGGAGAAATCTAGAGGAACTGCGGCAAACAAACATGATATTTCTGTTTGTGTAGATGACATTTTATGCACTTGCCTAACGAAAAGACTTTGCTTTTCTCCAAAACCATTTTTACTGTGATTTTCTCGGTCCACTGCATAGGAATTCCACCCCGCTTTGTCCGGAATCACTGCATGCAACCAGAAATATCCGGTTGTATTATGCCTAACACAATCCCAGATATTGCTATAGCCTGTGTGTTTCTGTTTCTGGATATTATCAACGGACTTAACTGTTTTTAATGTTTCTTATCAGGAAACATTTAATTTTGTACAATAGATACACTAATAGTTTCAACATGGAGACACAATCGCATGTTCTAGGGAGAAAGCAAGAGGAACTGCGGCAAACAAACATGATATTTCCTTTTGTATACATGACATTTTATGCACATGCCTAACGAAAAAACTTTGCTTTTCTCCAAAAACATTTTTACTGTGATTTTCTCGCTCCATTGCATATGAATTCCACCAACCTTTGTCCGGATATGACCGGATGAAACCAGAAATATCAGGTTGTGTTTTGCCTAAGTATATCCCTGATATTGCTACAGCGTCTTTGTTTGTTTTTTCTGGATATTATCGATGGGTTTTATTATTTTGAATGTTTTTAACATTCAACATTTAATTTTGTGCTGGGAAACACTAATTGGTTCCACATGTAGTCACCAGCTCTACGCATTCGTATTTTCTAGGCTGAAATCTAGAGGAACTGTGGCAAACAATCATGATATTTCTGTTTGTATAGATGACATTTTATGCACGTGCCTAACGAAAAGACTTTGCTTTTTTCCAAAACCATTTTTCCTGTGATTTTCTCGGTCCATTGCATACAAATTCCACCAAACTTTGTCCGGATATGACTGGATGAAAACACAAATATCCGGTTGTGTTTTGACTTACTATATCCCAGATATTGCCACAGAATCAGAGTCTGTGTTTACTGGATATTATCGATGGATTTTATTGTTTTGCATGTTTTTTATAGGGAACATTTAATTTTGTGCTGGGAAATACTAATAGGTTCCACATGGAGACAACAGCTCTACACATTCTTAATTTCTAGGGAGAAAGCTAGAGGAACTGCGGCAAACAAACATGATATTTCTGTTTGTATACATGACATTTATGCACTTGCCTAAGGAAAAGACTTTGCTTTTCTCCAAAACCATTTTTAATGTGATTTTCTCGGTCCATTGCATACGAATTCCTCCCCAATTTGTTTGCATATGACTGCATGCAACCAGAAATATCCGGTTGTATTTTGGCTAACTCAATCCCAGATATTGCTACAGCCTCTGTATCTGTGTTTTCTGGATATTATCGATGGACTTTATTGTTTTGAATGTTTTTTATCAGGAAAAATTTAATTTTGTGCTGGGAAACACTAATTGTTTATACATGAAGACACCAGCTCTACACATTCGTATTTTCTAGGGAGAAAGCTAGAGTAACTGTGGTAAACAAACATGATATTTCTGTTTTTATAGATGACATTTTATGCACTTGCCTAACGAAAAGACTTTGCTTTTCTCCAAAACCATTTTTCCTGTGATTTTCTCTGTCCATTGCATACAAATTCCACCAAACTTTGTCCGGATATGACTGGATGAAAACAGAAATATCCGGTTGTGTTTTGACTTACTATATCCCAGATATTGCTACAGCATCAGAGTCTGTGTTTACTGGATATTATCGATGGATTTTATTGTTTTGCATGTTTTTTATAGGGAACATTTAATTTTGTGCTGGGAAATACTAATAGGTTCCACATGGAGACAACAGCTCTACACATTCTTAATTTCTAGGGAGAAAGCTAGAGGAACTGCGGCAAACAAACATGATATTTCTGTTTGTATACATGACATTTTATGCACTAGCCTAACGAAAAGACATTGCTTTTCTCCAAAACCATTTTTACTGTGTTTTTCTTGGTCCAATGCATACGAATTCAACAGCAGTTTATCCCGATATGACTAGATGCAACCAGAAATATCCGGTTGTGTTTTGGCTAACTCAATCCGAAATATTGAGAATGCCTCTGTGTTTGTGATTTCTGGATATTATCGATGGACTTTATTGTTTTGAATAATTTAATCAGGGAACATTTAATTTTCTACCATAGAAACACTAATTAATTCACCATGGAGAAACCAGCTCTACACATTCTTATTTTCTAGGGAGAATTCTAGAGGAAATGCGGCAAACAAACATGATATTTCTGTTTGTATCGATGACATTTTATGTACTTGCCTAATGAAAAGACTTTGCTTTTCTCCAAAACCATTTTTACGTAATGTTCCCGGTCCACTGCATACGAATTCCACACCACTTTCCCGGATATGACTGCATGAAACGAGAAATATCCGGTTGTGTTTTGGCTAACTCAATCCGAAATATTGCTACAGCCTCTGTGTTTGTGTTTTCCGGATATTATCAACGGACTTTTTCTTTTAATGTTTTTTATCAGGGAACATTTAATTTTGTGCTGGGAAATGCTAGTTGACTCCACATGGATACACCAGCTCTGCACATTTGCATTTCCTAGGAAGGAAGCTAGAGGAACTGCGGCAAACAAGCATGATATTTCTGTTTGTATAGACGACATTTTATGCACTTACCTAACGAAAAGACTTTGCTTTTCTCCAAAACCATTCTTATTGTGATTTTCTCCGTCCAATGTATCCGAATTCCACACCACTTTGCCCAGATATGCCTGGATGAAACCAGAAATATCCAGTTGTGTTTTGGCTAACTCAATCTGAAACATTGTGAAAACCTCTGTGTTTGTGTTTTCTGGATATTATCGATGGACGTTATTATTTTGAAACATTTCACCAGAGAAAATTTAATTTTGTACCATAGAAACCCTAATTATTTCAACATGGAGACACCAGCTCTACACATTCGTATTTTCTAGGGAGAAAGCTAGAGGAACTGCGGCAAACAAACATGATATTTCTGTTTGTATACATGACATTTATGCACTTGCCTAAGGAAAAGACTTTGCTTTTCTCCAAAACCATTTTTAATGTGATTTTCTCGGTCCATTGCATACGAATTCCTCCCCAATTTGTTTGCATATGACTGCATGCAACCAGAAATATCCGGTTGTATTTTGGCTAACTCAATCCCAGATATTGCTACAGCCTCTGTATCTGTGTTTTCTGGATATTATCGATGGACTTTATTGTTTTGAATGTTTTTTATCAGGAAAAATTTAATTTTGTGCTGGGAAACACTAATTGTTTATACATGAAGACACCAGCTCTACACATTCGTATTTTCTAGGGAGAAAGCTAGAGTAACTGTGGTAAACAAACATGATATTTCTGTTTTTATAGATGACATTTTATGCACTTGCCTAACGAAAAGACTTTGCTTTTCTCCAAAACCATTTTTCCTGTGATTTTCTCTGTCCATTGCATACAAATTCCACCAAACTTTGTCCGGATATGACTGGATGAAAACAGAAATATCCGGTTGTGTTTTGACTTACTATATCCCAGATATTGCTACAGCATCAGAGTCTGTGTTTACTGGATATTATCGATGGATTTTATTGTTTTGCATGTTTTTTATAGGGAACATTTAATTTTGTGCTGGGAAATACTAATAGGTTCCACATGGAGACAACAGCTCTACACATTCTTAATTTCTAGGGAGAAAGCTAGAGGAACTGCGGCAAACAAACATGATATTTCTGTTTGTATACATGACATTTTATGCACTAGCCTAACGAAAAGACATTGCTTTTCTCCAAAACCATTTTTACTGTGTTTTTCTTGGTCCAATGCATACGAATTCAACAGCAGTTTATCCCGATATGACTAGATGCAACCAGAAATATCCGGTTGTGTTTTGGCTAACTCAATCCGAAATATTGAGAATGCCTCTGTGTTTGTGATTTCTGGATATTATCGATGGACTTTATTGTTTTGAATAATTTAATCAGGGAACATTTAATTTTCTACCATAGAAACACTAATTAATTCACCATGGAGAAACCAGCTCTACACATTCTTATTTTCTAGGGAGAATTCTAGAGGAAATGCGGCAAACAAACATGATATTTCTGTTTGTATCGATGACATTTTATGTACTTGCCTAATGAAAAGACTTTGCTTTTCTCCAAAACCATTTTTACGTAATGTTCCCGGTCCACTGCATACGAATTCCACACCACTTTCCCGGATATGACTGCATGAAACGAGAAATATCCGGTTGTGTTTTGGCTAACTCAATCCGAAATATTGCTACAGCCTCTGTGTTTGTGTTTTCCGGATATTATCAACGGACTTTTTCTTTTAATGTTTTTTATCAGGGAACATTTAATTTTGTGCTGGGAAATGCTAGTTGACTCCACATGGATACACCAGCTCTGCACATTTGCATTTCCTAGGAAGGAAGCTAGAGGAACTGCGGCAAACAAGCATGATATTTCTGTTTGTATAGACGACATTTTATGCACTTACCTAACGAAAAGACTTTGCTTTTCTCCAAAACCATTCTTATTGTGATTTTCTCCGTCCAATGTATCCGAATTCCACACCACTTTGCCCAGATATGCCTGGATGAAACCAGAAATATCCAGTTGTGTTTTGGCTAACTCAATCTGAAACATTGTGAAAACCTCTGTGTTTGTGTTTTCTGGATATTATCGATGGACGTTATTATTTTGAAACATTTCACCAGAGAAAATTTAATTTTGTACCATAGAAACCCTAATTATTTCAACATGGAGACACCAGCTCTACACATTCGTATTTTCTAGGGAGAAAGCTAGAGGAACTACGGCAAACAAACGTGGCATTTATGTTTGGACAGATGACATTTTATGCACTTTCCTAAAGAAAAGACTTTGCTTTTCTCCAAAACCAATTTTTGTGATTTTCTCGGTCCATTGCATATGAATTCCACACCACTTGGTCTGCATATGACTGGATGAAATCAGAAATATCCGGTTGTGTTGTGACTAACTCAATCCGAAATATTATGAAAGCCTCTGTGTTTGTGTTTCCCAGATATTATCAACGGACTTTATTGTTTTGAATGTTTTTTATCAGGGAACATTTAATTTTATGCTGGGGAACACTAACTGTTTCCACATGGAAACACCAGCTCTACACATTGCTATTTACTAGGGAGAAAGCTAGAGGAACTGAGGCAAACAAGCATGATATTTCTGTTTGCATAGATGACATTTTATGCACTTGCTTAACGAAAAGACTTTGCTTTTCTCCAAAACCATTTTTACTGTGATTTTCTCGGTCCATTGCATAGGAATTCCACACCATTTTACCAGATATGCCCGGATGAAACCAGAAACATCTGGTTGTGTTTTGGATAACTCAATCCAAAACATTGTGAATTCCTATGTGTTTGTGTTTTCTGGATATTATCGATGGACTTTATTGTTTTGAAGTTTTTTTACTAGGGAACATTTAATATTGTACCGTAGAAACACTAATTAGTTCAAAATGGAGACACCAGCTCTACACATTCGTTTTTTCTAGGGAGAAAGCTAGAGGAACTGCGGAAAACAAACATGATGTTTCTGCTTCTATAGATGACATTTTATGCACTTTCCGAAGGAAAAGACTTTGCTTTTCCCCAAAACCATTTTTTGTGATTTTCTCGGTCCATTGCATACGAATTCCACAACACTTTGTCTGGATATGACTGGATGAAACCAGAAATATCCGGTTTTGTTTTGGCTAACTGAATCCCAGATACTGCTACAGCCTCTGTGTTCGTGTTTCCCGGATATTATCAACTTACTTTATGGTTTTGAATGTTTTTTTATCAGGGAATATTTAATTTTTTCCTGCGTAACACTAATTGGTTCCACATGGAGACACCGACTCTACACTTTCGTAATTTCTAGGGAGAAAGCTAGAGGAACTGCGGCAAACAAACATGATATTTCTGTTTCTATACATTGCATTTTATGCACTTGCCTGACAAAAGACTTTATTTTTCTCAAAAACCATTTTTACTGTGATTTTCTGGGTCCATTGCATACGCATTCCAAACCAGTTTGTCCGGATATGCCTGGATGAAACCAAAAAATATCTGGTTTTGTTTAGGCTAACTCAATCCGAAATATTGCTACAGCATCTGCGTTTGTGTTTTCTGGATATTATCGATGGACTTTATGTTTTTTCATGTTTTTATCAGGGAACATTTAAAGTTGTGGTGGGAAACACAAATTGAGTCCACATGGAGACACCAGCTCTACACATTCGTATTTTCTAGGGAGAAACCTAGAGGAACTGCGGCAAACAAACATGATATTTCTGTTTCTATAGATGACATTTTATGCACTTGCCGAAGGAAAAGACTTTGCTTTTCTTGAAAACCATTTTACTTTGATTTTCTCGGTCCATTGCATACGCATTCCACACCACTGTGTCCGGATAAGCTTGGATGAAACCAGAAATGTCCGGTTTTGTTTTGGCTAACTCAATCCGAAACATTGTGAATTCATATGTGTTTGTGTTTTCCGGTTATTATCGATGGACTTTGTTGTTTTTAAGTTTTTTGCCAGGGAACATTTAATTTCGTACCGTAGAAACACTAATTAGTTGAAAATGGAGACACCAGCTCTACACATTCGTATTTTCTAGGGAGAAAGCTAGAGAAACTGCAGCAAACAAACACAATATTTCTGTATGTATAGATGACATTTTATGCACTTGCCCAAAGAAAAGCCTTTACATTTCTCCAAAACCATTTTTACTGTGATTTTTTGGTCCATTGCATACGAATTCCAAACACTTTTTCCGGATATGACTAAATGAAACCAGAAATATCCGGTTGTGTTTTGGCTAACTTAATCTCAGATATTGCTACAGCCTCTGTGTTTGTGTTTCCTGGTTGTTATCAACGGACTTTATTGTTTTGAATGTTTTTATCAGGGAATATTAAATTTTGTGCTGGGAAACACTAATTGGTTCCACATGGAGACACCAGCTCTACACTTTCGTAATTTCTAGGGAGAAAGCTAGAGGAACTGCGGCAAACAAACATGATATTTCTGTTTGTATACATTATAATTTATGCACTTGCCTGAAGAAAACACATTACTTTTCTCCAAAACCATTTTTACTGTGATTTTCTGGGTCCATTGCTTACGCATTCCACATCACTTTGTCCGTGTAAGCCTGGATGAAACCAGAAATATCCGGTTGTGTTTTGGCTAACTCAATCCGAGACATTGCTACAGCCTCTGTGTTTGTTTTTTCTGGATGTCATCGATGGACTTTATTGTTTTGAATGTTTTTATCAGGGAACATTTAATTTTGTGCTTGGAAACACTCATTGACTCCACATATAGACACAAGTTCTGAATATTCGTATTTTCTAGGGAGAAAGCTAGACGAACTGCGGCAAACAAACATGATATTTCTGTTTGTAGATTTCATTTTATGCACTTGCCTAAAACAAGAATTTGCTTTTCTCCAAAACCATTTTTACTGTGATTTTTCAGTAAATTGCATACGAATTCCACACCACTTTGCCTGGGTATGACTGGATGAAACTACAAATATCCGGTTGTGTTTGGCTAACTCAATCCGAAATATTCTGGAAGCCTCTTTGTTTGTGTTTTCTGGATATTATCGATGGACTTCATTGTTTTGAATGTTTTTATCAGCGAACATTTAATTTTGTTCTGGGAATCACTAAGTGGTTCCACAGGGAGACACCAGCTCTACACTTTCGTATTTTCTAGGGAGAAAGCTAGAGGAACTGAGGCAAACAAGCATGATATTTCTGTTTGTATAGATGACAATTTATGCACTTGTCTAAAGAAAAGACTTTGCTTTTCTCCGAAACCATTTTCACTGTGATTTTCTCGGTCCATTTCATACAAATTACAGACCAGTTTGTCTGGATATGCCTAGATGAAACCAGAAATATCCGGTTGTATTTTGGCTAACTCAATCCCAGATATTGCTACAGCATCTGTGTTTGTGTTTTCTGAATATTATCAACAGACTTTATTGTTTTGAATGTTTTTTATCAGGGAACATTTAATTTTATGCTGCGAAACACTAATTGGTTTCACATGGAGACACCTGCTCTACACATTTTATTTTCTCGGGAGAAATGTAGAGGAACTGCGGCAAACAAACAGGATGTATCTGTTTGTATAGATGACATTTTATGCACTTGCCTAACGAAAAGACTTTGCTTTTCTCCGAAACCATTTTATTGTGATTTTCTCAGTCCATTGCAAAGGAATTCCACACTATTTTTCCCGATATGATTCAATGGATCCATAAACAACCGGTTGTGCTTTGTCTAACTCAATCTCAGATATTTCTACAGGCTCTGTTTTTCTGTTTTCTGGATATTATCAATGGACTGTATTGTTTTAAATGTTTTTTATCAGGGGACATTTAATTTTCTGCTGGCTAACACTAATTGGTTCAACATGGAGACAACATCTCGACACATTTCTATTTTCTCGTCAGAAAGCTAGAGGAATTGCGGCAAACAAATATGATCTGAAACATTGAGAAAGCCTCTGTGTTTGTGTTTTCTGGATATTTTCGATGGACTTTATTGTTTTGAAACTTTTTACCGGAGAACATTTAATTTTGTACTGTAGAAACACTAATTAGTTCAACATGTAGACACCAGCTCTACACATTCGTATTTTCTAGGTAGAAAGCTAGAAGAACTGCGGCAAACAAACATGATATATCTGTTTGCATAGATGATATTTTATGCACTGGCTGAAGGAAAAGACTTTGCTTTTCTCCAAAACCATTTTTACGGTGATTTTCTCCGTGCATTGAATACGAATTCCACACCACTTTGTCCGGATATGACTGGATGAAACCAGAAATATCCGGTTCTGTTTTGGCTAACTCAATCCGAAACATTGTGAATTGCTATGTGTTTGTGTTTTCTGGATATTATCTATGGACTGTATTATTTTGAATGTTTTTATCAGGGAACATTTAATTTTGTACCGTAGAAACACTAAATGGTTCCACATGGAGACACCAGCTCTAAACATTCGTATTTTCTAGGGAGAAAGCTAAAGGAACTGCGCCAAACAAACATGATATTTCTCTTTGTATTGATGAGATTTTATGCACTTCCCTAATGAAAAAACTTTGCTTTTCTTGAAAACCATTTTTATTGTGATTTTCTCGGTCCAGTGAATACAAATTCCACAACAGTTTGTCCGGAAATGCCTGGATCGAACCAGAAATATCCGGTTTGTTTTCTTTAACTCAATCCCAGATATTGCTACAGGCTCTCTTTTTCTGTTTTCCGTATATTATCGACACACTTTATTGTTTTGAGTGTTTTCATCAGGGAATATTTAATTTTGTGCTGGGAAACACTATTTAGTTCCACATGGAGAACCAGCTCTACACATTCGTATTTCGTAGGGAGAAAGCTAGAGGAACTGCAGCAAACAAACATGATATTTCTGCTTCTATAGATGACATTTTATGCACTATCCTAGCGAAAAGTATTTGCTTTTCTCCAAAACGATTTTTAGTGTGATTTTCTCTGTCTATTGCATACGAATTCCACACCACTTTGTCCGGATATGACTAGATGAAACCAGAAATATCCGGTTGTGTTTTGGCTAACTCATTCCCAGATATTGCAACAGCCTCTGTGTTTGTGCTTTCTGGATATTATCAGGGAACATTTAATTTTTTCCGGGGAAACAATAGTTGGATTCACATGGAGACACCAGCTCTACACATTCGTATTTTCTAGGGAGAAAGCTAGAGGAACTGCGGCAAACAAACATGATACTTCTGTTTGTATAGATGACATTTTATGCACTTTCCTAAAGAAAAGACTTTGCTTTTCTCCAAAACCATTTTTACTGTGATTTTCTTGGTCCATTGCATACGAATTCCACACTACTTTGTCCAGATATGACTGGATGAAAACAGAAATATCAGGTTGTGTTTTGGCTAACTCAATCCGAAATACTGTGAAATCCTCTGTGTTTGTGTTTTATGGATATTATCGATGGAATTTAGTGTTTTGAATATTTTTATCAGGGCACATTTAATTTTGTGCTGGGAAGCACTAATTGGTTCCACATGGAGACACCAGCTCTACACATTCTTTTTCTAGGGTGAAAGCTAGAGGAACTGCGGCTAACAAACATCATATTTCTGTTTGTATAGATGTCATTTTATGCTCTTGCCTAAAGAAAAGAATTTGCTTTTCTCCAAAAGCATTTTTACTGTGATTATCTCGGACCATTGCATATGAAGTCCACCCCACTTAGTCCAGGTAAGACTGGATGAAACCAGAAATATCTGGTTGTGTTTTGGCTAACTCAATCCCAGATATTGCTACAGACTCTGTGTTTGTGTTTTGTGTATATTATCGACTGACTTTATTGTTTTGAATGTTTTCATCAGGGAACATTTGATTTTGTACCGTAGAAACACTAATTGGTTCCACATGGAGACACCAGACTACACATTCCTATTTTCTAGGGAGAAAGCTAGAGGAACTGCGGCAAACAAACATGCTATTTATGTTTGTATAGACGACATTTTATGCACTTGCCTAACGAAAAGACTTTGCTTTTCTCCAAAGCCATTCTTATTGTGATTTTCTCAGTCCAATGTATCCGAATTCCACAGCACTTTGTCCGGATATGCCTGGATGTAAACAGAAATATCCGGTTCTGTTTTGGCTAACTATATCCCAGATATGGCTACAGCCTCAGAGTTTGTGTTTTCTGGATATTATCAATGGACTTTATTGTTTTGAATATTTTTTATCAAGGAGCATTTAATTTTGTGCTAGGAAACACTAGTTGACTCCACATGGCGACACCAGCACTACACGCTCGGATTTTCTAGGGAGCAAGCTAGAGGATCTGTGGCAAACATGATATTTCTCTTTGTATAGATGACATTTTACGCACTTGCCTAACGAAAAGACTTTGCTTTTCTCCAAAATCATTTTTGCTGTGATTTTCTTGGTCCATTGCATACGAATTCCACCTCACTTTGTCCAGATATGACTGGAAGTAACCTGAAATATCCGGTTGTGTTTTGGCTAACTCAATCCCATATATTGTGAAAGCCTATGTGTTTGTGTTTTCTGGATATTATCTACGGCCTTTATGGTTTTGCATGTTTTTTATCAAGGAACATTTAATTTTGTGCTGGGAAACACTAGCTGATTCCACATGGCGTCACCAGTTCTACACATTCACATTTTCTAGGCAGAAAGCGATAGGAACTGCGGCCAACAAACATGATAATTCTGTTTCTATAGATGACATTTCATGCACTTTCCTAGCGAAAAGTATTTGCTTTTCTCCAAAACCATTTTTACTGTGATTTTTCGGTCCATTGTATACGAATTCACACCAGTTTGTCCAGATATGACTGGATGAAACCAGAAATATCAGGTTGAGTTTTGGTTAACTCAATCCCAGATATTGCTAACCCTCTGTGTTTGTGTTTTCTGGATATTATCAATGGACTTTATTGTTTTGAATGTTTTTTATCAAGGAGCATTTAATTTTGAGCTAGGAAACACTAGTTGATTCCACATGGAGAAACCAGTAATACACACTCGTATTTTCTAGGGTGAAAGCTATAGGAACTGCGGCAAACAAACATGACATTTCTGTTTGTATAGATGACATTTTATGCACTTGCCTAACAAAAAGACTTTGCTTTTCTCCAAAATCATTTTTACTGTGATTTTCTCGGTCCATTGCATACGAATTCCACACCAATTTGTCCGCATATGCCTGCATGAAAACAGAAATATCCGGTTGTGTTTTGGCTAATCAATCCGAAATATTGTGAAAGCCTCTGTGTTTGTGTTTTCTGGATATTATCGATGGACTTTATATTTTTGAATGTTTTTATCAGGGAACATTTAATTTTTTACCGTAGAAACACTAATTGGTTAACATGGAGACACCAGCTGTACACATTAGTATTTACTAGGGATAAAGCTAGAGGAACTGCGGCAAAGAAACTTGATATTTCTATCTTTATAGATGACATTTTATGCACGTGCCTAAGGAAAAGACTTTGCCTTTCTCCAAAACAATTTTTGCTGTGATTTTCTCGGTCCATTGCATACGAATTCCACATTACTTTGTCCGGATATGACTGCATGCAACCAGAAATATCCATTTGTGTTTGGCTAACTCAATCCCAGATATTGTGAAAGCCTCTGTGTTTCTCTTTTCCGGATATAATCAACGACCTTTATGGATTTGAATGTTTTTTATCAGGGAACATTTAATTATGTGCTGGGAAACTCTAATTGGATCCACATGGAGACACCAGCTCTATACATTCGTATTTTCTAGGGAGAAAGCTAGAAGAACTCCGGGAAACAAACATGATATTTCTGTTTGTATAGATGATATTTTATGCACTGGCCAAAGGAAAAGACATTGCTTTTCTCCAAAACCATTTTTACTGTGATTTTCTTGGTCCATTGCATACGAATTCCACCTCATTTTGTCCGGATATGCCTGGATTAAAACAGAAATATCCGGTTCTGTTTTGGCTAACTCAATCCCAGATATGGCTAAAGCCTCAGTGTTTGTGTTTTCTGGATGTTATCAGGAGAATTATCGATTCGAATGTTTTATCAGGGAACATTTAATTTAATACCATAGAAACACTAATTGGTTCAACATGGAGACACCAGACTACATATTCGCATTGTCTAGGGAGAAAGCTAGAGGAACTGCGACAAACAAACATGATAATTCTGCGTGTATAGATGATATTCTATGCATTTGCCTAACGAAAGGACTTTGCTTTTCTCCAAAACCATTTTTACTGTGATTTTCTCAGTCCATTGCATACGAATTCAACACCACTTTGTCCAGATATGACTGGATGAAAGCAGAAATCTCCGGTTGTGTTTTGGCTAACTATATCCCAGATATTGCTACAGCCTCAGTGTTGTGTTTCTGGATATTATTGACGGACTTTATTGTTTTGAATGTTTTTATCAGGGAACATTTAATTTTGTACCCTGGAAACACTAATTCGTTCCTCATGGAGACACCAGCTCTACACATTCGTATTTTCTAGGGAGGAAGCTAGAGGAACTGCGGCAAACAAACATGATATTTCTGTTTGTATAGATGACATTTTTTGCACTGGCCGAAAGAAAAGACTTTGCTTTTCTCCAAAACCATTTTTACTGTGATTTTCTCGGTCCATTACATACGAATTCAACAACACTTTGTCCGGATATGACTGGATGAAACCAGAAATATCCGGTTCTGTTTTGGCTAACTCAATCCCAGATATTGCTACAGCATCTGTGTTTGTGTTTTCTAGATATTATCGACTGACTTTATTGTTTTGAATGTTTTTATCAGGGAACATTTAATTTTGTGCTGGGAAACACTAATTGGTTCCACATGGAGACGCCATCTGTACACATTCCTATTTTCTAGGGAGAAAGCTAGAGGAAATGCGGCAAATAAATATGGCATTACTGTTTGTATAGATGACATTTTAACCACTTGCTGAAGGAAAAGACATTGCTTTTCTCCAAAATCATTCTTATTGTCATTTTCTCCGTCCATTGCATACGAATTCCACCAAACTTTGTCCGGATATGACTGCATGCAACCAGAAATATCCGGTTGTGTTTTGGCTAACTCAATAAAAGATATTGCTATAGCCTCTGTATTTGTGTTTCCTGGATGTTATCGACGGACTTTATTGTTTTGAATGTTTTTATCAGGGACATTAAATTTTGTACCATAGAAACACTAATTGATTCAACATAGAGACACCAGCTCTACACATTCGTATTTTCTAGGGAGAAAGCTAGAGGAACTGCGGCAAACAATCATGATATTTCTGTTTGTATAGATGACAATTTTATGCACTTGCCTAACGAAAAGAATTTGCTTTTCTCCAAAACCATTTTACTGTGATTTTCTTGGTCCATTGCATACAAATTCCACACCAATTTGTCCGTATATGACTGGATGAAACCAGAAATATCCAGTTGTGTTTTGGTTAACTCAATCCCAGATATTGCTACAGCATATCTGTTTGTCTTTTTGGATATTATCAATGGACTTTATTGTTTTGAATGTTTTTTTATCAGGGAACATTTAATTTTGTTCTGGGAATCACTAATTGTTTCCGCATGGAGACACCAGCTCTACACATTCGTATTTTCAAGGCAGAAAGCTGGAGGAACTGCGGCAAACAAACATGATATATCTCTTTGTATAGATGACATTTTATGCACTGACCGAAGGAAATGACTTTGCTTTTCTCCAAAACCATTTTTGCTGTGATTTTCTCGGTCCATTGCATACGAAATCCACACCACTTTGACCGGATATGTCTGGATGAAAACAGAAATATCTGTTTTATTTTTGTTAACTCAATCCGAAACATTGTGAAAACCTCTGTGTTTGTGATTTTGGATATTATCGATGGACTTTATTGTTTTGAAATTTTTTACAAGGAACATTTAATTTTTTACCGTAGACCGTAGAAACACAAATTAGTTCCACATGGAGACACCAGTCTAAACAATCCTATGTTCTAGGGAGAAAGCTTGAGGGACTGCAGCAAACAAACATGATGTTTCTGTTTGTATAGATGATATTTTATGCAATTGCCGAAGGAAAAGACTTTGCTTTTCTCCAAAAGCATTTTTACTGTGATTTTCCTGGCCCATTGCATACCAATTCAAAACCACTTTATCCGGATATGACTGGATGAAACCACAAATATCCGGTTGTATTTTCGGTAACTCAATCCCAGATATGGCTACTGCTTTTGTGTTTTTCTTTTCTGGATATTATTGATGGACTTTATTGTTTTGAAGGTTCTTTAGCTGGGAACATTTAATTTTTTATGGGAAACACTAATTGGTTCCACATGGAATCACCAGCTCTACACATTTGTGTTTTTAAGGGAGAAAGCTAGAGGAACTACGGCAAACAAACATGATATTTCTGTTTGTATACATGACATTTTATGCACTTGCGTAACGAAAAACTTTGCTTTTCTCCAAACCATTTTTACTGTATTTTCTCGTTCCATTGCATACGAATTCCACCAAACTTTGTCCGGATATGACTGGATGAAACCAGAAATATCCGGTTGTGTTTTGGGTAACTCAATCCCATTATATTGTGAAAGCCTCTGTGTTTGTGTTTTCCAGATATTATAAACGGACTTTATGGTTTTGCATGTTTTTTTTCAGGGAGCATTTTGTGCTGGGAAACACTAATTGGTTCTACATGGAGACACCAGCTCTACACATTCGAATTTTCTAGGGAGAAAGCTAGAGGAACTGCAGCAAGTAAACATGATATTTCTGTTTGTATAGATGACATTTTATGCACTGGCCAAAGGAACAGACTTTGCTTTTCTCCAAAACCATTTTTACTGTGATTTTCTCCGTCCATTGCATACCAATTCCACACTACTTTGTACGGATATGACTGGGTGATATCAGAAACATCCAGTTGGGCTTTGCCTAACTCAATCCCAGATATTGCTACAGCCTCTGCGTTTGTGTTTTCTGGATAGCATCGACGGACTTTATTGTTTTGAGTGTTTTTATCACGAACATTTAATTTTATGCTGGTGAACACTATTTGGTTTCACATGGAGACACGACTCTACACATTTGTATATTCTAGGGAGAAAGCTAGAGGAACTGCGGCAAACAAACATGATATTTCTGTTTGAATAGATGACTTTTTATGCACTTGCATCATGAAACGACTTTGCTTTTTTCCAAAACCATATTTACTGAGATTTTCTCAGTCCATTGCATACAAATTCCACACCACTTTGTCCGGATATGACAGGATGAAACCAGAAATATTCGGTTGTGTTTTGGCTAACTCAATCCCAGATATTGCTACAGCCTCTGTGTTTGTGTTTTCCGGATATTATCAATGGACTTTACGGTTTTTCATGTCTTGTGTCAGGGAACATTTAATTTTATGCTGGGGAACACTAGTTGGTTCCACATGGAGAGACCAGCTGTACTAATTCGTATTTTCTGGGGACAAATCTAGAGGAACTGCGGCAAGCAAACATGATATTTCTGTTTGTATACATGACATTTTATGCACTTGCCTAAAAAAAGAATTTGCTTTTCTCCAAAACCATTTTTACTGTGATTTTCGCGGTCCATTGCATCCGAATTCCACACCACTTTCCGAATATGCCTGGATGAAAATAGAAATATCCAGTTCTGTTTTGGCTAACTATATCCCAGATATGGCTACAGCCTCTGTGTTTGTGTTTTCTGGATATTATCAACAGACTTTATTGTTTTGAGTGTTTTTATCAGGGAACATTTAAGTTTGTTCTGTAGAAAGACTAATTGGTTCCACATGGAGACACCAGCTCTACACATTCGTACTTTCTAGGGAGAAAGCTAGAGGAACTGCGGCAAACAAACATGATATTTCTTTTTGAATAGATGACATTTTATGCACTTGCCTAATGAAAAGACTTTGCTTTTCTCCAAAACCATTTTTACTGTGCTTTTTTGGTCATTGCATCCGAATTCCACACCACTTTGTCTGGATATGTCTGCATGAAACCAGAAATATCCAGTTGTGTTTTGGCTAACTATATCCCAGATATTGCTATAGCCTCTGTGTTTGTGTTTTCCAATATTATCAATGGACTTTATGGTTTTTCATGTTTTCTATCAGGGAACATTTAATTTTATGCTGGGAAACACTAGTTGGTTCCACATGGTGACACCAGATTACACATTAGTATTTTCTAGGGAGAAAGCTAGAGGAACTGCGGCAAACAAACATGATATTTCTGTTTATATAGATGACATTTTATGCACTTGCTTAAAAAAAAGACTTTGCTTTTCTCCAAAACCATTTTTACTGTGATTTTCTCAGTCTGTTGCATGCGAATTCCACACTACTTTGTCCGGATATGCCTGGAGGAAACCAGAAATATCCAGTTCTGTTTTGGCTAACTATACCCCAGATATGGCTACAACCTCAGTGTTTGTGTTTTCTGGATATTATCAACGGACTTTATGGTTTTTCATGTCTTTTATCAGGGAGCATTTAATTTTTTGCTGGGGAACACTAGTTATTTCCACATGGAGAAACTAGCTCTACACATTCGTATTTTCTGGGGACAAATCTAGAGGAACTGCGGCAAACAAACATGATATTTCTGTTTTTATCAGGGTAAATGTAACTTTGTACCATAGAAAAACTAATTGGTTCCAAATGGAGACACGACTCAAAACATTCGTATTTTCTAGGGAGAAAGCTAGAGGAAATGCGGCAAACAAACATGATATTTCTGTTTGAATAGATGACATTTTATGCACTTCCCTAATGAAAAGACTTTGCTTTTCTCCAAACCCATTTTTACTGTGATTTTTTTCGGTCCATTGCATACGAATTCCACACCATCTTGTCCGGATATGATTGGATGAAACCAGAAATATCCGGTTGTGTTTTGGCTAACTCAATCCCAGATATTGCTACAGCCACTGTGTTTGTGTTTTCCGGATATTATCAATAGACTTTATGGTTTTTCATGTCTTTTATCAGGGAACATTTAATTTTATGCTGGGGAACACTAGTTGGTTCCACATGGAGACACAAGCTCTACACATTCGAATATTCTAGGGAGAAAGCTAGAGGAATTGCGGCAAACAAATATGATATTTCTGTTTGAATAGATGACATTTTATGCACTTGCCTAACAAAAATAATTTGCATTTCTCCAGAACCATTTTAACTGTGATTTTCTCAGTCCATTGCATAAGAATTCCACACCACTATGGCCGGATATAGCGGGATGAAACCAGAAATATCCAGTTCTGTTTTGGCTAACTATATCCCAGATATGGCTACAGCCTCAGTGTTTGTGTTTTCTGGATATTATCAACAGACTTTATTGTTTTGAGTGTTTTTACCAGGGAATATTTAATTTTGTACCGTAGAAACACTAATTGCTACCACATGGAGACACTAGCTCTACAAATTCATGTATTCTAGGGAGAAAGCTAGAGCAACTGCGGCAAACAAACATGATATTTCTGTTTGAATACATGACATTTTATGCACTTGCCTAATGAAAAGACTTTGCTTTTCTCCAAAACCATTTTTACAGTGATTTTTTCGGTCCATTGCATACGAATTCCACCAAACTCTGTCCGGATGTGACTGGATGAAACCAGAAATATCCGCTTGTGCTTTGCCTAACTCAATCCCAGATATTGCAACAGCCTCTGTGTTTGTGTTTTCCGGATATTATCAACGGACTTTACGGTTTTGCATGTCTTGTGTCAGGGTACATTTAATTTTATGCTGGGGAACACTAGTTGGTTCCACATGGAGACACCAGCTCTGCACATTCGTAGTTTCTAGGGAGAAAGCTAGAGGAACTGCTGCAAACAAACATGGTATTTCTGTTTATATAGATGACATTTTATGCACTGGCCAGAAAAAAAAAAGACTTTGTTTTTTCCAAAACCATTTTTACTGTGATTTTCTCGGTCCATTGCATACGAATTCCACACCACTTTGGCCGGATATGCCTGGATGAAAACAGAAATATCCAGTTCTCTGGAAGGCTTCCATAGCCTTGGCAACTCATGACGACAGCCTAGGGTGGTTACTGGCGCCATAAACTAGAGTGTCAATTTGTTGGGTCAACAACAGGAGCCACTGTGCTCTTGCTCCTGATGTGGGATCTCTGTCCTTAATGTACTGTACATTTTGATTTAATGCTATAACTAGTACTCAAACAGTATGTTTCACTTTGTGTTTCTATGTGGGTGCAAACTGTTGAAGTATTTATACTAAATTGATCTTCTGTATATAAATAGAATTGAAAATGAATCTTGATGTGAATGGAAAGGGAGAGGGAGCGGGAGAAGGGAGGGTTGCGGGTGGGAGGGAAATTATGGGAAGGGGAAGCCATTGTAATCCATAAGCTGTATACTGGAAATTTATATTCATTAAATAAAAGTTAAAAAAAAACAAAAAAACAAAAACGAAAAAAAAAAAGAAATATCCAGTTCTCTTTTGGCTAACTCAATCCCAGATATTGCTACAGCCTCTGTGTTTGTGTTTTCCGGATATTATCAACGGACTTTATGGTTTTTCATATCTTTTATCAGGGAACATTTAATTTTATGCTGGGGAACACTAGTTGGTTGCTGATGGAGACACCAGCTCTACACATTAGTATTTTCTGGGGAAAAAGCTAGAGGAACTGCGGCAAACAAACATGATATTTCTGTTTGAATAGATGACATTTTATGCACCTGCCTAACGAGAAGACTTTGCTTTTCTCCAAAACCATTTTTACTGTGATTTTCTCGGTCCATTGCATACGAATTCCACCCCACTTTGTCTGGATATGACTGGATGAAACCAGAAATATCCGGTTGTGTTTTGCCTAACTCAATCCCAGATATGGCTACAGCCTCTGGTTTGTGTATTCTGGATATTATCAAGGGACTTTATTGTTTTTCATGTTTTTATCATGGAACATTTAATTTTATGCTGGGGAACACTAGTTAATTCCACATGGAGACACCAGCTCTGCACATTCGTGCTTTCAGGGGAGAAAGCTAGAGGAACTGCGCCAAACAAACATGATATTTCTGTTTGTATAGATGACATTTTATGCACTTGCCTAATAAAAGAAGTTGCTTTTCTCCAAAACCATGTTTACTGTGATTTTCAAGGACCATTGCATCCGAATTCCACACCACTTTCTCCGGATATGCCTGGATGAAAACAGAAATATCCAGTTATGTTTTGGCTAACTATATCCCAGATATGGCTGCAGCCTCAGTGTTTGTGTTTTCTGGATATTATCAATGGACTTTAAAGTTTTGAATGTTTTTATCGGGGAACATTAAATTTTGTGCTGGGAAACACTAATTGGTTTCACATGGAGACACGACTCTACACATTCGTATTTTCTATGGAGAAAGCTAGAGGAACTGGGACAAACAAACATGATGTTTCTGTTCGAATAGATGACATTTTATGCACTTGCCTAATGAAAAGACTTTGCTTTTCTCCAAAAGCAGTTTTACTGTGATTTTCTCGATCCATTGCATACGAATTCCACACCACTTTGTCCGGATATGACGGGATGAAAACAGAAATATCCAGTTATGTTTTGGCTACCTATATCCCAGATATGGGTACAGCCTCAGTGTTTGTGTTTTCTGGATATTATCAAAAGACGTTACTGTTTTGAGTGTTTTTATCAGGGAACATTTAATTGTGTACCATAGAAACACTAATTGGTTCCTCATGGAGACACCAGCTCTACAGATTCGTATTTTCTAGGGAGAAAGCTAGAGGAACTGCGGCAAGCAAACATCATATTTCTGATTGTATACAAGACATTTTATGCACTGGCCAAAGGAGAAGACTTTGCTTTTCTCCAAAACAATTTTTACTGTGATTTTCTCAGTCCATTGCATCCGAATGCCACGAAAGTTTCTCCGGATATGACTGGATGAAACCAGAAATATCCAGTTATGCTTTGGCTAATTCAATCCCATATATTGCTACAGCCTCTGTTTTTGTGTTTTCCGGATATTATCAACGGACTTTATGCTTTTTCATGTCTTTTATCAAGGAACATTTAATTTTATGCTGGGGAACACTAGTTGGTTCCACATGGAGACAACAGCTCTACACATTCGTGTTTTCTGGGGACAAAGGTAGAGGAACTGCAGCAAACAAACATGATATTGCTGTTTGTATAGATGACATTTTATGCACTTGCCTAAAAAAAGACTTTGCTTTTCTCCAAAACCATGTTTACTGTGATTTTCTAGGACCACTGCATCCGAATTCCACACCACTTTGTCTGGGTATGCCTGGATGAAAACAGAAATATCCAGTTATGTTTTGGCTAACTATATCCCAGATATGTCTACCGCCTCAGTGTTTGTGCTTTCTGGAAATTATCAATGTACTTTATTGTTTTGAATATTTTTATCGGGTAACATTTAATTTTGTGCTGGTAAACACCAATTAGTTTCACATGGAGACACGGCTCTACACATTCGTATTTTCTAGGGAGAAAGCTAGAGGCACTGAGACAAACAAACATGATATTTCTGTTTGAATAGATGACATTTTTTGGACTTGCCTAATGAAAAGACTTTGCTTTTCTCCAAAACTGTTTTTACTGTGATTTTTTCGGTCCATTGCATAAGAATTACACCCCACTTTGTCTGGGTATTAATGGATGAAACCAGACATATCTGGTTCTGTTTTGACTAACTCAATCCCATATATGGCTACAGCCTCTGGTTTGTGTATTCCGGATATTATCAACGGACTGTATGGATTTTCATGTTTTTTTATCTTTATAAAATTTAATTTTATGCTGGGGAACACTAGTTGGTTCCACATGGAGACACCAGCTCTACACATTCATATTTTCTGGGGACAAAGCTAGAGGAACTGCGGCCAACAAACATGATATTTCTGTTGGTATAGATGACATTTTATGCACCTGCCTAAAAAAATACTTTGCTTTTCTCCAATACCATTTTTACTGTGATTTTCTCGGACCATTGCATCCGAATTCCACACCACTTTGTGCGGATATGCCTGGATGAAAACAGAAATATCCAGTTATGTTTTGGCTAACTATATGCCAGATATGGCTAGAGCCTCAGTGTTCGTGTTTTCTGGATATTATCAACTGACTTTACTGTTTTGAGTGTTTTTATCAGGGAACATTTAATTGTGTACCATAGAAACATTAATTGGTTCCTCATGGAGACAGCAGGTCTACAGATTCGTATTTTCTAGGGAGAAAGCTAGAGGAACTGAGGCAAGCAAACATCAAATTTCTGTTTGTATACATGACATTTTATGCACCGGCTGAAATAAAAGACTTTGCTTTTCTCCAAAACCATTTTTACTGTGATTTTCTCGGTCCATTGAATCCGAATTCCACTCAAATTTGTCCGGATATGCCTGGATGAAAACAGAAATATCCGGTTGTGTTTTGGCTAACTATATCCCAGATATAGCAAAGCCTCAGTGTTTGTGCTTTCTGGATATTATCAATGGACTTTTATTGTTTTGAATGTTTTTATCAGGGAACATTTTTTAGCGCTGGGTAACACTCATTTGTTTCACAAGTAGACACGACTCTACACATTCGTATTTTCTAGAGAGAAAGCTAGAGGAACTGCGACAAACAGACATGATATTTCTGTTTGAATAGATGACATTTTATGGACTTGCCTAATGAAAATACTTTCCTTTTCTCCAAAACCTTTTACTGTGGTTTTTTCGGTCCATTGCATACGAATTCCACCCCACTTTGTCTGGATATTAATGGATGAAACCAGAAATATCCGGTAGTGTTTTGGCTAACTCAATCCCAGATATGGCTACAGCCTCTGGTTTGTGTATTCCGGATATTATCAACGGACTGTATGGATTTTCATGTTTTATATCAGGGAACATTTAATTTTATGCTGGGGAACACTAGTTGGTTCCACATGGAGACACCAGCTCTGCACATTCGTATTTTCTGGGGAGAAAGCAAGAGGAACTGTGGCAAACAAACATGATATTTCTGTTTGTATAGATGACAATTTATGCACTTGCCTAAGAAAAGACTTTGCTTTTCTCCAAAACCATTTTTACTGAGATTTTCTCGGTCCATTGCATCCGAATTCCACACCACTTTGTCCGAATATGCCTGGATGAAAACAGAAATATCCAGTAATGTTTTGGCTAACTATATTCCAGATATGGGTACAGCCTCAGTGTTTGTGTTTTTTGGATATTATCAAAAGACTTTAATGTTTTGAGTGTTTTTATCAGGGAACATTTAATTATGTACCATACAAACGCTAATTGGTTCCTCATGGAGACACCAGTCTACACATTCGTATTTTCTAGGGAGAAAGCTAGAGGAACTGCGGCAAACAAACATGATATTTCTGTTTGCATACACGACATTTTATATACTTGCCTAAAGAAAAGTCTTTGCTTTTCTCCAAAACCATTTTTACTGTGATTTTTTCGGTCCATTGCATACGAATTCGACAACACTTTGTCCGGATATGACTGGATGAAACCAGAAATATCCGGTTGTGTTTTGGCTAACTCAATCCCAGATATTGCTACATCCTCTGTGTTTGTATTTTTCGGATATTATCAACGGACTTTATGGTTCTGAATGTTTTTTATCAAGGAACATTTAATTTGTGCTGGGAAACACTAATTGGTTCCACATGGAGACACCAGCTCTACACATTCATATTTTCTAGTAGAAACCTATAGGAACTTTGGCAAAGAAACATGATATTTCTGTTTCTAAAGATGATATTTTATGCACTTGCCTAAAGAAAAGACTTTGCTTTTCTCCACAACCATTTTTACTCTGATTTTCTCAGTGCATTGCATACGAATTCTACCCCACTTTGTCCGGATATGACTGGATGAAACCAGAAATATCCGGTTGTGTTTTGGCTAACTGAATCCCAGATATTGCTACAGCCTCTGTGTTTGTGTTTTCTGGATATTATCAATTGCCTTTATGGTTTTGAATTTTTTTTAACTTTTATTTAATGAATATAAATTTCCTGTGTACAGCTTATGGATTACAATGTCTTCCCCCTCCCATAACTTACCTCATGGCCGCAACCCTCCCCTCTCCTCCTCCCTCTCCACTTCCATTTGCATCAAGATTCATTTTCAATTCTCTTTATATACAGAAGATCAATTTAGTATAAAGATTTCAACGCTTTGCACCCACATAGAAACACAAAGTGAAATATACTGTTTGAGTACTAGTTATAGCATTAAATCAAAATGGACAGCACATTAAGGACAGAGATCCCACATGAGGAGCAAGTGCACAGTGGCTCCTGTTGTTGACCCAACAAATTGACACTCTAGTTTATGGTGCCAGTGACCACCCTAGGCTCTCGTCATGAGTTGCCAAGGCTATGGAAGCCTTCCAAGTTTGCCGACTCTGATCATATTTAGACAAGGCCATAAAAGACAGGGTGAGGATAGTAACCAATGATCCTAAGAGTGGCATTTACCAGGTTTGAACAATTATACAGCATTAAGTGGGGAAGAGGACCATCAGTCCACACAGGTTGGGAGTAGAGCCTTTGGTGGTAGAGTCGATGTTATGATTATAAAGGAATGAGGCCCAAGTGCGCTAGACAGGGCCTAGAACAAAGGACAGAGTCATTATTAGAGGAGCTAAGAAAGGTGCTGTCTAAGCTACAAGTAATTTTTCTGATTGAGAGGCAAATAGAACCTGATAGAAGGGTCTTGGTAATTATCTGGTGGGCTTTAGGCCTTGTAAGTTAAGCGGCCCAGACCTATCTATCTCTTCACATGGGGTACATCCTAAGGGAGGTGTGAACCTCCTAGGGGAAGGCACTCTGTTGACTTTCATTACTTGGCTGGCCTGGGAGGAGAGCTGGCCAGGTAAAGGCAGGGGCATCTCTAACTAGAAATTTACAGTTCTGCCTGCAATGTTGCTGACCCTACTTGACCATCCCCTCAGCTGCAGTGGTCACTTTGGAAGTTGGGCTGAGTGAAGGGCTTTTCAGCTTAGAGCCAATAAGATCTGTGGCTCTGACCTGGGCATCCTTCGACTCCAGGGCAGGTCCATTTCCAGTGATCCAACTCTTGGCAGAGCTGCCAGGGCTCTTCACAAGCTGACTTCTGCTGAAGCCCAGGCTTACCACCTTGAAAGCCACTGCAGTGGACTGGCCTGTTGGGTCTCCTTGAGGGCAGATCACTGTACAGATCAGCCATTAGTAGGCCTGCCACCCATTGCTTCTGATGCCATCTTTCTTTTCCTCCTGGTTTGTGTTAAAGCAGAACAGAGGATGCAAGTCAAGGGCGTGCCCAAGTCCCATCTCTAATCTTCGGTGGCCTGAACTACAAGTCTATAGTCACAGGCGTGTTCTGTAGTAGTTTTTCTAAGGTAGACAATGCCCATGGGGAAAATTATATTCTCACTTTAAAACTTTCTTTCCCTTTGGTCTGAAAGGGAGGTTTTTTTCTATTTACTGTATACTTCGCTGATGGCGAAGTGAATCTAGCTATGAGATTATTATTTAAGTTCTTATTTTGGCTATGCTATTACAGAAAAATGTTAGCCATCTCTTTTATAAGGTCTAAAGATTAAATTGTGGGTCCTACAGATTCCTTTATAATAGAATTAGTTTCCTACCTTGAAGAGAATAGAGAAATGAAAGAACAAGTTAGGCTTAGAATAGAGAAATGAGGGAGCAAGTCCTAGATCGCTTGCTGACAATAGCAATATTACATGAATACTTAGCAAACCATTTCAACCATTAGATAACAACTTAAGAAAAGAAGTTTTTACCAGGGAAGATTTAATTTTTACCATATAAACACTAATTGGTTCAACAGGGAGACACCAGATCTACACACTCGTATTTTCTAGGGAGAATGCTAGAGGAACTGCGGCAAACAAACATGATATTTGTTTTTGTATACATGACATTTTATGCACTGGCCGAAGGAAATGACATTGCTTTTCTCCAAAACCATTCTTATTGTGAATTTCTCAGTCCAATGTGTCTGAATTCCACACCACTTTTTCCGGATATGCCTTGATGAAAACAGAAATATCCGGTTCTGTTTTGGCAAACTATATCCAAGATATGGCTACAGCCTCTGTGTTTGTGTTTTCTGGATATTATCAATGGACTTTATTATTTTGAATGTTTTTATCAAGGAGCATTTAATTTTGTGCTAGGAAACACTAGTTGATTCTACATGGAGACACCTGTATTTTATAGGGTGAAATCTAGATGAATTGCGGCAAACAAACATGACATTTCTGTTTGTATAGATAACATTTTATGCACTTGCCTAACGAAAAGACTTTGCTTTCCTCAAAAACCATTTTTACTGTGATTTTCTCTGTCCATTGTATACAAATTCCACACCACTTTGTCCGGATAAGTCTGGATGAAAACAGAAATATCCGGTTGTGTTTTGGCTAATTCAATCCGAAATATTGTGAAAGCATCTGTGTTTGTGTTTTCTGGATGTTATTGATCTACTTTATATTTTTGAATGTTTTTATCAGGAAACATTCAATTTTGTACCGTAAAAACACTAATTGGTTCCTCATGGAGACACCAGGTTTACACATTTGTATTTTCTAGTGAGAAAGCTAGAGGAACTGCAGCAAATAGCATGATATTTCTGTTTGTATAGATGACATTTTTGCCCTTCCCTAACGAAAAGACTTTGCTTTTCTCCAAAACCATTTTTACTGTGATTTTCTCAGTCCATTGCATACGAATTCCACACCACTTTTTCCGGATATGACTGGATGAAACCAGAAATATCCGGTTCTGTATTTGCTAACTCAATCAGAAATATTTTGAAATCCTCTGTGTTTGTGTTTTCTGGATAATATGAATGGACTTTATTGTTTTCAATATTTTTTATCAGGGAACATTTAATTTTATGCTGGGAAACACTAGTTGCCCCCACATGGAGACACTAGCTCTACACATCCGTATGTTCTAGGGAGAAAGCTAGAAGAACTGAGGCAAACAAACATATTTCTGTTTGAATAGATGACATTTTATGCCCTTGCCTAACGAAAAGACTTTTTTTTTCCAAAACCATTTTTACTGTGATTTTCTCGGTCCTTTGTATACAAATTCCACACCAATTTGTCCGTATATGACTGGATGAATCCAGAAATATCCGGTTGTGTTTTGGCTAACTCAATCCCAGATATTGTGAAAGCGTCTGTGTTTGTGTTTTCAGGATATTATCAACTGACTGTATTGTTTTGAATGTTTTTTATCAGGGAACACTTAATTTTGTGCTGGGAAACACTAGTTGGTTCCACATGGAGACACCAGCTCTACACATTGGTATTTTCTAGGGAGAAAGCTAGAGGAACTGCGGCAAACAAACATGATATTTCTTTTTGTATAGATGACATTTTATGTACTTGCGAAGGAAAAGACTCTTTGATTTTCTCCAAAACCATTTTTACTGAGATTTTCTCTGTCCATTGCATACGAATTCCACTCCGCTTTGTCCAGATATGACTGCATGCAACCAGAAATATCTGGTTGTCTTTTGGCTAACACAATCCCTGATATTGCTGCAGACTCTGTGTTTTCAGGATATTATCGACGGACTTTATTGTTTAGTGTTTTTATCAGGGAACATTTCATTTTGTGCCGTAGAAACACTAATTGGTTCCACATGGAGACACCAGCAATACACATTCATATTTTCTAGGGAGGAAGCTAGAGGAACTGCGGCAAACAAACATGATATTTCTGTTTGTATAGATGACATTTTATGCACTTGCCTAAAGAAAAGTCTTTACTTTTCTCCAAAATGATTTTTACTGTGATTTTCTCGGTCCATTGCATATGAATTCCAAACCACTTTGTCCGGATATCACTGGATGAATCCAGAAATATCCGGTTGTGTTTTGGCTAACTCAATCCCAAATATTGCTACAGCCTCTGTGTTTGTGTTTCCTGGATATTATCGATGGACTTTATGGTTTTGAATGTTTTTATCAGGGAACATTTAATTTTGTACCATAGAAAGATGAGTTGGTTCCACATGGAGACACCAGTCTACACATTCGTATTTTCTAGGGAGAAAGCTAGAGGAACTGCGGCAAACAAACATGGTATTTCTGTTTGTATACATGACATTTTATACACTTGGCTAAGGAAAAGACTTTGCTTTCCTCCAGAACCATTTCTACTCTGATTTTCTCGGTCCATTGCATACGAATTCCACCCCACTTTCGCCGGACATGAATGGATGTAACCAGAAATATCCGGTTGTGTTTTGGCTTACTACATCCCAGATATTGCTACAGCCTCTGTGTTTGTGTTTTCTGGATATTTTCAATGATTTTATGGTTTTCAATATATTTATCAGAGAACATTTAATTTTCTACAGTGGAAACAATAATTGGTTTCACATGGAGACACCAGCTCTACACATTCGTATTTTCTAGGGTGAAAGCTAGAGGAACTGCGGCAAACAAACATGGTATTTCTGTTTGTATAGATGACATTTAATGCACTTGGCTAACGAAAAGACTTTGCTTTTCTCCAAAACCTTTTTGCCTGTGATATTCTTGGTCCATTACATACAAATTCCACACCACTTTCTCCGGATATGACTGAATGAAACTAGAAATATCCGGTGTTTTGACCTACTATATCCCAGATATTGCTACAGCCTTTATGTTTGTGTTTTCTGGAGATTATCGATATATTTTAATGTTCTGAGTGTTTGTATCAGGAAACATTTAATTTTTGTTGGAAACAGTAATTGGTTCCACATGGAGACTGCAGCTCTACACATTCGTATGTTCTAGGGAGTCATCTAATGGAACTGAGGCAAACAAACATGATATTTCTGTTTGTGTAGATGATATTTTATACACTTGGCTAACGAAAAGAATTTGCTTTTCTCCAAAATCATTTTTACTGTGATTATCTCGGTCCATTGCATACAAATTCCACCCCACTTTGTCCAGACATGAATGGATGTAACCAGAAATATCCGGTTGTGTTTTGGCTTACTACATCCCAGATATTGAAACAGCCTCTGTGTTTCTGTTTTCTGGATATTTTTGATGGATTTTATGATTTTCAATGTTTTTATCAGGGAACATTTAATTTTGTACCTTAGAAACACTAACTGGTTTCAGATGGAGACACCAGCTCTACACATTCGTATTTTCTAGGGAGAACGCTAGAGGAACTGCGCCAACAAACATGATATTTCTGTTTGTATAGATGACATTTTATACACCTGCCTAACGAAAAGACTTTTCTTTTCTCCATAACCAGTTTTACTGTGACTTTCTCTTTCCATTGCATATGAATTCCACACCACTTTGTCCGGATATGACTGGATGAAACCAGAAATATCTGGTTGTGTTTTGGCTAACTATATCCCAGATATTGCTACAGCCTCTGTATTTGTGTTTTCTGGATAATATCAACGGACTTTATTGTTTGGAAAGTTTTTATCAGGGAACATTTAATTTTCTGCTTGGAAACACTAATTGGTTCCACATGGAGACACCAGTCTACACATTCGTATTTTCTATGGAGAAAGCTAGAGGAACTGCGGCAAACAAACATGATATTTCTGTTTGTATAGATGACATTTTATGCGCTTGCCTAAAGAAAAGACTTTGCTTTTCTCCAAAACCAATTTTACTGTTACTTTCTCAGGCCATTGCATACGAATTCCACTCCAGTTTGTCCGGATATGCCTGGATGTAACCAGAAATATCCCATTTTGTTGTGGCTAACTCAATCCCAGATATTGCTACAGCCTCTGTGTTTGTGTGCCACGCCCACAGCTGTGATTCCAGCGTAGCAAAATGTTGTTGCGTTTGTGGTCTAAGCTTGGAGGGTCGGGGTGGGTGCTCTGTGGAGTGGAGCCTCGGGTAGTTCCTGTGCAGTCCGCAGTCGTGATGACCCCCGACTCACATAAAATGAGCTGGAGACGTGCTTGCTGGTGGCTGCTGAAGCAGTGTGTTTCTGCAATTGTAGTGATTTTGATATGCATCATCTACCTGCTTTGTTTGCACTTTTTAGTTTCGCCACATAGTAAAGGAATAGCATAGCATGATCAGAACACAGAAAATCAAATTGAGAAAATCAACATTTCTAACATTGATGTTTCACAAGACTTGGTAAAAAATATCACGGACTTTGGTCCTCCAGTAGTTAGGGCAATGTTTGAGGCACTATTAAAGTTAAATGAGAATAGTATGTTGGGTTCTTTCCTAGATGAAGTGGAACAACAGGAATTGTTAATAGAAACTTCAGTAACCCCAGAAGAAATTAGGCTTAAAAGGCTTATTGGAAATGAGCACTCGAACCCTAATCAAAAGTAAAAACAACTATTAGATAAAATTCCCAACCACTCCCTGCCGGGAGGTTATGAGCAATACTTACTGAACGGCAGATGGTGGACACGTCCACGTTGGACCCCTTCAGCTAATTTAGAACCATTAGATTATACGGGATCTTATGATGAATGGGGATTTCGCTGGGTGAATCATGATGGGAAAAGACAGAGATGGGATAAGAGAGCAGGGGGCTGGAAGGAATACATTAAAGACAGCTTAAATGGTCTTTGGGACTTAGGTCAATACCTGTTCAGCAAGTTTCCTTTGTCTTTGGGTCCCACAATAGAAGTTAACCAGTAACCTCGCCTTTACCTTTCGTTCTTAGAAAAAAATCTTGGCAAATGGAACTACAACATTTCCACTGTGTGCCCACATTGTTCCAGTGAACTCTGCATAACTTTGCTAAGTTTCTGTAATTTGTTAATGATTCTTGCCCCCTAGAATTGTCTGTAATAGTATAAAAATTGTAAGCTTGCTCTAGAATAAACGCAGCAGCATACTCATACAACTTGAGTGTCTGTCTGTCATTTCCCCCGTCGATCCTCGCTCTCCTGGACACCTTCACCCTTGTTCTCCCTCGGTCTGGGGTCTCCGGTGGAGCCGGTCCGTGGTAGGTGGCGCCCGAACAGGGACCTGAAGGACAGGTAATCTTTCTCTCTCTTTCCTTTTCCTCAGAGCAAGGACGACTCTTACCAGGGGACTGCAGCCCCGCCAGTAAAGGCTGACTGGTTAAGTGTAAGTAATTTGTAAAAAGGGGAAATCATGGGGCAATCCTTAGATAAGAATGAAAAAATGTTGGTGGTTATGTTACAAAAAATGCTGACTAAATCCGGTTTTCCTGTCTCAGGCAAAACTGTAGAGACTTTTACTTCATTCCTTAGAAGAGTGAGTCCTTGGTTCCTGGAGGGAGGCTCGTTAACCTTAGAAGATTGGAAAAAGGTTGGTAAAGAAATGCATAGATATGTACAAAATCAAGGAGAAAATACCCTCCCCCCGCAAGCATATCAGTTGTGGTATCAAATTAGGGAACTTTTGGCAGAAACAACCCCATTTGAAGGCTTGTGCCGTGAAACAGCGTCAGACACAGGAGAAAATGACGGTTATGAAGTACTGGACTGTGGTCCTGGTGGTCCCAGGGAATGTACTCCCTTAATGGCCTCTGCGCCTCCTATGGTTTACAATGCTATTAAGAAAGAAAAGAACGATGATGATGATATGGATACCATAGACTGGGATGTATTAGAAGATGAACAAAGAGAGGAGGATGAGGAGGACGACTTTAGAGATCACCGTCGTTTTCCTCCTGGTCCTCCCCTGCCAAAGCCTAGGAAGGCGCCTGTCCCTAAGCCTCGTAAACGCTGGGATCCTTTGCCCCCAGTACCTGTGGGCTTCAGGGGTGCAGTAGCAGAAGCACGAGAAGCCGGGGACTTGGGTCTCTGTGCCTTCCCCGTCAAGGTTTCCTCTGATGATGAGGAGCCTGCTTGGGAACCTTTGCCATTAAAAACTCTCAAAGAATTACAAAGTGCGGTAAAATCTAGTGGCCCTACTGCCCCTTATACTTTGCAAATTGTAGGTATGATTGCCAGCCTTTGGTTGACCCCTTATGATTGGATGCAAACTGCAAAGGCTACCCTCAGCCCAGGAGATTTTATTCTCTGGAGAACTGAATATCAAGATAGAAGTAATTTGACTGTTTCTCAACAAAGTAAAAAGAGAGGGCCCAAGCCCACGATGGCTATGCTTATGGGGACGGGGGAATATACCACTGCGCCTAAACAGGCAAAAATTCCAAAAAATATATTGGCATTAATCACAGCGAATGCTGTGCAAGCATGGCGTTCACTGCCCCCTACAGGAACCAAACCAGGTACTTTAGCAGGACTCAAACAAGGAACTGAGGAACCTTATCAGGACTTCATATCTAGATTGGAGGAGGCTGTTACCAGGATGTTGCCTCCATCAGAGGGAACTGATATGCTTTTAAAACAATTGGCTTGGGAGAATGCTAACCCTTTATGTCAGGATTTGATTCGGCCTATAAGGAAGACAGGGACCATACAGGATTATGTTAAAGCATGCTTGGATGCCTCACCAGCTATAGTCCAGGGTATGGCCTATGCTGCAGCCATGAAAGGGCAAAAGTTTAGTGCGTATGTCAAGAAAACATATGGAGGAGGCGCAAAATCATCATCCATGGATGTTTGCTATAGCTGTGGCCAGCCCGGTCATATGCAGAGGGAATGCAAACACCCAAAAGAAGGGTCAAAAAAGCAAGGACCACCAGGCTTATGTCCTCGGTGTAAGAAGGGAAAGCATTGGAAAAATGAGTGTAAGTCAAAGTTCCATAAGGATGGGACTCCTTTAGATAAGGATAAGGATGTGGATGAAAAGGAAACAAAAAACTAGATGAGGGGCGATCTCCTAGCCCCACTCCAAAGGAAGAGGAGTCACCAAGACAGAAACATCAGTTAAATCCGGAAGCACCCGAATTTACAGTGCATGATTTACCTAGGGCCACCCCAGGAAGTGCAGGGTTAGATTTGGCCAGCTCCAAAGATATAATTGTTTCAAAGTGGGATGGTGTCACTTTAATCCCCACTAATGTCAAGGGGACTTTGTTGCCTCAAACAGTCGGATTAATTATTGGTCGTAGTTCAAATTATGCAAAAAATTTTGAAGTGCTTCCTGGAGTTTTGGATTCAGACACAGAGGCAGACATAAAAATCATGATTAGGCCATTGAAAGAGACTATCCAAATACATAAGGGACAAAGAATAGCTCAATTGCTGTTACTGCCCTACATAAACTTGCCAAATAGGATTTTACAAGAAACAAGAGGCCAAGGTCAGTTTGGCAGTACAGGTGAAGGAATTTTTCTCATGCAAGACTTAGGTCAACGTCCATTTAAAACGGTTTCTCTTAATGGTAAGAAATTCAAGGGTCTTTTGGATACGGGAGCAGATAGAACATGCATAGCCTCCTCTGACTGGCCTTCAGCTTGGCCTGTTCATCGCACTGGCTCATCATTAGTAGGTCTCGGTTCAGCTAATGGACTGCTACAAAGCTCAGCAATGCTGAAGTGGAATTGTGAAGGTAAGGAAGGTTATATTCAACCCTATGTACTCCCTTCTCTACCTTTCACACTATGGGGGAGAGATCTGCTAGATGCAATGGATGTTAGATTGGTAACAGCCGACAATTTAAATGAGCAGCATTTTTCATAGGGGCCACTGCAGAGAATCTTTTTGCAGATAAAATTCAGTGGCTGACTCAAGAACCTGTGTGGGTGAGTCAGTGGCCCCTAACAGAGGAAAAAGTGCAGGCTCTTGAGCAGATAGTACAAGAACAGGTAGAAAAAGGACATCTTGTAGAGTCTAAGAGTCCATGGAACACTCCAGTTTTTGTAATCAAGAAAAAATCGGGTAAATGGAGGCTTTTGCAAGACCTAAGGGCAGTCAACGCAGTTATGAGAGATATGGGACCATTGCAACCTGGGCTCCCATCTCCTGTGGCTGTTCCTAAAGGATGGAAAATAATTGTGATTGATTTACAAGATTGCTTTTTCACTATAAAATTAGATCCGGCTGATTGTGAGCATTTTGCTTTTAGCGTGCCTTCAGCTAATTTTAAACAACCTTTTAGAAGATATCAGTGGGTAACGTTGCCACAAGGCATGAAAAATTCTCCAACTTTATGTCAAAAATTTGTAGACAAAGCTATGCAAGTAGTTAGAACAAAATATGCTACGGCATATATAATTCATTATATGGATGATATTCTATTGGCGCATTCAGATTCGGAAATATTAGAGATATTACTATATGACACCATACAGGCTTTGACTGCTCATGGACTTGTAATTGCACCAGATAAAGTTCAACGGGATAGACCTTTGAATTACTTAGGACAAATTATTAAAGATGACTACATTGTATCTCAAAAAATTTCAATTAGAAGAGATAGATTGAAAACATTAAATGATTATCAAAAGTTATTAGGAGATATTAATTGGTTAAGGCCACATCTAAAGATTACTACAGGAGAATTGAGTCCTCTATATTCTATTCTTCATGGGGACTCAAATCCAAAATCAGCTAGGACATTGACACCAGAGGCTTTAAGAGCATTACAATTAGTAGAGGAAGCCTTATCAAAGGCAAAAGTGCATCAGGTGGACTATGTTGTCCCCTGGTGTCTGTTAATTTTCTCTACAGCTTATACTCCAACTGCTTGCTTGTGGCAAGAGGGAGTCTTGGAGTGGCTCCATCTGCCCCATACGCAGGCTAAAATGTTAGCTGATTATCCTTATTTGTGTGCTATGTTAATTATTAAAGGAAGAAATCGTTCTAAAAAATTATTTGGTAAAGAGCCACATACCATCGTTACTCCATATAATAAGAATCAAGTGGAGGAATTAATGCAAAATAATGAAGATTGGGTGATTGCATTACAAAATTATACGGGTCAAATTAAATATCATTATCCAAAACATCCTATAATAGAGTTTGCTAGACATGTGAAATTGGTCTTTCCGGTATGGTTTTCACCTCAACCTTTAGCAGAAGGCCAAAACATTTTCACTGATGGGTCATCATCGGGAAATGCTGTGGTCTATTCTAAAGAGCATGGTGTTTTTGTGACCAGTGGTGAAAAGACCTCTGCTCAACAAGCGGAGATTAGAGCAGTAATATTGGCTTTTACAAAATTTCCACAACCATTTAACCTTTATTCAGACTCTAAGTATGTGGTAAATTTATTTCCGGCTTTGGAGACAGCTCTTTTATCAGGTAAGTCATCAATTTTACAGCTATTACAGCAATTACAAAAATTAATTAGGGAAAGAACAGCAAAGTTTTATATAGGTCATATAAGAGGCCATAGCAAGTTACCTGGGCCTCTTGCAGAAGGCAATGCTATTGCAGATATGCACACTCAACCTATCGTGGCTACTGTTCAGGAGGCAGTAGAAAGCCATAAAATTCATCATCAAAACGCTGCCTCCCTGCGTAAAATGTTTTCTATCACTAGAGAACAGGCAAGGCAAATAGTTAAACAATGTACTCATTGTCCATCGGCATATCATCCTCCCAAAATGGGTGTAAATCCCCGTGGTCTCAAAGCTAATGTAATTTGGCAAATGGATGTGACTCACGTATCCTCTTTTGGTAAGCTAGGTTATGTACATGTGACTGTAGATACCTTCTCTCATTTTGTCCATGCTTCTGCAAGAACTGGAGAAGCAGTAAAGGATGTTATTCAACATTTAATACAGTGTTTTCAAATTATGGGTATTCCTTCACAATTAAAAACTGATAATGGTCCTGCTTATATTTCTAAAGCCTTTGCAAATTTTTGTGCACAATGGCATATAACTCATATTACAGGTATCCCTTATAATCCTCAAGGTCAAGCAATAATTGAACGAGCTCATCAAACATTAAAATTACAGTTGAAACGTCTTCAAAGTGCTAATGGATATTTTTCTCCGCATCATTTATTGTCACATTCTTTATTTGTGTTAAATCATTTGAATACGGATAAAAAAGGTCTGACAGCAGCCTTAAGACATTGGGACAGGGAAGTTTATAAAACTCCCCTGCCTAAAGTTCTTTGGAAGGACTTATTAACAGGAACTTGGAAAGGCCCGGACATACTAATCACCTCGGGACGAGGCTATGCTTGTGTCTTCCCACAGGATGCCGAATCCCCCATCTGGATACCAGACAGGCTCATCAGGGAACCCCCCGGAGCGACGCCATCTCTCACGCCGCTGGAAGAAGCAAAAGAGATGCATGCATCATCAGATGAGGAGACTGGAGATGACCCAGCAGCGACAGAAGATCACGTGGACGATGATTAGGCATCTGGCTCGAGAAGCAAAGGATTTACTGGCTCGGGAGGGGAAACCCCGTACTACGTCTTACTTGTTTTTGGCTTTTCTTGCATTAGTCAGTACTCCAAAAATTGACTGTGTTCCTTATTGGGCTTATGTGCCTAATCCTCCTATTGTACAACCTATTGGGTGGTTAGACAGGGAGCCCGTGAAAGTGTTAACTAATGACTCACTGCGGTTAGGTGGTGTACAGGACTCTGAAGCAAGGGTTTCCTCCTCCTCTGTAATATCTTTTGAGGGGAAAGCAGACTCTTTGCCGATTTGCCTGACACTGCAGGGACAAGCTCCTGATGGCTGCCTTACCACACGGTATAGAACCTTCCTAACTGATGGTCCAGACCGCGAGAACCCTAGTAAGCGCTGGGTCTGGGAAACTCAAATTCAAACTTTGGGGGCTCCATCCCCAAAATATGTGGATAATTTCACTGACATTCCAGAAAGTGATTTACCGTTGACACCATGTGTTAAGAAGTACCAAAATACGGATAGAACTTGGTTGTCATCTCTAACTAAATTTCCAACTTGGCTTTCTTGTGGGTTCTCTACCGCTGCCTGGTATCGGCCTCAGGGAGTAGACATCACTATATGGGATTATTCTAATTCTAATAAAAAAACTAAAGATTATAAAGAATACCTTCAAAGTCATAAAGATAAATTCAATGGTTATACATATGTGGGTTTAGGAGAGCCACTACGACGGTGGTTTTCTCCTGGCTTTGTGGAGCCAACTTGGTTTGCTGTCAAAGGGAACGTGACAAGAAAACATACTGATTTATATCGCTTAGTGGCTGCTGCAAATATGCTGTTAGAAAAACAACCTAATCAAACTGTTTCGCAACCCATAGGTCTTAAGGCTTGTGTAGCTTATCCCAGTGCTATCTTACTAGCTCAACCAGATGCTGTAAATATTACTAAAGAGGGTCGCTCGTATAAGATTACTTGCGTAACCTGTAAAATGACCAACTGCATTACTTCAGCTAAACCTAAAGACTTTACCACCATGTTGTTGGTGCGTAGACCGCCATTTGTGCTGCTACCGGTTGAACTTGGTGAAAAAGATTGGTATGATAATTCTGCTTTACAGGTGTTAGATTTGCTTAATGGATTATTGCGTCCAAAATGCTTTGTTGCTGCTTTGATCTTAGGAATTACTGCTTTAATCATCATATTAACTACATTTGCTATTGCCACAACAGCATTAGTACAAGAAATTCAAACTACACATTATGTTAATACATTAAATAAGAATATTAAAATGGCTTTAATAACGCAAGAAGCAATAGACCAAAAATTAGAGGCAAAAATTAATGTGTTAGAGAAAGCAGTTTTAGTTTTGGGTCAGGATATCGCTAATCTGCAAACAATGTATTCTGCTCGTTGTCATAGTAATTTTAAATCAATCTGTGTCACACCGTTACCATACAACGCTTCAGAATCTTGGGGGAAAGTGAAAGCTCATTTACAGGGAGTTTGGCATGACAATGATGTTACACATGATTTGGATGCTTTGCAAAAGGAGATAGCTGTTGTTAGTCAGTCTAGATTACAATTAGGAGATTTAAAGGGTATAGCTAGTAGCTTGGAATCAGGGATAAGAAATCTGAACCCCATTGCCTGGAAGAACTACCTCATATATATAGGGATTGTGGCATTAGTAGTTTTGCTGATCATTATGTTTTTACCAATCATAGTGAAATGTCTTTTAAACTCATTGCAGAACGTCCAGCAAGAAGTCTTCGAGCTGCGTCTTAAAAATAAAAATAAAAAGGAGGAACTGCCACGCCCACAGCTGTGATTCCAGCGTAGCAAAATGTTGTTGCGTTTGTGGTCTAAGCTTGGAGGGTTGGGATGGGTGCTCTGTGGAGCGGAGCCTCGGGTAGTTCCTGTGCAGTCCGCGGTCGTGATGACCCCCGACTCACATAAAATGAGCTGGAGACGTGCTTGCTGGTGGCTGCTGAAGCAGTGTGTTTCTGCAATTGTAGTGATTTTGATATGCATCATCTACCTGCTTTGTTTGCACTTTTTAGTTTCGCCACATAGTAAAGGAATAGCATAGCATGATCAGAACACAGAAAATCAAATTGAGAAAATCAACATTTCTAACATTGATGTTTCACAAGACTTGGTAAAAAATATCACGGACTTTGGTCCTCCAGTAGTTAGGGCAATGTTTGAGGCACTATTAAAGTTAAATGAGAATAGTATGTTGGGTTCTTTCCTAGATGAAGTGGAACAACAGGAATTGTTAATAGAAACTTCAGTAACCCCAGAAGAAATTAGGCTTAAAAGGCTTATTGGAAATGAGCACTCGAACCCTAATCAAAAGTAAAAACAACTATTAGATAAAATTCCCAACCACTCCCTGCCGGGAGGTTATGAGCAATACTTACTGAACGGCAGATGGTGGACACGTCCACGTTGGACCCCTTCAGCTAATTTAGAACCATTAGATTATACGGGATCTTATGATGAATGGGGATTTCGCTGGGTGAATCATGATGGGAAAAGACAGAGATGGGATAAGAGAGCAGGGGGCTGGAAGGAATACATTAAAGACAGCTTAAATGGTCTTTGGGACTTAGGTCAATACCTGTTCAGCAAGTTTCCTTTGTCTTTGGGTCCCACAATAGAAGTTAACCAGTAACCTCGCCTTTACCTTTCGTTCTTAGAAAAAAATCTTGGCAAATGGAACTACAACATTTCCACTGTGTGCCCACATTGTTCCAGTGAACTCTGCATAACTTTGCTAAGTTTCTGTAATTTGTTAATGATTCTTGCCCCCTAGAATTGTCTGTAATAGTATAAAAATTGTAAGCTTGCTCTAGAATAAACGCAGCAGCATACTCATACAACTTGAGTGTCTGTCTGTCATTTCCCCCGTCGATCCTCGCTCTCCTGGACACCTTCACCCTTGTTCTCCCTCGGTCTGGGGTCTCCGGTGGAGCCGGTCCATGGCATTTGTGTTTTCTGGACATTATCAATGGACTTTATTGTTTTGAATATTTTTTATCAGGGAACATTTAATTTTGTTCTTGGAACAATAAATGGTTCCACATGGATACACCAGCTCTACATATTTGTATTTTCTAGGCAAAAGCTAGAGGAACTGCGGCAAATATACATGATATTTCTCTTTGTATAGATGACATTTTATGCACGTGCCTAACGAAAAGACTTTGCTTTTCTCCAAAACCATTTTTACTCTGGTTTTGTCGGTGCATTGCATACGAATTCGAGACCACGTTCTCCGGATATGACTGGATGAAACCAGAAAATTCCGGTTGTGTTTTGGCTAACTCAATCCCAGATATTGCGACAGCCTCTGTGTTTGTGTTTTCTGGATATTATCAATGGACTATATTGTTTTGAATGTTTTTATCAGGGAACATTTAATTTTATACCGTAGAAACATGAATTGGTTCCACATGGGGACACCATTCTACACATTCATATTTTCTAGGGAGAAATCTAGAGGAACTGTAGGAAACAAACATGATATTTCTGTTTGTATACATGACATTTTATAGACTTGCCTGACGAAAAGACTTTGCTTTTCTCCAAAACCATTTTACTCTGATTTTCTCGGTGCATTGCATCCGAATTCCACACTAGTTTGTCCGGATATGACTGGATGAAACCAGAAATATCCAGTTGTGTTTTAGCTAACTCAATCCCAGATATGGCTACAGCCTCTGTGTTTGTGTATTCATGATATTAACCACGGACTTTGCCGTGTTGAAAATTTTTTATCAGGTAACATTTGATTTTGTTCTTGGAACACTAATTCGTTCCACATGGATACACTAGCTCTACATATTTGAATTTTCTTGGCAGAAACCTGGAGGAACTGTGACAATCAAACATGACATTTCTGTTTGTATAGATGACATTTTATGCACTTGCCTAACGTAAATACTTTGCTTTTCTCCAAAACCATTTTTCTGTGATTTTCTCGGTCCATTGCATAGGAATTCCACACCACTTTGTCTGGATATGACTGGATCAAACCGGAAATGTCCAGTTTTGTTTTGGCTAACTCAATCCCAGATATTGCAACAGCCTCTGTGTTTTTGTTTTTGGGTATTATCAACGGACTTTATTGTTTTGAAAATTTTTTATCGGGGAACATTTAATTTTGAGCTTAGATACACTAATTGGTTCCACATGGAGACACCAGCTATACATATTTGTATTTTCCAGGTGGAAAGTTAGAGGAACTGAGACAAACAAACATGATATTTCTGTTTGTATAGATGACATTTTATGCACTTGCCTAACGAAAAGACTGTGCTTTTCCCCAAAACCATTTGTACTGTGATTTTCTCGGTCCATTGCATACGAATGCCACACCAGTTTGTCCGGATATGACTGGATGAAACCGGAAATATCTGTTTTTGTTTTTGCTAACTCAATCCCAGGTTAGCTACAGATACTGTGTTTGTTTATTTCTGATATTATCCACGGAGTTTATTGCTTTTAATTTTTTTTTAATCAGGGAACATTTAATTTTGTACCGTTGAAACACTAACTGTTTTCACATGGAGACACCAGCTCTACACATTCGTATTTTCTAGGGAGAAATCTAGAGGAATTACATCAAACAAACATGATATTTCTGATTGTATCGATGACATTTTATGCACTGGCCGAAGGAAAAGACTTTGCTTTTCTCCACAACCATTTTTACTGTGATTTTCTCGGTCCATTGCATCCGAATTCCACACCAGTTTGTCCGGATATGACTGGATGAAACCAGAAGTATCCGGTTGTGTTTTGGCTAACTCAATCCGAAATATTGTCAAAGACTCTGTGTTTGTGTATTCCTGATATTATCCACAGACTTTATTGTTTTGAATGTTTTTTTAGCTGGGAACATTTAATTTTCTGCTGTGAAACACTAATTAGTTCCTCATGGAAACACCAGCTCTACATATTTGTATTTTCTTGGGAGAAAGCTAGAGTAACAGCAGCAAACAAACATGCCATTTCTGTTTGTATCGATGACATTTTATGCACTTGCCTAACGAAAAGGCTTTGCTTTTCTCCAAAACCATTTTACTGCGATTTTCTCGGTGCATTGCATACGAATTCCACACAACTTTGTCCGGATATGACTGGATGCAAAAGGAAATATCAGGTTCTGTTTTGGCTAATTCAATCCCAGATATTGCTACCGCCTCTGTGTATGTGTATTCCTGATATTATACACGGAGTTTATTATTTTGAAAGTTTTAACAGGGAAGATTTAATTTTGTGCTTGGAAACACTAATTGGTTCCACATGGAGACACCAGCTCTACATATTCCTATTTTCTAGGGAGAAAGCTAGAGGAACTGCGACAAACAAAGATGATATTTCTGTTTGTATAGATGTCATTTTATGCACTTGCCTAACGAAAAGATTTGCTTTTCTCCAAAACCACTTTTACTGTGATTTTCTCAGTCCATTGCATTCGAATTCCACACCAGTTTGTCCGGATATGACTGGATGAATACAGAAATATCCGGTTGTGTTTTGGCTAACTCAATCCAAAATGTTGTGAAAGCCTCTGTGTTTGTGTTTTCTTGATATTATCGATGGACTTTATTGTGTTGAATGTTTTTGTATTCAATGTATTTTCTGGGGAGAAAGCTAGAGGAACTGCGGAAAACAAACATGATATTTCTGTTTTTATCGATGACACTTTATGCACTTGCCTAATGAAAAGACTTTACTTTTCTCCAAAACCATTTTTACTGAGATTTTTCTGTCCATTGCATACGAATTCCACCAAACTTTGTCCGGATATGAGTGGATAAAACCAGAAATATCCGGTTGTGTTTTGGCTAACTATATCCCAGATATTGTGAAAGGCTCTGTGTTTCTTTTTTCTGGATATTATCAACGGACTTTATGGTTTTGCATGTTTTTTATCAGGGAACATTTAATTTTTTGCTGGGGAACACTAGTTGGTTCCACATGGAGACACCAGCTCTACACATTCGTATTTTCTGGGGAGAAACCCTGAGGAACTGCGGCAAACAAACAAGATATTTCTGTTTGTATACATGACATTTTATGCACTTGCCTAAAAAAAGAATTTGCATTTCTCCAAAACAATTTTAACTGTGATTTTCTCGTTCCATTGCATCCGAATTCCACACCACTTTGTCCGGATATGCCTGGATGAAAACAGAAATATCCGGTTCTCTTTTGGCTAACTATATCCCAGATATATCTACAGACTCAGTGTTTGTGTTTTCTGGATATTATCAACAGACATTATAGTTTTGAATGTTTTTATCACGGAACATTTAATTTTGTACCGTAGAAACACTAACTGGTTCCACATGGAGACAACAGCTCTACACATACGTACTTTCTATGGAGAAAGCTAGCAGAACTGCGGCAAACAAACGTCATATTTCTATTTCCATAGATGGCATTTTATGCACTTGCCTAATGAAAAGACTTTGCTTTTCTCTACAAGCATTTTTACTGTGATTTTCTCGGTCCATTGCATACGAATTCCACCAAACTTTGTCCGGATATGACTGGATGAAACCAGAAATATCCGGTTGTGTTTTGGTTAACTCGATCCCAGATACTGGTACAGCCTCTGTGTTTGTGTATTCCGGATATTATCAATGGACTTTATGGTTTTTCATGTCTTTTATCAGGGAACATTTAATTTTATGCTGGGAACACTAATTGTTTCCACATGCAAACACCAGCTCTACATCTTCATATTTTCTGGGGATAAAGCTAGAGGAATTGCGCCAAACAAACATGATATTTCTGTTTATATAGAAGACATTTTATGCACTTGCCTAAAAAAAGAATTTGCTTTTCTCCAAAACCATTTTAACTGTGATTTTATTCGTTCCATGGCATCTGAATTCCACAACACTTTGTCCAGATATGCCTGGATGTAACCAGAAATATCCACTTCTGTTTTGGCTAACTATATCCCAGATATTGCTACAGCCTCAGTGTTTGTGTTTTCTGGATATTATCAACAGACTTTATTGTTTTGAATGTTTTCATCAGGGAACACTTAATTTAGTGCTGGGTAACACTAATTGGTTTCACATGGAAACACCAGTCTACACATTCGTATTTTCTAGGGAGAAAGCTAGAAGAACTGTGGCAAAAACCATGATATTTCTGTTTTTATAGATGACATTTTATGCACTTGCCTAATGAAAAGATTTTGCTTTTCTCCAAAACCATTTTTACTGTGATTTTCTCGGACCATTGCATACGAATTCCACCCCACTTTCTCTGGATATGACTGGATGAAAACAGAAATATCTGGTTGTGTTTTGGCTAACTCAATCCCAGATAGGGCTACAGCCTCTGGTTTGTGTATTCCGGATATTATCAACGGACTTTATGGTTTTTCATATTTTTATCAGGGAACATTTAATTTTATGCTGGGGAACACTAGTCAGTAGCACATGGAGACACCAGCTCTACACATTCGTATTTTCTGGGGAGAAAGCTAGAGGAACTGCTGCAAACAAACATGATATTTCTGTTTGTATAGATGACATTTTATGCACTTGCCTAAAAAAAGAATTTGCTTTTCTCCAAACGCATTTTTACTGTGAATTTCTCAGTCCATTGCTTCCGAATTCCAAACAACTTTGTCCGGATATGCCTGGATGAAAACAGAAATATCTGGTTCTGTTTTGGCTAACTATATCCCAGATATGGCTACAGCCTCTGTGTGTGTTTTTTCTGGATATTATCAACATAGTTTATTGTTTTGAGTGTTTTTATCAGGGAACATTTAATTTTGTACCGTAGAAACACTAATGGATTCCACATGGAGACACCAGCTCTACACATTGGTAGGGTCTAGGGAGAAAGCTAGAGGAATTGCGGCAAACAAACATGATATTTCTGTTTATATACATGACATTTTATGCACAGGCCAAAGGTAAAGACTTTGCTTTTCTCCAAAACCATTTTTACTGTGATTTTTTCGGTCCATTGCGTCCGAATTCCACACCACTTTGTCTGGATATGCCTGGATGAAAGCAGAAATCTCCGGTTCTGTTTTGGCTAACTATATCCCAGATATGGCTACATCCTCAGTGTTTGTGTTTTCTGGATATTATCATTGGACTTTATTATTTTGAATGTTTTTATCAGGGAACATTTAATTTTGTACAATAGAAACATTAATTGGTTTCACAAGGAGACACGACTCTACACATTCGTATTTTCTAAGGTAAAATCTAGAAGAACTGCGGCAAACAAACATGATATTTCTGTTTGAATACATGACATTTTATGCACTTGCCTAATGAAAAGACTTTGTTTTTCTCCAAAACCATTTTTACTGTTATTTTTTCGGTCCATTGCATACGAATTCCACCCCACTTTGTACGGATATGACTGGATGGAACCAGAAATATCCGGTTGTGTTTTGGCTAACTATATCCCAGATATGGCTACAGCCTCTGTGTTTGTGTTTTCTGGATATTATCAACAGACTTTATTGTTTTGAGTGTTTTTATCAGGGAACATTTAATTTTGTACCGTAGAAACACTAATTGGTTCCACATGGAGACACCAGATCTACATATTCGTATTTTCAAGGGAGAAAGCTAGAGGAACTGCGGTAAACAAACATGATATTTCTGTTTCTAGAGATGACATTTTATGCACTGGCCGAAGGAAAAGACGTTGCTTTTCTCCAAAACCATATTTACTGTGATTTTCTCGGTCCACTGCATATGAATTCCACGGCACTTTGTCCGGATATGATTGGATGGAACCAGAAATATCCGGTTGTGTTTTGGCTAACTATATCCCAGATATGGCTACAGCCTCTGTGTGTGTGTTTTCTGGATATTATCAACAGACTTTATTGTTTTGAGTGTTTTTATCAGGGAACATTTAAATTTCTACCGTAGAAACACTAATTGGTTCCACATGGAGACACCAGATCTACACATTAGTATTTTCTGGGGAGAAACCCTGAGGAACTGCGGCAAACAAACAAGATATTTCTGTTTGTATACATGACATTTTATGCACTTGCCTAAAAAAAGAATTTGCTTTTCTCCAAAACCATTTTAACTGTGATTTTCTCGTTCCATTGCATCCGAATTCCACACCACTTTGTATGGATATGCCTGGATGAAAACAGAAATATCCGGTTATCTTTTGGCTAACTATATCCCAGATATGGCTACAGCCTCAGTGTTTGTGATTTCCAGATATTATCAACGGAGTTTATGGTTTTTCATGTTTTTATTAGGGAACATTTAATTTTATACTGGGGAACACTAGTTGGTTCCACATGGAGACACCAGCTCTACACATTCACATTTTTTGGGGAGAAAGCTAGAGGAAGTACGGCAAACAAACATGATATTTCTGTTTGAATAGATGATATTTTATGCACTTGCCTAATGAAAAGACTTTGCTTTTCTCCAAAACCATTTTTACTGAGATTTTTTCAGTCCATTGCATCCGAATTCCACACCACTTTGTCAGGATATGACTGGATGAAACCAGAAATATCCGGTTGTGTTTTGGCTAACTATATCCCAGATATTGCTATAGCCTCTGTATTTGTTTTTTCTGGATATTATCAACAGACTTTATTGTTTTGAGTGTTTTTATCAGGGAACATTTAAATTTGTACCGTGGAAACAGTAATTGGTTCCACATGGAGACACCAGATCTAACATTCGTATTTTCTGGGGAGAAAGCTAGAGGAACTGCGGCAAACAAACAAGATATTTCTGTTTTTATAAATGACATTTTATGCACTTGCCTAATGAAAAGACTTTGCTTTTCTCCAAAACCATTTTAACTGTGATTTTCTCGTTCCATTGCATCCGAATTCCACAAAACTTTGTCCGGATATGCCTGGATGTAACCAGAAATATCCACTTCTGTTTTGGCTAACTATATCCCAGATATGGCTACAGCCTCAGTGTTTGTGTTTTCTGGATATTATCAACGGACTTTATTGTTTTGAATATTTTCATCAGGGAACGCTTAATTTAGTGCTGGGTAACACTAATTGGTTTCACATGGAGACCCGACTCTACACATTCGTATTTTCTAGGGAGAAAGCTAGAAGAACTGCGGCAAAAAACATGATATTTCTGTTTTTATAGATGACATTTTATGCACTTGTCTAATGAAAAGACTTTGCTTTTCTCCAAAACCATTTTTACTGTGATTTTCTCGGACCATTGCATACGAATTCCACCCCACTTTCTCTGGATATGGCTGGATGAAACCAGAAATATCCGGTTGTGTTTTGGCTAACTCAATCCCAGATAGGGCTACAGCCTCTGGTTTGTGTATTCCGGATATTATCAACGGACTTTATGGTTTTTCATATTTTTATCAGGGAACATTTAATTTTATGCTGGGGAACACTAGTTGGTAGCACATGGAGACACCAGCTCTACACATTCGTGTTTTCTGGGGAGAAAGCTAGAGGAACTGCTGCAAACAAACATGATATTTCTGTTTGTATAGATGACATTTTATGCACTTGCCTAAAAAAAGAATTTGCTTTTCTCCAAAACTATTTTTACTGTGAATTTCTCAGTCCATTGCATCCGAATTCCAAACAACTTTGTCCAGATATGCCTGGATGAAAACAGAAATATCCGGTTCTGTTTTGGCTAACTATATCCCAGAAATGGCTACAGCCTCTGTGTGTGTGTTTTCTGGATATTATTCACAGACTTTATTGTTTTGAGTGTTTTTATCAGGGAACATTTAATTTTGTACCGTAGAAACACTAATTGGTTCCACATGGAGACACCAGCTCTACACATTGGTAGGTTCTAGAGAGAAACCCTGAGGAACTGCGGCAAACAAACATGATATTTCTGTTGGAATAAATGACATTTTATGCACTTGCCTAATGAAAAGACTTTGCTTTTCTCCAAAACCATTTTTACTGAAATTTTTTCGGTCAATTGCATCCGAATTCCACACCACTTTGTCCGGATATGCCTGGATGAAAACAGAAATATCCGGTTCTGTTTTGGCTAACTATATCCCAGATATGGCTACAGCCTCAGTGTTTGTGTTTTCTGGATATTATCAACAGACTTTATTGTTTTGAATGTTCGTATCACGGAACATTTAATTTTGTACCGTACAAACACTATGGGTTCCACATGGAGACACCAGCTCTACACATTCATAGATTCTAGGGAGAAACCTAGAGAAACTGCGGCAAGCAAACATGATATTTCTGTTGGAATAGATGACATTTTATGCACTTGCCGAAGGAAAAGACTTTGCTTTTCTCTAAAACCATTTTTACTGTGATTTTCTAGGTCCATTGCATACGAATGCCACCCCACTTTGTCGGGATATGACTGGATGAAACCAGAAATATCCAGTTTTGTTTTGGCTAACTCAATCCCAGATATTGTGAAAGCCTCTGGATTTGTTTTTTTTCCGGATATTATCAACGGATTTTATGGTTTTGCATGTTTTTTATCAGAGAACATTTAATTTTGTGCTTAGAAACACTAATTGGTTGCACATGGAAACACCAGTCTACACATTCGTATATTCTAGGGAGAAAGCTAGAGGAACTGCGGCAAACAAACATGATATTTCTGTTTCTATAGATGACATTTTATGCACTTGCCTAATGAAAAGACTTTGCTTTTCTCCAAAACCAATTTTACTGTGACTTTCTCGGTCGATTGCATACGAATTCCACCCACTTTGTCCGGATATGACTGGATGAAACCAGAAATATCCGGTTTTGTTTTGGCTAACTCAATCCCAGATATGGCTACTTCCTCAGTGTTTGTTTTTCCTGGATATTAGTAATAGACTTTATGGTTTTGAATGTTTTTTATCAGGGTACATTTAATATTGTGCTGGGACATACTAATTGGTTCCACAAGGAGACACCAGCTCTACACATTCGTATTTTCTGGGGAGAAAGCTAGAGAAACTCCGGCAAACAAACATGATATTTCTGTTTGTATACATGACATTTTTATGCACTGGCCGAAGGAAAAGACGCTGCTTTTCTCCAAAACCATATTTACTGTGATTTTCTCGGTCTATTACATACGAATTCCACCCGACTTTATCCGGATATGACTGGATGGAACCAGAAATATCCGGTTGTGTTTTGGCTAACTATATCCCAGATATGGCTACAGCCTCTGTGTTTGTGTTTTATGGATATTATCAATGGACTTTATTGTTTTGAATGATTTTATCATGGAACATTTAATTTTGTACCATAGAAACACTAATTGGGTCCACATGGAGACACCAGCTCTACACATTGGTAGGTTCTAGGGAGAAAGCTAGAGGAACTGCGGCAAACAAACATAATATTTCTGTTTGTATACATGACATTTTATGCACAGGCCAAAGGTAAAGACTTTGCTTTTCTCCAAAACCATTTTTACTGTGATTTTTTCGGTCCATTGCATCCGAATTCCACACCACTTTGTCTGGATATGCCTGGATGAAAACAGAAATCTCCGGTTCTGTTTTGGCTAACTATATCCCAGATATGGCTACATCCTCAGTGTTTGTGTTTTCTGGATATTATCATTGGACTTTATTATTTTGAATGTTTTTATCAGGGAACATTTAATTTTGTACAATAGAAACATTAATTGGTTTCACAAGGAGACACGACTCTACACATTCGTATTTTCTAAGGTAAAATCTAGAAGAACTGCGGCAAACAAACATGATATTTCTGTTTGAGTAGATGACATTTTATGCACTTGCCTAAAACAAGAATTTGCTTTTCTCCAAACGCATTTTTACTGTGATTTTCTCGGTCCATTGCATCCGAATTCCACACCACATTGTTCACATATGCCTGGATGAAACCAGAAATATCCAGTTCTGTTTTGGCTAACTATATCCCAGATATGGCTACAGCCTCAGTGTTTTTGTTTTCTATATATTATCAACAGACTTTATTGTTTTGAGTGTTTTATCAGGCAACATTTAATTTTGTACAGTAGAAACACTAATTGATTCATCCTGAGGACACCTGCTCTACACATTCCTATTTTCTAGAGAGAAAGCTAGAGGAACTGCGGCAAACAAGCATGATATTTCTGTTTGTGTATATGACATTTTGTGTACTTGCCTTACAAAAACACTTTGCTTTCTCCAAAACCATTTTTACTGTGATTTTCTAGGTCCATTGCATACGAATTGCACACCACTTTTTCCGGATAGGACTGGATGAAACCAGAAATATCCGGTTGTGTTTTGGCTAACTCAATCTGAAATATTGAGAAAGACTCTGTGTTTGTGATTTCTGGATATTATCGATGGACTTTCTTGTTTTGAATATTTTATCAGAGAATATTCAATTTTGTGCTGGGAAACACTAATTGGTTCCACATGCAGACACCAACTCTACACATTCGTATATTCTAGAGAGAAAGCTTAAGAAATTGTGGCAAACAAGCATAATATTTCTGTTTGTATACATGACAGTTTATGCGCTTGCCTAAAGAAAAGACTTTGCTTTTCTCCAGAACCATTTTTGCACTGATTTTTTCAGTTCATTACATACGAATTCCACACCATTTTGTCTGGATATGACTGGAGGAAACCAGAAAAATCCTGTTGTGTTTTGGCTAACTCAATCCCAGATATTGCTACAGCCTCTGTGTTTGTGTTTTCCGGATATTATCAATGGACTTTATGGTTTTGAATATTTTTTTATCAGGGAACATTTAAATTTGTGCTGGGAAACACTAGCTGTTTCCTCATGGAGACACCAGCTCTACACATTCGTATTTTCTAGGGAGAAAGCTAGAGGAACTGCAGCAAACAAACATGATATTTCTGTTTGTGTACATGACATTTTATGCACTTGCCTAAAGAAAAGACTTTGCTTTTCTCCAAATCCATTTTTACTGTGATTTTCTCGGTCCATTGCATACGAATTCCACCCCACATTGTCCGGATATGACTGGATGTAACCAGAATTATTCGGTTGTGTTTTGGCTAACTCAATCCCAGATATTGCTACAGCCACTGTGTTTGTGTTTTCCGGATATTATTAATGGGATTTATGCTTTTGAGGGTTTTTTTTTTATCAGAGAATACTTATTTTTGTGCTGGGAAACACTAATTGGTTCCACATGGAGACAGAAGCACTACACATTCATATTTCCTAGGGAGAAACCCTGAGGAACTGCGGCAAACAAGCATGATATTTCTGTTTCTATAGATGACATTTTATGCACTTGCCTAAGAAAAGAATTTGCTTCGTTCCAGAAACATTTTTACTCTGATCTTCTCGGTCCATTGCATACGAATTCCACAGCACTTTGTCCGGATATGGCTGGATGAAACCAGAAATATCCGGTTGTGTTTTGGCTAACTCAATCCCAGATATTGCTACAGCCTCTGTGTTTGTGTTTTCTGCATATTATCGAAGGATTTTATTGTATTGAATGATTTTATCAGGGAACATTTCATTTTGTACCGTAGAACTCTGATGGTTCCACATGGAGACACAAGCTCTACACATTCGTAGATTCTAGGGAGAAAGCTAGAGGAACTGCGGCAAACAAACATTATATTTCTGTTTGTATAGATGACATTTTATGCACTGGCCATAGGAAAAGACTTTGCTTTTCTCCAAAACCATATTTACTGTGATTTTCTCGGTCCATTGCATACGAATTCCACAGACTTTGTCCGGATATGACTGGATGAAACCAGAAATATCCGGTTGTGTTTTGGCTACCTCAGTGCCCGATATTGCTACAGCCTCTTTGTTTGTGCTTGCCGGATACTATCAATGGACTTTATAGTTTTGCATGTCTTTTATCAGGGTACATTTAATTTTATGCTGGGGAACACTAGTTGGTACCACATGGAAACACCAGCTCTACACATTCGTATTTTCTAGGGAGAAAGCTAGAGGAACTGCGGCAAACAAACATATTTCTGTTTGTAAAGAGGACGTTTTATGCACTTGCCTAAAAAAAGAATTTGCTTTTCTCCAAAACCATTTTTATTGTGATTTTCTCGGTCCATTGCATTCGAATTACACACCACATTGTCCGGATATGCCTGGATGAAAACAGAAATATCTGGTTCTGTTTTGGCTAACTATATCCCAGATATGGCTATAGCCTCTGTGTTTGTGCTTTCTGGATATTATCAACGGACTTTATTGTTTTGAATGTTTTTATCAGGGAACATTAATTTTGTACCGTACAAATACTAATTGGTTTCACATGGAGACACGACTCTACACATTCTTATTTTCTAGGCAGAAAGCTAGAGGAACTGCGGCAAATAAACATGATATTTCTGTTTGAATAGATGATATTTTATGCACTTGCCTAATGAAAAGACTTTGCTTTTCTCCAAAACCATTTTTACTGTGCTTTTTCGGTCCATTGCATATGAATTCTACCAAATTCTGTCCGGATATGACTGCATGCAACCAGAAATATCCGGTTGTGTTTTGGCTAACTCAGTCCCAGATATTGCTACAGCCTCTGTGTTTGTGTTTTCTGGATATTATGGATGGACTTTCTTGTTTTGAATGTTTTTGTCAAGGAACATTTAATTTTGTCCAGTAGAAACACCGATTGGTTCCACATGGAGACACCAGCTCTACACATTCGTATTTTCTAGGGAGAAAGCTAGAGGAACTGCGGCTAACAAACATGATATTTCTGTTTGTATACATGACATTTTATGCACTGTAAAAAGGAAAAGACATTGCTTTTCTCCAAAACCATTTTTACTGTGACTTTCTTGGTACATTGCATCCGAATTCCACACCACTTTGTCCGGATATGCCTGGATGACAACCGAAATATCCGGTTCTCTTTGGGTAACTATATCCCAGATATGGATACAGCCTCAGTGTTTGTGATTTCTGGATATTATCAACAGACTTTATTGTTTTGAATGTTTTTATCAGGGAACATTTAATTTTGTACCGTAGAAACACTAATTGGTTCCACATGGAGGCACCAGCTCTACACAATCGTATTTTCTTGGGAGAAAGCTAGAGGAACTGCGGCAAACAAACATGATATTTTTATTTGTATAGATAACATTTAACGCACTTGCCTAACAAAAAGACTTTGCTTTTCTCCAAAACCATTTTTACTGTGATTTTCTCGGTCCATTGCATAAGAATTCCACCAAATTTTGTCCGGATATGAGTGGATGAAACCAGAAATATCCGGTTGTGTTTTTCTATAACTCAATCCCATATATTGCTACGGCCACTATGTTTGTGTTTTCTGGATATTATCAACGGACTTTATGGTTTTCAATGTACTTTATCAGGGAACATTTATTTTTGTACCTTAGAGAGACTAATATGTTCAACATGGAGACACCAGTAACACATTCCTATGTTCTAGGGAGAAAGCTCGAGGAACTGCGGCAAACAAACATGATATTTCTTTTGTATACACGACATTTTATGCAGTTGCCTAACGAAAAGACATTGCTTTTTCCAAAACCATTTTACTGTGATTTTCTCGGTCCGTTGCATCCGAATTCCACACCACTTTGTCCGGATATGCCTGGATGAAAACAGAAATATCCGGTTGTGTTTTGGCTTACTCAATCCCAGATATTGTGAAAGCATCTGTGTTTCTTTTTTTCCATTTATTATCAACGGACTTTATGTTTTTTCATGTTTTTATCAGGGAACATTTAAATTTGTGCTGGGGAACACTAGTTGGTTCCACATGGAGACAACACCTCTACACATTCGTATATTCTAAGGAGAAACCTAGAGGAACTGCAGCAAACAAGCATGGTATTTCTGTTTGAATAGATGACATTTTATACACTTCCCTAATGAAAAGACATACATACGAATTCCACACCCCTTTGTCCGGATATGCCTGGATGAAAACAGAAATATCCGGTTGTGTTTTGGCTAACTCAATCCCAGAATTTGCTACAGCCTCTGTGTTTGTGTTTCCTGGATATTACCATTGGACTTTATTGTTTTGAATGTTTTTATCAGGAAACCTTGAATTATGTACCGTAGAAACATTAATTGGTTCCACATGGAGACACCAGGTCTGCAAATTCGCATTTTCTAGGGAGAAAGCTAGAGGAACTGCGGCAAATAAACATGATATTTCTGTTTGTATACATGACATTTTATGCACTTGCCAAAAAAAAGAATTTGCTTTTCCCCAAAACCATTTTTACAGTGATTTTTTCGGTCCATTGCATATGAATTCCACCAAACTTTGTGCTGATATGACTGGATGAAACCAGAAATATCCGGTTTTCTTTTGGCTTACTCAATCCGAAATATTGTGAAAGCCTCTGTGTTTGTGTTTTCTGGATATTATCAACGGACTTTATTGTTTTGAATGTTTTTATCAGGGAACCTTTAATTTTGTACCATAGAAACACTAATTGGTTCCACATGGAGACACCAGCTCTAACAATCGTATTTTCTAGGGAGAATGCTAGAGGAACTGCGACACACAAACAAGATATTTTTGTTTGTATAGATGACATTTTATTCACTTTCCTAATGAAAAGACTTTGCTTTTCTCCAAAACCATTTTAACTGTGATTTTCTCGGTCCATTTCATGTGAATTCCACCAAACTATGTCCGGATTAGACTGGATGATACCACAAATATCCGGTTGTGTTTTGGCTAACTCAATCCCAGATGTTGCTACAGGCTCTGTGTTTGTGTTTTCTCGATATTATCTATTTACTTTATTGTTTTGAAAGTTTTTATGAGGGAACATTTAATTTTGTACCGTAGAAACATAATTAGTTCATCATATGGGGACACCAAACTACACATTCATATTTTCTAGGGAAAAGCTAGATGAACTGCGGCAAAGAAACATGATATTTCTGTTTGTATAGATGACATTTTATGCACTTCCCTAACGTATAGATCTTGCTTTTCTCTAAAACTATTTTTATTGTGATTTTCTTGATCCATTGCATACGAATTCCACACCACAATGTCTGGATATGACTGGATGAAACCAGAAATATCCGGTTCTGTTTTGCCTAACTCAGTCCCAGATATTGCTACAGCCTCTCTGTTTGTGCTTTCTGGCTATTATCACTGGACTTTATGGTTTTTAATGTTTTTTATCATGGAACATTTAACTTAGTGCTGGGAAACATAATTGATTCCACATGGAGGAAACCAGCTCTACACATTGGTATTTTCCAGGGAGAAAGCTAGAGGAACTGTGGCAAACAAACATGATATTTCTGTTTGTATAGATGACATTCTATGTACTGGCCAAAGGAACAGACTTTGCTTTTCTCCAAAACCATTTTTACTGTGATTTTCTCCGTCCATTGCATACGAATTCCACACTACTTTGTCCGGATATGACTGGATGATATCAGAAACATCCAGTTGTTTTTTCACTAACCCAATCTGAAATATTGTGAAAGCCAATGTGATGTGTTTTCTGGATATTATCGATGGACTTTATTGTTTTGAATGTTTTTATCAGGGAACATTTAATTTTGTACAGTAGAAATACTAATTGGTTCCACATGGAGACACGACTCTACACATTCGTATTTTCTAGTGAGGAAGCTACAGGAACTGCGGAAAACATGATATTTCTGTTTGTATAGATGACATTTTATACACTTGCCTAACGAAAAGACTTTGCTTTTCTGCAAAACAATTTTTCCTGTGATTTTCTCGGTACATACATACGAATTCCACACCACTTTGTCCGAATATGCCTGGATGAAAACTGAAATATCCGGTTGTGTTTTGGCTAACTATATCCCAGATATGGCTACAGCCTCAGTGCTTGTGTTTTCGGAATATTATTCACAGACTTTATTGTTTTGAGTGTTTTTATCAGGGAACATTTAATTTTGTACCGTAGAAACACTAGTTGGTTCCACATGGAGACACCAGCTGTACACATTCGTATTTCCTAGGGAGAAAGCTAGAGGAACTGCTGCAAACAAACATGATATTTCTGTTTGTATAGATGACATTTTATGCACTTGCCTAAAGAAAAGACTTTCCTTTTCTCCAAAACCATTTTTACTGTGATTTTCTCGTTCTATTGCATAGGAATTCCACTCCATTTTTTCCGGATATGACTGGATGAAACCAGAAATTTCCAGTTGTGTTTTGGCTAACTCAATCCCAGATATTGCTACAGCCTCTGTGATTGAATTTTCTCGATATTATCGATGGACTTTATGGTTTTGAATGTTTTTATCAGGGAACATTTAGTTTTGTACCGTAGAAACACTAATTGTTTCAACATGGAGACACCAGCTCTACAAATTAGTATTTTCTAGGGAGAAAGCTAGAGGAACTGCGGTAAACAAACATGATATTTCTGTTTGTATAGATGACAATTTATGCACTTGCCTAATGAAAAGACATCGCTTTTCTCCAAAAGCATTTTTACTGTGATTTTCTCAGTCCATTACATACAAATTCCACAATACTTTGTCCGGATATGACTGGATGAGACCAAAAATATTTGGTTGTGTTTTGGCTAACTCAATCCCACATATTGCTACAGCCTCTGTGTTTGTGTTTTCTCGATATTATCGATGGAATTTATTGTTTTGAATGTTTTTATCAGGGAACATTTAATTTTCTACTGTAGAAACACTAATTGGTTCCACATGGAGACACCAGTCTACACATTCATATTTTCTAGGGAGGAAGCTACAGGAACTGCGGCATACAAATATGATATTATGTTTGTATAGATGACATTTTATGCACTGGCCGAAGCAAAAGACTTTGCTTTTCTCCAAAACCATTTTTACTGTGATTTTCTGGGTCCATTACATACGAATTCCACAAGACTTTGTCCGGATATGACTGGATGAAACCAGAAATATCTGGTTGTGTTTGGCTAACTCAATCCCAGATAGTGCTACAGCCTCTCTGTTTGTATTTTCTCGATATTATCAACGGATATTATTGTTTTGAATGATTCTATGAGGGAACATTTAATTTTGTACCGTAAAAACAATAATTGGTTCCACATATGGGGACACCAGACTACACATTCATATTTTCTAGGGAAAAGCTAGATGAACTGCGGCAAAGAAACATGATATTTCTTTTTGTATAGATGACATTTTATGCCCTTCCATAACGAATATATCTTGCTTTTCTCTAAAACTATTTTTATTGTGATTTTCTGGGTCCATTGCATACGAATTACACACCACTTTGTCTGCATATGACTGGATTAAACCAGAAATATCCGGTTGTTTTTTGCCTAACTCAATCCCAGATATTGCTACAGCCTCTGTGTTTGTGTTTTCTGGATATTTTCGATGGACTTCATTGTTTTGAATGTTTTTTTTCAGAGAATATTTAATTTTGTGCTGGGAAACACTAATTGGTTCCACATGGAGACACCAGTCTACACATTCGTATGTTCTAGGGAGAACGCTACAGGAACTGCGGTAAACAAACATGATATTTCTCTTTGTATACATGACATTTTATGCACTGGCCGAAGGAAAAGGCTTTGCTTTTCTCCAAACCCCTTTTTACTGTGATTTTCTTGTTCTATTGCATAGGAATTCCACGCCATTTTTTCCGGATATGACTGGATGAAATCAGAAATATCCGGTTTTGTTTTGCCTAAATCGATCCCAGGTATTGCTACAGCCTCTGTGTTTGTGTTTTCTGGATATTATCAACGGACTTTATGGTTTTTAAGGTTTTTTATCATGGAAGATTTAATTTAGTGCTGGGAAACATAATTGTTTCCACATGGAGACACCAGCTCTACACATTTGTATTTTCCAGGGTGAAACCTAGAGGAACTGTGGCAAAGAAACATGATATTTCTGTTTGTATAGGTAACATTTTATGCACTGGCCGAAGGAAAACACTTAGCTTTTCTCCAAAACCATTTTTACTGTGATTTTCTCCGTCCTTTGCATAGGAATTCCACTCTGCTTTGTGCGGATATGACTGGATGATATCAGAAATATCCAGTTGTGTTTTGGCTAACACAATACGAGATATTGCTACAGCCTCTGCGTTTGTGTTTTCTGGATAGTATAGACGGACTTTATTGTTTTGAATGTTTTTATCAGGGAACATTTAATTTTGTGCTGGGAAAAAAAAATTGGTTCCACATGGAGACACCAGCCTTCACATTCGTATTTTCTATGGTGGAAGCTACAGAACTGCGGGAAACATGATATTTCTGTTTGTATAGATGACATTTTATACACTTGCCTAACGAAAAGACTTTACTTGTCTCCAAAACCATTTTTCCTGTGATTTACTCTGTCCATTACATACAAATTCCACAACACTTTGGCCGGATATGACTGGATGAAAACAGAAATATCCGGGTTTATTTTTTGCTAACTCCATCCCAGATGTTGCTACAGTCTCTGTGTTTGTGTTTTCTGGATATTATCGATGGATTTTATTGTTTGGAATGATTATATCAGGGAACATTTAATTTTGTACCGTAGAACACTGATTGGTTCCACATGGAGACACCAGCGCTACACATTCGTAGTTTCTAGGGAGAAAGCTAGAGGAACTGCGGCAAACCATCATAATATTTCTGTTTGTATACATGACATTTTATTCACTGGCCGAAGGAAAAGACTTTGCTTTTCTCCAAAGCCATTTTTACTGTGATTTTCTCGGTCCATTGCATAGGAATTCCACAGACTTTGTCCGGATATGACTGGATGAAACCAGAAATATCCGGTTTTGATTTGGCTAACTCAATCCCAGATAGTGCTACAGACTCTGTGTTTGTGTTTTCTCGATATTATCAATGTACTTTATTGTTTTAAATGGTTTTATGAGGGAACATTTAATTTTGTACCATAAAAATTCTCATTTGTTCCACATTGAGACAGCAGTCTACATATTCGTATGTTCTAGGTAGAAAGCCAGAGGAACTGCGGCAAACAAACATGATATTTCTTTTGTGTAAATGACATTTTTGCACTTTCCTAAAGAAAAGACTTTGCTTTTCTCCAAAACCATTCTTACTGTGATTTTCTCTGTCTATTGCATAGGAATTGCACAACACTTTGTCCGGATATGACTGGATGAAAGCAGAAAAATCCGGTTGTGTTTTGCCTAACAGAGTCCCAGATATTGCTACAGACTCTCTGTTTATGTGTTTTCTGGCTATTATCACCGGACTTTATGGTTTTTATTGTTTTTTATCATGGAACATTTAATTAATGCTGGGAAACATAATTGTTTCCACATGGAGACACCAGCTCTACACATTCGTATTTTCCAGGGAGAAAGCTAGAGGAACTGTGGCAAGCAAACTTGATATTTCTGTTTGCATAGATGACCTTTTATGCCCTTGCCTAATGAAAAGACTTTGCTTTTCTCCAAAACCATTTTTACTGTGACTTTTTAGGTCCATTGCATACGAATACCACCCCACTTTGTCTGAATATGCCTGGATGAAGCCAGAAATATCCGGTTGTGTTTTGGCTAACTCAATCCCAGATATTGCTACAGCCTCTGTGTTTGTGTTTTTTCTGGATATTATCAATGGGCTTTATGGTTTTGAATGTTTTTTATCAGAGAATATTTCACTTTGTGCTTGGAAACACTAATTGGTTCTTCAAGGAGACACCAGCTCTACACATCGTATTTTCTAAGGAGAAACCTAGAAGAACTGCGGGAAACAAACATGATATTTCTGTTTCAATAGAAGACATTATATGCACTTGTCTAAGAAGACTTTGCTTTTCTCCAGAACCATTTGTACTCTGATTTTCTCGGTCCATTGCATACGAATTCCACATCACTTTTTCCAGATATGACTGGATGAAACCAGAAATATGCGGTTGTGATTTGCTAACTCAATCCCAGATATTGCCACAGCCTCTGTGTTTGTGTTTTCCAGATATTATCAATGGACTTTATGGTTTTGATAGTTTTTTATTAGAGAATATTTAATTTTGTGCTGGGAAACAATAACTGGTTCTTCAAGGAAACACCAGCTCTACACATTCGTATTTTCTAAGGAGAAACCTAGAAGAACTACGGCAAACAAACATGATATTTCTGTTTCAATAGAAGACATTATATGCACTTGCCTAAGAAAAGACTTTGCTTTTCTCCAGAACCATTTATAGTCTGATTTTTTCGGTCCATTGTATACGAATTCCACACCAATTTCTCCGGATATGACTGGATGAAAGCAGAAATATCCGGTTGTGTTTTGGGTAACTCAATTTTAAATATTGAGAAAGCCTGTGTGTTTGTGTTTTCCGGATATTATCAATGGACTTTTTTTTTTTTGAATGTTTTTTATCAGGTAACATTTAATTTTGTGCTGGGAAACACTAGTTGACTCCACTTGGAAAGACCAAACTGCACATTGGTATTTTCTAGGGAGGAAGCTAGAGGAACTGTGGCAAACAAACATGATATTTCTGTTTGTATAAATGACATTTTATGCACTTGCCTAACGAAAAGACTTTGCTTTTCTCCAAAACCATTTTTACTCGGATTTTCTCGGTCCATTGCATATGAATTCCACACCAATTTGTCCGGATATGACTGGATGAAACCAGAAATATCCGGTTGTGTTTTGGCTAACTCAAATGGAAATATTGAGAAAGCCTCTGTGTTTGTGATTTCTGGATATTATCGATGGGCTTTATGGTTTTGAATGTATTTTATCAGAAAATATTCAATTTTCTGCTGGCAAACACTAATTGGTTCCACATGGAGACACCAGCTGTACACATTGGTATTTTCTAGGGAGAAAGCTAGAGGAAATGTGGCAAACAAACATGATATTTCTGTTTCTATAGATGACATATTATGCACTTGCCTAACAAAAAGACTATGCTTTTCTCCCAAACTATTTTTACTGTGATTTTCTTTGTCCTTACATACGAATTCCACACCACTTTGTCCGGATTTGACTGGATGAAACCAGAAATATGTGGTTGTTGGCTAACTCAATCCCAGATATTGCTACAGCCTCTGTGTTTGTGTTTTCCGGATATTATCAACAGACTTTATGGTTTTGAATGTTTTTTGATCAGGGAACATTTAATTTTGTGCTGGGAAACATTAGTTGGTGCCACATGCAGACACCATCTCTACACATTCGTATTTTCTAGGGAGAAAGCTAGAGGAATTGCAAAAGCAAACATGATATTTCTGTTTCTATACATGACATCTTATGCACTTGCCTAAGAAAAGACTTTGCTTTTCTCCAGAACCATTTATAGTCTGATTTTTTCGGTCCATTGTATACGAATTCCACACCAATTTCTCCGGATATGACTGGATGAAAGCAGAAATATCCGGTTGTGTTTTGGGTAACTCAATTTTAAATATTGAGAAAGCCTGTGTGTTTGTGTTTTCCGGATATTATCAACAGACTTTATGGTTTTGAATGTTTTTTGATCAAGGAACATTTAATTTTGTGCTGGGAAACATTAGTTGGTGCCACATGCAGACACCATCTCTACACATTCATATTTTCTAGGGACAAAGCTAGAGGAATTGCAAAAGCAAACATGATATTTCTGTTTCTATACATGACATCTTATGCACTTGCCTAAAGAAAAGATTTTGCTTTTCTCCAGAACCATTTTTACTCTGATTTTCTCGGTCCATTGCATATGAATTCCACAAAACTTTGTCCGGATATGACTGGATGAAACCAGAAATACCCGGTTGTGTTTTGGCTATCTCAATGCAAGATATTGCTACAGCCTCTGTGTTTGTGTTTTCCGGATATTATCAACGGGCTTTATGGTTTTGAAAGTTTTTTATCAGAGAATATTCAATTTTGTGCTGGGAAACACTAATTGGTTCCACATGGAGACACCAGCGCTACACATTCGTATTTTCTAGGGTGAAACCTAGAGGAACTGTGACAAACAACCATGATATTTTTGTTTGTATACATGAGATTTTATGCAGTTGCCTAAAGAAAAGACTTTCCTTTTTTACAAAACCAATTTTTACTGTGATTTTCTTCGTCCATTGCATACGAATTCCACACCAATTTCTCTGGATATGCCTGGATGAAAACTGAAATATCCGGTTGTGTTTTGGCTAACTCAATCCGAAATATTGAGAAAGCCTCTGTGTTTGGGATTTCTGGATATTATCGATGGACTTTATTGTTTTGAATGTTTTTATCAGGTAACATTAAATTTTGTACCGTAGAAACAATAATTAATTCACCATTGAGAAACCAGCTCTACACATTCTTATTTTCTAGGCAGAAACCTAGAGGAACTTCGGCAAACAAGCATGATATTTCTGTTTCAATATAAGACATTTTATGCAATTGCCTAAGAAAAGACTTTGCTTTTCTCCAGAACCATTTTTACAGTGATATTCTCGTTGCATTACATATGAATTCCTCCCCAGTTTGCGCAGATATGATTGGATAAAACCAGAAAAAAAGGTTGTGTTTTGGCTAACTCAATCCCAGATATTGCTACAGCCTCTGTGTTTGTGTTTCCTGGATATTATCGACGGACTTTATTGTTTTGATTGTTTTTATCAGGGAACATTTAATTTTGTACCGTAGAGACACATGGAGACACCACCTCTACACATTCGTATTTTCTAGGGAGAAAGCTAGAGGAACTGCGGGAAACAAACACGCTATTTCTGTTTGTAGAGATGACATTTTATGCACTTGACTAACGAAAAAACTTTGCATTTCTCCAAAACCATTTTTACTGTGATTTTCTCCGTCGATTGCATACGAATTCTAAACCACTTTGTAGGAATATCACTGGATGAAACCAGAAATATCCGGTTGTGTTTTGGCTAACTCAATCCCAGATATTGCTACAGCCTCTGTGTTTGTGTTTTCTGTAGATTATCGACGGACTTTATGGTTTTGAATGTTTTTTTCAGAGAATATTTAATTTTGTGCTGGGAAACACTAATTGGTTCCACATGGAGACACGAGCTCTACACATTCATATTTTCTAGGGAGAAACCTAGAGGAACTGTGGCAAACAAGCATGATACTTCTGTTTCTATAGATGACATTTTATGCACTTGCCTAAAGAAAAGACTTTGCTTTTCTTCAGAACCAGTTTTACTGTGATTTTCTCTATCCACTGAATCCGAATTCCACACCACTTTGTCCAGTTATGACTGTACGAAACCAGAAATATCCGGTTGTGTTTTGGCTAACTCAATCAAGATATTGCTACCTGCTTCTGAGTTTTCCGGATATTATCAATATACTTTTTTTGTTCTTAAGTTTTTACCGGTGAAGATTTAATTTTTACCGTAGAAACACTAATTGGTTCAACATGGAGACACCAGATCTACACACTCATATTTTCTAGGGAGAAAGCTAGAGGAACTGCGTCAAATAAACATGATATTTCTGTTTGTGTACATGACATTTTATGCACTGGCCGAAGGAAATGACATTGCTTTTCTCCAAAACCATTCTTATTGTGATTTTCTCAGTCCAATATATGCGAATTCCACACCACTTTGTCCGGATATGCCTTGATGAAAACAGAAATATCCGGTTCTGTTTTGGCAAACTATATCCCAGATATGGCTACAGCCTCAGTGTCTGTGTTTTCTGGATATTATCGATGGATTTTATTGTTTTGAATGTTTTTATCAATGAGCATTTAATTTTGTGCTAGGAAACACTAGTTGATTCCACATGGAGATACCTGTATTTTCTATGGTGAAATCTAGATGAACTGCAGCAAACAAACTTGACATTTCTGTTTGTATAGATGACATTTTATGCACTTGCCTAACAAAAAGACTTTGTTTTTCTCCAAAACCATTTTTACTGTGACTTTCTCGGTCCATTGCATACAAATTCCACTCCACTTTGTCCGGATATGTCTTGATGAAAACAGAAATATCCGGTTGTGTTTTGGCTAACTATATCCGAAATATTGTGAAAGCATCTGTGTTTGTGTTTTCCGGATGTTATCGATCTACTTTATTTTTTTTGTTTATGTTTTTATCAGGAAACAATTAATTTTCTACCGTAGAAACACTAATTGATTCCACATGGAGACACCAGGTCTACACATTTCTATTTTCTAGGGAGAAAGCTAGAGAAACTTCAGCAAATAGCATGATATTTCTGTTTGTATAGATGACATTTTTGCACTTGCCTAACGAAAAGACTTTGCTTTTCTCCAAAACCATTTTACTGTGATTTTCTTGGTCCATTGCTTACGAATTCCACACCACTTTGTCCGGATATGCCTGGATGAAAACAGAAATATCTATTTGTGTTTTCTCTAACTCAATCCGAAACATTGTGAAAACCTCAGTGTTTGTGTTTTCTGGATATTATCGATGGACTTTATTGTTTCGAAATTTTTTACCAAGGAACATTTAATTTTGTACCGTAGAAACACTAATTAGTTCCACATGGAGACACCAGCTCTACACATTCATATTTTCTATGGAGAAAACTAGAGGAACTACAGCAAACAAACATGATATTTCTGTTGGTATAGATGACATTTTATGCACTTGCCTGACGAAAAGACTTTGCTTTTCTCCAAAACTATTTTTACTGTGATTTTCTCAGTCCATTTTATACGAATTCCACACTTCTTTGTTTGGATATGCCTGGATGAAACCAGAAATATCCGGTTCTCTATTGGCTAACTCAATCCGAAATATTTTGAAATCTTCTGTGTTTGTATTTTCTGGATAATATCAATGGACTTTATTGTTTTCAATATTTTTTTCAGGGAACTTTTAATTTTATGCTGGGAAACACTAGTTGCCTCCACATGGAGACACTAGCCCTACACATTCGTATGTTCTAGGGAGAAAGCCAAAAGAACTGAGGCAATCAAACATGACATTTCTGTTTCTATAGATGACATTTTATGCACTTGCCAAAGGAAAAGAGTTTGCTTTTCAGAAAAACCATTTTTATTATGATTTACTCGTTCCATTGCATACGAATTCCCCACCAGTTTGTTCGGATATCACTGCGTAAAGCCTGAAATATCTGGTTGTGTTTTTGCTAACTGAATTCCAGATAATGCTACAGCCTCTGTGTTTGTGTTTCCTGGATATTATCAACAGACTGTATTGTTTTGAAGGTTCTTTATCAGGGAACATTTCATTTTGTGCTGGGAAACAATAGTTGATTCCACGTGGAAACAACAGCTCTACACATTCGTATTTCTAGGGAGAAAGCTAGAGGAACTGAGGCAAACACACATGAACATGATATTTCTGTTTGTACAGATGACATTTCATGCACTTCCCTGATGAAAAGACTTTGCTTTTCTCCAAAACCATTTTTACTGTGATTTCCTCGGTCCATTGCATACGAATTCCACACCACTTTGTCCGCATATGACTGGATGAAACCAGAAATATCCGGTTGTGTTTTGGCTAACTCAATCCAAATATTTTGAAATCCTCTGTGTTTGTGTTTTCTGGATAATATCAATGGACTTTATTGTTTTGAATATTTTTTATCAGGGACATTTAATTTTATGCTGGGAAACACTAGTTGATTCCACATGGAGACACCAGCTCCACACATTCGTATTTTCTAGGAAGAAAGCAAGAGAAACTTTGGCAAACAAACATGATATTTCTGTTTGTATAGATGACATTTTACGCACTTCTCTAATGAAAAGACTTTGCTTTTCTCCAAAACCATATTTACTGTGATTTTCTTGGTCCATTGAATATGAATTGCACATCAGTTTGTCCAGATATGACTGGATGAAACCAGAAATATCCGGTTGTGTTTTGGCTAACTCAATCCCAGATATAGCTACAGCCTATGGGTTTGTGTTTTCCGGATATTATCAATGGACTGTATTGTTTTGAATGTATGTTATCAGGAACATTTAATTTTGTGCTGGGAAACACTAATTGGTTCCACATGGAGACACCAGCTCTACACATTCGAATTGTCTAGGGAGAAAGCTAGAGGAACTGCAGCAAACATGATGATATTTCTGTTTGTATCGATGGCATTTTATGCACTTGCCTAACTAAAGACTTTGCTTTTCTCAAAAAGCATTTTTACTGTGATTTTCTTGGTCCTTTGCATATGAATTCCACACAACTTTGTCCGGATATGAGTGGATGAAACCAGAAATATCTAGTTGTGTTTGGCTAATTCAATCCCAGATATTGCCACAGGATCTGTGTTTCTGTTTTCTGGATATAATAGACAGACTTTATGGTTTTTCATGTTTTTTGATCAGGGAACATTTAATTTTCTGCTGGGAAACCCTGATTCGTTCCACAGGGAGACACCAGCTCTACATATTCCTATTTTCTAGGGAGAAAGCTAGAGGGACTTCGGCAAACAAACGTGATATTTCTGTTTGTATAGAAGGTATTTTATGCACTTTCTGAAGGAAAAGAATTTGCTTTTCTCAAAAACCATTTTTACTGTGATTTTCTCGGTCCAGTATATACAAATTCCAAAACAGTTTGTCTGGAGAGGCCTGGATGAAAACACAAATATCCAGTTGTTGAAAGAAATTAAAGAAAGAAATTAGACAGGTTTAAAGAGAGAAAATAAGACAGCCTGGGTTTAAAATGGAGTTGCTTGGCTAACTGCATATTGTTCTGCTTTTGTGCAAATAACTGGGCTTGCCAAATGCTTTCATGTGCTAGTTGAACTTTAGCTGATCTTGTAACATGTGATGACTGTGCTAATGCGTTTATGAGATAATTGGGCATATGACAAGTTTTTGGTCATGATGACCCCGTGTTTATGCTTGCTCAAGGTTTTTTTGTCCCCTCACCCTGGAAAAACCCTGTGTCTTATGAGAATTTGTTATGCATCTTATGAGAATTTGTCATGCTGCGGTTTATCTTGTGATTCTTGGTAATGCTGTGGAGATATGCTAATGTTGTGGTTTTTAGCCTTAAATACTTTGAGCAGTTGATGGTCGGGGCCTCTCTTCTCGCACTGCACTAGTGTTGTGCTTAAGAGTTGGCCCATCTGCGCAGATGAAATAAACTTCCTCATGATATTTTCAGCGATTGGAATGGAATTCGTGTTTCTGGGGTCGGTAGAAGTGTGAGGCACCTTTCGGGGGTCTTACATTGTGTTTTGGCTAACTCAATCCAAAATATTGTGAAAGCCTCTGTGTTTGTGTTTTCTGGAAATTAGCTATTGACTTTATTGTTTTGAATGTTTTTATCAGGGAACATTTAATTTTGTACCATAGAAACACTAATTGGTTCAACATGGAGACAATAGCTCTACACATTCATATTTTTAGGGAGAAAGTTAGAGGAACTGTGGCAAACAAGCATGATATTTCTGTTTGTATAGATGACATTTTAAGCACTTGCCTAACGAAAAGACTTTGCATTTCTCCAAAACAATATTTACCGTGATTTTCTGAGTCCATTGCATACGAATTCCACACCACTTTGTCCGTATATGACTGGATGAAACCAGAAATATCCGGTTGTGTTTGGCTAACTCAATACCAGATATTCCAACAGCATCTCTGTTTGTGTTTTGTGTATATTATCAATGGACTTTATTGTTTTGAATGTTTTTTATCAGGGAACATTTAATTTTGTTCTGGGAATTACTAATTGGTTCCACATGAAGACACCAGCTCTACACATTCGTATTTTCTAGGGAGAAAGCTAGAGGAATTCCGGCAAACAAACATGATATTTCTGTTTGTATAGATGACATTTTATGCACTTGCCTAACGAAAAGATTTGCTTTTCTCTAAAACCATTTTTACTGTGATTTTCTTGGTAGATTTCATATGAATTGCACAACAGTTTGTTCACATATGACTGGATGAAACCAGAAATATCCGGTTGTGTTTTGGCTAACTCAATGCCAGATATAGCTACAGCCTATGGGTTTGTGTTTTACGGATATTATCAATGGATTGTATTGTTTTGAATTTATGTTATCAGGGAACATTTAATTTTGTGCTGGGAAACACTAATTGGTTCCACATGGAGACACCAACTCTACACATTCGTAATTTCTAGGGAGAAAGCTAGAGGAACTTCAGCAAACAAATGTGATATTTCTGTTTGTATAGAAGGTATTTTATGCACTTTCTGAAGGAAAAGAATTTGCTTTTCTCAAAAACCATTTTTACTGTGATTTTCTCGGTCCAGTATATACAAATTCCACACCATTTTTTCTGGAGAGGCCTGGATGAAAACACAAATATCCAGTTGTGTTTTGACTAACTCAATCCGAAATATTGTGAAAGCCTCTGTGTTTGTGTTTTCTGGATATTACCTATTGACTTTATTGTTTTGAATGTTTTTATCAGGGAATATTTAATTTTGCACCATAGAAACACTAATTGGTTCAACATGGAGACAATAGCTCTACACATTCATATTTTTAGGGAGAAAGTTAGAGGAACTGTGGCAAACAAGCGTGATATTTCTTTTTGTATAGATGACATTTTAAGCACTTGCCTAACGAAATGACTTTGCTTTTCTCCAAAACCATTTATACTGTGATTTTCTCGCTCCATTGCATATGAATTCCACACCACTTTGTCCGTATATGACTGGATGAAACCAGAAATATCCAGTTCTGTTTTGATAACTCAATACCAGATATTGCTACAGCATCTCTGTTTGTGTTTTGTGGATATTATCAATGCACTTTATTGTTTTGAATGCTTTCTATCAGGGAACATTTAATTTTATTCTGGGAATCACTGATTGGTTCCACATGGAGACAACAGCTCTACACATTCGTATTTTCAAGGCAGAATGCTAAAGGAACTGCAGCAAAAAACATGATATATCTATTTGTATAGATGACATTTTATGCTCTTCCCGAAGGAAAAGACTTTGCTTTTCTCCAAAACAATTTTTACTGTGATTTTCTCAGTCCATTGCATGGGAATTCTACACCACTTTGACCGGATATGCCTGTATGAAAACACAATTATCCCGATGCGATTTGGCTAACTCAATCCGAAATAAAGTGAAAGCCTCTGTGTTTGTGTTTTCTGGATATTATCGATGGACTTCATTGTTTTGAATATTTTTATCAGGGAACATTTAATTTTGTACTATAGAAACACTAATAGGTTCAACATAGAGACACCAGCTCTACACATTCGTATTTTCTAGGGAGAGAGCTAGAGGAACTGCGGCACACAATCATGATATTTCTGTTTGTATAGATGACATTTTATTTACTTGCCAAACGAAAAGAATTTGCTTTTCTCAAAAACCATTTTTACTGTGATTTTCTCGGTCCATTGCATATGAATTCCATACCACTTTGTCCATATATAACTGGAAAAAACCAGAAATATCTTGTTGTTTATGGCTAACTCAATACCAGATATTGCAACAGCATCTCTGTTTCTGTTTTGTGGATATTATCAATGGACTTTATTGTTTTGAATATTTTTATCAGGAAACATTTAATTTTGTGCTGGGAAACACTATTTGGTTCCACATGGAGACACCAGCTCTACACATTCATATTTTCTAGGGAGAAAGCTAGAGGAACTGCGGAAAACCAATATGATATGTCTGTTTCTATAGATGACATTTTATGCACTTGCGAAGGAAAAGACTTTTTGATTTTCTCTAAAACCATTTTTCCTGTGATTTTGTTGGCCATTGCATATGAATTCCACACCAATTTGTCCGGGTATGACTTGATGAAACCAGAAATACCCGGTTGTGTTTTGGCTAACTCAATCCCAGATATTGATGCAGACTCTGTGTTTGTGTTTTCTGGATATTATGGACAGACTTTATTGTTTTGAATGCTTTCATCAGGGAACATTTAATTTTGTACCATATTTAAAACTAATTGGTTGCATATGGAGACACCAGACTACACATTCTTATTTTCTAGGGAGAAAGCTAGAGGAACTGCGGCAAACAAACATGATATTTGTGTTTCTATACATTACATTTTATGCACTTGCCTAACGAAAAGACTTTGCTTTTCTCCAAAACAATTTTTAGGGTGATTTTCTCGGTATATTGCATAAGAATTCCACCCCGCTTTATCCGGATATGACTGCATGCAACCAGAAATATCCGGTTGTGTTTTGGCTAACTCAATCCCTGATATTGCTGCAGACTCTGTGTTTGTGTTTTCAGGATATTATCGACAGACTTTATTGTTTTCAGTGTTTTTATTAGGGAACATTTAATTTTGTGCCGTAGAAACACTAATTGGTTCCACATGGAGACACCAGCGCTACACATTCGAATTTTCTAGGGAGAAAGCTAGAGGAACTGCGGCAAACAAACATGATATTTCTGTTTGTATATATGACATTTTATGCACTTGCCTAAAGGAAAAACTCCTTTTCTCCAACCATTTTTATTGTGATTTTCTCGTTCCATTACATACAAATTCCACACCACTTTGTCCGGATATGACTGGATGAAACCAGAAATATCCGGTTGTGTTTTGGCTAACTCAATCCCAGATATTGTGAATGCCTCTGTGTTTGAATTTTCTGGATATTATCAATGGAATTTATGTTTTTGCATGTTTTTTATCAGGGAACACTTAATTTTGTACTGGGAAGCACTAATTGGTTCCACATGAGACACCAGCTGTACACATTCGTATTTTCTAGGGAGAAATCTAGAGGAACTGCGGCAAACAAACATGATATTTCTGTTTGTATACATGACGTTTTATGCACCTGCCCAACGAAAAGACTTTGCTTTTCTCCAAAACCATTTTTACTTTGATTTTCTCGGTCTATTGCATACGAATTCCACCAAACTTTGTCTGGTTATGACTGCATGCAAACAGAAATATCCAGTTGTGTTTTGCTAACTCAATCCCTGATATTGCTGCAGACTCTGTGTTTGTGTTTTAGGATATTATCGACAGACTTTATTGTTGTGAGTGTTTTTATCAGGGAACATTAAATTTTGTGCCGTAGAAACACTAATTGGTTCCACATGGAGACACCAGCGCTACACATTCGAATTTTCTAGGGAGAAAGCTAGAGGAACTGTGGCAAACAAACATGATATTTCTGTTTCTATAGATGACATTTTATGCACTGGCCGAAGGAAAAGAGTTTGCTATTCTCCAAAACCATTTTTACTGTGATTTTCTTTGTTCATTGCATACTAATTCCAACACAATTTGTTCGGATATGACTGCATGAAACCAGGAATATGCGGTTGTGTTTTGGCTAACACAATTCCAGATATTGCTACAGCATCTGTATTTGTGTTTTCCGGATATAATCAATGGACTTTATGGTTTTGCATGTTTTTTATCAGGGAACATTTAATTTTCTACCGTAGAAACATTAATTGGTTCCACACAGAGACACCAGTCTACACATTCGTATGTTCTTGGGAGAAATCTAGAGGAACTGCGGCAAACAAACATGATATTTCTATTTGTATACATGACATTTTATGCACTTGCCTAACGAAAAGACTTTTCTTTTCTCCAAAACCATTTTTACTGTGATTTTCTCGGTCCATTGCATACGAATTCCAACCACGCTTTGTCAAGATATGACTGCATGCAACCAGAAATATCCGGTTGTGTTTTGGCTAACTCAATCCCTGATACTGCTGCAGACTCTGTGTTTGTGTTTTCAGGAAACATTTAATTTTGTGCCGTAGAAACACTAATTGGTTCCACATGGAGACACCAGCTCTACATCTTCGTATTTTCTGGGGAGAAAGCTAGAGGAACTGCGGCAAACAAACATGATATTTCTGTTTGTATAGATGACATTTTATGCACTTCCCTGATGAAAAGACTTTACTCCAAAATGATTTTTACTGTGATTTTCGGGGTCCATTGCATAGGAATTCCACACCACTTTGTCCGGATATGACTGGATGAAACCAGAAATATCCGGTTGTGTTTTTGCTTTCTATATCCCAGATATTGCTACAACCTCAGTGTCAGTGTTTTCTGGATATGATCGATGGATTTTATTGTTTTGAATGTTTTTTATCAGGAAACATTTAATTTTGTGCTGGGAAACACTAATTGGTTCCACATGGAGACACTAGCTCTACACTTTTTGTATTTTCTAGGGAGAAAGATAGAGGAACTGCGGCAAACCAATATGATATTTCTGTTTGTATACATGACATTTATTGCACTGGCCGAAGGGAAAGACTTTGCTTTTCTCCAGAACCATTTGTACTCTGATTTTCTCGGTCCATTGCATATGAATTCCACCGCACTTTGTCCGGATATGACTGCATGAAACCAGAAATATCCGGTTGTGTTTTGGCTAACTCAATCCCAGATATTGTGAAAGACTCTGTGTTTGTGTTTTCAGGATATTATCAACGGACTTTATGGTTTTGCATGTTTTTTATCAGGGAACATTTAATTTTGTACCGTAGAAACACTAATTGGTTCCACATGGAGACACCAGCTCTACACATTCATATTTTCTAGGGAGAAATCTAGAGGAACTGCGGCAAACAAACATGATATTTCTGTTTGTATACATGACATTTTATGCACCTACCTAAAGAAAAGACTTTGCTTTTCTCCAAAACCATTTTTACTGTGATTTTCTCGGTCCATTGCATACAAATTCCACCAAACTTTGTCCGGTTATGACTGCATGCAACCAGAAATATCCGGTTGTGTTTTAGCTAACTCAATCCCAGCTATGGCTACAGACTCTTTGTTTGTGTTTCCTGGATATTATGGACAGACTTTAATGTTTTGAATGTTTTATTAGGGAACATTTAATTTTGTACCGTAGAAAGACTAATTGGTTCCACATGGAGACACCAGCTCTACATATTCGTTTTTTCTAGGGAGAAAGCTAGAGGAACTGCAGCAAACAAACATGATATTTGTGTTTCTACACATGACATTTTATGCACTTGCCTAACGAAAAGAATTTGCTTTTCTCCAAAACCATTTTTACTGTGATTTTCTCCGTCCATTGCATACGAATTGCACCTCGCTTTGTCCGGATATGACTGCATGCAACCAGAAATATATGGTTGTGTTTTGGCTAACTCAATCCCTGTTATTGCTGCAGACTCTGTGCTTGTGTTTTCTGGATATTATTTATGTACTTAATTGTTTTGAATGTTTTTATCAGGGAACATTTAATTTTGTGCTTAGAAACACTAATTGGTTCCACATGGAGACACCAGCTCTACACATTCGTATTTTCTAGCGAGAAACCTAGAGAAACTGTGGCAAACAAACATGATATTTCTGTTTGTATACATGACATTTTATGCACTTGCCTAAAGAAAAGACTTTGCTTTTTTCCAAAATCATATTTACTGTGATTTTCTCGGTCCATTACATATGAATTCCACACCACTTTGTCCGGATATGAATGGATGAAACCAGAAATATCCTGTTGTGTTTTGGCTTACTATATCCCAGATATTGCTAATCCTTTGTGTTTGTCTTTTCTGGATATTATCAATTTATTTTATTGTTCTGAATGTTTGTATCAGGAAACATTTAATTTTTGCTTGGAAAGACTAATTGGTTCCACATGGATACACGAGCTCTACACTTTCGTATTATCTAGGGAGAAAGCTAGAGGAACTGCGGCAAACAAACATGATATTTCTGTTTGTATAGATGACATTTTATGCACTTGCCTAACGAAAAAAGTTACTTTTCTCCAATAACATTTTTACTGTAATATTCTGCGTCCATTGCATATGAATTCAACCCACTTTGTCTGGATATGACTGATTGAAACCAGAAATATCCGGTTGTGTTTTGGCTTACTATAACCCAGATATTGCTACAGCCTCTGTGTTTGTGTTTTCTGGATATTATCGAAGGATTTTATTGTTTTGAATGTTTTTATCAGGGAACATTTAATTTTGTACCGTAGAAACTCCAATTGGTTCAACATTGAGACACCAGCTCTACACATTCGTATTTTCTAGGGAGAAATCTAGAGGAACTGCGGGAAACAAACATGATATTTCTGTTTGTATAGATGACGTTTTATGCACTTGCCTAAAGAAAAGACTTTGCTTTTCTCCAAAATCATTTTTACTGTGATTTTCTTGGTCTATTGCATATGAATTACACCCTGCTTTGTCCGGATGTGACTGCATGCAACCAGAAATATCCGGTTGTGTTTTGGCTAACTCAATCCCTGATATTGCTGCAGACTCTGTGTTTGTGTTTTCAGGATATTATCAACATACTTTATTGTTTTCAATGTTTTTATTAGGGAACATTTAATTTTGTCCGGTAGAAACACTAATTGGTTGCACATGGTGACACCAGCGCTACACATTCGAATTTTCTAGGGAGAAAGTTAGAGGAACTGTGGCAAACAAACATGATTTTTCTGTTTGAATATTTGACATTTTAAATACTTCCCTCTCGAAAAGACTTTGCTTTTCTCCAAAACCATTTTTATTGTGATTTTCTCGGTCCATTGCATCCGAATTGCACAACACTTTGTCCAGATATGACTGGATGAAACCAGAAATATCCGGTTGTGTTTTGGCTAACTCAATCCCAGATATTGCTACAGGCTCTGTGTTTGTGTTTTCTGGATATTATCAACAGACTTTATGGTTTTCAATGTTTTTATCAGGGAACATTTAATTTTGAACCATAGAAACACTAATAGGTTCAACATGTATACACCAGTCTACACATTCCTATGTTCTAGGGAGAAAGCTAGAGGGACTGCGGCAAACAAACATGATATTTCTGTTTGTATACATGAAATTTTACGCACTGGCTTAAGGAAAAGACTGCTTTTCTCCAAAACCATTTTTCCTGTGATTTTATCGGTCCATTTCATATGATTTCCACCCCACTTTGTCCGAATATCACTGGATGAAACCAGAAATATCCGGTTGTATTTTGCTAACTCAATCCCAGATATTGTGAAAGCATCTGTGTTTGTGTTTTCTGGATATTATCGACGGACTTTATGGTTTTGAATGTTTTTATCAGGGAACATTTAGTTTTGTACCGTAGAAACACTAATTGGTTCCACATGGAGACACCAGCTCTACACATTTGTATTTTCTAGGGAGAAATCTAGAGGAACTGCAGCAAACAAACATGATATTTCTGTTTGTATAGATGACATTTAATGCACTTGGCTAACGAAAAACTTTGCTTTTCTCCAAAACCATTTTTACTGTGATTTCCTCGGTCCATTGCATAAGAATTCCACACCACTTTCTCCGGATAGGACTGGATGAAACCGGAAATATCCGGGTGTGTTTTGGCTTACTATATCCCAGATATTGCTACAGCCTTTTTGTTTGTGTTTTCTGGAAATTATCGATTTATTTTATTGTTCTGAGTGTTTGTATCAGGAAACATTTAATTTTTGTTGGAAACCCTAATTAGTTCCACATGGAGACACCAGCTCTACACATTCGTATTTTCTAGGGAGACATCTAGGGGAACTGAGGCAAACAAACATGATATTTCTGTTTGTGTAGATGATATTTTATGCACTTGCCTAAAAAAAGAATTTGCTTTTCTCCAAAACCATCTTTACTGTGATTTTTTCGGAGCATTGCATACGAATTCCACCCCATTTTGTCCGGATAGGACTGGATGAAACCAGAAATATCCGGTTGTGTTTTGGCTAACTCATTCCCAGATATTGTGAAAGCCTCTGTGTTTGCGTTTTCCATATATTATCAAAGGACTTTATGGTTTTGCATATTTTTTATCAGGGAACATTTAATTTTGTGCTGGTATACACTAATTGGTTCCCCATGGAGACAACAGTCTACACATTCGTATGTTCTAGGGAGAAATCTAGAGTATCTGAGGCAAAAAAAACATGATATTTCTGTTTCTATAGATGACATTTTATGCACTTTCTTAAAGAAAAGACTTTGCTTTTCTCCAAATCCATTTTACCTGTGATTTTCTCGGTCCATTACATACGAATTCCACACCATTTTGGCCAGATATGCATGGATGAAAACAGAAATATCCGGTTGTGTTTTGGCTAACTCAATCCCAGATATTGCTACAGACTCTGTATTTGTGTTTCTGGATATTATCGATGTGCTTTATTGTTTTGAATGTTTTTATGAATGAACATTTAATTTTGTACCGTAGAAGCACTAATTGATACAACATGGAGACACCAGTGTACACATTCGTATTTTCTAGAGAGAAAGCTCGAGGAACTGCGGCAAACAAACATGATATTTCTGTTTGTATAGATGACATTTTATGCACTTGCCTAACGAAAAGACTTTGCTTTTCACTAAAACCATTTTTAATGTGATTTTCTGGGTCCATTGCATAGGACTTCCACCCGACTGTGTCTGGATATGACTGGATGAAACCAGAAATATCTGGTTGTGTTTTGACTAACTCAATCCCAGATATTGCTACAGCCTCTGTGTTTGTGATTTCTGGATATTAGCAACGGACTTTATGGTGTTTCATGTCTTTTATCAGGGAACATTTAATTTTACGCTGGGGAACACTAGTTGGTTCCACATGGAGACACCAGTTCTACACATTCATATTTTCTAGGGAGAAAGCCAGAGGATCTGTGGCAAACAACATGATATTTCTGTTTGTATACATGGCATTTTATAGAATTGCCTAACGAAAAGACTTTGCTTTTCTCCAAAACCATATTTACTGTGATTTTCTTGGTCCATTGCATACGAATTCCACACCACTTTGTCTGGATATGACTGGATGAAACCAGAAATATCCGGGGGTGTTTTGGCTAACTCAATCCCAGATATTGGGAAAGCCTTTGTGTTTGTGTTTTCCGGATATTATCAACGGACTTTATGGTTTTGAACGTTTTTTATCAACTAACATTTAATTTTGTGCTGTCAAACACTAGTTGGTTCCACATGGAGACACCAGCTGTACACATTCCTATTTTCTAGGGAGAAAGCTAGAAGAACGGCGGCAAACAAACATGATATTTCTGTTTGAATAGATTACATTTTATATACTTCCCTAATGAAAAGACTTTGCTTTTCTCCAAAGCCATTTTTACTCTGATTTTCTCGTTCCATTGCATACGAATTCCACACCACTTTGTCCGGATATTACTGGATGAAACCAGAAGTATCCGGTTGTGTTTGGCTAACTCAATCCGAAATATTGAGTAAGCCTCTGTGTTTGTGATTTCTGATATTATCGATGGACTTTATTGCTTTGAATATTTTTATCAGGGAACATTGAATTTTGTACCGTAGAAACACTAATTAATTCACTACAGAGAATCCAGCTGTACACATTCATATTTTCTAGGGTGAAAGCTAGAGGAACTGCGGCAAAGGAACATGATATTTTTGTTTGTATACATGGCATTTTATACACTTCCCTAAAGAAAAGTCTTTGCTTTTCTCCAAAACAATATTTACTGTGATTTTCTCGGTCCATTGCATACGAATTCCACATCACTTTGTCCGGATATGACTGGATGAAACCAGAAATATGAGTTCGTTTTCTGGCTAACTCAATCCCAGATATTGCTACAGCCTCTGTGTTTGTGTTTTCTGGATATTATCAACGGACTTTATGGTTTTGAATGTTTTTTTTCAGGGAACATTTAATTTTGTGCTGGGAAACACTAATTGGTTTCACATGGAGAAACCAGCTCTAAACATTCGTATTTTCTTAGGAGAAAGCTAGATGAACTGTGGCAAACAAACGTGATATTTCTGTTTGAATAGATGACATTTTATGCACTTGGCTAACGAAAAGACTTTGCATTTCTCCAAAACCATTTTCACTGTGATTATTTCAGGCCATTGCATATGAATTCCAAACCACTTTGTCTGGATATGACTGGATAAAACCAGAAATATCCGGTTGTGGTTTGTCTAACTCAATCCCAGATATTGGGAAAGTCTCTGTGTTTGTGTTTTCCGGATATTATCAACGGATTTTATGGTTTTCAATGTTTTCTATCAACTAACATTTAATTTTGTACTGGTAAACACTAGTTGGTTCCACATGGAGACACCAGCTGTACACATTCCTCTTTTCTAGGGAGAAAGCTAGAAGAACGGCGGCAAACAAACATGATATTTCTGTTTGAATAGATGACATTTTATATACTTCCCTAACGAAAAGACTTTGCTTTTCTCCAAAACCATTTTTACTATGATTTTCTCTGTACATTGCATACGAATTACACACCACTTTGTCCGGATATGACTGGATGAAACTAGAAATATCCGGTTGTGTTTGGCTAACTCAATCCGAAATATTGAGAAAGCCTCTGTGTTTGTGATTTCTGATATTATCGATGGACTTTATTGTTTTTAATACTTTTATCAGGGAATATTTAATTTTGTACCGTAGAAACACTAATTAATTCACCAAGGAGAATCCAGCTGTACACATTCGTATTTTCTAAGGAGAAAGCTAGAGGGACTGCGGCAAACAAACATGATATTTCTGTTTGTATACATGACATTTTATGCACTTGACTAACGAAAAGACTTTGCTTTCTCCAGAACAATTTTTACTGTAATTTTCTTTGTTCATTGCCTACGAATTCCACACCACTTTGTCCGGATATGCCTGCATGAAAACAGAAACATTCGGTTGTGTTTTGGCACCTCAATCCAAAATAATGTGAAAGCCTCTGTGTTTGTGATTTCTGGATATTATCGATGGACTTAATTGTTTTGAATGTTTTTATCAGGAAACATTTAATTTTGTACCGTAGAAACACTACTTAATTCACCATGGAGAAACTAGCTCTACACATTCGTATTTTCTAGGCAGAAAGCTAGAGGAACTGCGGCAAAGAAACATGGTATTTCTGTTTGTATACATGACAATTTATGCACTTGCCTAATGAAAAGACTTTACTTTTCTACAAAACAATTTTTACTGTGATTCTCTTCGTCCATTGCATACGAATTCCACACAACTTTGTCCAGATATGCCTGGATGAAAACAGAAATATACGGTTGTGTTTTGGCTAACTCAATCCGAAATATTGAGAAACCCTCTGTTTTTGTGTTTTCTGGATATTATCAATGGACTTTTTCTTTTGAATGATTTTTTTTATCAGAGAACATTTACTTTTGTGCTGGGAAACACTAGTTGACTCCACATGGATACAACAGACTGCAAATTATTATTTTCTAGGGAGGAAGCTGGAGGAACTGCGGCAAACAAACATGATATTTCTGTTTCTGTAGATGACATTTTATGCACTTGCCTAACGAAAAGACTTTGCTTTTCTCCAAAACCATTTTTACTGTTATTTTCTCTGTACATTGCATACGAATTCCACACCAATTTGTCCAGATATGACTGGATGAAACCAGAAATATCCGGTTGTGTTTGGCTAATTCAATCTGAAATATTGAGAAAGACTCTGTGTTTCTGTTTTCTGGATATTATCAACGGGCTTTATGATTTTGAATGTTTTTTAGCGGAGAATATTTAATTTTGTGCTGGGAAACACTAATTGGTTTCACATGGAGACACCAGCTCTACACATTCATATTTTCTAGCGAGAAACCTAGAGGATCTGTGGCAAACAAAGATGAAATCAGACTGGATGAAATCAGACTTTGCTTTTCTCCAGAACCATTTTTACTCTGATTTTCTCGGGCCATTGCATGCAAATTCCACACAACCTTGTCTGGATATGACTGGATGAAACCAGAAATATCCGGTTGTGTTTTGGCTTACTATATCCCAGATATTGCTAATCCTTTGTGTTTGTCTTTTCTGGATATTATCAACGGACTTTATAGTTTTGATTTTTTTTTATCAGGTAACATTTAATTATGTGCTGGGAAACACTAGTTGATTCCACGTGGAGACACCAGCTCTACACATTCCTATTTTCTAGGGAGAAAGCCAGAGGAAATGTGGCAAACAAACATGATATTTCTGTTTGAAGAGATAACATTTTATGCAGGTGCCTAACAAAAAAGACTTGGCTTTTCTCCAAAACCATTGTACTGTGATTTTCTCAGTCCATTGCATACGAACTCTACACCACTTTATCCTGATATGACTGGATGAAATCAGAAATATCCAGTTGTGTTTTGGCTAACTAAATCCCAGATATTGCTACAGCCTCAGTGCTTGTTTTTTCTAGATAATATCAATGGGCTTTATTGTTTTGAATGTTTTTTATCAACTAACATTTAATTTTTGCTGGGAAACACTAATTGGTTCCACATGGAGACACCAGCTCTACACATTCGTATTTTCTAGGGAGAAAGCTAGAGGAACTGCGGCAAACAAACATGACATTTCTGTTTGTATAGATTACATTTCAGGCACTTGACTAATTTAAAGACTTTGCTTTTCTGCAAAGCCATTTTACTGTGATTTTCTTGGTCCATTGCATACGTATTCCACAGCCCTTTGTCCGGGTGTGACTGGATGAAACCAGAAATATCCGGTTGTGTTTTGGCTAACTCAATCCGAAATATTTTGAAAGCCTGTGTGTTTGTGTTTTCCGGATATTAACAACTGACTTTTTCTTTTGAATGTTTTTTATCAGGGAACATTAATTTTTGTGCTGGGAACACTAGTTGACTCCACGTGGGTATACCATCTCTACACCTTTACATTTTCTAGGGAGGAAGCTAGAGGAACTGCGGCAAACAAACATATTTCTGTTTGTGTACATGTCATTTTATGCACTTGCCGAACGAAAAGACTTTGCTTTTCTCCATAACCATTTTTACTGTGATTTTCTCGGTTCATTGCATACGAATTCCACACCACTTTGTCTAGATATGACTGGATGAAACCAGAAATATCCAGTTGTGTTTTGGCTAACTCAATCCGAAATATTGCGAAAGCCTCTGTGTTTGTGAGTTCCGGATATTTTCGATGGACTTTATTGTTTTGAATATTTTTATCAGGGAACACTTAATTTTGTACCGTAGAAACAAAAAATAATTCACCATGGAGAAACAAGCTGTACACATTCGTGTTTTCTGGGAGAAAGCTAATAGAACTGTGGCAAACAAATATGATATTTCTGTTTGTATAGATGACATTTTATGCACTTGCCTAAAGAAAGGACTTTGCTTTTCTCCAGAATTATTTTTACTGTGATTTTCTCGGTCCATTGCATACGAATTCCACACGACTTTGTCCGTATATGACTGGATGAAATCAGAAATATCCGGTCGTGTTTTGGCTAACTCTATCCCAGTTATTGCTACAGCATCTGTGTTTGTGTTTTCCGGATATTAACGACAGACCTTATTGTTTTCAATGTTTTTTATCAGGGAACATTTAATTTTGTGCTGGAAATACTAGTTGACTCTACATGGAGACACCAGCTCTATACTTTCTTATTTTCTAGGGATAAAGCTAGAGGAACTGCGGCAAACACACATGATATTTCTGTTTCAATAGATGACATTTTATACATTTGCCTAAAGAAAAGACTTTGTTTTTCTCCAAAACCATTTTTACTCTGATATTCTCGGTGCACTGCATACAAATTCTACACCACTTTGTCCGGATATGACTGGATGAAACCAGAAATATCCGGTTGTGTTTTGGCTAACTCAATCCGAAATATTGTGAAAGCCTGTTTGTTTGTGTTTTCCGGATATTAACAATGGACTTTTTGTTTGGAATGTTTTTTTATCAGGGAACATTTAATTTTGTGCTGAGAAACACTAGCTGACTCCACATGGATATACCAGCTCTGCACATTTACATTTTCTAGGGCGGAAGCTAGAGGAACTGCGGCAAACAAACATGATATTTCTGTTTGTATACATGACATTTTATGCACCTGCCTAACAAAAAGACTTTGCTTTTCTCCAAAACCATTTTCACTCTGATTTTTTCGGTCCATTGCATACAAATTCTAAACCACTTTGTCCGGATATGACTGGATGAAACCAGAAATATCCGGTTGTGTTTTGGCTAATTCAATTACAGATATTGGTACAGCCTCTGTGTTTGTTTTTTACGGATATTATCGATGGGCTTTATGGTTTTGAATGTTTTTTATTAGAGAATATTTAATTTTGTGCTGGGAAACACTCTGGTTCCACATGGAGACATCAGCTCTACACATTCATATTTTCATATTTTCTAGGGAGAAAGCTAGAGGAACTGTGGCAAACAAACATGATATTTCTGTTTCTATAGATGACATTTTATGCACTTGCTTAATGAAAAGACTTTGCTTTTCTCCAGAATCATTTTTACTCTGATTTTCTCCGTCCATTGCATATGAATCCCACACCACTTTGTCCGGATATGACTGGATGAAACAAGTAATATCCAGTTGTGTTTTTGCTACCTCAATTCCAGATATTGCTACAGCCTGTGTGTTTGTGTATTCTGGATATTATCAATGGACTTTATGGTTTTGCAAGGTTTTTTATCAGGAACTTTTAATTTTGTGCTTGGAAACATTAATTAGTTCTACATGGAGAAACAAGTCTACACATTTGTATTTTCTAGGGAGAAAGCTAGAGGAACTGTGGCAAGCAAACATGATATTTCTGTTTCTATGAATGACATTTTATGCACTTGCCTAAGGAAAAGACTTTGCTTTTCTCCAAAACCATTTTTACTGTGATTTTCTCGGTCCATTGCATACGAATTCCACACCACTTTGTCTGGATATGCCTGGTTGAAACCAGAAATATCCGGTTGTGCTATGGCTAACTCAATCCCAGATATTGTTACAGCCTCTGTATTTGTGATTTCTGGACATTATCGATGGACTTTATTGTTTTGAATATTTTTATCAGGGAACATTTAATTTTGTGCTGGGAAACACTAGTTGAGTCCACATGGAGACACCAGCTCTGAACATTCATATTTTCTAGGGAGAAAGCTAGACGAACTCTGCAAACAAACATGATTTTTCTGTTTGTATAGATTTCATTTTATGCACTTGCCTAACGAAAAGAATTTGCTTTTCTCCAAAACCATTTTTACTGTGATTTTCTCAGTAAAATGCATACGAATTCCAAACCACTTTGTCCGGATATGACTGGATGAAACCAGAAATATACGGTTGTTTTTTGGCTAACTCAATCCGAAATATTCTGGAAGCCTCTGTTTGTGTTTTCTGGATATTATCAACGGGCTTTATGGTTTTGAATGTTTTTTATCAAGGAACAATTAATTTTGTGCTGGGAAACACTAATTGGTTTCACATGGAGAAACCAGCACTACACATTCGTATTTTCTAGGGAGAAAGCTAGAGGAATTGTGGCAAATAAACATGATATTTCTGTTTGTATAGATGACATTTTATGCACTTGCCTAACAAAAAGACTTTGCTTTTCTCCAAAACCATTTTTACTGTGATTTTCTTCGTCCATTGCATACGAATTCCACACTACCTTGTCCGGATATGCCTGGATGAAAACAGAAATATACGGTTGTGTTTTGGCTAACTAAATCCAAAATATTGAGAAAGCCACCTTGTTTGTGATTTCAGGATATTTTCGATGGACTTTATTGTTTTGAATGTTTTTATCAGGTAACATTTAATTTTGTGCCGTAGAAACACTAATTAATTTTCCATGGAGAAACCAGCTCTACACATTTGTATTTTCTAGGGAGAAAACTAGAGGAACTGCGGCAAACAATCATGATATTTCTGTTTGTATAGATGACATTTTATGCACTTGCCTAACGAAAAGACTTGCATTTCTCCATAACAATTTTTACTGTGATTTTCTCCATCCATTACAAACAAATTCCACACCAGTTTGTCCGGATATGCCTTTATGAAACCAGAAATATCTGGTTGTGTTTTTCAAACTATATCCCAGATATTGCTACATCCTTTGTGTTTGTGATTTCCAGATATTATCGATGGACTTTATGGTTTTGAATATTTTTTATCAGGGAACATTTAATTTTGTGCTGAGTAACATTAATTGGTTCCACATGGAGACACCAGTCTACACATTCGTATTTTCTAGAGAGAAAACTAGAGGAACTGTGGCAAACAAACATTATATTTCTGTTTTTTTTTTAACTTTTATTTAATCAATATAAATTTCCAGTGTACAGCTTATGGATTACAATGTCTTCCCCCTCCCATAACTTCCCTCCCTCCCACAACCCTCCCTTCTCCCGCTCCCTCTTCCCTTCCATTTGCATCAAGATTCATTTTCAATTCTCTTTATATACAGAAGATCAATTTAGTATAAAGATTTCAACAGTTTGCACCCACATAGAAACACTAAGTGAAACATACTGTTTGAGTACTAGTTATAGCATTAAATCAAAATGGACAGCACATTAAGGACAGAGATCCCACATGAGGAGCAAGTGCACAGTGGCTCCTGTTGTTGACCCAACAAATTGACACTCTAGTTTATGGCGCCAGTAACCACCCTAGGCTCTCGTCATGAGTTGCCAAGGCTATGGAAGCCTTCCAAGTTTGCCGACTCTGATCATATTTAGACAAGGCCATAAAAGACAGGGTGAGGATAGTAACCAATGATCCTAAGCGTGGCATTTACCAGGTTTGAACAATTATACAGCATTAAGTGGGGAAGTGGACCATCAGTACACACAGGTTGGGAGTAGAGCCATTGGTGGTAGAGTAGAGGTTATGATTACAAAGGAATGAGGCCCAAGTGCGCTAGACAGGGCCTAGAACAAAGGACAGAGTCATTGTTAGAGGAGCTAAGAAAGGTGCTGTCTAAGCTACAAGTAATTTTTCTGATTGAGAGGCAAATAGAATCTGATAGAAGGGGCTTGGTAATAATCTGGTGGGCTTTAGGCCTTGTCAGTTAAGAGGCCCAGACCTATCTATCTCTTCACATGGGGTATATCCTAAGGGAGGTGTGAACCTCCTAGGGGAAGGCACTCTGTTGACTTTCATTACTTGGCTGGTCTGGGAGGAGAGCTGGCCAGGTAAAGGCAGGGGGCATCTCTAAGTAGAAATTTACAGTTCTGCCTGCAATGTTGCTGACCCTACTTGACCATCCCCTCAGCTGCAGTGGTCACTTTGGAAGTTGGGCTGAGTGAAGGGCTTTTCAGCTTAGAGCCATTAAGATCTGTGGCTCTGACCTGGGCATCCTTCGACTCCAGGGCAGGTCCATTTCCAGTGATCCAACTCTTGGCAGAGCTACCAGGGCTCTTCACAAGCTGACTTCTGCTGAAGCCCAGGCTTACCACCTTGAAAGCCACTGCAGTGGACTGGCCTGTTGGGTCTCCTTGAGGGCAGATCACTGTACAGATCAGCCAGTAATAGGCCTGCCACCCATTGCTTCTGATGCCGAGCTTTCTTTTCCTCCTGGTTTGTGTTAAAGCAGACCAGAGGATGCAAGTCAAGGGAGTGCCCAAGTCCCATCTCTAATCTTCTGCGGCCTGAACTACAAGTCTATAGTCACAGGCATGTTCTGCAGTAGTTTTTCTAAGGTAGACAATGCCCATGAGGAAAATGATATTCTCACTTTAAAACTTTCTTTCCCTTTGGTCTGAAAGGGAGGTTTTTTTCTACTTACTGTATACTTTGCTGGTGGCAAAGTGAATCTACTATGAGATTATTATTTAAGTTCTTATTTTGGCTATGCTATTACAGAAAAATGTTAGCCATCTCTTTTATAAGGTCTAAAGATTAAATTGTGGGTCCTACAGATTCCTTTATAATAGAATTAGTTTCATACCTTGAAGAGAATAGAGAAATGAAAGAACAAGTTGGGCTTAGAATAAAGTAATGAGGGAGCAAGTCCTAGATCGTTTGCTGACAATAGCAATATTACATGAATACTTAGCAAACCATTTCAACCATTAGATAACAACTTAAGAAAACATTTACCAGAAGGTCCAATGCCTTCTATAAATTTTAAGAATCATGTATTTGAAAACACCTCTTAAATATCTAACACGGTGTAGTTTGTTTAGCCAGTAAACTTAAGCACAACCATCTAAAATGTCTTTAGTTTCTTTCTACCAACAAGTATAAAACATATGATACACAGATTCAGGTCACACAAAGTAAAATGTATCTTTGATTTTAGCAGCTTAAATTTATGTACAATCTTATCTATAAGCCATTTAAAATAAAACTCTTAATAAAATTTCCCCATGTGGACATACAATATGTACACACATATAACATAGCATAATAGACCAATATAGCAATTTTAATAATAGCTTTTAAAATCTTTAACTCTTTTTCTAGATTGCCAATGGATTTGAATTGCTTTTTGTTTTTCGTAACCTGAGTTAACCATACTTTCTCTCAGTTGGTACTGTTAATACATTATTGGCTTCATCTGTTTACAGAGCCATCCCAAAGTACTGAATACAATAAAATTAGCTGGAAAGTCCATAGGAACCTATAGGAGGACAGCTAAACACAGAACCTACAACGCTTTAGTTTTATGAGCAGCACATCATATATAACTATGGATGACAAAATACTTTATGTCGCCATGTTTAAAATTATAAACTCATCTACCAACAAGAGGCACTTGCTTACTTCACAGTATTTTTGAAAGCACCTGTATGATTTTACAAGTATTTAACCCTTTAGGCCTCTGGGGCTTTCTCATTAAGATAACTATCATGTCTAGTAACACAAGATCATTAGACTTTTTAATTCTCAAACATTTGTATTACTAGCATTTTCCATTATAGAAACTTAAAGTCTGGTACCACATCACATCCTGACAGTCCTTCTAATATAATCCAAAGAGACGGATTAGTTGGTGTCTCTATAAGATGAGAGACATAGGTCCTTTGATTTTTTCAGTTGGGCCCAAACTTGAAAAACCAAAGTCCAGGATTTACTGGAAATTTTAGAGACCAGATTGTTTGAAACTTTGATTTTTTGAATGCCTGTCAAGAATGCCAAGAAGGCTCAAAATCCAAAATATCTGGTTGAAATAAGATTCCTTAAAATCATGAGATAACAAGGACCAAATTTGATCATTGTTACAAGGTGACTATTCAAATCCTTGAAAATAAGCATATATTTAAATAACCCATAGCTCTTAATAAAAATTCAGCTGTTTTTGAACAATTAGAATTGAACAGACATCAAGAGCACATAATAGATTACTTTAACACATTGCTTTAACAGAGTTTAATTCTATGTCAAAGAGAAATTGAGCTTCCTGTGATCTTTTGCTGTGAGGTTTCCTTCCTTTACCTTCTTTCATATTGGTGACCATGTTTCTGTGTTTCTGTGTGTAACACATCTTTAAGCATCTTTTGCAGGACAGGATGAGTGGCAACAAATTCTTTCAGTTTCTGTTTGCTATGAAGTCTTAATTTCACCTTCATTCAGAAATGAGAGCTTTGCAGTATATAGTATTCTGGGCTGGCAGTTTTTCTCTCTTAATACCTGGGCTATGTCTCGCCATTCCCTTCTAGCTTGTAGGGTTTCTGATGAGAAGTCTGCTGTGAGTCTAATTGGAGATCCTCTAAGAATAATCTGACGTTTCTCTCTTGCACAATTTAGGATCTTTTCTTTATGTTTCACTGTGGTGAGTTTGATTACAACATGTTGTGGTGAGGATCTCTTTTGGTCATGTTTATTAGGGGTTCTATAAGCTTCCTGTACTAAGATGCCTCTGTCCTTCTCCAAACCTGGGAAATTTTCTGCTAGTATCTCACTGAAAATGCCTTCTAATCCTTTCTCCCTCTCCATGCCTTCAGGAACTCCTAGAACCCGAATGTTGGGTTTTCTAATAGTATCCTGGTGATTCCTGACAATATTTTTTAGATTTCTGATTTCTTCTTCTTTTCTTTGGTTTGCCTGTTTCCTTTCCTATTCTCTGTCTTCTAAGTCTGATATTCTCTCTTCTGCTTCACCCATTCTGTTTTTAAGGCTCTCTAATGTGTTTGTCATTTGATCTATTGAATTCTTCATTTCATTATGATTCCTCATCACTATCACAGTTTCTTGTTCCACTAGTTGTTTCATTTCATTTTGATTCCTCCTTAATATTTCATTTTCATGAGAGAGATTTTCTATCTTGTCCATTAAGGATTTCTGTAGTTCAAGAATTTGTTTTTGAGAACTTCTTAATGTTCTTATCAATTTTTTGAGATCCGCTTCTTGCATTTCTTCGATCTCATCGTCTTCATAATCTTGAATTGGGGTGTCTTTTTCCTTTGGGGGCGTCATAGTGTCTTCCTTGTTCTCGTTAGCTTGGTTTTTGCGTTTGTTGTTTGGCATGTTGCAGATATTTGGTTTCTTCACTGTGGTGTTTTTTCTTGTTACACTATGGCTCTATATTAAGTGGACTGTCTGCTTTCAGTGGAGCCTTAGAGGCTTGAGATGAGTGTGGATTGAGAGCTGTGTTTGGTTCCTCAGGCTTGAGGGTGTGTCAAAGATGACACTCCCAGGTTAGGTGTGGTAAATGTCTCTTTCTTTTTTTGATTCAAAGGGGAAGTAATTCTGCACAGCTGAACGTAATTGGAGGTAGTTAGCAGGCAAATGATATACCCACAGGAGCCAGAGATCGGAAGCTCTTTCCCAAGGACCACACAGGAAATCTGTGCTGCCCTCAGTGTGGGCTCCAATTCTCCTGCAGTCTCCCACTGGGTTGCCAAGTTAGATCCTAACCTCCTGTTATTTCACCCCTCCCCCAGAGTCAGGTGTTTCTGTTAGGCTCAGGGCCGGTGCAGACCTGAGGTCGCCCTGCTTATGACATATGTCCAAAATGGCACCTGCTCTGTCTTGCTCACCTTTGAGAGGTGAGCGGAGAGAGAGACACTTGTGTCCGTATCGGTCACTTTTTTTATTTTTTTCCTCTCTCTCTGCTAGTTAGGCTGGTGAATTTTTCCCCACGGAGTTTCAAGTCTCGTTCCCTCTAGCCTCCTCTTTCCACTTGCCCGCTGGTGTCTCGGGCTATTGAGGTTCGGCTCACCTCACGTTCCAGCGCTGGAGTGTTGAGTCTGCCGCTGGTGTCCCGAATTTGGGCTTCCACGCTCTCCACACAGGTACACTGTGAATCACTAGTTCTGGAACTGTTTCCTCTGTTGTTTCATCCCCTACACTTCCTTGACCCTGCAGTATCTCCACTTATATTAATCTGTCTCTCCCCCTGAATAATAATGTGCTCCCTGCCTATTCCTCCATCTTACCACTCTCCTAATTTCCTTTCCGGACTTTATTCTTTAGAATGTTTTTTATCAGGGAACATATTATTTTGAGCTTGGATTCAGTAATTGGTTCCACATGGAGACACCAGCTGAACATATTCGTATTTTCTAGGGAGAAAGCTAGAGGAACTGCGGCAAACAAACTTGATATTTCTGTTTGTATAGATGACATTTTATGCACTTGCCTAAGGAAAAGACTTTGCATTTCTCCAAAACCATTTTTACTGTGATTTTTCAGTCCATTGCATCTAAATTACAAACGACTTTTTCCGGATATGACTGGATGAAACCAGAAATATCCGTTTGTGTTTTGGTAACTAAATCCGAAATATTGTGAAAGCCTCTGTGTTTGTGTTTTCTGGACATTATCGATGGACTTTTATTGTTTTGAATGTTTTTTATCAGGGAACATTTAATTTTGTACCATTGAAACACTAATTGTTTCATAATGGGAACACCAGCTCTAAACATTCATATTTTCTAGGGAGAAAGGTAGAGGAACTGTGACAAACAACATGATATTTCTGTTTGTATAGATGACATTTTATGCACTTGCCTAGTGAAAACACTTTGCTTTTCTCCAAAACCATTTTTACTGTAATTTTCTCGGTCCATTGCATACGAATTCCACATCAGTTTGTCCGATATGACCGGATGAAACCGGAAATATCCGGTTTTCTTTTGGCTAACTCAATTCCAGATATTGCTACAGCCTCGGTGTTCGTGTTTTCCTGATATTATCCACGGACTTTATTGATTTGAATGTTTTTTATCCGGGAATATTTAATTTTGTCCTTGGAATCACTGATTGGTTCCACATGGAGACACCAGCTCTACACATTTGTATTTTCTAAGGAGAAAGCTAGAGGAACTGTGACAAACAAACATGATATTTCTGTGTGTATAGATGACATTTTATGCACTTGTCTAATGAAAAGACTTTACTTTTCTCCAAAACCGTTTTCACTCTGATTTTCTCGGCAAATTGCATACGAATTCCAAACCACTTTGTCCGGATATGACTGGATGAAAACAGAAATATCCGGGTCTGTTTTGGCTAATTGAATGCAAAATATTGTGAAAGTTTCTGTGTTTGTTTTTTCTGGATATTATCTAGGAATTTTATTGCTTTGAATGTTTTTATCAGGGAACATTTAATATTGTACCGTAGAAACTCTAATTGGTTCATCATGGGGACACCACCTCTACACATTCGTATTTTGTAGAGAGAAAGCTAGAGGAACTGCAGCAAACAAACATGATATTTCTGTTTGTATAGGTGACATTTTATGCACTTGCCTAACGATAATCTTTGCTTTTCTCCAAAACTATTTTTACTGTAATTTTCTTGGTCCATTGCATACGACTTGCACACCAGTTTACCGGATATCACTGAATGAAACCTGAAATCTCAGGTTTTGTTTTGGCTGACTCAATCCCAGATATTGCCACAGACTGTGTTTTTGTGTATTCCTGATATTATCAACGGACTTTATTGTTTGCAGTTTTTTTCTTAACGGGGAACATTTAATTTTTTTCCTGGAAACACTAATTGGTTCCACATGGACACACCAGCTCTACACATTCCTATTTTCTAGGGAGAAAGCTAGAGGAACTGTGGCAAACAAACATGATGTTTCTGTTTGTATAGATGACATTTATGCACTTGCCTAACGAACAGACTTTGCTTTTCTCCAAAACCATTTTTACTGAGATTTTCTCTGTCCATTGCATACGAATTCCAGACCAGATTGCCAGATATGACTGGATGAAACAGGAAATATCTGGGGTTTTTTTGCTATCTCAATCCCAAATAATTTTACAGCCTCTGTGTTTGTGTTTTCTGGATATCATAGATGGACTGTATTGCTTTGAATATTTTTATCAGGGAACATTTAATTTGTACTGTAGAAACACTAATTGGTTCATCATGGGGACATTAGCTCTACACATTCCTATTTTCTAGGGAGAAAGCTAGAGAACTGCGGCAAACAAACATGATATTTCTGTTTGTATAGATGACATTTTATGTACTTGCCTAACGAAACGACTTTGCTTTTCTCCAAAACCATTTTTCTGTGATTTCTCAGTACACTTCATACGAATTCCACAACAGTTTGTCCAGATATGACTGGATGAAACTGGAAATATCCGGTTGTGTTTTGGCTAACTCAATCCCAGATATTGCTACAGCCTCTGTGTTTGTGTATTCCTGATATTATCAACGGACATTATTGATTTCAATTTTTTTTATCGGGGAACATTTAATTTTCTGCTTGGAAACTCTAATTGGTTCCACATGGAGACACCAGCTCTACACATTCGTGTTTTCTAGGGAGAAAGCTAGAGGAACTGTGGCAAACAAACATGATATTTCTGTTTGTATAGATGACATTTTATGCACTTGCCTAACGAAAAGACTTTGCTTTTCTCCAAAACCATTTTTCTGTGATTTCACGGTACAATTCATACAAATTCCACACTTTTTTGTCCGGATATGACTGGATGAAACCGGAAATATCCGGTTGTGTTTTGGCTAACTCAATCCCGGATATTGCTACAGCCTCTGTGTTTGTGTATTCCTGATATTATCCAAGGACTTTATTGTTTTGAATGTTTTTTATCAGAGAACATTTTATTTTGATCTAGGAAACACTAATTGGTTCCACATGGAGACACTAGCTCTGCACATTCGTATTTTCTAGGGAGAAAGCTAGAGGAACTGCGACAAACAAACATGATATTTCTGTTTGTAAAAATGACATTTTATGCACTTGGCTAACGAAAAGACTTTGCTATTCTCCAAAACCATTTTTCCTGTGACTTTCTTGGTCCATTGCATATGAATTCCACGCCAGTTTGTCCGGATATGACTGGATGAAACCGGAAATATCCGCTTGTGTTTTGGCTAACTCAATCCCAGATATTGCTACAGTCTCTGTTTTTTTTTTTTTTTTTGTATTCCTGATATTAGCAATGGACTTTATTATTTTCAATTTTTTTATTGGGGAACATTTAATTTTGTACTGTAGAAACACTAATTGGTTCTTCATGTGGACACCAGCTCTACACATTCTTATTTTCTAGGGATAAAGCTAGAGGAACTGCGGCAAACAAACATGATATTTCTGTTTGTATAGATGACATTTTATGCACTTGCCTAACGAAAAGACTTTTCTTTTCTCCAAAACCATTTTTCCTGTGATTTTCTCGGTCCATTACATACGAATTCCACAGCAGTGTGTCTGGATATGACTGGATGGAACCGGAAATATCCAGTTATATTTTGGCGAACAGAATCCCAGATATTGCTACAGCCTCTGTGTTTGTGTATTCCTGATATTATCCACGGACTTTATTGTTTGGAATGTTTTTTATCAGGGAACATTTAATTTTGTGCTTGGAAATACTAATTGGTTTCACATGGACACACAAACTCTACAAATTCGTATTTTCTGCGTAAAAGCTAGAGGAACTGTGACAAACAAACATGATATTTCTGTTTGTGTAGATGACATTTTATGCACTTGCCTAATGAAAAGACTTTGCTTTTCTCCAAAACCATTTGTACTGTGATTTTCTCGGTCCACTGCATTCGAATTCTGCACCAGTTTCTCCAGATATGACTGGATGTATCCGGAAATATCCAGTTGTGTTTTGGCTAAGTCAATCCGAAATATTGATACAGCCTCTGTGTTTGTGTATTCCTGAAATTATCCACAGACTTTATTGTTTTGAATGTTTTTTTTTTTTCAGGGAACATTTAATTTTCTGCTTGGGAACACTAATTGGTTCCACATGGCGACACCAGCTCTACACATTCGTATTTTCTAGGGAGAAAGCTAGAGGAACTGCGGCAAACAAACATGATATTTCTCTTTGTATAGATGACATTTTATGCACTTACCTAACGAAAAGACTTTGCTGTTCTCCAAAACAATTTGTACTGTGATTTTCTCAGGCCATTGCATACGAATTCCACAACAATTTGTCCGGATATGACAGGATGAAACCGGAAATATCCGGTTGTGTTTTGGCTAACTCAATCCCAGATATTGTTACCGCCTCTGTGTTTGTGTATTCCTGATATTATCCACAGACTTTATTGTTTTGAATGTTTTTTATCAGGGAACATTTAATTTTGTGCCATTGAAACACTAATTGTTTCCACATGGAGACACCAGCTCTACACATTCCTATATTCTAGGGAGAAAGCTAGAGGAACTGCGGCAAACAAACATGATATTTCTGTTTGTATCGATGACATTTTATGCACTTGCCTAACGAAAGACTTTGATTTTCTCCAAAACCATTTTTACTGTGATTTTCTCGGTCCTTTGAATACGAATTCCACACCAGTGTGTCCCGATATGACTGCATGAAACTTGAAATATGTGGTTGTGTTTCGCTAACTTAATCCGAAATATTGCTACAGCCTCAGTGTTTGTGTATTCTTGATATTATCCACAGACATAATTGTTTTGAATGTTTTTTTTTAATCAGGGAACCTTTAATTTTGTACCGTTTTAACACTAATTGTTTCCACATGGAGACACCAACTCTATGTATTCCTATTTTCTAGGTAGAAAGGTAGAGGAACTGTGAGAAACAAACATGTTTTTTCTGTTTGTATAAATGACATTTTATGCACTTGCTTACGAAATGACTTTGCTTTTCTCCAAACCATTTGTACTGTGATTTTCTCAGTCCATTGCATACGAATTCCACACCACTTTGTCCTTATATGACTGGATGACACCGGAAATATCTGGTTTTGTTTTGGCTAACTCAATCCGAAATATTGCTACAGCCTCTGTGTTTGTTTTTTCTTGATATTATCCACAGACTTTTTTGTTTTGAATGTTTTTTATCGGGGAACATTTAATTTTGTGCTTGGAAACACTAAATGGTTCCACATGAAGACACCAGCTCTACACATTTTTAATTTCTTTTTTTTATTAAACTTTTATTTAATGAATATAAATTTCCAAAGTTCAGCTCATGGGTTACAATGGCTTCCCTCTCCCAAAACTTCCCTCCCACCCACAACCCTCCCCTTTCCCGCTCCCTCTCCCCTTCCAATCACATCATGATTCATTTTCAGTTCTCTTTATATACAAAAGATCAGTTTAGTATAAATTAGGTAACGATTTCAACAGTTTGCCCCCATATAGCAACACAAAGTGAAAAAAATTACTGTTGGAGTACTAGTTATAGCATTAAATAAGAGTGTACAGCACATTAAAGGCAGATATCTTACATAATATTTTTTTAAATTCATTAATTATCTATGCCATTTCCAATTTAACACCAGGTTTTCTTTTTCATTTCCAATTATCTTTATATACAGAAGATCGATTCAGTATATAATTAGTAAAGATCTCATCAGTTTGTACCCATGCAGAAACACAAAGTGTAAAAATACTCTTTCAGTTCTAGTTATAGCATCACTGCACATTAGACAACACATTAAGGACAGATCCCACATGGGATGTAAGTACACAGTGACTCCTGTTGCTGACTTAACAATTTGACACACTTGTTCATGGCGTCAGTAATTACATTCGTAATTTCTTTTTTTTTAAACTTTTATTTAATGAATATAAATTTCCAAAGTACAGCTTATGGATTACAATGGCTTCCCCCATAACTTCCTTCCCATCCGCAACCCTCCCCTTTCCTGCTCCCTCTCCCTTTCCATTCACATCAAGATTCATTTTCAATTCTTTTTATATACAGAGGATCGATTTAGTATATATTAAGTAAAGATTTCAACAGTTTGCCCCCATATAGCAACCCAAAGTGAAAAATACTGTTGGAGTACTAGCTATAGCATTACAAAACAATGTACAGCACATTAAGTACAGAGATCCTACATGATATTTTTAAAAAATTGATTAATTTTCTTTTTTTATTTTATTTTATTTATTTTTTTAAACTTTTATTTAATGAATATAAATTTCCAGTATACAGCTTATGGATTACAATGGCTTCCCCTTCCCATAATTTCCCTCCCACACGCAACCCTCCCCTCTCCCGCTCCCTCTCCCTTTCCATTCACATCAAGATTCATTTTCAATTCTATTTATATACAGAAGATCAATTTAGTATAAATACTTCAACAGTTTGCACCCACATAGAAAGACAAAGTGAAACATACTGTTTGAGTAATAGTTATAGCATTAAATCAAAATGTACAGTACATTAAGGACAGAGATCCCACATCAGGAGCAAGCGCACAGTGGCTCCTGTTGTTGACCCAACAAATTGACACTCTAGTTTATGGCGCCAGTAACCACCCTAGGCTCTCGTCATGAGTTGCCAAGGCTATGGAAGCCTTCCAAGTTCCCCGACTCTGATCATATTTAGACAAGGTCATAAAAGACAGGTTGAGGATAGTAACCAATGATCCTAAGAGTGGCCTTAACCAGGTCTGAACAATTATACAGCATTAAGTGGGGAAGTGGACCATCAGTACACACAGGTTGGGAGTAGAGCCATTGGTGGTAGAGTAGAGGTTATGATTACAAAGGAATGAGGCCCAAGTGGACTAGACAGGTCTAGAACAAAGCACAGAGTCACTATTAGAGGAGCTAAGAAAGGTGCTGTCTAAGCTACAAGTAATTTGTAAATTTCTTGTTAGAGATGCCCCCTGCCTTTACCTGGCCAGCTCTCCTCGCAGGCCAGCCAAGTAATGAAAGTCAACAGAGTGCCTTCCCCTAGGAGGTTCACACCTCCCTTAGGATATACCCCATGTGAAGAGATAGATAGGCCTGGGCCTCTTAACTGACAAGGCCTAAAGCCCACCAGATTATTATCAAGCCCCTTCTATCAGGTTCTATTTACCTCTCAATCAGAAAAATTACTTGTAGCTAAATTACATTCGTAATTTCTACGGATAAACCTATAGGCTTTGCGGCAAACAAACATGATATTACTGTTTCTATAGCTGACATTTTATGGACTTGCCTAACGAAAATACTTGCTTTTCTCCAAAACCATTTGCACTGTGATTTTATTGGTCCATTGCATATGAATTCCACACCACTTTGTCTGAATATGACTGGATGAAACCGGAAATATCTGTTTTGTTTTTGCTAACTCAAACCCAGATATTCCTAGAGCCTCTTTGTTTGTGTATTCTTGATATTATCCACGGACTTTATTTTTTTGAATGCTTTTTTTCAGTGATAATTTAATTTTCTGCTGTGAAACACTAAATTTTTCCACATGGAGACAGCAGCTCTACATATTTGTATTTTCTAGGGAGAAAGCTAGAGGAACTGCGGCAAACAAACATGATGTTTCTGTTTGTATAGATGACATTTTATGCACTTGCCTAACGAAACGACTTTGCTTTTCTCCAAAACCATTTTTACTGTGATTTTCTTCCTCCATTGCATACGAATTCCACACCAGTTTGTTCAGATATGACTGGATGAAACCGGAAAAATCCGGTTGTGTTTTAGCTAACTCAATCCCGGGTATTGTTACCGCCTCTGTGTTTGTGTATTCCTCATATTATCCACAGAATTTATTGTTTGAATGTTTTTTATCAGGGATCATTTAATTTTCTGCATGGAAACACTAACTGTTTCAAAATGGGAACACCAGCTCTACAGATTCGTATTTTCTAGGGAGAAAGCTAGAGGAACTGAGCAAACAAACATGATATTTCTGTTTGTATAGATAACATTTTATGCACTTGCCTAACGAAAAGACTTTGCTTTTCTCCAAAACCATTTGTACTGTGATTTTCTCGGTCCATTGCATATGAATTCCACACCAGTTTGTCCGGATATGACTGGATGAAACAGGAAATATCCGGTTGTGTTTTGGCTAACTCAATTCCATATATTGTTACCGCATCTGTGTTTGTGTATTCCTCATATTATCCACAGAATTTATTTTTTTGAATGTTTTTATCAGGGAACATTTTATTTTCATCTTGGAAACACTAATTGGTTCCACATGGAGACACCTGCTCGATATATTCGTATTTTCTAGGGAGAAAGCTAGAGGAACTGTGGCAAAGAAACATGATATTTCTGTTTTTATCGATGACATTTTATGCACTTGCCTAACGTAAAGACTTTGCTTTCTCCAAAACTATTTGTACTGTGATTTCTCGGTCCATTGCATACGAATTCCACACCAGTTTGTCCCTATATGACTGGATGAAACTGGAAATATCCAAGTTTTTTTTTTTTGGCTAACTCAATCCCAGAGATTGCTACAGCCTCTGTGTTTGTGCATTCCTGATATTAACAACGGACTTCATTTTTTTGAAGGTTATTTGTTAGGGAACATTTAATTTTGTACCGTTGAATCACAAATTGGTTCATCATGGGGACAACAGTTCTACACATTCGTATTTTCTATGGAGAAAGCTAGAGGAACTGCGGCAAACAAACATGATATTTCTGTTTGTATCGATGACATTTTATGCACTTGCTTATCGAAAAGACTTTGCTTTTCTTCAAAACCATTTTTACTGTGATTTTCTCGGACCATTGCATACGAATTCCACACCAGTTTGTCCGGATATGATTGGATGAAACCGGAAATATCTGGTTATGCTTTGGCTAACACAATCCCAGATATTGCTACAGCCTCTGTGTTTTTTTTTTCTGGATATTATCGATGGACTTATTGTTTTGAATGTTTTTATCAGGGAACATTTAATTTTGTGCCGTAGAAACACTAATTTTTTCATCATGGGAACACCAGCTCTACACATTCGTACTTTCAGGGAGAAACCTAAAGGAACTGAGGCAAACAAACATGATATTTCTGTTTGTATCGATGATATTTTATCTACTTGTCTAATGAAAAGACTTTGCTTTTCTCCAGAACCATTTTTTACTGTGATTTTCTCGGTCCATTGCATACGAATTTCACACGACTTTGCCCAGATATGACTGAATGAAACCGGAAATATCCGGTTGTGTTTTGGCTAACTCAATCCCAGTTATTGCTACAGCCTCTGTGTTTGTGCATTCCTGATATTATCCACGGATTTTATTTTTTTAATGTTAATTATCAGGGAACATTTAACTTTAACAATTAACGAATTCCATACCACTTTGTCAGGATATGACTGGATGTACCAGAAATAGCTGGTTGTGTTTTGGCTAACTCAATCCCAGATATTGCTACAGCCTCTGTGTTTGTGTATTCCTGACATTATCGATGGACTTTATAGTTTTGAATGTTTTTTTTTTCAGGGAACATTTAATTTTTTACTGTGGAAACACTCATTCGTTCAATATGGGGACACCAGCTCTACACATTCATATTTTCTAGGGAGAAAGCTTGAGGAATTGCGGCAAACAAACATGATATTTCTGTTTCTATTATTGACATTTTATGCACTTGCCAAACGTAATGACTTTGCTTTTCTCCAAAATCATTTTTACTGTGATTTTCTCGGTCCATTGCATACGAATTCCACACCACTTTGTCCGGATATGCCTGGACGAAACAGGAAATATCTTGTTTTGTTTTGCCTAACTCAATCCCAGATATTCCTATATTCCTGCAGACTCTATGTTTGCTTTTGATGGATATTATCAACAGACTTTATTGTTTTGAATGCTTTTTATCGGGGAACATTTTATTTTGAGCTTTGATACGGTAATTATTTCCACATGGAGACCCCAGCTCTTCACATTCGTATTTTCTAGGGAGAAAGCTAGAGGAACTGCGGCAAAGAAACATGATATTTCTGTTTGTATAGATGACATTTTATGCACTTGCCTAACATAAAGACTTTGCTTTTCTCCAAAACTATTGTACTGTGATTTCTCAGTCCATTGCATACGAATTCCACACAACTTTGTCCGGATATGACTGGAAGAACTGGAAATATTCGCTTTTCATTTGGCTAACTCAATCCCAGAGATTGCTACAGCCTCTGTGTTTGTGCATTCCTGATAATATCAACGGAATTCATTGTTTTGAATGTTTTTTATCAGGGAACATTTAATTTTGTTCTGCGAAACACTTGTTGGTTCCACATGGAGACACCAGCTCTACACATTCCTATTTTCTAGGGAGAAAGCTAGAGGAACTGCGGCAAGCAAACATGATATTTCTGTTTCTGTAGATGACATTTTATGTACTTGCGTAACAAGAAGACTTTGCTTTTCTCCAAAACCATTTTTACTCTGATTTTCTCGGTCCATTGCATACGAATTCCACACCGGTTTGTCTGGATATGACTGCATGCAACCGGAAATATCCGGGTTTCTTTTGGCTAACTCAATCCCAGATATTGCTACAGCCTCTGTGTTCCTGATATTATCCACAGACTTTATTGTTTTGAATGTTTTTTTTAATCAGGGAACCTTTAATTTTCTACCATTGTAACACTAATTGTTTCCACATGGAGACACCAGCTCTACACATTCGTATTTTCTAGGGAGCAAACTAGAGGAACTGCGGCAAACAAACATGATATTTCTGTTTGTATAGATGACATTTTATGCACTTGCCTAACGAAAAGACTTTGCTTTTCTCCAAAACCATTTTTACTGCGGTTTTCTCGGTCCATTGCATATGAATTCCACACCACTTTGTCCGGATATGACTGCATGAAACCAGAAATATCTGGTTGTGTTTTGGCTAAAACAATCTGAAATATTGCTACAGTCTCTGTGTTTGTGTATTCCTGATATTATCCAAGACTTTATTTTTTTTCAATTTTTTTTCAGGGAACATTTATTTTGTGCTTGAAAACACTAATTGGTTCCACATGGAGATAACAGTTCTATATATTCGTATTTTCTAGGGAGAATGCTAGAGGAACTGTGGCAAAGAAACATGATATTTCTGTTTGTATAGATGACATTTTATGTACTTGCCTAGTGAAAAGACTTTTCTTTTATCCAAAACTGTTTGTACTGTGATTTTCTCGGTCCATTGCATACGAATTCCACACCAGTTTGTCCAGATATGACTGGATGAAACCGGAAATATCCGGTTTTCTTTTGGCTAACTCAATCCCAGAGATTGCTACAGCCTCTGTGTTTGTGCATTCCTGATATTAACAACGGACTTCATTGTTTTGAATGTTTTTTATTAGGGAACATTTAATTTTGTACCATTGAAACACAAATTGGTTCATCATGGGGACAACAGTTCTACACATTCGTATTTTCTATGGAGAAAGCTAGAGGAACTGCGGCAAACAAACATGATATTTCTGTTTGTATCGATGACATTGTATGCACTTGCCTAACGAAACGACTTTGCTTTTCTCCAAAACCATTTTTACTGTGATTTTCTCGGTCCATTGCATACGAATTCCACACCAGTTTGTCCGGATATGACTGGATGAAACAGGAAATATCTGATTTTGTTTTGCCTAACTCAATCCCAGATATTCCTGCAGCCTCTGTGTTTGTTTTTTCTGGATATTATCAACAGACTTTATTGTTTTGAATGTTTTTTATCGGGGAACATTTTATTTTCATCTTGGATACACTAATTGTTTCCACATGGAGACACCAGCTCTTCACATTCGTATTTTCTAGGGAGAAAGCTTGAAGAACTGCGGCAAACAACATGATATTTCTGTTTCTATTATTGACATTTTATGCACTTGCCGAAGGAAAGACTGCTTTTCTCCAAAACCATTTTTACTGTGATTTTCTCGGTCCATTGCATACGAATTCCACACCAGTTTGTCCGGATATGACTGGATGAAACAGGAAATATCTGATTTTGTTTTGCCTAACTCAATCCCAGATATTCCTGCAGCCTCTGTGTTTGTTTTTTCTGGATATTATCAACAGACTTTATTGTTTTGAATGTTTTTTATCGGGGAACATTTTATTTTCATCTTGGATACACTAATTGTTTCCACATGGAGACACCAGCTCTTCACATTCGTATTTTCTAGGGAGAAAGCTTGAAGAACTGCGGCAAACAACATGATATTTCTGTTTCTATTATTGACATTTTATGCACTTGCCGAAGGAAAGACTGCTTTTCTCCAAAACCATTTTTACTGTGATTTTCTCGGACCATTGCATACGAATTCCACCCCAGTTTGTCCGGATATGACTGGATGAAACCGGAAATATCTGTTTTTTTTTTTTTTTTGCTAACTCTATCCCAGATATTGTTACCGCCTCTGTGTTTGTGTATTCCTCATATTATCCATGGACTTTATTTTTTGAATGTTTATATCAGGTAACATTTAATTTTGTTCTGTGAAACACTTGTTGGTTCCACATGGAGACACCAGCTCTACATATTTGTAGATTCTAGAGAGAATGCGAGAGGAACTGCGGAAAACAAACATGATATTTCTGTTTCTATAGATGACATTTTATCGACTAGCCTACTGAAAAGACTTTGCTTTGCTCCAAAACCATTTTTACTGTGAATTTCTCAGTCCATTGCATACAAATTCCACACCACTTTGTCCAGAAGAATGGATGAAACCAGAAATATCCGGTTGTGTTTTGGCTAACTCATTCCGAAATACTGTGAAAGCCTCTGTGTTTGTGTTTTCTGGATATTATCGATGGACTTTATTGTTTTGAATGTTTTTATCAGGAAACATTTAATTTTGTACCGTTGAAACACTAATTGGTTCATCATGGGGACACCAGCTCCACACATTTGTATTTTCTAGGGAGAAAGCTAGAGGAACTGGCAAACAAACATGATATTTCTGTTTGTATCGATGACATTTTATGCACTTGCCTAACGAAAAGACTTTGCTTTTCTCCAAAACCATTTTTACTGTGATTTTCTCAGTCCATTGCATACGAATTCCACACCAGTGTGTCCGGATATGACTGGATGAATCCGGAAACATCCGGTTGTGTTTTGGCTAACTCAATCCGAAATATTACTACAGCCTGTGTGTTTGTGTATTCCTGATATTACCCACGGACTTTATTTTTTTGAATTTTTTTTCAGGGAACATTTAATTTTTTACCGTTGAAACACTAATTGTTTCCACATGGAGACACCAGCTCTACACATTCGTATTTTCTAGGGAGAAAGCTAGAGGAACTGCGGGAAACAAACATGATATATCTGTTTGCATAGATAACATTTTATGCACTTGCCTAACGAAAAGACTTTGCTTTTCTGCAAAACCATTTTTACTGTGATTTTCTCAGTCCATTGCATACGAACTCTACACCACTTTGTCCGGATATGACTGGGTGAAACCAGATATATCTCGTTGTGTTTTGGCTAACTCAATCCGAAATATTGCTACAGCCTCTAAGTTTGTGTATTTGTGATATTATAGATGGACTTTATTTTTTTCAATGTTTTTTTTTTCAGGGATCATTTAATTTTGTGCTTGGAAACAATAATTGGTTCCACGTGCAGACAGCAGCTCTACATATTCGGATTTTCTAGGGAAAATGCTAGACGATCTGAGGCAAACAATCATGATATTTCTGTTTGCATAGATGACATTTTATGCACTTGCCTAACATAAAGACTTTGCTTTTCTCCAAAACTATTTGTACTGTCATTTTCTCGGTGCATTGTATATGAATTCCACACCACTTTGTCCGGATATGACTGGATGAATCCAGAAATATCTGGTTCTGTTTTGGCTAACTCAATCCGAAATATTACTACAGCCTCTGTGCTTGTGTATTCCTGATATTATCGACGGACTTTATTTTTTTCAATGTTTTTTTTTCAGGGAACATATAATTTTGTGCTTGGAAACACTAATTGGTTCCACATGAAGACACCAGCTCTACATATTCGTATTTTCTATGGAGAAAGCTAGAGGAATTGCGGCAAACGAACATGGTATTTCTGTTTCTGTAGATGACATTTTATGTACTTGCCTAACGAGAAGACTTTGCTTTTCTCCAAAACCATTTTTACTCTGATTTTCTCGGTCCATTGCATACGAATTCCACACCAGTTTGTCAGAATATGACTGGATGAAACCGGAAATACCCGGGTTTTTTTTTGGCTAACTCAATCCCAGATATTGCTGCAGACCCTATGTTTCTGTATTCCTGATATTAATCACGGACTTTATTGTTATGAATATTTTTTATCAGGGAACATTTAATTTTGTGCTGTGAAACACTAATTTTTTCCAAATGGAGACACCAGCTCTACATATTTGTATTTTCTAGGGAGAAAGCTAGAGGACCTGCGGCAAACAAACATGATATTTCTGTTTGTATCGATGATATATAATCTACTTCCCTAATGAAAGACTTTGCTTTTCTCCAAAACCATTTTTACTGTGATTTTCTCGGTCCATTGCATACGAATTCCACACCATTTGTCCGGATATGACTGGATGAATCCGGAAATATCTGGTTGTGTTTTGGCTAACTCAATCCGAAATATTGCAACAGCCTCTGTGTTTGTGTATTCCTGATATTATCCACGGACTTTATTTTTTTCAATGTTTTTTTTTTTTCAGGGAACATTTAATTTTGTACTGTTGAAACACTAATTGTTTCCACAGGGAGACACCAGCTCTACACATTCGTGTTTTCTAGTGAGAAAGCTAGAGGAACTGGGGCAAACAAACATGATATTTCTGTTTGTATAGATGACATTTTATGCACTTGTCTAACGAAAAGACTTTGCTTTTCTCTAAAACCATTTTTACTGTGATTTTCTCAGTCCATTGCATATGAATTCTACACCAATTTGCCCGGATATGACTGGATGTAACCAGAAATATCCGGTTGTGTTTTGGCTAACTCAATCCGAAATATTGTGAAAGCCTCTGTGTTTGTGTATTCTAGATATTTTCAACGGACTTTATTGTTTTGAATGCTTTTTATCTGGAATATTTTATTTTGAGCTTGGATACAGTAGTTGGTTCCACATGGAGACACCAACTCCACACATTGGTATTTTCAAGTAGAAAACTAGATGAACTGTAACAAACAAACATGATACTTCTGTTTGTATAGAAGACATTTTATGCACTCACCTAACAAAAAGACTTTGCTTTTCTCCAAAACCATTTTTACTTTTATTTTCTCTGCCCATTGCATACGAATTCTGCATGAATTTTTGTCCGTATATGACTGGATGAAACCGGAAATATCCGGTTTTGTTTTGGGTAACTCAATCCTTGATATTGCTACAGCCTCTGTGTTTGTGTATTACTGATATAATCCACTGACTTTATTGTTTTGAATGTTTTTTATCGGGGAATATTTAATTTTCTCCTTGGAATCACTGATTGGTTCCACATGGAGACACCAGCTCTACACATTCAGAATTTTCTAGGGAGAAAGCTAGAGGAAATGCAACAAACAAACATGATACTTCTGTTTGTATAGAAGACATTTTATGCACTCACTAACAAAAAGACTTTGCTTTTCTCCAAAACCATTTGTACTGTGACTTTCTCGGTCCATTCCATTCGAATTCTACAGCAGTGTGTCCGGATATGACTGGATGGAACCGGAAATATCCGGTTATGTTTTGGTGAACACAATCCCAGATATTGCTATAGCCTCTGTGTTTGTGTATTCCTGATATTATCCACGGACTTTATTTTTTTGAATGTTTTTTATCAGGGAATATTTAATTTTGTGCTTCGAAATACTAATTGGTTTCACATGGAGACACCAACTCTACAAATTCGTATTTTCTAGGGAGAAAGCTAGAGGAACTGCTGCAAACAAACATGATATTTCTGTTTGTATAGATGACATTTTATGCACTTGCCTAGTGAAAAGACTTTGTTTTTCTCCAAAACCATTTTTACTGTGATTTTCTCAGTCCATTGCATACGAATTCCACACCACTTTGTCCGGATATGACTGGATGAAACCAGAATTATGCTGTTGTGTTTCGGCTAACTCAATCCGAAATATTGTGAAAGCATCTGTGTTTGTGTTTTCTGGATATTATCGATGGACTTTATTGCTTTCAATATTTTTGTCGGGGATCATATAATTTTCTATCATTGAAACAGTAATTGGTTCCCCATGGAGACACCAGCTCTACATATTCGTATTTTCTAGGGAGAAAGCTAGAGGAACTGCATGAAACAAACATGATATTTCTGTTTGTATAGATGACATTTATGCACTGGCCGAAGGAAAAGACTTTGTTTTTCTGCAAAACCATTTTTACTATGATTTTTTAGGTGCATTGCATATGAATTCCGCACCACTTTCTCTGGATATGACTGGATGAAACCAGAAATATCCGGTTGTGTTTGGCTAACTCAATCCCAGATATGGCTACAGCCTCTGTGTTTGTGTTTTCTGGTTATTATCGATGGACTTTATTGTGTTGAATGTTTTCATCAGGGAACATGTAATTTTGTACCGTAGAGACACTAATTGATCTCACATGGAGACACCAGCTCTACACATTCGCATTTTCTAGGGAGAAAGCTAGAGGTGCTGCGCAAACAAACATGATATTTCTGTTTGTATAGATGACATGTTATGCACTTACCCAACGAAAAGACTTTGATTTTCTCCAAAACCATTTTTACTGTGATTTTCACGGTCAATTGCATAACAAATTCGAAACCACTTTGTACAGATATTCCTGGATGAAACTAGAAAAATCCCATTGTGTTTTGTCTAATTCAATCTGAAATATTGTGAAAGTCTATGTGTTTCTGTTGTGTGGATATTATCGATAGACTTTATTTTTTGAATGTTTTTATCAGGGAACATTTAATTTTGTACCGTAGAAACACTAATTGGTTCAATATGGAGACACCAGCTCTACACATTCGTATTTTCTAGGGAGAAAGCTAGAGGAACTGCGGCAAACAAACATGATATTTCTGTTTGTATAGATGACATTTTATGCACTTGCCTAACGAAAAGACTTTGCTTTTCTCCAAAACCATTTTTACTGTGATCTTCTTGGTCCATTGCATAAGAACTGCACACCGCTTTGTCCGGATATGCCTGAATGAAAAGAGAAATATTTGGTTGTGTTTTGGCTAACTCAATCCGAAATATTATGAAAGCCTCTGTGTTTTTTTTTTTCTGGATATTATCGATGGAATTTATGGTTTTGAATGTTTTTATCTGGCAACATTAAATTTTGTACCGTAGAGACACTAATTGGTTCCACATGGAGACACCAGCTCTACACATTCATATTTTCCAGGCAGAAAGCTAGAGGAACTGATTCAAAGAAACGTGGTATTTCTGTTTGTATAGATGACATTTTATGCACTTGCAGAAGGAAAAGACTTTGCTTTTCAGAGAAACCTTTTTTATTATGATTTTCTCAGTCCATTGCATACAAATTCCCCACAAGTTTGTTCGGATATGACTGCGTAAAGCCAGAAATATCCGGTTGTGTTTTGGCTAACTCAATCCCAGATATTGCTACAGCCTCTTTTTTTGTGTTTCCCCGATATTATCAACAGAGTGTATTGTTTTGAAGGTTCTTTATCAGGGAACATTTAATTTTGTGCTGGGAAACAATAGTTGATTCCACATGCAGACACCAGCTCTACACATTCATATTTTCTAGGGAGAAAGCTAGAGGAACTGAGGCAAACACACATGAACATGATATTTCTGTTTGTACAGATGACATTTCATTCACTTGCCTGATGCAAAGACTTTGCTTTTCTCAAAAACCATTTTTACTGTGATTTCCTCGGTCCATAGCATGCGAATTCGACACCACATTGTCCGGATATGACTGGATGAAACCAGAAATATCCCGTTGTGTTTTGGCTAACTCAATCCAAATATTTTGAAATCCTTTGTGTTTGTGTTTTTTGGATAATATCAATGTACTTTATTGTTTTGAATATTTTTTATTAGGGAACATTTACTTTTATGCTGGGTAACACTAGTTGACTCCACATGGAGACACCAGCTCTACACATTCATATTTTCTAGGAAGAAAGCAAGAGAAACTGCGGCAAACAAATATGATATTTCTGTTTGTAAAGATGACGTTTTATGCACTTCTCTAACGAAAAGACTGCTTTTCGCCAAAACCATGTTTACTGTGATTTTCTTGATCCATTGCATATGAATTGCACACCAGTTTGTCCAGATATGACTGGATGAAACCAGAAATATACGGTTGTGTTTTGGCTAACTCAATCCCAGATATAGCTACAGCCTATGGGTTTGTGTTTTCCGTATAATAGCAATGGACTGTTTTGATTTGAATGTATTTTATCAGGGAACATTTAATTTTGCGTTGGGAAACACTAATAGATTCCACATGGAGACAACAGCTCCACACATTCGTATTGTCTAGGGAGAAAGCTAGAGGAACTGTGGCAAACAAACATGATATTTCTGTTTGTATAGATGACATTTTATGCACTTGCCTAACTAAAAGACTTTGCTTTTCTCCAAACCATTTTTACTGTGATTTACTCAGTCCATTGCGTACGAATTCCATACCACTTTGACCGGATATGCCTGGATGAAAACAGAAATATCTGTTTTGTTTTTGCTAACTCAATCCAAAAATTGCGAAAAACTCTGTGTTTGTGTTTTTGGATATGATCGATGTACTATATTGTTGTGAAATTTTTTAAAAGGAACATTTAATTTTGTGCTGGGAAACACTAATTGGTTCCACATGGAGACACTAGTCTACACATTCGTATTTTCTAGTGAGAAAGCTAGAATAACTGCAGTAAACCAACATGATGTTTCTGTTTGTATAGATGACATTTTATGCACTGGCTTAAGGAAAAGACTTTGTTTTACTCCAAAACCATTTTTACTGCGATTTTCCTGGTTCATTGCATACGAATTCCACCAAACTTAGTCCGGATATGACTGGATGAAACCAGAAATATCCGGTTGTGTTTTGGCTAACTCAATCCCAGATATTGCGACGGACTCTGTGTTTGTGTTTTCTGGACATTATCAACGGACTTTATTGTTTTGAATGTTTTTATCAGGGAACATTTAATTTTGTACCTTAGAAACACTAATAGGTTCAACATGGAGACACCAGTCTACACATTCGTATGTTCTAGGGAGAAAGTTAGAGGAACTGCGGCAAACAAACATGATATTTCTGTTTGTATACATGACATTTTATGCACTTGCATAACGAAAAAAACTTTGCTTTTCTCCAAAACCATTTTTACTGTGATTTTCTTGGTCCATTGCATACGAATTCCACCTCGCTTTGTCCGGATATGACTGGATGAAACCAGAAATATCCGGTTGTGTTTTGGCTTACTACAACCCAGATATTGTGAAAGCCTCTGTGTTTATGTTTTCCGGATACTATCAACGGAATTTATGTTTTTGCATGTTATTTATCAGGGAACATTTAATTTTGTGCTGGGAAACACTAATTGGTTCCACATGGAGACACCAGCTCTACACATTCGTATTTTCTAGGGAGAAAGCTAGAGGAACTGCGGCAAACAAACATGATATTTCTGTTTGTATAGATGACATTTTATGCACTTTCCTAAAGAAAAGACTTTGCTTTTCTCCAAAACCATTTTTCCTGTGATATTCTCCATCCATTACATATGAATTCCACCCCACTTTGTCCGGATATGAGTGGATGAAACCAGAAATATCCAGTTGTGTTTTGTCTTACTATATCCCAGATATTGCTACAGCCTCAGTGTCTGTGTTTTCTGGATATTATCGATGGATTTTATTGTTTTGAATGTTTTTATCAGGGAACATTTAATTTTGTACCGTAGAAATACAATTTGGTTCCACATGGAGACACCAGTAACACATTCCTATGTTCTAGGGAGAAAGCTTGAGGAACTGCAAATCGATATGATATGTCTGTTTGTATAGATGACATTTTATGCACTTGCGATGGAAAAGACTTTTTGCCTTTCTCTAAAACCATTTTTACTGTGATTTTGTTGGTCCATTGCATACGAATTCCAACCCACTTTGTCCGGATATGACTGGATGAAACCAGAAATATCCGGTTGTGTTTTGGCTTACTACAACCCAGATATTGTGAAAGCTCCTCTATTAGTGTTCTCCGGATATTATGAACGGATTTTATGGTTTTGCATGTTTTTTATCATGGAACATTTAATTTTGTACCGTAGAAACACTAATAGGTTCAACATGGAGACAACAGTATACACATTCGTATGTCTAGGGAGAAAGTTAGAGGAACTGCGGCAAACAAACATGCTATTTCTGTTTGTATACATGACATTTTATGCACTTGCATAACGAAAAAAAATTTGCTTTTCTCCAAAACCATTTTTACTGTGATTTTCTCGGTCCATTGCATACGAATTCCACCTCACTTTGTCCGGATATGACTGGATGAAACCAGAAATATCCGTTTTCTTTTTTTTTGGCTTACAATATCCCAGATATTACTACAGACTCTGTGTTTGTGTTTTCTGGATATTATCGATGGATTATATTGTTTTGAATGTTTTTATCAGGGAACATTTAATTTTGTGCTGGGAAACACTAATTGGTTCCACATGGAGACACCAGTCTACACATTCGTATTTTCTAGGGAGAAAGCTAGAATAACTGCGGTAAACAAACATGATGTTTCTGTTTGTATAGATGACATTTTATGCACTGGCTTAAGGAAAAGACTTTGTTTTACTCCAAAATCATTTTTACTGCGATTTTCCCGGTTCATTGCATACGAATTCCACCAAACGTAGTCCGGATATGACTGGATGAAACCAGAAATATCCGGTTGTGTTTTGGCTAACTCAATCCCAGATATTGCGACGGACTCTGTGTTTGTGTTTTCTGGACATTATCAACGGACTTTATTGTTTTGAATGTTTTTATCAGGGAACATTTAATTTTCTACCTTAGAAACACTAATAGGTTCAACATGGAGACACCAGTATACACATTCGTATGTTCTAGGGAGAAAGTTAGAGGAACTGCGGCAAACAAACATGATATTTCTGTTTGTATACATGACATTTTATGCACTTGCATAACGAAAAAAACTTTGCTTTTCTCCAAAACCATTTTTACTGTGATTTTCTCGGTCCATTGCATACGAATTCCACCTCGCTTTGTCCGGATATGACTGGATGAAACCAGAAATATCCGGTTGTGTTTTGGCTTACTACAACCCAGATATTGTGAAAGCCTCTGTGTTTATGTTTTCCGGATATTATCAACGGAATTTATGTTTTTGCATGTTATTTATCAGGGAACATTTAATTTTGTGCTGGGAAACACTAATTGGTTCCACATGGAGACACCAGCTCTACACATTCGTATTTTCTAGGGAGAAAGCTAGAGGAACTGCGGCAAACAAACATGATATTTCTGTTTGTATAGATGACATTTTATGCACTTTCCTAAAGAAAAGACTTTGCTTTTCTCCAAAACCATTTTTCCTGTGATTTTCTCGATCCATTACATATGAATTCCACCCCACTTTGTCCGGATATGAGTGGATGAAACCAGAAATATGCGGTTGTGTTTTGTCTTACTATATCCCAGATATTGCTACAGCCTCAGTGTCTGTGTTTTCTGGATATTATCGATGGATTTTATTGTTTTGAATGTTTTTATCAGGGAACATTTAATTTTGTACCGTAGAAACACTAATTGGTTCCACATGGAGACACCAGTAACACATTCCTATGTTCTAGGGAGAAAGCTTGAGGAACTGCAAATCGATATGATATGTCTGTTTGTATAGATGACATTTTATGCACTTGCGATGGAAAAGACTTTTTGCCTTTCTCTAAAACCATTTTTACTGTGATTTTGTTGGTCCATTGCATACGAATTCCAACCCACTTTGTCCGGATATGACTGGATGAAACCAGAAATATCCGGTTGTGTTTTGGCTAACTCAATCCCAGATATTGTGAAAGCTTCTGTATTTGTGTTCTCCGGATATTATGAACGGATTTTATGGTTTTGCATGTTTTTTATCAGGGAACATTTAATTTTGTACCGTAGAAACACTAATTGGTTCCACACGGAGACACCAGCTCTACACATTTGTATTTTCTAGGGAGAAAGCTAGAGGAACTGCGGCAAACAAACATGATATTTCTGTTTGTATAGATGACATTTTATGCACTTTCCTAACAAAAAGACTTTACTTTTCTCCAAAACCATTTTTACTGTGATTTTCTCGGTCCATTGCATACGAATTCCACCTCACTTTGTCCGGATATGACTGGATGAAACCAGAAATATCCGTTTTCTTTTTTTTGGGCTTACTATATCCCAGATATTACTACAGACTCTGTGTTTGTGTTTTCTGGATATTATCGATGGATTATATTGTTTTGAATGTTTTTATCAGGGAACATTTAATTTTGTGCTGGGAAACACTAATTGGTTCCACATGGAGACACCAGTCTACACATTCATATTTTCTAGGGAGAAAGCTAGAATAACTGCGGTAAACAAACATGATATTTCTGTTTGTACAGATGACATTTTATGCACTGGCTTAAGGAAAAGACTTTGTTTTACTCCAAAACCATTTTTACTGCGATTTTCCCGGTTCATTGCATACGAATTCCACCAACCTTAGTCCGGATATGACTGGATGAAACCAGAAATATCCGGTTGTGTTTTGGCTAACTCAATCCCAGATATTGCGACGGACTCTGTGTTTGTGTTTTCTGGACATTATCAACGGACTTTATTGTTTTGAATGTTTTTATCAGGGAACATTTAATTTTGTACCTTAGAAACACTAATAGGTTCAACATGGAGACACCAGTCTACACATTCGTATGTTCTAGGGAGAAAGTTAGAGGAACTGTGGCAAACAAACATGATATTTCTGTTTGTATACATGACATTTTATGCACTTGCATAACGAAAAAAACTTTGCTTTTCTCCAAAACCATTTTTACTGTGATTTTCTCGGTCCATTGCATACGAATTCCACCTCGCTTTGTCCGGATATGACTGGATGAAACCAGAAATATCCGGTTGTGTTTTGGCTTACTACAACCCAGATATTGTGAAAGCCTCTGTGTTTATGTTTTCCGGATATTATCAACGGAATTTATGTTTTTGCATGTTATTTATCAGGGAACATTTAATTTTGTGCTGGGAAACACTAATTGGTTCCACATGGAGACACCAGTAACACATTCCTATGTTCTAGGGAGAAAGCTTGAGGAACTGCAAATCGATATGATATGTCTGTTTGTATAGATGACATTTTATGCACTTGCGATGGAAAAGACTTTTTGCCTTTCTCTAAAACCATTTTTACTGTGATTTTGTTGGTCCATTGCATACGAATTCCAACCCACTTTGTCCGGATATGACTGGATGAAACCAGAAATATCCGGTTGTGTTTTGGCTAACTCAATCCCAGATATTGTGAAAGCTTCTGTATTTGTGTTCTCCGGATATTATGAACGGATTTTATGGTTTTGCATGTTTTTTATCAGGGAACATTTAATTTTGTACCGTAGAAACACTAATTGGTTCCACACGGAGACACCAGCTCTACACATTTGTATTTTCTAGGGAGAAAGCTAGAGGAACTGCGGCAAACAAACATGATATTTCTGTTTGTATAGATGACATTTTATGCACTTTCCTAACAAAAAGACTTTACTTTTCTCCAAAACCATTTTTACTGTGATTTTCTCGGTCCATTGCATACGAATTCCACCTCACTTTGTCCGGATATGACTGGATGAAACCAGAAATATCCGTTTTCTTTTTTTTGTGCTTACTATATCCCAGATATTACTACAGACTCTGTGTTTGTGTTTTCTGGATATTATCGATGGATTATATTGTTTTGAATGTTTTTATCAGGGAACATTTAATTTTGTGCTGGGAAACACTAATTGGTTCCACATGGAGACACCAGTCTACACATTCATATTTTCTAGGGAGAAAGCTAGAATAACTGCCGTAAACAAACATGATATTTCTGTTTGTACAGATGACATTTTATGCACTGGCTTAAGGAAAAGACTTTGTTTTACTCCAAAACCATTTTTACTGCGATTTTCCCGGTTCATTGCATACGAATTCCACCAACCTTAGTCCGGATATGACTGGATGAAACCAGAAATATCCGGTTGTGTTTTGGCTAACTCAATCCCAGATATTGCGACGGACTCTGTGTTTGTGTTTTCTGGACATTATCAACGGACTTTATTGTTTTGAATGTTTTTATCAGGGAACATTTAATTTTGTACCTTAGAAACACTAATAGGTTCAACATGGAGACACCAGTCTACACATTCGTATGTTCTAGGGAGAAAGTTAGAGGAACTGCGGCAAACAAACATGATATTTCTGTTTGTATACATGACATTTTATGCACTTGCATAACGAAAAAAACTTTGCTTTTCTCCAAAACCATTTTTACTGTGATTTTCTCGGTCCATTGCATACGAATTCCACCTCGCTTTGTCCGGATATGACTGGATGAAACCAGAAATATCCGGTTGTGTTTTGGCTTACTACAACCCAGATATTGTGAAAGCCTCTGTGTTTATGTTTTCCGGATATTATCAACGGAATTTATGTTTTTGCATATTATTTATCAGGGAACATTTAATTTTGTGCTGGGAAACACTAATTGGTTCCACATGGAGACACCAGCTCTACACATTCGTATTTTCTAGGGAGAAAGCTAGAGGAACTGCGGCAAACAAACATGATATTTCTGTTTGTATAGATGACATTTTATGCACTTTCCTAAAGAAAAGATTTTGCTTTTCTCCAAAACCATTTTTCCTGTGATATTCTCGATCCATTACATATGAATTCCACCCCACTTTGTCCGGATATGAGTGGATGAAACCAGAAATATCCGGTTGTGTTTTGTCTTACTATATCCCAGATATTGCTACAGCCTCAGTGTCTGTGTTTTCTGGATATAATCGATGGATTTTATTGTTTTGAATGTTTTTATCAGGGAACATTTAATTTTGTGCTGGGAAACACTAATTGGTTCCACATGGAGACACCAGTCTACACATTCGTATTTTCTAGGGAGAAAGCTAGAATAACTGCTGTAAACAAACATGATATTTCTGTTTGTATAGATGACATTTTATGCACTGGCTTAAGGAAAAGACTTTGTTTTACTCCAAAACCATTTTTACTGCGATTTTCCCGGTTCATTGCATACGAATTCCACCAACCTTAGTCCGGATATGACTGGATGAAACCAGAAATATCCGGTTGTGTTTTGGCTAACTCAATCCCAGATATTGCGACGGACTCTGTGTTTGTGTTTTCTGGACATTATCAACAGACTTTATTGTTTTGAATGTTTTTATCAGGGAACATTTAATTTTGTACCTTAGAAACACTAATAGGTTCAACATGGAGACACCAGTCTACACATTCGTATGTTCTAGGGAGAAAGTTAGAGGAACTGCGGCAAACAAACATGATATTTCTGTTTGTATACATGACATTTTATGCACTTGCATAACGAAAAAAACTTTGCTTTTCTCCAAAACCATTTTTACTGTGATTTTCTCGGTCCATTGCATACGAATTCCACCTCGCTTTGTCCGGATATGACTGGATGAAACCAGAAATATCCGGTTGTGTTTTGGCTTACTACAAACCAGATATTGTGAAAGCCTCTGTGTTTATGTTTTCCGGATATTATCAACGGAATTTATGTTTTTGCATGTTATTTATCAGGGAACATTTAATTTTGTGCTGGGAAACACTAATTGGTTCCACATGGAGACACCAGCTCTACACATTCGTATTTTCTAGGGAGAAAGCTAGAGGAACTGCGGTAAACAAACATGATGTTTCTGTTTGTATAGATGACATTTTATGCACTTTCCTAAAGAAAAGACTTTGCTTTTCTCCAAAACCATTTTTCCTGTGATATTCTCGATCCATTACATATGAATTCCACCCCACTTTGTCCGGATATGAGTGGATGAAACCAGAAATATCCAGTTGTGTTTTGTCTTACTATATCCCAGATATTGCTACAGCCTCAGTGTCTGTGTTTTCTGGATATTATCGATGGATTTTATTGTTTTGAATGTTTTTATCAGGGAACATTTAATTTTGTACCGTAGAAACACTAATTGGTTCCACATGGAGACACCAGTAACACATTCCTATGTTCTAGGGAGAAAGCTTGAGGAACTGCAAATCGATATGATATGTCTGTTTGTATAGATGACATTTTATGCACTTGCGATGGAAAAGACTTTTTGCCTTTCTCTAAAACCATTTTTACTGTGATTTTGTTGGTCCATTGCATACGAATTCCAACCCACTTTGTCCGGATATGACTGGATGAAACCAGAAATATCCGGTTGTGTTTTGGCCAACTCAATCCCAGATATTGTGAAAGCTTCTGTATTTGTGTTCTCCAGATATTATGAACGGATTTCATGGTTTTGCATGTTTTTTATCAGGGAACATTTAATTTTGTACCGTAGAAACACTAATTGTTTCCACACGGAGACACCAGCTCTACACATTTGTATTTTCTAGGGAGAAAGCTAGAGGAACTGCGGCAAACAAACATGATATTTCTGTTTGTATAGATGACATTTTATGCACTTTCCTAACAAAAAGACTTTACTTTTCTCCAAAACCATTTTTACTGTGATTTTCTCGGTCCATTGCATACGAATTCCACCTCACTTTTTCCGGATATGACTGGATGAAACCAGAAATATCCGTTTTCTTTTTTTTTGGCTTACTATATCCCAGATATTACTACAGACTCTGTGTTTGTGTTTTCTGGATATTATCGATGGATTATATTGTTTTGAATGTTTTTATCAGGGAACATTTAATTTTGTGCTGGGAAACACTAATTGGTTCCACATGGAGACACCAGTCTACACATTCGTATTTTCTAGGGAGAAAGCTAGAATAACTGCGGTAAACAAACATGATGTTTCTGTTTGTACAGATGACATTTTATGCACTGGCTTAAGGAAAAGACTTTGTTTTACTCCAAAACCATTTTTACTGCGATTTTCCCGGTTCATTGCATACGAATTCCACCAAACTTAGTCCGGATATGACTGGATGAAACCAGAAATATCCGGTTGTGTTTTGGCTAACTCAATCCCAGATATTGTGAAAGCTTCTGTATTGGTGTTTTCCGGATATTATGAACGGATTTTATGGTTTTTCATGTTTTTTATCAGGGAACATTTAATTTTGTACCGTAGAAACACTAATTGGTTCCACACGGAGACACCAGCTCTACACATTTGTATTTTCTAGGGAGAAAGCTAGAGGAACTGCGGCAAACAAACATGATATTTCTGTTTGTATAGATGACATTTTATGCACTTTCCTAACAAAAAGATTTTACTTTTCTCCAAAACCATTTTTACTGTGATTTTCTCAGTCCATTGCATATGAATTCCACCTCACTTTTTCCGGATATGACTGGATGAAACCAGAAATATCCGTTTTCTTTTTTTTTTGGCTTACTATATCCCAGATATTACTACAGACTCTGTGTTTGTGTTTTCTGGATATTATCGATGGATTATATTGTTTTGAATGTTTTTATCAGGGAACATTTAATTTTGTGCTGGGAAACACTAATTGGTTCCACATGGAGACACCAGTCTACACATTCGTATTTTCTAGGGAGAAAGCTAGAATAACTGCGGTAAACAAACATGATGTTTCTGTTTGTATAGATGACATTTTATGCACTGGCTTAAGGAAAAGACTTTGTTTTACTCCAAAACCATTTTTACTGCGATTTTCCCGGTTCATTGCATACGAATTCCACCAAACTTAGTCCGGATATGACTGGATGAAACCAGAAATATCCGGTTGTGTTTTGGCTAACTCAATCCCAGATATTGCGACGGACTCTGTGTTTGTGTTTTCTGGACATTATCAACGGACTTTATTGTTTTGAATGTTTTTATCAGGGAACATTTAATTTTGTACCTTAGAAACACTAATAGGTTCAACATGGAGACACCAGTCTACACATTCGTATGTTCTAGGGAGAAAGTTAGAGGAACTGCGGCAAACAAACACGATATTTCTGTTTGTATACATGACATTTTATGCACTTGCATAACGAAAAAAACTTTGCTTTTCTCCAAAACCATCTTTACTGTGATTTTCTCGGTCCATTGCATACGAATTCCACCTCGCTTTGTCCGGATATGACTGGATGAAACCAGAAATATCCGGTTGTGTTTTGGCTTACTACAACCCAGATATTGTGAAAGCCTCTGTGTTTATGTTTTCCGGATACTATCAACGGAATTTATGTTTTTGCATGTTATTTATCAGGGAACATTTAATTTTGTGCTGGGAAACACTAATTGGTTCCACATGGAGACACCAGCTCTACACATTCGTATTTTCTAGGGAGAAAGCTAGAGGAACTGCGGCAAACAAACATGATATTTCTGTTTGTATAGATGACATTTTATGCACTTTCCTAAAGAAAAGACTTTGCTTTTCTCCAAAACCATTTTTCCTGTGATATTCTCGATCCATTACATATGAAATCCACCCCACTTTGTCCGGATAAGAGTGGATGAAACCAGAAATATCCGGTTGTGTTTTGTCTTACTATATCCCAGATATTGCTACAGCCTCAGTGTCTGTGTTTTCTGGATATTATCGATGGATTTTATTGTTTTGAATGTTTTTATCAGGGAACATTTAATTTTGTACCATAGAAACACTAATTGGTTCCACATGGAGACACCAGTAACACATTCCTATGTTCTAGGGAGAAAGCTTGAGGAACTGCAAATCGATATGATATGTCTGTTTGTATAGATGACATTTTATGCACTTGCGATGGAAAAGACTTTTTGCCTTTCTCTAAAACCATTTTTACTGTGATTTTGTTGGTCCATTGCATACGAATTCCAACCCACTTTGTCCGGATATGACTGGATGAAACCAGAAATATCCGGTTGTGTTTTGGCTAACTCAATCCCAGATATTGTGAAAGCTTCTGTATTTGTGTTCTCCGGATATTATGAACGGATTTTATGGTTTTGCATGTTTTTTATCAGGGAACATTTAATTTTGTACCGTAGAAACACTAATTGGTTCCACACGGAGACACCAGCTCTACACATTTGCATTTTCTAGGGAGAAATCTAGAGGAACTGCGGCAAACAAACATGATATTTCTGTTTGTATAGATGACATTTTATGCACTTTCCTAAAGAAAAGACTTTGCTTTTCTCCAAAACCATTTTTCCTGTGATATTCTCGATCCATTACATATGAATTCCACCCCACTTTGTCCGGATATGAGTAGATGAAACCAGAAATATCCGGTTGTGTTTTGTTTTACTATATCCCAGATATTGCTACAGCCTCAGTGTCTGTGTTTTCTGGATATTATCGATGGATTTTATTGTTTTGAATGTTTTTATCAGGGAACATTTAATTTTGTACCGTAGAAATACAATTTGGTTCCACATGGAGACACCAGGAACACATTCCTATGTTCTAGGGAGAAAGCTTTAGGAACTGCAAATCGATATGATATGTCTGTTTGTATAGATGACATTTTATGCACTTGCGATGGAAAAGACTTTTTGCCTTTCTCTAAAACCATTTTTACTGTGATTTTGTTGGTCCATTGCATACGAATTCCAACCCACTTTGTCCGGATATGACTGGATGAAACCAGAAATATCCGGTTGTGTTTTGGCCAACTCAATCCCAGATATTGTGAAAGCTTCTGTATTTGTGTTCTCCAGATATTATGAACGGATTTCATGGTTTTGCATGTTTTTTATCAGGGAACATTTAATTTTGTACCGTAGAAACACTAATTGGTTCCACACGGAGACACCAGCTCTACACATTTGTATTTTCTAGGGAGAAAGCTAGAGGAACTGCGGCAAACAAACATGATATTTCTGTTTGTATAGATGACATTTTATGCACTTTCCTAAGAAAAAGACTTTACTTTTCTCCAAAACCATTTTTACTGTGATGTTCTCGGTCCATTGCATACGAATTCCACCTCACTTTGTCCGGATATGACTGGATGAAACCAGAAATATCCGTTTTCTTTTTTTTTGGCTTACTATATCCCAGATATTACTACAGACTCTGTGTTTGTGTTTTCTGGATATTATCGATGGATTATATTGTTTTGAATGTTTTTATCAGGGAACATTTAATTTTGTGCTGGGAAACACTAATTGGTTCCACATGGAGACACCAGTCTACACATTCGTATTTTCTAGGGAGAAAGCTAGAATAACTGCGGTAAACAAACATGATGTTTCTGTTTGTATAGATGACATTTTATGCACTGGCTTAAGGAAAAGACTTTGTTTTACTCCAAAACCATTTTTACTGCGATTTTCCCGGTTCATTGCATACGAATTCCACCAAACTTAGTCCGGATATGACTGGATGAAACCAGAAATATCCGGTTGTGTTTTGGCTAACTCAATCCCAGATATTGCGACGGACTCTGTGTTTGTGTTTTCTGGACATTATCAACGGACTTTATTGTTTTGAATGTTTTTATCAGGGAACATTTAATTTTGTACCTTAGAAACACTAATAGGTTCAACATGGAGACACCAGTCTACACATTCGTATGTTCTAGGGAGAAAGCTAGAGGAACTGCGGCAAACAAACACGATATTTCTGTTTGTATACATGACATTTTATGCACTTGCATAACGAAAAAAACTTTGCTTTTCTCCAAAACCATCTTTACTGTGATTTTCTCGGTCCATTGCATACGAATTCCACCTCGCTTTGTCCGGATATGACTGGATGAAACCAGAAATATCCGGTTGTGTTTTGGCTTACTACAACCCAGATATTGTGAAAGCCTCTGTGTTTATGTTTTCCGGATATTATCAACGGAATTTATGTTTTTGCATGTTATTTATCAGGGAACATTTAATTTTGTGCTGGGAAACACTAATTGGTTCCACATGGAGACACCAGCTCTACACATTCGTATTTTCTAGGGAGAAAGCTAGAGGAACTGCGGCAAACAAACATGATATTTCTGTTTGTATAGATGACATTTTATGCACTTTCCTAAAGAAAAGATTTTGCTTTTCTCCAAAACCATTTTTCCTGTGATATTCTCGATCCATTACATATGAATTCCACCCCACTTTGTCCGGATATGAGTGGATGAAACCAGAAATATCCGGTTGTGTTTTGTCTTACTATATCCCAGATATTGCTACAGCCTCAGTGTCTGTGTTTTCTGGATATAATCGATGGATTTTATTGTTTTGAATGTTTTTATCAGGGAACATTTAATTTTGTGCTGGGAAACACTAATTGGTTCCACATGGAGACACCAGTCTACACATTCGTATTTTCTAGGGAGAAAGCTAGAATAACTGCTGTAAACAAACATGATATTTCTGTTTGTATAGATGACATTTTATGCACTGGCTTAAGGAAAAGACTTTGTTTTACTCCAAAACCATTTTTACTGCGATTTTCCCGGTTCATTGCATACGAATTCCACCAACCTTAGTCCGGATATGACTGGATGAAACCAGAAATATCCGGTTGTGTTTTGGCTAACTCAATCCCAGATATTGCGACGGACTCTGTGTTTGTGTTTTCTGGACATTATCAACAGACTTTATTGTTTTGAATGTTTTTATCAGGGAACATTTAATTTTGTACCTTAGAAACACTAATAGGTTCAACATGGAGACACCAGTCTACACATTCGTATGTTCTAGGGAGAAAGTTAGAGGAACTGCGGCAAACAAACATGATATTTCTGTTTGTATACATGACATTTTATGCACTTGCATAACGAAAAAAACTTTGCTTTTCTCCAAAACCATTTTTACTGTGATTTTCTCGGTCCATTGCATACGAATTCCACCTCGCTTTGTCCGGATATGACTGGATGAAACCAGAAATATCCGGTTGTGTTTTGGCTTACTACAACCCAGATATTGTGAAAGCCTCTGTGTTTATGTTTTCCGGATATTATCAACGGAATTTATGTTTTTGCATGTTATTTATCAGGGAACATTTAATTTTGTGCTGGGAAACACTAATTGGTTCCACATGGAGACACCAGCTCTACACATTCGTATTTTCTAGGGAGAAAGCTAGAGGAACTGCGGTAAACAAACATGATGTTTCTGTTTGTATAGATGACATTTTATGCACTTTCCTAAAGAAAAGACTTTGCTTTTCTCCAAAACCATTTTTCCTGTGATATTCTCGATCCATTACATATGAATTCCACCCCACTTTGTCCGGATATGAGTGGATGAAACCAGAAATATCCAGTTGTGTTTTGTCTTACTATATCCCAGATATTGCTACAGCCTCAGTGTCTGTGTTTTCTGGATATTATCGATGGATTTTATTGTTTTGAATGTTTTTATCAGGGAACATTTAATTTTGTACCGTAGAAACACTAATTGGTTCCACATGGAGACACCAGTAACACATTCCTATGTTCTAGGGAGAAAGCTTGAGGAACTGCAAATCGATATGATATGTCTGTTTGTATAGATGACATTTTATGCACTTGCGATGGAAAAGACTTTTTGCCTTTCTCTAAAACCATTTTTACTGTGATTTTGTTGGTCCATTGCATACGAATTCCAACCCACTTTGTCCGGATATGACTGGATGAAACCAGAAATATCCGGTTGTGTTTTGGCCAACTCAATCCCAGATATTGTGAAAGCTTCTGTATTTGTGTTCTCCAGATATTATGAACGGATTTCATGGTTTTGCATGTTTTTTATCAGGGAACATTTAATTTTGTACCGTAGAAACACTAATTGGTTCCACACGGAGACACCAGCTCTACACATTTGTATTTTCTAGGGAGAAAGCTAGAGGAACTGCGGCAAACAAACATGATATTTCTGTTTGTATAGATGACATTTTATGCACTTTCCTAACAAAAAGACTTTACTTTTCTCCAAAACCATTTTTACTGTGATTTTCTCGGTCCATTGCATACGAATTCCACCTCACTTTTTCCGGATATGACTGGATGAAACCAGAAATATCCGTTTTCTTTTTTTTTGGCTTACTATATCCCAGATATTACTACAGACTCTGTGTTTGTGTTTTCTGGATATTATCGATGGATTATATTGTTTTGAATGTTTTTATCAGGGAACATTTAATTTTGTGCTGGGAAACACTAATTGGTTCCACATGGAGACACCAGTCTACACATTCGTATTTTCTAGGGAGAAAGCTAGAATAACTGCGGTAAACAAACATGATGTTTCTGTTTGTACAGATGACATTTTATGCACTGGCTTAAGGAAAAGACTTTGTTTTACTCCAAAACCATTTTTACTGCGATTTTCCCGGTTCATTGCATACGAATTCCACCAAACTTAGTCCGGATATGACTGGATGAAACCAGAAATATCCGGTTGTGTTTTGGCTAACTCAATCCCAGATATTGTGAAAGCTTCTGTATTGGTGTTTTCCGGATATTATGAACGGATTTTATGGTTTTTCATGTTTTTTATCAGGGAACATTTAATTTTGTACCGTAGAAACACTAATTGGTTCCACACGGAGACACCAGCTCTACACATTTGTATTTTCTAGGGAGAAAGCTAGAGGAACTGCGGCAAACAAACATGATATTTCTGTTTGTATAGATGACATTTTATGCACTTTCCTAACAAAAAGATTTTACTTTTCTCCAAAACCATTTTTACTGTGATTTTCTCAGTCCATTGCATATGAATTCCACCTCACTTTTTCCGGATATGACTGGATGAAACCAGAAATATCCGTTTTCTTTTTTTTTTGGCTTACTATATCCCAGATATTACTACAGACTCTGTGTTTGTGTTTTCTGGATATTATCGATGGATTATATTGTTTTGAATGTTTTTATCAGGGAACATTTAATTTTGTGCTGGGAAACACTAATTGGTTCCACATGGAGACACCAGTCTACACATTCGTATTTTCTAGGGAGAAAGCTAGAATAACTGCGGTAAACAAACATGATGTTTCTGTTTGTATAGATGACATTTTATGCACTGGCTTAAGGAAAAGACTTTGTTTTACTCCAAAACCATTTTTACTGCGATTTTCCCGGTTCATTGCATACGAATTCCACCAAACTTAGTCCGGATATGACTGGATGAAACCAGAAATATCCGGTTGTGTTTTGGCTAACTCAATCCCAGATATTGCGACGGACTCTGTGTTTGTGTTTTCTGGACATTATCAACGGACTTTATTGTTTTGAATGTTTTTATCAGGGAACATTTAATTTTGTACCTTAGAAACACTAATAGGTTCAACATGGAGACACCAGTCTACACATTCGTATGTTCTAGGGAGAAAGTTAGAGGAACTGCGGCAAACAAACACGATATTTCTGTTTGTATACATGACATTTTATGCACTTGCATAACGAAAAAAACTTTGCTTTTCTCCAAAACCATCTTTACTGTGATTTTCTCGGTCCATTGCATACGAATTCCACCTCGCTTTGTCCGGATATGACTGGATGAAACCAGAAATATCCGGTTGTGTTTTGGCTTACTACAACCCAGATATTGTGAAAGCCTCTGTGTTTATGTTTTCCGGATACTATCAACGGAATTTATGTTTTTGCATGTTATTTATCAGGGAACATTTAATTTTGTGCTGGGAAACACTAATTGGTTCCACATGGAGACACCAGCTCTACACATTCGTATTTTCTAGGGAGAAAGCTAGAGGAACTGCGGCAAACAAACATGATATTTCTGTTTGTATAGATGACATTTTATGCACTTTCCTAAAGAAAAGACTTTGCTTTTCTCCAAAACCATTTTTCCTGTGATATTCTCGATCCATTACATATGAAATCCACCCCACTTTGTCCGGATAAGAGTGGATGAAACCAGAAATATCCGGTTGTGTTTTGTCTTACTATATCCCAGATATTGCTACAGCCTCAGTGTCTGTGTTTTCTGGATATTATCGATGGATTTTATTGTTTTGAATGTTTTTATCAGGGAACATTTAATTTTGTACCATAGAAACACTAATTGGTTCCACATGGAGACACCAGTAACACATTCCTATGTTCTAGGGAGAAAGCTTGAGGAACTGCAAATCGATATGATATGTCTGTTTGTATAGATGACATTTTATGCACTTGCGATGGAAAAGACTTTTTGCCTTTCTCTAAAACCATTTTTACTGTGATTTTGTTGGTCCATTGCATACGAATTCCAACCCACTTTGTCCGGATATGACTGGATGAAACCAGAAATATCCGGTTGTGTTTTGGCTAACTCAATCCCAGATATTGTGAAAGCTTCTGTATTTGTGTTCTCCGGATATTATGAACGGATTTTATGGTTTTGCATGTTTTTTATCAGGGAACATTTAATTTTGTACCGTAGAAACACTAATTGGTTCCACACGGAGACACCAGCTCTACACATTTGCATTTTCTAGGGAGAAATCTAGAGGAACTGCGGCAAACAAACATGATATTTCTGTTTGTATAGATGACATTTTATGCACTTTCCTAAAGAAAAGACTTTGCTTTTCTCCAAAACCATTTTTCCTGTGATATTCTCGATCCATTACATATGAATTCCACCCCACTTTGTCCGGATATGAGTAGATGAAACCAGAAATATCCGGTTGTGTTTTGTTTTACTATATCCCAGATATTGCTACAGCCTCAGTGTCTGTGTTTTCTGGATATTATCGATGGATTTTATTGTTTTGAATGTTTTTATCAGGGAACATTTAATTTTGTACCGTAGAAATACAATTTGGTTCCACATGGAGACACCAGGAACACATTCCTATGTTCTAGGGAGAAAGCTTTAGGAACTGCAAATCGATATGATATGTCTGTTTGTATAGATGACATTTTATGCACTTGCGATGGAAAAGACTTTTTGCCTTTCTCTAAAACCATTTTTACTGTGATTTTGTTGGTCCATTGCATACGAATTCCAACCCACTTTGTCCGGATATGACTGGATGAAACCAGAAATATCCGGTTGTGTTTTGGCCAACTCAATCCCAGATATTGTGAAAGCTTCTGTATTTGTGTTCTCCAGATATTATGAACGGATTTCATGGTTTTGCATGTTTTTTATCAGGGAACATTTAATTTTGTACCGTAGAAACACTAATTGGTTCCACACGGAGACACCAGCTCTACACATTTGTATTTTCTAGGGAGAAAGCTAGAGGAACTGCGGCAAACAAACATGATATTTCTGTTTGTATAGATGACATTTTATGCACTTTCCTAAGAAAAAGACTTTACTTTTCTCCAAAACCATTTTTACTGTGATGTTCTCGGTCCATTGCATACGAATTCCACCTCACTTTGTCCGGATATGACTGGATGAAACCAGAAATATCCGTTTTCTTTTTTTTTGGCTTACTATATCCCAGATATTACTACAGACTCTGTGTTTGTGTTTTCTGGATATTATCGATGGATTATATTGTTTTGAATGTTTTTATCAGGGAACATTTAATTTTGTGCTGGGAAACACTAATTGGTTCCACATGGAGACACCAGTCTACACATTCGTATTTTCTAGGGAGAAAGCTAGAATAACTGCGGTAAACAAACATGATGTTTCTGTTTGTATAGATGACATTTTATGCACTGGCTTAAGGAAAAGACTTTGTTTTACTCCAAAACCATTTTTACTGCGATTTTCCCGGTTCATTGCATACGAATTCCACCAAACTTAGTCCGGATATGACTGGATGAAACCAGAAATATCCGGTTGTGTTTTGGCTAACTCAATCCCAGATATTGCGACGGACTCTGTGTTTGTGTTTTCTGGACATTATCAACGGACTTTATTGTTTTGAATGTTTTTATCAGGGAACATTTAATTTTGTACCTTAGAAACACTAATAGGTTCAACATGGAGACACCAGTCTACACATTCGTATGTTCTAGGGAGAAAGCTAGAGGAACTGCGGCAAACAAACACGATATTTCTGTTTGTATACATGACATTTTATGCACTTGCATAACGAAAAAAACTTTGCTTTTCTCCAAAACCATCTTTACTGTGATTTTCTCGGTCCATTGCATACGAATTCCACCTCGCTTTGTCCGGATATGACTGGATGAAACCAGAAATATCCGGTTGTGTTTTGGCTTACTACAACCCAGATATTGTGAAAGCCTCTGTGTTTATGTTTTCCGGATATTATCAACGGAATTTATGTTTTTGCATATTATTTATCAGGGAACATTTAATTTTGTGCTGGGAAACACTAATTGGTTCCACATGGAGACACCAGCTCTACACATTCGTATTTTCTAGGGAGAAAGCTAGAGGAACTGCGGCAAACAAACATGATATTTCTGTTTGTATAGATGACATTTTATGCACTTTCCTAAAGAAAAGATTTTGCTTTTCTCCAAAACCATTTTTCCTGTGATATTCTCGATCCATTACATATGAATTCCACCCCACTTTGTCCGGATATGAGTGGATGAAACCAGAAATATCCGGTTGTGTTTTGTCTTACTATATCCCAGATATTGCTACAGCCTCAGTGTCTGTGTTTTCTGGATATAATCGATGGATTTTATTGTTTTGAATGTTTTTATCAGGGAACATTTAATTTTGTGCTGGGAAACACTAATTGGTTCCACATGGAGACACCAGTCTACACATTCGTATTTTCTAGGGAGAAAGCTAGAATAACTGCTGTAAACAAACATGATATTTCTGTTTGTATAGATGACATTTTATGCACTGGCTTAAGGAAAAGACTTTGTTTTACTCCAAAACCATTTTTACTGCGATTTTCCCGGTTCATTGCATACGAATTCCACCAACCTTAGTCCGGATATGACTGGATGAAACCAGAAATATCCGGTTGTGTTTTGGCTAACTCAATCCCAGATATTGCGACGGACTCTGTGTTTGTGTTTTCTGGACATTATCAACAGACTTTATTGTTTTGAATGTTTTTATCAGGGAACATTTAATTTTGTACCTTAGAAACACTAATAGGTTCAACATGGAGACACCAGTCTACACATTCGTATGTTCTAGGGAGAAAGTTAGAGGAACTGCGGCAAACAAACATGATATTTCTGTTTGTATACATGACATTTTATGCACTTGCATAACGAAAAAAACTTTGCTTTTCTCCAAAACCATTTTTACTGTGATTTTCTCGGTCCATTGCATACGAATTCCACCTCGCTTTGTCCGGATATGACTGGATGAAACCAGAAATATCCGGTTGTGTTTTGGCTTACTACAACCCAGATATTGTGAAAGCCTCTGTGTTTATGTTTTCCGGATATTATCAACGGAATTTATGTTTTTGCATGTTATTTATCAGGGAACATTTAATTTTGTGCTGGGAAACACTAATTGGTTCCACATGGAGACACCAGCTCTACACATTCGTATTTTCTAGGGAGAAAGCTAGAGGAACTGCGGTAAACAAACATGATGTTTCTGTTTGTATAGATGACATTTTATGCACTTTCCTAAAGAAAAGACTTTGCTTTTCTCCAAAACCATTTTTCCTGTGATATTCTCGATCCATTACATATGAATTCCACCCCACTTTGTCCGGATATGAGTGGATGAAACCAGAAATATCCAGTTGTGTTTTGTCTTACTATATCCCAGATATTGCTACAGCCTCAGTGTCTGTGTTTTCTGGATATTATCGATGGATTTTATTGTTTTGAATGTTTTTATCAGGGAACATTTAATTTTGTACCGTAGAAACACTAATTGGTTCCACATGGAGACACCAGTAACACATTCCTATGTTCTAGGGAGAAAGCTTGAGGAACTGCAAATCGATATGATATGTCTGTTTGTATAGATGACATTTTATGCACTTGCGATGGAAAAGACTTTTTGCCTTTCTCTAAAACCATTTTTACTGTGATTTTGTTGGTCCATTGCATACGAATTCCAACCCACTTTGTCCGGATATGACTGGATGAAACCAGAAATATCCGGTTGTGTTTTGGCCAACTCAATCCCAGATATTGTGAAAGCTTCTGTATTTGTGTTCTCCAGATATTATGAACGGATTTCATGGTTTTGCATGTTTTTTATCAGGGAACATTTAATTTTGTACCGTAGAAACACTAATTGGTTCCACACGGAGACACCAGCTCTACACATTTGTATTTTCTAGGGAGAAAGCTAGAGGAACTGCGGCAAACAAACATGATATTTCTGTTTGTATAGATGACATTTTATGCACTTTCCTAACAAAAAGACTTTACTTTTCTCCAAAACCATTTTTACTGTGATTTTCTCGGTCCATTGCATACGAATTCCACCTCACTTTTTCCGGATATGACTGGATGAAACCAGAAATATCCGTTTTCTTTTTTTTTGGCTTACTATATCCCAGATATTACTACAGACTCTGTGTTTGTGTTTTCTGGATATTATCGATGGATTATATTGTTTTGAATGTTTTTATCAGGGAACATTTAATTTTGTGCTGGGAAACACTAATTGGTTCCACATGGAGACACCAGTCTACACATTCGTATTTTCTAGGGAGAAAGCTAGAATAACTGCGGTAAACAAACATGATGTTTCTGTTTGTACAGATGACATTTTATGCACTGGCTTAAGGAAAAGACTTTGTTTTACTCCAAAACCATTTTTACTGCGATTTTCCCGGTTCATTGCATACGAATTCCACCAAACTTAGTCCGGATATGACTGGATGAAACCAGAAATATCCGGTTGTGTTTTGGCTAACTCAATCCCAGATATTGTGAAAGCTTCTGTATTGGTGTTTTCCGGATATTATGAACGGATTTTATGGTTTTTCATGTTTTTTATCAGGGAACATTTAATTTTGTACCGTAGAAACACTAATTGGTTCCACACGGAGACACCAGCTCTACACATTTGTATTTTCTAGGGAGAAAGCTAGAGGAACTGCGGCAAACAAACATGATATTTCTGTTTGTATAGATGACATTTTATGCACTTTCCTAACAAAAAGATTTTACTTTTCTCCAAAACCATTTTTACTGTGATTTTCTCAGTCCATTGCATATGAATTCCACCTCACTTTTTCCGGATATGACTGGATGAAACCAGAAATATCCGTTTTCTTTTTTTTTTGGCTTACTATATCCCAGATATTACTACAGACTCTGTGTTTGTGTTTTCTGGATATTATCGATGGATTATATTGTTTTGAATGTTTTTATCAGGGAACATTTAATTTTGTGCTGGGAAACACTAATTGGTTCCACATGGAGACACCAGTCTACACATTCGTATTTTCTAGGGAGAAAGCTAGAATAACTGCGGTAAACAAACATGATGTTTCTGTTTGTATAGATGACATTTTATGCACTGGCTTAAGGAAAAGACTTTGTTTTACTCCAAAACCATTTTTACTGCGATTTTCCCGGTTCATTGCATACGAATTCCACCAAACTTAGTCCGGATATGACTGGATGAAACCAGAAATATCCGGTTGTGTTTTGGCTAACTCAATCCCAGATATTGCGACGGACTCTGTGTTTGTGTTTTCTGGACATTATCAACGGACTTTATTGTTTTGAATGTTTTTATCAGGGAACATTTAATTTTGTACCTTAGAAACACTAATAGGTTCAACATGGAGACACCAGTCTACACATTCGTATGTTCTAGGGAGAAAGTTAGAGGAACTGCGGCAAACAAACACGATATTTCTGTTTGTATACATGACATTTTATGCACTTGCATAACGAAAAAAACTTTGCTTTTCTCCAAAACCATCTTTACTGTGATTTTCTCGGTCCATTGCATACGAATTCCACCTCGCTTTGTCCGGATATGACTGGATGAAACCAGAAATATCCGGTTGTGTTTTGGCTTACTACAACCCAGATATTGTGAAAGCCTCTGTGTTTATGTTTTCCGGATACTATCAACGGAATTTATGTTTTTGCATGTTATTTATCAGGGAACATTTAATTTTGTGCTGGGAAACACTAATTGGTTCCACATGGAGACACCAGCTCTACACATTCGTATTTTCTAGGGAGAAAGCTAGAGGAACTGCGGCAAACAAACATGATATTTCTGTTTGTATAGATGACATTTTATGCACTTTCCTAAAGAAAAGACTTTGCTTTTCTCCAAAACCATTTTTCCTGTGATATTCTCGATCCATTACATATGAAATCCACCCCACTTTGTCCGGATAAGAGTGGATGAAACCAGAAATATCCGGTTGTGTTTTGTCTTACTATATCCCAGATATTGCTACAGCCTCAGTGTCTGTGTTTTCTGGATATTATCGATGGATTTTATTGTTTTGAATGTTTTTATCAGGGAACATTTAATTTTGTACCATAGAAACACTAATTGGTTCCACATGGAGACACCAGTAACACATTCCTATGTTCTAGGGAGAAAGCTTGAGGAACTGCAAATCGATATGATATGTCTGTTTGTATAGATGACATTTTATGCACTTGCGATGGAAAAGACTTTTTGCCTTTCTCTAAAACCATTTTTACTGTGATTTTGTTGGTCCATTGCATACGAATTCCAACCCACTTTGTCCGGATATGACTGGATGAAACCAGAAATATCCGGTTGTGTTTTGGCTAACTCAATCCCAGATATTGTGAAAGCTTCTCTATTTGTGTTCTCCGGATATTATGAACGGATTTTATGGTTTTGCATGTTTTTTATCAGGGAACATTTAATTTTGTACCGTAGAAACACTAATTGGTTCCACACGGAGACACCAGCTCTACACATTTGCATTTTCTAGGGAGAAATCTAGAGGAACTGCGGCAAACAAACATGATATTTCTGTTTGTATAGATGACATTTTATGCACTTTCCTAAAGAAAAGACTTTGCTTTTCTCCAAAACCATTTTTCCTGTGATATTCTCGATCCATTACATATGAATTCCACCCCACTTTGTCCGGATATGAGTAGATGAAACCAGAAATATCCGGTTGTGTTTTGTTTTACTATATCCCAGATATTGCTACAGCCTCAGTGTCTGTGTTTTCTGGATATTATCGATGGATTTTATTGTTTTGAATGTTTTTATCAGGGAACATTTAATTTTGTACCGTAGAAATACAATTTGGTTCCACATGGAGACACCAGGAACACATTCCTATGTTCTAGGGAGAAAGCTTTAGGAACTGCAAATCGATATGATATGTCTGTTTGTATAGATGACATTTTATGCACTTGCGATGGAAAAGACTTTTTGCCTTTCTCTAAAACCATTTTTACTGTGATTTTGTTGGTCCATTGCATACGAATTCCAACCCACTTTGTCCGGATATGACTGGATGAAACCAGAAATATCCGGTTGTGTTTTGGCCAACTCAATCCCAGATATTGTGAAAGCTTCTGTATTTGTGTTCTCCAGATATTATGAACGGATTTCATGGTTTTGCATGTTTTTTATCAGGGAACATTTAATTTTGTACCGTAGAAACACTAATTGGTTCCACACGGAGACACCAGCTCTACACATTTGTATTTTCTAGGGAGAAAGCTAGAGGAACTGCGGCAAACAAACATGATATTTCTGTTTGTATAGATGACATTTTATGCACTTTCCTAACAAAAAGACTTTACTTTTCTCCAAAACCATTTTTACTGTGATTTTCTCGGTCCATTGCATACGAATTCCACCTCACTTTTTCCGGATATGACTGGATGAAACCAGAAATATCCGTTTTCTTTTTTTTTGGCTTACTATATCCCAGATATTACTACAGACTCTGTGTTTGTGTTTTCTGGATATTATCGATGGATTATATTGTTTTGAATGTTTTTATCAGGGAACATTTAATTTTGTGCTGGGAAACACTAATTGGTTCCACATGGAGACACCAGTCTACACATTCGTATTTTCTAGGGAGAAAGCTAGAATAACTGCGGTAAACAAACATGATGTTTCTGTTTGTATAGATGACATTTTATGCACTGGCTTAAGGAAAAGACTTTGTTTTACTCCAAAACCATTTTTACTGCGATTTTCCCGGTTCATTGCATACGAATTCCACCAAACTTAGTCCGGATATGACTGGATGAAACCAGAAATATCCGGTTGTGTTTTGGCTAACTCAATCCCAGATATTGCGACGGACTCTGTGTTTGTGTTTTCTGGACATTATCAACGGACTTTATTGTTTTGAATGTTTTTATCAGGGAACATTTAATTTTGTACCTTAGAAACACTAATAGGTTCAACATGGAGACACCAGTCTACACATTCGTATGTTCTAGGGAGAAAGCTAGAGGAACTGCGGCAAACAAACACGATATTTCTGTTTGTATACATGACATTTTATGCACTTGCATAACGAAAAAAACTTTGCTTTTCTCCAAAACCATCTTTACTGTGATTTTCTCGGTCCATTGCATACGAATTCCACCTCGCTTTGTCCGGATATGACTGGATGAAACCAGAAATATCCGGTTGTGTTTTGGCTTACTACAACCCAGATATTGTGAAAGCCTCTGTGTTTATGTTTTCCGGATACTATCAACGGAATTTATGTTTTTGCATGTTATTTATCAGGGAACATTTAATTTTGTGCTGGGAAACACTAATTGGTTCCACATGGAGACACCAGCTCTACACATTCGTATTTTCTAGGGAGAAAGCTAGAGGAACTGCGGCAAACAAACATGATATTTCTGTTTGTATAGATGACATTTTATGCACTTTCCTAAAGAAAAGACTTTGCTTTTCTCCAAAACCATTTTTCCTGTGATATTCTCGATCCATTACATATGAAATCCACCCCACTTTGTCCGGATAAGAGTGGATGAAACCAGAAATATCCGGTTGTGTTTTGTCTTACTATATCCCAGATATTGCTACAGCCTCAGTGTCTGTGTTTTCTGGATATTATCGATGGATTTTATTGTTTTGAATGTTTTTATCAGGGAACATTTAATTTTGTACCATAGAAACACTAATTGGTTCCACATGGAGACACCAGTAACACATTCCTATGTTCTAGGGAGAAAGCTTGAGGAACTGCAAATCGATATGATATGTCTGTTTGTATAGATGACATTTTATGCACTTGCGATGGAAAAGACTTTTTGCCTTTCTCTAAAACCATTTTTACTGTGATTTTGTTGGTCCATTGCATACGAATTCCAACCCACTTTGTCCGGATATGACTGGATGAAACCAGAAATATCCGGTTGTGTTTTGGCTAACTCAATCCCAGATATTGTGAAAGCTTCTCTATTTGTGTTCTCCGGATATTATGAACGGATTTTATGGTTTTGCATGTTTTTTATCAGGGAACATTTAATTTTGTACCGTAGAAACACTAATTGGTTCCACACGGAGACACCAGCTCTACACATTTGCATTTTCTAGGGAGAAATCTAGAGGAACTGCGGCAAACAAACATGATATTTCTGTTTGTATAGATGACATTTTATGCACTTTCCTAAAGAAAAGACTTTGCTTTTCTCCAAAACCATTTTTCCTGTGATATTCTCGATCCATTACATATGACTTCCACCCCACTTTGTCAGGATATGAGTGGATGAAACCAGAAATATCCGGTTGTGTTTTGTTTTACTCTATCCCAGATATTGCTACAGCCTCAGTGTCTGTGTTTTCTGGATATTATCGATGGATTTTATTGTTTTGAATGTTTTTATCAGGGAACATTTAATTTTGTACCGTAGAAATACAATTTGGTTCAACATGGAGACACCAGGAACACATTCCTATGTTCTAGGGAGAAAGCTTTAGGAACTGCAAATCGATATGATATGTCTGTTTGTATAGATGATATTTAATGCACTTGCGATGGAAAAGACTTTTTGCCTTTCTCTAAAACCATTTTTACTGTGATTTTGTTGGTCCATTGCATACGAATTCCAACCCACTTTGTCCGGATATGACTGGATGAAACCAGAAATATCCGGTTGTGTTTTGGCCAACTCAATCCCAGATATTGTGAAAGCTTCTGTATTTGTGTTCTCCAGATATTATGAACGGATTTCATGGTTTTGCATGTTTTTTATCAGGGAACATTTAATTTTGTACCGTAGAAACACTAATTGGTTCCACACGGAGACACCAGCTCTACACATTTGTATTTTCTAGGGAGAAAGCTAGAGGAACTGCGGCAAACAAACATGATATTTCTGTTTGTATAGATGACATTTTATGCACTTTCCTAACAAAAAGACTTTACTTTTCTCCAAAACCATTTTTACTGTGATTTTCTCGGTCCATTGCATACGAATTCCACCTCACTTTTTCCGGATATGACTGGATGAAACCAGAAATATCCGTTTTCTTTTTTTTTGGCTTACTATATCCCAGATATTACTACAGACTCTGTGTTTGTGTTTTCTGGATATTATCGATGGATTATATTGTTTTGAATGTTTTTATCAGGGAACATTTAATTTTGTGCTGGGAAACACTAATTGGTTCCACATGGAGACACCAGTCTACACATTCGTATTTTCTAGGGAGAAAGCTAGAATAACTGCGGTAAACAAACATGATGTTTCTGTTTGTACAGATGACATTTTATGCACTGGCTTAAGGAAAAGACTTTGTTTTACTCCAAAACCATTTTTACTGCGATTTTCCTGGTTCATTGCATACGAATTCCACCAAACTTAGTCCGGATATGACTGGATGAAACCAGAAATATCCGGTTGTGTTTTGGCTAACTCAATCCCAGATATTGTGAAAGCTTCTGTATTGGTGTTTTCCGGATATTATGAACGGATTTTATGGTTTTGCATGTTTTTTATCAGGGAACATTTAATTTTGTACCGTAGAAACACTAATTGGTTCCACACGGAGACACCAGCTCTACACATTTGTATTTTCTAGGGAGAAAGCTAGAGGAACTGCGGCAAACAAACATGATATTTCTGTTTGTATAGATGACATTTTATGCACTTTCCTAACAAAAAGATTTTACTTTTCTCCAAAACCATTTTTACTGTGATTTTCTCAGTCCATTGCATATGAATTCCACCTCACTTTGTCCAGATATGACTGGATGAAACCAGAAATATCCGTTTTCTTTTTTTTTTGGCTTACTATATCCCAGATATTACTACAGACTCTGTGTTTGTGTTTTCTGGATATTATCGATGGATTATATTGTTTTGAATGTTTTTATCAGGGAACATTTAATTTTGTGCTGGGAAACACTAATTGGTTCCACATGGAGACACCAGTCTACACATTCGTATTTTCTAGGGAGAAAGCTAGAATAACTGCGGTAAACAAACATGATGTTTCTGTTTGTATAGATGACATTTTATGCACTGGCTTAAGGAAAAGACTTTGTTTTACTCCAAAACCATTTTTACTGCGATTTTCCCGGTTCATTGCATACGAATTCCACCAAACTTAGTCCAGATATGACTGGATGAAACCAGAAATATCCGGTTGTGTTTTGGCTAACTCAATCCCAGATATTGTGAAAGCTTCTGTATTGGTGTTTTCCGGATATTATCAACGTTTTTTATGGTTTTGCATGTTTTTTATCAGGGAACATTTAATTTTGTACCTTAGAAACACTAATTGGTTCCACACGGAGACAACAGCTCTACACATTTGTATTTTCTAGGGAGAAAGCTAGAGGAACTGCGGCACACAAACATGATATTTCTGTTTGTATACATGACATTTTATGCACTTGCATAACGAAAAAAACTTTGCTTTTCTCCAAAACCATTTTTACTGCGATTTTCCCGGTTCATTGCATACGAATTCCACCTCGCTTTGTCCGGATATGACTGGATGAAACCAGAAATATCCGGTTGTGTTTTGGCTTACTACAACCCAGATATTGTGAAAGCCTCTGTGTTTATGTTTTCCGGATATTATCAACGGAATTCATCTTTTTGCATGTTATTTATCAGGGAACATTTAATTTTGTGCTGGGAAACACTAATTGGTTCCACATGGAGACACCAGCTCTACACATTCGTATTTTCTAGGGAGAAAGCTAGAGGAACTGCGGCAAACAAACATGATATTTCTGTTTGTATAGATGACATTTTATGCACTTTCCTAAAGAAAAGACTTTGCTTTTCTCCAAAACCATTTTTCCTGTGATATTCTCGATCCATTACATATGAATTCCACCCCACTTTGTCCGGATATGAGTGGATGAAACCAGAAATATCCGGTTGTGTTTTGTCTTACTATATCCCAGATATTGCTACAGCCTCAGTGTCTGTGTTTTCTGGATATTATCGATGGATTTTATTGTTTTGAATGTTTTTATCAGGGAACATTTAATTTTGTACCGTAGAAACACTAATTGGTTCCACACGGAGACACCAGCTCTACACATTTGTATTTTCTAGGGAGAAAGCTAGAGGAACTGCGGCAAACAAACATGATATTTCTGTTTGTATAGATGACATTTTATGCACTTTCCTAAGAAAAAGACTTTACTTTTCTCCAAAACCATTTTTACTGTGATTTTCTCGGTCCATTGCATACGAATTCCACCTCACTTTGTCCAGGTATGACTGGATGAAACCAGAAATATCCGTTTTCTTTTTTTTTGGCTTACTATATCCCAGATATTGCTACAGCCTCAGTGTCTGTGTTTTCTGGATATTATCGATGGATTTTATTGTTTTGAATGTTTTTATCAGGGAACATTTAATTTTGTACCATAGAAACACTAATTGGTTCCACATGGAGACACCAGTAACACATTCCTATGTTCTAGGGAGAAAGCTTGAGGAACTGCAAATCGATATGATATGTCTGTTTGCATAGATGACATTTTATGCACTTGCGATGGAAAAGACTTTTTGCCTTTCTCTAAAACCATTTTTACTGTGATTTTGTTGGTCCATTGCATACGAATTCCAACCCACTTTGTCCGGATATGACTGGATGAAACCAGAAATATCCGGTTGTGTTTTGGCCAACTCAATCCCAGATATTGTGAAAGCTTCTGTATTTGTGTTCTCCAGATATTATGAACGGATTTCATGGTTTTGCATGTTTTTTATCAGGGAACATTTAATTTTGTACCGTAGAAGCACTAATTGGTTCCACACGGAGACACCAGCTCTACACATTTGTATTTTCTAGGGAGAAAGCTAGAGGAACTGCGGCAAACAAACATGATATTTCTGTTTGTATAGATGACATTTTATGCACTTTCCTAACAAAAAGACTTTACTTTTCTCCAAAACCATTTTTACTGTGATTTTCTCGGTCCATTGCATACGAATTCCACCTCACTTTGTCCGGATATGACTGGATGAAACCAGAAATATCCGTTTTCTTTTTTTTTGGCTTACTATATCCCAGATATTACTACAGACTCTGTGTTTGTGTTTTCTGGATATTATCGATGGATTATATTGTTTTGAATGTTTTTATCAGGGAACATTTAATTTTGTGCTGGGAAACACTAATTGGTTCCACATGGAGACACCAGTCTACACATTCGTATTTTCTAGGGAGAAAGCTAGAATAACTGCGGTAAACAAACATGATGTTTCTGTTTGTATAGATGACATTTTATGCACTGGCTTAAGGAAAAGACTTTGTTTTACTCCAAAACCATTTTTACTGCGATTTTACCGGTTCATTGCATACGAATTCCACCTCGCTTTGTCCGGATATGACTGGATGAAACCAGAAATATCCGGTTGTGTTTTGGCTTACTACAACCCAGATATTGTGAAAGCCTCTGTGTTTATGTTTTCCGGATATTATCAACGGAATTCATCTTTTTGCATGTTATTTATCAGGGAACATTTAATTTTGTGCTGGGAAACACTAATTGGTTCCACATGGAGACACCAGCTCTACACATTCGTATTTTCTAGGGAGAAAGCTAGAGGAACTGCGGCAAACAAACATGATATTTCTGTTTGTATAGATGACATTTTATGCACTTTCCTAAAGAAAAGACTTTGCTTTTCTCCAAAACCATTTTTCCTGTGATATTCTCGATCCATTACATATGAATTCCACCCCACTTTGTCCGGATATGAGTGGATGAAACCAGAAATATCCGGTTGTGTTTTGTCTTACTATATCCCAGATATTGCTACAGCCTCAGTGTCTGTGTTTTCTGGATATTATCGATGGATTTTATTGTTTTGAATGTTTTTATCAGGGAACATTTAATTTTGTACCGTAGAAACACTAATTGGTTCCACACGGAGACACCAGCTCTACACATTTGTATTTTCTAGGGAGAAAGCTAGAGGAACTGCGGCAAACAAACATGATATTTCTGTTTGTATAGATGACATTTTATGCACTTTCCTAAGAAAAAGACTTTACTTTTCTCCAAAACCATTTTTACTGTGATTTTCTCGGTCCATTGCATATGAATTCCACCTCACTTTGTCCAGGTATGACTGGATGAAACGAGAAATATCCGTTTTCTTTTTTTTTGGCTTACTATATCCCAGATATTGCTACAGCCTCAGTGTCTGTGTTTTCTGGATATTATCGATGGATTTTATTGTTTTGAATGTTTTTATCAGGGAACATTTAATTTTGTACCATAGAAACACTAATTGGTTCCACATGGAGACACCAGTAACACATTCCTATGTTCTAGGGAGAAAGCTTGAGGAACTGCAAATCGATATGATATGTCTGTTTGCATAGATGACATTTTATGCACTTGCGATGGAAAAGACTTTTTGCCTTTCTCTAAAACCATTTTTACTGTGATTTTGTTGGTCCATTGCATACGAATTCCAACCCACTTTGTCCGGATATGACTGGATGAAACCAGAAATATCCGGTTGTGTTTTGGCCAACTCAATCCCAGATATTGTGAAAGCTTCTGTATTTGTGTTCTCCAGATATTATGAACGGATTTCATGGTTTTGCATGTTTTTTATCAGGGAACATTTAATTTTGTACCGTAGAAGCACTAATTGGTTCCACACGGAGACACCAGCTCTACACATTTGTATTTTCTAGGGAGAAAGCTAGAGGAACTGCGGCAAACAAACATGATATTTCTGTTTGTATAGATGACATTTTATGCACTTTCCTAACAAAAAGACTTTACTTTTCTCCAAAACCATTTTTACTGTGATTTTCTCGGTCCATTGCATACGAATTCCACCTCACTTTGTCCGGATATGACTGGATGAAACCAGAAATATCCGTTTTCTTTTTTTTTGGCTTACTATATCCCAGATATTACTACAGACTCTGTGTTTGTGTTTTCTGGATATTATCGATGGATTATATTGTTTTGAATGTTTTTATCAGGGAACATTTAATTTTGTGCTGGGAAACACTAATTGGTTCCACATGGAGACACCAGTCTACACATTCGTATTTTCTAGGGAGAAAGCTAGAATAACTGCGGTAAACAAACATGATGTTTCTGTTTGTATAGATGACATTTTATGCACTGGCTTAAGGAAAAGACTTTGTTTTACTCCAAAACCATTTTTACTGCGATTTTCCCGGTTCATTGCATACGAATTCCACCAAACTTAGTCCGGATATGACTGGATGAAACCAGAAATATCCGGTTGTGTTTTGGCTAACTCAATCCCAGATATTGTGAAAGCTTCTGTATTGGTGTTTTCCGGATATTATCAACGTTTTTTATGGTTTTGCATGTTTTTTATCAGGGAACATTTAATTTTGTACCTTAGAAACACTAATTGGTTCCACACGGAGACACCAGCTCTACACATTTGTATTTTCTAGGGAGAAAGCTAGAGGAACTGCGGCACACAAACATGATATTTCTGTTTGTATACATGACATTTTATGCACTTGCATAACGAAAAAAACTTTGCTTTTCTCCAAAACCAATTTATTGCGATTTTCCCGGTTCATTGCATACGAATTCCACCTCGCTTTGTCCGGATATGACTGGATGAAACCAGAAATATCCAGTTGTGTTTTGGCTTACTACAACCCAGATATTGTGAAAGCCTCTGTGTTTATGTTTTCCGGATATTATCAACGGAATTCATCTTTTTGCATGTTATTTATCAGGGAACATTTAATTTTGTGCTGGGAAACACTAATTGGTTCCACATGGAGACACCAGCTCTACACATTCGTATTTTCTAGGGAGAAAGCTAGAGGAACTGCGGCAAACAAACATGATATTTCTGTTTGTATAGATGACATTTTATGCACTTTCCTAAAGAAAAGACTTTGCTTTTCTCCAAAACCATTTTTCCTGTGATATTCTCGATCCATTACATATGAATTCCACCCCACTTTGTCCGGATATGAGTGGATGAAACCAGAAATATCCGGTTGTGTTTTGTCTTACTATATCCCAGATATTGCTACAGCCTCAGTGTCTGTGTTTTCTGGATATTATCGATGGATTTTATTGTTTTGAATGTTTTTATCAGGGAACATTTAATTTTGTACCGTAGAAACACTAATTGGTTCCACACGGAGACACCAGCTCCACACATTTGTATTTTCTAGGGAGAAAGCTAGAGGAACTGCGGCAAACAAACATGATATTTCTGTTTGTATAGATGACATTTTATGCACTTTCCTAAGAAAAAGACTTTACTTTTCTCCAAAACCATTTTTACTGTGATTTTCTCGGTCCATTGCATATGAATTCCACCTCACTTTGTCCAGGTATGACTGGATGAAACGAGAAATATCCGTTTTCTTTTTTTTTGGCTTACTATATCCCAGATATTGCTACAGCCTCAGTGTCTGTGTTTTCTGGATATTATCGATGGATTTTATTGTTTTGAATGTTTTTATCAGGGAACATTTAATTTTGTACCATAGAAACACTAATTGGTTCCACATGGAGACACCAGTAACACATTCCTATGTTCTAGGGAGAAAGCTTGAGGAACTGCAAATCGATATGATATGTCTGTTTGCATAGATGACATTTTATGCACTTGCGATGGAAAAGACTTTTTGCCTTTCTCTAAAACCATTTTTACTGTGATTTTGTTGGTCCATTGCATACGAATTCCAACCCACTTTGTCCGGATATGACTGGATGAAACCAGAAATATCCGGTTGTGTTTTGGCCAACTCAATCCCAGATATTGTGAAAGCTTCTGTATTTGTGTTCTCCAGATATTATGAACGGATTTCATGGTTTTGCATGTTTTTTATCAGGGAACATTTAATTTTGTACCGTAGAAGCACTAATTGGTTCCACACGGAGACACCAGCTCTACACATTTGTATTTTCTAGGGAGAAAGCTAGAGGAACTGCGGCAAACAAACATGATATTTCTGTTTGTATAGATGACATTTTATGCACTTTCCTAACAAAAAGACTTTACTTTTCTCCAAAACCATTTTTACTGTGATTTTCTCGGTCCATTGCATACGAATTCCACCTCACTTTTTCCGGATATGACTGGATGAAACCAGAAATATCCGTTTTCTTTTTTTTTGGCTTACTATATCCCAGATATTACTACAGACTCTGTGTTTGTGTTTTCTGGATATTATCGATGGATTATATTGTTTTGAATGTTTTTATCAGGGAACATTTAATTTTGTGCTGGGAAACACTAATTGGTTCCACATGGAGACACCAGTCTACACATTCGTATTTTCTAGGGAGAAAGCTAGAATAACTGCGGTAAACAAACATGATGTTTCTGTTTGTATAGATGACATTTTATGCACTGGCTTAAGGAAAAGACTTTGTTTTACTCCAAAACCATTTTTACTGCGATTTTCCCGGTTCATTGCATACGAATTCCACCAAACTTAGTCCGGATATGACTGGATGAAACCAGAAATATCCGGTTGTGTTTTGGCTAACTCAATCCCAGATATTGTGAAAGCTTCTGTATTGGTGTTTTCCGGATATTATCAACGGATTTTATGGTTTTGCATGTTTTTTATCAGGGAACATTTAATTTTGTACCATAGAAACACTAATTGGTTCCACATGGAGACACCAGTAACACATTCCTATGTTCTAGGGAGAAAGCTTGAGGAACTGCAAATCGATATGATATGTCTGTTTGCATAGATGACATTTTATGCACTTGCGATGGAAAAGACTTTTTGCCTTTCTCTAAAACCATTTTTACTGTGATTTTGTTGGTCCATTGCATACGAATTCCAACCCACTTTGTCCGGATATGACTGGATGAAACCAGAAATATCCGGTTGTGTTTTGGCCAACTCAATCCCAGATATTGTGAAAGCTTCTGTATTTGTGTTCTCCAGATATTATGAACGGATTTCATGGTTTTGCATGTTTTTTATCAGGGAACATTTAATTTTGTACCGTAGAAACACTAATTGGTTCCACACGGAGACACCAGCTCTACACATTTGTATTTTCTAGGGAGAAAGCTAGAGGAACTGCGGCAAACAAACATGATATTTCTGTTTGTATAGATGACATTTTATGCACTTTCCTAACAAAAAGACTTTACTTTTCTCCAAAACCATTTTTACTGTGATTTTCTCGGTCCATTGCATACGAATTCCACCTCACTTTGTCCGGATATGACTGGATGAAACCAGAAATATCCGTTTTCTTTTTTTTTTGGCTTACTATATCCCAGATATTACTACAGACTCTGTGTTTGTGTTTTCTGGATATTATCGATGGATTATATTGTTTTGAATGTTTTTATCAGGGAACACTTAATTTTGTGCTGGGAAACACTAATTGGTTCCACATGGAGACACCAGTCTACACATTCGTATATTCTAGGGAGAAAGCTAGATTAACTGCGGTAAACAAACATGATGTTTCTGTTTGTATAGATGACATTTTATGCACTGGCTTAAGGAAAAGACTTTGTTTTACTCCAAAACCATTTTTACTGCGATTTTCCCGGTTCATTGCATACGAATTCCACCAAACTTAGTCCGGATATGACTGGATGAAACCAGAAATATCCGGTTGTGTTTTGGCTAACTCAATCCCAGATATTGTGAAAGCTTCTGTATTGGTGTTTTCCGGATATTATCAACGGATTTTATGATTTTGCATGTTTTTTATCAGGGAACATTTAATTTTGTACCTTAGAAACAGTAATAGGTTCAACATGGAGACACCAGTCTACACATTCGTATGTTCTAGGGAGAAAGTTAGAGGAACTGTGGCAAACAAACATGATATTTCTGTTTGTATAGATGACATTTTATGCACTTTCCTAACAAAAAGACTTTACTTTTCTCCAAAACCATTTTTACTGTGATTTTCTCGGTCCATTGCATACGAATTCCACCTCACTTTGTCCGGATATGACTGGATGAAACCAGAAATATCCGTTTTCTTTTTTTTTGGCTTACTATATCCCAGATATTACTACAGACTCTGTGTTTGTGTTTTCTGGATATTATCGATGGATTATATTGTTTTGAATGTTTTTATCAGGGAACATTTAATTTTGTGCTGGGAAACACTAATTGGTTCCACATGGAGACACCAGTCTACACATTCGTATTTTCTAGGGAGAAAGCTAGAATAACTGCGGTAAACAAACATGATGTTTCTGTTTGTATAGGTGACATTTTATGCACTGGCTTAAGGAAAAGACTTTGTTTTACTCCAAAACCATTTTTACTGCGATTTTCCCGGTTTATTGCATACGAATTCCACCAAACTTAGTCCGCATATGACTGGATGAAACCAGAAATATCCGGTTGTGTTTTGGCTAACTCAATCCCAGATATTGTGAAAGCTTCTGTATTGGTGTTTTCCGGATATTATCAACGTTTTTTATGGTTTTGCATGTTTTTTATCAGGGAACATTTAATTTTGTACCGTAGAAACACTAATTGGTTCCACACGGAGACACCAGCTCTACACATTTGTATTTTCTAGGGAGAAAGCTAGAGGAACTGCGGCAAACAAACATGATATTTCTGTTTGTATACATGACATTTTATGCACTTGCATAACGAAAAAAACTTTGCTTTTCTCCAAAACCATTTTTACTGCGATTTTCCCGGTTCATTGCATACGAATTCCACCTCGCTTTGTCCGGATATGACTGGATGAAACCAGAAATATCCGGTTGTGTTTTGGCTTACTACAACCCAGATATTGTGAAAGCCTCTGTGTTTATGTTTTCCGGATATTATCAACGGAATTCATCTTTTTGCATGTTATTTATCAGGGAACATTTAATTTTGTGCTGGGAAACACTAATTGGTTCCACATGGAGACACCAGCTCTACACATTCGTATTTTCTAGGGAGAAAGCTAGAGGAACTGCGGCAAACAAACATGATATTTCTGTTTGTATAGATGACATTTTATGCACTTTCCTAAAGAAAAGACTTTGCTTTTCTCCAAAACCATTTTTCCTGTGATATTCTCGATCCATTACATATGAATTCCACCCCACTTTGTCCGGATATGAGTGGATGAAACCAGAAATATCCGGTTGTGTTTTGTCTTACTATATCCCAGATATTGCTACAGCCTCAGTGTCTGTGTTTTCTGGATATTATCGATGGATTTTATTGTTTCGAATGTTTTTATCAGGGAACATTTAATTTTGTACCGTAGAAACACTAATTGGTTCCACACGGAGACACCAGCTCTACACATTTGTATTTTCTAGGGAGAAAGCTAGAGGAACTGCGGCAAACAAACATGATATTTCTGTTTGTATAGATGACATTTTATGCACTTTCCTAAGAAAAAGACTTTACTTTTCTCCAAAACCATTTTTACTGTGATTTTCTCGGTCCATTGCATACGAATTCCACTTCACTTTGTCCAGGTATGACTGGATGAAACGAGAAATATCCGTTTTCTTTTTTTTTGGCTTACTATATCCCAGATATTGCTACAGCCTCAGTGTCTGTGTTTTCTGGATATTATCGATGGATTTTATTGTTTTGAATGTTTTTATCAGGGAACATTTAATTTTGTACCATAGAAACACTAATTGGTTCCACATGGAGACACCAGTAACACATTCCTATGTTCTAGGGAGAAAGCTTGAGGAACTGCAAATCGATATGATATGTCTGTTTGCATAGATGACATTTTATGCACTTGCGATGGAAAAGACTTTTTGCCTTTCTCTAAAACCATTTTTACTGTGATTTTGTTGGTCCATTGCATACGAATTCCAACCCACTTTGTCCGGATATGACTGGATGAAACCAGAAATATCCGGTTGTGTTTTGGCCAACTCAATCCCAGATATTGTGAAAGCTTCTGTATTTGTGTTCTCCAGATATTATGAACGGATTTCATGGTTTTGCATGTTTTTTATCAGGGAACATTTAATTTTGTACCGTAGAAACACTAATTGGTTCCACACGGAGACACCAGCTCTACACATTCGTATTTTCTAGGGAGAAAGCTAGAGGAACTGCGGCAAACAAACATGATATTTCTGTTTGTATAGATGACATTTTATGCACTTTCCTAACAAAAAGACTTTACTTTTCTCCAAAACCATTTTTACTGTGATTTTCTCGGTCCATTGCATACGAATTCCACCTCACTTTGTCCGGATATGACTGGATGAAACCAGAAATATCCGTTTTCTTTTTTTTTGGCTTACTATATCCCAGATATTACTACAGACTCTGTGTTTGTGTTTTCTGGATATTATCGATGGATTATATTGTTTTGAATGTTTTTATCAGGGAACATTTAATTTTGTGCTGGGAAACACTAATTGGTTCCACATGGAGACACCAGTCTACACATTCGTATTTTCTAGGGAGAAAGCTAGAATAACTGCGGTAAACAAACATGATGTTTCTGTTTGTATAGGTGACATTTTATGCACTGGCTTAAGGAAAAGACTTTGTTTTACTCCAAAACCATTTTTACTGCGATTTTCCCGGTTTATTGCATACGAATTCCACCAAACTTAGTCCGGATATGACTGGATGAAACCAGAAATATCCGGTTGTGTTTTGGCTAACTCAATCCCAGATATTGTGAAAGCTTCTGTATTGGTGTTTTCCGGATATTATCAACGGATTTTATGGTTTTGCATGTTTTTTATCAGGGAACATTTAATTTTGTACCATAGAAACACTAATTGGTTCCACATGGAGACACCAGTAACACATTCCTATGTTCTAGGGAGAAAGCTTGAGGAACTGCAAATCGATATGATATGTCTGTTTGCATAGATGACATTTTATGCACTTGCGATGGAAAAGACTTTTTGCCTTTCTCTAAAACCATTTTTACTGTGATTTTGTTGGTCCATTGCATACGAATTCCAACCCACTTTGTCCGGATATGACAGGATGAAACCAGAAATATCCGGTTGTGTTTTGGCCAACTCAATCCCAGATATTGTGAAAGCTTCTGTATTTGTGTTCTACAGATATTATGAACGGATTTCATGGTTTTGCATGTTTTTTATCAGGGAACATTTAATTTTGTACCGTAGAAACACTAATTGGTTCCACACGGAGACACCAGCTCTACACATTTGTATTTTCTAGGGAGAAAGCTAGAGGAACTGCGGCACACAAACATGATATTTCTGTTTGTATACATGACATTTTATGCACTTGCATAACGAAAAAAACTTTGCTTTTCTCCAAAACCATTTTTACTGCGATTTTCCCGGTTCATTGCATACGAATTCCACCTCGCTTTGTCCGGATATGACTGGATGAAACCAGAAATATCCGGTTGTGTTTTGGCTTACTACAACCCAGATATTGTGAAAGCCTCTGTGTTTATGTTTTCCGGATATTATCAACGGAATTCATCTTTTTGCATGTTATTTATCAGGGAACATTTAATTTTGTGCTGGGAAACACTAATTGGTTCCACATGGAGACACCAGCTCTACACATTCGTATTTTCTAGGGAGAAAGCTAGAGGAACTGCGGCAAACAAACATGATATTTCTGTTTGTATAGATGACATTTTATGCACTTTCCTAAAGAAAAGACTTTGCTTTTCTCCAAAACCATTTTTCCTGTGATATTCTCGATCCATTACATATGAATTCCACCCCACTTTGTCCGGATATGAGTGGATGAAACCAGAAATATCCGGTTGTGTTTTGTCTTACTATATCCCAGATATTGCTACAGCCTCAGTGTCTGTGTTTTCTGGATATTATCGATGGATTTTATTGTTTTGAATGTTTTTATCAGGGAACATTTAATTTTGTACCGTAGAAACACTAATTGGTTCCACACGGAGACACCAGCTCTACACATTTGTATTTTCTAGGGAGAAAGCTAGAGGAACTGCGGCAAACAAACATGATATTTCTGTTTGTATAGATGACATTTTATGCACTTTCCTAAGAAAAAGACTTTACTTTTCTCCAAAACCATTTTTACTGTGATTTTCTCGGTCCATTGCATACGAATTCCACCTCACTTTGTCCAGGTATGACTGGATGAAACGAGAAATATCCGTTTTCTTTTTTTTTGGCTTACTATATCCCAGATATTGCTACAGCCTCAGTGTCTGTGTTTTCTGGATATTATCGATGGATTTTATTGTTTTGAATGTTTTTATCAGGGAACATTTAATTTTGTACCATAGAAACACTAATTGGTTCCACAAGGAGACACCAGTAACACATTCCTATGTTCTAGGGAGAAAGCTTGAGGAACTGCAAATCGATATGATATGTCTGTTTGTATAGATGACATTTTATGCACTTGCGATGGAAAAGACTTTTTGCCTTTCTCTAAAACCATTTTTACTGTGATTTTGTTGGTCCATTGCATACGAATTCCAACCCACTTTGTCCGGATATGACTGGATGAAACCAGAAATATCCGGTTGTGTTTTGGCCAACTCAATCCCAGATATTGTGAAAGCTTCTGTATTTGTGTTCTCCAGATATTATGAACGGATTTCAAGGTTTTGCATGTTTTTTATCAGGGAACATTTAATTTTGTACCGTAGAAACACTAATTGGTTCCACACGGAGACACCAGCTCTACACATTTGTATTTTCTAGGGAGAAAGCTAGAGGAACTGCGGCAAACAAACATGATATTTCTGTTTGTATAGATGACATTTTATGCACTTTCCTAACAAAAAGACTTTACTTTTCTCCAAAACCATTTTTACTGTGATTTTCTCAGTCCATTGCATACGAATTCCACCTCACTTTGTCCAGATATGACTGGATGAAACCAGAAATATCCGTTTTCTTTTTTTTTTGGCTTACTATATCCCAGATATTACTACAGACTCTGTGTTTGTGTTTTCTGGATATTATCTATGGATTATATTGTTTTGAATGTTTTTATCAGGGAACATTTAATTTTGTGCTGGGAAACACTAATTGGTTCCACATGGAGACACCAGTCTACACATTCGTATTTTCTAGGGAGAAAGCTAGAATAACTGCGGTAAACAAACATGATGTTTCTGTTTGTATAGATGACATTTTATGCACTGGCTTAAGGAAAAGACTTTGTTTTACTCCAAAACCATTTTTACTGCGATTTTCCCGGTTCATTGCATACGAATTCCACCAAACTTAGTCCGCATATGACTGGATGAAACCAGAAATATCCGGTTGTGTTTTGGCTAACTCAATCCCAGATATTGTGAAAGCTTCTGTATTGGTGTTTTCCGGATATTATCAACGTTTTTTATGGTTTTGCATGTTTTTTATCAGGGAACATTTAATTTTGTACCGTAGAAACACTAATTGGTTCCACACGGAGACACCAGCTCTACACATTTGTATTTTCTAGGGAGAAAGCTAGAGGAACTGCGGCAAACAAACATGATATTTCTGTTTGTATACATGACATTTTATGCACTTGCATAACGAAAAAAACTTTGCTTTTCTCCAAAACCATTTTTACTGCGATTTTCCCGGTTCATTGCATACGAATTCCACCTCGCTTTGTCCGGATATGACTGGATGAAACCAGAAATATCCGGTTGTGTTTTGGCTTACTACAACCCAGATATTGTGAAAGCCTCTGTGTTTATGTTTTCCGGATATTATCAACGGAATTCATCTTTTTGCATGTTATTTATCAGGGAACATTTAATTTTGTGCTGGGAAACACTAATTGGTTCCACATGGAGACACCAGCTCTACACATTCGTATTTTCTAGGGAGAAAGCTAGAGGAACTGCGGCAAACAAACATGATATTTCTGTTTGTATAGATGACATTTTATGCACTTTCCTAAAGAAAAGACTTTGCTTTTCTCCAAAACCATTTTTCCTGTGATATTCTCGATCCATTACATATGAATTCCACCCCACTTTGTCCGGATATGAGTGGATGAAACCAGAAATATCCGGTTGTGTTTTGTCTTACTATATCCCAGATATTGCTACAGCCTCAGTGTCTGTGTTTTCTGGATATTATCGATGGATTTTATTGTTTTGAATGTTTTTATCAGGGAACATTTAATTTTGTACCGTAGAAACACTAATTGGTTCCACACGGAGACACCAGCTCTACACATTTGTATTTTCTAGGGAGAAAGCTAGAGGAACTGCGGCAAACAAACATGATATTTCTGTTTGTATAGATGACATTTTATGCACTTTCCTAAGAAAAAGACTTTACTTTTCTCCAAAACCATTTTTACTGTGATTTTCTCGGTCCATTGCATACGAATTCCACTTCACTTTGTCCAGGTATGACTGGATGAAACGAGAAATATCCGTTTTCTTTTTTTTTGGCTTACTATATCCCAGATATTGCTACAGCCTCAGTGTCTGTGTTTTCTGGATATTATCGATGGATTTTATTGTTTTGAATGTTTTTATCAGGGAACATTTAATTTTGTACCATAGAAACACTAATTGGTTCCACATGGAGACACCAGTAACACATTCCTATGTTCTAGGGAGAAAGCTTGAGGAACTGCAAATCGATATGATATGTCTGTTTGCATAGATGACATTTTATGCACTTGCGATGGAAAAGACTTTTTGCCTTTCTCTAAAACCATTTTTACTGTGATTTTGTTGGTCCATTGCATACGAATTCCAACCCACTTTGTCCGGATATGACTGGATGAAACCAGAAATATCCGGTTGTGTTTTGGCCAACTCAATCCCAGATATTGTGAAAGCTTCTGTATTTGTGTTCTCCAGATATTATGAACGGATTTCATGGTTTTGCATGTTTTTTATCAGGGAACATTTAATTTTGTACCGTAGAAACACTAATTGGTTCCACACGGAGACACCAGCTCTACACATTCGTATTTTCTAGGGAGAAAGCTAGAGGAACTGCGGCAAACAAACATGATATTTCTGTTTGTATAGATGACATTTTATGCACTTTCCTAAGAAAAAGACTTTACTTTTCTCCAAAACCATTTTTACTGTGATTTTCTCGGTCCATTGCATACGAATTCCACCTCACTTTGTCCGGATATGACTGGATGAAACCAGAAATATCCGTTTTCTTTTTTTTTTGGCTTACTATATCCCAGATATTACTACAGACTCTGTGTTTGTGTTTTCTGGATATTATCGATGGATTATATTGTTTTGAATGTTTTTATCAGGGAACATTTAATTTTGTGCTGGGAAACACTAATTGGTTCCACATGGAGACACCAGTCTACACATTCGTATTTTCTAGGGAGAAATCTAGAATAACTGCGGTAAACAAACATGATGTTTCTGTTTGTATAGATGACATTTTATGCACTGGCTTAAGGAAAAGACTTTGTTTTACTCCAAAACCATTTTTACTGCGATTTTCCCGGTTCATTGCATACGAATTCCACGAAACTTAGTCCGGATATGACTGGATGAAACCAGAAATATCCGGTTGTGTTTTGGCTAACTCAATCCCAGATATTGTGAAAGCTTCTGTATTGGTGTTTTCCGGATATTATCAACGGATTTTATGGTTTTGCATGTTTTTTATCAGGGAACATTTAATTTTGTACCATAGAAACACTAATTGGTTCCACATGGAGACACCAGTAACACATTCCTATGTTCTAGGGAGAAAGCTTGAGGAACTGCAAATCGATATGATATGTCTGTTTGCATAGATGACATTTTATGCACTTGCGATGGAAAAGACTTTTTGCCTTTCTCTAAAACCATTTTTACTGTGATTTTGTTGGTCCATTGCATACGAATTCCAACCCACTTTGTCCGGATATGACTGGATGAAACCAGAAATATCCGTTTTCTTTTTTTTTTGGCTTACTATATCCCAGATATTACTACAGACTCTGTGTTTGTGTTTTCTGGATATTATCGATGGATTATATTGTTTTGAATGTTTTTATCAGGGAACATTTAATTTTGTGCTGGGAAACACTAATTGGTTCCACATGGAGACACCAGTCTACACATTCGTATTTTCTAGGGAGAAATCTAGAATAACTGCGGTAAACAAACATGATGTTTCTGTTTGTATAGATGACATTTTATGCACTGGCTTAAGGAAAAGACTTTGTTTTACTCCAAAACCATTTTTACTGTGATTTTCCCGGTTCATTGCATACGAATTCCACGAAACTTAGTCCGGATATGACTGGATGAAACCAGAAATATCCGGTTGTGTTTTGGCTAACTCAATCCCAGATATTGTGAAAGCTTCTGTATTGGTGTTTTCCGGATATTATCAACGGATTTTATGGTTTTGCATGTTTTTTATCAGGGAACATTTAATTTTGTACCATAGAAACACTAATTGGTTCCACATGGAGACACCAGTAACACATTCCTATGTTCTAGGGAGAAAGCTTGAGGAACTGCAAATCGATATGATATGTCTGTTTGCATAGATGACATTTTATGCACTTGCGATGGAAAAGACTTTTTGCCTTTCTCTAAAACCATTTTTACTGTGATTTTGTTGGTCCATTGCATACGAATTCCAACCCACTTTGTCCGGATATGACTGGATGAAACCAGAAATATCCGGTTGTGTTTTGGCCAACTCAATCCCAGATATTGTGAAAGCTTCTGTATTTGTGTTCTACAGATATTATGAACGGATTTCATGGTTTTGCATGTTTTTTATCAGGGAACATTTAATTTTGTACCGTAGAAACACTAATTGGTTCCACACGGAGACACCAGCTCTACACATTTGTATTTTCTAGGGAGAAAGCTAGAGGAACTGCGGCACACAAACATGATATTTCTGTTTGTATACATGACATTTTATGCACTTGCATAACGAAAAAAACTTTGCTTTTCTCCAAAACCATTTTTACTGCGATTTTCCCGGTTCATTGCATACGAATTCCACCTCGCTTTGTCCGGATATGACTGGATGAAACCAGAAATATCCGGTTGTGTTTTGGCTTACTACAACCCAGATATTGTGAAAGCCTCTGTGTTTATGTTTTCCGGATATTATCAACGGAATTCATCTTTTTGCATGTTATTTATCAGGGAACATTTAATTTTGTGCTGGGAAACACTAATTGGTTCCACATGGAGACACCAGCTCTACACATTCGTATTTTCTAGGGAGAAAGCTAGAGGAACTGCGGCAAACAAACATGATATTTCTGTTTGTATAGATGACATTTTATGCACTTTCCTAAAGAAAAGACTTTGCTTTTCTCCAAAACCATTTTTCCTGTGATATTCTCGATCCATTACATATGAATTCCACCCCACTTTGTCCGGATATGAGTGGATGAAACCATAAATATCCGGTTGTGTTTTGTCTTACTATATCCCAGATATTGCTACAGCCTCAGTGTCTGTGTTTTCTGGATATTATCGATGGATTTTATTGTTTTGAATGTTTTTATCAGGGAACATTTAATTTTGTACCGTAGAAACACTAATTGGTTCCACACGGAGACACCAGCTCTACACATTTGTATTTTCTAGGGAGAAAGCTAGAGGAACTGCGGCAAACAAACATGATATTTCTGTTTGTATAGATGACATTTTATGCACTTTCCTAAGAAAAAGACTTTACTTTTCTCCAAAACCATTTTTACTGTGATTTTCTCGGTCCATTGCATATGAATTCCACCTCACTTTGTCCAGGTATGACTGGATGAAACGAGAAATATCCGTTTTCTTTTTTTTTGGCTTACTATATCCCAGATATTGCTACAGCCTCAGTGTCTGTGTTTTCTGGATATTATCGATGGATTTTATTGTTTTGAATGTTTTTATCAGGGAACATTTAATTTTGTACCATAGAAACACTAATTGGTTCCACAAGGAGACACCAGTAACACATTCCTATGTTCTAGGGAGAAAGCTTGAGGAACTGCAAATCGATATGATATGTCTGTTTGCATAGATGACATTTTATGCACTTGCGATGGAAAAGACTTTTTGCCTTTCTCTAAAACCATTTTTACTGTGATTTTGTTGGTCCATTGCATACGAATTCCAACCCACTTTGTCCGGATATGACTGGATGAAACCAGAAATATCCGGTTGTGTTTTGGCCAACTCAATCCCAGATATTGTGAAAGCTTCTGTATTTGTGTTCTCCAGATATTATGAACGGATTTCATGGTTTTGCATGTTTTTTATCAGGGAACATTTAATTTTGTACCGTAGAAACACTAATTGGTTCCACACGGAGACACCAGCTCTACACATTTGTATTTTCTAGGGAGAAAGCTAGAGGAACTGCGGCAAACAAACATGATATTTCTGTTTGTATAGATGACATTTTATGCACTTTCCTAACAAAAAGACTTTACTTTTCTCCAAAACCATTTTTACTGTGATTTTCTCGGTCCATTGCATACGAATTCCACCTCACTTTTTCCGGATATGACTGGATGAAACCAGAAATATCCGTTTTCTTTTTTTTTTGGCTTACTATATCCCAGATATTACTACAGACTCTGTGTTTGTGTTTTCTGGATATTATCGATGGATTATATTGTTTTGAATGTTTTTATCAGGGAACATTTAATTTTGTGCTGGGAAACACTAATTGGTTCCACATGGAGACACCAGTCTACACATTCGTATTTTCTAGGGAGAAAGCTAGAATAACTGCGGTAAACAAACATGATGTTTCTGTTTGTATAGATGACATTTTATGCACTGGCTTAAGGAAAAGACTTTGTTTTACTCCAAAACCATTTTTACTGCGATTTTCCCGGTTCATTGCATACGAATTCCACCAAACTTAGTCCGGATATGACTGGATGAAACCAGAAATATCCGGTTGTGTTTTGGCTAACTCAATCCCAGATATTGTGAAAGCTTCTGTATTGGTGTTTTCCGGATATTATCAACGGATTTTATGGTTTTGCATGTTTTTTATCAGGGAACATTTAATTTTGTACCATAGAAACACTAATTGGTTCCACATGGAGACACCAGTAACACATTCCTATGTTCTAGGGAGAAAGCTTGAGGAACTGCAAATCGATATGATATGTCTGTTTGCATAGATGACATTTTATGCACTTGCGATGGAAAAGACTTTTTGCCTTTCTCTAAAACCATTTTTACTGTGATTTTGTTGGTCCATTGCATACGAATTCCAACCCACTTTGTCCGGATATGACTGGATGAAACCAGAAATATCCTGTTGTGTTTTGGCCAACTCAATCCCAGATATTGTGAAAGCTTCTGTATTTGTGTTCTACAGATATTATGAACGGATTTCATGGTTTTGCATGTTTTTTATCAGGGAACATTTAATTTTGTACCGTAGAAACACTAATTGGTTCCACACGGAGACACCAGCTCTACACATTTGTATTTTCTAGGGAGAAAGCTAGAGGAACTGCGGCAAACAAACATGATATTTCTGTTTGTATAGATGACATTTTATGCACTTTCCTAACAAAAAGACTTTACTTTTCTCCAAAACCATTTTTACTGTGATTTTCTCGGTCCATTGCATACGAATTCCACCTCACTTTTTCCGGATATGACTGGATGAAACCAGAAATATCCGTTTTCTTTTTTTTTGGCTTACTATATCCCAGATATTACTACAGACTCTGTGTTTGTGTTTTCTGGATATTATCGATGGATTATATTGTTTTGAATGTTTTTATCAGGGAACATTTAATTTTGTGCTGGGAAACACTAATTGGTTCCACATGGAGACACCAGTCTACACATTCGTATTTTCTAGGGAGAAAGCTAGAATAACTGCGGTAAACAAACATGATGTTTCTGTTTGTATAGATGACATTTTATGCACTGGCTTAAGGAAAAGACTTTGTTTTACTCCAAAACCATTTTTACTGCGATTTTCCCGGTTCATTGCATACGAATTCCACCAAACTTAGTCCGGATATGACTGGATGAAACCAGAAATATCCGGTTGTGTTTTGGCTAACTCAATCCCAGATATTGTGAAAGCTTCTGTATTGGTGTTTTCCGGATATTATCAACGGATGTTATGGTTTTGCATGTTTTTTATCAGGGAACATTTAATTTTGTACCATAGAAACACTAATTGGTTCCACACGGAGACACCAGCTCTACACATTCGTATTTTCTAGGGAGAAGCTAGAGGAACTGCGGCAAACAAACATGATATTTCTGTTTGTATACATGACATTTTATGCACTTGCATAACGAAAAAATCTTTGCTTTTCTCCAAAACCATTTTTACTGTGATTTTCTCGGTCCATTGCATACGAATTCCACCTAGCTTTGTCCGGATATGACTGGATGAAACCAGAAATATCCGGTTGTGTTTTGGCTTACTACAACCCAGATATTGTGAAAGCCTCTGTGTTTATGTTTTCCGGATATTATCAACGGAATTTATGTTTTTGCATGTTATTTATCAGGGAACATTTAATTTTGTGCTGGGAAACACTAATTGGTTCCACATGGAGACACCAGCTCTACACATTCGTATTTTCTAGGGAGAAAGCTAGAGGAACTGCGGCACACAAACATGATATTTCTGTTTGTATAGATGACATTTTATGCACTTTCCTAAAGAAAAGACTTTGCTTTTCTCCAAAACCATTTTTCCTGTGATATTCTCCATCCATTACATATGAATTCCACCCCACTTTGTCCGGATATGACTGGATGAAACCAGAAATATCCGGTTGTGTTTTGTCTTACTATATCCCAGATATTGCTACAGCCTCAGTGTCTGTGTTTTCTGGATATTATCGATGGATTTTATTGTTTTGAATGTTTTTATCAGGGAACATTTAATTTTGTACCGTAGAAATACAATTTGGTTCCACATGGAGACACCAGTAACACATTCCTATGTTCTAGGGAGAAAGCTTGAGGAACTGCAAATCGATATGATATGTCTGTTTGTATAGATGACATTTTATGCACTTGCGATGGAAAAGACTTTTTGCCTTTCTCTAAAACCATTTTTACTGTGATTTTGTTGGTCCATTGCATACGAATTCCAACCCACTTTGTCCGGATATGACTGGATGAAACCAGAAATATCCGGTTGTGTTTTGGCTTACTATATCCCAGATATTGCTACAGCCTCAGTGTCTGTGTTTTCTGGATATTATCGATGGATTTTATTGTTTTGAATGTTTTTATCAGGGAACATTTAATTTTGTACCGTAGAAACACTAATAGGTTCAACATGGAGACACCAGTATACACATTCGTATGTTCTAGGGAGAAAGTTAGAGGAACTGCGGCAAACAAACATGATATTTCTGTTTGTATACATGACATTTTATGCACTTGCGATGGAAAAGACTTTTTGCCTTTCTCTAAAACCATTTTTACTGTGATTTTGTTGGTCCATTGCATACGAATTCCAACCCACTTTGTCCGGGTCTGACTGGATGAAACCAGAAATATCCTGTTGTGTTTTGGCTAACTCAATCCCAGATATTGTGAAAGCTTCTGTATTTGTGTTCTCCGGATATTATGAACGGATTTTATGGTTTTGCATGTTTTTTATCAGGGAACATTTAATTTTGTACCATAGAAACACTAATTGGTTCCACACGGAGACACCAGCTCTACACATTTGTATTTTCTAGGGAGAAAGCTAGAGGAACTGCGGCAAACAAACATGATATTTCTGTTTGTATAGATGACATTTTATGCACTTTCCTAAGAAAAAGACTTTACTTTTCTCCAAAACCATTTTTACTGTGATTTTCTCAGTCCATTGCATACGAATTCCACCTCACTTTGTCCAGATATGACTGGATGAAACGAGAAATATCCGTTTTCTTTTTTTTTGGCTTACTATATCCCAGATATTACTACAGACTCTGTGTTTGTGTTTTCTGGATATTATCGATGGATTATATTGTTTTGAATGTTTTTATCAGGGAACATTTAATTTTGTGCTGGGAAACACTAATTGGTTCCACATGGAGACACCAGTCTACACATTCGTATTTTCTAGGGAGAAAGCTAGAATAACTGCGGTAAACAAACATGATGTTTCTGTTTGTATAGATGACATTTTATGCACTGACTTAAGGAAAAGATTTTGTTTTACTCCAAAACCATTTTTACTGCGATTTTCCCGGTTCATTGCATACGAATTCCACCAAACTTAGTCCGGATATGACTGGATGAAACCAGAAATATCCGGTTGTGTTTTGGCTAACTGAATCCCAGATATTGTGAAAGCTTCTGTATTAGTGTTTTCCGGATATTATCAACGGTTTTTATGGTTTTGCATGTTTTTTATCAGGGAACATTTAATTTTGTACCTTAGAAACACTAATTGGTTCCACACGGAGACACCAGCTCTACACATTCGTATTTTCTAGGGAGAAAGCTAGAGGAACTGCGGCACACAAACATGATATTTCTGTTTGTATACATGACATTTAATGCACTTGCATAACGAAAAAAACTTTGCTTTTCTCCAAAACCAATTTATTGCGATTTTCCCGGTTCATTGCATACGAATTCCACCTCGCTTTGTCCGGATATGACTGGATGAAACCAGAAATATCCGGTTGTGTTTTGGCTTACTACAACCCAGATATTGTGAAAGCCTCTGTGTTTATGTTTTCCGGATATTATCAACGGAATTCATCTTTTTGCATGTTATTTATCAGGGAACATTTAATTTTGTGCTGGGAAACACTAATTGGTTCCACATGGAGACACCAGCTCTACACATTCGTATTTTCTAGGGAGAAAGCTAGAGGAACTGCGGCAAACAAACATGATATTTCTGTTTGTATAGATGACATTTTATGCACTTTCCTAAAGAAAAGACTTTGCTTTTCTCCAAAACCATTTTTCCTGTGATATTCTCGATCCATTACATATGAATTCCACCCCACTTTGTCCGGATATGAGTGGATGAAACCAGAAATATCCGGTTGTGTTTTGTCTTACTATATCCCAGATATTGCTACAGACTCAGTGTCTGTGTTTTCTGGATATTATCGATGGATTTTATTGTTTTGAATGTTTTTATCAGGGAACATTTAATTTTGTACCTTAGAAACACTAATTGGTTCCACACGGAGACACCAGCTCTACACATTCGTATTTTCTAGGGAGAAAGCTAGAGGAACTGCGGCACACAAACATGATATTTCTGTTTGTATACATGACATTTAATGCACTTGCATAACGAAAAAAACTTTGCTTTTCTCCAAAACCAATTTATTGCGATTTTCCCGGTTCATTGCATACGAATTCCACCTCGCTTTGTCCGGATATGACTGGATGAAACCAGAAATATCCGGTTGTGTTTTGGCTTACTACAACCCAGATATTGTGAAAGCCTCTGTGTTTATGTTTTCCGGATATTATCAACGGAATTCATCTTTTTGCATGTTATTTATCAGGGAACATTTAATTTTGTGCTGGGAAACACTAATTGGTTCCACATGGAGACACCAGCTCTACACATTCGTATTTTCTAGGGAGAAAGCTAGAGGAACTGCGGCAAACAAACATGATATTTCTGTTTGTATAGATGACATTTTATGCACTTTCCTAAGAAAAAGACTTTACTTTTCTCCAAAACCATTTTTACTGTGATTTTCTCGGTCCATTGCATACGAATTCCACCTCACTTTTTCCGGATATGACTGGATGAAACCAGAAATATCCGTTTTCTTTTTTTTTGGCTTACTATATCCCAGATATTACTACAGACTCTGTGTTTGTGTTTTCTGGATATTATCGATGGATTATATTGTTTTGAATGTTTTTATCAGGGAACATTTAATTTTGTGCTGGGAAACACTAATTGGTTCCACATGGAGACACCAGTCTACACATTCGTATTTTCTAGGGAGAAAGCTAGAATAACTGCGGTAAACAAACATGATGTTTCTGTTTGTATAGATGACATTTTATGCACTGGCTTAAGGAAAAGACTTTGTTTTACTCCAAAACCATTTTTACTGCGATTTTCCCGGTTCATTGCATACGAATTCCACCAAACTTAGTCCGGATATGACTGGATGAAACCAGAAATATCCGGTTGTGTTTTGGCTAACTCAATCCCAGATATTGTGAAAGCTTCTGTATTGGTGTTTTCCGGATATTATCAACGGATTTTATGGTTTTGCATGTTTTTTATCAGGGAACATTTAATTTTGTACCATAGAAACACTAATTGGTTCCACATGGAGACACCAGTAACACATTCCTATGTTCTAGGGAGAAAGCTTGAGGAACTGCAAATCGATATGATATGTCTGTTTGTATAGATGACATTTTATGCACTTGCGATGGAAAAGACTTTTTGCCTTTCTCTAAAACCATTTTTACTGTGATTTTGTTGGTCCATTGCATACAAATTCCAACCCACTTTGTCCGGATATGACTGGATGAAACCAGAAATATCCAGTTGTGTTTTGGCTAAATCAATCCCAGATATTGTGAAAGCTTCTGTATTTGTGTTCTCTGGATATTATGAACGGATTTCATGGTTTTGCATGTTTTTTATCAGGGAACATTTAATTTTGTACCATAGAAATACTAATTGGTTCCACACGGAGACACCAGCTCTACACATTTGTATTTTCTAGGGAGAAATCTAGAGGAACTGCGGCAAACAAACATGATATTTCTGTTTGTATAGATGACATTTTATGCACTTTCCTAACAAAAAGATTTAACTTTTCTCCAAAACCATTTTTACTGTGATTTTCTCGGTCCATTGCATACGAATTCCACCTCGCTTTGTCTGGATATGACTGGATGAAACCAGAAATATCCGGTTGTGTTTTGGTTTACTACAACCCAGATATTGTGAAAGCCTCTGTGTTTATGTTTTCCGGATATTATCAACGGAATTTATGTTTTTGCATGTTATTTATCAGGGAACATTTAATTTTGTGCTGGGAAACACTAATTGGTTCCACATGGAGACACCAGCTCTACACATTCGTATTTTCTAGGGAGAAAGCTAGAGGAACTGCGGCAAACAAACATGATATTTCTGTTTGTATAGATGACATTTTATGCACTTTCCTAAAGAAAAGACTTTGCTTTTCTCCAAAACCATTTTTCCTGTGATATTCTCCATCCATTACATATGAATTCCACCCCACTTTGTCCGGATATGACTGGATGAAACCAGAAATATCCGGTTGTGTTTTGTCTTACTATATCCCAGATATTGCTACAGACTCAGTGTCTGTATTTTCTGGATATTATCGATGGATTTTATTGTTTTGAATGTTTTTATCAGGGAACATTTAATTTTGTACCGTAGAAATACAATTTGGTTCCACATGGAGACACCAGTAACACATTCCTATGTTCTAGGGAGAAAGCTTGAGGAACTGCAAATCGATATGATATGTCTGTTTGTATAGATGACATTTTATGCACTTGCGATGGAAAAGACTTTTTGCCTTTCTCTAAAACCATTTTTACTGTGATTTTGTTGGTCCATTGCATACGAATTCCAACCCACTTTGTCCGGATATGACTGGATGAAACCAGAAATATCCGGTTGTGTTTTGGCTTACTATATCCCAGATATTGCTACAGCCTCAGTGTCTGTGTTTTCTGGATATTATCGATGGATTTTATTGTTTTGAATGTTTTTATCAGGGAACATTTAATTTTGTACCTTAGAAACACTAATAGGTTCAACATGGAGACACCAGTATACACATTCGTATGTTCTAGGGAGAAAGTTAGAGGAACTGCGGCAAACAAACATGATATTTCTGTTTGTATACATGACATTTTATGCACTTGCGATGGAAAAGACTTTTTGCCTTTCTCTAAAACCATTTTTACTGTGATTTTGTTGGTCCATTGCATACGAATTCCAACCCACTTTGTCCGGGTCTGACTGGATGAAACCAGAAATATCCTGTTGTGTTTTGGCTAACTCAATCCCAGATATTGTGAAAGCTTCTGTATTTGTGTTCTCCGGATATTATGAACGGATTTTATGGTTTTGCATGTTTTTTATCAGGGAACATTTAATTTTGTACCATAGAAACACTAATTGGTTGCACACGGAGACACCAGCTCTACACATTTGTATTTTCTAGGGAGAAAGCTAGAGGAACTGCGGCAAACAAACATGATATTTCTGTTTGTATAGATGACATTTTATGCACTTTCCTAACAAAAAGACTTTACTTTTCTCCAAAACCATTTTTACTGTGATTTTCTCGGTCCATTGCATACGAATTCCACCTCACTTTGTCCGGATATGACTGGATGAAACCAGAAATATCCGTTTTCTTTTTTTTGTGCTTACTATATCCCAGATATTACTACAGACTCTGTGTTTGTGTTTTCTGGATATTATCGATGGATTATATTGTTTTGAATGTTTTTATCAGGGAACATTTTATTTTGTGTGGGAAACACTAATTGGTTCCACATGGAGACACCAGTCTACACATTCGTATTTTCTAGGGAGAAAGCTAGAATAACTGTGGTAAACAAACATGATGTTTCTGTTTGTATAGATGACATTTTATGCACTGGCTTAAGGAAAAGACTTTGTTTTAATCCAAAACCATTTTTACTGCGATTTTCCCGGTTCATTGCATACGAATTCCACCAAACTTAGTCTGGATATGACTGGATGAAACCAGAAATATCCGGTTGTGTTTTGGCTAACTCAATCCCAGATATTGTGAAAGATTCTGTATTGGTGTTTTCCGGATATTATCAACGGATTTTAGGGTTTTGCATGTTTTTTATCAGAGAACATTTAATTTTGTACCATAGAAAAACTAATTGGTTCCACACGGAGAAACCAGCTCAACACATTCGTATTTTCTAGGGAGAAATCTAGAGGAACTGCGGCAAACAAACATGATATTTCTGTTTGTATACATGACATTTTATGCACTTGCATAACGAAAAAATCTTTGCTTTTCTCCAAAACCATTTTTACTGTGATATTCTCGATCCATTACATATGAATTCCACCCCACTTTGTCCGGATATGAGTGGATGAAACCAGAAATATCTGGTTGTGTTTTGTCTTACTATATCCCAGATATTGCTACAGCCTCAGTGTCTGTGTTTTCTGGATATTATCGATGGATTTTATTGTTTTGAATGTTTTTATCAGGGAACATTTAATTTTGTACCGTAGAAATACAATTTGGTTCCACATGGAGACACCAGTAACACATTCCTATGTTCTAGGGAGAAAGCTTGAGAAACTGCAAATCGATATGATATGTCTGTTTGTATACATGATATTTTATGCACTTGCATAACGAAAAAAACTTTGCTTTTCCCCAAAACCATTTTTACTGTGATTTTCTCGGTCCATTGCATACGAATTCCACCTCGCTTTGTCCGGATATGACTGGATGAAACCAGAAATATCTGGTTGTGCTTTGGCTTACTACAACCCAGATATTGTGAAAGCCTCTGTGTTTATGTTTTCCGGATATTATCAACGGAATTTATGTTTTTGCATGTTATTTATCAGGGAACATTTAATTTTGTGCTGGGAAACACTAATTGGTTCCACATGGAGACACCAGCTCTACACATTCGTATTTTCTAGGGAGAAAGCTAGAGGAACTGCGGCAAACAAACATGATATTTCTGTTTGTATAGATGACATTTTATGCACTTTCCTAAAGAAAAGACTTTGCTTTTCTCCAAAACCATTTTTCCTGTGATATTCTCGATCCATTACATATGAATTCCACCCCACTTTGTCCGGATATGAGTGGATGAAACCAGAAATATCCGGTTGTGTTTTGTCTTACTATATCCCAGATATTGCTACAGCCTCAGTGTCTGTGTTTTCTGGATATTATCGATGGATTTTATTGTTTTGAATGTTTTTATCAGGGAACATTTAATTTTGTACCGTAGAAACACTAATTGGTTCCACATGGAGACACCAGGAACACATTCCTATGTTCTAGGGAGAAAGCTTGAGGAACTGCAAATCGATATGATATGTCTGTTTGTATAGATGACATTTTATGCACTTGCGATGGAAAAGACTTTTTGCCTTTCTCTAAAACCATTTTTACTGTGATTTTGTTGGTCCATTGCATACGAATTCCAACCCACTTTGTCCGGATATGACTGGATGAAACCAGAAATATCCGGTTGTGTTTTGGCTAACTCAATCCCAGATATTGTGAAAGCTTCTGTATTTGTGTTCTCCGGATATTATGAACGGATTTTATGGTTTTGCATGTTTTTTATCAGGGAACATTTAATTTTGTACCATAGAAACACTAATTGGTTCCACACGGAGACACCAGCTCTACACATTTGTATTTTCTAGGGAGAAAGCTAGAGGAACTGCGGCAAACAAACATGATATTTCTGTTTGTATAGATGACATTTTATGCACTTTCCTAAGAAAAAGACTTTACTTTTCTCCAAAACCATTTTTACTGTGATTTTCTCAGTCCATTGCATACGAATTCCACCTCACTTTGTCCAGATATGACTGGATGAAACGAGAAATATCCGTTTTCTTTTTTTTTTGCTTACTATATCCCAGATATTACTACAGACTCTGTGTTTGTGTTTTCTGGATATTATCGATGGATTATATTGTTTTGAATGTTTTTATCAGGGAACATTTAATTTTGTGCTGGGAAACACTAATTGGTTCCACATGGAGACACCAGTCTACACATTCGTATTTTCTAGGGAGAAAGCTAGAATAACTGCGGTAAACAAACATGATGTTTCTGTTTGTATAGATGACATTTTATGCACTGACTTAAGGAAAAGACTTTGTTTTACTCCAAAACCATTTTTACTGCGATTTTCCCGGTTCATTGCATACGAATTCCACCAAACTTAGTCCGGATATGACTGGATGAAACCAGAAATATCCGGTTGTGTTTTGGCTAACTCAATCCCAGATATTGTGAAAGCTTCTGTATTAGTGTTTTCCGGATATTATCAACGGTTTTTATGGTTTTGCATGTTTTTTATCAGGGAACATTTAATTTTGTACCTTAGAAACACTAATTGGTTCCACACGGAGACACCAGCTCTACACATTCGTATTTTCTAGGGAGAAAGCTAGAGGAACTGCGGCACACAAACATGATATTTCTGTTTGTATACATGACATTTAATGCACTTGCATAACGAAAAAAACTTTGCTTTTCTCCAAAACCAATTTATTGCGATTTTCCCGGTTCATTGCATACGAATTCCACCTCGCTTTGTCCGGATATGACTGGATGAAACCAGAAATATCCGGTTGTGTTTTGGCTTACTACAACCCAGATATTGTGAAAGCCTCTGTGTTTATGTTTTCCGGATATTATCAACGGAATTCATCTTTTTGCATGTTATTTATCAGGGAACATTTAATTTTGTGCTGGGAAACACTAATTGGTTCCACATGGAGACACCAGCTCTACACATTCGTATTTTCTAGGGAGAAAGCTAGAGGAACTGCGGCAAACAAACATGATATTTCTGTTTGTATAGATGACATTTTATGCACTTTCCTAAAGAAAAGACTTTGCTTTTCTCCAAAACCATTTTTCCTGTGATATTCTCGATCCATTACATATGAATTCCACCCCACTTTGTCCGGATATGACTGGATGAAACCAGAAATATCCGGTTGTGTTTTGTCTTACTATATCCCAGATATTGCTACAGCCTCAGTGTCTGTGTTTTCTGGATATTATCGATGGATTTTATTGTTTTGAATGTTTTTATCAGGGAACCTTTAATTTTGTACCGTAGAAATACAATTTGGTTCCACATGGAGACACCAGTAACACATTCCTATGTTCTAGGGAGAAAGATTGAGGAACTGCAAATCGATATGATATGTCTGTTTGCATAGATGACATTTTATGCACTTGCATAACGAAAAAAACTTTGCTTTTCTCCAAAACCATTTTTACTGTGATTTTCTTGGTCCATTGCATACGAATTCCACCTCACTTTGTCCGGATATGACTGGATGAAACCAGAAATATCCGGTTGTGTTTTGGCTTACTACAACCCAGATATTGTGAAAGCCTCTGTGTTTATGTTTTCCGGATATTATCAACGGAATTTATGTTTTTGCATGTTATTTATCAGGGAACATTTAATTTTGTGCTGGGAAACACTAATTGGTTCCACATGGAGACACCAGCTCTACACATTCGTATTTTCTAGGGAGAAAGCTAGAGGAACTGCGGCAAACAAACATGATATTTCTGTTTGTATAGATGACATTTTATGCACTTTCCTAAAGAAAAGACTTTGCTTTTCTCCAAAACCATTTATCCTGTGATATTCTCGATCCATTACATATGAATTCCACCCCACTTTGTCCGGATATGAGTGGATGAAACCAGAAATATCCGCTTGTGTTTTGTTTTACTATATCCCAGATATTGCTACAGCCTCAGTGTCTGTGTTTTCTGGATATTATCGATGGATTTTATTGTTTTGAATGTTTTTATCAGGGAACATTTAATTTTGTACCGTAGAAATACAATTTGGTTCCACATGGAGACACCAGGAACACATTCCTATGTTCTAGGGAGAAAGCTTTAGGAACTGCAAATCGATATGATATGTCTGTTTGTATAGATGACATTTTATGCACTTGCGATGGAAAAGACTTTTTGCCTTTCTCTAAAACCATTTTTACTGTGATTTTGTTGGTCCATTGCATATGAATTCCAACCCACTTTGTCCGGATATGACTGGATGAAACCAGAAATATCCGGTTGTGTTTTGGCTAACTCAATCCCAGATATTGTGAAAGCTTCTGTATTGGTGTTCTCCGGATATTATGAACGGATTTTATGGTTTTGCATGTTATTTATCAGGGAACATTTAATTTTGTACCATAGAAACACTAATTGTTTCCACACGGAGAAACCAGCTCTACACATTCGTATGTTCTAGGGAGAAAGCTAGAGGAACTGCGGCAAACAAACATGATATTTCTGTTTGTATACATGACATTTTATGCACTTGCATAACGAAAAAATCTTTGCTTTTCTCCAAAACCATTTTTACTGTGATTTTCTCGGTCCATTTCATACGAATTCCACCTCGCTTTGTCCGGATATGACTGGATGAAACCAGAAATATCCGGTTGTGTTTTGGCTTACTACAACCCAGATATTGTGAAAGCCTCTGTGTTTATGTTTTCCGGATATTATCAACGGAATTTATGTTTTTGCATGTTATTTATCAGGGAACATTTAATTTTGTGCTGGGAAACACTAATTGGTTCCACATGGAGACACCAGCTCTACACATTCGTATTTTCTAGGGAGAAAGCTAGAGGAACTGCGGCAAACAAACATGATATTTCTGTTTGTATAGATGACATTTTATGCACTTTCCTAAAGAAAAGACTTTGCTTTTCTCCAAAACCATTTTTCCTGTGATATTCTCGATCCATTACATATGAATTCCACCCCACTTTGTCCGGATATGAGTGGATGAAACCAGAAATATCCGGTTGTGTTTTGTCTTACTATATCCCAGATATTGCTACAGCCTCAGTGTCTGTGTTTTCTGGATATTATCGATGGATTTTATTGTTTTGAATGTTTTTATCAGGGAACATTTAATTTTGTACCGTAGAAACACTAATTGGTTCCACATGGAGACACCAGTAACACATTCCTATGTTCTAGGGAGAAAGCTTGAGGAACTGCAAATCGATATGATATGTCTGTTTGCATAAATGACATTTTATGCACTTGCGATGGAAAAGACTTTTTGCCTTTCTCTAAAACCATTTTTACTGTGATTTTGTTGGTCCATTGTGTACGAATTCCAACCCACTTTGTCCGGATATGACTGGATGAAACCAGAAATATCCGGTTGTGTTTTGGCTAACTCAATCCCAGATATTGTGAAAGCTTCTGTATTTGTGTTCTCCGGATATTATGAACGGATTTTATGGTTTTGCATGTTTTTTATCAGGGAACATTTAATTTTGTACCATAGAAACACTAATTGGTTCCACACGGAGACACCAGCTCTACACATTTGTATTTTCTAGGGAGAAAGCTAGAGGAACTGCGGCAAACAAACATGATATTTCTGTTTGTATAGATGACATTTTATGCACTTTCCTAAGAAAAAGACTTTACTTTTCTCCAAAACCATTTTTACTGTGATTTTCTCAGTCCATTGCATACGAATTCCACCTCACTTTGTCCAGATATGACTGGATGAAACGAGAAATATCCGTTTTCTTTTTTTTTTGCTTACTATATCCCAGATATTACTACAGACTCTGTGTTTGTGTTTTCTGGATATTATCGATGGATTATATTGTTTTGAATGTTTTTATCAGGGAACATTTAATTTTGTGCTGGGAAACACTAATTGGTTCCACATGGAGACACCAGTCTACACATTCGTATTTTCTAGGGAGAAAGCTAGAATAACTGCGGTAAACAAACATGATGTTTCTGTTTGTATAGATGACATTTTATGCACTGGCTTAAGGAAAAGACTTTGTTTTACTCCAAAACCATTTTTACTGCGATTTTCCTGGTTCATTGCATACGAATTCCACCAAACTTAGTCCGGATATGACTGGATGAAACCAGAAATATCTGGTTGTGTTTTGGCTAACTCAATCCCAGATATTGTGAAAGCTTCTGTATTAGTGTTTTCCGGATATTATCAACGGTTTTTATGGTTTTGCATGTTTTTTATCAGGGAACATTTAATTTTGTACCTTAGAAACACTAATTGGTTCCACACGGAGACACCAGCTCTACACATTCGTATTTTCTAGGGAGAAAGCTAGAGGAACTGCGGCACACAAACATGATATTTCTGTTTGTATACATGACATTTAATGCACTTGCATAACGAAAAAAACTTTGCTTTTCTCCAAAACCAATTTATTGCGATTTTCCCGGTTCATTGCATACGAATTCCACCTCGCTTTGTCCGGATATGACTGGATGAAACCAGAAATATCCGGTTGTGTTTTGGCTTACTACAACCCAGATATTGTGAAAGCCTCTGTGTTTATGTTTTCCGGATATTATCAACGGAATTCATCTTTTTGCATGTTATTTATCAGGGAACATTTAATTTTGTGCTGGGAAACACTAATTGGTTCCACATGGAGACACCAGCTCTACACATTCGTATTTTCTAGGGAGAAAGCTAGAGGAACTGCGGCAAACAAACATGATATTTCTGTTTGTATAGATGACATTTTATGCACTTTCCTAAAGAAAAGACTTTGCTTTTCTCCAAAACCATTTTTCCTGTGATATTCTCGATCCATTACATATGAATTCCACCCCACTTTGTCCGGATATGAGTGGATGAAACCAGAAATATCCGGTTGTGTTTTGTCTTACTATATCCCAGATATTGCTACAGACTCAGTGTCTGTGTTTTCTGGATATTATCGATGGATTTTATTGTTTTGAATGTTTTTATCAGGGAACATTTAATTTTGTACCGTAGAAATACAATTTGGTTCCACATGGAGACACCAGTAACACATTCCTATGTTCTAGGGAGAAAGCTTGAGGAACTGCAAATCGATATGATATGTCTGTTTGCATAGATGACATTTTATGCACTTGCATAACGAAAAAAACTTTGCTTTTCTCCAAAACCATTTTTACTGTGATTTTCTCGGTCCATTGCATACGAATTGCACCTCGCTTTGTCCGGATATGACTGGATGAAACCAGAAATATCCGGTTGTGCTTTGGCTTACTACAACCCAGATATTGTGAAAGCCTCTGTGTTTATGTTTTCCGGATATTATCAACGGAATTTATGTTTTTGCATGTTATTTATCAGGGAACATTTAATTTTGTGCTGGGAAACACTAATTGGTTCCACATGGAGACACCAGCTCTACACATTCGTATTTTCTAGGGAGAAAGCTAGAGGAACTGCGGCAAACAAACATGATATTTCTGTTTGTATAGATGACATTTTATGCACTTTCCTAAAGAAAAGACTTTGCTTTTCTCCAAAACCATTTTTCCTGTGATATTCTCGATCCATTACATATGAATTCCACCCCACTTTGTCCGGATATGAGTGGATGAAACCAGAAATATCCGGTTGTGTTTTGTCTTACTATATCCCAGATATTGCTACAGCCTCAGTGTCTGTGTTTTCTGGATATTATCGATGGATTTTATTGTTTTGAATGTTTTTATCAGGGAACATTTAATTTTGTACCGTAGAAATACAATTTGGTTCCACATGCAGACACCAGGAACACATTCCTATGTTCTAGGGAGAAAGCTTTAGGAACTGCAAATCGATATGATATGTCTGTTTGTATAGATGACATTTTATGCACTTGCGATGGAAAAGACTTTTGCCTTTCTCTAAAACCATTTTTACTGTGATTTTGTTGGTCTATTGCATATGAATTCCAACCCACTTTGTCCGGATATGACTGGATGAAACCAGAAATATCCGGTTGTGTTTTGGCTAACTCAATCCCAGATATTGTGAAAGCTTCTGTATTGGTGTTCTCCGGATATTATGAACGGATTTTATGGTTTTGCATGTTATTTATCAGGGAACATTTAATTTTGTACCATAGAAAGACTAATTGTTTCCACACGGAGAAACCAGCTCTACACATTCGTATTTTCTAGGGAGAAAGCTAGAGGAACTGCGGCAAACAAACATGATATTTCTGTTTGTATACATGACATTTTATGCACTTGCATAACGAAAAAATCTTTGCTTTTCTCCAAAACCATTTTTACTGTGATTTTCTCGGTCCATTTCATACGAATTCCACCTCGCTTTGTCCGGATATGACTGGATGAAACCAGAAATATCCGGTTGTGTTTTGGCTTACTACAACCCAGATATTGTGAAAGCCTCTGTGTTTATGTTTTCCGGATATTATCAACGGAATTCATCTTTTTGCATGCTATTTATCAGGGAACATTTAATTTTGTGCTGGGAAACACTAATTGGTTCCACATGGAGACACCAGTCTACACATTCGTATTTTCTAGGGAGAAAGCTAGAATAACTGCGGTAAACAAACATGATGTTTCTGTTTGTATAGATGACATTTTATGCACTGGCTTAAGGAAAAGACTTTGTTTTACTCCAAAACCATTTTTACTGCGATTTTCCCGGTTCATTGCATACGAATTCCACCAAACTTAGTCCGGATATGACTGGATGAAACCAGAAATATCTGGTTGTGTTTTGGCTAACTCAATCCCAGATATTGTGAAAGCTTCTGTATTAGTGTTTTCCGGATATTATCAACGGTTTTTATGGTTTTGCATGTTTTTTATCAGGGAACATTTAATTTTGTACCTTAGAAACACTAATTGGTTCCACACGGAGACACCAGCTCTACACATTCGTATTTTCTAGGGAGAAAGCTAGAGGAACTGCGGCACACAAACATGATATTTCTGTTTGTATACATGACATTTAATGCACTTGCATAACGAAAAAAACTTTGCTTTTCTCCAAAACCAATTTATTGCGATTTTCCCGGTTCATTGCATACGAATTCCACCTCGCTTTGTCCGGATATGACTGGATGAAACCAGAAATATCCGGTTGTGTTTTGGCTTACTACAACCCAGATATTGTGAAAGCCTCTGTGTTTATGTTTTCCGGATATTATCAACGGAATTCATCTTTTTGCATGTTATTTATCAGGGAACATTTAATTTTGTGCTGGGAAACACTAATTGGTTCCACATGGAGACACCAGCTCTACACATTCGTATTTTCTAGGGAGAAAGCTAGAGGAACTGTGGCAAACAAACATGATATTTCTGTTTGTATAGATGACATTTTATGCACTTTCCTAAAGAAAAGACTTTGCTTTTCTCCAAAACCATTTTTCCTGTGATATTCTCGATCCATTACATATGAATTCCACCCCACTTTGTCCGGATATGAGTGGATGAAACCAGAAATATCCGGTTGTGTTTTGTCTTACTATATCCCAGATATTGCTACAGCCTCAGTGTCTGTGTTTTCTGGATATTATCGATGGATTTTATTGTTTTGAATGTTTTTATCAGGGAACATTTAATTTTGTACCGTAGAAACACTAATTGGTTCCACATGGAGACACCAGTAACACATTCCTATGTTCTAGGGAGAAAGCTTGAGGAACTGCAAATCGATATGATATGTCTGTTTGTATAGATGACATTTTATGCACTTGCGATGGAAAAGACTTTTTGCCTTTCTCTAAAACCATTTTTACTGTGATTTTGTTGGTCCATTGTGTACGAATTCCAACCCACTTTGTCCGGATATGACTGGATGAAACCAGAAATATCCGGTTGTGTTTTGGCTAACTCAATCCCAGATATTGTGAAAGCTTCTGTATTTGTGTTCTCCGGATATTATGAACGGATTTTATGGTTTTGCATGTTTTTTATCAGGGAACATTTAATTTTGTACCATAGAAACACTAATTGGTTCCACACGGAGACACCAGCTCTACACATTTGTATTTTCTAGGGAGAAAGCTAGAGGAACTGCGGCAAACAAACATGATATTTCTGTTTGTATAGATGACATTTTATGCACTTTCCTAAGAAAAAGACTTTACTTTTCTCCAAAACCATTTTTACTGTGATTTTCTCAGTCCATTGCATACGAATTCCACCTCACTTTGTCCAGATATGACTGGATGAAACGAGAAATATCCGTTTTCTTTTTTTTTGGCTTACTATATCCCAGATATTACTACAGACTCTGTGTTTGTGTTTTCTGGATATTATCGATGGATTATATTGTTTTGAATGTTTTTATCAGGGAATATTTAATTTTGTGCTGGGAAACACTAATTGGTTCCACATGGAGACACCAGTCTACACATTCCTATTTTCTAGGGAGAAAGCTAGAATAACTGCGGTAAACAAACATGATGTTTCTGTTTGTATAGATGACATTTTATGCACTGGCTTAAGGAAAAGACTTTGTTTTACTCCAAAACCATTTTTACTGCGATTTTCCCGGTTCATTGCATACGAATTCCACCAAACTTAGTCCGGATATGACTGGATGAAACCAGAAATATCTGGTTGTGTTTTGGCTAACTCAATCCCAGATATTGTGAAAGCTTCTGTATTAGTGTTTTCCGGATATTATCAACGGTTTTTATGGTTTTGCATGTTTTTTATCAGGGAACATTTAATTTTGTACCTTAGAAACACTAATTGGTTCCACACGGAGACACCAGCTCTACACATTCGTATTTTCTAGGGAGAAAGCTAGAGGAACTGCGGCACACAAACATGATATTTCTGTTTGTATACATGACATTTAATGCACTTGCATAACGAAAAAAACTTTGCTTTTCTCCAAAACCAATTTATTGCGATTTTCCCGGTTCATTGCATACGAATTCCACCTCGCTTTGTCCGGATATGACTGGATGAAACCAGAAATATCCGGTTGTGTTTTGGCTTACTACAACCCAGATATTGTGAAAGCCTCTGTGTTTATGTTTTCCGGATATTATCAACGGAATTCATCTTTTTGCATGTTATTTATCAGGGAACATTTAATTTTGTGCTGGGAAACACTAATTGGTTCCACATGGAGACACCAGCTCTACACATTCGTATTTTCTAGGGAGAAAGCTAGAGGAACTGCGGCAAACAAACATGATATTTCTGTTTGTATAGATGACATTTTATGCACTTTCCTAAAGAAAAGACTTTGCTTTTCTCCAAAACCATTTTTCCTGTGATATTCTCGATCCATTACATATGAATTCCACCCCACTTTGTCCAGATATGAGTGGATGAAACCAGAAATATCCGGTTGTGTTTTGTCTTACTATATCCCAGATATTGCTACAGACTCAGTGTCTGTGTTTTCTGGATATTATCGATGGATTTTATTGTTTTGAATGTTTTTATCAGGGAACATTTAATTTTGTACCGTAGAAATACAATTTGGTTCCACATGGAGACACCAGTAACACATTCCTATGTTCTAGGGAGAAAGCTTGAGGAACTGCAAATCGATATGATATGTCTGTTTGCATAGATGACATTTTATGCACTTGCATAACGAAAAAAACTTTGCTTTTCTCCAAAACCATTTTTACTGTGATTTTCTCGGTCCATTGCATACGAATTGCACCTCGCTTTGTCCGGATATGACTGGATGAAACCAGAAATATCCGGTTGTGCTTTGGCTTACTACAACCCAGATATTGTGAAAGCCTCTGTGTTTATGTTTTCCGGATATTATCAACGGAATTTATGTTTTTGCATGTTATTTATCAGGGAACATTTAATTTTGTGCTGGGAAACACTAATTGGTTCCACATGGAGACACCAGCTCTACACATTCGTATTTTCTAGGGAGAAAGCTAGAGGAACTGCGGCAAACAAACATGATATTTCTGTTTGTATAGATGACATTTTATGCACTTTCCTAAAGAAAAGACTTTGCTTTTCTCCAAAACCATTTTTCCTGTGATATTCTCGATCCATTACATATGAATTCCACCCCACTTTGTCCGGATATGAGTGGATGAAACCAGAAATATCCGGTTGTGTTTTGTCTTACTATATCCCAGATATTGCTACAGCCTCAGTGTCTGTGTTTTCTGGATATTATCGATGGATTTTATTGTTTTGAATGTTTTTATCAGGGAACATTTAATTTTGTACCGTAGAAATACAATTTGGTTCCACATGGAGACACCAGGAACACATTCCTATGTTCTAGGGAGAAAGCTTTAGGAACTGCAAATCGATATGATATGTCTGTTTGTATAGATGACATTTTATGCACTTGCGATGGAAAAGACTTTTTGCCTTTCTCTAAAACCATTTTTACTGTGATTTTGTTGGTCTATTGCATATGAATTCCAACCCACTTTGTCCGGATATGACTGGATGAAACCAGAAATATCCGGTTGTGTTTTGGCTAACTCAATCCCAGATATTGTGAAAGTTTCTGTATTGGTGTTCTCCGGATATTATGAACGGATTTTATGGTTTTGCATGTTATTTATCAGGGAACATTTAATTTTGTACCATAGAAACACTAATTGTTTCCACACGGAGAAACCAGCTCTACACATTCGTATTTTCTAGGGAGAAAGCTAGAGGAACTGCGGCAAACAAACATGATATTTCTGTTTGTATACATGACATTTTATGCACTTGCATAACGAAAAAATCTTTGCTTTTCTCCAAAACCATTTTTACTGTGATTTTCTCGGTCCATTTCATACGAATTCCACCTCGCTTTGTCCGGATATGACTGGATGAAACCAGAAATATCCGGTTGTGTTTTGGCTTACTACAACCCAGATATTGTGAAAGCCTCTGTGTTTATGTTTTCCGGATATTATCAACGGAATTCATCTTTTTGCATGCTATTTATCAGGGAACATTTAATTTTGTGCTGGGAAACACTAATTGGTTCCACATGGAGACACCAGTCTACACATTCGTATTTTCTAGGGAGAAAGCTAGAATAACTGCGGTAAACAAACATGATGTTTCTGTTTGTATAGATGACATTTTATGCACTGGCTTAAGGAAAAGACTTTGTTTTACTCCAAAACCATTTTTACTGCGATTTTCCCGGTTCATTGCATACGAATTCCACCAAACTTAGTCCGGATATGACTGGATGAAACCAGAAATATCCGGTTGTGTTTTGGCTAACTCAATCCCAGATATTGTGAAAGCTTCTGTATTGGTGTTTTCCGGATATTATCAACGGATTTTATGGTTTTGCATGTTTTTTATCAGGGAACATTTAATTTTGTACCTTAGAAACACTAATTGGTTAAACACGGAGACACCAGCTCTACACATTTGTATTTTCTAGGGAGAAAGCTAGAGGAACTGCGGCACACAAACATGATATTTCTGTTTGTATACATGACATTTTATGCACTTGCATAACGAAAAAAACTTTGCTTTTCTCCAAAACCATTTTTACTGCGATTTTCCCGGTTCATTGCATACGAATTCCACCTCGCTTTGTCCGGATATGACTGGATGAAACCAGAAATATCCGGTTGTGCTTTGGCTTACTACAACCCAGATATTGTGAAAGCCTCTGTGTTTATGTTTTCCGGATATTATCAACGGAATTTATGTTTTTGCATGTTATTTATCAGGGAACATTTAATTTTGTGCTGGGAAACACTAATTGGTTCCACATGGAGACACCAGCTCTACACATTCGTATTTTCTAGGGAGAAAGCTAGAGGAACTGCGGCAAACAAACATCATATTTCTGTTTGTATAGATGACATTTTATGCACTTTCCTAAAGAAAAGACTTTGCTTTTCTCCAAAACCATTTTTCCTGTGATATTCTCGATCCATTACATATGAATTCCACCCCACTTTGTCCGGATATGAGTGGATGAAACCAGAAATATCCGGTTGTGTTTTGTTTTACTATATCCCAGATATTGCTACAGCCTCAGTGTCTGTGTTTTCTGGATATTATCGATGGATTTTATTGTTTTGAATGTTTTTATCAGGGAACATTTAATTTTGTACCGTAGAAATACAATTTGGTTCCACATGGAGACACCAGGAACACATTCCTATGTTCTAGGGAGAAAGCTTTAGGAACTGCAAATCGATATGATATGTCTGTTTGTATAGATGACATTTTATGCACTTGCGATGGAAAAGACTTTTTGCCTTTCTCTAAAACCATTTTTACTGTGATTTTGTTGGTCTATTGCATATGAATTCCAACCCACTTTGTCCGGATATGACTGGATGAAACCAGAAATATCCGGTTGTGTTTTGGCTAACTCAATCCCAGATATTGTGAAAGCTTCTGTATTGGTGTTCTCCGGATATTATGAACGGATTTTATGGTTTTGCATGTTATTTATCAGGGAACATTTAATTTTGTACCATAGAAACACTAATTGTTTCCACACGGAGAAACCAGCTCTACACATTCGTATTTTCTAGGGAGAAAGCTAGAGGAACTGCGGCAAACAAACATGATATTTCTGTTTGTATACATGACATTTTATGCACTTGCATAACGAAAAAATCTTTGCTTTTCTCCAAAACCATTTTTACTGTGATTTTCTCGGTCCATTTCATACGAATTCCACCTCGCTTTGTCCGGATATGACTGGATGAAACCAGAAATATCCGGTTGTGTTTTGGCTTACTACAACCCAGATATTGTGAAAGCCTCTGTGTTTATGTTTTCCGGATATTATCAACGGAATTCATCTTTTTGCATGCTATTTATCAGGGAACATTTAATTTTGTGCTGGGAAACACTAATTGGTTCCACATGGAGACACCAGTCTACACATTCGTATTTTCTAGGGAGAAAGCTAGAATAACTGCGGTAAACAAACATGATGTTTCTGTTTGTATAGATGAAATTTTATGCACTGGCTTAAGGAAAAGACTTTGTTTTACTCCAAAACCATTTTTACTGCGATTTTCCCGGTTCATTGCATACGAATTCCACCAAACTTAGTCCGGATATGACTGGATGAAACCAGAAATATCCGGTTGTGTTTTGGCTAACTCAATCCCAGATATTGTGAAAGCTTCTGTATTGGTGTTTTCCGGATATTATCAACGGATTTTATGGTTTTGCATGTTTTTTATCAGGGAACATTTAATTTTGTACCTTAGAAACACTAATTGGTTCCACACGGAGACACCAGCTCTACACATTTGTATTTTCTAGGGAGAAAGCTAGAGGAACTGCGGCACACAAACATGATATTTCTGTTTGTATACATGACATTTTATGCACTTGCATAACGAAAAAAACTTTGCTTTTCTCCAAAACCATTTTTACTGCGATTTTCCCGGTTCATTGCATACGAATTCCACCTCGCTTTGTCCGGATATGACTGGATGAAACCAGAAATATCCGGTTGTGTTTTGGCTTACTACAACCCAGATATTGTGAAAGCCTCTGTGTTTATGTTTTCCGGATATTATCAACGGAATTCATCTTTTTGCATGCTATTTATCAGGGAACATTTAATTTTGTGCTGGGAAACACTAATTGGTTCCACATGGAGACACCAGCTCTACACATTCGTATTTTCTAGGGAGAAAGCTAGAGGAACTGCGGCAAACAAACATGATATTTCTGTTTGTATAGATGACATTTTATGCACTTTCCTAAAGAAAAGACTTTGCTTTTCTCCAAAACCATTTTTCCTGTGATATTCTCGATCCATTACATATGAATTCCAGCTCACTTTGTCCGGATATGAGTGGATGAAACCAGAAATATCCGGTTGTGTTTTGTCTTACTATATCCCAGATATTGCTACAGCCTCAGTGTCTGTGTTTTCTGGATATTATCGATGGATTTTATTGTTTTGAATGTTTTTATCAGGGAACATTTAATTTTGTACCATAGAAACACTAATTGGTTCCACATGGAGACACCAGTAACACATTCCTCTGTTCTAGGGAGAAAGCTTAGGAACTGCAAATCGATATGATATGTCTGTTTGCATAGATGACATTTTATGCACTTGCGATGGAAAAGACTTTTTGCCTTTCTCTAAAACCATTTTTACTGTGATTTTGTTGGTCCATTGCATACGAATTCCAACCCACTTTGTCCGGATATGACTGGATGAAACCAGAAATATCCGGTTGTGTTTTGGCTAACTCAATCCCAGATATTGTGAAAGTTTCTGTATTGGTGTTCTCCAGATATTATGAACGGATTTTATGGTTTTGCATGTTTTTTATCAGGGAACATTTAATTTTGTACCGTAGAAACACTAATTGGTTCCACACGGAGACACCAGCTCTACACATTTGTATTTTCTAGGGAGAAAGCTAGAGGAACTGCGGCAAACATGATATTTCTGTTTGTATAGATGACATTTTATGCACTTTCCTAACAAAAAGACTTTACTTTTCTCCAAAACCATTTTTACTGTGATTTTCTCGGTCCATTGCATACGAATTCCACCTCACTTTGTCCGGATATGACTGGATGAAACCAGAAATATCCGTTTTCTTTTTTTTTGGCTTACTATATCCCAGATATTACTACAGACTCTGTGTTTGTGTTTTCTGGATATTATCGATGGATTATATTGTTTTGAATGTTTTTATCAGGGAACATTTAATTTTGTACCGTAGAAACACTAATTGGTTCCACATGCAGACACCAGTCTACACATTCCTATTTTCTAGGGAGAAAGCTAGAATAACTGCGGTAAACAAACATGATGTTTCTGTTTGTATAGATGACATTTTATGCACTGGCTTAAGGAAAAGACTTTGTTTTACTCCAAAACCATTTTTACTGCGATTTTCCCGGTTCATTGCATACGAATTCCACCAAACTTAGACCGGATATGACTGGATGAAACCAGAAATATCCGGTTGTGTTTTGGCTAACTCAATCCCATTTATTGTGAAAGCTTCTGTATTGGTGTTTTCCGGATATTATCAACAGATTTTATGGTTTTGCATGTTTTTTATCAGGGAACATTTAATTTTGTACCTTAGAAACACTAATTGGTTCCACACGGAGAAACCAGCTCTACACATTCGTATTTTCTAGGGAGAAAGCTAGAGGAACTGTGGCAAACAAACATGATATGTCTGTTTGCATAGATGATATTTTATGCACTTGCATAACGAAAAAAACTTTGCTTTTCTCCAAAACCATTTTTACTGTGATTTTCTCGGTCCATTGCATACAAATTCCACATCGCTTTGTCCGGATATGACTGGATGAAACCAGAAATATCCGGTTGTGTTTTGGCTTACTACAACCCAGATATTGTGAAAGCCTCTGTGTTTATGTTTTCCGGATATTATCAACGGAATTTATGTTTTTGCATGTTATGTATCAGGGAACATTTAATTTTGTGCTGGGAAACACTAATTGGTTCCACATGGAGACATCAGCTCTACACATTCGTATTTTCTAGGGAGAAAGCTAGAGGAACTGCGGCAAACAAACATGATATTTCTGTTTGTATAGATGACATTTTATGCACTTTCCTAAAGAAAAGACTTTGCTTTTCTCCAAAACCATTTTTCCTGTGATATTCTCCATCCATTACATATGAATTCCACCCCACTTTGTCCGGATATGACTGGATGAAACCAGAAATAACCGGTTGTGTTTTGTCTTACTATATCCCAGATATTGCTACAGCCTCAGTGTCTGTGTTTTCTGGATATTATCGATGGATTTTATTGTTTTGAATGTTTTTATCAGGGAACCTTTAATTTTGTACCGTAGAAATACAATTTGGTTCCACATGGAGACACCAGTAACACATTCCTATGTTCTAGGGAGAAAGCTTGAGGAACTGCAAATCGATATGATATGTCTGTTTGTATAGATGACATTTTATGCACTTGCGATGGAAAAGACTTTTTGCCTTTCTCTAAAACCATTTTTACTGTGATTTTGTTGGTCCATTGCATACGAATTCCAACCCACTTTGTCCGGATATGACTGGATGAAACCAGAAATATCCGGTTGTGTTTTGGCTTACTACAACCCAGATATTGTGAAAGCCTCTGTGTTTATGTTTTCCGGATATTATCAACGGAATTTATGTTTTTGCATGTTATTTATCAGGGAACATTTAATTTTGTGCTGGGAAACACTAATTGGTTCCACATGGAGACACCAGCTCTACACATTCGTATTTTCTAGGGAGAAAGCTAGAGGAACTGCGGCAAATAAACATGATATTTCTGTTTGTATAGATGACATTTTATGCACTTTCCTAAAGAAAAGACTTTGCTTTCTCCAAAACCATTTTTCCTGTGATATTCTCGATCCATTACATATGAATTCCACCCCACTTTGTCTGGATATGAGTGGATGAAACCAGAAATATCCGGTTGTGTTTTGTCTTACTATATCCCAGATATTGCTACAGCCTCAGTGTCTGTGTTTTCTGGATATTATGGATGGATTTTATTGTTTTGAATGTTTTTATCAGGGAACATTTAATTTTGTACCGTAGAAACACTAATTGGTTCCACATGGAGACACCAGGAACACATTCCTATGTTCTAGGGAGAAAGCTTGAGGAACTGCAAATCGATATGATATGTCTGTTTGTATAGATGACATTTTATGCACTGGCTTTAGGAAAAGACATTGTTTTACTCCAAATCCATTTTTAATGCGATTTTCCCGGATCATTGCATACGAATTCCACCAAACTTAGTCTGGATATGACTGGATGAAACCAGAAATATCCGGTTGTGTTTTGGCTAACTCAATCCCAGATATTGTGAAAGCTTCTGTATTTGTGTTCTCTGGATATTATGAACGGATTTTATGGTTTTGCATGTTTTTTATCAGGGAACATTTAATTTTGTACCGTAGAAACACTAATTGGTTCCACACGGAGACACCAGCTCTACACATTTGTATTTTCTAGGGAGAAAGCTAGAGGAACTGCGGCAAACAAACATGATATTTCTGTTTGTATAGATGACATTTTATGCACTTTCCTAAGAAAAAGACTTTACTTTTCTCCAAAACCATTTTTACTGTGATTTTCTCGGTCCATTGCATACGAATTCCAGCTCACTTTGTCCGGATATGACTGGATGAAACCAGAAATATCCGTTTTCTTTTTCTTTTTTTTGGCTTACTATATCCCAGATATTACTACAGACTCTGTGTTTGTGTTTTCTGGATATTATCGATGGATTATATTGTTTTGAATGTTTTTATCAGGGAACATTTAATTTTGTGCTGGGAAACACTAATTGGTTCCACATGGAGACACCAGTCTACACATTCGTATTTTCTAGGGAGAAAGCTAGAATAACTGCGGTAAACAAACATGATGTTTCTGTTTGTATAGATGACATTTTATGCACTGGCTTAAGGAAAAGACTTTGTTTTACTCCAAAACCATTTTTACTGCGATTTTCCCGGTTCATTGCATACGAATTCCACCAAACTTAGTCCGGATATGACTGGATGAAACCAGAAATATCCGGTTGTGTTTTGGCTAACTCAATCCCAGATATTGTGAAAGCTTCTGTATTGGTGTTTTCCGGATATTATCAACAGATTTTATGGTTTTGCATGTTTTTTATCAGGGAACATTTAATTTAGTACCTTAGAAACACTAATTGGTTCCACACGGAGAAACCAGCTCTACACATTCGTATTTTCTAGGGAGAAAGCTAGAGGAACTGCGGCAAACAAACATGATATTTCTGTTTGTATACATGACATTTTATGCACTTGCATAACGAAAAAAACTTTGCTTTTCTCCAAAACCATTTTTACTGTGATTTTCTCAGTCCATTGCATACGAATTCCACCTCGCTTTGTCCGGATATGACTGGATGAAACCAGAAATATCCGGTTGTGTTTTGGCTTACTACAACCCAGATATTGTGAAAGCCTCTGTGTTTATGTTTTCCGGATATTATCAACGGAATTTATGTTTTTGCATGTTATTTATCAGGGAACATTTAATTTTGTGCTGGGAAACACTAATTGGTTCCACATGGGGACATCAGCTCTACACATTCGTATTTTCTAGGGAGAAAGCTAGAGGAACTGCGGCAAACAAACATGATATTTCGGTTTGTATAGATGACATTTTATGCACTTTCCTAAAGAAAAGACTTTGCTTTTCTCCAAAACCATTTTTCCTGTGATATTCTCCATCCATTACATATGAATTCCACCCCACTTTGTCCGGATATGACTGGATGAAACCAGAAATAACCGGTTGTGTTTTGTCTTACTATATCCCAGATATTGCTACAGCCTCAGTGTCTGTGTTTTCTGGATATTATCGATGGATTTTATTGTTTTGAATGTTTTTATCAGGGAACCTTTAATTCTGTACCGTAGAAATACAATTTGGTTCCACATGGAGACACCAGTAACACATTCCTATGTTCTAGGGAGAAAGCTTGAGGAACTGCAAATCGATATGATATGTCTGTTTGTATAGATGACATTTTATGCACTTGCGATGGAAAAGACTTTTTGCCTTTCTCTAAAACCATTTTTACTGTGATTTTGTTGGTCCATTGCATACGAATTCCAACCCACTTTGTCCGGATATGACTGGATGAAACCAGAAATATCCGGTTGTGTTTTGGCTAACTCAATCCCAGATATTGTGAAAGCTTCTGTATTTGTGTTCTCCGGATATTATGAACGGATTTTATGGTTTTGCATGTTTTTTATCAGGGAACATTTAATTTTGTGCTGGGAAACACTAATTGGTTCCACATGGAGACACCAGCTCTACACATTCGTATTTTCTAGGGAGAAAGCTAGAGGAACTGCGGCAAATAAACATGATATTTCTGTTTGTATAGATGACATTTTATGCACTTTCCTAAAGAAAAGACTTTGCTTTCTCCAAAACCATTTTTCCTGTGATATTCTCGATCCATTACATATGAATTCCACCCTACTTTGTCTGGATATGAGTGGATGAAACCAGAAATATCCGGTTGTGTTTTGTCTTACTATATCCCAGATATTGCTACAGCCTCAGTGTCTGTGTTTTCTGGATATTATCGATGGATTTTATTGTTTTGAATGTTTTTATCAGGGAACATTTAATTTTGTACCGTAGAAACACTAATTGGTTCCACATGCAGACACCAGTAACACATTCCTATGTTCTAGGGAGAAAGCTTGAGGAACTGCAAATCGATATGATATGTCTGTTTGTATAGATGACATTTTATGCACTGGCTTTAGGAAAAGACTTTGTTTTACTCCAAAACCATTTTTAATGCGATTTTCCCGGTTCATTGCATACGAATTCCACCAAACTTAGTCTGGATATGACTGGATGAAACCAGAAATATCCGGTTGTGTTTTGGCTAACTCAATCCCAGATATTGTGAAAGCTTCTGTATTTGTGTTCTCTGGATATTATGAACGGATATTATGGTTTTGCATGTTTTTTATCAGGGAACATTTAATTTTGTACCATAGAAATACTAATTGGTTCCACACGGAGACACCAGCTCTACACATTTGTATTTTCTAGGGAGAAAGCTAGAGGAACTGCGGCAAACAAACATGATATTTCTGTTTGTATAGATGACATTTTATGCACTTTCCTAACAAAAAGACTTTACTTTTCTCCAAAACCATTTTTACTGTGATTTTCTCGGTCCATTGCATACGAATTCCACCTCACTTTGTCCGGATATGACTGGATGAAACCAGAAATATCCGTTTTCTTTTTTTTGAGCTTACTATATCCCAGATATTACTACAGACTCTATGTTTGTGTTTTCTGGATATTATCGATGGATTATATTGTTTTGAATGTTTTTATCAGGGAACATTAAATTTTGTGCTGGGAAACACTAATTGTTTGCACATGGAGACACCAGTCTACACATTCGTATTTTCTAGGGAGAAAGCTAGAATAACTGCGGCAAACAAACATGATGTTTCTGTTTGTATAGATGACATTTTATGCACTGCCTTAAGGAAAAGACTTTGTTTTACTCCAAAACCATTTTTACTGCGATTTTCCCGGTTCATTGCATACGAATTCCACCAAACTTAGTCCGGATATGCCTGGATGAAACCAGAAATATCCGGTTGTGTTTTGGCTATCTCAATCCCAGATATTGCGACGGACTCTGTGTTTGTGTTTTCTGGACATTATCAATGGACTTTATTGTTTTGAATGTTTTTATCAGGGAACATTTAATTTTGTACCTTAGAAACACTAATAGGTTCAACATGGAGACACCAGTCTACACATTCGTATGTTCTAGGGAGAAAGTTAGAGGAACTGCGGCAAACAAACACGATATTTCTGTTTGTATACATGACATTTTATGCACTTGCATAACGAAAAAAACTTTGCTTTTCTCCAAAACCATTTTTACTGTGATTTTCTCAGTCCATTGCATACGAATTCCACCTCGCTTTGTCCGGATATGACTGGATGAAACCAGAAATATCCGGTTGTGTTTTGGCTTACTACAACCCAGATATTGTGAAAGCCTCTGTGTTTATGTTTTCCGGATATTATCAACGGAATTTATGTTTTTGCATGTTATTTATCAGGGAACATTTAATTTTGTGCTGGGAAACACTAATTGGTTCCACATGGAGACACCAGTCTACACATTCGTATTTTCTAGGGAGAAAGCTAGAATAACTGCGGTAAACAAACATGATGTTTCTGTTTGTATAGATGACATTTTATGCACTGGCTTAAGGAAAAGACTTTGTTTTACTCCAAAACCATTTTTACTGCGATTTTCCCGGTTCATTGCATACGAATTCCACCAAACTTAGTCCGGATATGACTGGATGAAACCAGAAATATCCGGTTGTGTTTTGGCTAACTCAATCCCAGATATTGTGAAAGCTTCTGTATTGGTGTTTTCCGGATATTATCAACGGATTTTATGGTTTTGCATGTTTTTTATCAGGGAACATTTAATTTTGTACCTTAGAAACACTAATAGGTTCAACATGGAGACACCAGTCTACACATTCGTATGTTCTAGGGAGAAAGTTAGAGGAACTGCGGCAAACAAACATGATATTTCTGTTTGTATACATGACATTTTATGCACTTGCATAACGAAAAAAACTTTGCTTTTCTCCAAAACCATTTTTACTGTGATTTTCTCGGTCCATTGCATACGAATTCCACCTCGCTTTGTCCGGATATGACTGGATGAAACCAGAAATATCCGGTTGTGTTTTGGCTTACTACAACCCAGATATTGTGAAAGCCTCTGTGTTTATGTTTTCCGGATACTATCAACGGAATTTATGTTTTTGCATGTTATTTATCAGGGAACATTTAATTTTGTGCTGGGAAACACTAATTGGTTCCACATGGAGACACCAGTCTACACATTCGTATTTTCTAGGGTGAAAGCTAGAGGAACTGCGGCAAACAAACATGATATTTCTGTTTGTATAGATGACATTTTATGCACTTTCCTAAAGAAAAGACTTTGCTTTTCTCCAAAACCATTTTTCCTGTGATATTCTCGATCCATTACATATGAATTCCACCCCACTTTGTCCGGATATGAGTGGATGAAACCAGAAATATCCGGTTGTGTTTTGTCTTACTATATCCCAGATATTGCTACAGCCTCAGTGTCTGTGTTTTCTGGATATTATCGATGGATTTTATTGTTTTGAATGTTTTTATCAGGGAACCTTTAATTTTGTACCATAGAAACACTAATTGGTTCCACATGGAGACACCAGTAACACATTCCTATGTTCTAGGGAGAAAGCTTGAGGAACTGCAAATCGATATGATATGTCTGTTTGTATAGATGACATTTTATGCACTTGCGATGGAAAAGACTTTTTGCCTTTCTCTAAAACCATTTTTACTGTGATTTTGTTGGTCCATTGCATACGAATTCCAACCCACTTTGTCCGGATATGACTGGATGAAACCAGAAATATCCGGTTGTGTTTTGGCTAACTCAATCCCAGGTATTGTGAAACCTTCTTATTTGTGTTCTCCGGATATTATGAACGGATTTTATGGTTTTGCATGTTTTTTATCAGGGAACATTTAATTTTGTACCGTAGAAACACTAATTGGTTCCACACGGAGACACCAGCTCTACACATTTGTATTTTCTAGGGAGAAAGCTAGAGGAACTGCGGCAAACAAACATGATATTTCTGTTTGTATAGATGACATTTTATGCACTTTCCTAAGAAAAAGACTTTACTTTTCTCCAAAACCATTTTTGCTGTGATTTTCTCGGTCCATTGCATACGAATTCCACCTCACTTTGTCCGGATATGACTGGATGAAACCAGAAATATCCGTTTTCTTTTTTTTGGCTTACTATATCCCAGATATTACTACAGACTCTGTGTTTGTGTTTTCTGGATATTATCGATGGATTATATTGTTTTGAATGTTTTTATCAGGGAACACTTAATTTTGTGCTGGGAAACACTAATTGGTTCCACATGGAGACACCAGTCTACACATTCGTATTTTCTAGGGAGAAAGCTAGAATAACTGCGGTAAACAAACATGATGTTTCTGTTTGTATAGATGACATTTTATGCACTGGCTTAAGGAAAAGACTTTGTTTTACTCCAAAACCATTTTTACTGCGATTTTCCCGGTTCATTGCATACGAATTCCACCAAACTTAGTCCGGATATGACTGGATGAAACCAGAAATATCTGGTTGTGTTTTGGCTAACTCAATCCCAGATATTGTGAAAGCTTCTTTATTGGTGTTTTCCGGATATTATGAACGGATTTTATGGTTTTGCATGTTTTTTATCAGGGAACATTTAATTTTGTACCTTAGAAACACTAATAGGTTCAACATGGAGACACCAGTCTACACATTCGTATGTTCTAGGGAGAAAGTTAGAGGAACTGCGGCAAACAAACATGATATTTCTGTTTGTATACATGACATTTTATGCACTTGCATAACGAAAAAAACTTTGCTTTTCTCCAAAACCATTTTTACTGTGATTTTCTCGGTCCATTGCATACGAATTCCACCTCGCTTTGTCCGGATATGACTGGATGAAACCAGAAATATCCGGTTGTGTTTTGGCTTACTACAACCCAGATATTGTGAAAGCCTCTGTGTTTATGTTTTCCGGATACTATCAACGGAATTTATGTTTTTGCATGTTATTTATCAGGGAACATTTAATTTTGTGCTGGGAAACACTAATTGGTTCCACATGGAGACACCAGCTCTACACATTCGTATGTTCTAGGGAGAAAGCTAGAGGAACTGCGGCAAACAAACATGATATTTCTGTTTGTATAGATGACATTTTATGCACTTTCCTAAAGAAAAGACTTTGCTTTTCTCCAAAACCATTTTTCCTGTGATATTCTCCATCCATTACATATGAATTCCACCCCACTTTGTCCGGATATGAGTGGATGAAACCAGAAATATCCGGTTGTGTTTTGTCTTAAGATATCCCAGATATTGCTACAGCCTCAGTGTCTGTGTTTTCTGGATATTATCGATGGCTTTTATTGTTTTGAATGTTTTTATCAGGGAACATTTAATTTTGTACCGTAGAAACACTAATTGGTTCCACATGGAGACACCAGGAACACATTCCTATGTTCTAGGGAGAAAGCTTGAGGAACTGCAAATCGATATGATATGTCTGTTTGTATAGATGACATTTTATGCACTTGCGATGGAAAAGACTTTTTGCCTTTCTCTAAAACCATTTTTACTGTGATTTTGTTGGTCCATTGCATACGAATTCCAACCCACTTTGTCCGGATATGACTGGATGAAACCAGAAATATCCGGTTGTGTTTTGGCTTACTACAACCCAGATATTGTGAAAGCCTCTGTGTTTATGTTTCCGGATATATCAACGGAATTTATGTTTTTGCATGTTATTTATCAGGGAACATTTAATTTGTGCTGGGAAACACTAATTGGTTGCACACGGAGACACCAGCTCTACACATTTGTATTTTCTAGGGAGAAAGCTAGAGGAACTGCGGCAAACAAACATGATATTTCTGTTTGTATAGATGACATTTTATGCACTTTCCTAAGAAAAAGACTTTACTTTTCTCCAAAACCATTTTTACTGTGATTTTCTCGGTCCATTGCATACGAATTCCACCTCGCTTTGTCCGGATATGACTGGATGAAACCAGAAATATCTGGTTGTGTTTTGGCTTACTACAACCCAGATATTGTGAAAGCCTCTGTGTTTATGTTTTCCGGATATTATCAACGGAATTTATGTTTTTGCATGTTATTTATCAGGGAACATTTAATTTTGTGCTGGGAAACACTAATTGGTTCCACATGGAGACACCAGCTCTACACATTCGTATTTTCTAGGGAGAAAGCTAGAGGAACTGCGGCAAACAAACATGATATTTCTGTTTGTATAGATGACATTTTATGCACTTTCCTAAAGAAAAGACTTTGCTTTTCTCCAAAACCATTTTTCCTGTGATATTCTCGATCCATTACATATGAATTCCACCCCACTTTGTCCGGATATGAGTGGATGAAACCAGAAATATCCGGTTGTGTTTTGTCTTACTATATCCCAGATATTGCTACAGCCTCAGTGTCTGTGTTTTCTGGACATTATCGATGGATTTTATTGTTTTGAATGTTTTTATCAGGGAACATTTAATTTTGTACCGTAGAAACACTAATTGGTTCCACATGGAGACACCAGTAACACATTCCTATGTTCTAGGGAGAAAGCTTGAGGAACTGCAAATCGATATGATAAGTCTGTTTGTATAGATGACATTTTATGCACTTGCAATGGAAAAGACTTTTTGCCTTTTTCTAAAACCATTTTTACTGTGATTTTGTTGGTCCATTGCATACGAATTCCAACCCACTTTGTCCGGATATGACTGGATGAAACCAGAAATATCCGGTTGTGTTTTGGCTAACTCAATCCCAGATATTGTGAAAGCTTCTGTATTTGTGTTCTCCGGATATTATGAACGGATTTTATGGTTTTGCATGTTTTTTTTCAGGGAACATTTAATTTTGTACCGTAGAAACACTAATTGGTTCCACACGGAGACACCAGCTCTACACATTTGTATTTTCTAGGGAGAAAGCTAGAGGAACTGCGGCAAACAAACATGATATTTCTGTTTGTATAGATGACATTTTATGCACTTTCCTAAGAAAAAGACTTTACTTTTCTCCAAAACCATTTTTACTGTGATTTTCTCGGTCCATTGCATACGAATTCCACCTCACTTTGTCCGGATATGACTGGATGAAACCAGAAATATCCGTTTTCTTTTTTTTTGGCTTACTATATCCCAGATATTACTACAGACTCTGTGTTTGTGTTTTCTGGATATTATCGATGGATTATATTGTTTTGAATGTTTTTATCAGGGAACACTTAATTTTGTGCTGGGAAAAACTAATTGGTTCCACATGGAGACACCAGTCTACACATTCGTATATTCTAGGGAGAAAGCTAGATTAACTGCGGTAAACAAACATGATGTTTCTGTTTGTATAGATGACATTTTATGCACTGGCTTAAGGAAACGACTTTGTTTTACTCCAAAACCATTTTTACTGCGATTTTCCCGGTTCATTGCATACGAATTCCACCAAACTTAGTCCGGATATGACTGGATGAAACCAGAAATATCCGGTTGTGTTTTGGCTAACTCAATCCCAGATATTGTGAAAGCTTCTGTATTGGTGTTTACCGGATATTATCAAAGGATTTTATGATTTTGCATGTTTTTTATCAGGGAACATTTAATTTTGTACCTTAGAAACACTAATAGGTTCAACATGGAGACACCAGTCTACACATTCGTATGTTCTAGGGAGAAAGTTAGAGGAACTGTGGCAAACAAACATGATATTTCTGTTTGTATAGATGACATTTTATGCACTTGCATAACGAAAAAAAACTTTGCTTTTCTCCAAAACCATTTTTACTGTGATTTTCTCGGTCCATTGCATATGAATTCCACCTCGCTTTGTCCGGATATGACTGGATGAAACCAGAAATATCTGGTTGTGTTTTGGCTTACTACAACCCAGATATTGTGAAAGCCTCTGTGTTTATGTTTTCCGGATATTATCAACGGAATTTATGTTTTTGCATGTTATTTATCAGGGAACATTTAATTTTGTGCTGGGAAACACTAATTGGTTCCACATGGAGACACCAGCTCTACACATTTGTATGTTCTAGGGAGAAAGCTAGAGGAACTGCGGCAAACAAACATGATATTTCTGTTTGTATAGATGACATTTTATGCACTTTCCTAAAGAAAAGACTTTGCTTTTCTCCAAAACCATTTTTCCTGTGATATTCTCCATCCATTACATATGAATTCCACCCGACTTTGTCCGGATATGAGTGGATGAAACCAGAAATATCCGGTTGTGTTTCGTCTTACTATATCCCAGATATTGCTACAGCCTCAGTGTCTGTGTTTTCTGGATATTATCGATGGCTTTTATTGTTTTGAATGTTTTTATCAGGGAACATTTAATTTTGTACCGTAGAAACACTAATTGGTTCCACATGGAGACACCAGTAACACATTCCTATGTTCTAGGGAGAAAGCTTGAGGAACTGCAAATCGATATGATATGTCTGTTTGTATAGATGACATTTTATGCACTTGCGATGGAAAAGACTTTTTGCCTTTCTCTAAAACCATTTTTACTGTGATTTTGTTGGTCCATTGCATACGAATTCCAACCCACTTTGTCCGGATATGACTGGATGAAACCAGAAATATCCGGTTGTGTTTTGGCTAACTCAATCCCAGATATTGTGAAAGCTTCTGTATTTGTGTTCTCCGGATATTATGAACGGATTTTATGGTTTTGCATGTTTTTTATCAGGGAACATTTAATTTTGTACCGTAGAAACACTAATTGGTTCCACACGGAGACACCAGCTCTACACATTTGTATTTTCTAGGGAGAAAGCTAGAGGAACTGCGGCAAACAAACATGATATTTCTGTTTGTATAGATGACATTTTATGCACTTTCCTAAGAAAAAGACTTTACTTTTCTCCAAAACCATTTTTACTATGATTCTCTCGGTCCATTGCATACGAATTCCACCTCACTTTGTCCGGATATGACTGGATGAAACCAGAAATATCCGTTTTCTTTTTTTTTGGCTTACTATATCCCAGATATTACTACAGACTCTGTGTTTGTGTTTTCTGGATATTATCGATGGATTATATTGTTTTGAATGTTTTTATCAGGGAACATTTAATTTTGTGCTGGGAAACACAATTGGTTCCACATGGAGACACCAGTCTACACATTCGTATTTTCTAGGGAGAAAGCTAGAATAACTGCGGTAAACAAACATGATGTTTCTGTTTGTATAGATGACATTTTATGCACTGGCTTAAGGAAAAGACTTTGTTTTACTCCAAAACCATTTTTACTGCGATTTTCCCGGTTCATTGCATACGAATTCCACCAAACTTAGTCCGGATATGACTGGATGAAACCAGAAATATCCGGTTGTGTTTTGGCTAACTCAATCCCAGATATTGTGAAAGCTTCTGTATTGGTGTTTTCCGGATATTATCAACGGATTTTATGGTTTTGCATGTTTTTTATCAGGGAACCTTTAATTTTGTACCGTAGAAACACTAATTGGTTCCACATGGAGACACCAGTAACACATTCCTATGTTCTAGGGAGAAAGCTTGAGGAACTGCAAATCGATATGATATGTCTGTTTGTATAGATGACATTTTATGCACTTGCGATGGAAAAGACTTTTTGCCTTTCTCTAAAACCATTTTTACTGTGATTTTGTTGGTCCATTGCATACGAATTCCAACCCACTTTGTCCGGATATGACTGGATGAAACCAGAAATATCCGGTTGTGTTTTGGCTAACTCAATCCCAGATATTGTGAAAGCTTCTGTATTTGTGTTCTCTGGATATTATGAACGGATTTTATGGTTTTGCATGTTTTTTATCAGGGAACATTTAATTTTGTACCGTAGAAACACTAATTGGTTCCACACGGAGACACCAGCTCTACACATTTGTATTTTCTAGGGAGAAAGCTAGAGGAACTGCGGCAAACAAACATGATATTTCTGTTTGTATAGATGACATTTTATGCACTTTCCTAACAAAAAGACTTTACTTTTCTCCAAAACCATTTTTACTGTGATTTTCTCGGTCCATTGCATACGAATTCCACCTCGCTTTGTCCGGATATGACTGGATGAAACCAGAAATATCTGGTTGTGTTTTGGCTTACTACAACCCAGATATTGTGAAAGCCTCTGTGTTTATGTTTTCCGGATATTATCAATGGAATTTATGTTTTTGCATGTTATTTATCAGGGAACATTTAATTTTGTGCTGGGAAAAACTAATTGGTTCCACATGGAGACACCAGTCTACACATTCGTATATTCTAGGGAGAAAGCTAGATTAACTGCGGTAAACAAACATGATGTTTCTGTTTGTATAGATGACATTTTATGCACTGGCTTAAGGAAAAGACTTTGTTTTACTCCAAAACCATTTTTACTGCGATTTTCCCGGTTCATTGCATACGAATTCCACCAAACTTAGTCCGGATATGACTGGATGAAACCAGAAATATCCGGTTGTGTTTTGGCTAACTCAATCCCAGATATTGTGAAAGCTTCTGTATTGGTGTTTACCGGATATTATCAAAGGATTTTATGATTTTGCATGTTTTTTATCAGGGAACATTTAATTTTGTACCTTAGAAACACTAATAGGTTCAACATGGAGACACCAGTCTACACATTCGTATGTTCTAGGGAGAAAGTTAGAGGAACTGCGGCAAACAAACATGATATTTCTGTTTGTATAGATGACATTTTATGCACTTGCATAACGAAAAAAATCTTTGCTTTTCTCCAAAACCATTTTTACTGTGATTTTCTCGGTCCATTGCATATGAATTCCACCTCGCTTTGTCCGGATATGACTGGATGAAACCAGAAATATCCGGTTGTGATTTGGCTTACTACAACCCAGATATTGTGAAAGCCTCTGTGTTTATGTTTTTCGGATATTATCAACGGAATTTATGTTTTTGCATGTTATTTATCAGGCAACATTTAATTTTGTGCTGGGAAACACTAATTGGTTCCACATGGAGACACCAGCTCTACACATTTGTATGTTCTAGGGAGAAAGCTAGAGGAACTGCGGCAAACAAACATGATATTTCTGTTTGTATAGATGACATTTTATGCACTTTCCTAAAGAAAAGACTTTGCTTTTCTCCAAAACCATTTTTCCTGTGATATTCTCGATCCATTACATATGAATTCCACCCCACTTTGTCCGGATATGAGTGGATGAAACCAGAAATATCCGGTTGTGTTTCGTCTTACTATATCCCAGATATTGCTACAGCCTCAGTGTCTGTGTTTTCTGGATATTATCGATGGCTTTTATTGTTTTGAATGTTTTTATCAGGGAACATTTAATTTTGTACCGTAGAAACACTAATTGGTCCCACATGGAGACACCAGTAACACATTCCTATGTTCTAGGGAGAAAGCTTGAGGAACTGCAAATCGATATGATATGTCTGTTTGTATAGATGACATTTTATGCACTTGCGATGGAAAAGACTTTTTGCCTTTCTCTAAAACCATTTTTACTGTGATTTTCTCGGTCCATTGCATACGAATTCCAACCCACTTTGTCCGGATATGACTGGATGAAACCAGAAATATCCGGTTGTGATTTGGCTTACTACAACCCAGATATTGTGAAAGCCTCTGTGTTTATGTTTTTCGGATATTATCAACGGAATTTATGTTTTTGCATGTTATTTATCAGGCAACATTTAATTTTGTGCTGGGAAACACTAATTGGTTCCACATGGAGACACCAGCTCTACACATTTGTATGTTCTAGGGAGAAAGCTAGAGGAACTGCGGCAAACAAACATGATATTTCTGTTTGTATAGATGACATTTTATGCACTTTCCTAAAGAAAAGACTTTGCTTTTCTCCAAAACCATTTTTCCTGTGATATTCTCGATCCATTACATATGAATTCCACCCCACTTTGTCCGGATATGAGTGGATGAAACCAGAAATATCCGGTTGTGTTTTGTCTTACTATATCCCAGATATTGCTACAGCCTCAGTGTCTGTGTTTTCTGGATATTATCGATGGCTTTTATTGTTTTGAATGTTTTTATCAGGGAACATTTAATTTTGTACCGTAGAAACACTAATTGGTTCCACATGGAGACACCAGTAACACATTCCTATGTTCTAGGGAGAAAGCTTGAGGAACTGCAAATCGATATGATATGTCTGTTTGTATAGATGACATTTTATGCACTTGCGATGGAAAAGACTTTTTGCCTTTCTCTAAAACCATTTTTACTGTGATTTTGTTGGTCCATTGCATACGAATTCCAACCCACTTTGTCCGGATATGACTGGATGAAACCAGAAATATCCGGTTGTGTTTTGGCTAACTCAATCCCAGATATTGTGAAAGCTTCTGTATTTGTGTTCTCCGGATATTATGAACGGATTTTATGGTTTTGCATGTTTTTTTTCAGGGAACATTTAATTTTGTACCGTAGAAACACTAATTGGTTCCACACGGAGACACCAGCTCTACACATTTGTATTTTCTAGGGAGAAAGCTAGAGGAACTGCGGCAAACAAACATGATATTTCTGTTTGTATAGATGACATTTTATGCACTTTCCTAAGAAAAAGACTTTACTTTTCTCCAAAACCATTTTTACTGTGATTTTCTCGGTCCATTGCATACGAATTCCACCTCACTTTGTCCGGATATGACTGGATGAAACCAGAAATATCCGTTTTCTTTTTTTTTGGCTTACTATATCCCAGATATTACTACAGACTCTGTGTTTGTGTTTTCTGGATATTATCGATGGATTATATTGTTTTGAATGTTTTTATCAGGGAACACTTAATTTTGTGCTGGGAAACACTAATTGGTTCCACATGGAGACACCAGTCTACACATTCGTATATTCTAAGGAGAAAGCTAGATTAACTGCGGTAAACAAACATGATGTTTCTGTTTGTATAGATGACATTTTATGCACTGGCTTAAGGAAAAGACTTTGTTTTACTCCAAAACCATTTTTACTGCGATTTTCCCGGTTCATTGCATACGAATTCCACCAAACTTAGTCCGGATATGACTGGATGAAACCAGAAATATCCGGTTGTGTTTTGGCTAACTCAATCCCAGATATTGTGAAAGCTTCTGTATTGGTGTTTTCCGGATATTATCAACGGATTTTATGATTTTGCATGTTTTTTATCAGGGAACATTTAATTTTGTACCTTAGAAACACTAATAGATTCAACATGGAGACACCAGTCTACACATTCGTATTTTCTAGGGAGAAAGCTAGAGGAATTGCGGCAAACAAACATGATATTTCTGTTTGTATAGATGACATTTTATGCACTTGCATAACGAAAAAAAACTTTGCTTTTCTCCAAAACCATTTTTCCTGTGATATTCTCGATCCATTACATATGAATTCCACCCCACTTTGTCCGGATATGAGTGGATGAAACCAGAAATATCCGGTTGTGTTTTGTCTTACTATATCCCAGATATTGCTACAGCCTCAGTGTCTGTGTTTTCTGGATATTATCGATGGATTTTATTGTTTTGAATGTTTTTATCAGGGAACCTTTAATTTTGTACCGTAGAAATACAATTTGGTTCCACATGGAGACACCAGTAACACATTCCTATGTTCTAGGGAGAAAGCTTGAGGAACTGCAAATCGATATGATATGTCTGTTTGTATAGATGACATTTTATGCACTTGCGATGGAAAAGACTTTTTGCCTTTCTCTAAAACCATTTTTACTGTGATTTTGTTAGTCCATTGCATACGAATTCCAACCCACTTTGTCCGGATATGACTGGATGAAACCAGAAATATCCGGTTGTGATTTGGCTTACTACAACCCAGATATTGTGAAAGCCTCTGTGTTTATGTTTTCCGGATATTATCAACGGAATTTATGTTTTTGCATGTTATTTATCAGGGAACATTTAATTTTGTGCTGGGAAACACTAATTGGTTCCACACGGAGACACCAGCTCTACACATTTGTATGTTCTAGGGAGAAAGCTAGAGGAACTGCGGCAAACAAACATGATATTTCTGTTTGTATAGATGACATTTTATGCACTTTCCTAACAAAAAGACTTTACTTTTCTCCAAAACCATTTTTACTGTGATTTTCTCGGTCCATTGCATATGAATTCCACCTCGCTTTGTCCGGATATGACTGGATGAAACCAGAAATATCTGGTTGTGTTTTGGCTTACTACAACCCAGATATTGTGAAAGCCTCTGTGTTTATGTTTTCCGGATATTATCAACGGAATTTATGTTTTTGCATGTTATTTATCAGGGAACATTTAATTTTGTGCTGGGAAACACTAATTGGTTCCACATGGAGACACCAGCTCTACACATTCGTATTTTCTAGGGAGAAAGCTAGAGGAACTGCGGCAAACAAACATGATATTTCTGTTTGTATAGATGACATTTTATGCACTTTCCTAAAGAAAAGACTTTGCTTTTCTCCAAAACCATTTTTCCTGTGATATTCTCCATCCATTACATATGAATTCCACCCCACTTTGTCCGGATATGACTGGATGAAACCAGAAATATCCGGTTGTGTTTTGTCTTACTATATCCCAGATATTGCTACAGCCTCAGTGTCTGTGTTTTCTGGATATTATCGATGGCTTTTATTGTTTTGAATGTTTTTATCAGGGAACATTTAATTTTGTACCGTAGAAACACTAATTGGTTCCACATGGAGACACCAGTAACACATTCCTATGTTCTAGGGAGAAAGCTTGAGGAACTGCAAATCGATATGATATGTCTTTTTGTATAGATGACATTTTATGCACTTGCGATGGAAAAGACTTTTTGCCTTTCTCTAAAACCATTTTTACTGTGATTTTGTTGGTCCATTGCATACGAATTCCAACCCACTTTGTCCGGATATGACTGGATGAAACCAGAAATATCCGGTTTTTTTTTTTGCTAACTCAATCCCAGATATTGTGAAAGCTTCTGTATTTGTGTTCTCCGGATATTATGAATGGATTTTATGGTTTTGCATGTTTTTTATCAGGGAACATTTAATTTTGTACCGTAGAAACACTAATTGGTTCCACACGGAGACACCAGCTCTACACATTTGTATTTTCTAGGGAGAAAGCTAGAGGAACTGCGGCAAACAAACATGATATTTCTGTTTGTATAGATGACATTTTATGCACTTTCCTAAGAAAAAGACTTTACTTTTCTCCAAAACCATTTTTACTATGATTCTCTCGGTCCATTGCATACGAATTCCACCTCACTTTGTCCGGATATGACTGGATGAAACCAGAAATATCCGTTTTCTTTTTTTTTGGCTTACTATATCCCAGATATTACTACAGACTCTGTGTTTGTGTTTTCTGGATATTATCGATGGCTTTTATTGTTTTGAATGTTTTTATCAGGGAATATTTAATTTTGTACCGTAGAAACACTAATTGGTTCCACATGGAGACACCAGTAACACATTCGTATTTTCTAGGGAGAAAGCTAGAGGAACTGCGGCAAACAAACATGATATTTCTGTTTGTATAGATGACATTTTATGCACTTTCCTAAAGAAAAGACTTTGCTTTTCTCCAAAACCATTTTTCCTGTGATTTTCTCGGTCCATTACATATGAATTCCACCCCACTTTGTCCGGATATGACTGGATGAAACCAGAAATATCCGTTTTCTTTTTTTTTTGGCTTACTATATCCCAGATATTACTACAGACACTGTGTCTGTGTTTTCTGGATATTATCGATGGATTATATTGTTTTGAATGTTTTTATCAGGGAACATTTAATTTTGTGCTGGGAAACACTAATTGGTTCCACATGGAGACACCAGTCTACACATTCGTATTTTCTAGGGAGAAAGCTAGAATAACTGCGCTAAACAAACATGATGTTTCTGTTTGTATAGATGACATTTTATGCACTGGCTTAAGGAAAAGACTTTGTTTTACTCCAAAACCATTTTTACTGCGATTTTCCCGGTTCATTGCATACGAATTCCACCAAACTTAGTCCGGATATGACTGGATGAAACCAGAAATATCCGGTTGTGTTTTGGCTAACTCAATCCCTGATATTGTGAAAGCTTCTGTATTGGTGTTTTCCGGATATTATCAACGGATTTTATGGATTTGCATGTTTTTTATCAGGGAACATTTAATTTTGTACCTTAGAAACACTAATAGGTTCAACATGGAGACACCAGTCTACACATTCGTATGTTCTAGGGAGAAAGTTAGAGGAACTGCGGCAAACAAACATGATATTTCTGTTTGTATACATGACATTTTATGCACTTGCATAACGAAAAAAACTTTGCTTTTCTCCAAAACCATTTTTACTGTGATTTTCTCGGTCCATTGCATACGAATTTCACCTCGCTTTGTCCGGATATGACTGGATGAAACCAGAAATATCCGGTTGTGATTTGGCTTACTACAACCCAGATATTGTGAAAGCCTCTGTGTTTATGTTTTCCGGATATTATCAACGGAATTTATGTTTTTGCATGTTATTTATCAGGGAACATTTAATTTTGTGCTGGGAAACACTAATTGGTTCCACATGGAGACACCAGCTCTACACATTCGTATTTTCTAGGGAGAAAGCTAGAGGAACTGCGGCAAAAAAACATGATATTTCTGTTTGTATAGATGACATTTTATGCACTTTCCTAAAGAAAAGACTTTGCTTTTCTCCAAAACCATTTTTCCTGTGATATTCTCGATCCATTACATATGAATTCCACCCCACTTTGTCCGGATATGAGTGGATGAAACCAGAAATATCCGGTTGTGTTTTGTCTTACTATATCCCAGATATTGCTACAGCCTCAGTGTCTGTGATTTCTGGATATTATCGATGGATTTTATTGTTTTGAATGTTTTTATCAGGGAACCTTTAATTTTGTACCGTAGAAATACAATTTGGTTCCACATGGAGACACCAGTAACACATTCCTATGTTCTAGGGAGAAAGCTTGAGGAACTGCAAATCGATATGATATGTCTGTTTGTATAGATGACATTTTATGCACTTGCGATGGAAAAGACTTTTTGCCTTTCTCTAAAACAATTTTTACTGTGATTTTGTTGGTCCATTGCATACGAATTCCAACCCACTTTGTCCGGATATGACTGGATGAAACCAGAAATATCCGGTTGTGTTTTGGCTTACTACAACCCAGATATTGTGAAAGCCTCTGTGTTTATGTTTCCGGATATTATCAACGGAATTTATGTTTTTGCATGTTATTTATCAGGGAACATTTAATTTTGTGCTGGGAAACACTAATTGGTTCCACATGGAGACACCAGTCTACACATTCGTATTTTCTAGGGAGAAAGCTAGAATAACTGCGCTAAACAAACATGATGTTTCTGTTTGTATAGATGACATTTTATGCACTGGCTTAAGGAAAAGACTTTGTTTTACTCCAAAACCATTTTTACTGCGATTTTCCCGGTTAATTGCATACGAATTCCACCAAACTTAGTCCGGATATGACTGGATGAAACCAGAAATATCCGGTTGTGTTTTGGCTAACTCAATCCCAGATATTGCGATGGACTCTGTGTTTGTGTTTTCTGGACATTATCAACGGACTTTATTGTTTTGAATGTTTTTATCAGGGAACATTTAATTTTGTACCTTAGAAACACTAATAGGTTCAACATGGAGACACCAGTCTACACATTCGTATATTCTAGGGAGAAAGTTAGAGGAACTGCGGCAAACAAACATGATATTTCTGTTTGTATACATGACATTTTATGCACTTGCATAACGAAAAAAACTTTGCTTTTCTCCAAAACCATTTTTACTGTGATTTTCTCGGTCCATTGCATACGAATTTCACCTCGCTTTGTCCGGATATGACTGGATGAAACCAGAAATATCCGGTTGTGATTTGGCTTACTACAACCCAGATATTGTGAAAGCCTCTGTGTTTATGTTTTCCGGATATTATCAACGGAATTTATGTTTTTGCATGTTATTTATCAGGGAACATTTAATTTTGTGCTGGGAAACACTAATTGGTTCCACATGGAGACACCAGCTCTACACATTCGTATTTTCTAGGGAGAAAGCTAGAGGAACTGCAGCATACAAACATGATATTTCTGTTTGTATAGATGACATTTTATGCACTTTCCTAAAGAAAAGACTTTGCTTTTCTCCAAAACCATTTTTCCTGTGATATTCTCGATCCATTACATATGAATTCCACCCCACTTTGTCCGGATATGAGTGGATGAAACCAGAAATATCCGGTTGTGTTTTGTCTTACTATATCCCAGATATTGCTACAGCCTCAGTGTCTGTGATTTCTGGATATTATCGATGGATTTTATTGTTTTGAATGTTTTTATCAGGGAACCTTTAATTTTGTACCGTAGAAATACAATTTGGTTCCACATGGAGACACCAGGAACACATTCCTATGTTCTAGGGAGAAAGCTTGAGGAACTGCAAATCGATATGATATGTCTGTTTGTATAGATGACATTTTATGCACTTGCGATGGAAAAGACTTTTTGCCTTTCTCTAAAACCATTTTTACTGTGATTTTGTTGGTCCATTGCATACGAATTCCAACCCACTTTGTCCGGATATGACTGGATGAAACCAGAAATATCCGGTTGTGTTTTGGCTTACTACAACCCAGATATTGTGAAAGCCTCTGTGTTTATGTTTCCGGATATTATCAACGGAATTTATGTTTTTGCATGTTATTTATCAGGGAACATTTAATTTTGTGCTGGGAAACACTAATTGGTTCCACATGGAGACAGCAGTCTACACATTCGTATTTTCTAGGGAGAAAGCTAGAATAACTGCGGTAAACAAACATGATGTTTCTGTTTGTATAGATGACATTTTATGCACTGGCTTAAGGAAAAGACTTTGTTTTACTCCAAAACCATTTTTACTGCGATTTTCCCGGTTCATTGCATACGAATTCCACCAAACTTAGTCCGGATATGACTGGATGAAACCAGAAATATCCGGTTGTGTTTTGGCTAACTCAATCCCAGATATTGCGACGGACTCTGTGTTTGTGTTTTCTGGACATTATCAACGGACTTTATTGTTTTGAATGTTTTTATCAGGGAACATTTAATTTTGTACCTTAGAAACACTAATAGGTTCAACATGGAGACACCAGTCTACACATTCGTATGTTCTAGGGAGAAAGTTAGAGGAACTGCGGCAAACAAACATGATATTTCTGTTTGTATACATGACATTTTATGCACTTGCATAACGAAAAAAACTTTGCTTTTCTCCAAAACCATTTTTACTGTGATTTTCTTGGTCCATTGCATACGAATTCCACCTTGCTTTGTCCGGATATGACTGGATGAAACCAGAAATATCCGGTTGTGATTTGGCTTACTACAACCCAGATATTGTGAATGCCTCTGTGTTTATGTTTTCCGGATATTATCAACGGAATTTATGTTTTTGCATGTTATTTATCAGGGAACATTTAATTTTGTGCTGGGAAACACTAATTGGTTCCACATGGAGACACCAGCTCTACACATTCGTATTTTCTAGGGAGAAAGCTAGAGGAACTGCGGCAAACAAACATGATATTTCTGTTTGTATAGATGACATTTTATGCACTTTCCTAAAGAAAAGACTTTGCTTTTCTCCAAAACCATTTTTCCTGTGATATTCTCCATCCATTACATATGAATTCCACCCCACTTTGTCCGGATATGAGTGGATGAAACCAGAAATATCCGGTTGTGTTTTGTCTTACTATATCCCAGATATTGCTACAGCCTCAGTCTGTGTTTTCTGGATATTATCGATGGATTTTATTGTTTTGAATGTTTTTATCAGGGAACATTTAATTTTGTACCGTAGAAACACTAATTGGTTCCACATGGTGACACCAGGAACACATTCCTATGTTCTAGGGAGAAAGCTTGAGGAACTGCAAATCGATATGATATGTCTGTTTGTATAGATGACATTTTATGCACTTGCGATGGAAAAGACTTTTTGCCTTTCTCTAAAACCATTTTTACTGTGATTTTGTTGGTCCATTGCATACGAATTCCAACCCACTTTGTCCGGATATGACTGGATGAAACCAGAAATATCCGGTTGTGTTTTGGCTTACTACAACCCAGATATTGTGAAAACCTCTGTGTTTATGTTTCCGGATATTATCAAAGGAATTTATGTTTTTGCATGTTATTTATCAGGGAACATTTAATTTTGTGCTGGGAAACACTAATTGGTTCCACACGGAGACACCAGCTCTACACATTTGTATTTTCTAGGGAGAAAGCTAGAGGAACTGCGGCAAACAAACATGATATTTCTGTTTGTATAGATGACATTTTATGCACTTTCCTAACAAAAAGACTTTACTTTTCTCCAAAACCATTTTTACTGTGATTTTCTCGGTCCATTGCATACGAATTCCACCTCACTTTGTCCGGATATGACTGGATGAAACCAGAAATATCCGTTTTCTTTTTTTTTGGCTTACTATATCCCAGATATTACTACACTCTGTGTTTGTGTTTTCTGGATATTATTGATGGATTATATTGTTTTGAATGTTTTTATCAGGCAACACTGAATTTTGTGCTGGGAAACACTAATTCGTTCCACATGGAGACACCAGTCTACACATTCGTATTTTCTAGGGAGAAAGCTAGAATAACTGCGGTAAACAAACATGATGTTTCTGTTTGTATAGATGACATTTTATGCACTGGCTTAAGGAAAAGACTTTGTTTTACTCCAAAACCATTTTTACTGCGATTTTCCCGGTTCATTGCATACGAATTCCACCAAACTTAGTCCGGATATGACTGGATGAAACCAGAAATATCCGGTTGTGTTTTGGCTAAATCAATCCCAGATATTGCGACGGACTCTGTGTTTGTGTTTTCTGGATATTATCGATGGATTTTATTGTTTTGAATGTTTTTATCAGGGAACATTTAATTTTGTACCGTAGAAACACTAATTGGTTCCACATGGAGACACCAGTAACACATTCCTATGTTCTAGGGAGAAAGCTTGAGGAACTGCAAATCGATATGATATGTCTGTTTGTATAGATGACATTTTATGCACTTGCGATGGAAAAGACTTTTTGCCTTTCTCTAAAACCATTTTTACTGTGATTTTGTTGGTCCATTGCATACGAATTCCAACCCACTTTGTCCTGATATGACTGGATGAAACCAGAAATATCCGGTTGTGTTTTGGCTAACTCAATCCCAGATATTGTGAAAGCTTCTGTATTTGTGTTCTCCGGATATTATGAACGGATTTTATGGTTTTGCATGTTTTTTATCAGGGAACATTTAATTTTGTACCGTAGAAACACTAATTGGTTCCACACGGAGACACCAGCTCTACACATTTGTATTTTCTAGGGAGAAAGCTAGAGGAACTGCGGCAAACAAACATGATATTTCTGTTTGTATAGATGACATTTTATGCACTTTCCTAAGAAAAAGACTTTACTTTTCTCCAAAACCATTTTCACTGTGGTTTTCTCAGTCCATTGCATATGAATTCCACCTCACTTTGTCCGGATATGACTGGATGAATCCAGAAATATCCGTTTTCTTTTTTTTTTGCTTACTATATCCCAGATATTATTACAGACTCTGTGTTTCTGTTTTCTGGATATTATCGATGGATTATATTGTTTTGAATGTTTTTATCAGGGAACACTTAATTTTGTGCTGGGAAACACTAATTGGTTCCACATGGAGACACCAGTCTACACATTCGTATATTCTAGGGAGAAAGCTAGATTAACTGCGGTAAACAACCATGATGTTTCTGTTTGTATAGATGACATTTTATGCACTGGCTTAAGGAAAAGACTTTGTTTTACTCCAAAACCATTTTTACTGCGAATTTCCCGGTTCATTGCATACGAATTCCACCAAATTTAGTCCGGATATGACTGGATGAAACCAGAAATATCCGGTTGTGTTTTAGCTAACTCAATCCCAGATATTGTGAAAGCTTCTGTATTGGTGTTTTCCGGATATTATCAACGGATTTTATGGTTTTGCATGTTTTTTATCAGGGAACATTTAATTTTGTACCGTAGAAACACTAATAGGTTCAACATGGAGACACCAGTCTACACATTCGTATGTTCTAGGGAGAAAGTTAGAGGAACTGCGGCAAACAAACATGATATTTCTGTTTGTATACATGACATTTTATGCACTTGCATAACGAAAAAAACTTTGCTTTTCTCCAAAACCATTTTTACTGTGATTTTCTCGGTCCATTGCATACGAATTCCACCTCGCTTTGTCAGGATATGACTGGATGAAACCAGAAATATCCGGTTGTGTTTTGGCTTACTACAACCCAGATATTGTGAAAGCCTCTGTGTTTATGTTTTCCGGATATTATCAACGGAATTTATGTTTTTGCATGTTATTTATCAGGGAACATTTAATTTTGTGCTGGGAAACACTAATTGGTTCCACATGGAGACACCAGCTCTACACATTCGTATGTTCTAGGGAGAAAGCTAGAGGAACTGCGGCAAACAAACATGATATTTCTGTTTGTATAGATGACATTTTATGCACTTTCCTAAAGAAAAGACTTTGCTTTTCTCCAAAACCATTTTTCCAGTGATATTCTCGATCCATTACATATGAATTCCACCCCACTTTGTCCGGATATGAGTGGATGAAACCAGAAATATCCGGTTGTGTTTTGTCTTACTATATCCCAGATATTGCTACAGCCTCAGTGTCTGTGTTTTCTGGATATTATCGATGGATTTTATTGTTTTGAATGTTTTTATCAGGGAACATTTAATTTTGTACCATAGAAACACTAATTGGTTCCACATGCAGACACCAGTAACACATTCCTATGTTCTAGGGAGAAAGCTTGAGGAACTGCAAATCGATATGATATGTCTGTTTGTATAGATGACATTTTATGCACTTGCGATGGAAAAGACTTTTTGCCTTTTTCTAAAACCATTTTTACTGTGATTTTGTTGGTCCATTGCATACGAATTCCAACCCACTTTGTCCTGATATGACTGGATGAAACCAGAAATATCCGGTTGTGTTTTGGCTAACTCAATCCCAGATATTGTGAAAGCTTCTGTATTTGTGTTCTCTGGATATTATGAACGGATTTTATGGTTTTGCATGTTTTTTATCAGGGAACATTTAATTTTGTTCCGTAGAAACACTAATTGGTTCCACACAGAGACACCAGCTCTACACATTTGTATTTTCTAGGGAGAAAGCTAGAGGAACTGCGGCAAACAAACATGATATTTCTGTTTGTATAGATGACATTTTATGCACTTTCCTAACAAAAAGACTTTACTTTTCTCCAAAACCATTTTTACTGTGATTTTCTCGGTCCATTGCATACGAATTCCACCTCACTTTGTCCGGATATGACTGGATGAAACCAGAAATATCCGTTTTCTTTTTTTTGGCTTACTATATCCCAGATATTACTACAGACTCAGTGTTTGTGTTTTCTGGATATTATCGATGGATTATATTGTTTTGAATGTTTTTATCAGGGAACACTTAATTTTGTGCTGGGAAACACTAATTGGTTCCACATGGAGACACCAGCTCTACACATTCGTATATTCTAGGGAGAAAGCTAGATTAACTGCGGTAAACAAACATGATGTTTCTGTTTGTATAGATGACATTTTATGCACTGGCTTAAGGAAAAGACTTTGTTTTACTCCAAAACCATTTTTACTGCGATTTTCCCGGTTCATTGCATACGAATTCCACCAAACTTAGTCCGGATATGACTGGATGAAACCAGAAATATCCGGTTGTGTTTTGGCTAAATCAATCCCAGATATTGCGATGGACTCTGTGTTTGTGTTTTCTGGACATTATCAACGGACTTTATTGTTTTGAATGTTTTTATCAGGGAACATTTAATTTTGTACCTTAGAAACACTAATAGGTTCAACATGGAGACACCAGTCTACACATTCGTATGTTCTAGGGAGAAAGTTAGAGGAACTGCGGCAAACAAACATGATATTTCTGTTTGTATACATGATATTTTATGCACTTGCATAACGAAAAAAAACTTTGCTTTTCTCCAAAACCATTTTTACTGTGATTTTCTCGGTCCATTGCATACGAATTCCACCTCGCTTTGTCCAGATATGACTGGATGAAACCAGAAATATCCGGTTGTGTTTTGGCTTACTACAACCCAGATATTGTGAAAGCCTCTGTGTTTATGTTTTCCGGATATTATCAACGGAATTTATGTTTTTGCATGTTATTTATCAGGGAACATTTAATTTTGTGCTGGGAAACACTAATTGGTTCCACATGGAGACACCAGCTCTACACATTCGTATGTTCTAGGGAGAAAGCTAGAGGAACTGCGGCAAACAAACATGATATTTCTGTTTGTATAGATGACATTTTATGCACTTTCCTAAAGAAAAGACTTTGCTTTTCTCCAAAACCATTTTTCCTGTGATATTCTCGATCCATTACATATGAATTCCACCCCACTTTGTCCGGATATGAGTGGATGAAGCCAGAAATATCCGGTTGTGTTTTGTCTTACTATATCCCAGATATTACTACAGACTCTGTGTCTGTGTTTTCTGGATATTATCGATGGATTTTATTGTTTTGAATGTTTTTATCAGGGAACATTTAATTTTGTACCGTAGAAACACTAATTGGTTCCACATGGACACACCAGCAACACATTCCTATGTTTTAGGGAGAAAGCTTGAGGAACTGCAAATCGATATGATATGTCTGTATGTATAGATGACACTTTATGCACTTGCGATGGAAAAGACTTTTTGCCTTTCTCTAAAACCATTTTTACTGTGATTTTGTTGGTCCATTGCATAAGAATTCCAACCCACTTTGTCCGGATATGACTGGATGAAACCAGAAATATCCAGTTGTGTTTTGGCTAACTCAATCCCAGATATTGTGAAAGCTTCTGTATTTGTGTTCTCCGGATATTATGAACGGATTTTATGGTTTTGCATGTTATTTATCAGGGAACATTTAATTTTGTGCTGGGAAACACTAATTGGTTCCACATGGAGACACCAGCTCTACACATTCGTATTTTCTAGGGAGAAAGCTAGAGGAACTGCGGCAAACAAACATGATATTTCTGTTTGTATAGATGACATTTTATGCACTTTCCTAAAGAAAAGACTTTGCTTTTCTCCAAAACCATTTTTCCTGTGATATTCTCGATCCATTACATATGAATTCCACCCCACTTTGTCCGGATATGAGTGGATGAAACCAGAAATATCCGGTTGTGTTTTGTCTTACTATATCGCAGATATTGCTACAGCCTCAGTGTCTGTGTTTTCTGGATATTATCGATGGATTTTATTGTTTTGAATGTTTTTATCAGGGAACATTTAATTTTGTACCGTAGAAACACTAATTGGTTCCACATGGAGACACCAGTAACACATTCCTATGTTCTAGGGAGAAAGCTTGAGGAACTGCAAATCGATATGATATGTCTGTTTGTATAGATGACATTTTATGCACTTGCGATGGAAAAGACTTTTTGCCTTTCTCTAAAACCATTTTTACTGTGATTTTTTTGGTCCATTGCATACGAATTCCAACCCACTTTGTCCGGATATGACTGGATGAAACCAGAAATATCCGGTTGTGTTTTGGCTAACTCAATCCCAGATATTGTGAAAGCTTCTGTATTTGTGTTCTCAGGATATTATGAACGGATTTTATGGTTTTGCATGTTTTTTATCAGGGAACATTTAATTTTGTACCGTAGAAACACTAATTGGTTCCACACGGAGACACCAGCTCTACACATTTGTATTTTCTAGGGAGAAAGCTAGAGGAACTGCGGCAAACAAACATGATATTTCTGTTTGTATAGATGACATTTTATGCACTTTCCTAAGAAAAAGACTTTACTTTTCTCCAAAACCATTTTTACTGTGGTTTTCTCAGTCCATTGCCTACAAATTCCACCTCACTTTGTCCGGATATGACTGGATGAAACCAGAAATATCCGTTTTCTTTTCTTTGGGCTTACTATATCCCAGATATTACTACAGACTCTGCGTTTGTGTTTTCTGGATATTATCGATGGATTATATTGTTTTGAATGTTTTAATCAGGGAACATTTAATTTTGTGCTGGGAAACACTAATTGGTTCCACATGGAGACACCAGTCTACACATTCGTATATTCTAGGGAGAAAGCTAGATTAACTGCGGTAAACAAACATGATGTTTCTGTTTGTATAGATGACATTTTATGCACTGGCTTAAGGAAAAGACTTTGTTTTACTCCAAAACCATTTTTACTGCGAATTTCTCGGTCCATTGCATACGAATTCCACCTCGCTTTGTCCGGATATGTCTGGATGAAACCAGAAATATCCGGTTGTGTTTTAGCTAACTCAATCCCAGATATTGTGAAAGCTTCTGTATTGGTGTTTTCCGGATATTATCAACGGATATTATGGTTTTGCATTTTTTTTATCAGGGAACATTTAATTTTGTACCTTAGAAACACTAATAGGTTCAACATGGAGACACCAGTCTACACATTCGTATGTTCTAGGGAGAAAGTTAGAGGAACTGCGGCAAACAAACATGATATTTCTGTTTGTATACATGACATTTTATGCACTTGCATAACGAAAAAACCTTTGCTTTTCTCCAAAACCATTTTTACTGTGATTTTCTCGGTCCATTGCATACAAATTCCACATCGCTTTGTCCAGATATAACTGGATGAAACCAGAAATATCCGGTTGTGTTTTGGCTTACTACAACCCAGATATTGTGAAAGCCTCTGTGTTTATGTTTTCCGGATATTATCAACGGAATTTATGTTTTTGCATGTTATTTATCAGGGAACATTTAATTTTGTGCTGGGAAACACTAATTGGTTCCACATGGAGACACCAGCTCTACACATTCGTATTTTCTAGGGAGAAAGTTAGAGGAACTGCGGCAAACAAACATGATATTTCTGTTTGTATAGATGACATTTTATGCACTTTCCTAAAGAAAAGACTTTGCTTTTCTCCAAAACCATTTTTCCAGTGATATTCTCGATCCATTACATATGAATTCCACCCCACTTTGTCCGGATATGACTGGATGAAACCAGAAATATCCGGTTGTGTTTTGTCTTACTATATCCCAGATATTGCTACAGCCTCAGTGTCTGTGTTTTCTGGACATTATCGATGGATTTTATTGTTTTGAATGTTTTTATCAGGGAACATTTAATTTTGTAACGTAGAAACACTAATTGGTTCCACATGCAGACACCAGTAACACATTCCTATGTTCTAGGGAGAAAGCTTGAGGAACTGCAAATCGATATGATATGTCTGTTTGTATAGATGACATTTTATGCACTTGCGATGGAAAAGACTTTTTGCCTTTCTCTAAAACCATTTTTACTGTGATTTTGTTGGTCCATTTCATACGAATTCCAACCCACTTTGTCCGGATATGACTGGATGAAACCAGAAATATCCAGTTGTGTTTTGGCTAACTCAATCCCAGATATTGTGAAAGCTTCTGTATTTGTGTTCTCTGGATATTATGAACGGATTTTATGGTTTTGCATGTTTTTTATCAGGGAACATTTAATTTTGTACCGTAGAAACACTAATTGGTTCCACACGGAGACACCAGCTCTACACATTTGTATTTTCTAGGGAGAAAGCTAGAGGAACTGCGGCAAACAAACATGATATTTCTGTTTGTATAGATGACATTTTATGCACTTTCCTAAGAAAAAGACTTTACTTTTCTCCAAAACCATTTTTACTGTGATTTTCTCGGTCCATTGCATACGAATTCCACCTCACTTTGTCCGGATATGACTGGATGAAACCAGAAATATCCGTTTTCTTTTCTTTGGGCTTACTATATCCCAGATATTACTACAGACTCTGTGTTTGTGTTTTCTGGATATTATCGATGGATTATATTGTTTTGAATGTTTTCATCAGGGAACACTTAATTTTGTGCTGGGAAACACTAATTGTTTGCACATGGAGACACCAGTCTACACATTCGTATTTTCTAGGGAGAAAGCTAGAATAACTGCGGTAAACGAACATGATGTTTCTGTTTGTATAGATGAGATTTTATGCACTGGCGTAAGGAAAAGACTTTGTTTTACTCCAAAACCATTTTTACTGCGATTTTCCCGGTTCATTGCATACGAATTCCACCAAACTTAGTCCGGATATGACTGGATGAAACCAGAAATATCCGGTTGTGTTTTGGCTAACTCAATCCCAGATATTGCGACAGACTCTGTGTTTGTGTTTTCTGGACATTATCAACGGACTTTATTGTTTTGAATGTTTTTATCAGGGAACATTTAATTTTGTACCTTAGAAACACTAATAGGTTCAACATGGAGACACCAGTATACACATTCGTATGTTCTAGGGAGAAAGTTAGAGGAACTGCGGCAAACAAACATGATATTTCTGTTTGTATACATGACATTTTATGCACTTGCATAACGAAAAAAACTTTGCTTTACTCCAAAACCATTTTTACTGTGATTTTCTCGGTCCATTGCATACGAATTCCACCTCGCTTTGTCTGGTTATGGCTGGATGAAACCAGAAATATCTGGTTGTGTTTTGGCTTACTACAACCCAGATATTGTGAAAGCCTCTGTGTTTATGTTTTCCGGATATTATCAACGGAATTTATGTTTTTGCATGTTATTTATCAGGGAACATTTAATTTTGTGCTGGGAAACACTAATTGGTTCCACATGGAGACACCATCTCTACACATTCGTATGTTCTAGGGAGAAAGCTAGAGGAACTGCGGCAAACAAACATGATATTTCTGTTTGTATAGATGACATTTTATGCACTTTCCTAAAGAAAAGACTTTGCTTTTCTCCAAAACCATTTTTCCTGTGATATTCTCGATCCATTACATATGAATTCCACCCCCCTTTGTCCGGATATGAGTGGATGAAACCAGAAATATCCGGTTGTGTTTTGTCTTACTATATCCCAGATATTGCTACAGCCTCAGTGTCTGTGTTTTCTGGATATTATCGATGGATTTTATTGTTTTGAATGTTTTTATCAGGGAACCTTTAATTTTGTACCTTAGAAACACTAATTGGTTCCACATGGAGACACCAGTAACACATTCCTATGTTCTAGGGAGAAAGCTTGAGGAACTGCAAATCGATATGATATGTCTGTTTGTATAGATGACATTTTATGCACTTGCGATGGAAAAGACTTTTTGCCTTTCTCTAAAACCATTTTTACTGTGATTTTGTTGGTCCATTGCATACGAATTCCAACCCACTTTGTCCGGATATGACTGGATGAAACCAGAAATATCCGGTTGTGTTTTGGCTAACTCAATCCCAGATATTGTGAAAGCTTCTGTATTTGTGTTCTCTGGATATTATGAACGGATTTTATGGTTTTGCATGTTTTTTATCAGGGAACATTTAATTTTGTACCGTAGAAACACTAATTGGTTCCACACGGAGACACCAGCTCTACACATTTGTATTTTCTAGGGAGAAAGCTAGAGGAACTGCGGCAAACAAACATGATATTTCTGTTTGTATACATGACATTTTATGCACTTTCCTAAGAAAAAGACTTTACTTTTCTCCAAAACCATTTTTACTGTGATTTTCTCGGTCCATTGCATACGAATTCCACCTCACTTTGTCCGGATATGACTGGATGAAACCAGAAATATCCGTTTTCTTTTCTTTGGGCTTACTATATCCCAGATATTACTACAGACACTGTGTCTGTGTTTTCTGGATATTATCGATGGATTATATTGTTTTGAATGTTTTGATCAGGGAACACTTAATTTTGTGCTGGGAAACACTAATTGTTTGCACATGGAGACACCAGTCTACACATTCGTATTTTCTAGGGAGAAAGCTAGAATAACTGCGGTAAACAAACATGATGTTTCTCTTAGTATAGATGACATTTTATGCACTGGCTTAAGGAAAAGACTTTGTTTTACTCCAAAACCATTTTTACTGCGATTTTCCCGGTTCATTGCATACGAATTCCACCAAACTTAGTCCGGATATGACTGGATGAAACCAGAAATATCCGGTTGTGTTTTGGCTAAATCAATCCCAGATATTGCGACGGACTCTGTGTTTGTGTTTTCTGGACATTATCAACGGACTTTATTGTTTTGAATGTTTTTATCAGGGAACATTTAATTTTGTACCTTAGAAACACTAATAGGTTCAACATGGAGACACCAGTCTACACATTCGTATGTTCTAGGGAGAAAGTTAGAGGAACTGCGGCAAACAAACATGATATTTCTGTTTGTATACATGACATTTTATGCACTTGCATAACGAAAAAAACTTTACTTTTCTCCAAAACCATTTTTACTGTGATTTTCTCGGTCCATTGCATACGAATTCCACCTCGCTTTGTCCGGATATGACTGGATGAAACCAGAAATATCCGGTTGTGATTTGGCTTACTACAACCCAGATATTGTGAAAGCCTCTGTGTTTATGTTTTCCGGATATTATCAACGGAATTTATGTTTTTGCATGTTATTTATCAGGGAACATTTAATTTTGTGCTGGGAAACACTAATTGGTTCCACATGGAGACACCAGCTCTACACATTCGTATTTTCTAGGGAGAAAGCTAGAGGAACTGCGGCAAACAAACATGATATTTCTGTTTGTATAGATGACATTTTATGCACTTTCCTAAAGAAAAGACTTTGCTTTTCTCCAAAACCATTTTTCCTGTGATATTCTCGATCCATTACATATGAATTCCACCCCCCTTTGTCCGGATATGAGTGGATGAAACCAGAAATATCCGGTTGTGTTTTGTCTTACTATATCCCAGATATTGCTACAGCCTCAGTGTCTGTGTTTTCTGGATATTATCGATGGATTTTATTGTTTTGAATGTTTTTATCAGGGAACCTTTAATTTTGTACCTTAGAAACACTAATTGGTTCCACATGGAGACACCAGTAACACATTCCTATGTTCTAGGGAGAAAGCTTGAGGAACTGCAAATCGATATGATATGTCTGTTTGTATAGATGACATTTTATGCACTTGCGATGGAAAAGACTTTTTGCCTTTCTCTAAAACCATTTTTACTGTGATTTTGTTGGTCCATTGCATACGAATTCCAACCCACTTTGTCCGGATATGACTGGATGAAACCAGAAATATCCGGTTGTGTTTTGGCTAACTCAATCCCAGATATTGTGAAAGCTTCTGTATTTGTGTTCTCTGGATATTATGAACGGATTTTATGGTTTTGCATGTTTTTTATCAGGGAACATTTAATTTTGTACCGTAGAAACACTAATTGGTTCCACACGGAGACACCAGCTCTACACATTTGTATTTTCTAGGGAGAAAGCTAGAGGAACTGCGGCAAACAAACATGATATTTCTGTTTGTATACATGACATTTTATGCACTTTCCTAAGAAAAAGACTTTACTTTTCTCCAAAACCATTTTTACTGTGATTTTCTCGGTCCATTGCATACGAATTCCACCTCACTTTGTCCGGATATGACTGGATGAAACCAGAAATATCCGTTTTCTTTTCTTTGGGCTTACTATATCCCAGATATTACTACAGACACTGTGTCTGTGTTTTCTGGATATTATCGATGGATTATATTGTTTTGAATGTTTTGATCAGGGAACACTTAATTTTGTGCTGGGAAACACTAATTGTTTGCACATGGAGACACCAGTCTACACATTCGTATTTTCTAGGGAGAAAGCTAGAATAACTGCGGTAAACAAACATGATGTTTCTCTTAGTATAGATGACATTTTATGCACTGGCTTAAGGAAAAGACTTTGTTTTACTCCAAAACCATTTTTACTGCGATTTTCCCGGTTCATTGCATACGAATTCCACCAAACTTAGTCCGGATATGACTGGATGAAACCAGAAATATCCGGTTGTGTTTTGGCTAAATCAATCCCAGATATTGCGACGGACTCTGTGTTTGTGTTTTCTGGACATTATCAACGGACTTTATTGTTTTGAATGTTTTTATCAGGGAACATTTAATTTTGTACCTTAGAAACACTAATAGGTTCAACATGGAGACACCAGTCTACACATTCGTATGTTCTAGGGAGAAAGTTAGAGGAACTGCGGCAAACAAACATGATATTTCTGTTTGTATACATGACATTTTATGCACTTGCATAACGAAAAAAACTTTGCTTTTCTCCAAAACCATTTTTACTGTGATTTTCTCGGTCCATTGCATACGAATTCCACCTCGCTTTGTCCGGATATGACTGGATGAAACCAGAAATATCCGGTTGTGATTTGGCTTACTACAACCCAGATATTGTGAAAGCCTCTGTGTTTATGTTTTCCGGATATTATCAACGGAATTTATGTTTTTGCATGTTATTTATCAGGGAACATTTAATTTTGTGCTGGGAAACACTAATTGGTTCCACATGGAGACACCAGCTCTACACATTCGTATTTTCTAGGGAGAAAGCTAGAGGAACTGCGGCAAACAAACATGATATTTCTGTTTGTATAGATGACATTTTATGCACTTTCCTAAAGAAAAGACTTTGCTTTTCTCCAAAACCATTTTTCCTGTGATATTCTCGATCCATTACATATGAATTCCACCCCACTTTGTCCGGATATGAGTGGATGAAACCAGAAATATCCGGTTGTGTTTTGTCTTACTATATCCCAGATATTGCTACAGCCTCAGTGTCTGTGTTTTCTGGATATTATCGATGGATTTTATTGTTTTGAATGTTTTTATCAGGGAACCTTTAATTTTGTACCTTAGAAACACTAATTGGTTCCACATGGAGACACCAGTAACACATTCCTATGTTCTAGGGAGAAAGCTTGAGGAACTGCAAATCGATATGATATGTCTGTTTGTATAGATGACATTTTATGCACTTGCGATGGAAAAGACTTTTTGCCTTTCTCTAAAACCATTTTTACTGTGATTTTGTTGGTCCATTGCATACGAATTCCAACCCACTTTGTCCGGATATGACTGGATGAAACCAGAAATATCCGGTTGTGTTTTGGCTAACTCAATCCCAGATATTGTGAAAGCTTCTGTATTTGTGTTCTCTGGATATTATGAACGGATTTTATGGTTTTGCATGTTTTTTATCAGGGAACATTTAATTTTGTACCGTAGAAACACTAATTGGTTCCACACGGAGACACCAGCTCTACACATTTGTATTTTCTAGGGAGAAAGCTAGAGGAACTGCGGCAAACAAACATGATATTTCTGTTTGTATACATGACATTTTATGCACTTTCCTAAGAAAAAGACTTTACTTTTCTCCAAAACCATTTTTACTGTGATTTTCTCGGTCCATTGCATACGAATTCCACCTCACTTTGTCCGGATATGACTGGATGAAACCAGAAATATCCGTTTTCTTTTCTTTGGGCTTACTATATCCCAGATATTACTACAGACTCTGTGTTTGTGTTTTCTGGATATTATCGATGGATTATATTGTTTTGAATGTTTTGATCAGGGAACACTTAATTTTGTGCTGGGAAACACTAATTGTTTGCACATGGAGACACCAGTCTACACATTCGTATTTTCTAGGGAGAAAGCTAGAATAACTGCGGTAAACAAACATGATGTTTCTCTTAGTATAGATGACATTTTATGCACTGGCTTAAGGAAAAGACTTTGTTTTACTCCAAAACCATTTTTACTGCGATTTTCCCGGTTCATTGCATACGAATTCCACCAAACTTAGTCCGGATATGACTGGATGAAACCAGAAATATCCGGTTGTGTTTTGGCTAAATCAATCCCAGATATTGCGACGGACTCTGTGTTTGTGTTTTCTGGACATTATCAACGGACTTTATTGTTTTGAATGTTTTTATCAGGGAACATTTAATTTTGTACCTTAGAAACACTAATAGGTTCAACATGGAGACACCAGTCTACACATTCGTATGTTCTAGGGAGAAAGTTAGAGGAACTGCGGCAAACAAACATGATATTTCTGTTTGTATACATGACATTTTATGCACTTGCATAACGAAAAAAACTTTGCTTTTCTCCAAAACCATTTTTACTGTGATTTTCTCGGTCCATTGCATACGAATTCCACCTCGCTTTGTCCGGATATGACTGGATGAAACCAGAAATATCCGGTTGTGATTTGGCTTACTACAACCCAGATATTGTGAAAGCCTCTGTGTTTATGTTTTCCGGATATTATCAACGGAATTTATGTTTTTGCATGTTATTTATCAGGGAACATTTAATTTTGTGCTGGGAAACACTAATTGGTTCCACATGGAGACACCAGCTCTACACATTCGTATTTTCTAGGGAGAAAGCTAGAGGAACTGCGGCAAACAAACATGATATTTCTGTTTGTATAGATGACATTTTATGCACTTTCCTAAAGAAAAGACTTTGCTTTTCTCCAAAACCATTTTTCCTGTGATATTCTCGATCCATTACATATGAATTCCACCCCACTTTGTCCGGATATGAGTGGATGAAACCAGAAATATCCGGTTGTGTTTTGTCTTACTATATCCCAGATATTGCTACAGCCTCAGTGTCTGTGTTTTCTGGATATTATCGATGGATTTTATTGTTTTGAATGTTTTTATCAGGGAACATTTAATTTTGTACCGTAGAAACACTAATTGGTTCCACATGGAGACACCAGTAACACATTCCTATGTTCTAGGGAGAAAGCTTGAGGAACTGCAAATCGATATGATATGTCTGTTTGTATAGATGACACTTTATGCACTTGCGATGGAAAAGACTTTTTGCCTTTCTCTAAAACCATTTTTACTGTGATTTTGTTGGTCCATTGCATACGAATTCCAACCCACTTTGTCCGGATATGACTGGATGAAACCAGAAATATCCGGTTGTGTTTTGGCTAACTCAATCCCAGATATTGTGAAAGCTTCTGTATTTGTGTTCTCCGAAAATTATGAACGGATTTTATGTTTTTGCATGTTATTTATCAGGGAACATTTAATTTTGTGCTGGGAAACACTAATTGGTTCCACATGGAGACACCAGCTCTACACATTCGTATTTTCTAGGGAGAAAGCTAGAGGAACTGCGGCAAACAAACATGATATTTCTGTTTGTATAGATGACATTTTATGCACTTTCCTAAAGAAAAGACTTTGCTTTTCTCCAAAACCATTTTTCCTGTGATATTCTCGATCCATTACATATGAATTCCACCCCACTTTGTCCGGATATGACTGGATGAAACCAGAAATATCCGGTTGTGTTTTGGCTAACTCAATCCCAGATATTGTGAAAGCTTCTGTATTTGTGTTCTCCGGATATTATGAACGGATTTTATGGTTTTGCATGTTTTTTATCAGGGAACATTTAATTTTGTACCGTAGAAACACTAATTGGTTCCACACGGAGACACCAGCTCTACACATTTGTATTTTCTAGGGAGAAAGCTAGAGGAACTGCGGCAAACAAACATGATATTTCTGTTTGTATAGATGACATTTTATGCACTTTCCTAAGAAAAAGACTTTACTTTTCTCCAAAACCATTTTTACTGTGGTTTTCTCAGTCCATTGCATACGAATTCCACCTCACTTTGTCCGGATATGACTGGATGAAACCAGAAATATCCATTTTCTTTTTTTTTTGCTTACTATATCCCAGATATTACTACAGACTCTGTGTTTGTGTTTTCTGGATATTATCGATGGATTATATTGTTTTGAATGTTTTTATCAGGGAACATTTAATTTTGTGCTGGGAAACACTAATTGGTTCCACATGGAGACACCAGTCTACACATTCGTATATTCTAGGGAGAAAGCTAGATTAACTGCGGTAAACAAACATGATGTTTCTGTTTGTATAGATGACATTTTATGCACTGGCTTAAGGAAAAGACTTTGTTTTACTCCAAAACCATTTTTACTGCGATTTTCCCGGTTCATTGCATATGAATTCCACCAAACTTAGTCCGGATATGACTGGATGAAACCAGAAATATCCGGTTGTGTTTTGGCTAACTCAATCCCAGATATTGTGAATGCTTCTGTATTGGTGTTTTCCGGATATTATCAACGGATTTTATGGTTTTGCATGTTTTTTATCAGGGAACATTTAATTTTGTACCTTAGAAACACTAATAGGTTCAACATGGAGACACCAGTCTACACATTAGTATGTTCTAGGGAGAAAGTTAGAGGAACTGCGGCAAACAAACATGATATTTCTGTTTGTATACATGACATTTTATGCACTTGCATAACGAAAAAAACTTTGCTTTTCTCCAAAACCATTTTACTGTGATTTTCTCGGTCCATTGCATACGAATTCCACATCGCTTTGTCCAGATATGACTGGATGAAACCAGAAATATCCGGTTGTGTTTTGGCTTACTACAACCCAGATATTGTGAAAGACTCTGTGTTTATGTTTTCCGGATATTATCAACGGAATTTATGTTTTTGCATGTTTTTGCATGGTTTTGAATGTTTGAAACTTTGCTTTTCTCCAAAACCATTTTTACTGTGATTTTCTCGGTCAATTGCATATGAATTCCACACCACTTTGTCCGGATATAACTGGATGAAACCAGAAATATCCGGTTGTGTTTTGGCTAACTCAATCCGAAATATTTCGAAAGCCTCTCTGTTTGTGTTTTCCGGATATTATCAATGGACTTTTTTTTTGAATGTTTTTTATCAGGGAACATTTAATCTTGTGCTGGGAAACAGTAGTTGACTCCACATGGATACACCAGATGCACATTCGTATTTTCTAGGGAGGAAGCTAGAGGAACTGTGGCAAACCAACCTGATATTTCTGTTCCTCTTGATGATATTTTATGCACTTGCCTAAAGAAAAGAGTTTGCTTTTCTCAAGAACCATTTTTACGATGATTTTCTCAGACTATTGCATACGAATTCCACACCACTTTGTTTGGATATGACTGGATGAAACCAGAAATATCTGGTTGCGTTTTGGCTAACTCAATCCCAGATATTCCTACAGCCTCTGTGTTTGTGTTTTCTAGATATTATCAACCGACTTTATGGTTTTGAATCTTTTTTATCAGGGAACATTTAATTTTGTACCGTAGAAACACTAACAGGTTCCACATGGAGACACCAGCTCTACACATTTGTATTTTGTAGGTAGAAACCTAGAGGAACTGGGGCAAACAAACATGATATTTCTGTTTGAATTGATGACATTTTATACACTTCCCTAACAAAAAGACTTCGCTTTTCTCCAAAACTATTTTTACTGTGATTTTCTCGGTCCATTGCATACGAATTCCATCCCACTTTGTCCGGATATGAGTGGATTAAACCAGAAATATCCGGTTGTGTTTTGGCTAACTGAATCCGAAATATTTTGAAAGCCTCTGTGTTGGTGTTTTCCGGATATTATCAACGGACTTTATGGATTTGAATGTTTTTTATCATGGAACATTTAATTATGTGCTGGGAAACACTAATTGGTTTCACAAGGAGAAACCAGCTCTACACATTCATATTTTCTTAGCAGAAAGCTAGAGGAACTGTGGCAAACAAACATGATATTTCTGTTTGTATACCTGACCTTTATGCACTTGCCTAAAAAAAAGACTTTGCTTTTCTCCAAAACCATTTTTACTTTTATTTTCTCTGTCCATTGCATACGAATTCCACACCACTTTGTCCGGATATGCCTGGATGAAAACTGAAGTATACGGTTGTATTTTGGCTAACTAAATCCGAAATATTGAGAAAGCCACTGTGCTTGTAATTTTTGGATATTATCGATGGACTTTATCGTTTTGATTGTTTTTATCAGGTAACATTTAATTTTGTACCGTTTAAACACTAATTAATTCACCATGCAGAAACCAGCTCTACACATTCTTATTTTCTAGGGAGAAAGCTAGAGGAAATGCGGCAAACATGATATTTCTGTTTGTGTAGATGACATTTTATGCACTTTCCTAACGAAAAGACTTCGCTTTTCTCCAAAACCGTTTTTACTGTGATTTTCTCCGTCCTTTGCATACGAATTCCAACCCACTTTGTCCGGATATGACTGGATGAAACCAGAAATATCCGGTTGTGTTTTGGCTTAGTACAACCCAGATATTGTGAAAGCTTCTGTATTTGTGTTCTCCGGATATTATGAACGGATTTTATGGTTTTGCATGTTTTTTATCAGGGAACATTTAATTTTGTACCGTAGAAACACTAATTGGTTCCACACGGAGACACCAGCTCTACACATTTGTATTTTCTAGGGAGAAAGCTAGAGGAACTGCGGCAAACAAACATGATATTTCTGTTTGTATAGATGACATTTTATGCACTTTCCTAAGAAAAAGACTTTACTTTTCTCCAAAACCATTTTTACTGTGATTTTCTCGGTCCATTGCATACGAATTCCACCTCACTTTGTCCGGATATGACTGGATGAAACCAGAAATATCCGTTTTCATTTTTTTTTGGCTTACTATATCCCAGATATTACTACAGACTCTGTGTTTGTGTTTTCTGGATATTATCGATGGATTATATTGTTTTGAATGTTTTGATCAGGAAACACTTAATTTTGTGCTGGGAAACACTAATTGGTTCCACATGGAGACACCAGTCTACACATTCGTATTTTCTAGGGAGAAAGCTAGAATAACTGCGGTAAACAAACATGACGTTTCTGTTTGTATAGATGACATTTTATGCACTGGCGTAAGGAAAAGACTTTGTTTTACTCCAAAACCATTTTTACTGCGATTTTCCCGGTTCATTGCATACGAATCCCACCAACCTTAGTCCGGATATGACTGGATGAAACCAGAAATATCCGGTTGTGTTTTGGCTAACTCAATCCCAGATATTGCGATGGACTCTGTGTTTGTGTTTTCTGGACATTATCAACGGACTTTATTGTTTTGAATGTTTTTATCAGGGAACATTTAATTTTGTACCTTAGAAACACTAATAGGTTCAACATGGATACACCAGTCTACACATTCGTATCTTCTAGGGAGAAAGTTAGAGGAACTGCGGCAAGCAAACATGATATTTCTGTTTGTATACATGACATTTTATGCACTTGCATAACGAAAAAAACTTTGCTTTTCTCCAAAACCATTTTTACTGTGATTTTCTCGGTCCATTGCATACGAATTCCACCTCGCTTTGTCCGGATATGACTGGATGAAACCAGAAATATCCGGTTGTGTTTTGGCTTACTACAACCCAGATATTGTGAAAACCTCTGTGTTTATGTTTTCCGGATATTATCAACGGAATTTATGTTTTTGCATGTTATTTATCAGGGAACATTTAATTTTGTGCTGGGAAACACTAATTGGTTCCACATGGAGACACCAGCTCTACACATTCATATTTTCTAGGGAGAAAGCTAGAGGAACTGCGGCAAACAAACATGATATTTCTGTTTGTATAGATGACATTTTATGCACTTTCCTAAAGAAAAGACTTTGCTTTTCTCCAAAACCATTTTTCCTGTGATATTCTCGATCCATTACATATGAATTCCACCCCACTTTGTCCGGATATGAGTGGATGAAACCAGAAATATCCGGTTGTGTTTTGTCTTACTATATCCCAGATATTGCTACAGCCTCAGTGTCTGTGTTTTCTGGATATTATCGATGGATTTAATTGTTTTGAATGTTTTTATCAGGGAACATTTAATTTTGTACCGTAGAAACACTAACTGGTTCCACATGGAGACACCAGTAACACATTCCTATGTTCTAGGGAGAAAGCTTGAGGAACTGCAAATCGATATGATATGTCTGTTTGTATAGATGACATTTTATGCACTTGCGATGGAAAAGACTTTTTGCCTTTCTCTAAAACCATTTTTACTGTGATTTTGTTGGTCCATTTCATACGAATTCCAACCCACTTTGTCCGGATATGACTGGATGAAACCAGAAATATCCGGTTGTGTTTTGGCTTACTACAACCCAGATATTGTGAAAGCTTCTGTATTTGTGTTCTCCGGATATTATGAACGGATTTTATGGTTTTGCATGTTTTTTATCAGGGAACATTTAATTTTGTACCATAGAAACACTAATTGGTTCCAAACAGAGACACCAGCTCTACACATTTGTATTTTCTAGGGAGAAAGCTAGAGGAACTGCGGCAAACAAACATGATATTTCTGTTTGTATAGATGACATTTTATGCACTTTCCTAAGAAAAAGACTTTACTTTTCTCCAAAACCATTTTTACTGTGATTTTCTCGGTCCATTGCATACGAATTCCACCTCACTTTGTCCGGATATGACTGGATGAAACCAGAAATATCCATTTTCTTTTTTTTTTTTTGGCTTACTATATCCCAGATATTACTACAGACTCTGTGTTTGTGTTTTCTGGATATTATCGATGGATTATATTGTTTTGAATGTTTTGATCAGGGAACACTTAATTTTGTGCTGGGAAACACTAATTGGTTCCACATGGAGACACCAGTCTACACATTCGTATTTTCTAGGGAGAAAGCTAGATTAACTGCGGTAAACAAACATGATGTTTCTGTTTGTATAGATGACATTTTATGCACTGGCTTAAGGAAAAGACTTTGTTTTACTCCAAAACCATTTTTACTGCGATTTTCCCGGTTCATTGCATACGAATTCCACCAAACTTAGTCCGGATATGACTGGATGAAACCAGAAATATCCGGTTGTGTTTTGGCTAACTCAATCCCAGATATTGTGAAAGCTTCTGTATTGGTGTTTTCCGGATATTATCAACGGATTTTATGGTTTTGCATGTTTTTTATCAGGGAACATTTAATTTTGTACCTTAGAAACACTAATAGGTTCAACATGGAGACACCAGTCTACACATTCGTATGTTCTAGGGAGAAAGTTAGAGGAACTGCGGCAAACAAACATGATATTTCTGTTTGTATACATGACATTTTATGCACTTGCATAACGAAAAAAAAACTTTGCTTTTCTCCAAAACCATTTTTACTGTGATTTTCTCGGTCCATTGCATACGAATTCCACCTCGCTTTTTCCGGATATGACTGGATGAAACCAGAAATATCCGGTTGTGTTTTGGCTTACTACAACCCAGATATTGTGAAAGCCTCTGTGTTTATGTTTTCCGGATATTATCAACGGAATTTATGTTTTTGCATGTTATTTATCAGGGAACATTTAATTTTGTGCTGGGAAACACTAATTGGTTCCACATGGAGACACCAGCTCTACACATTCATATTTTCTAGGGAGAAAGCTAGAGGAACTGCGGCAAACAAACATGATATTTCTGTTTGTATAGATGACATTTTATGCACTTTCCTAAAGAAAAGACTTTGCTTTTCTCCAAAACCATTTTTCCTGTGATATTCTCGATCCATTACATATGAATTCCACCCCACTTTGTCCGGATATGAGTGGATGAAACCAGAAATATCCGGTTGTGTTTTGTCTTACTATATCCCAGATATTGCTACAGCCTCAGTGTCTGTGTTTTCTGGATATTATCGATGGATTTTATTGTTTTGAATGTTTTTATCAGGGAACATTTAATTTTGTACCTTAGAAACACTAATAGGTTCCACATGGAGACACCAGTAACACATTCCTATGTTCTAGGGAGAAAGCGTGAGGAACTGCAAATCGATATGATATGTCTGTTTGTATAGATGACATTTTATGCACTTGCGATGGAAAAGACTTTTTGCCTTTCTCTAAAACCATTTTTACTGTGATTTTGTTGGTCCATTGCATACGAATTCCAACCCACTTTGTCCGGATATGACTGGATGAAACCAGAAATATCCGGTTGTGTTTTGGCTAACTCAATCCCAGATATTGCAACGGACTCTGTGTTTGTGTTTTCTGGACATTATCAACGGACTTTATTGTTTTGAATGTTTTTATCAGGGAACATTTAATTTTGTACCTTAGAAACACTAATAGGTTCAACATGGAGACACCAGTATACACATTCGTATGTTCTAGGGAGAAAGCTAGAGGAACTGCGGCAAACAAACATGATATTTCTGTTTGTATAGATGACATTTTATGCACTTTCCTAACAAAAAGACTTTACTTTTCTCCAAAACCATTTTTACTGTGATTTTCTCGGTCCATTGCATACGAATTCCACCTCACTTTGTCCGGATATGACTGGATGAAACCAGAAATATCCATTTTCTTTTTTTTTTTTTTTTGGCTTACTATATCCCAGATATTACTACAGACTCTGTGTTTGTGTTTTCTGGATATTATCGATGGATTATATTGTTTTGAATGTTTTTATCAGGGAACATTTAATTTTGTGCTGGGAAACACTAATTGGTTCCACATGGAGACACCAGTCTACACATTCTTATTTTCTAGGGAGAAAGCTAGAATAACTGCGGTAAACAAACATGATGTTTCTGTTTGTATAGATGACATTTTATGCACTGGCTTAAGGAAAAGACTTTGTTTTACTCCAAAACCATTTTTACTGCGATTTTCCCGGTTCATTGCATACGAATTCCACCAAACTTAGTCCGGATATGACTGGATGAAACCAGAAATATCCGGTTGTGTTTTGGCTAACTCAATCCCAGATATTGTGAAAGCTTCTGTATTGGTGTTTTCCGGATATTATCAACGGATTTTATGGTTTTGCATGTTTTTTATCAGGGAACATTTAATTTTGTACCTTAGAAACACTAATAGGTTCAACATGGAGACACCAGTCTACACATTCGTATGTTCTAGGGAGAAAGTTAGAGGAACTGCGGCAAACAAACATGATATTTCTGTTTGTATACATGACATTTTATGCACTTGCATAACGAAAAAAAAACTTTGCTTTTCTCCAAAAGCATTTTTCCTGTGATTTTCTCGGTCCATTGCATACGAATTCCACCTCACTTTGTCCGGATATGACTGGATGAAACCAGAAATATCCATTTTCTTTTTTTTTTGGCTTACTATATCCCAGATATTACTACAGACTCTGTGTTTGTGTTTTCTTGATATTATCGATGGATTATATTGTTTTGAATGTTTTTATCAGGGAACATTTAATTTTGTGCTGGGAAACACTAATTGGTTCCACATGGAGACACCAGTCTACACATTCGTATTTTCTAGGGAGAAAGCTAGATTAACTGCGGTAAACAAACATGATGTTTCTGTTTGTATAGATGACATTTTATGCACTGGCTTAAGGAAAAGACTTTGTTTTACTCCAAAACCATTTTTACTGCGATTTTCCCGGTTCATTGCATACGAATTCCACCAAACTTAGTCCGGATATGACTGGATGAAACCAGAAATATCCGGTTGTGTTTTGGCTAACTCAATCCCAGATATTGTGAAAGCTTCTGTATTGGTGTTTTCCGGATATTATCAACGGATTTTATGGTTTTGCATGTTTTTTATCAGGGAACATTTAATTTTGTACCTTAGAAACACTAATAGGTTCAACATGGAGACACCAGTATACACATTCGTATGTTCTAGGGAGAAAGTTAGAGGAACTGCGGCAAACAAACATGATATTTCTGTTTGTATACATGACATTTTATGCACTTGCATAACGAAAAAAAAACTTTGCTTTTCTCCAAAACCATTTTTACTGTGATTTTCTCGGTCCATTGCATACGAATTCCACCTCGCTTTGTCCGGATATGACTGGATGAAACCAGAAATATCCGGTTGTGTTTTGGCTTACTACAACCCAGATATTGTGAAAGCCTCTGTGTTTCTGTTTTCCGGATACTATCAACGGAATTTATGTTTTTGCATGTTATTTATCAGGGAACATTTAATTTTGTGCTGGGAAACACTAATTGGTTCCACATGGAGACACCAGTAACACATTCCTATGTTCTAGGGAGAAAGCTTTAGGAACTGCAAATCGATAAGATATGTCTGTTTGTATAGATGACATTTTATGCACTTTCCTAAAGAAAAGACTTTGCTTTTCTCCAAAACCATTTTTCCTGTGATATTCTCGATCCATTACATATGAATTCCACCCCACTTTGTCCGGATATGAGTGGATGAAACCAGAAATATCCGGTTGTGTTTTGTTTTACTATATCCCAGATATTGCTACAGCCTCAGTGTCTGTGTTTTCTGGATATTATCGATGGATTTTATTGTTTTGAATGTTTTTATCAGGGAACCTTTAATTTTGTACCGTAGAAATACAATTTGGTTCCACATGGAGACACCAGGAACACATTCCTATGTTCTAGGGAGAAAGCTTTAGGAACTGCAAATCGATATGATATGTCTGTTTGTATAGATGACATTTTATGCACTTGCGATGGAAAAGACTTTTTGCCTTTCTCTAAAACCATTTTTACTGTGATTTTCTCGGTCCATTGCATACGAATTCCAACCCACTTTGTCCGGATATGACTGGATGAAACCAGAAATATCCGGTTGTGTTTTGGCTAACTCAATCCCAGATATTGTGAAAGCTTCTGTATTTGTGTTCTCCGGATATTATGAACGGATTTTATGGTTTTGCATGTTTTTTATCAGGGAACATTTAATTTTGTACCATAGAAACACTAATTGGTTCCACACGGAGACACCAGCTCTACACATTTGTATTTTCTAGGGAGAAAGCTAGAGGAACTGCGGCAAACAAACATGATATTTCTGTTTGTATAGATGACATTTTATGCACTTTCCTAACAAAAAGATTTTACTTTTCTCCAAAACCATTTTTACTGTGATTTTCTCGGTCCATTGCATACGAATTCCACCTCACTTTGTCCGGATATGACTGGATGAAATGAGAAATATCCGTTTTATTTTTTTTTTGGCTTACTATATCCCAGATATTACTACAGACTCTGTGTTTGTGTTTTCTGGATATTATCGATGGATTATATTGTTTTGAATGTTTTTATCAGGGAACATTTAATTTTGTGCTGGGAAACACTAATTGGTTCCACATGGAGACACCAGTCTACACATTCGTATTTTCTAGGGAGAAAGCTAGAATAACTGCGGTAAACAAACATGATGTTTCTGTTTGTATAGATGACATTTTATGCACTGGCTTAAGGAAAAGACTTTGTTTTACTCCAAAACCATTTTTACTGCGATTTTCCCGGTTCATTGCATACGAATTCCACCAAACTTAGTCCGGATATGACTGGATGAAACCAGAAATATCCGGTTGTGTTTTGGCTAAATCAATCCCAGATATTGGGATGGACTCTGTGTTTGTGTTTTCCGGATATTATCAACGGTTTTTATGGTTTTGCATGTTTTTTATCAGGGAACAAATTAATTTTGTACCTTAAAAACACTAATTGGTTCCACACGGAGACACCAGCTCTACACATTTGTATTTTCTAGGGAGAAAGCTAGAGGAACTGCGGCAAACAAACATGATATTTCTGTTTGTATACATGACATTTTATGCACTTGCATAACGAAAAAAACTTTGCTTTTCTCCAAAACCATTTTTACTGTGATTTTCCCGGTTCGTTGCATACGAATTCCACCTCGCTTTGTCCGGATATGACTGGATCAAACCAGAAATATCCGGTTGTGTTTTGGCTTACTACAACCCAGATATTGTGAAAGCCTCTGTGTTTATGTTTTCCGGATATTATCAACGGAATTCATCTTTTTGCATGTTATTTATCAGGGAACATTTAATTTTGTGCTGGGAAACACTAATTGGTTCCACATGGAGACACCAGCTCTACACATTCCTATGTTCTAGGGAGAAAGCTAGAGGAACTGCGGCAAACAAACATGATATTTCTGTTTGTATAGATGACATTTTATGCACTTTCCTAAAGAAAAGACTTTGCTTTTCTCCAAAACCATTTTTCCTGTGATATTCTCGATCCATTACATATGAATTCCACCCCACTTTGTCCGGATATGAGTGGATGAAACCAGAAATATCCGGTTGTGTTTTGTCTTACTATATCCCAGATATTGCTACAGCCTCAGTGTCTGTGTTTTCTGGATATTATCGATGGATTTTATTGTTTTGAATGTTTTTATCAGGGAACCTTTAATTTTGTACCATAGAAACACTAATTGGTTCCACATGGAGACACCAGTAACACATTCCTATGTTCTAGGGAGAAAGCTTGAGGAACTGCAAATCGATATGATATGTCTGTTTGTATAGATGACATTTTATGCACTTGCGATGGAAAAGACTTTTTGCCTTTCTCTAAAACCATTTTTACTGTGCTTTTGTTGGTCCATTGCATACGAATTCCAACCCACTTTGTCCGGATATGACTGGATGAAACCAGAAATATCCGGTTGTGTTTTGGCTTACTACAACCCAGATATTGTGAAAGCCTCTGTGTTTATGTTTTCCGGATATTATCAACGGAATTTATGTTTTTGCATGTTATTTATCAGGGAATATTTAATTTTGTGCTGGGAAACACTAATTGGTTCCACATGGAGACACCAGCTCTACACATTCGTATTTTCTAGGGAGAAAGCTAGAGGAACTGCGGCAAACAAACATGATATTTCTGTTTGTATAGATGACATTTTATGCACTTGCGATGGAAAAGACTTTTTGCCTTTCTCTAAAACCATTTTTACTGTGATTTTGTTGGTCCATTGCATACGAATTCCAACCCACTTTGTCCGGATATGACTGGATGAAACCAGAAATATCCGGTTGTGTTTTGGCTAACTCAATCCCAGATATTGTGAAAGCTTCTGTATTTGTGTTCTCCAGATATTATGAACGGATTTTATGGTTTTGCATGTTTTTTATCAGGGAACATTTAATTTTGTACCATAGAAACACTAATTGGTTCCACACGGAGACACCAGCTCTACACATTTGTATTTTCTTGGGAGAAAGCTAGAGGAACTGCGGCAAACAAACATGATATTTCTGTTTGTATAGATGACATTTTATGCACTTTCCTAACAAAAAGACTTTACTTTTCTCCAAAACCATTTTTACTGTGATTTTCTCAGTCCATTGCATACGAATTCCACCTCGCTTTGTCCGGATATGACTGGATGAAACCAGAAATATCCGTTTTATTTTTTTTTGGCTTACTATATCCCAGATATTACTACAGACTCTGTGTTTGTGTTTTCTGGATATTATCTATGGATTATATTGTTTTGAATGTTTTTATCAGGGAACATTTAATTTTGTGCTGGGAAACACTAATTGGTTCCACATGGAGACACCAGTCTACACATTCGTATTTTCTAGGGAGAAAGCTAGAATAACTGCTTTAAACAAACATGATGTTTCTGTTTGTAGAGATGACATTTTATGCACTGGCTTTAGGAAAAGACTTTGTTTTACTCCAAAACCATTTTTACTGCGATTTTCCTGGTTCATTGCATACGAATTCCACCAAACTTAGTCCGGATATGACTGGATGAAACCAGAAATATCCGGTTGTGTTTTGGCTAAGTCAATCCCAGATATTGCGACGGACTCTGTGTTTGTGTTTTCTGGACATTATCAACGGACTTTATTGTTTTGAATGTTTTTATCAGGGAACATTTAATTTTGTACCGTAGAAACACTAATAGGTTCAACATGGTGACACCAGTATACACATTCGTATGTTCTAGGAAGAAAGCTAGAGGAACTGCGGCAAACAAACATGATATTTCTGTTTGTATACATGACATTTTATGCACTTGCATAACGAAAAAAACTTTGCTTTTCTCCAAAACCATTTTTACTGTGATTTTCTCGGTCCATTGCATACGAATTCCACCTCGCTTTGTCCGGATATGTCTGGATGAAACCAGAAATATCCGGTTGTGTTTTGGCTTACTACAACCCAGATATTGTGAAAGCCTCTGTGTTTATGTTTTCCGGATATTATCAACGGAATTTATGTTTTTGCATGTTATTTATCAGGGAACATTTAATTTTGTGCTGGGAAACACTAATTGGTTCCACATGGAGACACCAGCTCTACACATTCGTATTTTCTAGGGAGAAAGCTAGAGGAACTGCGGCAAACAAACATGATATTTCTGTTTGTATAGATGACATTTTATGCACTTTCCTAAAGAAAAGACTTTGCTTTTCTCCAAAACCATTTTTCCTGTGATATTCTCGATCCATTACATATGAATTCCACCCCACTTTGTCCGGATATGAGTGGATGAAACCAGAAATATCCGGTTGTGTTTTTTTTTACTATATCCCAGATATTGCTACAGCCTCAGTGTCTGTGTTTTCTGGATATTATCGATGGATTTTATTGTTTTGAATGTTTTTATCAGGGAACATTTAATTTTGTACCGTAGAAACACTAATTGGTTCCACATGGAGACACCAGTAACACATTCCTATGTTCTAGGGAGAAAGCTTGAGGAACTGCAAATCGATATGATATGTCTGTTTGTATAGATGACATTTTATGCACTTGCGATGGAAAAGACTTTTTGCCTTTCTCTAAAACCATTTTTACTGTGATTTTGTTGGTCCATTGCATATGAATTCCAACCCACTTTGTCCGGATATGACTGGATGAAACCAGAAATATCCGGTTGTGTTTTGGCTAACTCAATCCCAGATATTGTGAAAGCTTCTGTATTTGTGTTCTCCGGATATTATGAACGGATTTTATGGTTTTGCATGTTTTTTATCAGGGAACATTTAATTTTGTACCATAGAAACACTAATTGGTTCCACACGGAGACACCAGCTCTACACATTTGTATTTTCTAGGGAGAAAGCTAGAGGAACTGCGGCAAACAAACATGATATTTCTGTTTGTATAGATGACATTTTATGCACTTTCCTAACAAAAAGATTTTACTTTTCTCCAAAACCATTTTTACTGTGATTTTCTCGGTCCATTGCATACGAATTCCACCTCACTTTGTCCGGATATGACTGGATGAAACGAGAAATATCCGTTTTATTTTTTTTTTGGCTTACTATATCCCAGATATTACTACAGACTCTGTGTTTGTGTTTTCTGGATATTATCGATGGATTATATTGTTTTGAATGTTTTTATCAGGGAACATTTAATTTTGTGCTGGGAAACACTAATTGGTTCCACATGGAGACACCAGTCTACACATTCGTATTTTCTAGGGAGAAAGCTAGAATAACTGCGGTAAACAAACATGATATTTCTGTTTGTATAGATGACATTTTATGCACTGGCTTAAGGAAAAGACTTTGTTTTACTCCAAAACCATTTTTACTGCGATTTTCCCGGTTCATTGCATACGAATTCCACCAAACTTAGTCCGGATATGACTGGATGAAACCAGAAATATCCGGTTGTGTTTTGGCTAAATCAATCCCAGATATTGGGATGGACTCTGTGTTTGTGTTTTCCGGATATTATCAACGGTTTTTATGGTTTTGCATGTTTTTTATCAGGGAACAAATTAATTTTGTACCTTAAAAACACTAATTGGTTCCACACGGAGACACCAGCTCTACACATTTTTATTTTCTAGGGAGAAAGCTAGAGGAACTGCGGCAAACAAACATGATATTTCTGTTTGTATACATGACATTTTATGCACTTGCATAACGAAAAAAACTTTGCTTTTCTCCAAAACCATTTTTACTGCGATTTTCCCGGTTCGTTGCATACGAATTCCACCTCGCTTTGTCCGGATATGACTGGATCAAACCAGAAATATCCGGTTGTGTTTTGGCTTACTACAACCCAGATATTGTGAAAGCCTCTGTGTTTATGTTTTCCGGATATTATCAACGGAATTCATCTTTTTGCATGTTATTTATCAGGGAACATTTAATTTTGTGCTGGGAAACACTAATTGGTTCCACATGGAGACACCAGCTCTACACATTCGTATTTTCTAGGGAGAAAGCTAGAGGAACTGCGGCAAACAAACATGATATTTCTGTTTGTATAGATGACATTTTATGCACTTTCCTAAAGAAAAGACTTTGCTTTTCTCCAAAACCATTTTTCCTGTGATATTCTCGATCCATTACATATGAATTCCACCCCACTTTGTCCGGATATGACTGGATGAAACCAGAAATATCCGGTTGTGTTTTGTCTTACTATATCCCAGATATTGCTACAGCCTCAGTGTCTGTGTTTTCTGGATATTATCGATGGATTTTATTGTTTTGAATGTTTTTATCAGGGAACATTTAATTTTGTACCGTAGAAATACAATTTGGTTCCACATGGAGACACCAGTAACACATTCCTATGTTCTAGGGAGAAAGCTTGAGGAACTGCAAATCGATATGATATGTCTGTTTGCATAGATGACATTTTATGCACTTGCGATGGAAAAGACTTTTTGCCTTTCTCTAAAACCATTTTTACTGTGATTTTGTTGGTCCATTGCATACGAATTCCAACCCACTTTGTCCGGATATGACTGGATGAAACCAGAAATATCCGGTTGTGTTTTGGCTTACTACAACCCAGATATTGTGAAAGCCTCTGTGTTTATGTTTTAAGGATATTATCAACGGAATTTATGTTTTTGCATGTTATTTATCAGGGAACATTTAATTTTGTGCTGGGAAACACTAATTGGTTCCACATGGAGACACCAGCTCTACACATTCGTATTTTCTAGGGAGAAAGCTAGAGGAACTGCGGCAAACAAACATGATATTTATGTTTGTATAGATGACATTTTATGCACTTGCGATGGAAAAGTCTTTTTGCCTTTCTCTAAAACCATTTTTACTGTGATTTTGTTGGTCCATTGCATACGAATTCCAACCCACTTTGTCCGGATATGACTGGATGAAACCAGAAATATCCGGTTGTGTTTTGGCTAACTCAATCCCAGATATTGTGAAAGCTTCTGTATTTGTGTTCTCCAGATATTATGAACGGATTTTATGGTTTTGCATGTTTTTTATCAGGGAACATTTAATTTTGTACCATAGAAACACTAATTGGTTCCACACGGAGACACCAGCTCTACACATTTGTATTTTCTAGGGAGAAAGCTAGAGGAACTGCGGCAAACAAACATGATATTTCTGTTTGTATAGATGATATTTTATGCACTTTCCTAACAAAAAGACTTTACTTTTCTCCAAAACCATTTTTACTGTGATTTTCTCAGTCCATTGCATACGAATTCCACCTCGCTTTGTCCGGATATGACTGGATGAAACCAGAAATATCCGTTTTATTTTTTTTTGGCTTACTATATCCCAGATATTACTACAGACTCTGTGTTTGTGTTTTCTGGATATTATCTATGGATTATATTGTTTTGAATGTTTTTATCAGGGAACATTTAATTTTGTGCTGGGAAACACTAATTGGTTCCACATGGAGACACCAGTCTACACATTCGTATTTTCTAGGGAGAAAGCTAGAATAACTGCGGTAAACAAACATGATGTTTCTGTTTGTATAGATGACATTTTATGCACTGGCTTAAGGAAAAGACTTTGTTTTACTCCAAAACCATTTTTACTGCGATTTTCCCGGTTCATTGCATACGAATTCCACCAAACTTAGTCCGGATATGACTGGATGAAACCAGAAATATCCGGTTGTGTTTTGGCTAACTCAATCCCAGATATTGCGACGGACTCTGTGTTTGTGTTTTCTGGACATTATCAACGGACTTTATTGTTTTGAATGTTTTTATCAGGGAACATTTAATTTTGTACCTTAGAAACACTAATAGGTTCAACATGGAGACACCAGTATACACATTCGTATGTTCTAGGAAGAAAGCTAGAGGAACTGCGGCAAACAAACATGATATTTCTGTTTGTATACATGACATTTTATGCACTTGCATAACGAAAAAGCTTTGCTTTTCTCCAAAACCATTTTTACTGTGATTTTCTCGGTCCATTGCATACGAATTCCACCTCGCTTTGTCCGGATATGACTGGATGAAACCAGAAATATCTGGTTGTGTTTTGGCTTACTACAACCCAGATATTGTGAAAGCCTCTGTGTTTATGTTTTCCGGATATTATCAACGGAATTTATGTTTTTGCATGTTATTTATCAGGGAACATTTAATTTTGTGCTGGGAAACACTAATTGGTTCCACATGGAGACACCAGCTCTACACATTCGTATGTTCTAGGGAGAAAGCTAGAGGAACTGCGGCAAACAAACATGATATTTCTGTTTGTATAGATGACATTTTATGCACTTGCGATGGAAAAGACTTTTTGCCTTTCTCTAAAACCATTTTTACTGTGATTTTGTTGGTCCATTGCATACGAATTCCAACCCACTTTGTCCGGATATGACTGGATGAAACCAGAAATATCCAGTTGTGTTTTGGCTAACTCAATCCCAGATATTGTGAAAGCTTCTGTATTTGTGTTCTCCGGATATTATGAACGGATTTTATGGTTTTGCATGTTTTTTATCAGGGAACATTTAATTTTGTACCATAGAAACACTAATTGGTTCCACACGGAGACACCAGCTCTACACATTTGTATTTTCTAGGGAGAAAGCTAGAGGAACTGCGGCAAACAAACATGATATTTCTGTTTGTATAGATGACATTTTATGCACTTTCCTAACAAAAAGATTTTACTTTTCTCCAAAACCATTTTTACTGTGATTTTCTCGGTCCATTGCATACGAATTCCACCTCACTTTGTCCAGATATGACTGGATGAAACGAGAAATATCCGTTTTATTTTTTTTTTGGCTTACTATATCCCAGATATTACTACAGACTCTGTGTTTGTGTTTTCTGGATATTATCGATGGATTATATTGTTTTGAATGTTTTTATCAGGGAACATTTAATTTTGTGCTGGGAAACACTAATTGGTTCCACATGGAGACACCAGTCTACACATTCGTATTTTCTAGGGAGAAAGCTAGAATAACTGCGGTAAACAAACATGATGTTTCTGTTTGTATAGATGACATTTTATGCACTGGCTTAAGGAAAAGACTTTGTTTTACTCCAAAACCATTTTTACTGCGATTTTCCCGGTTCATTGCATACGAATTCCACCAAACTTAGTCCGGATATGACTGGATGAAACCAGAAATATCCGGTTGTGTTTTGGCTAAATCAATCCCAGATATTGGGATGGACTCTGTGTTTGTGTTTTCCGGATATTATCAACGGTTTTTATGGTTTTGCATGTTTTTTATCAGGGAACAAATTAATTTTGTACCTTAAAAACACTAATTGGTTCCACACGGAGACACCAGCTCTACACATTTGTATTTTCTAGGGAGAAAGCTAGAGGAACTGCGGCAAACAAACATGATATTTCTGTTTGTATACATGACATTTTATGCACTTGCATAACGAAAAAAACTTTGCTTTTCTCCAAAACCATTTTTACTGCGATTTTCCCGGTTCGTTGCATACGAATTCCACCTCGCTTTGTCCGGATATGACTGGATCAAACCAGAAATATCCGGTTGTGTTTTGGCTTACTACAACCCAGATATTGTGAAAGCCTCTGTGTTTATGTTTTCCGGATATTATCAATGGAATTCATCTTTTTGCATGTTATTTATCAGGGAACATTTAATTTTGTGCTGGGAAACACTAATTGGTTCCACACGGAGACACCAGCTCTACACATTTGTATTTTCTAGGGAGAAAGCTAGAGGAACTGCGGCAAACAAACATGATATTTCTGTTTGTATACATGACATTTTATGCACTTGCATAACGAAAAAAACTTTGCTTTTCTCCAAAACCATTTTTACTGCGATTTTCCCGGTTCATTGCATACGAATTCCACCTCGCTTTGTCCGGATATGACTGGATGAAACCAGAAATATCCGGTTGTGTTTTGGCTTACTACAACCCAGATATTGTGAAAGCCTCTGTGTTTATGTTTTCCGGATATTATCAACGGAATTCATCTTTTTACATGTTATTTATCAGGGAACATTTAATTTTGTGCTGGGAAACACTAATTGGTTCCACATGGAGACACCAGCTCTACACATTCGTATTTTCTAGGGAGAAAGCTAGAGGAACTGCGGCAAACAAACATGATATTTCTGTTTGTATAGATGACATTTTATGCACTTTCCTAAAGAAAAGACTTTGCTTTTCTCCAAAACCATTTTTACTGTGATTTTCTCGGTCCATTGCATACGAATTCCACCTCACTTTGTCCGGATATGACTGGATGAAACCAGAAATATCCGTTTTATTTTTTTTTGGCTTACTATATCCCAGATATTACTACAGACTCTGTGTTTGTGTTTTCTGGATATTATCTAAGAATTATATTGTTTTGAATGTTTTTATCAGGGAACATTTAATTTTGTGCTGGGAAACACTAATTGGTTCCACATGGAGACACCAGTCTACACATTCGTATTTTCTAGGGAGAAAGCTAGAATAACTGCGGTAAACAAACATGATGTTTCTGTTTGTATAGATGACATTTTATGCACTGGCTTAAGGAAAAGACTTTGTTTTACTCCAAAACCATTTTTATTGCGATTTTCCCGGTTCATTGCATACGAATTCCACCAAACTTAGTCCGGATATGACTGGATGAAACCAGAAATATCCGGTTGTGTTTTGGCTAACTCAATCCCAGATATTGTGAAAGCTTCTGTATTTGTGTTCTCTGGATATTATGAACGGATTTTATTGTTTTGAATGTTTTTATCAGGGAACATTTAATTTTGTACCGTAGAAACACTAATTGGTTCCACATGGAGACACCAGTAACACATTCCTCTGTTCTAGGGAGAAAGCTTGAGGAACTGCAAATCGATATGATATGTCTGTTTGTATAGATGACATTTTATGCACTTGCGATGGAAAAGACTTTTTGCCTTTCTCTAAAACCATTTTTACTGTGATTTTGTTGGTCCATTGCATACGAATTCCAACCCACTTTGTCCGGATATGACTGGATGAAACCAGAAATATCCGGTTGTGTTTTGGCTAACTCAATCGCAGATATTGTGAAAGCTTCTGTATTTGTGTTTTCCGGATATTATCAACGGTTTTTATGGTTTTGCATGTTTTTTATCAGGGAACATTTAATTTTGTACCTTAGAAACACTAATTGGTTCCACACGGAGACACCAGCTCTACACATTTGTATTTTCTAGGGAGAAAGCTAGAGGAACTGCGGCAAACAAACATGATATTTCTGTTTGTATACATGACATTTTATGCACTTGCATAACGAAAAAAACTTTGCTTTTCTCCAAAACCATTTTTACTGCGATTTTCCCGGTTCATTGCATACGAATTCCACCTCGCTTTGTCCGGATATGACTGGATGAAACCAGAAATATCCGGTTGTGTTTTGGCTTACTACAACCCAGATATTGTGAAAGCCTCTGTGTTTATGTTTTCCGGATATTATCAACGGAATTCATCTTTTTACATGTTATTTATCAGGGAACATTTAATTTTGTGCTGGGAAACACTAATTGGTTCCACATGGAGACACCAGCTCTACACATTCGTATTTTCTAGGGAGAAAGCTAGAGGAACTGCGGCAAACAAACATGATATTTCTGTTTGTATAGATGACATTTTATGCACTTTCCTAAAGAAAAGACTTTGCTTTTCTCCAAAACCATTTTTCCTGTGATATTCTCGATCCATTACATATGAATTCCACCCCACTTTGTCCGGATATGAGTGGATGAAACCAGAAATATCCGGTTGTGTTTTGTCTTACTATATCCCAGATATTGCTACAGCCTCAGTGTCTGTGTTTTCTGGATATTATCGATGGATTTTATTGTTTTGAATGTTTTTATCAGGGAACCTTTAATTTTGTACCATAGAAACACTAATTGGTTCCACATGGAGACACCAGTAACACATTCCTATGTTCTAGGGAGAAAGCTTGAGGAACTGCAAATCGATATGATATGTCTGTTTGCATAGATGACATTTTATGCACTTGCGATGGAAAAGACTTTTTGCCTTTCTCTAAAACCATTTTTACTGTGCTTTTGTTGGTCCATTGCATACGAATTCCAACCCACTTTGTCCGGATATGACTGGATGAAACCAGAAATATCCGGTTGTGTTTTGGCTTACTACAACCCAGATATTGTGAAAGCCTCTGTGTTTATGTTTTCCGGATATTATCAACGGAATTTATGTTTTTGCATGTTATTTATCAGGGAATATTTAATTTTGTGCTGGGAAACACTAATTGGTTCCACATGGAGACACCAGCTCTACACATTCGTATTTTCTAGGGAGAAAGCTAGAGGAACTGCGGCAAACAAACATGATATTTCTGTTTGTATAGATGACATTTTATGCACTTGCGATGGAAAAGACTTTTTGCCTTTCTCTAAAACCATTTTTACTGTGATTTTGTTGGTCCATTGCATACGAATTCCAACCCACTTTGTCCGGATATGAGTGGATGAAACCAGAAATATCCGGTTGTGTTTTGGCTAACTCAATCCCAGATATTGTGAAAGCTTCTGTATTTGTGTTCTCCGAATATTATGAACGGATTTTATGGTTTTGCATGTTTTTTATCAGGGAACATTTAATTTTCTACCATAGAAACACTAATTGGTTCCACACGGAGACACCAGCTCTACAAATTTGTATTTTCTAGGGAGAAAGCTAGAGGAACTGCGGCAAACAAACATGATATTTCTGTTTGTATAGATGACATTTTATGCACTTTCCTAAGAAAAAGACTTTACTTTTCTCCAAAACCATTTTTACTGTGATTTTCTCGGTCCATTGCATACGAATTCCACCTCACTTTGTCCGGATATGACTGGATGAAACCAGAAATATCCGTTTTCTTTTTTTTTGGCTTACTATATCCCAGATATTACTACAGACTCTGTGTTTGTGTTTTCTGGATATTATCGATGGATTATATTGTTTTGAATGTTTTTATCAGGGAACATTTAATTTTGTGCTGGGAAACACTAATTGGTTCCACATGGAGACACCAGTCTACACATTCGTATTTTCTAGGGAGAAAGCTAGAATAACTGCGGTAAACAAACATGATGTTTCTGTTTGTATAGATGACATTTTATGCACTGGCTTAAGGAAAAGACTTTGTTTTACTGCAAAACCATTTTTATTGCGATTTTCCCGGTTCATTGCATACGAATTCCACCAAACTTAGTCCGGATATGACTGGATGAAACCAGAAATATCCGGTTGTGTTTTGGCTAACTCAATCCCAGATATTGTGAAAGCTTCTGTATTTGTGTTCTCCGGATATTATGAACGGATTTTATTGTTTTGAATGTTTTTATCAGGGAACATTTAATTTTGTACCGTAGAAACACTAATTGGTTCCACATGGAGACACCAGTAACACATTCCTCTGTTCTAGGGAGAAAGCTTGAGGAACTGCAAATCGATATGATATGTCTGTTTGTATAGATGACATTTTATGCACTTGCGATGGAAAAGACTTTTTGCCTTTCTCTAAAACCATTTTTACTGTGATTTTGTTGGTCCATTGCATACGAATTCCAACCCACTTTGTCCGGATATGACTGGATGAAACCAGAAATATCCGGTTGTGTTTTGGCTAACTCAATCCCAGATATTGTGAAAGCTTCTGTATTTGTGTTTTCCGGATATTATCAACGGTTTTTATGGTTTTGCATGTTTTTTATCAGGGAACATTTAATTTTGTACCTTAGAAACACTAATTGGTTCCACACGGAGACACCAGCTCTACACATTTGTATTTTCTAGGGAGAAAGCTAGAGGAACTGCGGCAAACAAACATGATATTTCTGTTTGTATACATGACATTTTATGCACTTGCATAACGAAAAAAACTTTGCTTTTCTCCAAAACCATTTTTACTGCGATTTTCCCGGTTCATTGCATACGAATTCCACCTCGCTTTGTCCGGATATGACTGGATGAAACCAGAAATATCCGGTTGTGTTTTGGCTTACTACAACCCAGATATTGTGAAAGCCTCTGTGTTTATGTTTTCCGGATATTATCAACGGAATTCATCTTTTTACATGTTATTTATCAGGGAACATTTAATTTTGTGCTGGGAAACACTAATTGGTTCCACATGGAGACACCAGCTCTACACATTCGTATTTTCTAGGGAGAAAGCTAGAGGAACTGCGGCAAACAAACATGATATTTCTGTTTGTATAGATGACATTTTATGCACTTTCCTAAAGAAAAGACTTTGCTTTTCTCCAAAACCATTTTTCCTGTGATATTCTCGATCCATTACATATGAATTCCACCCCACTTTCTCCGGATATGAGTGGATGAAACCAGAAATATCCGGTTGTGTTTTGTTTTACTATATCCCAGATATTGCTACAGCCTCAGTGTCTGTGTTTTCTGGATATTATCGATGGCTTTTATTGTTTTGAATGTTTTTATCAGGGAACATTTAATTTTGTACCGTAGAAACACTAATTGGTTCCACATGGAGACACCAGTAACACATTCCTATGTTCTAGGGTGAAAGCTTGAGGAACTGCAAATCGATATGATATGTCTGTTTGTATAGATGACATTTTATGCACTGGCTTTAAGAAAAGACTTTGTTTTACTCCAAAACCATTTTTAATGCGATTTTCCCGGTTCATTGCATACGAATTCCACCAAACTTAGTCCGGATATGACTGGATGAAACCAGAAATATCCGGTTGTGTTTTGGCTAACTCAATCCCAGATATTGTGAAAGCTTCTGTATTTGTGTTCTCCGGATATTATGAACGGATTTTATGGTTTTGCATGTTTATTATCAGGGAACATTTAATTTTGTACCGTAGAAACACTAATTGGTTCCACACGGAGACACCAGCTCTACACATTTGTATTTTCTAGGGAGAAAGCTAGAGGAACTGCGGCAAACAAACATGATATTTCTGTTTGTATAGATGACATTTTATGCACTTTCCTAAGAAAAAGACTTTACTTTTCTCCAAAACCATTTTTACTGTGATTTTCTCGGTCCATTGCATACGAATTCCACCTCACTTTGTCCGGATATGACTGGATGAAACCAGAAATATCCGTTTTCTTTTTTTTTGGATTACTATATCCCAGATATTACTACAGACTCTGTGTTTGTGTTTTCTGGATATTATCGATGGATTATATTGTTTTGAATGTTTTTATCAGGGAACATTTAATTTTGTGCTGGGAAACACTAATTTGTTCCACATGGAGACACCAGCTCTACACATTCGTATTTTCTTGGGAGAAAGCTAGAGGAACTGCGGCAAACAAACATGATGTTTCTGTTTGTATAGATGACATTTTATGCACTGGCTTAAGGAAAAGACTTTGTTTTACTCCAAAACCTTTTTTACTGCGATTTTCCCGGTTCATTGCATACGAATTCCACCAAACTTAGTCCGGATATGACTGGATGAAACCAGAAATATCCGGTTGTGTTTTGGCTAACTCAATCCCAGATATTGCGACGGACTCTGTGTTTGTGTTTTCTGGACATTATCAACGGACTTTATTGTTTTGAATGTTTTTATCAGGGAACATTTAATTTTGTACCTTAGAAACACTAATAGGTTCAACATGGAGACACCAGTCTACACATTCGTATGTTCTAGGGAGAAAGTTAGAGGAACTGCGGCAAACAAACATGATATTTCTGTTTGTATACATGACATTTTATGCACTTGCATAACGAAAAAAACTTTGCTTTTCTCCAAAACCATTTTTACTGTGATTTTCTCGGTCCATTGCATACGAATTCCACCTCGCTTTGTCCGGATATGACTGGATGAAACCAGAAATATCCGGTTGTGTTTTGGCTTACTACAACCCAGATATTGTGAAAGCCTCTGTGTTTATGTTTTCCGGATACTATCAACGGAATTTATGTTTTTGCATGTTATTTATCAGGGAACATTTAATTTTGTGCTGGGAAACACTAATTGGTTCCACATGGAGACACCAGCTCTACACATTCGTATTTTCTAGGGAGAAAGCTAGAGGAACTGCGGCAAACAAACATGATATTTCTGTTTGTATAGATGACATTTTATGCACTTTCCTAAAGAAAAGACTTTGCTTTTCTCCAAAACCATTTTTCCTGTGATATTCTCGATCCATTACATATGAATTCCACCCCACTTTGTCCGGATATGAGTGGATGAAACCAGAAATATCCGGTTGTGTTTTGTCTTACTATATCCCAGATATTGCTACAGCCTCAGTGTCTGTGTTTTCTGGATATTATGGATGGATTTTATTGTTTTGAATGTTTTTATCAGGGAACATTGAATTTTGTACCGTAGAAACACTAATTGGTTCCACATGGAGACACCAGTAACACATTCCTATGTTCTAGGGAGAAAGCTTGAGGAACTGCAAATCGATATGATATGTCTGTTTGTATAGATGACATTTTATGCACTTGCGATGGAAAAGACTTTTTGCCTTTCTCTAAAACCATTTTTACTGTGATTTTGTTGGTCCATTGCATACAAATTCCAACCCACTTTGTCCGGATATGACTGGATGAAACCAGAAATATCCAGTTGTGTTTTGGCTAAATCAATCCCAGATATTGTGAAAGCTTCTGTATTTGTGTTCTCTGGATATTATGAACGGATTTCATGGTTTTGCATGTTTTTTATCAGGGAACATTTAATTTTGTACCATAGAAATACTAATTGGTTCCACACGGAGACACCAGCTCTACACATTTGTATTTTCTAGGGAGAAAGCTAGAGGAACTGCGGCAAACAAACATGATATTTCTGTTTGTATAGATGACATTTTATGCACTTTCCTAACAAAAAGATTTAACTTTTCTCCAAAACCATTTTTACTGTGATTTTCTCGGTCCATTGCATACGAATTCCACCTCGCTTTGTCTGGATATGACTGGATGAAACCAGAAATATCCGGTTGTGTTTTGGTTTACTACAACCCAGATATTGTGAAAGCCTCTGTGTTTATGTTTTCCGGATATTATCAACGGAATTTATGTTTTTGCATGTTATTTATCAGGGAACATTTAATTTTGTGCTGGGAAACACTAATTGGTTCCACATGGAGACACCAGCTCTACACATTCGTATGTTCTAGGGAGAAAGCTAGAGGAACTGCGGCAAACAAACATGATATTTCTGTTTGTATAGATGACATTTTATGCACTTTCCTAAAGAAAAGACTTTGCTTTTCTCCAAAACCACTTTTCCTGTGATATTCTCGATCCATTACATATGAATTCCACCCCACTTTGTCCGGATATGACTGGATGAAACCAGAAATATCCGGTTGTGTTTTGTCTTACTATATCCCAGATATTGCTACAGCCTCAGTGTCTGTGTTTTCTGGATATTATCGATGGATTTTATTGTTTTGAATGTTTTTATCAGGGAACATTTAATTTTGTACCGTAGAAACACTAATTGGTTCCACATGGAGACACCAGTAACACATTCCTATGTTCTAGGGAGAAAGCTTGAGAAACTTCAAATCGATATGATATGTCTGTTTGTATAGATGACATTTTATGCACTTGCGATGGAAAAGAGTTTTTGCCTTTCTCTAAAACCATTTTTACTGTGATTTTGTTGGTCCATTGCATACGAATTCCCACCCACTTGTTTCGGATATGACTGGATGAAACCAGAAATATCCGGTTGTGTTTTGGCTAACTCAATCCCAGATATTGTGAAAGCTTCTGTATTGGTGTTTTCCGGATATTATCAAGGATTTTATGGTTTTGCATGTTTTTTATCAGGGAACCTTTAATTTTGTACCGTAGAAATACAATTTGGTTCCACATGGAGACTCCAGTCTACACATTCGTATGTTCTAGGGAGAAAGTTAGAGGAACTGCGGCAAACAAACATGATATTTCTGTTTGTATACATGACATTTTATGCACTTGCATAACGAAAAAAACTTTGCTTTTCTCCAAAAGCATTTTTACTGTGATTTTCTCGGTCCATTGCATACGAATTCCACCTCGCTTTGTCCGGATATGACTGGATGAAACCAGAAATACCCGGTTGTGTTTTGGCTTACTACAACCCAGATATTGTGAAAGCCTCTGTGTTTATGTTTTCCGGATATTATCAACGGAATTTATGTTTTTGCATGTTATTTATCAGGGAATATTTAATTTTGTGCTGGGAAACACTAATTGGTTCCACATGGAGACACCAGCTCTACACATTCGTATTTTCTAGGGAGAAAGCTAGAGGAACTGCGGCAAACAAACATGATATTTCTGTTTGTATAGATGACATTTTATGCACTTTCCTAAAGAAAAGACTTTGCTTTTCTCCAAAACCATTTTTCCTGTGATATTCTCGATCCATTACATATGAATTCCACCCCACTTTGTCCGGATATGAGTGGATGAAACCAGAAATATCCGGTTGTGTTTTGTCTTACTATATCCCAGATATTGCTACAGCCTCAGTGTCTGTGTTTTCTGGATATTATCGATGGATTTTATTGTTTTGAATGTTTTTATCAGGGAACCTTTAATTTTGTACCGTAGAAATACAATTTGGTTCCACATGGAGACACCAGTAACACATTCCTATGTTCTAGGGAGAAAGCTTGAGGAACTGCAAATCGATATGATATGTCTGTTTGTGTAGATGACATTTTATGTACTTGCGATGGAAAAGACTTTTTGCCTTTCTCTAAAACCATTTTTACTGTGATTTTCTCGGTCCATTGCATACGAATTCCAACCCACTTTGTCCGGATATGACTGGATGAAACCAGAAATATCCGGTTGTGTTTTGCCTTACTACAACCCAGATATTGTGAAAGCCTCTGTGTTTATGTTTCCGGATATTATCAACGGAATTTATGTTTTTGCATGTTATTTATCAGGGAACATTTAATTTTGTGCTGGGAAACACTAATTGGTTCCACACGGAGACACCAGCTCTACACATTTGTATTTTCTAGGGAGAAAGCTAGAGGAACTGCGGCAAACAAACATGATATTTCTGTTTGTATAGATGACATTTTATGCACTTTCCTAACAAAAAGACTTTACTTTTCTCCAAAACCATTTTTACTGTGATTTTCTCGGTCCATTGCATACGAATTCCACCTCACTTTGTCCGGATATGACTGGATGAAACCAGAAATATCCGTTTTCTTTTTTTTTGGCTAACTCAATCCCAGATATTACTACAGACTCTGTGTTTGTGTTTTCTGGATATTATCGATGGATTATATTGTTTTGAATGTTTTTATCAGGGAACATTTAATTTTGTGCTGGGAAACACTAATTGTTTGCACATGGAGACACCAGTGTACACATTCGTATTTTCTAGGGAGAAAGCTAGAATAACTGCGGTAAACAAACATGATGTTTCTGTTTGTATAGATGACATTTTATGCACTGGCTTAAGGAAAAGACTTTGTTTTACTCCAAAACCATTTTTACTGCGATTTTCCCGGTTCATTGCATACGAATTCCACCAAACTTAGTCCGGATATGACTGGATGAAACCAGAAATATCCGGTTGTGTTTTGGCTAAATCAATCCCAGATATTGCGACGGACTCTGTGTTTGTGTTTTCTGGACATTATCAACGGACTTTATTGTTTTGAATGTTTTTATCAGGGAACATTTAATTTTGTACCTTGGAAACACTAATAGGTTCAACATGGAGACACCAGTATACACATTCGTATGTTCTAGGGAGAAAGTTAGAGGAACTGCGGCAAACAAACATGATATTTCTGTTTGTATACATGACATTTTATGCACTTGCATAACGAAAAAAACTTTGCTTTTCTCCAAAACCATTTTTACTGTGATTTTCTCGGTCCATTGCATACGAATTCCACCTCGCTTTGTCCGGATATGACTGGATGAAACCAGAAATATCCGGTTGTGTTTTGGCTTACTACAACCCAGATATTGTGAAAGCCTCTGTGTTTATGTTTTCCGGATATTATCAACGGAATTTATGTTTTTGCATGTTATTTATCAGGGAACATTTAATTTTGTGCTGGGAAACACTAATTGGTTCCACATGGAGACACCAGCTCTACACATTCGTATTTTCTAGGGAGAAAGCTAGAGGAACTGCGGCAAACAAACATGATATTTCTGTTTGTATAGATGACATTTTATGCACTTTCCTAAAGAAAAGACTTTGCTTTTCTCCAAAACCACTTTTCCTGTGATATTCTCGATCCATTACATATGAATTCCACCCCACTTTGTCCGGATATGACTGGATGAAACCAGAAATATCCGGTTGTGTTTTGTCTTACTATATCCCAGATATTGCTACAGCCTCAGTGTCTGTGTTTTCTGGATATTATCGATGGATTTTATTGTTTTGAATGTTTTTATCAGGGAACATTTAATTTTGTACCGTAGAAACACTAATTGGTTCCACATGGAGACACCAGTTACACATTCCTATGTTCTAGGGAGAAAGCTTGAGGAACTGCAAATCGATATGATATGTCTGTTTGTATAGATGACATTTTATGCACTTGCGATTGAAAAGACTTTTTGCCTTTCTCTAAAACCATTTTTACTGTGATTTTGCTGGTCCATTGCATACGAATTCCAACCCACGTGTTTCGGATATGACTGGATGAAACCAGAAATATCCGGTTGTGTTTTGGCTAACTCAATCCCAGATATTGTGAAAGCTTCTGTATTTGTGTTCTCCAGATATTATGAATGGATTTTATGGTTTTGCATGTTTTTTATCAGGGAACATTTAATTTTGTACCGTAGAAACACTAATTGGTTCCACACGGAGACACCAGCTCTACACATTTGTATTTTCTAGGGAGAAAGCTAGAGGAACTGCGGCAAACAAACATGATGTTTCTGTTTGTATAGATGACATTTTATGCACTGGTTAAGGAAAAGACTTTGTTTTACTCCAAAACCATTTTTACTGCGATTTTCCCAGTTCATTGCATACGAATTCCACCAAACTTAGTCCGGATATGACTGGATGAAACCAGAAATATCCGGTTGTGTTTTGGCTAACTCAATCCCAGATATTGTGAAAGCTTCTGTATTGGTGTTTTCCGGATATTATCAACGGATTTTATGGTTTTGCATGTTTTTTATCAGGGAACCTTTAATTTTGTACCGTAGAAATACAATTTGGTTCCACATGGAGACACCAGTAACACATTCCTATGTTCTAGGGAGAAAGCTTGAGGAACTGCAAATCGATATGATATGTCTGTTTGTATAGATGACATTTTATGCACTGGCTTAAGGAAAAGACTTTGTTTTACTCCAAAACCATTTTTAATGCGATTTTCCCGGTTCATTGCATACGAATTCCACCAAACTTAGTCCGGATATGACTGGATGAAACCAGAAATATCCGGTTGTGTTTTGGCTAACTCAATCCCAGATATTGTGAAAGCTTCTGTATTGGTGTTTTCCGGATATTATCAACGGATGTTATGGATTTGCATGTTTTTTATCAGGGAACATTTAATTTTGTACCGTAGAAACACTAATTGGTTCCACACGGAGACACCAGCTCTACACATTTGTATTTTCTAGGGAGAAAGCTAGAGGAACTGCGGCAAACAAACATGATATTTCTGTTTGTATAGATGACATTTTATGCACTTTCCTAAGAAAAAGACTTTACTTTTCTCCAAAAGCATTTTTACTGTGATTTTCTCGGTCCATTGCATACGAATTCCACCTCACTTTGTCCAGATATGACTGGATGAAACCAGAAATATCCGTTTTCTTTTTTTTTGGCTTACTATATCCCAGATATTACTACAGACTCTGTGTTTGTGTTTTCTGGATATTATCGATGGATTATATTGTTTTGAATGTTTTTATCAGGGAACATTAAATTTTGTGCTGGGAAACACTAATTGGTTCCACATGGAGACAACCGTCTACACATTCGTATTTTCTAGGGAGAAAGCTAGAATAACTGCGGTAAACAAACATGATGTTTCTGTTTGTATAGATGACATTTTATGCACTGGCTTAAGGAAAAGACTTTGTTTTACTCCAAAACCATTTTTACTGCGATTTTCCCGGTTCATTGCATACGAATTCCACCAAACGTAGTCCGGATATGACTGGATGAAACCAGAAATATCCGGTTGTGTTTTGGCTAACTCAATCCCAGATATTGTGAAAGCTTCTGTATTGGTGTTTTCCGGATATTATCAACAGATTTTATGGTTTTGCATGTTTTTTATCAGGGAACCTTTAATTTTGTACCTTAGAAACACTAATAGGTTCAACATGGAGACTCCAGTCTACACATTCGTATGTTCTAGGGAGAAAGTTAGAGGAACTGCGGCAAACAAACATGATATTTCTGTTTGTATACATGACATTTTATGCACTTGCATAACGAAAAAACCTTTGCTTTTCTCCAAAACCATTTTTACTGTGATTTTCTCGGTCCATTGCATACGAATTCCACCTCGCTTTGTCCGGATATGACTGGATGAAACCAGAAATATCTGGTTGTGTTTTGGCTTACTACAACCCAGATATTGTGAAAGCCTCTGTGTTTATGTTTTCCGGATATTATCAACGGAATTTATGTTTTTGCATGTTATTTATCAGGGAACATTTAATTTTGTGCTGGGAAACACTAATTGGTTCCACATGGAGACACCAGCTCTACACATTCGTATTTTCCAGGGAGAAAGCTAGAGGAACTGCGGCAAACAAACATGATATTTCTGTTTGTATAGATGACATTTTATGCACTTTCCTAAAGAAAAGACTTTGCTTTTCTCCAAAACCATTTTTCCTGTGATATTCTCGATCCATTACATATGAATTCCACCCCCCTTTGTCCGGATATGAGTGGATGAAACCAGAAATATCCGGTTGTGTTTTGTCTTACTATATCCCAGATATTGCTACAGCCTCAGTGTCTGTGTTTTCTGGATATTATCGATGGATTTTATTGTTTTGAATGTTTTTATCAGGGAACCTTTAATTTTGTACCGTAGAAATACAATTTGGTTCCACATGGAGACACCAGTAACACATTCCTATGTTCTAGGGAGAAAGCTTGAGGAACTGCAAATCGATATGATATGTCTGTTTGTATAGATGATATTTTATGCACTTGCGATGGAAAAGACTTTTTGCCTTTCTCTAAAACCATTTTTACTGTGATTTTGTTGGTCCATTGCATACGAATTCCAACCCACTTTGTCCGGATATGACTGGATGAAACCAGAAATATCCGGTTGTGTTTTGGCTTACTACAACCCAGATATTGTGAAAGCCTCTGTGTTTATGTTTCCGGATATTATCAACGGAATTTATGGTTTTGCATGTTATTTATCAGGGAACATTTAATTTTGTGCTGGGAAACACTAATTGGTTCCACACGGAGACACCAGCTCTACACATTTGTATTTTCTAGGGAGAAAGCTAGAGGAACTGCGGCAAACAAACATGATATTTCTGTTTGTATAGATGACATTTTATGCACTTTCCTAACAAAAAGACTTTACTTTTCTCCAAAACCATTTTTACTGTGATTTTCTCGGTCCATTGCATACGAATTCCACCTCACTTTGTCCGGATATGACTGGATGAAACCAGAAATATCCGTTTTCTTTTTTTTTGGCTTACTATATCCCAGATATTACTACAGACTCTGTGTTTGTGTTTTCTGGATATTATCTATGGATTATATTGTTTTGAATGTTTTTATCAGGGAACATTTAATTTTGTGCTGGGAAACACTAATTGTTTGCACATGGTGACACCAGTCTACACATTCGTATGTTCTAGGGAGAAAGTTAGAGGAACTGCGGCAAACAAACATGATATTTCTGTTTGTATACATGACATTTTATGCACTTGCATAACGAAAAAAACTTTGCTTTTCTCCAAAACCATTTTTACTGTGATTTTCTCGGTCCATTGCATACGAATTCCACCTCGCTTTGTCCGGATATGACTGGATGAAACCAGAAATATCCGGTTGTGTTTTGGCTTACTACAACCCAGATATTGTGAAAGCCTCTGTGTTTATGTTTTCCGGATATTATCAACGGAATTTATGTTTTTGCATGTTATTTATCAGGGAACATTTAATTTTGTGCTGGGAAACACTAATTGGTTCCACATGGAGACACCAGCTCTACACATTCGTATTTTCTAGGGAGAAAGCTAGAGGAACTGCGGCAAACAAACATGATATTTCTGTTTGTATAGATGACATTTTATGCACTTTCCTAAAGAAAAGACTTTGCTTTTCTCCAAAACCATTTTTCCTGTGATATTCTCCATCCATTACATATGAATTCCACCCCACTTTGTCCGGATATGAGTGGATGAAACCAGAAATATCCGGTTGTGTTTTGTCTTACTATATCCCAGATATTGCTACAGCCTCAGTGTCTATGTTTTCTGGATATTATCGATGGATTTTATTGTTTTGAATGTTTTTATCAGGGAACATTTAATTTTGTACCGTAGAAACACTAATTGGTTCCACATGGAGACACCAGTAACACATTCCTATGTTCTAGGGAGAAAGCTTGAGGAACTGCAAATCGATATGATATGTCTGTTTGTATAGATGATATTTTATGCACTTGCGATGGAAAAGACTTTTTGCCTTTCTCTAAAACCATTTTTACTGTGATTTTGCTGGTCCATTGCATACGAATTCCAACCCACTTGTTTCGGATATGACTGGATGAAACCAGAAATATCCGGTTGTGTTTTGGCTAACTCAATCCCAGATATTGTGAAAGCTTCTGTATTTGTGTTCTCCAGATATTATGAATGGATTTTATGGTTTTGCATGTTTTTTATCAGGGAACATTTAATTTTGTACCGTAGAAACACTAATTGGTTCCACACGGAGACACCAGCTCTACACATTTGTATTTTCTAGGGAGAAAGCTAGAGGAACTGCGGCAAACAAACATGATATTTCTGTTTGTATAGATGACATTTTATGCACTTTCCTAACAAAAAGACTTTACTTTTCTCCAAAACCATTTTTACTGTGATTTTCTCGGTCCATTGCATACGAATTCCACCTCACTTTGTCCGGATATGACTGGATGAAACCAGAAATATCCGTTTTCTTTTTTTTTGGCTAACTCAATCCCAGATATTACTACAGACTCTGTGTTTGTGTTTTCTGGATATTATCGATGGATTATATTGTTTTGAATGTTTTTATCAGGGAACATTTAATTTTGTGCTGGGAAACACTAATTGTTTGCACATGGAGACACCAGTGTACACATTCGTATTTTCTAGGGAGAAAGCTAGAATAACTGCGGTAAACAAACATGATGTTTCTGTTTGTATAGATGACATTTTATGCACTGGCTTAAGGAAAAGACTTTGTTTTACTCCAAAACCATTTTTACTGCGATTTTCCCGGTTCATTGCATACGAATTCCACCAAACTTAGTCCGGATATGACTGGATGAAACCAGAAATATCCGGTTGTGTTTTGGCTAAATCAATCCCAGATATTGCGACGGACTCTGTGTTTGTGTTTTCTGGACATTATCAACGGACTTTATTGTTTTGAATGTTTTTATCAGGGAACATTTAATTTTGTACCTTGGAAACACTAATAGGTTCAACATGGAGACACCAGTATACACATTCGTATGTTCTAGGGAGAAAGTTAGAGGAACTGCGGCAAACAAACATGATATTTCTGTTTGTATACATGACATTTTATGCACTTGCATAACGAAAAAAACTTTGCTTTTCTCCAAAACCATTTTTACTGTGATTTTCTCGGTCCATTGCATACGAATTCCACCTCGCTTTGTCCGGATATGACTGGATGAAACCAGAAATATCCGGTTGTGTTTTGGCTTACTACAACCCAGATATTGTGAAAGCCTCTGTGTTTATGTTTTCCGGATATTATCAACGGAATTTATGTTTTTGCATGTTATTTATCAGGGAACATTTAATTTTGTGCTGGGAAACACTAATTGGTTCCACATGGAGACACCAGCTCTACACATTCGTATTTTCTAGGGAGAAAGCTAGAGGAACTGCGGCAAACAAACATGATATTTCTGTTTGTATAGATGACATTTTATGCACTTTCCTAAAGAAAAGACTTTGCTTTTCTCCAAAACCACTTTTCCTGTGATATTCTCGATCCATTACATATGAATTCCACCCCACTTTGTCCGGATATGACTGGATGAAACCAGAAATATCCGGTTGTGTTTTGTCTTACTATATCCCAGATATTGCTACAGCCTCAGTGTCTGTGTTTTCTGGATATTATCGATGGATTTTATTGTTTTGAATGTTTTTATCAGGGAACATTTAATTTTGTACCGTAGAAACACTAATTGGTTCCACATGGAGACACCAGTTACACATTCCTATGTTCTAGGGAGAAAGCTTGAGGAACTGCAAATCGATATGATATGTCTGTTTGTATAGATGACATTTTATGCACTTGCGATTGAAAAGACTTTTTGCCTTTCTCTAAAACCATTTTTACTGTGATTTTGCTGGTCCATTGCATACGAATTCCAACCCACGTGTTTCGGATATGACTGGATGAAACCAGAAATATCCGGTTGTGTTTTGGCTAACTCAATCCCAGATATTGTGAAAGCTTCTGTATTTGTGTTCTCCAGATATTATGAATGGATTTTATGGTTTTGCATGTTTTTTATCAGGGAACATTTAATTTTGTACCGTAGAAACACTAATTGGTTCCACACGGAGACACCAGCTCTACACATTTGTATTTTCTAGGGAGAAAGCTAGAGGAACTGCGGCAAACAAACATGATGTTTCTGTTTGTATAGATGACATTTTATGCACTGGTTAAGGAAAAGACTTTGTTTTACTCCAAAACCATTTTTACTGCGATTTTCCCAGTTCATTGCATACGAATTCCACCAAACTTAGTCCGGATATGACTGGATGAAACCAGAAATATCCGGTTGTGTTTTGGCTAACTCAATCCCAGATATTGTGAAAGCTTCTGTATTGGTGTTTTCCGGATATTATCAACGGATTTTATGGTTTTGCATGTTTTTTATCAGGGAACCTTTAATTTTGTACCGTAGAAATACAATTTGGTTCCACATGGAGACACCAGTAACACATTCCTATGTTCTAGGGAGAAAGCTTGAGGAACTGCAAATCGATATGATATGTCTGTTTGTATAGATGACATTTTATGCACTGGCTTAAGGAAAAGACTTTGTTTTACTCCAAAACCATTTTTAATGCGATTTTCCCGGTTCATTGCATACGAATTCCACCAAACTTAGTCCGGATATGACTGGATGAAACCAGAAATATCCGGTTGTGTTTTGGCTAACTCAATCCCAGATATTGTGAAAGCTTCTGTATTGGTGTTTTCCGGATATTATCAACGGATGTTATGGATTTGCATGTTTTTTATCAGGGAACATTTAATTTTGTACCGTAGAAACACTAATTGGTTCCACACGGAGACACCAGCTCTACACATTTGTATTTTCTAGGGAGAAAGCTAGAGGAACTGCGGCAAACAAACATGATATTTCTGTTTGTATAGATGACATTTTATGCACTTTCCTAAGAAAAAGACTTTACTTTTCTCCAAAAGCATTTTTACTGTGATTTTCTCGGTCCATTGCATACGAATTCCACCTCACTTTGTCCAGATATGACTGGATGAAACCAGAAATATCCGTTTTCTTTTTTTTTGGCTTACTATATCCCAGATATTACTACAGACTCTGTGTTTGTGTTTTCTGGATATTATCGATGGATTATATTGTTTTGAATGTTTTTATCAGGGAACATTAAATTTTGTGCTGGGAAACACTAATTGGTTCCACATGGAGACAACCGTCTACACATTCGTATTTTCTAGGGAGAAAGCTAGAATAACTGCGGTAAACAAACATGATGTTTCTGTTTGTATAGATGACATTTTATGCACTGGCTTAAGGAAAAGACTTTGTTTTACTCCAAAACCATTTTTACTGCGATTTTCCCGGTTCATTGCATACGAATTCCACCAAACGTAGTCCGGATATGACTGGATGAAACCAGAAATATCCGGTTGTGTTTTGGCTAACTCAATCCCAGATATTGTGAAAGCTTCTGTATTGGTGTTTTCCGGATATTATCAACAGATTTTATGGTTTTGCATGTTTTTTATCAGGGAACCTTTAATTTTGTACCTTAGAAACACTAATAGGTTCAACATGGAGACTCCAGTCTACACATTCGTATGTTCTAGGGAGAAAGTTAGAGGAACTGCGGCAAACAAACATGATATTTCTGTTTGTATACATGACATTTTATGCACTTGCATAACGAAAAAACCTTTGCTTTTCTCCAAAACCATTTTTACTGTGATTTTCTCGGTCCATTGCATACGAATTCCACCTCGCTTTGTCCGGATATGACTGGATGAAACCAGAAATATCTGGTTGTGTTTTGGCTTACTACAACCCAGATATTGTGAAAGCCTCTGTGTTTATGTTTTCCGGATATTATCAACGGAATTTATGTTTTTGCATGTTATTTATCAGGGAACATTTAATTTTGTGCTGGGAAACACTAATTGGTTCCACATGGAGACACCAGCTCTACACATTCGTATTTTCCAGGGAGAAAGCTAGAGGAACTGCGGCAAACAAACATGATATTTCTGTTTGTATAGATGACATTTTATGCACTTTCCTAAAGAAAAGACTTTGCTTTTCTCCAAAACCATTTTTCCTGTGATATTCTCGATCCATTACATATGAATTCCACCCCCCTTTGTCCGGATATGAGTGGATGAAACCAGAAATATCCGGTTGTGTTTTGTCTTACTATATCCCAGATATTGCTACAGCCTCAGTGTCTGTGTTTTCTGGATATTATCGATGGATTTTATTGTTTTGAATGTTTTTATCAGGGAACCTTTAATTTTGTACCGTAGAAATACAATTTGGTTCCACATGGAGACACCAGTAACACATTCCTATGTTCTAGGGAGAAAGCTTGAGGAACTGCAAATCGATATGATATGTCTGTTTGTATAGATGATATTTTATGCACTTGCGATGGAAAAGACTTTTTGCCTTTCTCTAAAACCATTTTTACTGTGATTTTGTTGGTCCATTGCATACGAATTCCAACCCACTTTGTCCGGATATGACTGGATGAAACCAGAAATATCCGGTTGTGTTTTGGCTTACTACAACCCAGATATTGTGAAAGCCTCTGTGTTTATGTTTCCGGATATTATCAACGGAATTTATGGTTTTGCATGTTATTTATCAGGGAACATTTAATTTTGTGCTGGGAAACACTAATTGGTTCCACACGGAGACACCAGCTCTACACATTTGTATTTTCTAGGGAGAAAGCTAGAGGAACTGCGGCAAACAAACATGATATTTCTGTTTGTATAGATGACATTTTATGCACTTTCCTAACAAAAAGACTTTACTTTTCTCCAAAACCATTTTTACTGTGATTTTCTCGGTCCATTGCATACGAATTCCACCTCACTTTGTCCGGATATGACTGGATGAAACCAGAAATATCCGTTTTCTTTTTTTTTGGCTTACTATATCCCAGATATTACTACAGACTCTGTGTTTGTGTTTTCTGGATATTATCTATGGATTATATTGTTTTGAATGTTTTTATCAGGGAACATTTAATTTTGTGCTGGGAAACACTAATTGTTTGCACATGGTGACACCAGTCTACACATTCGTATGTTCTAGGGAGAAAGTTAGAGGAACTGCGGCAAACAAACATGATATTTCTGTTTGTATACATGACATTTTATGCACTTGCATAACGAAAAAAACTTTGCTTTTCTCCAAAACCATTTTTACTGTGATTTTCTCGGTCCATTGCATACGAATTCCACCTCGCTTTGTCCGGATATGACTGGATGAAACCAGAAATATCCGGTTGTGTTTTGGCTTACTACAACCCAGATATTGTGAAAGCCTCTGTGTTTATGTTTTCCGGATATTATCAACGGAATTTATGTTTTTGCATGTTATTTATCAGGGAACATTTAATTTTGTGCTGGGAAACACTAATTGGTTCCACATGGAGACACCAGCTCTACACATTCGTATTTTCTAGGGAGAAAGCTAGAGGAACTGCGGCAAACAAACATGATATTTCTGTTTGTATAGATGACATTTTATGCACTTTCCTAAAGAAAAGACTTTGCTTTTCTCCAAAACCATTTTTCCTGTGATATTCTCCATCCATTACATATGAATTCCACCCCACTTTGTCCGGATATGAGTGGATGAAACCAGAAATATCCGGTTGTGTTTTGTCTTACTATATCCCAGATATTGCTACAGCCTCAGTGTCTATGTTTTCTGGATATTATCGATGGATTTTATTGTTTTGAATGTTTTTATCAGGGAACATTTAATTTTGTACCGTAGAAACACTAATTGGTTCCACATGGAGACACCAGTAACACATTCCTATGTTCTAGGGAGAAAGCTTGAGGAACTGCAAATCGATATGATATGTCTGTTTGTATAGATGATATTTTATGCACTTGCGATGGAAAAGACTTTTTGCCTTTCTCTAAAACCATTTTTACTGTGATTTTGCTGGTCCATTGCATACGAATTCCAACCCACTTGTTTCGGATATGACTGGATGAAACCAGAAATATCCGGTTGTGTTTTGGCTAACTCAATCCCAGATATTGTGAAAGCTTCTGTATTTGTGTTCTCCAGATATTATGAATGGATTTTATGGTTTTGCATGTTTTTTATCAGGGAACATTTAATTTTGTACCGTAGAAACACTAATTGGTTCCACACGGAGACACCAGCTCTACACATTTGTATTTTCTAGGGAGAAAGCTAGAGGAACTGCGGCAAACAAACATGATATTTCTGTTTGTATAGATGACATTTTATGCACTTTCCTAAGAAAAAGACTTTACTTTTCTCCAAAACCATTTTTACTATGATTCTCTCGGTCCATTGCATACGAGTTCCACCTCACTTTGTCCGGATATGACTGGATGAAACCAGAAATATCCGTTTTCTTTTTTTTTTTGGCTTACTATATCCCAGATATTATTACAGATTCTGTGTTTGTGTTTTCTGGATATTATCGATGGATTATATTGTTTTGAATGTTTTTATCAGGGAACATTAAATTTTGTGCTGGGAAACACTAATTGGTTCCACATGGAGACACCAGTCTACACATTCGTATTTTCTAGGGAGAAAGCTAGAATAACTGCGGTAAACAAACATGATGTTTCTGTTTGTATAGATGACATTTTATGCACTGGCTTAAGGAAAAGACTTTGTTTTACTCCAAAACCATTTTTACTGCGATTTTCCCGGTTCATTGCATACGAATTCCACCAAACTTAGTCCGGATATGACTGGATGAAACCAGAAATATCCGGTTGTGTTTTGGCTAACTCAATCCCAGATATTGTGAAAGCTTCTGTATTGGTGTTTTCCGGATAGTATCAACGGATGTTATGGATTTGCATGTTTTTTATCAGGGAACATTTAATTTTGTACCGTAGAAACACTAATTGGTTCCACACGGAGACACCAGCTCTACACATTTGTATTTTCTAGGGAGAAAGCTAGAGGAACTGCGGCAAACAAACATGATATTTCTGTTTGTATAGATGACATTTTATGCACTTTCCTAACAAAAAGACTTTACTTTTCTCCAAAACCATTTTTACTGTGATTTTCTCGGTCCATTGCATACGAATTCCACCTCACTTTGTCCAGATATGACTGGATGAAACCAGAAATATCCGTTTTCTTTTTTTTTTGGCTTACTATATCCCAGATATTACTACAGACTCTGTGTTTGTGTTTTCTGGATATTATCGATGGATTATATTGTTTTGAATGTTTTTATCAGGGAACATTTAATTTTGTGCTGGGAAACACTAATTGGTTCCACATGGAGACACCAGTCTACACATTCGTATTTTCTAGGGAGAAAGCTAGAATAACTGCGGTAAACAAACATGATGTTTCTGTTTGTATAGATGACATTTTATGCACTGGCTTAAGGAAAAGACTTTGTTTTACTCCAAAACCATTTTTACTGCGATTTTCCCGGTTCATTGCATACGAATTCCACCAAACTTAGTCCGGATATGACTGGATGAAACCAGAAATATCCGGTTGTGTTTTGGCTAACTCAATCCCAGATATTGCGACGGACTCTGTGTTTGTGTTTTCTGGACATTATCAACGGACTATATTGTTTTGAATGTTTTTATCAGGGAACATTTAATTTTGTACCTTAGAAACACTAATAGGTTCAACATGGAGACTCCAGTCTACACATTCGTATGTTCTAGGGAGAAAGCTAGAGGAACTGCGGCAAACAAACATGATATTTCTGTTTGTATACATGACATTTTATGCACTTGCATAACGAAAAAACCTTTGCTTTTCTCCAAAACCATTTTTACTGTGATTTTCTCGGTCCATTGCATACGAATTCCACCTCGCTTTGTCCGGATATGACTGGATGAAACCAGAAATATCTGGTTGTGTTTTGGCTTACTACAACCCAGATATTGTGAAAGCCTCTGTGTTTATGTTTTCCGGATGTTATCAACGGAATTTATGTTTTTGCATGTTATTTATCAGGGAACATTTAATTTTGTGCTGGGAAACACTAATTGATTCCACATGGAGACACCAGCTCTACACATTCGTATTTTCTAGGGAGAAAGCTAGAGGAACTGCGGCAAACAAACATGATATTTCTGTTTGTATAGATGACATTTTATGCACTTTCCTAAAGAAAAGACTTTGCTTTTCTCCAAAACCATTTTTCCTGTGATATTCTCCATCCATTACATATGAATTCCACCCCACTTTGTCCGGATATGAGTGGATGAAACCAGAAATATCCGGTTGTGTTTTGTCTTACTATATCCCAGATATTGCTACAGCCTCAGTGTCTGTGTTTTCTGGATATTATCGATGGATTTTATTGTTTTGAATGTTTTTATCAGGGAACATTTAATTTTGTACCGTAGAAACACTAATTGGTTCCACATGGAGACACCAGTAACACATTCCTATGTTCTAGGGAGAAAGCTTGAGGAACTGCAAATCGATATGATATGTCTGTTTGTATAGATGACATTTTATGCACTTGCGATGGAAAAGACTTTTTGCCTTTCTCTAAAACCATTTTTACTGTGATTTTGCTGGTCCATTGCATACGAATTCCAACCCACTTGTTTCGGATATGACTGGATGAAACCAGAAATATCCGGTTGTGTTTTGGCTAACTCAATCCCAGATATTGTGAAAGCTTCTGTATTTGTGTTCTCCAGATATTATGAATGGATTTTATGGTTTTGCATGTTTTTTATCAGGGAACATTTAATTTTGTACCGTAGAAACACTAATTGGTTCCACACGGAGACACCAGCTCTACACATTTGTATTTTCTAGGGAGAAAGCTAGAGGAACTGCGGCAAACAAACATGATATTTCTGTTTGTATAGATGACATTTTATGCACTTTCCTAAGAAAAAGACTTTACTTTTCTCCAAAACCATTTTTACTATGATTCTCTCGGTCCATTGCATACGAGTTCCACCTCACTTTGTCCGGATATGACTGGATGAAACCAGAAATATCCGTTTTCTTTTTTTTTTTGGCTTACTATATCCCAGATATTATTACAGATTCTGTGTTTGTGTTTTCTGGATATTATCGATGGATTATATTGTTTTGAATGTTTTTATCAGGGAACATTAAATTTTGTGCTGGGAAACACTAATTGGTTCCACATGGAGACACCAGTCTACACATTCGTATTTTCTAGGGAGAAAGCTAGAATAACTGCGGTAAACAAACATGATGTTTCTGTTTGTATAGATGACATTTTATGCACTGGCTTAAGGAAAAGACTTTGTTTTACTCCAAAACCATTTTTACTGCGATTTTCCCGGTTCATTGCATACGAATTCCACCAAACTTAGTCCGGATATGACTGGATGAAACCAGAAATATCCGGTTGTGTTTTGGCTAACTCAATCCCAGATATTGTGAAAGCTTCTGTATTGGTGTTTTCCGGATAGTATCAACGGATGTTATGGATTTGCATGTTTTTTATCAGGGAACATTTAATTTTGTACCGTAGAAACACTAATTGGTTCCACACGGAGACACCAGCTCTACACATTTGTATTTTCTAGGGAGAAAGCTAGAGGAACTGCGGCAAACAAACATGATATTTCTGTTTGTATAGATGACATTTTATGCACTTTCCTAACAAAAAGACTTTACTTTTCTCCAAAACCATTTTTACTGTGATTTTCTCGGTCCATTGCATACGAATTCCACCTCACTTTGTCCAGATATGACTGGATGAAACCAGAAATATCCGTTTTCTTTTTTTTTTGGCTTACTATATCCCAGATATTACTACAGACTCTGTGTTTGTGTTTTCTGGATATTATCGATGGATTATATTGTTTTGAATGTTTTTATCAGGGAACATTTAATTTTGTGCTGGGAAACACTAATTGGTTCCACATGGAGACACCAGTCTACACATTCGTATTTTCTAGGGAGAAAGCTAGAATAACTGCGGTAAACAAACATGATGTTTCTGTTTGTATAGATGACATTTTATGCACTGGCTTAAGGAAAAGACTTTGTTTTACTCCAAAACCATTTTTACTGCGATTTTCCCGGTTCATTGCATACGAATTCCACCAAACTTAGTCCGGATATGACTGGATGAAACCAGAAATATCCGGTTGTGTTTTGGCTAACTCAATCCCAGATATTGCGACGGACTCTGTGTTTGTGTTTTCTGGACATTATCAACGGACTATATTGTTTTGAATGTTTTTATCAGGGAACATTTAATTTTGTACCTTAGAAACACTAATAGGTTCAACATGGAGACTCCAGTCTACACATTCGTATGTTCTAGGGAGAAAGCTAGAGGAACTGCGGCAAACAAACATGATATTTCTGTTTGTATACATGACATTTTATGCACTTGCATAACGAAAAAACCTTTGCTTTTCTCCAAAACCATTTTTACTGTGATTTTCTCGGTCCATTGCATACGAATTCCACCTCGCTTTGTCCGGATATGACTGGATGAAACCAGAAATATCTGGTTGTGTTTTGGCTTACTACAACCCAGATATTGTGAAAGCCTCTGTGTTTATGTTTTCCGGATGTTATCAACGGAATTTATGTTTTTGCATGTTATTTATCAGGGAACATTTAATTTTGTGCTGGGAAACACTAATTGATTCCACATGGAGACACCAGCTCTACACATTCGTATTTTCTAGGGAGAAAGCTAGAGGAACTGCGGCAAACAAACATGATATTTCTGTTTGTATAGATGACATTTTATGCACTTTCCTAAAGAAAAGACTTTGCTTTTCTCCAAAACCATTTTTCCTGTGATATTCTCCATCCATTACATATGAATTCCACCCCACTTTGTCCGGATATGAGTGGATGAAACCAGAAATATCCGGTTGTGTTTTGTCTTACTATATCCCAGATATTGCTACAGCCTCAGTGTCTGTGTTTTCTGGATATTATCGATGGATTTTATTGTTTTGAATGTTTTTATCAGGGAACATTTAATTTTGTACCGTAGAAACACTAATTGGTTCCACATGGAGACACCAGTAACACATTCCTATGTTCTAGGGAGAAAGCTTGAGGAACTGCAAATCGATATGATATGTCTGTTTGTATAGATGACATTTTATGCACTTGCGATGGAAAAGACTTTTTGCCTTTCTCTAAAACCATTTTTACTGTGATTTTGCTGGTCCATTGCATACGAATTCCAACCCACTTGTTTCGGATATGACTGGATGAAACCAGAAATATCCGGTTGTGTTTTGGCTAACTCAATCCCAGATATTGTGAAAGCTTCTGTATTTGTGTTCTCCAGATATTATGAATGGATTTTATGGTTTTGCATGTTTTTTATCAGGGAACATTTAATTTTGTACCGTAGAAACACTAATTGGTTCCACACGGAGACACCAGCTCTACACATTTGTATTTTCTAGGGAGAAAGCTAGAGGAACTGCGGCAAACAAACATGATATTTCTGTTTGTATAGATGACATTTTATGCACTTTCCTAAGAAAAAGACTTTACTTTTCTCCAAAACCATTTTTACTATGATTCTCTCGGTCCATTGCATACGAGTTCCACCTCACTTTGTCCGGATATGACTGGATGAAACCAGAAATATCCGTTTTCTTTTTTTTTTTGGCTTACTATATCCCAGATATTATTACAGATTCTGTGTTTGTGTTTTCTGGATATTATCGATGGATTATATTGTTTTGAATGTTTTTATCAGGGAACATTAAATTTTGTGCTGGGAAACACTAATTGGTTCCACATGGAGACACCAGTCTACACATTCGTATTTTCTAGGGAGAAAGCTAGAATAACTGCGGTAAACAAACATGATGTTTCTGTTTGTATAGATGACATTTTATGCACTGGCTTAAGGAAAAGACTTTGTTTTACTCCAAAACCATTTTTACTGCGATTTTCCCGGTTCATTGCATACGAATTCCACCAAACTTAGTCCGGATATGACTGGATGAAACCAGAAATATCCGGTTGTGTTTTGGCTAACTCAATCCCAGATATTGTGAAAGCTTCTGTATTGGTGTTTTCCGGATATTATCAACGGATGTTATGGATTTGCATGTTTTTTATCAGGGAACATTTAATTTTGTACCGTAGAAACACTAATTGGTTCCACACGGAGACACCAGCTCTACACATTTGTATTTTCTAGGGAGAAAGCTAGAGGAACTGCGGCAAACAAACATGATATTTCTGTTTGTATAGATGACATTTTATGCACTTTCCTAACAAAAAGACTTTACTTTTCTCCAAAACCATTTTTACTGTGATTTTCTCGGTCCATTGCATACGAATTCCACCTCACTTTGTCCAGATATGACTGGATGAAACCAGAAATATCCGTTTTCTTTTTTTTTTGGCTTACTATATCCCAGATATTACTACAGACTCTGTGTTTGTGTTTTCTGGATATTATCGATGGATTATATTGTTTTGAATGTTTTTATCAGGGAACATTTAATTTTGTGCTGGGAAACACTAATTGGTTCCACATGGAGACACCAGTCTACACATTCGTATTTTCTAGGGAGAAAGCTAGAATAACTGCGGTAAACAAACATGATGTTTCTGTTTGTATAGATGACATTTTATGCACTGGCTTAAGGAAAAGACTTTGTTTTACTCCAAAACCATTTTTACTGCGATTTTCCCGGTTCATTGCATACGAATTCCACCAAACTTAGTCCGGATATGACTGGATGAAACCAGAAATATCCGGTTGTGTTTTGGCTAACTCAATCCCAGATATTGCGACGGACTCTGTGTTTGTGTTTTCTGGACATTATCAACGGACTATATTGTTTTGAATGTTTTTATCAGGGAACATTTAATTTTGTACCTTAGAAACACTAATAGGTTCAACATGGAGACTCCAGTCTACACATTCGTATGTTCTAGGGAGAAAGCTAGAGGAACTGCGGCAAACAAACATGATATTTCTGTTTGTATACATGACATTTTATGCACTTGCATAACGAAAAAACCTTTGCTTTTCTCCAAAACCATTTTTACTGTGATTTTCTCGGTCCATTGCATACGAATTCCACCTCGCTTTGTCCGGATATGACTGGATGAAACCAGAAATATCTGGTTGTGTTTTGGCTTACTACAACCCAGATATTGTGAAAGCCTCTGTGTTTATGTTTTCCGGATGTTATCAACGGAATTTATGTTTTTGCATGTTATTTATCAGGGAACATTTAATTTTGTGCTGGGAAACACTAATTGATTCCACATGGAGACACCAGCTCTACACATTCGTATTTTCTAGGGAGAAAGCTAGAGGAACTGCGGCAAACAAACATGATATTTCTGTTTGTATAGATGACATTTTATGCACTTTCCTAAAGAAAAGACTTTGCTTTTCTCCAAAACCATTTTTCCTGTGATATTCTCGATCCATTACATATGAATTCCACCCCACTTTGTCCGGATATGAGTGGATGAAACCAGAAATATCCGGTTGTGTTTTGTCTTACTATATCCCAGATATTGCTACAGCCTCAGTGTCTGTGTTTTCTGGATATTATCGATGGATTTTATTGTTTTGAATGTTTTTATCAGGGAACCTTTAATTTTGTACCGTAGAAACACTAATTGGTTCCACATGGAGACACCAGTAACACATTCCTATGTTCTAGGGAGAAAGCTTGAGGAACTGCAAATCGATATGATATGTCTGTTTGTATAGATGACATTTTATGCACTTGCGATGGAAAAGACTTTTTGCCTTTCTCTAAAACCATTTTTACTGTGATTTTGTTGGTCCATTGCATACGAATTCCAACCCACTTTGTGCGGATATGACTGGATGAAACCAGAAATATCCGGTTGTGTTTTGGCTAACTCAATCCCAGATATTGTGAAAGCCTCTGTGTTTATGTTTCCGGATATTATCAACGGAATTTATGTTTTTGCATGTTATTTATCAGGGAACATTTAATTTTGTGCTGGGAAACACTAATTGGTTCCACACGGAGACACCAGCTCTACACATTTGTATTTTCTAGGGAGAAAGCTAGAGGAACTGCAGCAAACAAACATGATATTTCTGTTTGTATAGATGACATTTTATGCACTTTCCTAACAAAAAGACTTTACTTTTCTCCAAAACCATTTTTACTGTGATTTTCTCGGTCCATTGCATACGAATTCCACCTCACTTTGTCCGGATATGACTGGATGAAACCAGAAATATCCGTTTTCTTTTTTTTGGCTTACTCTATCCCAGATATTACTACACTCTGTGTTTGTGTTTTCTGGATATTATCGATGGATTATATAGTTTTGAATGTTTTTATCAGGGAACATTTAATTTTGTGCTGGGAAACACTAATTGTTTGCACATGGAGACACCAGTCTACACATTCGTATTTTCTAGGGAGAAAGCTAGAATAACTGCGGTAAACAAACATGATGTTTCTGTTTGTATAGATGACATTTTATGCACTGGCTTAAGGAAAAGACTTTGTTTTCCTCCAAAACCATTTTTACTGCAATTTTCCCGGTTCATTGCATACGAATTCCACCAAACTTAGTCCGGATATGACTGGATAAAACCAGAAATATCCGGTTGTGTTTTGGCTAAATCAATCCCAGATATTGCGACGGACTCTGTGTTTGTGTTTTCTGGACATTATCAACGGACTTTATTGTTTTGAATGTTTTTATCAGGGAACATTTAATTTTGTACCTTAGAAACACTAATAGGTTCAACATGGAGACACTAGTCTTCACATTCGTATGTTCTAGGGAGAAAGTTAGAGGAACTGCGGCAAACAAACATGACATTTCTGTTTGTATACATGACATTTTATGCACTTGCATAACGAAAAAAACTTTGCTTTTCTCCAAAACCATTTTTACTGTGATTTTCTCGGTCCATTGCATACGAATTCCACCTCGCTTTGTCCGGATATGACTGGATGAAACCAGAAATATCCGGTTGTGTTTTGGCTTACTACAACCCAGATATTGTGAAAGCCTCTGTGTTTATGTTTTCCGGATATTATCGACGGAATTTATGTTTTTCCATGTTATTTATCAGGGAACATTTAATTTTGTGCTGGGAAACACTAATTGGTTCCACATGGAGACACCAGCTCTACACATTCGTATTTTCTAGGGAGAAAGCTAGAGGAACTGCGGCAAACAAACATGATATTTCTGTTTGTATAGATGACATTTTATGCACTTTCCTAAAGAAAAGACTTTGCTTTTCTCCAAAACCATTTTTCCTGTGATATTCTCGATCCATTACATATGAATTCCACCCCACTTTGTCCGGATATGAGTGGATGAAACCAGAAATATCCGGTTGTGTTTTGTCTTACTATATCCCAGATATTGCTACAGCCTCAGTGTCTGTGTTTTCTGGATATTATCGATGGATTTTATTGTTTTGAATGTTTTTATCAGGGAACATTTAATTTTGTACCGTAGAAACACTAATTGGTTCCACATGGAGACACTAGTAACACATTCCTATGTTCTAGGGAGAAAGCTTGAGGAACTGCAAATCGATATGATATGTCTGTTTGTATAGATGACATTTTATGCACTTGCGATGGAAAAGACTTTTTGCCTTTCTCTAAAACCATTTTTACTGTGATTTTGTTGGTCCATTGCATACGAATTCCAACCCACTTTGTCCGGATATGACTGGATGAAACCAGAAATATCCGGTTGTGTTTTGGCTAACTCAATCCCAGATATTGTGAAAGCTTCTGTATTTGTGTTCTCCAGATATTATGAACGGATTTTATGGTTTTGCATGTTTTTTATCAGGGAACATTTAATTTTGTACCGTAGAAACACTAATTGGTTCCACACGGAGACACCAGCTCTACACATTTGTATTTTCTAGGGAGAAATCTAGAGGAACTGCGGCAAACAAACATGATATTTCTGTTTGTATAGATGACATTTTATGCACTTTCCTAACAAAAAGACTTTACTTTTCTCCAAAACCATTTTTACTGTGATTTTCTCGGTCCATTGCATACGAATTCCACCTCACTTTGTCCGGATATGACTGGATGAAACCAGAAATATCCGTTTTCTTTTTTTTTGGCTTACTATATCCCAGATATTACTACACTCTGTGTTTGTGTTTTCTGGATATTATCGATGGATTATATTGTTTTGAATGTTTTTATCAGGGAACACTTAATTTTGTGCTGGGAAACACTAATTGTTTGCACATGAGGACACCAGTCTACACATTCGTATTTTCTAGGGAGAAAGCTAGAATAACTGCGGTAAACAAACATGATGTTTCTGTTTGTATAGATGACATTTTATGCACTGGCTTAAGGAAAAGACTTTGTTTTACTCCAAAACCATTTTTACTGCGATTTTCCCGGTTCATTGCATACGAATTCCACCAAACTTAGTCCGGATATGACTGGATGAAACCAGAAATATCCGGTTGTGTTTTGGCTAACTCAATCCCAGATATTGCGACGGACTCTGTGTTTGTGTTTTCTGGACATTATCAACGGACTTTATTGTTTTGAATGTTTTTATCAGGGAACATTTAATTTTGTACCTTAGAAACACTAATAGGTTCAACATGGAGACACCAGTCTACACATTCGTATGTTCTAGGGAGAAAGTTAGAGGAACTGCGGCAAACAAACATGATATTTCTGTTTGTATACATGACATTTTATGCACTTGCATAACGAAAAAAACTTTGCTTTTCTCCAAAACCATTTTTACTGTGATTTTCTCGGTCCATTGCATACGAATTCCACCTCGCTTTGTCCGGATATGACTGGATGAAACCAGAAATATCCGGTTGTGTTTTGGCTTACTACAACCCAGATATTGTGAAAGCCTCTGTGTTTATGTTTTCCGGATATTATCAATGGAATTTATGTTTTTGCATGTTATTTATCAGGGAACATTTAATTTTGTGCTGGGAAACACTAATTGGTTCCACATGGAGACACCAGCTCTACACATTCGTATTTTCTAGGGAGAAAGCTAGAGGAACTGCGGCAAACAAAAATGATATTTCTGTTTGTATAGATGACATTTTATGCACTTTCCTAAAGAATAGACTTTGCTTTTCTCCAAAACCATTTTTCCTGTGATATTCTCGATCCATTACATATGAATTCCACCCCACTTTGTCCGGATATGAGTGGATGAAACCAGAAATATCCGGTTGTGTTTTGTCTTACTATATCCCAGATATTGCTACAGCCTCAGTGTCTGTGTTTTCTGGATATTATCGATGGATTTTATTGTTTTGAATGTTTTTATCAGGGAACATTTAATTTTGTACCGTAGAAACACTAATTGGTTCCACATGGAGACACCAGTAACACATTCCTATGTTCTAGGGAGAAAGCTTGAGGAACTGCAAATCGATATGATATGTCTGTTTGTATAGATGACACTTTATGCACTTGCGATGGAAAAGACTTTTGGCCTTTCTCTAAAACCATTTTTACTGTGATTTTGTTGGTCCATTGCATACGAATTCCAACCCACTTTGTCCGGATATGACTGGATGAAACCAGAAATATCCGGTTGTGTTTTGGCTAACTCAATCCCAGATATTGTGAAAGCTTCTGTATTTGTCTTCTCCAGATATTATGAACGGATTTTATGTTTTTGCATGTTATTTATCAGGGAACATTTAATTTTGTGCTGGGAAACACTAATTGGTTCCACATGGAGACACCAGCTCTACACATTCGTATTTTCTAGGGAGAAAGCTAGAGGAACTGCGGCAAACAAACATGATATTTCTGTTTGTATAGATGACATTTTATGCACTTTCCTAAAGAAAAGACTTTGCTTTTCTCCAAAACCATTTTTCCTGTGATATTCTCGATCCATTACATATGAATTCCACCCCACTTTGTCCGGATATGAGTGGATGAAACCAGAAATATCCGGTTGTGTTTTGTCTTACTATATCCCAGATATTGCTACAGCCTCAGTGTCTGTGTTTTCTGGATATTATCGATGGATTTTATTGTTTTGAATGTTTTTATCAGGGAACATTTAATTTTGTACCGTAGAAACACTAATTGGTTCCACATGGAGACACCAGTAACACATTCCTATGTTCTAGGGAGAAAGCTTGAGGAACTGCAAATCGATATGATATGTCTGTTTGTATAGATGACATTTTATGCACTTGCGATGGAAAAGACTTTTTGCCTTTCTCTAAAACCATTTTTACTGTGATTTTGTTGGTCCATTGCATACGAATTCCAACCCACTTTGTCCGGATATGACTGGATGAAACCAGAAATATCCGGTTGTGTTTTGGCTAACTCAATCCCAGATATTGTGAAAGCATCTGTATTTGTGTTCTCCGGACATTGTAAACGGATTTTATGGTTTTGCATGTTTTTTATCAGGGAACATTTAATTTTGTACCGTAGAAACACTAATTGGTTCCACACGGAGACACCAGCTCTACACATTTGTATTTTCTAGGGAGAAAGCTAGAGGAACTGCGGCAAACAAACATGATATTTCTGTTTGTATACATGACATTTTATGCACTTGCATAACGAAAAAAACTATGCTTTTCCCCAAAACCATTTTTACTGTGATATTCTCGGTCCATTGCATACGAATTCCACCTCACTTTGTCCGGATATGAGTGGATGAAACCAGAAATATCCGTTTTCATTTTTTTGGGCTTACTATATCCCAGATATTACTACAGACTCTGTGTTTGTGTTTTCTGGATATTATCGATGGATTATATTGTTTTGAAATTTTTTATCAGGGAACATTTAATTTTGTGCTGGGAAACACTAATTGGTTCCACATGGAGACACCAGTCTACACATTCGTATTTTCTAGGGAGAAAGCTAGAATAACTGCGGTAAACAAACATGATGTTTCTGTTTGTATAGATGACATTTTATGCACTGGCTTAAGGAAAAGACTTTGTTTTACTCCAAAACCATTTTTACTGTGATTTTGTTGGTCCATTGCATACGAATTCCAACCCACTTTGTCCGGATATGACTGGATGAAACCAGAAATATCCGGTTGTGTTTTGGCTAACTCAATCCCAGATATTGTGAAAGCTTCTGTATTTGTGTTCTCCGGATATTATGAACGGATTTTATGGTTTTGCATGTTTTTTATCAGGGAACATTTAATTTTGTACCGTAGAAACACTAATTGGTTCCACACGGAGACACCAGCTCTACACATTTGTATTTTCTAGGGAGAAAGCTAGAGGAACTGCGGCAAACAAACATGATATTTCTGTTTTTATAGATGACATTTTATGCACTTTCCTAAGAAAAAGACTTTACTTTTCTCCAAAACCATTTTTACTGTGATTTTCTCAGTCCATTGCATATGAATTCCACCTCACTTTGTCCGGATATGAGTGGATGAAACCAGAAATATCCGTTTCCTTTTTTTTGGCTTACTATATCCCAGATATTACTACAGCCTCAGTGTCTGTGTTTTCTGAATGTTATTGATGGATTATATTGTTTTGAATGTTTTTATCAGGGAACATTTAATTTTGTGCTGGGAAACACTAATTGGTTCCACATGGAGACACCAGTCTACACATTCGTATTTTCTAGGGAGAAAGCTAGAATAACTGCGGTAAACAAACATGATGTTTCTGTTTGTATAGATGACATTTTATGCACTGGCTTAAGGAAAAGACTTTGTTTTACTCCAAAACCATTTTTACTGCGACTTTCCCGGTTCATTGCATACGAATTCCACCAAACTTAGTCCGGATATGACTGGATGAAACCAGAAATATCCGGTTGTGTTTTGGCTAACTCAATCCCAGATATTGCAACGGACTCTGTGTTTGTGTTTTCTGGACATTATCAACGGACTTTATTGTTTTGAATGTTTTTATCAGGGAACATTTAATTTTGTACCTTAGAAACACTAATAGGTTCAACATGGAGACACCAGTATACACATTCGTATGTTCTGGGGAGAAAGCTAGAGGAACTGCGGCAAACAAACATGATATTTCTGTTTGTATAGATGACATTTTATGCACTTTCCTAACAAAAAGACTTTGCTTTACTCCAAAACCATTTTTACTGTGATTTTCTCGGTCCATTGCATACGAATTCCACCTCGCTTTGTCCGGATATGACTGGATGAAACCAGAAATATCCGGTTGTGTTTTGGCTTACTACAACCCAGATATTGTGAAAGCCTCTGTGTTTATGTTTTCCGGATATTATCAACGGAATTTATGTTTTTGCATGTTATTTATCAGGGAACATTTAATTTTGTGCTGGGAAACACTAATTGGTTCCACATGGAGACACCAGCTCTACACATTCATATTTTCTAGGGAGAAAGCTAGAGGAATTGCGGCAAACAAACATCATATTTCTGTTTGTATAGATGACATTTTATGCACTTTCCTAAAGAAAAGACTTTGCTTTTCTCCAAATCCATTTTTCCTGTGATATTCTCGGTCCATTACATATGAATTCCACCCCACTTTGTCCAGATATGAGTGGATGAAACCAGAAATATCCGGTTGTGTTTTGTCTTACTATATCCCAGATATTGCTACAGCCTCAGTGTCTGTGTTTTCTGGATATTATCGATGGATTTTATTGTTTTGAATGTTTTTATCAGGCAACATTTAATTTTGTACCATATAAACACTAATTGGTTCCACATGGAGACACCAGTAACACATTCCTATGTTCTAGGGAGAAAGCTTGAGGAACTGCAAATCGATATGATATGTCTGTTTGTATAGATGACACTTTATGCACTTGCGATGGAAAAGACTTTTTGCCTTTCTCTAAAACCATTTTTACTATGATTTTGTTGGTCCATTGCGTACGAATTCCAACCCACTTTGTCCGGATATGACTGGATGCAACCAGAAATATCCGGTTGTGTTTTGGCTAACTCAATCCCAGATATTGTGAAAGCTTCTGTATTTGTGTTCTCCGGATATTATGAACGGATTTTATGGTTTTGCATGTTTTTTATCAGGGAACATTTAATTTTGTACCGTAGAAACACTAATTGGTTCCACACGGAGACACCAGCTCTACACATTTGTATTTTCTAGGGAGAAAGCTAGAGGAACTGCGGCAAACAAACATGATATTTCTGTTTGTATACATGACTTTTTATGCACTTTCCTAAGAAAAAGACTTTACTTTTCTCCAAAACCATTTTTACTGTGATTTTCTCGGTCCATTGCATACGAATTCCACCTCACTTTGTCCGGATATGACTGGATGAAACCAGAAATATCCGTTTTCTTTTTTTTTTTTTGCTTACTATATCCCAGATATTACTACAGACTCTGTGTTTGTGTTTTCTGGATATTATCGATGGATTGTATTGTTTTGAATGTTTTAATCAGGGAATACTTCATTTTGTGCTGGGAAACACTAATTGGTTCCACATGGAGACACCAGTCTACACATTCGTATTTTCTAGGGAGAAAGCTAGAATAACTGCGGTAAACAAACATGATGTTTCTGTGTGTATAGATGACATTTTATGCACTGGCTTAAGGAAAAGACTTTGTTTTACTCCAAAACCATTTTTACTGCGATTTTCCCGGTTCATTGCATACGAATTCCACCAAACTTAGTCCGGATATGACTGGATGAAACCAGAAATATCCGGTTGTGTTTTGGCTAACTCAATCCCAGATATTGCGACGGACTCTGTGTTTGTGTTTTCTGGACATTATCAACGGACTTTATTGTTTTGAATGTTTTTATCAGGGAACATTTAATTTTGTACCTTAGAAACACTAATAGGTTCAACATGGAGACACCAGTCTACACATTCGTATGTTCTGGGGAGAAAGCTAGAGGAACTGCGGCAAACAAACATGATATTTCTGTTTGTATAGATGACATTTTATGCACTTTCCTAAAGAAAAGACTTTGCTTTTCTCCAAAACCATTTTTCCTGTGATATTCTCGATCCATTACATATGAATTCCACCCCACTTTGTCCGGATATGAGTGGATGAAACCAGAAATATCCGGTTGTGTTTTGTCTTACTATATCCCAGATATTGCTACAGCCTCAGTGTCTGTGTTTTCTGGATATTATCGATGGATTTTATTGTTTTGAATGTTTTTATCAGGGAACATTTAATTTTGTACCGTAGAAACACTAATTGGTTCCACATGGAGACACCAGTAACACATTCTATGTTCTAGGGAGAAAGCTTGAGGAACTGCAAATCGATATGATATGTCTGTTTGTATAGATGACATTTTATGCACTTGCGATGGAAAAGACTTTTTGCCTTTCTCTAAAACCATTTTTACTGTGATTTTGTTGGTCCATTGCATACGAATTCCAACCCACTTTGTCCGGATATGACTGGATGAAACCAGAAATATCTGGTTGTGTTTTGGCTAACTCAATCCCAGATATTGTGAAACCTTCTGTATTTGTGTTCTCCGGATATTATGAACGGATTTTATGGTTTTGCATGTTTTTTATCAGGGAACATTTAATTTTGTGCTGGGAAACACTAATTGGTTCCACATGGAGACACCAGCTCTACGCATTCGTATTTTCTAAGGAGAAAGCTAGAATAACTGCGGTAAAGAAACATAATGTTTCTGTTTGTATAGATGACATTTTATGCACTGGCTTAAGGAAAAGACTTTGTTTTACTCCAAAACCATTTTTACTGCGATTTTCCCGGTTCATTGCATACGAATTCCACCAAACTTAGTCCGGATATGACTGGATGAAACCAGAAATATCCGGTTGTGTTTTGGCTAACTCAATCCCAGATATTGCGACGGACTCTGTGTTTGTGTTTTCTGGACATTATCAACGGACTTTATTGTTTTGAATGTTTTTATCAGGGAACATTTAATTTTGTACCTTAGAAACACTAATAGGTTCAACATGGAGACACCAGTATACACATTCGTATGTTCTAGGGAGAAAGATAGAGGAACTGTGGCAAACAAACATGATATTTCTGTTTGTATACATGACATTTTATGCACTTTCCTAAAGAAAAGACTTTGCTTTTCTCCAAAACCATTTTTCCTGTGATATTCTCGATCCATTACATATGAATTCCACCCCACTTTGTCCAGATATGAGTGGATGAAACCAGAAATATCCGGTTGTGTTTTGTCTTACTATATCCCAGATATTGCTACAGCCTCAGTGTCTGTGTTTTCTGGATATTAACGATGGATTTTATTGTTTTGAATATTTTTATCAGGGAACATTTAATTTTGTACCGTAGAAACACTAATTGGTTCCACATGGAGACACCAGTAACACATTCCTATATTTTAGGGAGAAAGCTTGAGGAACTGGAAATCGATATGATATGTCTGTTTGTATAGATGATATTTTATGCACTTGCGATGGAAAAGACTTTTTGCCTTTCTCTAAAACCATTTTTACTGTGATTTTGTTGGTCCATTGCATACGAATTCCAACCCACTTTGTCCGGATATGACTGGATGAAACCAGAAATATCCGGTTGTGTTTTGGCCAACTCAATCCCAGATATTGTGAAAGCTTCTGTATTTGTGTTCTCCGGATATTATGAACAGATTTTATGGTTTTGCATGTTTTTTATCAGGGAACATTTAATTTTGTACCGTAGAAACACTAATTGGTTCCACACGGAGACACCAGCTCTACACATTTGTATTTTCTAGGGAGAAAGCTAGAGGAACTGCGGCAAACAAACATGATATTTCTGTTTGTATAGATGACATTTTATGCACTTTCCTAAGAAAAAGGCTTTACTTTTCTCCAAAACCATTTTTACTGTGATTTTCTCGGTCCATTGCATACGAATTCCACCTCGCTTTGTCCGTATATGACTGGATGAAACCAGAAATATCCCGTTGTGTTTTGGCTTACTACAACCCAGATATTGTGAAAGCCTCTGTGTTTATGTGTTCCGGATATTATCAATGGAATTTATGTTTTTGCATGTTATTTATCAGGGAACATTTAATTTTGTGCTGGGAAACACTAATTGGTTCCACATGGAGACACCAGCTCTACACATTCGTATTTTCTAGGGAGAAAGCTAGAGGAACTGCGGCAAACAAACATGATATTTCTGTTTGTATAGATGACATTTTATGCACTTTCCTAAAGAAAAGACTTTGCTTTTCTCCAAAACCATTTTTCCTGTGATATTCTCGATCCATTACATATGAATTCCACCCCACTTTGTCCGGATATGAGTGGATGAAACCAGAAATATCCGGTTGTGTTTTGTCTTACTATATCCCAGATATTGCTACAGCCTCAGTGTCTGTGTTTTCTGGATATTATCGATGGCTTTTATTGTTTTGAATGTTTTTATCAGGGAACATTTAATTTTGTACCGTAGAAACACTAATTGGTTCCACATGGAGACACCAGTAACACATTCCTATGTTCTAGGGAGAAAGCTTGAGGAACTGCAAATCGATATGGTATGTCTGTTTGTATAGATGACATTTTATGCACTTGCGATGGAAAAGACTTTTTGCCTTTCTCTAAAACCATTTTTACTGTGATTTTGTTGGTCCATTGCATACGAATTCCAACCCACTTTGTCCGGATATGACTGGATGAAACCAGAAATATCCGGTTGTGTTTTGGCTAACTCAATCCCAGATATTGTGAAAGCTTCTGTATCTGTGTTCTCCGGATATTATGAACGGATTTTATGGTTTTGCATGTTTTTTATCAGGGAACATTTAATTTTGTACCGTAGAAACACTAATTGGTTCCACACGGAGACACCAGCTCTACACATTCGTATTTTCTAGGGAGAAAGCTAGAGGAACTGCGGCAAACAAACATGATATTTCTGTTTGTATAGATGACATTTTATGCACTTTCCTAACAAAAAGACTTTACTTTTCTCCAAAACCATTTTTACTGTGATTTTCTCGGTCTATTGCATACGAATTCCACCTCACTTTGTCCGGATATGACTGGATGAAACCAGAAATATCTGTTTTCTTTTTTTTTTGGCTTACTATATCCCAGATATTACTACAGACTCTGTGTTTGTGTTTTCTGGATATTATCAATGGATTATATTGTTTTGAATGTTTTTATCAGGGAACATTTAATTTTGTGCTGGGAAACACTAATTGGTTCCACATGGAGACACCAGTCTACATATTCGTAATTTCTAGGGAGAAAGCTAGAATAACTGCGGTAAACAAACATGATATTTCTGTTTGTATAGATGACATTTTATGCACTGGCTTAAGGAAAAGACTTTGTTTTACTCCAAAACCATTTTTGCTGCGATTTTCCTGGTTCATTGCATACGAATTCCACCAACCTTAGTCCGGATATGACTGGATGAAACCAGAAATATCCGGTTGTGTTTTGGCTAACTCAATCCCAGATATTGCGACGGACTCTGTGTTTGTGTTTTCTGGACATTATCAACGGACTTTATTGTTTTGAATGTTTTTATCAGGGAACATTTAATTTTGTACCTTAGAAACACTAATAGGTTCAACATGGAGACTCCAGTATACACAATCGTATGTTCTAGGGAGAAAGTTAGAGGAACTGCGGCAAACAAACATGATATTTCTGTTTGTATACATGACATTTTATGCACTTGCATAACGAAAAAAACTTTGCTTTTCTCCAAAACCATTTTTACTGTGATTTTCTCGGTCCATTGCATACGAATTCCACCTCGCTTTGTACGGATATGACTGGATGAAACCAGAAATATCCGGTTGTGTTTTGGCTAACTCAATCCCAGATATTGTGAAAGCTTCTGAGTTTATGTTTTCCGGATATTATCAACGGAATTTATGTTTTTGCATGTTTTTTATCAGGGAACATTTAATTTTGTACCGTAGAAACACTAATTGGTTCCACATGGAGACACCAGCTCTACACATTTGTATTTTCTAGGGAGAAAGCTAGAGGAACTGCGGCAAACAAACATGATATTTCTGTTTGTATAGATGACATTTTATGCACTTTCCTAAGAAAAAGACTTTACTTTTCTCCAAAACCATTTTTACTGTGATTTTCTCGGTCCATTGCATACGAATTCCACCTCACTTTGTCCGGATATGACTGGATGAAACCAGAAATATCCGTTATGTTTTTTTTTTTTTTGGCTTACTATATCCCAGATATTACTAAAGACACTGTGTTTGTGTTTTCTGGATATTATCGATGGATTATATTGTTTTGAATGTTTTTATCAGGGAACATTTAATTTTGTGCTGGGAAACACTAATTGGTTCCACATGGAGACACCAGTCTACACATTCGTATTTTCTAGGGAGAAAGCTAGAATAACTGCGGTAAACAAACATGATGTTTCTGTTTGTATAGATGACATTTTATGCACTGGCTTAAGGAAAAGACTTTGTTTTACTCCAAAACCATTTTTACTGCGATTTTCCCAGTTCATTGCATACGAATTCCACCAAACTTAGTCCGGATATGACTGGATGAAACCAGAAATATCCGGTTGTGTTTTGGCTAACTCAATCCCAGATATTGCGACGGACTCTGTGTTTGTGTTTTCTGGACATTATCAACGGACTTTATTGTTTTGAATGTTTTTATCAGGGAACATTTAATTTTGTACCTTAGGAACACTAATTGGTTCAACATGGAGACACCAGTCTACACATTCGTATGTTCTAGGGAGAAAGTTAGAGGAACTGCGGCAAACAAACATGATATTTCTGTTTGTATACATGACATTTTATGCACTTTCATAACGAAAAAAACTTTGCTTTTCTCCAAAACCATTTTTACTGTGATTTTCTCGGTCCATTGCATACGAATTCCACCAAACTTAGTCCTGATATGACTGGATGAAACCAGAAATATCCGGTTGTGTTTTGGCTTACTACAACCCAGATATTGTGAAAGCCTCTGTGTTTATGTTTTCCGGATATTATCAACAGAATTTATGTTTTTGCATGTTATTTATCAGGGAACATTTAATTTTGTGCTGGGAAACACTAATTGGTTCCACATGGAGACACCAGCTCTACACATTCGTATTTTCTAGGGAGAAAGCTAGAGGAACTGCGGCAAACAAACATGATATTTCTGTTTGTATAGATGACATTTTATGCACTTTCCTAAAGAAAAGACTTTGCTTTTCTCCAAAACCATTTTTCCTGTGATATTCTCGATCCATTACATATGAATTCCACCCCACTTTGTCCGGATATGAGTGGATGAAACCAGAAATATCCGGTTGTGTTTTGTCTTACTATATCCCAGATATTGCTACAGCCTCAGTGTCTGTGTTTTCTGGATATTATCGATGGATTTTATTGTTTTGAATGTTTTTATCAGGGAACATTTAATTTTGTACCATAGAAATACTAATAGGTTCCACACGGAGACACCAGCTCTACACATTTGTATTTTCTAAGGAGAAAGCTAGAGGAACTGCGGCAAACAAACATGATATTTCTGTTTGTATAGATGACATTTTATGCACTTTCCTAAGAAAAAGACTTTACTTTTCTCCAAAACCATTTTTACTGTGATTTTCTCGGTCCATTGCATACGAATTCCACCTCGCTTTGTCCGTATATGACTGGATGAAACCAGAAATATCCGGTTGTGTTTTGGCTTACTACAACCCAGATATTGTGAAAGCCTCTGTGTTTATGTGTTCCGGATATTATCAATGGAATTTATGTTTTTGCATGTTATTTATCAGGGAACATTTAATTTTGTGCTGGGAAACACTAATTGGTTCCACATGGAGACACCAGCTCTACACATTCGTATTTTCTAGGGAGAAAGCTAGAGGAACTGCGGCAAACAAACATGATATTTCTGTTTGTATAGATGACATTTTATGCACTTTCCTAAAGAAAAGACTTTGCTTTTCTCCAAAACCATTTTTCCTGTGATATTCTCGATCCATTACATATGAATTCCACCCCACTTTGTCCGGATATGAGTGGATGAAACCAGAAATATCCGGTTGTGTTTTGTCTTACTATATCCCAGATATTGCTACAGCCTCAGTGTCTGTGTTTTCTGGATATTATCGATGGATTTTATTGTTTTGAATGTTTTTATCAGGGAACATTTAATTTTGTACCGTAGAAACACTAATTGGTTCCACATGGAGACACCAGTAACACATTCCTATGTTCTAGGGAGAAAGCTTGAGGAACTGCAAATCGATATGGTATGTCTGTTTGTATAGATGACATTTTATGCACTTGCGATGGAAAAGACTTTTTGCCTTTCTCTAAAACCATTTTTACTGTGATTTTGTTGGTCCATTGCATACGAATTCCAACCCACTTTGTCCGGATATGACTGGATGAAACCAGAAATATCCGGTTGTGTTTTGGCTAACTCAATCCCAGATATTGTGAAAGCTTCTGTATCTGTGTTCTCCGGATATTATGAACGGATTTTATGGTTTTGCATGTTTTTTATCAGGGAACATTTAATTTTGTACCGTAGAAACACTAATTGGTTCCACACGGAGACACCAGCTCTACACATTCGTATTTTCTAGGGAGAAAGCTAGAGGAACTGCGGCAAACAAACATGATATTTCTGTTTGTATAGATGACATTTTATGCACTTTCCTAACAAAAAGACTTTACTTTTCTCCAAAACCATTTTTACTGTGATTTTCTCGGTCTATTGCATACGAATTCCACCTCACTTTGTCCGGATATGACTGGATGAAACCAGAAATATCTGTTTTCTTTTTTTTTTTGGCTTACTATATCCCAGATATTACTACAGACTCTGTGTTTGTGTTTTCTGGATATTATCAATGGATTATATTGTTTTGAATGTTTTTATCAGGGAACACTTAATTTTGTGCTGGGAAACACTAATTGGTTCCACATGGAGACACCAGTCTACATATTCGTAATTTCTAGGGAGAAAGCTAGAATAACTGCGGTAAACAAACATGATATTTCTGTTTGTATAGATGACATTTTATGCACTGGCTTAAGGAAAAGACTTTGTTTTACTCCAAAACCATTTTTGCTGCGATTTTCCTGGTTCATTGCATACGAATTCCACCAACCTTAGTCCGGATATGACTGGATGAAACCAGAAATATCCGGTTGTGTTTTGGCTAACTCAATCCCAGATATTGCGACGGACTCTGTGTTTGTGTTTTCTGGACATTATCAACGGACTTTATTGTTTTGAATGTTTTTATCAGGGAACATTTAATTTTGTACCTTAGAAACACTAATAGGTTCAACATGGAGACTCCAGTATACACAATCGTATGTTCTAGGGAGAAAGTTAGAGGAACTGCGGCAAACAAACATGATATTTCTGTTTGTATACATGACATTTTATGCACTTGCATAACGAAAAAAAACTTTGCTTTTCTCCAAAACCATTTTTACTGTGATTTTCTCGGTCCATTGCATACGAATTCCACCTCGCTTTGTCCGGATATGACTGGATGAAACCAGAAATATCCGGTTGTGTTTTGGCTAACTCAATCCCAGATATTGTGAAAGCCTCTGTGTTTATGTTTTCCGGATATTATCAACGGAATTTATGTTTTTGCATGTTTTTTATCAGGGAACATTTAATTTTGTACCGTAGAAACACTAATTGGTTCCACATGGAGACACCAGCTCTACACATTTGTATTTTCTAGGGAGAAAGCTAGAGGAACTGCGGCAAACAAACATGATATTTCTGTTTGTATAGATGACATTTTATGCACTTTCCTAAGAAAAAGACTTTACTTTTCTCCAAAACCATTTTTACTGTGATTTTCTCGGTCCATTGCATACGAATTCCAGCTCACTTTGTCCGGATATGACTGGATGAAACCAGAAATATCCGTTATGTTTTTTTTTTTTTTGGCTTACTATATCCCAGATATTACTAAAGACACTGTGTTTGTGTTTTCTGGATATTATCGATGGATTATATTGTTTTGAATGTTTTTATCAGGGAACATTTAATTTTGTGCTGGGAAACACTAATTGGTTCCACATGGAGACACCAGTCTACACATTCGTATTTTCTAGGGAGAAAGCTAGAATAACTGCGGTAAACAAACATGATGTTTCTGTTTGTATAGATGACATTTTATGCACTGGCTTAAGGAAAAGACTTTGTTTTACTCCAAAACCATTTTTACTGCGATTTTCCCAGTTCATTGCATACGAATTCCACCAAACTTAGTCCGGATATGACTGGATGAAACCAGAAATATCCGGTTGTGTTTTGGCTAACTCAATCCCAGATATTGCGACGGACTCTGTGTTTGTGTTTTCTGGACATTATCAACGGACTTTATTGTTTTGAATGTTTTTATCAGGGAACATTTAATTTTGTACCTTAGGAACACTAATTGGTTCAACATGGAGACACCAGTCTACACATTCGTATGTTCTAGGGAGAAAGTTAGAGGAACTGCGGCAAACAAACATGATATTTCTGTTTGTATACATGACATTTTATGCACTTTCATAACGAAAAAAACTTTGCTTTTCTCCAAAACCATTTTTACTGTGATTTTCTCGGTCCATTGCATACAAATTCCACCAAACTTAGTCCTGATATAACTGGATGAAACCAGAAATATCCGGTTGTGTTTTGGCTTACTACAACCCAGATATTGTGAAAGCCTCTGTGTTTATGTTTTCCGGATATTATCAACAGAATTTATGTTTTTGCAAGTTATTTATCAGGGAACATTTAATTTTGTGCTGGGAAACACTAATTGGTTCCACATGGAGACACCAGCTCTACACATTCGTATTTTCTAGGGAGAAAGCTAGAGGAACTGCGGCAAACAAACATGATATTTCTGTTTGTATAGATGACATTTTATGCACTTTCCTAAAGAAAAGACTTTGCTTTTCTCCAAAACCATTTTTCCTGTGATATTCTCGATCCATTACATATGAATTCCACCCCACTTTGTCCGGATATGAGTGGATGAAACCAGAAATATCCGGTTGTGTTTTGTCTTACTATATCCCAGATATTGCTACAGCCTCAGTGTCTGTGTTTTCTGGATATTATCGATGGATTTTATTGTTTTGAATGTTTTTATCAGGGAACATTTAATTTTGTACCGTAGAAACACTAATTGGTTCCACATGGAGACACCAGTAACACATTCCTATGCTCTAGGGAGAAAGCTTGAGGAACTGCAAATCGATATGATATGTCTGTTTGTATAGATGACATTTTATGCACTTGCGATGGAAAAGACTTTTTGCCTTTCTCTAAAACCATTTTTACTGTGATTTTGTTGGTCCATTGCATACGAATTCCAACCCACTTTGTCTGGATATGACTGGATGAAACCAGAAATATCCGGTTGTGTTTTGGCTAACTCAATCCCAGATATTGTGAAAGCTTCTGTATTTGTGTTCTCCGGATATTATGAACGGATTTTATGGTTTTGCATGTTTTTTATCAGGGAATATTTAATTTTGTACCGTAGAAACTCTAATTGGTTCCACACGGAGACACCAGCTCTACACATTTGTATTTTCTAGGGAGAAAGCTAGAGGAACTGCGGCAAACAAACATGATATTTCTGTTTGTATAGATGACATTTTATGCACTTTCCTAAGAAAAAGACTTTACTTTTCTCCAAAACCATTTTTACTGCGATTTTCCCGGTTCATTGCATACGAATTCCACCAAACTTAGTCCGGATATGACTGGATGAAACCAGAAATATCCGGTTGTGTTTTGGCTAACTCAATCCCAGATATCGCGACAGACTCTGTGTTTGTGTTTTCTGGACATTATCAACGGACTTTATTGTTTTGAATGTTTTTATCAGGGAACATTTAATTTTGTACCTTAGAAACACTAATTGGTTCAACATGGAGACACCAGTATACACATTCGTATGTTCTAGGGAGAAAGTTAGAGGAACTGCGGCAAACAAACATGATATTTCTCTTTGTATACATGACATTTTATGCACTTGCATAACGAAAAAAACTTTGCTTTTCTCCAAAACCATTTTTACTGTGATTTTCTCGGTCCATTGCATACGAATTCCACCAAACTTAGTCCTGATATGACTGGATGAAACCAGAAATATCCGGTTGTGTTTTGGCTTACTACAACCCAGATATTGTGAAAGCCTCTGTGTTTATGTTTTCCGGATATTATCAACGGAATTTATGTTTTTGCATGTTATTTATCAGGGAACATTTAATTTTGTGCTGGGAAACACTAATTGGTTCCACATGGAGACACCAGCTCTACACATTCGTATTTTCTAGGGAGAAAGCTAGAGGAACTGCGGCAAACAAACATGATATTTCTGTTTGTATAGATGACATTTTATGCACTTTCCTAAAGAAAAGACTTTGCTTTTCTCCAAAACCATTTTTCCTGTGATATTCTCGATCCATTACATATGAATTCCACCCCCCTTTGTCCGGATATGAGTGGATGAAACCAGAAATATCCGGTTGTGTTTTGTCTTACTATATCCCAGATATTGCTACAGCCTCAGTGTCTGTGTTTTCTGGATATTATCGATGGATTTTATTGTTTTGAATGTTTTTATCAGGGAACATTTAATTTTGTACCATAGAAATACTAATAGGTTCCACACGGAGACACCAGCTCTACACATTTGTATTTTCTAAGGAGAAAGCTAGAGGAACTGCGGCAAACAAACATGATATTTCTGTTTGTATAGATGACATTTTATGCACTTTCCTAACAAAAAGATTTAACTTTTCTCCAAAACCATTTTTACTGTGATTTTCTCGGTCCATTGCATCCGAATTCCACCTCACTTTGTCCGGATATGACTGGATGAAACCAGAAATATCTGTTTTCTTTTTTTTTGGCTTACTATATCCCAGATATTACTACAGACTCTGTGTTTGTGTTTTCTGGATATTATCGATGGATTATATTGTTTTGAATGTTTTTATCACGGAACATTTAATTTTGTGCTGGGAAACACTAATTGGTTCCACATGGAGACACCAGTCTACACATTCGTATTTTCTAGGGAGAAAGCTAGAATAACTGCGGTAAACAAACATGATATTTCTGTTTGTATAGATGACATTTTATGCACTGGCTTAAGGAAAAGACTTTGTTTTACTCCAAAACCATTTTTACTGCGATTTTCCCGGTTCATTGCATACGAATTCCACCAAACTTAGTCCGGATATGACTGGATGAAACCAGAAATATCCGGTTGTGTTTTGGCTAACTCAATCCCAGATATTGTGAAAGCTTCTGTAATTGTGTTCTCCGGATATTATGAACGGATTTTATTGTTTTGAATGTTTTTATCAGGGAACATTTAATTTTGTACCGTAGAAACACTAATTGGTTCCACATGGAGACACCAGTAACACATTCCTCTGTTCTAGGGAGAAAGCTTGAGGAACTGCAAATCGATATGATATGTCTGTTGTATAGATGACATTTTATGCACTTGCGATGGAAAAGACTTTTTGCCTTTCTCTAAAACCATTTTTACTGTGATTTTGTTGGTCCATTGCATACGAATTCCAACCCACTTTGTCCGGATATGACTGGATGAAACCAGAAATATCCGGTTGTGTTTTGGCTAACTCAATCCCAGATATTGTGAATCCTTCTGTATTGGTGTTTTCCGGATATTATCAACAGATTTTATGGTTTTGCATGTTTTTTTATCAGGGAACATTTAATTTTGTACCTTAGAAACACTAATAGGTTCAACATGGAGACACCAGTCTACACATTCGTATGTTCTAGGGAGAAAGTTAGAGGAACTGCGGCAAACAAACATGATATTTCTGTTTGTATACATGACATTTTATGCACTTGCATAACGAAAAAAACTTTGCTTTTCTCCAAAACCATTTTTACTGTGATTTTCTCGGTCCATTGCATACGAATTCCACCTCGCTTTGTCCGGATATGACTGGATGAAACCAGAAATATCTGGTTGTGTTTTGGCTTACTACAACCCAGATATTGTGAAAGCCTCTGTGTTTATGTTTTCCGGATATTATCAACGGAATTTATGTTTTTGCATGTTATTTATCAGGGAACATTTAATTTTGTGCTGGGAAACACTAATTGGTTCCACATGGAGACACCAGCTCTCCACATTTGTATTTTCTAGGGAGAAAGCTAGAGGAACTGCGGCAAACAAACATGATATTTCTGTTTGTATAGATGACATTTTATGCACTTTCCTAAAGAAAAGACTTTGCTTTTCTCCAAAACCATTTTTCCTGTGATATTCTCGATCCATTATATATGAATTACACCCCACTTTGTCCGGATATGAGTGGATGAAACCAGAAATATCCGGTTGTGTTTTGTCTTACTATATCCCAGATATTGCTACAGCCTCAGTGTCTGTGTTTTCTGGATATTATCGATGGATTTTATTGTTTTGAATGTTTTTATCAGGGAACATTTAATTTTGTACCATAGAAATACTAATAGGTTCCACACGGAGACACCAGCTCTACACATTTGTATTTTCTAGGGAGAAAGCTATAGGAACTGCGGCAAACAAACATGATATTTCTGTTTGTATAGATGACATTTTATGCACTTTCCTAACAAAAAGATTTAACTTTTCTCCAAAACCATTTTTACTGTGATTTTCTCGGTCCATTGCATACGAATTCCACCTCACTTTGTCCGGATATGACTGGATGAAACCAGAAATATCCGTTTTCTTTTTTTTTGGCTTACTATATCCCAGATATTACTACAGACTCTGTGTTTGTGTTTTCTGGATATTATCGATGGATTATATTGTTTTGAATGTTTTTATCAGGGAACATTTAATTTTGTGCTGGGAAACACTAATTGGTTCCACATGGAGACACCAGTCTACACATTCGTATTTTCTAGGGAGAAAGCTAGAATAACTGCGGTAAACAAACATGATATTTCTGTTTGTATAGATGACATTTTATGCACTGGCTTAAGGAAAAGACTTTGTTTTACTCCAAAACCATTTTTACTGCGATTTTCCCGGTTCATTGCATACGAATTCCACCAAACTTAGTCCGGATATGAGTGGATGAAACCAGAAATATCCGGTTGTGTTTTGGCTAACTCAATCCCAGATATTGTGAATGCTTCTGTAATTGTGTTCTCCGGATATTATGAACGGATTTTATTGTTTTGAATGTTTTTATCAGGGAACATTTAATTTTGTACCGTAGAAACACTAATTGGTTCCACATGGAGACACCAGTAACACATTCCTCTGTTCTAGGGAGAAAGCTTGAGGAACTGCAAATCGATATGATATGTCTGTTTGTATAGATGACATTTTATGCACTTGCGATGGAAAAGACTTTTTGCCTTTCTCTAAAACCATTTTTACTGTGATTTTGTTGGTCCATTGTATACGAATTCCAACCCACTTTGTCCGGATATGACTGGATGAAACCAGAAATATCCGGTTGTGTTTTGGCTAACTCAATCCCAGATATTGTGAATGCTTCTGTATTGGTGTTTTCCGGATATTATCAACGGATTTTATGGTTTTGCATGTTTTTTTATCAGGGAACATTTAATTTTGTACCTTAGAAACACTAATAGGTTCAACATGGAGACACCAGTCTACACATTCGTATGTTCTAGGGAGAAAGTTAGAGGAACTGCGGCAAACAAACATGATATTTCTGTTTGTATACATGACATTTTATGCACTTGCATAACGAAAAAAACTTTGCTTTTCTCCAAAACCATTTTTACTGTGATTTTCTCGGTCCATTGCATACGAATTCCACCAAACTTAGTCCTGATATGACTGGATGAAACCAGAAATATCCGGTTGTGTTTTGGCTTACTACAACCCAGATATTGTGAAAGCCTCTGTGTTTATGTTTTCCGGATATTATCAACGGAATTTATGTTTTTGCATGTTATTTATCAGGGAACATTTAATTTTGTGCTGGGAAACACTAATTGGTTCCACATGGAGACACCAGCTCTACACATTCGTATTTTCTAGGGAGAAAGCTAGAGGAACTGCGGCAAACAAACATGATATTTCTGTTTGTATAGATGACATTTTATGCACTTTCCTAAAGAAAAGACTTTGCTTTTCTCCAAAACCATTTTTCCTGTGATATTCTCGATCCATTACATATGAATTCCACCCCCCTTTGTCCGGATATGAGTGGATGAAACCAGAAATATCCGGTTGTGTTTTGTCTTACTATATCCCAGATATTGCTACAGCCTCAGTGTCTGTGTTTTCTGGATATTATCGATGGATTTTATTGTTTTGAATGTTTTTATCAGGGAACCTTTAATTTTGTACCGTAGAAATACAATTTGGTTCCACATGGAGACACCAGGAACACATTCCTATGTTCTAGGGAGAAAGCTTGAGGAACTGCAAATCGATATGATATGTCTGTTTGTATAGATGACATTTTATGCACTTGCGATGGAAAAGACTTTTTGCCTTTCTCTAAAACCATTTTTACTGTGATTTTGTTGGTCCATTGCATACGAATTCCAACCCACTTTGTCCGGATATGACTGGATGAAACCAGAAATATCTGGTTGTGTTTGGGTGAACTCAATCCCAGATATTGTGAAAGCTTCTGTATTTGTGTTCTCCGGATATTATGAACGGATTTTATGGTTTTGCATGTTTTTTATCAGGGAATATTTAATTTTGTACCGTAGAAACACTAATTGGTTCCACACGGAGACACCAGCTCTACACATTTGTATTTTCTAGGGAGAAAGCTAGAGGAACTGCGGCAAACAAACATGATATTTCTGTTTGTATAGATGACATTTTATGCACTTTCCTAAGAAAAAGACTTTACTTTTCTCCAAAACCATTTTTACTGCGATTTTCCCGGTTCATTGCATATGAATTCCACCAAACTTAGTCCGGATATGACTGGATGAAACCAGAAATATCCGGTTGTGTTTTGGCTAACTCAATCCCAGATATCGCGACAGACTCTGTGTTTGCGTTTTCTGGACATTATCAACGGACTTTATTGTTTTGAATGTTTTTATCAGGGAACATTTAATTTTGTACCTTAGAAACACTAATTGGTTCAACATGGAGACACCAGTATACACATTCGTATGTTCTAGGGAGAAAGTTAGAGGAACTGCGGCAAACAAACATGATATTTCTGTTTGTATACATGACATTTTATGCACTTGCATAACGAAAAAAACTTTGCTTTTCTCCAAAACCATTTTTACTGTGATTTTCTCGGTCCATTGCATACGAATTCCACCAAACTTAGTCCTGATATGACTGGATGAAACCAGAAATATCCGGTTGTGTTTTGGCTTACTACAACCCAGATATTGTGAAAGCCTCTGTGTTTATGTTTTCCGGATATTATCAACGGAATTTATGTTTTTGCATGTTATTTATCAGGGAACATTTAATTTTGTGCTGGGAAACACTAATTGGTTCCACATGGAGACACCAGCTCTACACATTCGTATTTTCTAGGGAGAAAGCTAGAGGAACTGCGGCAAACAAACATGATATTTCTGTTTGTATAGATGACATTTTATGCACTTTCCTAAAGAAAAGACTTTGCTTTTCTCCAAAACCATTTTTCCTGTGATATTCTCGATCCATTACATATGAATTCCACCCCACTTTGTCCGGATATGAGTGGATGAAACCAGAAATATCCGGTTGTGTTTTGTCTTACTATATCCCAGATATTGCTACAGCCTCAGTGTCTGTGTTTTCTGGATATTATCGATGGATTTTATTGTTTTGAATGTTTTTATCAGGGAACATTTAATTTTGTACCATAGAAATACTAATTGGTTCCACACGGAGACACCAGCTCTACACATTTGTATTTTCTAAGGAGAAAGCTAGAGGAACTGCGGCAAACAAACATGATATTTCTGTTTGTATAGATGACATTTTATGCACTTTCCTAACAAAAAGATTTAACTTTTCTCCAAAACCATTTTTACTGTGATTTTCTCGGTCCATTGCATCCGAATTCCACCTCACTTTGTCCGGATATGACTGGATGAAACCAGAAATATCCGTTTTCTTTTTTTTTGGCTTACTATATCCCAGATATTACTACAGACTCTGTGTTTGTGTTTTCTGGATATTATCGATGGATTATATTGTTTTGAATGTTTTTATCACGGAACATTTAATTTTGTGCTGGGAAACACTAATTGGTTCCACATGGAGACACCAGTCTACACATTCGTATTTTCTAGGGAGAAAGCTAGAATAACTGCGGTAAACAAACATGATATTTCTGTTTGTATAGATGACATTTTATGCACTGGCTTAAGGAAAAGACTTTGTTTTACTCCAAAACCATTTTTACTGCGATTTTCCCGGTTCATTGCATACGAATTCCACCAAACTTAGTCCGGATATGACTGGATGAAACCAGAAATATCCGGTTGTGTTTTGGCTAACTCAATCCCAGATATTGTGAAAGCTTCTGTAATTGTGTTCTCCGGATATTATGAACGGATTTTATTGTTTTGAATGTTTTTATCAGGGAACATTTAATTTTGTACCGTAGAAACACTAATTGGTTCCACATGGAGACACCAGTAACACATTCCTCTGTTCTAGGGAGAAAGCTTGAGGAACTGCAAATCGATATGATATGTCTGTTGTATAGATGACATTTTATGCACTTGCGATGGAAAAGACTTTTTGCCTTTCTCTAAAACCATTTTTACTGTGATTTTGTTGGTCCATTGCATACGAATTCCAACCCACTTTGTCCGGATATGACTGGATGAAACCAGAAATATCCGGTTGTGTTTTGGCTAACTCAATCCCAGATATTGTGAATCCTTCTGTATTGGTGTTTTCCGGATATTATCAACGGATTTTATGGTTTTGCATGTTTTTTTATCAGGGAACATTTAATTTTGTACCTTAGAAACACTAATAGGTTCAACATGGAGACACCAGTCTACACATTCGTATGTTCTAGGGAGAAAGTTAGAGGAACTGCGGCAAACAAACATGATATTTCTGTTTGTATACATGACATTTTATGCACTTGCATAACGAAAAAAACTTTGCTTTTCTCCAAAACCATTTTTACTGTGATTTTCTCGGTCCATTGCATACGAATTCCACCTCGCTTTGTCCGGATATGACTGGATGAAACCAGAAATATCTGGTTGTGTTTTGGCTTACTACAACCCAGATATTGTGAAAGCCTCTGTGTTTATGTTTTCCGGATATTATCAACGGAATTTATGTTTTTGCATGTTATTTATCAGGGAACATTTAATTTTGTGCTGGGAAACACTAATTGGTTCCACATGGAGACACCAGCTCTCCACATTTGTATTTTCTAGGGAGAAAGCTAGAGGAACTGCGGCAAACAAACATGATATTTCTGTTTGTATAGATGACATTTTATGCACTTTCCTAAAGAAAAGACTTTGCTTTTCTCCAAAACCATTTTTCCTGTGATATTCTCGATCCATTATATATGAATTACACCCCACTTTGTCCGGATATGAGTGGATGAAACCAGAAATATCCGGTTGTGTTTTGTCTTACTATATCCCAGATATTGCTACAGCCTCAGTGTCTGTGTTTTCTGGATATTATCGATGGATTTTATTGTTTTGAATGTTTTTATCAGGGAACATTTAATTTTGTACCATAGAAATACTAATAGGTTCCACACGGAGACACCAGCTCTACACATTTGTATTTTCTAGGGAGAAAGCTATAGGAACTGCGGCAAACAAACATGATATTTCTGTTTGTATAGATGACATTTTATGCACTTTCCTAACAAAAAGATTTAACTTTTCTCCAAAACCATTTTTACTGTGATTTTCTCGGTCCATTGCATACGAATTCCACCTCACTTTGTCCGGATATGACTGGATGAAACCAGAAATATCCGTTTTCTTTTTTTTTGGCTTACTATATCCCAGATATTACTACAGACTCTGTGTTTGTGTTTTCTGGATATTATCGATGGATTATATTGTTTTGAATGTTTTTATCAGGGAACATTTAATTTTGTGCTGGGAAACACTAATTGGTTCCACATGGAGACACCAGTCTACACATTCGTATTTTCTAGGGAGAAAGCTAGAATAACTGCGGTAAACAAACATGATATTTCTGTTTGTATAGATGACATTTTATGCACTGGCTTAAGGAAAAGACTTTGTTTTACTCCAAAACCATTTTTACTGCGATTTTCCCGGTTCATTGCATACGAATTCCACCAAACTTAGTCCGGATATGACTGGATGAAACCAGAAATATCCGGTTGTGTTTTGGCTAACTCAATCCCAGATATTGTGAAAGCTTCTGTAATTGTGTTCTCCGGATATTATGAACGGATTTTATTGTTTTGAATGTTTTTATCAGGGAACATTTAATTTTGTACCGTAGAAACACTAATTGGTTCCACATGGAGACACCAGTAACACATTCCTCTGTTCTAGGGAGAAAGCTTGAGGAACTGCAAATCGATATGATATGTCTGTTGTATAGATGACATTTTATGCACTTGCGATGGAAAAGACTTTTTGCCTTTCTCTAAAACCATTTTTACTGTGATTTTGTTGGTCCATTGCATACGAATTCCAACCCACTTTGTCCGGATATGACTGGATGAAACCAGAAATATCCGGTTGTGTTTTGGCTAACTCAATCCCAGATATTGTGAATCCTTCTGTATTGGTGTTTTCCGGATATTATCAACGGATTTTATGGTTTTGCATGTTTTTTTATCAGGGAACATTTAATTTTGTACCTTAGAAACACTAATAGGTTCAACATGGAGACACCAGTCTACACATTCGTATGTTCTAGGGAGAAAGTTAGAGGAACTGCGGCAAACAAACATGATATTTCTGTTTGTATACATGACATTTTATGCACTTGCATAACGAAAAAAACTTTGCTTTTCTCCAAAACCATTTTTACTGTGATTTTCTCGGTCCATTGCATACGAATTCCACCTCGCTTTGTCCGGATATGACTGGATGAAACCAGAAATATCTGGTTGTGTTTTGGCTTACTACAACCCAGATATTGTGAAAGCCTCTGTGTTTATGTTTTCCGGATATTATCAACGGAATTTATGTTTTTGCATGTTATTTATCAGGGAACATTTAATTTTGTGCTGGGAAACACTAATTGGTTCCACATGGAGACACCAGCTCTCCACATTTGTATTTTCTAGGGAGAAAGCTAGAGGAACTGCGGCAAACAAACATGATATTTCTGTTTGTATAGATGACATTTTATGCACTTTCCTAAAGAAAAGACTTTGCTTTTCTCCAAAACCATTTTTCCTGTGATATTCTCGATCCATTATATATGAATTCCACCCCCCTTTGTCCGGATATGAGTGGATGAAACCAGAAATATCCGGTTGTGTTTTGTCTTACTATATCCCAGATATTGCTACAGCCTCAGTGTCTGTGTTTTCTGGATATTATCGATGGATTTTATTGTTTTGAATGTTTTTATCAGGGAACATTTAATTTTGTACCATAGAAATACTAATAGGTTCCACACGGAGACACCAGCTCTACACATTTGTATTTTCTAGGGAGAAAGCTATAGGAACTGCGGCAAACAAACATGATATTTCTGTTTGTATAGATGACATTTTATGCACTTTCCTAACAAAAAGATTTAACTTTTCTCCAAAACCATTTTTACTGTGATTTTCTCGGTCCATTGCATACGAATTCCACCTCACTTTGTCCGGATATGACTGGATGAAACCAGAAATATCCGTTTTCTTTTTTTTTGGCTTACTATATCCCAGATATTACTACAGACTCTGTGTTTGTGTTTTCTGGATATTATCGATGGATTATATTGTTTTGAATGTTTTTATCAGGGAACATTTAATTTTGTGCTGGGAAACACTAATTGGTTCCACATGGAGACACCAGTCTACACATTCGTATTTTCTAGGGAGAAAGCTAGAATAACTGCGGTAAACAAACATGATATTTCTGTTTGTATAGATGACATTTTATGCACTGGCTTAAGGAAAAGACTTTGTTTTACTCCAAAACCATTTTTACTGCGATTTTCCCGGTTCATTGCATACGAATTCCACCAAACTTAGTCCGGATATGACTGGATGAAACCAGAAATATCCGGTTGTGTTTTGGCTAACTCAATCCCAGATATTGTGAAAGCTTCTGTAATTGTGTTCTCCGGATATTATGAACGGATTTTATTGTTTTGAATGTTTTTATCAGGGAACATTTAATTTTGTACCGTAGAAACACTAATTGGTTCCACATGGAGACACCAGTAACACATTCCTCTGTTCTAGGGAGAAAGCTTGAGGAACTGCAAATCGATATGATATGTCTGTTTGTATAGATGACATTTTATGCACTTGCGATGGAAAAGACTTTTTGCCTTTCTCTAAAACCATTTTTACTGTGATTTTGTTGGTCCATTGTATACGAATTCCAACCCACTTTGTCCGGATATGACTGGATGAAACCAGAAATATCCGGTTGTGTTTTGGCTAACTCAATCCCAGATATTGTGAATGCTTCTGTATTGGTGTTTTCCGGATATTATCAACGGATTTTATGGTTTTGCATGTTTTTTTATCAGGGAACATTTAATTTTGTACCTTAGAAACACTAATAGGTTCAACATGGAGACACCAGTCTACACATTCGTATGTTTTAGGGAGAAAGTTAGAGGAACTGCGGCAAACAAACATGATATTTCTGTTTGTATACATGACATTTTATGCACTTGCATAACGAAAAAAACTTTGCTTTTCTCCAAAACCATTTTTACTGTGATTTTCTCGGTCCATTGCATACGAATTCCACCAAACTTAGTCCTGATATGACTGGATGAAACCAGAAATATCCGGTTGTGTTTTGGCTTACTACAACCCAGATATTGTGAAAGCCTCTGTGTTTATGTTTTCCGGATATTATCAACGGAATTTATGTTTTTGCATGTTATTTATCAGGGAACATTTAATTTTGTGCTGGGAAACACTAATTGGTTCCACATGGAGACACCAGCTCTACACATTCGTATTTTCTAGGGAGAAAGCTAGAGGAACTGCGGCAAACAAACATGATATTTCTGTTTGTATAGATGACATTTTATGCACTTTCCTAAAGAAAAGACTTTGCTTTTCTCCAAAACCATTTTTCCTGTGATATTCTCGATCCATTACATATGAATTCCACCCCCCTTTGTCCGGATATGAGTGGATGAAACCAGAAATATCCGGTTGTGTTTTGTCTTACTATATCCCAGATATTGCTACAGCCTCAGTGTCTGTGTTTTCTGGATATTATCGATGGATTTTATTGTTTTGAATGTTTTTATCAGGGAACCTTTAATTTTGTACCGTAGAAATACAATTTGGTTCCACATGGAGACACCAGGAACACATTCCTATGTTCTAGGGAGAAAGCTTGAGGAACTGCAAATCGATATGATATGTCTGTTTGTATAGATGACATTTTATGCACTTGCGATGGAAAAGACTTTTTGCCTTTCTCTAAAACCATTTTTACTGTGATTTTGTTGGTCCATTGCATACGAATTCCAACCCACTTTGTCCGGATATGACTGGATGAAACCAGAAATATCTGGTTGTGTTTGGGTGAACTCAATCCCAGATATTGTGAAAGCTTCTGTATTTGTGTTCTCCGGATATTATGAACGGATTTTATGGTTTTGCATGTTTTTTATCAGGGAACATTTAATTTTGTACCGTAGAAACACTAATTGGTTCCACACGGAGACACCAGCTCTACACATTTGTATTTTCTAGGGAGAAAGCTAGAGGAACTGCGGCAAACAAACATGATATTTCTGTTTGTATAGATGACATTTTATGCACTTTCCTAAGAAAAAGACTTTACTTTTCTCCAAAACCATTTTTACTGCGATTTTCCCGGTTCATTGCATATGAATTCCACCAAACTTAGTCCGGATATGACTGGATGAAACCAGAAATATCCGGTTGTGTTTTGGCTAACTCAATCCCAGATATCGCGACAGACTCTGTGTTTGCGTTTTCTGGACATTATCAACGGACTTTATTGTTTTGAATGTTTTTATCAGGGAACATTTAATTTTGTACCTTAGAAACACTAATTGGTTCAACATGGAGACACCAGTATACACATTCGTATGTTCTAGGGAGAAAGTTAGAGGAACTGCGGCAAACAAACATGATATTTCTGTTTGTATACATGACATTTTATGCACTTGCATAACGAAAAAAACTTTGCTTTTCTCCAAAACCATTTTTACTGTGATTTTCTCGGTCCATTGCATACGAATTCCACCAAACTTAGTCCTGATATGACTGGATGAAACCAGAACTATCCGGTTGTGTTTTGGCTTACTACAACCCAGATATTGTGAAAGCCTCTGTGTTTATGTTTTCCGGATATTATCAACGGAATTTATGTTTTTGCATGTTATTTATCAGGGAACATTTAATTTTGTGCTGGGAAACACTAATTGGTTCCACATGGAGACACCAGCTCTACACATTCGTATTTTCTAGGGAGAAAGCTAGAGGAACTGCGGCAAACAAACATGATATTTCTGTTTGTATAGATGACATTTTATGCACTTTCCTAAAGAAAAGACTTTGCTTTTCTCCAAAACCATTTTTCCTGTGATATTCTCGATCCATTACATATGAATTCCACCCCACTTTGTCCGGATATGAGTGGATGAAACCAGAAATATCCGGTTGTGTTTTGTCTTACTATATCCCAGATATTGCTACAGCCTCAGTGTCTGTGTTTTCTGGATATTATCGATGGATTTTATTGTTTTGAATGTTTTTATCAGGGAACATTTAATTTTGTACCATAGAAATACTAATTGGTTCCACACGGAGACACCAGCTCTACACATTTGTATTTTCTAGGGAGAAAGCTAGAGGAACTGCGGCAAACAAACATGATATTTCTGTTTGTATAGATGACATTTTATGCACTTTCCTAACAAAAAGATTTAACTTTTCTCCAAAACCATTTTTACTGTGATTTTCTCGGTCCATTGCATACGAATTCCACCTCACTTTGTCCGGATATGACTGGATGAAACCAGAAATATCCGTTTTCTTTTTTTTTGGCTTACTATATCCCAGATATTACTACAGACTCTGTGTTTGTGTTTTCTGGATATTATCGATGGATTGTATTGTTTTGAAAGTTTTTATCAGGGAACATTAAATTTTGTGCTGGGAAACACTAATTGGTTCCACATGGAGACACCAGTCTACACATTCGTATTTTCTAGGGAGAAAGCTAGAATAACTGCGGTAAACAAACATGATGTTTCTGTTTGTATAGATGACGTTTTATGCACTGGCTTAAGGAAAAGACTTTGTTTTACTCCAAAACCATTTTTACTGCGATTTTCCCGGTTCATTGCATACGAATTCCACCAAACTTAGTCCGGATATGACTGGATGAAACCAGAAATATCCGGTTGTGTTTTGGCTAACTCAATCCCAGATATTGTGAAAGCTTCTGTAATTGTGTTCTCCGGATATTATGAACGGATTTTATTGTTTTGAATGTTTTTATCAGGGAACATTTAATTTTGTACCGTAGAAACACTAATTGGTTCCACATGGAGACACCAGTAACACATTCCTCTGTTCTAGGGAGAAAGCTTGAGGAACTGCAAATCGATATGATATGTCTGTTGTATAGATGACATTTTATGCACTTGCGATGGAAAAGACTTTTTGCCTTTCTCTAAAACCATTTTTACTGTGATTTTGTTGGTCCATTGCATACGAATTCCAACCCACTTTGTCCGGATATGACTGGATGAAACCAGAAATATCCGGTTGTGTTTTGGCTAACTCAATCCCAGATATTGTGAATCCTTCTGTATTGGTGTTTTCCGGATATTATCAACGGATTTTATGGTTTTGCATGTTTTTTTATCAGGGAACATTTAATTTTGTACCTTAGAAACACTAATAGGTTCAACATGGAGACACCAGTCTACACATTCGTATGTTCTAGGGAGAAAGTTAGAGGAACTGCGGCAAACAAACATGATATTTCTGTTTGTATACATGACATTTTATGCACTTGCATAACGAAAAAAACTTTGCTTTTCTCCAAAACCATTTTTACTGTGATTTTCTCGGTCCATTGCATACGAATTCCACCTCGCTTTGTCCGGATATGACTGGATGAAACCAGAAATATCCGGTTGTGTTTTGGCTTACTACAACCCAGATATTGTGAAAGCCTCTGTGTTTATGTTTTCCGGATATTATCAACGGAATTTATGTTTTTGCATGTTATTTATCAGGGAACATTTAATTTTGTGCTGGGAAACACTAATTGGTTCCACATGGAGACACCAGCTCTCCACATTTGTATTTTCTAGGGAGAAAGCTAGAGGAACTGCGGCAAACAAACATGATATTTCTGTTTGTATAGATGACATTTTATGCACTTTCCTAAAGAAAAGACTTTGCTTTTCTCCAAAACCATTTTTCCTGTGATATTCTCGATCCATTATATATGAATTACACCCCACTTTGTCCGGATATGAGTGGATGAAACCAGAAATATCCGGTTGTGTTTTGTCTTACTATATCCCAGATATTGCTACAGCCTCAGTGTCTGTGTTTTCTGGATATTATCGATGGATTTTATTGTTTTGAATGTTTTTATCAGGGAACATTTAATTTTGTACCATAGAAATACTAATAGGTTCCACACGGAGACACCAGCTCTACACATTTGTATTTTCTAGGGAGAAAGCTATAGGAACTGCGGCAAACAAACATGATATTTCTGTTTGTATAGATGACATTTTATGCACTTTCCTAACAAAAAGATTTAACTTTTCTCCAAAACCATTTTTACTGTGATTTTCTCGGTCCATTGCATACGAATTCCACCTCACTTTGTCCGGATATGACTGGATGAAACCAGAAATATCCGTTTTCTTTTTTTTTGGCTTACTATATCCCAGATATTACTACAGACTCTGTGTTTGTGTTTTCTGGATATTATCGATGGATTATATTGTTTTGAATGTTTTTATCAGGGAACATTGAATTTTGTGCTGGGAAACACTAATTGGTTCCACATGGAGACACCAGTCTACACATTCGTATTTTCTAGGGAGAAAGCTAGAATAACTGCGGTAAACAAACATGATATTTCTGTTTGTATAGATGACATTTTATGCACTGGCTTAAGGAAAAGACTTTGTTTTACTCCAAAACCATTTTTACTGCGATTTTCCCGGTTCATTGCATACGAATTCCACCAAACTTAGTCCGGATATGACTGGATGAAACCAGAAATATCCGGTTGTGTTTTGGCTAACTCAATCCCAGATATTGTGAAAGCTTCTGTAATTGTGTTCTCCGGATATTATGAACGGATTTTATTGTTTTGAATGTTTTTATCAGGGAACATTTAATTTTGTACCGTAGAAACACTAATTGGTTCCACATGGAGACACCAGTAACACATTCCTCTGTTCTAGGGAGAAAGCTTGAGGAACTGCAAATCGATATGATATGTCTGTTTGTATAGATGACATTTTATGCACTTGCGATGGAAAAGACTTTTTGCCTTTCTCTAAAACCATTTTTACTGTGATTTTGTTGGTCCATTGTATACGAATTCCAACCCACTTTGTCCGGATATGACTGGATGAAACCAGAAATATCCGGTTGTGTTTTGGCTAACTCAATCCCAGATATTGTGAATGCTTCTGTATTGGTGTTTTCCGGATATTATCAATGGATTTTATGGTTTTGCATGTTTTTTTATCAGGGAACATTTAATTTTGTACCTTAAAAACACTAATAGGTTCAACATGGAGACACCAGTCTACACATTCGTATGTTCTAGGGAGAAAGTTAGAGGAACTGCGGCAAACAAACATGATATTTCTGTTTGTATACATGACATTTTATGCACTTGCATAACGAAAAAAACTTTGCTTTTCTCCAAAACCATTTTTACTGTGATTTTCTCGGTCCATTGCATACGAATTCCACCAAACTTAGTCCTGATATGACTGGATGAAACCAGAAATATCCGGTTGTGTTTTGGCTTACTACAACCCAGATATTGTGAAAGCCTCTGTGTTTATGTTTTCCGGATATTATCAACGGAATTTATGTTTTTGCATGTTATTTATCAGGGAACATTTATTTTGTGCTGGGAAACACTAATTGGTTCCACATGGAGACACCAGCTCTACACATTCGTATTTTCTAGGGAGAAAGCTAGAGGAACTGCGGCAAACAAACATGATATTTCTGTTTGTATAGATGACATTTTATGCACTTTCCTAAAGAAAAGACTTTGCTTTTCTCCAAAACCATTTTTCCTGTGATATTCTCGATCCATTACATATGAATTCCACCCCCCTTTGTCCGGATATGAGTGGATGAAACCAGAAATATCCGGTTGTGTTTTGTCTTACTATATCCCAGATATTGCTACAGCCTCAGTGTCTGTGTTTTCTGGATATTATCGATGGATTTTATTGTTTTGAATGTTTTTATCAGGGAACCTTTAATTTTGTACCGTAGAAATACAATTTGGTTCCACATGGAGACACCAGGAACACATTCCTATGTTCTAGGGAGAAAGCTTGAGGAACTGCAAATCGATATGATATGTCTGTTTGTATAGATGACATTTTATGCACTTGCGATGGAAAAGACTTTTTGCCTTTCTCTAAAACCATTTTTACTGTGATTTTGTTGGTCCATTGCATACGAATTCCAACCCACTTTGTCCGGATATGACTGGATGAAACCAGAAATATCTGGTTGTGTTTGGGTGAACTCAATCCCAGATATTGTGAAAGCTTCTGTATTTGTGTTCTCCGGATATTATGAACGGATTTTATGGTTTTGCATGTTTTTTATCAGGGAATATTTAATTTTGTACCGTAGAAACACTAATTGGTTCCACACGGAGACACCAGCTCTACACATTTGTATTTTCTAGGGAGAAAGCTAGAGGAACTGCGGCAAACAAACATGATATTTCTGTTTGTATAGATGACATTTTATGCACTTTCCTAAGAAAAAGACTTTACTTTTCTCCAAAACCATTTTTACTGCGATTTTCCCGGTTCATTGCATATGAATTCCACCAAACTTAGTCCGGATATGACTGGATGAAACCAGAAATATCCGGTTGTGTTTTGGCTAACTCAATCCCAGATATTGCTACAGCCTCAGTGTCTGTGTTTTCTGGATATTATCGATGGATTTTATTGTTTTGAATGTTTTTATCAGGGAACATTTAATTTTGTACCATAGAAATACTAATTGGTTCCACACGGAGACACCAGCTCTACACATTTGTATTTTCTAGGGAGAAAGCTAGAGGAACTGCGGCAAACAAACATGATATTTCTGTTTGTATAGATGACATTTTATGCACTTTCCTAACAAAAAGATTTAACTTTTCTCCAAAACCATTTTTACTGTGATTTTCTCGGTCCATTGCATACGAATTCCACCTCACTTTGTCCGGATATGACTGGATGAAACCAGAAATATCCGTTTTCTTTTTTTTTGGCTTACTATATCCCAGATATTACTACAGACTCTGTGTTTGTGTTTTCTGGATATTATCGATGGATTGTATTGTTTTGAATGTTTTTATCAGGGAACATTAAATTTTGTGCTGGGAAACACTAATTGGTTCCACATGGAGACACCAGTCTACACATTCGTATTTTCTAGGGAGAAAGCTAGAATAACTGCGGTAAACAAACATGATGTTTCTGTTTGTATAGATGACGTTTTATGCACTGGCTTAAGGAAAAGACTTTGTTTTACTCCAAAACCATTTTTACTGCGATTTTCCCGGTTCATTGCATACGAATTCCACCAAACGTAGTCCGGATATGACTGGATGAAACCAGAAATATCCGGTTGTGTTTTGTTTTACTATATCCCAGATATTGCTACAGCCTCAGTGTCTGTGTTTTCTGGATATTATCGATGGATTTTATTGTTTTGAATGTTTTTATCAGGGAACATTTAATTTTGTACCGTAGAAACACTAATTGGTTCCACATGGAGACACCAGTAACACATTCCTATGTTCTAGGGAGAAAGCTTGAGGAACTGCAAATCGATATGATATGTCTGTTTGTATAGATGACATTTTATGCACTTGCGATGGAAAAGACTTTTTGCCTTTCTCTAAAACCATTTTTACTGTGATTTTGTTGGTCCATTGCATACGAATTCCAACCCACTTTGTCCGGATATGACTGGATGAAACCAGAAATATCCGGTTGTGTTTTGGCTCACGCAATCCCAGATATTGTGAAAGCTTCTGTATTTGTGTTCTCCGGATATTATGAACAGATTTTATGGTTTTGCATGTTTTTTATCAGGGAACATTTAATTTTGTACCGTAGAAACACTAATTGGTTCCACACGGAGACACCAGCTCTACACATTTGTATTTTCTAGGGAGAAAGCTAGAGGAACTGCGGCAAACAAACATGATATTTCTGTTTGTATAGATGACATTTTATGCACTTTCCTAAGAAAAAGACTTTACTTTTCTCCAAAACCATTTTTACTGTGGTTTTCTCAGTCCATTGCATACGAATTCCACCTCACTTTGTCCGGATATTACTGGATGAAACCAGAAATATCCGTTTTCTTTTTTTTTTTTTGCTTAATATATCCCAGATATTACTACAGACTCTGTGTTTGTGTTTTCTGGATATTATCGATGGATTATATTGTTTTGAATGTTTTTATCAGGGAACATTTAATTTTGTGCTGGGAAACACTAATTGGTTCCACATGGAGACACCAGTCTACACATTCGTATATTCTAGGGAGAAAGCTAGATTAACTGCGGTAAACAAACATGATGTTTCAGTTTGTATAGATGACATTTTATGCACTGGCTTAAGGAAAAGACTTTGTTTTACTCCAAAACCATTTTTACTGCGAATTTCCGGGTTCATTGCATACGAATTCCACCAAACTTAGTCCGGATATGACTGGATGAAACCAGAAGTATCCGGTTGTGTTTTGGCTAACTCAATCCCAGATATTGTGAAAGCTTCTGTATTGGTGTTTTCTGGATATTATCAACGGATTTTATGGTTTTGCATGTTTTTTATCAGGGAACATTTAATTTTGTACCTTAGAAACACTAATAGGTTCAACATGGAGACACCAGTCTACACATTCGTATGTTCTAGGGAGAAAGTTAGAGGAACTGCGGCAAACAAACATGATATTTCTGTTTGTATACATGACATTTTATGCACTTGCATAACGAAAAAAACTTTGCTTTTCTCCAAAACCATTTTTACTGCGATTTTCTCGGTCCATTGCATACGAATTCCACCTCGCTTTGTCCAGATATGACTGGATGAAACCAGAAATATCCGGTTGTGTTTTGGCTTACTACAACCCAGATATTGTGAAAGCCTCTGTGTTTATGTTTTCCGGATATTATCAACGGAATTTATGTTTTTGCATGTTATTTATCAGGGAACATTTAATTTTGTGCTGGGAAACACTAATTGGTTCCACATGGAGACACCAGCTCTACACATTTGTATGTTCTAGGGAGAAAGCTAGAGGAACTGCAGCAAACAAACTTGATATTTCTGTTTGTATAGATGACATTTTATGCACTTTCCTAAAGAAAAGACTTTGCTTTTCTCCAAAACCATTTTTCCTGTGATATTCTCGATCCATTACATATGAATTCCACCCCACTTTGTCCGGATATGACTGGATGAAACCAGAAATATCCGGTTGTGTTTTGTCTTACTATATCCCAGATATTACTACAGACTCTGTGTCTGTGTTTTCTGGATATTATCGATGGATTTTATTGTTTTGAATGTTTTTATCAGGGAACATTTAATTTTGTACCTTAGAAACACTAATTGGTTCCACATGGAGACACCAGTAACACATTCCTATGTTCTAGGGAGAAAGCTTGAGGAACTGCAAATCGATATGATATGTCTGTTTGTATAGATGACACTTTATGCACTTGCGATGGAAAAGACTTTTTGCCTTTTTCTAAAACCATTTTTACTGTGATTTTGTTGGTCCATTGCATACGAATTCCAACCCACTTTGTCCGGATATTACTGGATGAAACCAGAAATATCCGTTTTCTTTTTTTTTTTTTTGCTTACTATATCCCAGATATTACTACAGACTCTGTGTTTGTGTTTTCTGGATATTATCGATGGATTATATTGTTTTGAATGTTTTTATCAGGGAACATTTAATTTTGTGCTGGGAAACACTAATTGGTTCCACATGGAGACACCAGTCTACACATTCGTATATTCTAGGGAGAAAGCTAGATTAACTGCGGTAAACAAACATGATGTTTCAGTTTGTATAGATGACATTTTATGCACTGGCTTAAGGAAAAGACTTTGTTTTACTCCAAAACCATTTTTACTGCGAATTTCCGGGTTCATTGCATACGAATTCCACCAAACTTAGTCCGGATATGACTGGATGAAACCAGAAGTATCCGGTTGTGTTTTGGCTAACTCAATCCCAGATATTGTGAAAGCTTCTGTATTGGTGTTTTCTGGATATTATCAACGGATTTTATGGTTTTGCATGTTTTTTATCAGGGAACATTTAATTTTGTACCTTAGAAACACTAATAGGTTCAACATGGAGACACCAGTCTACACATTCGTATGTTCTAGGGAGAAAGTTAGAGGAACTGCGGCAAACAAACATGATATTTCTGTTTGTATACATGACATTTTATGCACTTGCATAACGAAAAAAACTTTGCTTTTCTCCAAAACCATTTTTACTGTGATTTTCTCGGTCCATTGCATACGAATTCCACCTCGCTTTGTCTGGTTATGACTGGATGAAACCAGAAATATCTGGTTGTGTTTTGGCTTACTACAACCCAGATATTGTGAAAGCCTCTGTGTTTATGTTTTCCGGATATTATCAACGGAATTTATGTTTTTGCATGTTATTTATCAGGGAACATTTAATTTTGTGCTGGGAAACACTAATTGGTTCCACATGGAGACACCAGCTCTACACATTCGTATGTTCTAGGGAGAAAGCTAGAGGAACTGCGGCAAACAAACATGATATTTCTGTTTGTATAGATGACATTTTATGCACTTTCCTAAAGAAAAGACTTTGCTTTTCTCCAAAACCATTTTTCCTGTGATATTCTCGATCCATTACATATGAATTCCACCCCACTTTGTCCGGATATGACTGGATGAAACCAGAAATATCCGGTTGTGTTTTGTCTTACTATATCCCAGATATTGCTACAGCCTCAGTGTCTGTGTTTTCTGGACATTATCGATGGATTTTATTGTTTTGAATGTTTTTATCAGGGAACATTTAATTTTGTACCGTAGAAACACTAATTGGTTCCACATGGAGACACCAGTAACACATTCCTATGTTCTAGGGAGAAAGCTTGAGGAACTGCAAATCGATATGATATGTCTGTTTGTATAGATGACATTTTATGCACTTGCGATGGAAAAGACTTTTTGCCTTTCTCTAAAACCATTTTTACTGTGATTTTGTTGGTCCATTGCATACGAATTCCAACCCACTTTGTCCGGATATGACTGGATGAAACCAGAAATATCCGGTTGTGTTTTGGCTAACTCAATCCCAGATATTGTGAAAGCTTCTGTATTTGTGTTCTCCGGATATTATGAACGGATTTTATGGTTTTGCATGTTTTTTATCAGGGAACATTTAATTTTGTACCGTAGAAACACTAATTGGTTCCACACGGAGACACCAGCTCTACACATTTGTATTTTCTAGGGAGAAAGCTAGAGGAACTGCGGCAAACAAACATGATATTTCTGTTTGTATAGATGACATTTTATGCACTTTCCTAAGAAAAAGACTTTACTTTTCTCCAAAACCATTTTTACTGTGATGTTCTCGGTCCATTGCATACGAATTCCACCTCACTTTGTCCGGATATGACTGGATGAAACCAGAAATATCCGTTTTCTTTTCTTTGGGCTTACTATATCCCAGATATTACTACAGACTCTGTGTTTGTGTTTTCTGGATATTATCGATGGATTATATTGTTTTGAATGTTTTGATCAGGGAACACTTAATTTTGTGCTGGGAAACACTAATTGGTTCCACATGGAGACACCAGTCTACACATTCGTATTTTCTAGGGAGAAAGCTAGAATAACTGCGGTAAACAAACATGATGTTTCTCTTAGTATAGATGACATTTTATGCACTGGCTTAAGGAAAAGACTTTGTTTTACTCCAAAACCATTTTTACTGCGATTTTCCCGGTTCATTGCATACGAATTCCACCAAACTTAGTCCGGATATGACTGGTTGAAACCAGAAGTATCCGGTTGTGTTTTGGCTATCTCAATCCCAGATATTGTGAAAGCTTCTGTATTGGTGTTTTCCGGATATTATCAACGGATTTTATGGTTTTGCATGTTTTTTATCAGGGAACATTTAATTTTGTACCTTAGAAACACTAATTGGTTCCACACGGAGACACCAGCTCTACACATTTGTATTTTCTAGGGAGAAAGCTAGAGGAACTGCGGCAAACAAACATGATATTTCTGTTTGTATAGATGACATTTTATGCACTTTCCTAAGAAAAAGACTTTACTTTTCTCCAAAACCATTTTTACTGTGATGTTCTCGGTCCATTGCATACGAATTCCACCTCACTTTGTCCGGATATGACTGGATGAAACCAGAAATATCCGTTTTCTTTTTTTTTGGCTTACTATATCCCAGATATTACTACAGACTCTGAGTTTGTGTTTTCTGGATATTATCGATGGATTATATTGTTTTGAATGTTTTTATCAGGGAACACTTAATTTTGTGCTGGGAAACACTAATTGGTTCCACATGGAGACACCAGTCTACACATTCGTATTTTCTAGGGAGAAAGCTAGAATAACTGCGGTAAACAAACATGATGTTTCTGTTTGTATAGATGACATTTTATGCACTGGCTTAAGGAAAAGACTTTGTTTTACTCCAAAACCATTTTTACTGCGAATTTCCCGGTTCATTGCATACGAATTCCACCAAACTTAGTCCGGATATGACTGGATGAAACCAGAAGTATCCGGTTGTGTTTTGGCTAACTCAATCCCAGATATTGTTAAAGCTTCTGTATTGGTGTTTTCTGGATATTATCAACGGATTTTATGGTTTTGCATGTTTTTTATGAGGGAACATTTAATTTTGTACCTTAGAAACACTAATAGGTTCAACATGGAGACACCAGTCTACACATTCGTATGTTCTAGGGAGAAAGTTAGAGGTACTGCGGCAAACAAACATGACATTTCTGTTTGTATACATGACATTTTATGCACTTGCATAACGAAAAAAACTTTGCTTTTCTCCAAAACCATTTTTACTGTGATTTTCTCGGTCCATTGCATACGAATTCCACCTCGCTTTGTCTGGTTATGACTGGATGAAACCAGAAATATCTGGTTGTGTTTTGGCTTACTACAACCCAGATATTGTGAAAGCCTCTGTGTTTATGTTTTCCGGATATTATCAACGGAATTTATGTTTTTGCATGTTATTTATCAGGGAACATTTAATTTTGTGCTGGGAAACACTAATTGGTTCCACATGGAGACACCAGCTCTACACATTCGTATGTTCTAGGGAGAAAGCTAGAGGAACTGCGGCAAACAAACATGATATTTCTGTTTGTATAGATGACATTTTATGCACTTTCCTAAAGAAAAGACTTTGCTTTTCTCCAAAACCATTTTTCCTGTGATATTCTCGATCCATTACATATGAATTCCACCCCACTTTGTCCGGATATGACTGGATGAAACCAGAAATATCCGGTTGTGTTTTGTCTTACTATATCCCAGATATTGCTACAGCCTCAGTGTCTGTGTTTTCTGGACATTATCGATGGATTTTATTGTTTTGAATGTTTTTATCAGGGAACATTTAATTTTGTACCGTAGAAACACTAATTGGTTCCACATGGAGACACCAGTAACACATTCCTATGTTCTAGGGAGAAAGCTTGAGGAACTGCAAATCGATATGATATGTCTGTTTGTATAGATGACATTTTATGCACTTGCGATGGAAAAGACTTTTGGCCTTTCTCTAAAACCATTTTTACTGTGATTTTGTTGGTCCATTGCATACGAATTCCAACCCACTTTGTCCGGATATGACTGGATGAAACCAGAAATATCCGGTTGTGTTTTGGCTAACTCAATCCCAGATATTGTGAAAGCTTCTGTATTGGTGTTCTCCGGATATTATGAACGGATTTTATGGTTTTGCATGTTTTTTATCAGGGAACATTTAATTTTGTACCGTAGAAACACTAATTGGTTCCACACGGAGACACCAGCTCTACACATTTGTATTTTCTAGGGAGAAAGCTAGAGGAACTGCGGCAAACAAACATGATATTTCTGTTTGTATAGATGACATTTTATGCACTTTCCTAAGAAAAAGACTTTACTTTTCTCCAAAACCATTTTTACTGTGATGTTCTCGGTCCATTGCATACGAATTCCACCTCACTTTGTCCGGATATGACTGGATGAAACCAGAAATATCCGTTTTCTTTTCTTTGGGCTTACTATATCCCAGATATTACTACAGACTCTGTGTTTGTGTTTTCTGGATATTATCGATGGATTATATTGTTTTGAATGTTTTGATCAGGGAACACTTAATTTTGTGCTGGGAAACACTAATTGGTTCCACATGGAGACACCAGTCTACACATTCGTATTTTCTAGGGAGAAAGCTAGAATAACTGCGGTAAACAAACATGATGTTTCTCTTAGTATAGATGACATTTTATGCACTGGCTTAAGGAAAAGACTTTGTTTTACTCCAAAACCATTTTTACTGCGATTTTCCCGGTTCATTGCATACGAATTCCACCAAACTTAGTCCGGATATGACTGGATGAAACCAGAAATATCCGGTTGTGTTTTGGCTTACTACAACCCAGATATTGTGAAAGCCTCTGTGTTTATGTTTTCCGGATATTATCAACGGAATTTATGTTTTTGCATGTTATTTATCAGGGAACATTTAATTTTGTGCTGGGAAACACTAATTGGTTCCACATGGAGACACCAGCTCTACACATTCGTATGTTCTAGGGAGAAAGCTAGAGGAACTGCGGCAAACAAACATGATATTTCTGTTTGTATAGATGACATTTTATGCACTTTCCTAAAGAAAAGACTTTGCTTTTCTACAAAACAATTTTTCCTGTGATATTCTCGATCCATTACATATGAATTCCACCCCCCTTTGTCCGGATATGACTGGATGAAACCAGAAATATCCGGTTGTGTTTTGTCTTACTATATCCCAGATATTGCTACAGCCTCAGTGTCTGTGTTTTCTGGACATTATCGATGGATTTTATTGTTTTGAATGTTTTTATCAGGGAACATTTAATTTTGTACCGTAGAAACACTAATTGGTTCCACATGCAGACACCAGTAACACATTCCTATGTTCTAGGGAGAAAGCTTGAGGAACTGCAAATCGATATGATATGTCTGTTTGTATAGATGACATTTTATGCACTTGCGATGGAAAAGACTTTTTGCCTTTCTCTAAAACCATTTTTACTGTGATTTTGTTGGTCCATTGCATACGAATTCCAACCCACTTTGTCCGGATATGACTGGATGAAACCAGAAATATCCGGTTGTGTTTTGGCTAACTCAATCCCAGATATTGTGAAAGCTTCTGTATTTGTGTTCTCTGGATATTATGAACGGATTTTATGGCTTTGCATGTTTTTTATCAGGGAACATTTAATTTTGTACCGTAGAAACACTAATTGGTTCCACACGGAGACACCAGCTCTACACATTTGTATTTTCTAGGGAGAAAGCTAGAGGAACTGCGGCAAACAAACATGATATTTCTGTTTGTATAGATGATATTTTATGCACTTTCCTAAGAAAAAGACTTTACTTTTCTCCAAAACCATTTTTACTGTGATTTTCTCGGTCCATTGCATACGAATTCCACCTCACTTTGTCCGGATATGACTGGATGAAACCAGAAATATCCGTTTTCTTTTTTTGGCTTACTATATCCCAGATATTACTACAGACTCTGTGTTTGTGTTTTCTGGATATTATCGATGGATTATATTGTTTTGAATGTTTTTATCAGGGAACACTTAATTTTGTGCTGGGAAACACTAATTGTTTGCACATGGAGACACCAGTCTACACATTCGTATTTTCTAGGGAGAAAGCTAGAATAACTGCGGTAAACAAACATGATGTTTCTGTTTGTATAGATGACATTTTATGCACTGGCTTAAGGAAAAGACTTTGTTTTACTCCAAAACCATTTTTACTGCGATTTTCCCGGTTCATTGCATACGAATTCCACCAAACTTAGTCCGGATATGACTGGATGAAACCAGAAGTATCCGGTTGTGTTTTGGCTAACTCAATCCCAGATATTGTGAAAGCTTCTGTATTGGTGTTTTCTGGATATTATCAACGGATTTTATGGTTTTGCATGTTTTTTATGAGGGAACATTTAATTTTGTACCTTAGAAACACTAATAGGTTCAACATGGAGACACCAGTCTACACATTCGTATGTTCTAGGGAGAAAGTTAGAGGAACTGCGGCAAACAAACATGACATTTCTGTTTGTATACATGACATTTTATGCACTTGCATAACGAAAAAAACTTTGCTTTTCTCCAAAACCATTTTTACTGTGATTTTCTCGGTCCATTGCATACGAATTCCACCTCGCTTTGTCTGGTTATGACTGGATGAAACCAGAAATATCTGGTTGTGTTTTGGCTTACTACAACCCAGATATTGTGAAAGCCTCTGTGTTTATGTTTTCCGGATATTATCAACGGAATTTATGTTTTTGCATGTTATTTATCAGGGAACATTTAATTTTGTGCTGGGAAACACTAATTGGTTCCACATGGAGACACCAGCTCTACACATTCGTATGTTCTAGGGAGAAAGCTAGAGGAACTGCGGCAAACAAACATGATATTTCTGTTTGTATAGATGACATTTTATGCACTTTCCTAAAGAAAAGACTTTGCTTTTCTCCAAAACCATTTTTCCTGTGATATTCTCGATCCATTACATATGAATTCCACCCCCCTTTGTCCGGATATGACTGGATGAAACCAGAAATATCCGGTTGTGTTTTGTCTTACTATATCCCAGATATTGCTACAGCCTCAGTGTCTGTGTTTTCTGGACATTATCGATGGATTTTATTGTTTTGAATGTTTTTATCAGGGAACATTTAATTTTGTACCGTAGAAACACTAATTGGTTCCACATGGAGACACCAGTAACACATTCCTATGTTCTAGGGAGAAAGCTTGAGGAACTGCAAATCGATATGATATGTCTGTTTGTATAGATGACATTTTATGCACTTGCGATTGAAAAGACTTTTTGCCTTTCTCTAAAACCATTTTTACTGTGATTTTGTTGGTCCATTGCATACGAATTCCAACCCACTTTGTCCGGATATGACTGGATGAAACCAGAAATATCCGGTTGTGTTTTGGCTAACTCAATCCCAGATATTGTGAAAGCTTCTGTATTTGTGTTCTCCGGATATTATGAACGGATTTTATGGTTTTGCATGTTTTTTATCAGGGAACATTTAATTTTGTACCGTAGAAACACTAATTGGTTCCACACGGAGACACCAGCTCTACACATTTGTATTTTCTAGGGAGAAAGCTAGAGGAACTGCGGCAAACAAACATGATATTTCTGTTTGTATAGATGACATTTTATGCACTTTCCTAAGAAAAAGACTTTACTTTTCTCCAAAACCATTTTTACTGTGATGTTCTCGGTCCATTGCATACGAATTCCACCTCACTTTGTCCGGATATGACTGGATGAAACCAGAAATATCCGTTTTCTTCTCTTTGGGCTTACTATATCCCAGATATTACTACAGACTCTGTGTTTGTGTTTTCTGGATATTATCGATGGATTATATTGTTTTGAATGTTTTGATCAGGGAACACTTAATTTTGTGCTGGGAAACACTAATTGGTTCCACATGGAGACACCAGTCTACACATTCGTATTTTCTAGGGAGAAAGCTAGAATAACTGCGGTAAACAAACATGATGTTTCTCTTAGTATAGATGACATTTTATGCACTGGCTTAAGGAAAAGACTTTGTTTTACTCCAAAACCATTTTTACTGCGATTTTCCCGGTTCATTGCATACGAATTCCACCAAACTTAGTCCGGATATGACTGGATGAAACCAGAAATATCCGGTTGTGTTTTGGCTTACTACAACCCAGATATTGTGAAAGCCTCTGTGTTTATGTTTTCCGGATATTATCAACGGAATTTATGTTTTTGCATGTTATTTATCAGGGAACATTTAATTTTGTGCTGGGAAACACTAATTGGTTCCACATGGAGACACCAGCTCTACACATTCGTATGTTCTAGGGAGAAAGCTAGAGGAACTGCGGCAAACAAACATGATATTTCAGTTTGTATAGAAGACATTTTATGCACTTTCCTAAAGAAAAGACTTTGCTTTTCTCCAAAACCATTTTTCCTGTGATATTCTCGATCCATTACATATGAATTCCACCCCACTTTGTCCGGATATGACTGGATGAAACCAGAAATATCCGGTTGTGTTTTGTCTTACTATATCCCAGATATTACTACAGACTCTGTGTATGTGTTTTCTGGATATTATCGATGGATTTTATTGTTTTGAATGTTTTTATCAGGGAACATTTAATTTTGTACCGTAGAAACACTAATTGGTTCCACATGGAGACACCAGTAACACATTCCTATGTTCTAGGGAGAAAGCTTGAGGAACTGCAAATCGATATGATATGTCTGTTTGTATAGATGACACTTTATGCACTTGCGATGGAAAAGACTTTTTGCCTTTCTCTAAAACCATTTTTACTGTGATTTTTTGGTCCATTGCATACGAATTCCAACCCACTTTGTCCGGATATGACTGGATGAAACCAGAAATATCCAGTTGTGTTTTGGCTAACTCAATCCCAGATATTGTGAAAGCTTCTGTATTTGTGTTCTCCGGATATTATGAACGGATTTTATGTTTTTCATGTTATTTATCAGGGAACATTTAATTTTGTGCTGGGAAACACTAATTGGTTCCACATGGAGACACCAGCTCTACACATTCGTATTTTCTAGGGAGAAAGCTAGAGGAACTGCGGCAAACATGATATTTCTGTTTGTATAGATGACATTTTATGCACTTTCCTAAAGAAAAGACTTTGCTTTTCTCCAAAACCATTTTTCCTGTGATATTCTCGATCCATTACATATGAATTCCACCCCACTTTGTCCGGATATGAGTGGATGAAACCAGAAATATCCGGTTGTGTTTTGTCTTACTATATCCCAGATATTGCTACATCCTCAGTGTCTGTGTTTTCTGGACATTATCGATGGATTTTATTGTTTTGAATGTTTTTATCAGGGAACATTTAATTTTGTACCGTAGAAACACTAATTGGTTCCACATGGAGACACCAGTAACACATTCCTATGTTCTAGGGAGAAAGCTTGAGGAACTGCAAATCGATATGATATGTCTGTTTGTATAGATGACATTTTATGCACTTGCGATGGAAAAGACTTTTTGCCTTTCTCTAAAACCATTTTTACTGTGATTTTGTTGGTCCATTGCATACGAATTCCAACCCACTTTGTCCGGATATGACTGGATGAAACCAGAAATATCCGGTTGTGTTTTGGCTAACTCAAGCCCAGATATTGTGAAAGCTTCTGTATTTGTGTTCTCTGGATATTATGAACGGATTTTATGGTTTTGCATGTTTTTTATCAGGGAACATTTAATTTTGTACCGTAGAAACACTAATTGGTTCCACACGGAGACACCAGCTCTACACATTTGTATTTTCTAGGGAGAAAGCTAGAGGAACTGTGGCAAACAAACATGATATTTCTGTTTGTATAGATGACATTTTATGCACTTTCCTAAGAAAAAGACTTTACTTTTCTCCAAAACCATTTTTACTGTGATTTTCTCGGTCCATTGCATACGAATTCCACCTCACTTTGTCCGGATATGACTGGATGAAACCAGAAATATCCGTTTTCTTTTTTTTGGCTTACTATATCCCAGATATTACTACAGACTCTGTGTTTGTGTTTTCTGGATATTATCGATGGATTATATTGTTTTGAATGTTTTTATCACGGAACATTTAATTTTGTGCTGGGAAACACTAATTGGTTCCACATGGAGACACCAGTCTACACATTCGTATTTTCTAGGGAGAAAGCTAGAATAACTGCGGTAAACCAACATGATGTTTCTGTTTGTATAGATGACATTTTATGCACTGGCTTAAGGAAAAGACTTTGTTTTACTCCAAAACCATTTTTACTGCGATTTTCCCGGTTCATTGCATACGAATTCCACCAAACTTAGTCCGGATATGACTGGATGAAACCAGAAATATCCGGTTGTGTTTTGGCTAAATCAATCCCAGATATTGCGAAGGACTCTGTGTTTGTGTTTTCTGGACATTATCAACGGACTTTATTGTTTTGAATGTTTTTATCAGGGAACATTTAATTTTGTACCTTAGAAACACTAATAGGTTCAACATGGAGACACCAGTCTACACATTCGTATGTTCTAGGGAGAAAGTTAGAGGAACTGCGGCAAACAAACATGATATTTCTGTTTGTATACATGACATTTTATGCACTTGCATAATGAAAAAAACTTTGCTTTTCTCCAAAACCATTTTTACTGTGATTTTCTCGGTCCATTGCATACGAATTCCACCTCGCTTTGTCCGGATATGACTGGATGAAACCAGAAATATCCGGTTGTGTTTTGGCTTACTACAACCCAGATATTGTGAAAGCCTCTGTGTTTATGTTTTCCGGATATTATCAACGGAATTTATGTTTTTGCATGTTATTTATCAGGGAACATTTAATTTTGTGCTGGGAAACACTAATTGGTTCCACATGGAGACACCAGTCTACACATTCGTATTTTCTAGGGAGAAAGCTAGAATAACTGCGGTAAACAAACATGATGTTTCTGTTTGTATAGATGACATTTTATGCACTGGCTTAAGGAAAAGACTTTGTTTTACTCCAAAACCATTTTTACTGCGATTTTCCCGGTTCATTGCATACGAATTCCACCAAACTTAGTCCGGATATGACAGGATGAAACCAGAAATATCCGGTTGTGTTTTGGCTAAATCAATCCCAGATATTGCGACGGACTCTGTGTTTGTGTTTTCTGGACATTATCAACGGACTTTATTGTTTTGAATGTTTTTATCAGGGAACATTTAATTTTGTACCTTAGAAACACTAATAGGTTCAACATGGAGACACCAGTCTACACATTCGTATGTTCTAGGGAGAAAGTTAGAGGAACTGCGGCAAACAAACATGATATTTCTGTTTGTATACATGACATTTTATGCACTTGCATAACGAAAAAAACTTTGCTTTTCTCCAAAACCATTTTTACTGTGATTTTCTCGGTCCATTGCATACGAATTCCACCTCGCTTTGTCCAGATATGACTGGATGAAACCAGAAATATCCAGTTGTGTTTTGGCTAACTCAATCCCAGATATTGTGAAAGCTTCTGTATTTGTGTTCTCCGGATATTATGAACGGATTTTATGTTTTTGCATGTTATTTATCAGGGAACATTTAATTTTGTGCTGGGAAACACTAATTGGTTCCACATGGAGACACCAGCTCTACACATTCGTATTTTCTAGGGAGAAAGCTAGAGGAACTGCGGCAAACAAACATGATATTTCAGTTTGTATAGATGACATTTTATGCACTTTCCTAAAGAAAAGACTTTGCTTTTCTCCAAAACCATTTTTCCTGTGATATTCTCGATCCATTACATATGAATTCCACCCCGCTTTGTCCGGATATGACTGGATGAAACCAGAAATATCCGGTTGTGTTTTGTCTTACTATATCCCAGATATTACTACAGACTCTGTGTCTGTGTTTTCTGGATATTATCGATGGATTTTATTGTTTTGAATGTTTTTATCAGGGAACATTTAATTTTGTACCGTAGAAACACTAATTGGTTCCACATGGAGACACCAGTAACACATTCCTATGTTCTAGGGAGAAAGCTTGAGGAACTGCAAATCGATATGATATGTCTGTTTGTATAGATGACACTTTATGCACTTGCGATGGAAAAGACTTTTTGCCTTTCTCTAAAACCATTTTTACTGTGATTTTTTGGTCCATTGCATACGAATTCCAACCCACTTTGTCCGGATATGACTGGATGAAACCAGAAATATCCGGTTGTGTTTTGGCTAACTCAATCCCAGATATTGTGAAAGCTTCTGTATTTGTGTTCTCAGGATATTATCAACGGATTTTATGGTTTTGCATGTTTTTTTATCAGGGAACATTTAATTTTGTACCGTAGAAACACTAATTGGTTCCACACGGAGACACCAGCTCTACACATTTGTATTTTCTAGGGAGAAAGCTAGAGGAACTGCGGCAAACAAACATGATATTTCTGTTTGTATAGATGACATTTTATGCACTTTCCTAAGAAAAAGACTTTACTTTTCTCCAAAACCATTTTTACTGTGGTTTTCTCAGTCCATTGCATACGAATTCCACCTCACTTTGTCCGGATATGACTGGATGAAACCAGAAATATCCGTTTTATTTTTTTTTGCTTACTATATCCCAGATATTACTACAGACTCTGTGTTTGTGTTTTCTGGATATTATCGATGGATTATATTGTTTTGAATGTTTTTATCAGGGAACATTTAATTTTGTACCGTAGAAACACTAATAGGTTCAACATGGAGACACCAGTCTACACATTCGTATGTTCTAGGGAGAAAGTTAGAGGAACTGCGGAAAACAAACATGATATTTCTGTTTGTATACATGACATTTTATGCACTTGCATAACGAAAAAAACTTTGCTTTTCTCCAAAACCATTTTTACTGTGATTTTCTCGGTCCATTGCATACGAATTCCACCTCGCTTTGTCCGGATATGACTGGATGAAACCAGAAATATCCGGTTGTGTTTTGGCTTACTACAACCCAGATATTGTGAAAGCCTCTGTGTTTATGTTTTCCAGATATTATCAACGGAATTTATGTTTTTGCATGTTATTTATCAGGGAACATTTAATTTTGTGCTGGGAAACACTAATTGGTTCCACATGGAGACACCAGCTCTACACATTCATATTTTCTAGGGAGAAAGCTAGAGGAACTGCGGCAAACAAACATGATATTTCTGTTTGTATAGATGACATTTTATGCACTTTCCTAAAGAAAAGACTTTGCTTTTCTCCAAAACCATTTTTCCTGTGATATTCTCGATCCATTACATATGAATTCCACCCCACTTTGTCCGGATATGAGTGGATGAAACCAGAAATATCCGGTTGTGTTTTGTCTTACTATATCCCAGATATTGCTACAGCCTCAGTGTCTGTGTTTTCTGGATATTATCGATGGATTTTATTGTTTTGAATGTTTTTATCAGGGAACATTTAATTTTGTACCGTAGAAACACTAATTGGTTCCACATGGAGACACCAGTAACACATTCCTATGTTCTAGGGAGAAAGCTTGAGGAACTGCAAATCGATATGATATGTCTGTTTGTATAGATGACATTTTATGCACTTGCGATGGAAAAGACTTTTTGCCTTTCTCTAAAACCATTTTTACTGTGATTTTGTTGGTCCATTGCATATGAATTCCAACCCACTTTGTCCGGATATGACTGGATGAAACCAGAAATATCCGGTTGTGTTTTGGCTTACTACAACCCAGATATTGTGAAAGCTTCTGTATTTGTGTTCTCCGGATATTATGAACGGATTTTATGGTTTTGCATGTTTTTTATCAGGGAACATTTAATTTTGTACCGTAGAAACACTAATTGGTTCCACACGGAGACACCAGCTCTACACATTTGTATTTTCTAGGGAGAAAGCTAGAGGAACTGCGGCAAACAAACATGATATTTCTGTTTGTATAGATGACATTTTATGCACTTTCCTAAGAAAAAGACTTTACTTTTCTCCAAAACCATTTTTACTGTGATTTTCTCGGTCCATTGCATACGAATTGCACATCACTTTTTCCAGATATGACTGGATGAAACCAGAAATATCCGTTTTCTTTATTTTTGGCTTACTATATCCCAGATATTACTACAGACTCTGTGTTTGTGTTTTCTGGATATTATCGATGGATTATATTGTTTTGAATGTTTTGATCAGGGAACACTTAATTTTGTGCTGGGAAACACTAATTGGTTCCACATGGAGACACCAGTCTACACATTCGTATTTTCTAGGGAGAAAGCTAGAATAACTGCAGTAAACAAACATGATGTTTCTGTTTGTATAGATGACATTTTATGCACTGGCTTAAGGAAAAGACTTTGTTTTACTCCAAAACCATTTTTACTGCGATTTTCCCGGTTCATTGCATACGAATTCCACCAAACTTAGTCCGGATATGACTGGATGAAACCAGAAATATCCGGTTGTGTTTTGGCTAACTCAATCCCAGATATTGCAACGGACTCTGTGTTTGTGTTTTCTGGACATTATCAACGGACTTTATTGTTTTGAATGTTTTTATCAGGGAACATTTAATTTTGTACCTTAGAAACACTAATAGGTTCAACATGGAGACACCAGTATACACATTCGTATGTTCTAGGGAGAAAGCTAGAGGAACTGCGGCAAACAAACATGATATTTCTGTTTGTATACATGACATTTTATGCACTTTCCTAACAAAAAGACTTTACTTTTCTCCAAAACCATTTTTACTGTGATTTTCTCGGTCCATTGCATACGAATTCCACCTCACTTTGTCCGGATATGACTGGATGAAACCAGAAATATCCGTTTTGTTTTTGTTTTTTTTTTTGGCTTACTATATCCCAGATATTACTACAGACTCTGTGTTTGTGTTTTCTGGATATTATCGATGGATTATATTGTTTTGAATGTTTTTATCAGGGAACATTTAATTTTGTGCTGGGAAACACTAATTGGTTCCACATGGAGACACCAGTCTACACATTCGTATTTTCTAGGGAGAAAGCTAGAATAACTGCGGTAAACAAACATGATGTTTCTGTTTGTATAGATGACATTTTATGCACTGGCTTAAGGAAAAGACTTTGTTTTACTCCAAAACCATTTTTACTGCGATTTTCCCGGTTCATTGCATACGAATTCCACCAAACGTAGTCCGGATATGACTGGATGAAACCAGAAATATCCGGTTGTGTTTTGGCTAACTCAATCCCAGATATTGTGAAAGCTTCTGTATTTGTGTTTTCCGGATATTATCAACGGATTTTATGGTTTTGCATGTTTTTTATCAGGGAACATTTAATTTTGTACCTTAGAAACACTAATTGGTTCCACACGGAGACACCAGCTCTACACATTTGTATTTTCTAGGGAGAAAGCTAGAGGAACTGTGGCAAACAAACATGATATTTCTGTTTGTATACATGACATTTTATGCACTTGCATAACGAAAAAAACTTTGCTTTTCTCCAAAACCATTTTTACTGTGATTTTCTCGGTCCATTGCATACGAATTCCACCTCGCTTTGTCCGGATATGACTGGATGAAACCAGAAATATCCGGCTGTGTTTTGGCTTACTACAACCCAGATATTGTGAAAGCCTCTGTGTTTATGTTTTCCGGATATTATCAACGGAATTTATGTTTTTGCATGTTATTTATCAGGGAACATTTAATTTTGTGCTGGGAAACACTAATTGGTTCCACATGGAGACACCAGCTCTACACATTCGTATTTTCTAGGGAGAAAGCTAGAGGAACTGCGGCAAACAAACATGATATTTCTGTTTGTATAGATGACATTTTATGCACTTTCCTAAAGAAAAGACTTTGCTTTTCTCCAAAACCATTTTTCCTGTGATATTCTCGATCCATTACATATGAATTCCACCCCACTTTGTCCGGATATGAGTGGATGAAACCAGAAATATCCGGTTGTGTTTTGTCTTACTATATCCCAGATATTGCTACAGCCTCAGTGTCTGTGTTTTCTGGATATTATCGATGGATTTTATTGTTTTGAATGTTTTTATCAGGGAACATTTAATTTTGTACCGTAGAAACACTAATTGGTTCCACATGGAGACACCAGTAACACATTCCTATGTTCTAGGGAGAAAGCTTGAGGAACTGCAAATCGATATGATATGTCTGTTTGTATAGATGACATTTTATGCACTTGCGATGGAAAAGACTTTTTGCCTTTCTCTAAAACCATTTTTACTGTGATTTTGTTGGTCCATTGCATATGAATTCCAACCCACTTTGTCCGGATATGACTGGATGAAACCAGAAATATCCGGTTGTGTTTTGGCTTACTACAACCCAGATATTGTGAAAGCTTCTGTATTTGTGTTCTCCGGATATTATGAACGGATTTTATGGTTTTGCATGTTTTTTATCAGGGAACATTTAATTTTGTACCGTAGAAACACTAATTGGTTCCACACGGAGACACCAGCTCTACACATTTGTATTTTCTAGGGAGAAAGCTAGAGGAACTGCGGCAAACAAACATGATATTTCTGTTTGTATAGATGACATTTTATGCACTTTCCTAAGAAAAAGACTTTACTTTTCTCCAAAACCATTTTTACTGTGATTTTCTCGGTCCATTGCATACGAATTCCACCTCACTTTGTCCAGATATGACTGGATGAAACCAGAAATATCCGTTTTCTTTATTTTTGGCTTACTATATCCCAGATATTACTACAGACTCTGTGTTTGTGTTTTCTGGATATTATCGATGGATTATATTGTTTTGAATGTTTTGATCAGGGAACACTTAATTTTGTGCTGGGAAACACTAATTGGTTCCACATGGAGACACCAGGAACACATTCCTATGTTCTAGGGAGAAAGCTTGAGGAACTGCAAATCGATATGATATGTCTGTTTGTATAGATGACATTTTATGCACTTGCGATGGAAAAGACTTTTTGCCTTTCTCTAAAACCATTTTTACTGTGATTTTGTTGGTCCATTGCATACGAATTCCAACCCACTTTGTCCGGATATGACTGGATGAAACCAGAAATATCCGGTTGTGTTTTGGCTCACGCAATCCCAGATATTGTGAAAGCTTCTGTATTTGTGTTCTCCGGATATTATGAACGGATTTTATGGTTTTGCATGTTTTTAATCAGGGAACATTTAATTTTGTACTGTAGAAACACTAATTGGTTCCACACGGAGACACCAGCTCTACACATTTGTATTTTCTAGGGAGAAAGCTAGAGGCACTGCGGCAAACAAACATGATATTTCTGTTTGTATAGATGACATTTTATGCACTTTCCTAAGAAAAAGACTTTACTTTTCTCCAAAACCATTTTTACTGTGATTTTCTCGGTCCATTGCATACGAATTCCACCTCACTTTGTCCGGATATGAGTGGATGAAACCAGAAATATCCGTTTTCTTTTTTTTTTTTTTTTGGCTTACTATATCCCAGATATTACTACAGACTCTGTGTTTGTGTTTTCTGGATATTATCGATGGATTATATTGTTTTGAATGTTTTTATCACGGAACATTTAATTTTGTGCTGGGAAACACTAATTGGTTCCACATGGAGACACCAGTCTACACATTCGTATTTTCTAGGGAGAAAGCTAGAATAACTGCGGTAAACCAACATGATGTTTCTGTTTGTATAGATGACATTTTATGCACTGGCTTAAGGAAAAGACTTTGTTTTACTCCAAAACCATTTTTACTGCGATTTTCCCGGTTCATTGCATACGAATTCCACCAAACTTAGTCCGGATATGACTGGATGAAACCAGAAATATCCGGTTGTGTTTTGGCTAAATCAATCCCAGATATTGCGAAGGACTCTGTGTTTGTGTTTTCTGGACATTATCAACGGACTTTATTGTTTTGAATGTTTTTATCAGGGAACATTTAATTTTGTACCTTAGAAACACTAATAGGTTCAACATGGAGACACCAGTCTACACATTCGTATGTTCTAGGGAGAAAGTTAGAGGAACTGCGGCAAACAAACATGATATTTCTGTTTGTATACATGACATTTTATGCACTTGCATAATGAAAAAAACTTTGCTTTTCTCCAAAACCATTTTTACTGTGATTTTCTCGGTCCATTGCATACGAATTCCACCTCGCTTTGTCCGGATATGACTGGATGAAACCAGAAATATCCGGTTGTGTTTTGGCTTACTACAACCCAGATATTGTGAAAGCCTCTGTGTTTATGTTTTCCGGATATTATCAACGGAATTTATGTTTTTGCATGTTATTTATCAGGGAACATTTAATTTTGTGCTGGGAAACACTAATTGGTTCCACATGGAGACACCAGTCTACACATTCGTATTTTCTAGGGAGAAAGCTAGAATAACTGCGGTAAACAAACATGATGTTTCTGTTTGTATAGATGACATTTTATGCACTGGCTTAAGGAAAAGACTTTGTTTTACTCCAAAACCATTTTTACTGCGATTTTCCCGGTTCATTGCATACGAATTCCACCAAACTTAGTCCGGATATGACTGGATGAAACCAGAAATATCCGGTTGTGTTTTGGCTAAATCAATCCCAGATATTGCGACGGACTCTGTGTTTGTGTTTTCTGGACATTATCAACGGACTTTATTGTTTTGAATGTTTTTATCAGGGAACATTTAATTTTGTACCTTAGAAACACTAATAGGTTCAACATGGAGACACCAGTCTACACATTCGTATGTTCTAGGGAGAAAGTTAGAGGAACTGCGGCAAACAAACATGATATTTCTGTTTGTATACATGACATTTTATGCACTTGCATAACGAAAAAAACTTTGCTTTTCTCCAAAACCATTTTTACTGTGATTTTCTCGGTCCATTGCATACGAATTCCACCTCGCTTTGTCCAGATATGACTGGATGAAACCAGAAATATCCAGTTGTGTTTTGGCTAACTCAATCCCAGATATTGTGAAAGCTTCTGTATTTGTGTTCTCCGGATATTATGAACGGATTTTATGTTTTTGCATGTTATTTATCAGGGAACATTTAATTTTGTGCTGGGAAACACTAATTGGTTCCACATGGAGACACCAGCTCTACACATTCGTATTTTCTAGGGAGAAAGCTAGAGGAACTGCGGCAAACAAACATGATATTTCAGTTTGTATAGATGACATTTTATGCACTTTCCTAAAGAAAAGACTTTGCTTTTCTCCAAAACCATTTTTCCTGTGATATTCTCGATCCATTACATATGAATTCCACCCCGCTTTGTCCGGATATGACTGGATGAAACCAGAAATATCCGGTTGTGTTTTGTCTTACTATATCCCAGATATTACTACAGACTCTGTGTCTGTGTTTTCTGGATATTATCGATGGATTTTATTGTTTTGAATGTTTTTATCAGGGAACATTTAATTTTGTACCGTAGAAACACTAATTGGTTCCACATGGAGACACCAGTAACACATTCCTATGTTCTAGGGAGAAAGCTTGAGGAACTGCAAATCGATATGATATGTCTGTTTGTATAGATGACACTTTATGCACTTGCGATGGAAAAGACTTTTTGCCTTTCTCTAAAACCATTTTTACTGTGATTTTTTGGTCCATTGCATACGAATTCCAACCCACTTTGTCCGGATATGACTGGATGAAACCAGAAATATCCGGTTGTGTTTTGGCTAACTCAATCCCAGATATTGTGAAAGCTTCTGTATTTGTGTTCTCAGGATATTATCAACGGATTTTATGGTTTTGCATGTTTTTTTATCAGGGAACATTTAATTTTGTACCGTAGAAACACTAATTGGTTCCACACGGAGACACCAGCTCTACACATTTGTATTTTCTAGGGAGAAAGCTAGAGGAACTGCGGCAAACAAACATGATATTTCTGTTTGTATAGATGACATTTTATGCACTTTCCTAAGAAAAAGACTTTACTTTTCTCCAAAACCATTTTTACTGTGGTTTTCTCAGTCCATTGCATACGAATTCCACCTCACTTTGTCCGGATATGACTGGATGAAACCAGAAATATCCGTTTTATTTTTTTTTGCTTACTATATCCCAGATATTACTACAGACTCTGTGTTTGTGTTTTCTGGATATTATCGATGGATTATATTGTTTTGAATGTTTTTATCAGGGAACATTTAATTTTGTACCGTAGAAACACTAATAGGTTCAACATGGAGACACCAGTCTACACATTCGTATGTTCTAGGGAGAAAGTTAGAGGAACTGCGGAAAACAAACATGATATTTCTGTTTGTATACATGACATTTTATGCACTTGCATAACGAAAAAAACTTTGCTTTTCTCCAAAACCATTTTTACTGTGATTTTCTCGGTCCATTGCATACGAATTCCACCTCGCTTTGTCCGGATATGACTGGATGAAACCAGAAATATCCGGTTGTGTTTTGGCTTACTACAACCCAGATATTGTGAAAGCCTCTGTGTTTATGTTTTCCGGATATTATCAACGGAATTTATGTTTTTGCATGTTATTTATCAGGGAACATTTAATTTTGTGCTGGGAAACACTAATTGGTTCCACATGGAGACACCAGCTCTACACATTCATATTTTCTAGGGAGAAAGCTAGAGGAACTGCGGCAAACAAACATGATATTTCTGTTTGTATAGATGACATTTTATGCACTTTCCTAAAGAAAAGACTTTGCTTTTCTCCAAAACCATTTTTCCTGTGATATTCTCGATCCATTACATATGAATTCCACCCCACTTTGTCCGGATATGAGTGGATGAAACCAGAAATATCCGGTTGTGTTTTGTCTTACTATATCCCAGATATTGCTACAGCCTCAGTGTCTGTGTTTTCTGGATATTATCGATGGATTTTATTGTTTTGAATGTTTTTATCAGGGAACATTTAATTTTGTACCGTAGAAACACTAATTGGTTCCACATGGAGACACCAGTAACACATTCCTATGTTCTAGGGAGAAAGCTTGAGGAACTGCAAATCGATATGATATGTCTGTTTGTATAGATGACATTTTATGCACTTGCGATGGAAAAGACTTTTTGCCTTTCTCTAAAACCATTTTTACTGTGATTTTGTTGGTCCATTGCATATGAATTCCAACCCACTTTGTCCGGATATGACTGGATGAAACCAGAAATATCCGGTTGTGTTTTGGCTTACTACAACCCAGATATTGTGAAAGCTTCTGTATTTGTGTTCTCCGGATATTATGAACGGATTTTATGGTTTTGCATGTTTTTTATCAGGGAACATTTAATTTTGTACCGTAGAAACACTAATTGGTTCCACACGGAGACACCAGCTCTACACATTTGTATTTTCTAGGGAGAAAGCTAGAGGAACTGCGGCAAACAAACATGATATTTCTGTTTGTATAGATGACATTTTATGCACTTTCCTAAGAAAAAGACTTTACTTTTCTCCAAAACCATTTTTACTGTGATTTTCTCGGTCCATTGCATACGAATTGCACATCACTTTTTCCAGATATGACTGGATGAAACCAGAAATATCCGTTTTCTTTATTTTTGGCTTACTATATCCCAGATATTACTACAGACTCTGTGTTTGTGTTTTCTGGATATTATCGATGGATTATATTGTTTTGAATGTTTTGATCAGGGAACACTTAATTTTGTGCTGGGAAACACTAATTGGTTCCACATGGAGACACCAGTCTACACATTCGTATTTTCTAGGGAGAAAGCTAGAATAACTGCAGTAAACAAACATGATGTTTCTGTTTGTATAGATGACATTTTATGCACTGGCTTAAGGAAAAGACTTTGTTTTACTCCAAAACCATTTTTACTGCGATTTTCCCGGTTCATTGCATACGAATTCCACCAAACTTAGTCCGGATATGACTGGATGAAACCAGAAATATCCGGTTGTGTTTTGGCTAACTCAATCCCAGATATTGCAACGGACTCTGTGTTTGTGTTTTCTGGACATTATCAACGGACTTTATTGTTTTGAATGTTTTTATCAGGGAACATTTAATTTTGTACCTTAGAAACACTAATAGGTTCAACATGGAGACACCAGTATACACATTCGTATGTTCTAGGGAGAAAGCTAGAGGAACTGCGGCAAACAAACATGATATTTCTGTTTGTATACATGACATTTTATGCACTTTCCTAACAAAAAGACTTTACTTTTCTCCAAAACCATTTTTACTGTGATTTTCTCGGTCCATTGCATACGAATTCCACCTCACTTTGTCCGGATATGACTGGATGAAACCAGAAATATCCGTTTTGTTTTTGTTTTTTTTTTTGGCTTACTATATCCCAGATATTACTACAGACTCTGTGTTTGTGTTTTCTGGATATTATCGATGGATTATATTGTTTTGAATGTTTTTATCAGGGAACATTTAATTTTGTGCTGGGAAACACTAATTGGTTCCACATGGAGACACCAGTCTACACATTCGTATTTTCTAGGGAGAAAGCTAGAATAACTGCGGTAAACAAACATGATGTTTCTGTTTGTATAGATGACATTTTATGCACTGGCTTAAGGAAAAGACTTTGTTTTACTCCAAAACCATTTTTACTGCGATTTTCCCGGTTCATTGCATACGAATTCCACCAAACGTAGTCCGGATATGACTGGATGAAACCAGAAATATCCGGTTGTGTTTTGGCTAACTCAATCCCAGATATTGTGAAAGCTTCTGTATTTGTGTTTTCCGGATATTATCAACGGATTTTATGGTTTTGCATGTTTTTTATCAGGGAACATTTAATTTTGTACCTTAGAAACACTAATTGGTTCCACACGGAGACACCAGCTCTACACATTTGTATTTTCTAGGGAGAAAGCTAGAGGAACTGTGGCAAACAAACATGATATTTCTGTTTGTATACATGACATTTTATGCACTTGCATAACGAAAAAAACTTTGCTTTTCTCCAAAACCATTTTTACTGTGATTTTCTCGGTCCATTGCATACGAATTCCACCTCGCTTTGTCCGGATATGACTGGATGAAACCAGAAATATCCGGTTGTGTTTTGGCTTACTACAACCCAGATATTGTGAAAGCCTCTGTGTTTATGTTTTCCGGATATTATCAACGGAATTTATGTTTTTGCATGTTATTTATCAGGGAACATTTAATTTTGTGCTGGGAAACACTAATTGGTTCCACATGGAGACACCAGCTCTACACATTCGTATTTTCTAGGGAGAAAGCTAGAGGAACTGCGGCAAACAAACATGATATTTCTGTTTGTATAGATGACATTTTATGCACTTTCCTAAAGAAAAGACTTTGCTTTTCTCCAAAACCATTTTTCCTGTGATATTCTCGATCCATTACATATGAATTCCACCCCCCTTTGTCCGGATATGAGTGGATGAAACCAGAAATATCCGGTTGTGTTTTGTCTTACTATATCCCAGATATTGCTACAGCCTCAGTGTCTGTGTTTTCTGGATATTATCGATGGATTTTATTGTTTTGAATGTTTTTATCAGGGAACATTTAATTTTGTACCGTAGAAACACTAATTGGTTCCACATGGAGACACCAGTAACACATTCCTATGTTCTAGGGAGAAAGCTTGAGGAACTGCAAATCGATATGATATGTCTGTTTGTATAGATGACATTTTATGCACTTGCGATGGAAAAGACTTTTTGCCTTTCTCTAAAACCATTTTTACTGTGATTTTGTTGGTCCATTGCATATGAATTCCAACCCACTTTGTCCGGATATGACTGGATGAAACCAGAAATATCCGGTTGTGTTTTGGCTTACTACAACCCAGATATTGTGAAAGCTTCTGTATTTGTGTTCTCCGGATATTATGAACGGATTTTATGGTTTTGCATGTTTTTTATCAGGGAACATTTAATTTTGTACCGTAGAAACACTAATTGGTTCCACACGGAGACACCAGCTCTACACATTTGTATTTTCTAGGGAGAAAGCTAGAGGAACTGCGGCAAACAAACATGATATTTCTGTTTGTATAGATGACATTTTATGCACTTTCCTAAGAAAAAGACTTTACTTTTCTCCAAAACCATTTTTACTGTGATTTTCTCGGTCCATTGCATACGAATTCCACCTCACTTTGTCCAGATATGACTGGATGAAACCAGAAATATCCGTTTTCTTTATTTTTGGCTTACTATATCCCAGATATTACTACAGACTCTGTGTTTGTGTTTTCTGGATATTATCGATGGATTATATTGTTTTGAATGTTTTGATCAGGGAACACTTAATTTTGTGCTGGGAAACACTAATTGGTTCCACATGGAGACACCAGGAACACATTCCTATGTTCTAGGGAGAAAGCTTGAGGAACTGCAAATCGATATGATATGTCTGTTTGTATAGATGACATTTTATGCACTTGCGATGGAAAAGACTTTTTGCCTTTCTCTAAAACCATTTTTACTGTGATTTTGTTGGTCCATTGCATACGAATTCCAACCCACTTTGTCCGGATATGACTGGATGAAACCAGAAATATCCGGTTGTGTTTTGGCTCACGCAATCCCAGATATTGTGAAAGCTTCTGTATTTGTGTTCTCCGGATATTATGAACGGATTTTATGGTTTTGCATGTTTTTAATCAGGGAACATTTAATTTTGTACTGTAGAAACACTAATTGGTTCCACACGGAGACACCAGCTCTACACATTTGTATTTTCTAGGGAGAAAGCTAGAGGCACTGCGGCAAACAAACATGATATTTCTGTTTGTATAGATGACATTTTATGCACTTTCCTAAGAAAAAGACTTTACTTTTCTCCAAAACCATTTTTACTGTGATTTTCTCGGTCCATTGCATACGAATTCCACCTCACTTTGTCCGGATATGAGTGGATGAAACCAGAAATATCCGTTTTCTTTTTTTTTTTTTTTTGGCTTACTATATCCCAGATATTACTACAGACTCTGTGTTTGTGTTTTCTGGATATTATCGATGGATTATATTGTTTTGAATGTTTTTATCACGGAACATTTAATTTTGTGCTGGGAAACACTAATTGGTTCCACATGGAGACACCAGTCTACACATTCGTATTTTCTAGGGAGAAAGCTAGAATAACTGCGGTAAACCAACATGATGTTTCTGTTTGTATAGATGACATTTTATGCACTGGCTTAAGGAAAAGACTTTGTTTTACTCCAAAACCATTTTTACTGCGATTTTCCCGGTTCATTGCATACGAATTCCACCAAACTTAGTCCGGATATGACTGGATGAAACCAGAAATATCCGGTTGTGTTTTGGCTAAATCAATCCCAGATATTGCGAAGGACTCTGTGTTTGTGTTTTCTGGACATTATCAACGGACTTTATTGTTTTGAATGTTTTTATCAGGGAACATTTAATTTTGTACCTTAGAAACACTAATAGGTTCAACATGGAGACACCAGTCTACACATTCGTATGTTCTAGGGAGAAAGTTAGAGGAACTGCGGCAAACAAACATGATATTTCTGTTTGTATACATGACATTTTATGCACTTGCATAATGAAAAAAACTTTGCTTTTCTCCAAAACCATTTTTACTGTGATTTTCTCGGTCCATTGCATACGAATTCCACCTCGCTTTGTCCGGATATGACTGGATGAAACCAGAAATATCCGGTTGTGTTTTGGCTTACTACAACCCAGATATTGTGAAAGCCTCTGTGTTTATGTTTTCCGGATATTATCAACGGAATTTATGTTTTTGCATGTTATTTATCAGGGAACATTTAATTTTGTGCTGGGAAACACTAATTGGTTCCACATGGAGACACCAGTCTACACATTCGTATTTTCTAGGGAGAAAGCTAGAATAACTGCGGTAAACAAACATGATGTTTCTGTTTGTATAGATGACATTTTATGCACTGGCTTAAGGAAAAGACTTTGTTTTACTCCAAAACCATTTTTACTGCGATTTTCCCGGTTCATTGCATACGAATTCCACCAAACTTAGTCCGGATATGACTGGATGAAACCAGAAATATCCGGTTGTGTTTTGGCTAAATCAATCCCAGATATTGCGACGGACTCTGTGTTTGTGTTTTCTGGACATTATCAACGGACTTTATTGTTTTGAATGTTTTTATCAGGGAACATTTAATTTTGTACCTTAGAAACACTAATAGGTTCAACATGGAGACACCAGTCTACACATTCGTATGTTCTAGGGAGAAAGTTAGAGGAACTGCGGCAAACAAACATGATATTTCTGTTTGTATACATGACATTTTATGCACTTGCATAACGAAAAAAACTTTGCTTTTCTCCAAAACCATTTTTACTGTGATTTTCTCGGTCCATTGCATACGAATTCCACCTCGCTTTGTCCAGATATGACTGGATGAAACCAGAAATATCCAGTTGTGTTTTGGCTAACTCAATCCCAGATATTGTGAAAGCTTCTGTATTTGTGTTCTCCGGATATTATGAACGGATTTTATGGTTTTGCATGTTTTTTATCAGGGAACATTTAATTTTGTACCGTAGAAACACTAATTGGTTCCACACGGAGACACCAGCTCTACACATTTGTATTTTCTAGGGAGAAAGCTAGAGGAACTGCGGCAAACAAACATGATATTTCTGTTTGTATAGATGACATTTTATGCACTTTCCTAAGAAAAAGACTTTACTTTTCTCCAAAACCATTTTTACTGTGATTTTCTCGGTCCATTGCATACGAATTGCACATCACTTTTTCCAGATATGACTGGATGAAACCAGAAATATCCGTTTTCTTTATTTTTGGCTTACTATATCCCAGATATTACTACAGACTCTGTGTTTGTGTTTTCTGGATATTATCGATGGATTATATTGTTTTGAATGTTTTGATCAGGGAACACTTAATTTTGTGCTGGGAAACACTAATTGGTTCCACATGGAGACACCAGTCTACACATTCGTATTTTCTAGGGAGAAAGCTAGAATAACTGCAGTAAACAAACATGATGTTTCTGTTTGTATAGATGACATTTTATGCACTGGCTTAAGGAAAAGACTTTGTTTTACTCCAAAACCATTTTTACTGCGATTTTCCCGGTTCATTGCATACGAATTCCACCAAACTTAGTCCGGATATGACTGGATGAAACCAGAAATATCCGGTTGTGTTTTGGCTAACTCAATCCCAGATATTGCAACGGACTCTGTGTTTGTGTTTTCTGGACATTATCAACGGACTTTATTGTTTTGAATGTTTTTATCAGGGAACATTTAATTTTGTACCTTAGAAACACTAATAGGTTCAACATGGAGACACCAGTATACACATTCGTATGTTCTAGGGAGAAAGCTAGAGGAACTGCGGCAAACAAACATGATATTTCTGTTTGTATACATGACATTTTATGCACTTTCCTAACAAAAAGACTTTACTTTTCTCCAAAACCATTTTTACTGTGATTTTCTCGGTCCATTGCATACGAATTCCACCTCACTTTGTCCGGATATGACTGGATGAAACCAGAAATATCCGTTTTGTTTTTGTTTTTTTTTTTGGCTTACTATATCCCAGATATTACTACAGACTCTGTGTTTGTGTTTTCTGGATATTATCGATGGATTATATTGTTTTGAATGTTTTTATCAGGGAACATTTAATTTTGTGCTGGGAAACACTAATTGGTTCCACATGGAGACACCAGTCTACACATTCGTATTTTCTAGGGAGAAAGCTAGAATAACTGCGGTAAACAAACATGATGTTTCTGTTTGTATAGATGACATTTTATGCACTGGCTTAAGGAAAAGACTTTGTTTTACTCCAAAACCATTTTTACTGCGATTTTCCCGGTTCATTGCATACGAATTCCACCAAACGTAGTCCGGATATGACTGGATGAAACCAGAAATATCCGGTTGTGTTTTGGCTAACTCAATCCCAGATATTGTGAAAGCTTCTGTATTTGTGTTTTCCGGATATTATCAACGGATTTTATGGTTTTGCATGTTTTTTATCAGGGAACATTTAATTTTGTACCTTAGAAACACTAATTGGTTCCACACGGAGACACCAGCTCTACACATTTGTATTTTCTAGGGAGAAAGCTAGAGGAACTGTGGCAAACAAACATGATATTTCTGTTTGTATACATGACATTTTATGCACTTGCATAACGAAAAAAACTTTGCTTTTCTCCAAAACCATTTTTACTGTGATTTTCTCGGTCCATTGCATACGAATTCCACCTCGCTTTGTCCGGATATGACTGGATGAAACCAGAAATATCCGGTTGTGTTTTGGCTTACTACAACCCAGATATTGTGAAAGCCTCTGTGTTTATGTTTTCCGGATATTATCAACGGAATTTATGTTTTTGCATGTTATTTATCAGGGAACATTTAATTTTGTGCTGGGAAACACTAATTGGTTCCACATGGAGACACCAGCTCTACACATTCGTATTTTCTAGGGAGAAAGCTAGAGGAACTGCGGCAAACAAACATGATATTTCTGTTTGTATAGATGACATTTTATGCACTTTCCTAAAGAAAAGACTTTGCTTTTCTCCAAAACCATTTTTCCTGTGATATTCTCGATCCATTACATATGAATTCCACCCCCCTTTGTCCGGATATGAGTGGATGAAACCAGAAATATCCGGTTGTGTTTTGTCTTACTATATCCCAGATATTGCTACAGCCTCAGTGTCTGTGTTTTCTGGATATTATCGATGGATTTTATTGTTTTGAATGTTTTTATCAGGGAACATTTAATTTTGTACCGTAGAAACACTAATTGGTTCCACATGGAGACACCAGTAACACATTCCTATGTTCTAGGGAGAAAGCTTGAGGAACTGCAAATCGATATGATATGTCTGTTTGTATAGATGACATTTTATGCACTTGCGATGGAAAAGACTTTTTGCCTTTCTCTAAAACCATTTTTACTGTGATTTTGTTGGTCCATTGCATATGAATTCCAACCCACTTTGTCCGGATATGACTGGATGAAACCAGAAATATCCGGTTGTGTTTTGGCTTACTACAACCCAGATATTGTGAAAGCTTCTGTATTTGTGTTCTCCGGATATTATGAACGGATTTTATGGTTTTGCATGTTTTTTATCAGGGAACATTTAATTTTGTACCGTAGAAACACTAATTGGTTCCACACGGAGACACCAGCTCTACACATTTGTATTTTCTAGGGAGAAAGCTAGAGGAACTGCGGCAAACAAACATGATATTTCTGTTTGTATAGATGACATTTTATGCACTTTCCTAAGAAAAAGACTTTACTTTTCTCCAAAACCATTTTTACTGTGATTTTCTCGGTCCATTGCATACGAATTCCACCTCACTTTGTCCAGATATGACTGGATGAAACCAGAAATATCCGTTTTCTTTATTTTTGGCTTACTATATCCCAGATATTACTACAGACTCTGTGTTTGTGTTTTCTGGATATTATCGATGGATTATATTGTTTTGAATGTTTTGATCAGGGAACACTTAATTTTGTGCTGGGAAACACTAATTGGTTCCACATGGAGACACCAGGAACACATTCCTATGTTCTAGGGAGAAAGCTTGAGGAACTGCAAATCGATATGATATGTCTGTTTGTATAGATGACATTTTATGCACTTGCGATGGAAAAGACTTTTTGCCTTTCTCTAAAACCATTTTTACTGTGATTTTGTTGGTCCATTGCATACGAATTCCAACCCACTTTGTCCGGATATGACTGGATGAAACCAGAAATATCCGGTTGTGTTTTGGCTCACGCAATCCCAGATATTGTGAAAGCTTCTGTATTTGTGTTCTCCGGATATTATGAACGGATTTTATGGTTTTGCATGTTTTTAATCAGGGAACATTTAATTTTGTACTGTAGAAACACTAATTGGTTCCACACGGAGACACCAGCTCTACACATTTGTATTTTCTAGGGAGAAAGCTAGAGGCACTGCGGCAAACAAACATGATATTTCTGTTTGTATAGATGACATTTTATGCACTTTCCTAAGAAAAAGACTTTACTTTTCTCCAAAACCATTTTTACTGTGATTTTCTCGGTCCATTGCATACGAATTCCACCTCACTTTGTCCGGATATGAGTGGATGAAACCAGAAATATCCGTTTTCTTTTTTTTTTTTTTTGGCTTACTATATCCCAGATATTACTACAGACTCTGTGTTTGTGTTTTCTGGATATTATCGATGGATTATATAGTTTTGAATGTTTTTATCAGGGAACATTTAATTTTGTACCGTAGAAACACTAATTGGTTCCACATGGAGACACCAGTCTACACATTCGTATTTTCTAGGGAGAAAGCTAGAATAACTGCGGTAAACAAACATGATGTTTCTGTTTGTATAGATGACATTTTATGCACTGGCTTAAGGAAAAGACTTTGTTTTACTCCAAAACCATTTTTACTGCGATTTTCCTGGTTCATTGCATACGAATTCCACCAAACTTAGTCCGGATATGACTGGATGAAACCAGAAATATCCGGTTGTGTTTTGGCTAACTCAATCCCAGATATTGTGAAAGCTTCTGTATTTGTGTTTTCCGGATATTATCAACGGATTTTATGGTTTTCCATGTTTTTTATCAGGGAACATTTAATTTTGTACCTTAGAAACACTAATTGGTTCCACACGGAGACACCAGCTCTACACATTTGTATTTTCTAGGGAGAAAGCTAGAGGAACTGTGGCAAACAAACATGATATTTCTGTTTGTATACATGACATTTTATGCACTTGCATAACGAAAAAAACTTTGCTTTTCTCCAAAACCATTTTTACTGTGATTTTCTCGGTCCATTGCATACGAATTCCACCTCGCTTTGTCCGGATATGACTGGATGAAACCAGAAATATCCGGTTGTGTTTTGGTTTACTACAACCCAGATATTGTGAAAGCCTCTGTGTTTATGTTTTCCGGATATTATCAACGGAATTTATGTTTTTGCATGTTATTTATCAGGGAACATTTAATTTTGTGCTGGGAAACACTAATTGGTTCCACATGGAGACACCAGCTCTACACATTCGTATTTTCTAGGGAGAAAGCTAGAGGAACTGCGGCAAAGAAACATGATATTTCTGTTTGTATAGATGACATTTTATGCACTTTCCTAAAGAAAAGACTTTGCTTTTCTCCAAAACCATTTTTCCTGTGATATTCTCGATCCATTACATATGAATTCCACCCCCACTTTGTCCGGATATGAGTGGATGAAACCAGAAATATCCGGTTGTGTTTTGTCTTACTATATCCCAGATATTGCTACAGCCTCAGTGTCTGTGTTTTCTGGATATTATCGATGGATTTTATAGTTTTGAATGTTTTTATCAGGGAACATTTAATTTTGTACCGTAGAAACACTAATTGGTTCCACATGGAGACACCAGGAACACATTCCTATGTTCTAGGGAGAAAGCTTGAGGAACTGCAAATCGATATGATATGTCTGTTTGTATAGATGACATTTTATGCACTTGCGATGGAAAAGACTTTTTGCCTTTCTCTAAAACCATTTTTACTGTGATTTTGTTGGTCCATTGCATACGAATTCCAACCCACTTTGTCCGGATATGACTGGATGAAACCAGAAATATCCGGTTGTGTTTTGGCTAACTCAATCCCAGATATTGTGAAAGCTTCTGTATTTGTGTTCTCCGGATATTATGAACGGATTTTATGGTTTTGCATGTTTTTAATCAGGGAACATTTAATTTTGTACTGTAGAAACACTAATTGGTTCCACACGGAGACACCAGCTCTACACATTTGTATTTTCTAGGGAGAAAGCTAGAGGCACTGCGGCAAACAAACATGATATTTCTGTTTGTATAGATGACATTTTATGCACTTTCCTAAGAAAAAGACTTTACTTTTCTCCAAAACCATTTTTACTGTGATTTTCTCGGTCCATTGCATACGAATTCCACCTCACTTTGTCCGGATATGAGTGGATGAAACCAGAAATATCCGTTTTCTTTTTTTTTTTTTTTTGGCTTACTATATCCCAGATATTACTACAGACTCTGTGTTTGTGTTTTCTGGATATTATCGATGGATTATATAGTTTTGAATGTTTTTATCAGGGAACATTTAATTTTGTGCTGGGAAACACTAATTGGTTCCACATGGAGACACCAGTCTACACATTCGTATTTTCTAGGGAGAAAGCTAGAATAACTGCGGTAAACAAACATGATGTTTCTGTTTGTATAGATGACATTTTATGCACTGGCTTAAGGAAAAGACTTTGTTTTACTCCAAAACCATTTTTACTGCGATTTTCCCGGTTCATTGCATACGAATTCCACCAAACTTAGTCCGGATATGACTGGATGAAACCAGAAATATCCGGTTGTGTTTTGGCTAACTCAATCCCAGATATTGTGAAAGCTTCTGTATTTGTGTTTTCCGGATATTATCAACGGATTTTATGGTTTTCCATGTTTTTTATCAGGGAACATTTAATTTTGTACCTTAGAAACACTAATTGGTTCCACACGGAGACACCAGCTCTACACATTTGTATTTTCTAGGGAGAAAGCTAGAGGAACTGTGGCAAACAAACATGATATTTCTGTTTGTATACATGACATTTTATGCACTTGCATAACGAAAAAAACTTTGCTTTTCTCCAAAACCATTTTTACTGTGATTTTCTCGGTCCATTGCATACGAATTCCACCTCGCTTTGTCCGGATATGACTGGATGAAACCAGAAATATCCGGTTGTGTTTTGGTTTACTACAACCCAGATATTGTGAAAGCCTCTGTGTTTATGTTTTCCGGATATTATCAACGGAATTTATGTTTTTGCATGTTATTTATCAGGGAACATTTAATTTTGTGCTGGGAAACACTAATTGGTTCCACATGGAGACACCAGCTCTACACATTCGTATTTTCTAGGGAGAAAGCTAGAGGAACTGCGGCAAAGAAACATGATATTTCTGTTTGTATAGATGACATTTTATGCACTTTCCTAAAGAAAAGACTTTGCTTTTCTCCAAAACCATTTTTCCTGTGATATTCTCGATCCATTACATATGAATTCCACCCCCACTTTGTCCGGATATGAGTGGATGAAACCAGAAATATCCGGTTGTGTTTTGTCTTACTATATCCCAGATATTGCTACAGCCTCAGTGTCTGTGTTTTCTGGATATTATCGATGGATTTTATTGTTTTGAATGTTTTTATCAGGGAACATTTAATTTTGTACCGTAGAAACACTAATTGGTTCCACATGGAGACACCAGTAACACATTCCTATGTTCTAGGGAGAAAGCTTGAGGAACTGCAAATCGATATGATATGTCTGTTTGTATAGATGACATTTTATGCACTTGCGATGGAAAAGACTTTTTGCCTTTCTCTAAAACCATTTTTACTGTGATTTTGTTGGTCCATTGCATACGAATTCCAACCCACTTTGTCCGGATATGACTGGATGAAACCAGAAATATCCGGTTGTGTTTTGGCTAACTCAATCCCAGATATTGTGAAAGCTTCTGTATTTGTGTTCTCCGGATATTATGAACGGATTTTATGGTTTTGCATGTTTTTTATCAGGGAACATTTAATTTTGTACTGTAGAAACACTAATTGGTTCCACACGGAGACACCAGCTCTACACATTTGTATTTTCTAGGGAGAAAGCTAGAGGCACTGCGGCAAACAAACATGATATTTCTGTTTGTATAGATGACATTTTATGCACTTTCCTAAGAAAAAGAATTTACTTTTCTCCAAAACCATTTTTACTGTGATTTTCTCGGTCCATTGCATACGAATTCCACCTCACTTTGTCCGGATATGAGTGGATGAAACCAGAAATATCCGTTTTCTTTTTTTTTTTTTTTTTGGCTTACTATATCCCAGATATTACTACAGACTCTGTGTTTGTGTTTTCTGGATATTATCGATGGATTATATTGTTTTGAATGTTTTTATCAGGGAACATTTAATTTTGTGCTGGGAAACACTAATTGGTTCCACATGGAGACACCAGTCTACACATTCGTATTTTCTAGGGAGAAAGCTAGAATAACTGCGGTAAACAAACATGATATTTCTGTTTGTATAGATGACATTTTATGCACTGGCTTAAGGAAAAGACTTTGTTTTACTCCAAAACCATTTTTACTGCGACTTTCCCGGTTCATTGCATACGAATTCCACCAAACTTAGTCCGGATATGACTGGATGAAACCAGAAATATCCGGTTGTGTTTTGGCTAACTCAATCCCAGATATTGCGACGGACTCTGTGTTTGTGTTTTCTGGACATTATCAACGGACTTTATTGTTTTGAATGTTTTTATCAGGGAACATTTAATTTTGTACCTTAGAAACACTAATAGGTTCAACATGGAGACACCAGTCTACACATTCGTATGTTCTAGGGAGAAAGTTAGAGGAACTGCGGCAAACAAACATGATATTTCTGTTTGTATACATGACATTTTATGCACTTGCATAATGAAAAAAACTTTGCTTTTCTCCAAAACCATTTTTACTGTGATTTTCTCGGTCCATTGCATACGAATTCCACCTCGCTTTGTCCGGATATGACTGGATGAAACCAGAAATATCTGGTTGTGTTTTGGCTTACTACAACCCAGATATTGTGAAAGCCTCTGTGTTTATGTTTTCCGGATACTATCAACGGAATTTATGTTTTTGCATGTTATTTATCAGGGAACATTTAATTTTGTGCTGGGAAACACTAATTGGTTCCACATGGAGACACCAGCTCTACACATTCGTATTTTCTAGGGAGAAAGCTAGAGGAACTGCGGCAAACAAACATGATATTTCTGTTTGTATAGATGACATTTTATGTACTTTCCTAAAGAAAAGACTTTGCTTTTCTCCAAAACCATTTTTCCTGTGATATTCTCGATCCATTACATATGAATTCCACCCCACTTTGTCCGGATATGAGTGGATGAAACCAGAAATATCCGGTTGTGTTTTGTCTTACTATATCCCAGATATTGCTACAGCCTCAGTGTCTGTGTTTTCTGGATATTATCGATGGATTTTATTGTTTTGAATGTTTTTATCAGGGAACATTTAATTTTGTACCGTAGAAACACTAATTGGTTCCCCATGGAGACACCAGTAACACATTCCTATGTTCTAGGGAGAAAGCTTGAGGAACTGCAAATCGATATGATATGTCTGTTTGTATAGATGACATTTTATGCACTTGCGATGGAAAAGACTTTTTGCCTTTCTCTAAAACCATTTTTACTGTGATTTTGTTGGTCCATTGCATACGAATTCCAACCCACTTTGTCCGGATATGACTGGATGAAACCAGAAATATCCGGTTGTGTTTTGGCTAACTCAATCCCAGATATTGTGAAAGCTTCTGTATTTGTGTTCTCCGGATATTATGAACGGATTTTATGGTTTTGCATGTTTTTTTTTCAGGGAACATTTAATTTTGTACCTTAGAAATACTAATTGGTTCCACACGGAGACACCAGCTCTACACATTTGTATTTTCTAGGGAGAAAGCTAGAGGAACTGCGGCAAACAAACATGATATTTCTGTTTGTATAGATGACATTTTATGCACTTTCCTAAGAAAAAGACTTTACTTTTCTCCAAAACCATTTTTACTGTGATTTTCTCGGTCCATTGCATACGAATTCCACCTCACTTTGTCCGGATATGAGTGGATGAAACCAGAAATATCCGTTTTCTTTTTTTTTGGCTTACTATATCCCAGATATTACTACAGACTCTGTGTTTGTGTTTTCTGGATATTATCGATGGATTATATTGTTTTGAATGTTTTTATCAGGGAACATTTAATTTTGTGCTGGGAAACACTAATTGGTTCCACATGGAGACACCAGTCTACACATTCGTATGTTCTAGGGAGAAAGTTAGAGGAACTGCGGCAAACAAACATGATATTTCTGTTTGTATACATGACATTTTATGCACTTGCATAACGAAAAAAACTTTGCTTTTCTCCAAAACCATTTTTACTGTGATTTTCTCGGTCCATTGCATACGAATTCCACCTCGCTTTGTCCGGATATGACTGGATGAAACCAGAAATATCCGGTTGTGTTTTGGCTTACTACAACCCAGATATTGTGAAAGCCTCTGTGTTTATGTTTTCCGGATACTATCAACGGAATTTATGTTTTTGCATGTTATTTATCAGGGAACATTTAATTTTGTGCTGGGAAACACTAATTGGTTCCACATGGAGACACCAGCTCTACACATTCGTATTTTCTAGGGAGAAACCTAGAGGAACTGCGGCAAACAAACATGATATTTCTGTTTGTATAGATGACATTTTATGCACTTTCCTAAAGAAAAGACTTTGCTTTTCTCCAAAACCATTTTTCCTGTGATATTCTCGATCCATTACATATGAATTCCACCCCACTTTGTCCGGATATGAGTGGATGAAACCAGAAATATCCGGTTGTGTTTTGTCTTACTATATCCCAGATATTGCTACAGCCTCAGTGTCTGTGTTTTCTGGATATTATCGATGGATTTTATTGTTTTGAATGTTTTTATCAGGGAACATTTAATTTTGTACCGTAGAAACACTAATTGGTTCCCCATGGAGACACCAGTAACACATTCCTATGTTCTATGGAGAAAGCTTGAGGAACTGCAAATCGATATGATATGTCTGTTTGTATAGATGACATTTTATGCACTTGCGATGGAAAAGACTTTTTGCCTTTCTCTAAAACCATTTTTACTGTGATTTTGTTGGTCCATTGCATACGAATTCCAACCCACTTTGTCCGGATATGACTGGATGAAACCAGAAATATCCGGTTGTGTTTTGGCTAACTCAATCCCAGATATTGTGAAAGCTTCTGTATTTGTGTTCTCCGGATATTATGAACGGATTTTATGGTTTTGCATGTTTTTTATCAGGGAACATTTAATTTTGTACCGTAGAAACACTAATTGGTTCCACACGGAGACACCAGCTCTACACATTTGTATTTTCTAGGGAGAAAGCTAGAGGAACTGCGGCAAACAAACATGATATTTCTGTTTGTATAGATGACATTTTATGCACTTTCCTAAGAAAAAGACTTTACTTTTCTCCAAAACCATTTTTACTGTGATTTTCTCGGTCCATTGCATACGAATTCCAGCTCACTTTGTCCGGATATGACTGGATGAAACCAGAAATATCCGTTTTCTTTTTTTTTGGCTTACTATATCCCAGATATTACTACAGACTCTGTGTTTGTGTTTTCTGGATATTATCGATGGATTATATTGTTTTGAATGTTTTTATCAGGGAACATTTAATTTTGTGCTGGGAAACACTAATTGGTTCCACATGGAGACACCAGTCTACACATTCGTATTTTCTAGGGAGAAAGCTAGAATAACTGCGGTAAACAAACATGATATTTCTGTTTGTATAGATGACATTTTATGCACTGGCTTAAGGAAAAGACTTTGTTTTACTCCAAAACCATTTTTACTGCGATTTTCCCGGTTCATTGCATACGAATTCCACCAAACTTAGTCCGGATATGACTGGATGAAACCAGAAATATCCGGTTGTGTTTTGGCTAACTCAATCCCAGATATTGCGACGGACTCTGTGTTTGTGTTTTCTGGACATTATCAACGGACTTTATTGTTTTGAATGTTTTTATCAGGGAACATTTAATTTTGTACCGTAGAAACACTAATAGGTTCAACATGGAGACACCAGTCTACACATTCGTATGTTCTAGGGAGAAAGTTAGAGGAACTGCGGCAAACAAACATGATATTTCTGTTTGTATACATGACATTTTATGCACTTGCATAACGAAAAAAAACTTTGCTTTTCTCCAAAACCATTTTTACTGTGATTTTCTCGGTCCATTGCATACGAATTCCACCTCGCTTTGTCCGGATATGACTGGATGAAACCAGAAATATCCGGTTGTGTTTTGGCTTACTACAACCCAGATATTGTGAAAGCCTCTGTGTTTATGTTTTCCGGATACTATCAACGGAATTTATGTTTTTGCATGTTATTTATCAGGGAACATTTAATTTTGTGCTGGGAAACACTAATTGGTTCCACATGGAGACACCAGCTCTACACATTCGTATTTTCTAGGGAGAAAGCTAGAGGAACTGCGGCAAACAAACATGATATTTCTGTTTGTATAGATGACATTTTATGCACTTTCCTAAAGAAAAGACTTTGCTTTTCTCCAAAACCATTTTTCCTGTGATATTCTCGATCCATTACATATGAATTCCACCCCACTTTGTCCGGATATGAGTGGATGAAACCAGAAATATCCGGTTGTGTTTTGTCTTACTATATCCCAGATATTGCTACAGCCTCAGTGTCTGTGTTTTCTGGATATTATCGATGGATTTTATTGTTTTGAATGTTTTTATCAGGGAACATTTAATTTTGTACCGTAGAAACACTAATTGGTTCCCCATGGAGACACCAGTAACACATTCCTATGTTCTATGGAGAAAGCTTGAGGAACTGCAAATCGATATGATATGTCTGTTTGTATAGATGACATTTTATGCACTTGCGATGGAAAAGACTTTTTGCCTTTCTCTAAAACCATTTTTACTGTGATTTTGTTGGTCCATTGCATACGAATTCCAACCCACTTTGTCCGGATATGACTGGATGAAACCAGAAATATCCGGTTGTGTTTTGGCTAACTCAATCCCAGATATTGTGAAAGCTTCTGTATTTGTGTTCTCCGGATATTATGAACGGATTTTATGGTTTTGCATGTTTTTTATCAGGGAACATTTAATTTTGTACCGTAGAAACACTAATTGGTTCCACACGGAGACACCAGCTCTACACATTTGTATTTTCTAGGGAGAAAGCTAGAGGAACTGCGGCAAACAAACATGATATTTCTGTTTGTATAGATGACATTTTATGCACTTTCCTAAGAAAAAGACTTTACTTTTCTCCAAAACCATTTTTACTGTGATTTTCTCGGTCCATTGCATACGAATTCCAGCTCACTTTGTCCGGATATGACTGGATGAAACCAGAAATATCCGTTTTCTTTTTTTTTGGCTTACTATATCCCAGATATTACTACAGACTCTGTGTTTGTGTTTTCTGGATATTATCGATGGATTATATTGTTTTGAATGTTTTTATCAGGGAACATTTAATTTTGTGCTGGGAAACACTAATTGGTTCCACATGGAGACACCAGTCTACACATTCGTATTTTCTAGGGAGAAAGCTAGAATAACTGCGGTAAACAAACATGATATTTCTGTTTGTATAGATGACATTTTATGCACTGGCTTAAGGAAAAGACTTTGTTTTACTCCAAAACCATTTTTACTGCGATTTTCCCGGTTCATTGCATACGAATTCCACCAAACTTAGTCCGGATATGACTGGATGAAACCAGAAATATCCGGTTGTGTTTTGGCTAACTCAATCCCAGATATTGCGACGGACTCTGTGTTTGTGTTTTCTGGACATTATCAACGGACTTTATTGTTTTGAATGTTTTTATCAGGGAATATTTAATTTTGTACCTTAGAAACACTAATAGGTTCAACATGGAGACACCAGTCTACACATTCGTATGTTCTAGGGAGAAAGTTAGAGGAACTGCGGCAAACAAACATGATATTTCTGTTTGTATACATGACATTTTATGCACTTGCATAATGAAAAAAAACTTTGCTTTTCTCCAAAACCATTTTTACTGTGATTTTCTCGGTCCATTGCATACGAATTCCACCTCGCTTTGTCCGGATATGACTGGATGAAACCAGAAATATCCGGTTGTGTTTTGGCTTACTACAACCCAGATATTGTGAAAGCCTCTGTGTTTATGTTTTCCGGATACTATCAACGGAATTTATGTTTTTGCATGTTATTTATCAGGGAACATTTAATTTTGTGCTGGGAAACACTAATTGGTTCCACATGGAGACACCAGCTCTACACATTCGTATTTTCTAGGGAGAAAGCTAGAGGAACTGCGGCAAACAAACATGATATTTCTGTTTGTATAGATGACATTTTATGCACTTTCCTAAAGAAAAGACTTTGCTTTTCTCCAAAACCATTTTTCCTGTGATATTCTCGATCCATTACATATGAATTCCACCCCACTTTGTCCGGATATGAGTGGATGAAACCAGAAATATCCGGTTGTGTTTTGTCTTACTATATCCCAGATATTGCTACAGCCTCAGTGTCTGTGTTTTCTGGATATTATCGATGGATTTTATTGTTTTGAATGATTTTATCAGGGAACATTTAATTTTGTACCGTAGAAACACTAATTGGTTCCACATGGAGACACCAGTAACACATTCCTATGTTCTAGGGAGAAAGCTTGAGGAACTGCAAATCGATATGATATGTCTGTTTGTATAGATGACATTTTATGCACTTGCGATGGAAAAGACTTTTTGCCTTTCTCTAAAACCATTTTTACTGTGATTTTGTTGGTCCATTGCATACGAATTCCAACCCACTTTGTCCGGATATGACTGGATGAAACCAGAAATATCCGGTTGTGTTTTGGCTAACTCAATCCCAGATATTGTGAAAGCTTCTGTATTTGTGTTCTCCGGATATTATGAACGGATTTTATGGTTTTGCATGTTTTTTTTTCAGGGAACATTTAATTTTGTACCATAGAAACACTAATTGGTTCCACACGGAGACACCAGCTCTACACATTTGTATTTTCTAGGGAGAAAGCTAGAGGAACTGCGGCAAACAAACATGATATTTCTGTTTGTATAGATGACATTTTATGCACTTTCCTAAGAAAAAGACTTTACTTTTCTCCAAAACCATTTTTACTGTGATTTTCTCGGTCCATTGCATACGAATTCCACCTCACTTTGTCCGGATATGAGTGGATGAAACCAGAAATATCCGTTTTCTTTTTTTTTGGCTTACTATATCCCAGATATTAATACAGACTCTGTGTTTGTGTTTTCTGGATATTATCGATGGATTATATTGTTTTGAATGTTTTTATCAGGGAACATTTAATTTTGTGCTGGGAAACACTAATTGGTTCCACATGGAGACACCAGTCTACACATTCGTATTTTTAGGGAGAAAGCTAGAATAACTGCGGTAAACAAACATGATGTTTCTGTTTGTATAGATGACATTTTATGCACTGGCTTAAGGAAAAGACTTTGTTTTACTCCAAAACCATTTTTACTGCGATTTTCCCGGTTCATTGCATACGAATTCCACCAAACTTAGTCCGGATATGACTGGATGAAACCAGAAATATCCGGTTGTGTTTTGGCTAACTCAATCCCAGATATTGCGACGGACTCTGTGTTTGTGTTTTCTGGACATTATCAACGGACTTTATTGTTTTGAATGTTTTTATCAGGGAACATTTAATTTTGTACCTTAGAAACACTAATAGGTTCAACATGGAGACACCAGTCTACACATTCGTATGTTCTAGGGAGAAAGTTAGAGGAACTGCGGCAAACAAACATGATATTTCTGTTTGTATACATGACATTTTATGCACTTGCATAACGAAAAAAACTTTGCTTTTCTCCAAAACCATTTTTACTGTGATTTTCTCGGTCCATTGCATACGAATTCCACCTCGCTTTGTCCGGATATGACTGGATGAAACCAGAAATATCCGGTTGTGTTTTGGCTTACTACAACCCAGATATTGTGAAAGCCTCTGTGTTTATGTTTTCCGGATACTATCAACGGAATTTATGTTTTTGCATGTTTTTTATCAGGGAACATTTAATTTTGTGCTGGGAAACACTAATTGGTTCCACATGGAGACACCAGCTCTACACATTCGTATTTTCTAGGGAGAAACCTAGAGGAACTGCGGCAAACAAACATGATATTTCTGTTTGTATAGATGACATTTTATGCACTTTCCTAAAGAAAAGACTTTGCTTTTCTCCAAAACCATTTTTCCTGTGATATTCTCGATCCATTACATATGAATTCCACCCCACTTTGTCCGGATATGAGTGGATGAAACCAGAAATATCCGGTTGTGTTTTGTCTCACTATATCCCAGATATTGCTACAGCCTCAGTGTCTGTGTTTTCTGGATATTATCGATGGATTTTATTGTTTTGAATGTTTTTATCAGGGAACCTTTAATTTTGTACCGTAGAAATACAATTTGGTTCCACATGGAGACACCAGTAACACATTCCTATGTTCTAGGGAGAAAGCTTGAGGAACTGCAAATCGATATGATATGTCTGTTTGTATAGATGACATTTTATGCACTTGCGATGGAAAAGACTTTTTGCCTTTCTCTAAAACCATTTTTACTGTGATTTTGTTGGTCCATTGCATACGAATTCCAACCCACTTTGTCCGGATATGACTGGATGAAACCAGAAATATCCGGTTGTGTTTTGGCTAACTCAATCCCAGATATTGTGAAAGCTTCTGTATTTGTGTTCTCCGGATATTATGAACGGATTTTATGGTTTTGCATGTTTTTTATCAGGGAACATTTAATTTTGTACCGTAGAAACACTAATTGTTTCCACACGGAGACACCAGCTCTACACATTTGTATTTTCTAGGGAGAAAGCTAGAGGAACTGCGGCAAACAAACATGATATTTCTGTTTGTATAGATGACATTTTATGCACTTTCCTAAGAAAAAGACTTTACTTTTCTCCAAAACCATTTTTACTGTGATTTTCTCGGTCCATTGCATACGAATTCCACCTCACTTTGTCCGGATATGACTGGATGAAACCAGAAATATCCGTTTTCTTTTTTTTTTTTTTTTTGGCTTACTATATCCCAGATATTACTACAGACTCTGTGTTTGTGTTTTCTGGATATTATCGATGGATTATATTGTTTTGAATGTTTTTATCAGGGAACATTTAATTTTGTGCTGGGAAACACTAATTGGTTCTACATGGAGACACCAGTCTACACATTCGTATTTTCTAGGGAGAAAGCTAGAATAACTGCGGTAAACAAACATGATGTTTCTGTTTGTATAGATGACATTTCATGCACTGGCTTAAGGAAAAGACTTTGTTTTACTCCAAAACCATTTTTACTGCGATTTTCCCGGTTCATTGCATACGAATTCCACCAAACTTAGTCCGGATATGACTGGATGAAACCAGAAATATCCGGTTGTGTTTTGGCTAACTCAATCCCAGATATTGCGACGGACTCTGTGTTTGTGTTTTCTGGACATTATCAACGGACTTTATTGTTTTGAATGTTTTTATCAGGGAACATTTAATTTTGTACCTTAGAAACACTAATAGGTTCAACATGGAGACACCAGTCTACACATTCGTATGTTCTAGGGAGAAAGTTAGAGGAACTGCGGCAAACAAACATGATATTTCTGTTTGTATACATGGCATTTTATGCACTTGCATAACGAAAAAAACTTTGCTTTTCTCCAAAACCATTTTTACTGTGATTTTCTCGGTCCATTGCATACGAATTCCACCTCGCTTTGTCCGGATATGACTGGATGAAACCAGAAATTTCCGGTTGTGTTTTGGCTTACTACAACCCAGATATTGTGAAAGCCTCTGTGTTTATGTTTTCCGGATACTATCAACGGAATTTATGTTTTTGCATGTTATTATCAGGGAACATTTAATTTTGTGCTGGGAAACACTAATTGGTTCCACATGGAGACACCAGCTCTACACATTCGTATTTTCTAGGGAGAAAGCTAGAGGAACTGCGGCAAACATGATATTTCTGTTTGTATAGATGACATTTTATGCACTTTCCTAAAGAAAAGACTTTGCTTTTCTCCAAAACCATTTTTCCTGTGATATTCTCGATCCATTACATATGAATTCCACCCCACTTTGTCCGGATATGAGTGGATGAAACCAGAAATATCCGGTTGTGTTTTGTCTTACTATATCCCAGATATTGCTACAGCCTCAGTGTCTGTGTTTTCTGGATATTATCGATGGATTTTATTGTTTTGAATGTTTTTATCAGGGAACATTTAATTTTGTACCGTAGAAACACTAATTGGTTCCACATGGAGACACCAGTAACACATTCCTATGTTCTAGGGAGAAAGCTTGAGGAACTGCAAATCGATATGATATGTCTGTTTGTATAGATGACATTTTATGCACTTGCGATGGAAAAGACTTTTTGCCTTTCTCTAAAACCATTTTTACTGTGATTTTGTTGGTCCATTGCATACGAATTCCAACCCACTTTGTCCGGATATGACTGGATGAAACCAGAAATTGAGGGACCCCGAAGCTGGTGTCCCACGAATCGATTGACCCCAGATACACAAGCTCCACGCCACAATTGATGCAAAAACAAGAGGAAGTTTATTGCATTTGCGCAAATGGGCCGTCTCAGAGCACAACACACCTCAGTGCTGTGCGAGAAGAGAGGCACCTGATCATCGATTACACGGAGTATTTAAGGCTAAAAACCGCAACATTAGCATATTTCCACATCATTACGAATGATCACAAGGTATAGGGACTTTCCAGGGCAAAAAGGAACAAAGTACAGGGGTTTTCCAAAAGGGAACAAGATACATGCAGTACGCCTTAGGGATTTTTCCAATTTTTACTTGAGCAAGCATGAGTAAGGGGGTCACCGCGGTGTTACAGGATATAGGTTGGGTACATTTTCTGTTAACTGTAGCCTTTTTGGTTCCTAAAAACGGTTACATATTGCAAACTCAGCCATCTCATAAAAAGCAATCTCATTTCCTGCAAAATTACTGCAAGCTTAGCCATTTCATACAAAAGCAGAATAATATGCAGTTAGCTCCAGCAACTTTATTTTAAACCCGTCAAATTTCTTTTACCTGTTATTAAAATTATTTTAGGGCCTTACATTCCCTCATCTCCTTTCTGTACTAATTTTAATCTTAAAATTAAAGAATAGCTACATTTAAAGTGAGTCTTCTATGTCTTCTAGTTTTAAACTCTGGTATTGTAGGGTTAGGATTAAGGCATGAGTGACAGTCATTTTGTCATTAACAAACTGTAGAAGCCTATTTATTATGCAGGGTCCAATGGTTATAATTAGGAGTAACACAACTAGGGGCCCTGTGACGGAAGAGATTAAAGTAGTGAGCCAAGGGGATGAATTAAACCAGCCCTGGAACCACGACTGTCCTGTCTTAAAATAGCTTTCCCGTTGTTTTAGTCTTTCCCTTAATTTTGCCATATTATCTCGGACCACTCCAGTGTGATCCACATAGAAACAACATTCTTCCTTTAAGGCTGCACACAGTCCCCCTTCTTTTAGAAAAACTAAATCCAGTCCCCTTCTATTTTGCAACACTACCTCAGAAAGTGAGGTTAAGGATTTTTCCAAAGCACTAACAGATTCTTCTAGGGCACGTAAATCTGAATGCATAGCTTGCTGTAGTAAATGAAATTGGTTTGTCTGATGTAAAGCAGCAGCTCCGGTACCTATGCCAGCCCCAATACCCCCAACTGTGAGTCCTCCCAATATAAGGGCTAGTGTTATGGATACGGGTTCCCTACGGAACCGGAGATTTCCCTCATAGTGTTGGTAGACTTCTTCAGAGTTATGTAATGTGACCCGAGGCCACACTTCAACCATGACACACCATTCATGAGTTTGATTATGAGCTTGTCCTGCTAAGCAGGGAGTCAGGCCAGTATTACATGCCCAATATAACCCATCTGGCCCTGTTAAATAATAGGCGCCTGGTTTGAGGGTCATGGTTTTGTTACAGAGGCCCTGGTATCGGGGGGGAACAGAACCTACACAAAGCCCTTGTCCTGTTACTTCTGTAAGAGTCAGCCGATGGGATGGCAGATTGGAACACTGGGGAGGGACATTAGTGTGGTTTGTCCAATTTCCAACAACAGCCACTCCCTCATAATAAGGGGGAGGTGAGGCAAGGCACATCCAACAATCCTGAGTTCTGTTGGGGTTAGAATTATTTAGTGCTTGGTAAGCCCCATGTATTAGGCTGAGGAGCCTACTCTCTGCTCCGGGCAAAGGGGTGGACACAGAACCGGGCAAAGGAGGCGTGGTTGTTACAGACTTATTTAAAAAAACGGGTGTCTGGGGAGTCAGGCTGGACCGATTGCTAGCAGGCGTTTGGGTGGGCCGATTCTTAACAAGCACTTGTTTATGGAATTTTTCCTTTTGAAAAGGTAGAGCGGGTGGGCTCTTTTGTTTGGTTAATATTTTATTTGGCCCGACTGCCATTTTGGATGGGGAAGTTATTTGGAGTTTGAGTCTAAAATTAAGACAGGAATCCCGACCGTCTTGATAGAGGCAAAGGCTCCACTCGAACCCTCGGCCCATGGTACTCCACGGAGCCTGTTGTCCTGCTTGAGTAAAGGAAATTTCAAGCGGGTTGCACCATCCTTTTCGTTGTGAAGTTGAGCCACACTGACTATGCAACAGCCATTGGTCGGGAGACCCATATGTCCGCCGAGGGGGGTTAGTTCTTTTAACTAATATGTAATCCCACTTAGAAGAAGGCTTCCAGTGGACATCCCCGGTGGTTTCACATCCCCATGAGCCGCAATAGTGAGGTACCCATCCACAGCGATAATGAGTTTCCCTGGGCCGGTGACTTCCAGGGCAAACATATATCCCGTCTTGTAGGGTTAGCACAGCCCTCTGGGTGTCACTCCCGCACCCGGGGCCTGTACCCGAAGTATGTTGTTTAGGGGCAGACGGTTGCGGATAATAGAGATCAGGGGTTCCCCATTCGGGCCCAGCCCCCAATGCCAACGCACAGAGATCCACCTGGATAGGATCCCAAGGGATGGTAGCTTGTACTTTGGAGGTGGAGTTTACCACGTCCCCAGCTTGGTTATAAAGTAGCCAAGTGAAATTGTAAATTTGATGGGGACTCACGCTAGTCTTAACAATTAGGGGGTACAGAATGAGATAGAAAAGAGTAATGAGGCGTAAATAAGTCTTATCTGGAGGGGTTATTGGGTGCGTTGTAATCTCCATTCCGGTGTGAGCTCGTCGGCAAGGCTACTCGCCCCCCCTTTGACTCGTTGCCGTTGGTGTGGTCAGCAGTCCAAACGTCCCGGCGTAGACGGTGTCTCCAACCTGGAACAAGTGTGGCAGCACGGAGTCTTTGGGCTGATATGTGGCAGGCAACTGCTTTCCTATGTAGATCAGCTGTAAAGCACGGAAACAAATCTGCAGGGTAGGGGAAGTTGTAAAGGAATCAATACTAGATTTTAATAAATCCGCCGCAGGGCAGGAGCCTTCACATAATATGATGTTAGTCCACACATAAAAGGCATGCCACAAGCTCCAAACAAAGCTGTCATCAGCAGTTGTTTAGGGCTTGTAGCATACCCCCCATGCGGGATGCAACACAAATCCTTAAAGTTGGGCATGTTGGTCCAAAAGGCGGTACAGGATTGTTAATATTTGTTCTATAATGTCAATAGTCTGGTCCAGGAGGCTCCAACCGTCAATCACATCCCAGAGGCTGCGCAGGGCGTCCCGCTCCTGCGTGAGCCGTCTTACGTAGAAGCGTAGTTTTTCATTTTCCACAGACAACTCTATTAACCTCTGTTGCATCTCCTTGGCCCTTTCTTTGGCCTTTGCACGGCTCCTGCGCTGGGAGATGGCGTGGCGCTCCCGCCTCAGCTGGTCCTCATTTACTACCCCTCTGCCTTCCTGCGGGGAGTTAGCCGAGGAGGGCGCCCCGAGGGAGGAGCTGCATGGGGGTACAGCGGTGTCCAAGGGGGTCCCGCTGAAGCGCAAGGCCTGGTTCAGCAGGGATTGTAGCTGCTCTGACTGCCACCTGGGTTGCCCCCTGGCTTCCGCGGCCCCCTTCTCCACAGCCACAGCCCCATAACTTCCTGGACTGTTGTCATGGTTTCCCAATCCCTCAAGGCCCCATGCTTCCGGCGCCTGCATCAGGGATGTAAATAGATCCTAGAAAAATAAGCATTTAAGCAAAACCTTAGCCATGTTGACAAGAAATATAGAAATATTGCAAACCTCAAGTAAAAGAAGAACCTGACCCAGTCTCTAGTGCCAGTCTCCATTATTTTTACGTTTCATTTGACTGTCTCCCTAATACCCTGGCCACTATCACTTTCTGACCTATCCTGTAGATACTATGCAACTTTTAATATCCGCGCCACCATCTGACTTACCCAGGAGACGACAGCCAGCCCGGTGTCTGACCCAGTGCCCCTGGTAGTCCAAGTCTTTAAAAAGCTTCTGTCCGTTTTAAGTTCCCCGCAGGTAGCGTACCTGTTGTTCTTATGCATTATCATCCGTTCCTTTTTTAGCTGTACAGAGTGCGTAGTTCATGGCGATCAGTTCCGCCTTGCCGAGCAGAGTCCTCGGGGGGTTGAAGGTAGAAACCCAGACCACTGACCTTGTTCGGTCACCTCCCGCTGTTATCTTTGTTGAGTTCCAGACGCTTAGGGAATATTGTGTGGGCCCATCCCAGACACCGCAGGGGGAGATGGAGTATTGTCCTCGGGAACCTAAGCAGGGCCCGCGTCCCCAACACTGTCCCCACCCATGTGTCAGTCCACACGCCCACGCGCGCCCCAACGGAGGAGGGGCCGTTGTCGCCCAGTCTCACCACTCCGCTGTTGCCGTCTTTTCTCTCACCGTCTTGCACGGGCCATTTCGGTCAGTTCTGTCTCGTGTGGCAGTCGCGCACCACTGGGTTCTCGGTGTTAGTCGGATCTTAGGCAGTTCTTCTTGGCACTTTTCTGCGCTTTTTGTCAGTCTCCTGGGGTCCCTGCCTATCCTGATTCTTTTACTTTGTTTGCTTTTCAGCTCATTAAACTAAGCAATGTCAGTTTTCTTTACCCCTGCTATCCCTTTAGCTAAGCCCTCTCAGGAGAGCCTGGCAGTAGAGTCTGAATCTCCCTCTTCCCTTTATAAGTGTAGTGTTATTTTAATGGCAGTATAAGCCCTGCAAGTGTAGTGTTTTAATAAGCCCTGCAAGTGTAGTTGGGGCTTGTGATCTCAATTATACGGACGAGGAGGACGGCCAGTTGGGACGGGTCTGGGGTCCTTTCTCTTTGGGCACCGTGGGTCTTCCTGGAAAGCGGGGAATATAAGGCGCTCTCCTTGGGAGGCGGGGGGTGCAAGGTGGCAATAGGTCCTCCGGTTCACCTGAAGGAACTATAGGTTTTTCTGGTTTGTAAGTGTCTGATTCCTGTAATGGGTACAGGGTCGAGGTGGGGTATTTGCCCTGGTCTACGAGTTTCGATACTAAGGGTGTTGTGGGTAAAGTGGGAGTGGGTTTAGGGCTCGACACCGATCCCGGGGCAGCAGGTGACTCAGAACTGGGCTTTTTCCTTAGGGCGGGCTTTTTCCTTAGGGCGGTGGTGAGTGTAACAGGATTAAGTTCTGCCACCGCCCTGTTGGAAAGGAGGCAGGGTTTTACCCAGTCTGGGGGATTTTTCGCCAGGTCCTCCCACACTAAGATGTAGGGCACTTGACCCAGGTGCCCTTCTTTGCCTTCCCTGCAGACCTGGCTCTTCACCCGTGAGATAATTTGAGAGTCAAAAGTCCCATCCCGTGGCCACCCGATTTTTAAGGCTGGCCACTCGGACGTACAAAAACTTGTCCAGTTCTCCTTCTGCACTCTTATAGACAAGTTTTGGGCCCGTTCCCGGACCTCTCTCCAATGATCTAAAGTAAGACTTAAAGGTGTAGTTAATTCCTGTCCCATGTTGAAGGGAAAGGCAAATAAGGAAAGTATACAAAAACACAGAAAGCAAGAAAACAATTACACAGACACTGCGCGCAACAACAAACCGAGACAAAACTGAAACCTAAACCTCCGATGGGAGCGGCCGCTTAGTCACCAGCCTTCTCTCGGAGAAAAAGAACAAAGGAAAAAATTTCGTGGTGGGAGAGCTGCCTAGCCAGCCTCCCCCGAGACACCGGCACTGGAGCGTCCCCCAGGCCCAAGCCAGGGGTCGTGGACACGTCTGTCCTTACCTACTACTGGCTCTATTCTTTCGGCGCCTAGCGCCCGGACGCCCTAGCCGCCCGTACAATACAGAAGTACACAGAAGTACACAGAACAGTGAGAACTTACCTCCGATTGGAGGATGGAGCGTGGGTCTGGGGTCTCCAATCCCGGACGAGCCCCCAAGATGAGGGACCCCGAAGCTGGTGTCCCACGAATCGATTGACCCCAGATACACAAGCTCCACGCCACAATCGATGCAAAAACAAGAGGAAGTTTATTGCATTTGCGCAAATGGGCCGTCTCAGAGCACAACACACCTCAGTGCAGTGCGAGAAGAGAGGCACCTGATCATCGATTACACGGAGTATTTAAGGCTAAAAACCGCAACATTAGCATATTTCCACATCATTACGAATGATCACAAGGTATAGGGACTTTCCAGGGCAAAAAGGAACAAAGTACAGGGGATTTCCAAAAGGGAACAAGATACATGCAGTACGCCTTAGGGATTTTTCCAATTTTTACTTGAGCAAGCATGAGTAAGGGGGTCACCGCGGTGTTACAGGATATAGGTTGGGTACATTTTCTGTTAACTGTAGCCTTTTTGGTTCCTAAAAACGGTTACATATTGCAAACTCAGCCATCTCATAAAAAGCAATCTCATTTCCTGCAAAATTACTGCAAGCTTAGCCATTTCATACAAAAGCAGAATAATATGCAGTTAGCTCCAGCAACTTTATTTTAAACCCGTCAAATTTCTTTTACCTGTTATTAAAATTATTTTAGGGCCTTACAAAATATCCGGTTGTGTTTTGGCTAACTCAATCCCAGATATTGTGAAAGCTTCTGTATTTGTGTTCTCCGGATATTATGAACGGATTTTATGGTTTTGCATGTTTTTTATCAGGGAACATTTAATTTTGTACCGTAGAAACACTAATTGGTTCCACACGGAGACACCAGCTCTACACATTTGTATTTTCTAGGGAGAAAGCTAGAGGAACTGCGGCAAACAAACATGATATTTCTGTTTGTATAGATGACATTTTATGCACTTTCCTAATAAAAAGACTTTACTTTTCTCCAAAACCATTTTTACTGTGATTTTCTCGGTCCATTGCATACGAATTCCACCTCACTTTGTCCGGATATGACTGGATGAAACCAGAAATATCCATTTTCTTTATTTTTGGCTTACTATATCCCAGATATTACTACAGACTCTGTGTTTGTGTTTTCTGGATATTATCGATGGATTATATTGTTTTGAATGTTTTTATCAGGGAACATTTAATTTTGTGCTGGGAAACACTAATTGGTTCCACATGGAGACACCAAGTCTACACATTCGTATTTTCTAGTGAGAAAGCTAGAATAACTGCAGTAAACAAACATGATGTTTCTGTTTGTATAGATGACATTTTATGCACTGGCTTAAGGAAAAGACTTTTTTTTACTCCAAAACCATTTTTACTGCGATTTTCCCGGTTCATTGCATACGAATTCCACCAAACTTAGTCCGGATATGACTGGATGAAACCAGAAATATCCGGTTGTGTTTTGGCTAACTCAATCCCAGATAGTGCGACGGACTCTGTGTTTGTGTTTTCTGGACATTATCAACGGACTTTATTGTTTTGAATGTTTTTATCAGGGAACATTTAATTTTGTACCTTAGAAACACTAATAGGTTCAACATGGAGACACCAGTCTACACATTCGTATGTTCTAGGGAGAAAGTTAGAGGAACTGCGGCAAACAAACATGATATTTCTGTTTGTATACATGACATTTTATGCACTTGCATAACGAAAAAAACTTTGCTTTTCTCCAAAACCATTTTTACTGTGATTTTCTCGGTCCATTGCATACGAATTCCACCTCGCTTTGTCCGGATATGACTGGATGAAACCAGAAATATCCGGTTGTGTTTTGGCTTACTACAACCCAGATATTGTGAAAGCCTCTGTGTTTATGTTTTCCGGATACTATCAACGGAATTTATGTTTTTGCATGTTATTTATCAGGGAACATTTAATTTTGTGCTGGGAAACACTAATTGGTTCCACATGGAGACACCAGCTCTACACATTCGTATTTTCTAGGGAGAAAGCTAGAGGAACTGCGGCAAACAAACATGATATTTCTGTTTGTATAGATGACATTTTATGCACTTTCCTAAAGAAAAGACTTTGCTTTTCTCCAAAACCATTTTTCCTGTGATATTCTCGATCCATTACATATGAATTCCACCCCACTTTGTCCGGATATGAGTGGATGAAACCAGAAATATCCGGTTGTGTTTTGTCTTACTATATCCCAGATATTGCTACAGCCTCAGTGTCTGTGTTTTCTGGATATTATCGATGGATTTTATTGTTTTGAATGTTTTTATCAGGGAACCTTTAATTTTGTACCGTAGAAATACAATTTGGTTCCCCATGGAGACACCAGTAACACATTCCTATGTTCTAGGGAGAAAGCTTGAGGAACTGCAAATCGATATGATATGTCTGTTTGTATAGATGACATTTTATGCACTTGCGATGGAAAAGACTTTTTGCCTTTCTCTAAAACCATTTTTACTGTGATTTTGTTGGTCCATTGCATACGAATTCCAACCCACTTTGTCCGGATATGACTGGATGAAACCAGAAATATCCGGTTGTTTTGGCTAGCTCAATCCCAGATATTGTGAAAGCTTCTGTATTTGTGTTCTCCGGATATTATGAATGGATTTTATGGTTTTGCATGTTTTTTATCAGGGAACATTTAATTTTGTACCGTAGAAACACTAATTGGTTCCACACGGAGACACCAGCTCTACACATTTGTATTTTCTAGGGAGAAAGCTAGAGGAACTGCGGCAAACAAACATGATATTTCTGTTTGTATAGATGACATTTTATGCACTTTCCTAAGAAAAAGACTTTACTTTTCTCCAAAACCATTTTTACTGTGATTTTCTCGGTCCATTGCATACGAATTCCACCTCGCTTTGTCCGGATATGACTGGATGAAACCAGAAATATCCGTTTTCTTTTTTTTTGGCTTACTATATCCCAGATATTACTACAGACTCTGTGTTTGTGTTTTCTGGATATTATCGATGGATTATATTGTTTTGAATGTTTTTATCAGGGAACATTTAATTTTGTGCTGGGAAACACTAATTGGTTCCACATGGAGACACCAAGTCTACACATTCGTATTTTCTAGTGAGAAAGCTAGAATAACTGCAGTAAACAAACATGATGTTTCTGTTTGTATAGATGACATTTTATGCACTGGCTTAAGGAAAAGACTTTGTTTTACTCCAAAACCATTTTTACTGCGATTTTCCCGGTTCATTGCATACGAATTCCACCAAACTTAGTCCGGATATGACTGGATGAAACCAGAAATATCCGGTTGTGTTTTGGCTAACTCAATCCCAGATATTGCGACGGACTCTGTGTTTGTGTTTTCTGGACATTATCAACGGACTTTATTGTTTTGAATGTTTTTATCAGGGAACATTTAATTTTGTACCTTAGAAACACTAATAGGTTCAACATGGAGACACCAGTCTACACATTCGTATGTTCTAGGGAGAAAGTTAGAGGAACTGCGGCAAACAAACATGATATTTCTGTTTGTATACATGACATTTTATGCACTTGCATAACGAAAAAAACTTTGCTTTTCTCCAAAACCATTTTTACTGTGATTTTCTCGGTCCATTGCATACGAATTCCACCTCGCTTTGTCCGGATATGTCTGGATGAAACCAGAAATATCCGGTTTTGTTTTGGCTTACTACAACCCAGATATTGTGAAAGACTCTGTGTTTATGTTTTCCGGATATTATCAACGGAATTTATGTTTTTGCATGTTATTTATCAGGGAACATTTAATTTTGTGCTGGGAAACACTAATTGGTTCCACATGGAGACACCAGCTCTACACATTCGTATTTTCTAGGGAGAAAGCTAGAGGAACTGCGGCAAACAAACATGATATTTCTGTTTGTATAGATGACATTTTATGCACTTTCCTAAAGAAAAGACTTTGCTTTTCTCCAAAACCATTTTTCCTGTGATATTCTCGATCCATTACATATGAATTCCACCACACTTTGTCCGGATATGAGTGGATGAAACCAGAAATATCCGGTTGTGTTTTGTCTTACTATATCCCAGATATTGCTACAGCCTCAGTGTCTGTGTTTTCTGGATATTATCGATGGCTTTTATTGTTTTGAATGTTTTTATCAGGGAACATTTAATTTTGTACCGTAGAAACACTAATTGGTTCCACATGGAGACACCAGTAACACATTCCTATGTTCTAGGGAGAAAGCTTGAGGAATTGCAAATCGATATGATATGTCTGTTTGTATAGATGACATTTTATGCACTTGCGATGGAAAAGACTTTTTGCCTTTCTCTAAAACCATTTTTACTGTGCTTTTGTTGGTCCATTGCATACGAATTCCAACCCACTTTGTCCGGATATGACTGGATGAAACCAGAAATATCCGGTTGTGTTTTGGCTAACTCAATCCCAGATATTGTGAAAGCTTCTGTATTTGTGTTCTCCGGATATTATGAACGGATTTTATGGTTTTGCATGTTATTTATCAGGGAACATTTAATTTTGTACCATACAAACACTAATAGGTTCAACATGGAGACACCAGTCTACACATTCGTATGTCTAGGGAGAAAGTTAGAGGAACTGCGGCAAACAAACATGATATTTCTGTTTGTATACATGACATTTTATGCACTTGCATAACGAAAAAAACTTTGCTTTTCTCCAAAAGCATTTTTACTGTGATTTTCTCGGACCATTGCATACGAATTCCACCTGACTTTGTCCGGATATGACTGGATGAAACCAGAAATATCCGTTTTTTTTTTTTGGCTTACTATATCCCAGATATTACTACAGACTCTGTGTTTGTGTTTTCTGGATATTATCGATGGATTATATTGTTTTGAATGTTTTTATCAGGGAACATTTAATTTTGTGCTGGGAAACACTAATTGGTTCCACATGGAGACACCAGTCTACACATTCGTATTTTCTAGGGAGAAAGCTAGAATAACTGCGGTAAACAAACATGATGTTTCTGTTTGTATAGATGACATTTTATGCACTGGCTTAAGGAAAAGACTTTGTTTTACTCCAAAACCATTTTTACTGCGATTTTCCCAGTTCATTGCATACGAATTCCAACCACTTTGTCCGGATATGACTGGATGAAACCAGAAATATCCGGTTGTGTTTTGGGTAACTCAATCCCAGATATTGCAACGGACTCTGTGTTTGTGTTTTCTGGACATTATCAACGGACTTTATTGTTTTGAATGTTTTTATCAGGGAACATTTAATTTTGTACCTTAGAAACACTAATAGGTTCAACATGGAGACACCAGTCTACACATTCGTATGTTCTAGGGAGAAAGTTAGAGGAACTGCGGCAATCAAACATGATATTTCTGTTTGTATACATGACATTTTATGCACTTGCATAACGAAAAAAACTTTGCTTTTCTCCAAAACCATTTTTACTGTGATTTTCTCGGTCCATTGCATACGAATTCCACCTCGCTTTGTCCGGATATGACTGGATGAAACCAGAAATATCCGGCTGTGTTTTGGCTTACTACAACCCAGATATTGTGAAAGCCTCTGTGTTTATGTTTTCCGGATATTATCAACGGAATTTATGTTTTTGCATGTTATTTATCAGGGAACATTTAATTTTTTGCTGGGAAACACTAATTGGTTCCACATGGAGACACCAGCTCTACACATTCGTATTTTCTAGGGAGAAAGCTAGAGGAACTGCGGTAAACAAACATGATGTTTCTGTTTGTATAGATGACATTTTATGCACTGGCTTAAGGAAAAGACTTTGTTTTACTCCAAAACCATTTTTACTGCGATTTTCCCGGTTCATTGCATACGAATTCCACCAAACTTAGTCCGGATATGACTGGATGAAACCAGAAATATCCGGTTGTGTTTTGGCTAAATCAATCCCAGATATTGGGATGGGCACTGTGTTTGTGTTTTCCGGATATTATCAACGGTTTTTATGGTTTTGCATGTTTTTTATCAGGGAACAAATTAATTTTGTACCTTAAAAACACTAATTGGTTCCACACGGAGACACCAGCTCTACACATTTGTATTTTCTAGGGAGAAAGCTAGAGGAACTGCGGCAAACAAACATGATATTTCTGTTTGTATACATGACATTTTATGCACTTGCATAACGAAAAAAACTTTGCTTTTCTCCAAAACCATTTTTACTGCGATTTTCCCGGTTCGTTGCATACGAATTCCACCTCGCTTTGTCCGGATATGACTGGATCAGACCAGAAATATCCAGTTGTGTTTTGGCTTACTACAACCCAGATATTGTGAAAGCCTCTGTGTTTATGTTTTCCGGATATTATCAACGGAATTTATGTTTTTGCATGTTATTTATCAGGGAACATTTAATTTTGTGCTGGGAAACACTAATTGGTTCCACATGGAGACACCAGCTCTACACATTCGTATTTTCTAGGGAGAAAGCTAGAGGAACTGCGGCAAACAAACATGATATTTCTGTTTGTATAGATGACATTTTATGCACTTTCCTAAAGAAAATACTTTGCTTTTCTCCAAAACCATTTTTCCTGTGATATTCTCCATCCATTACATATGAATTCCACCCCACTTTGTCCGGATATGAGTGGATGAAACCAGAAATATCCGGTTGTGTTTTGTCTTACTATATCCCAGATATTGCTACAGCCTCAGTGTCTGTGTTTTCTGGATATTATCGATGGATTTTATTGTTTTGAATGTTTTTATCAGGGAACATTTAATTTTGTACCATAGAAACACTAATTGGTTCCACATGGAGACACCAGTAACACATTCCTATGTTCTAGGGAGAAAGCTTGAGGAACTGCAAATCGATATGATATGTCTGTTTGCATAGATTACATTTTATGCACTTGCGATGGAAAAGACTTTTTGCCTTTCTCTGAAACCATTTTTACTGTGATTTTGTTGGTCCATTGCATACGAATTCCAACCCACTTTGTCCGGATATGACTGGATGAAACCAGAAATATCCGGTTGTGTTTTGGCTTACTACAACCCAGATATTGTGAAAGCCTCTGTGTTTATGTTTTCCGGATATTATCAACGGAATTTATGTTTTTGCATGTTATTTATCAGGGAACATTTAATTTTGTGCTGGGAAACACTAATTGGTTCCACATGGAGACACCAGCTCTACACATTCGTATTTTCTAGGGAGAAAGCTAGAGGAACTGCGGCAAAAAAACATGATATTTCTGTTTGTATAGATGACATTTTATGCACTTGCGATGGAAAAGACTTTTTGCCTTTCTCTAAAACCATTTTTACTGTGATTTTGTTGGTCTATTGCATACGAATTCCAACCCACTTTGTCCGGATATGACTGGATGAAACCAGAAATATCCGGTTGTGTTTTGGCTAACTCAATCCCAGATATTGTGAAAGCTTCTGTATTTGTGTTCTCCGGATATTATGAACGGATTTTATGGTTTTGCATGTTTTTTATCAGGGAACATTTAATTTAGTACCATAGAAACACTAATTGGTTCCACACGGAGACACCAGCTCTACACATTTGTATTTTCTAGGGAGAAAGCTAGAGGAACTGCGGCAAACAAACATGATATTTCTGTTTATATAGCTGATATTTTATGCACTTTCCTAACAAAAATCTTTGCTTTTCTCCAAAACCATTTTTACTGCGATTTTCCCGGTTCGTTGCATACGAATTCCACCTCGCTTTGTCCGGATATGACTGGATCAAACCAGAAATATCCGGTTGTGTTTTGGCTTACTACAACCCAGATATTGTGAAAGCCTCTGTGTTTATGTTTTCCGGATATTATCAACGGAATTCATCTTTTTGCATGTTATTCATCAGGGAACATTTAATTTTGTGCTGGGAAACACTAATTGGTTCCACATGGAGACACCAGCTCTACACATTCGTATTTTCTAGGGAGAAAGCTAGAGGAACTGCGGCAAACAAACATGATATTTCTGTTTGTATAGATGACATTTTATGCACTTGCGATGGAAAAGACTTTTTGCCTTTCTCTAAAACCATTTTTACTGTGATTTTGTTGGTCCATTGCATACGAATTCCAACCCACTTTGTCCGGATATGACTGGATGAAACCAGAAATATCCGGTTGTGTTTTGGCTTACTACAACCCAGATATTGTGAAAGCTTCTGTATTTGTGTTCTCCGGATATTATGAACGGATTTTATGGTTTTGCATGTTTTTTATCAGGGAACATTTAATTTTGTACCATAGAAACACTAATTGGTTCCACACGGAGACACCAGCTCTACACATTTGTATTTTCTAGGGAGAAAGCTAGAGGAACTGCGGCAAACAAACATGATATTTCTGTTTGTATAGATGATATTTTATGCACTTTCCTAACAAAAAGACTTTACTTTTCTCCCAAACCATTTTTACTGTGATTTTCTCAGTCCATTGCATACGAATTCCACCTCACTTTGTCCAGATATGACTGGATGAAACCAGAAATATCCGTTTTATTTTTTTTTGGCTTACTATATCCCAGATATTACTACAGACTCTGTGTTTGTGTTTTCTGGATATTATCTATGGATTATATTGTTTTGAATGTTTTTATCAGGGAACATTTAATTTTGTGCTGGGAAACACTAATTGGTTCCACATGGAGACACCAGTCTACACATTCGTATTTTCTAGGGAGAAAGCTAGAATAACTGCGGTAAACAAACATGATGTTTCTGTTTGTATAGATGACATTTTATGCACTGGCTTAAGGAAAAGACTTTGTTTTACTCCAAAACCATTTTTACTGCGATTTTCCCGGTTCATTGCATACGAATTCCACCAAACTTAGTCCGGATATGACTGGATGAAACCAGAAATATCCGGTTGTGTTTTGGCTAACTCAATCCCAGATATTGCGACGGACTCTGTGTTTGTGTTTTCTGGACATTATCAACGGACTTTATTGTTTTGAATGTTTTTATCAGGGAACATTTAATTTTGTACCTTAGAAACACTAATAGGTTCAACATGGAGACACCAGTCTACACATTCGTATGTTCTAGGGAGAAAGTTAGAGGAACTGCGGCAATCAAACATGATATTTCTGTTTGTATACATGACATTTTATGCACTTGCATAACGAAAAAAACTTTGCTTTTCTCCAAAACCATTTTTACTGTGATTTTCTCGGTCCATTGCATACGAATTCCACCTCGCTTTGTCCGGATATGACTGGATGAAACCAGAAATATCCGGCTGTGTTTTGGCTTACTACAACCCAGATATTGTGAAAGCCTCTGTGTTTATGTTTTCCGGATATTATCAACGGAATTTATGTTTTTGCATGTTATTTATCAGGGAACATTTAATTTTTTGCTGGGAAACACTAATTGGTTCCACATGGAGACACCAGCTCTACACATTCGTATTTTCTAGGGAGAAAGCTAGAGGAACTGCGGTAAACAAACATGATGTTTCTGTTTGTATAGATGACATTTTATGCACTGGCTTAAGGAAAAGACTTTGTTTTACTCCAAAACCATTTTTACTGCGATTTTCCCGGTTCATTGCATACGAATTCCACCAAACTTAGTCCGGATATGACTGGATGAAACCAGAAATATCCGGTTGTGTTTTGGCTAAATCAATCCCAGATATTGGGATGGGCACTGTGTTTGTGTTTTCCGGATATTATCAACGGTTTTTATGGTTTTGCATGTTTTTTATCAGGGAACAAATTAATTTTGTACCTTAAAAACACTAATTGGTTCCACACGGAGACACCAGCTCTACACATTTGTATTTTCTAGGGAGAAAGCTAGAGGAACTGCGGCAAACAAACATGATATTTCTGTTTGTATACATGACATTTTATGCACTTGCATAACGAAAAAAACTTTGCTTTTCTCCAAAACCATTTTTACTGCGATTTTCCCGGTTCGTTGCATACGAATTCCACCTCGCTTTGTCCGGATATGACTGGATCAGACCAGAAATATCCAGTTGTGTTTTGGCTTACTACAACCCAGATATTGTGAAAGCCTCTGTGTTTATGTTTTCCGGATATTATCAACGGAATTTATGTTTTTGCATGTTATTTATCAGGGAACATTTAATTTTGTGCTGGGAAACACTAATTGGTTCCACATGGAGACACCAGCTCTACACATTCGTATTTTCTAGGGAGAAAGCTAGAGGAACTGCGGCAAACAAACATGATATTTCTGTTTGTATAGATGACATTTTATGCACTTTCCTAAAGAAAATACTTTGCTTTTCTCCAAAACCATTTTTCCTGTGATATTCTCCATCCATTACATATGAATTCCACCCCACTTTGTCCGGATATGAGTGGATGAAACCAGAAATATCCGGTTGTGTTTTGTCTTACTATATCCCAGATATTGCTACAGCCTCAGTGTCTGTGTTTTCTGGATATTATCGATGGATTTTATTGTTTTGAATGTTTTTATCAGGGAACATTTAATTTTGTACCATAGAAACACTAATTGGTTCCACATGGAGACACCAGTAACACATTCCTATGTTCTAGGGAGAAAGCTTGAGGAACTGCAAATCGATATGATATGTCTGTTTGCATAGATTACATTTTATGCACTTGCGATGGAAAAGACTTTTTGCCTTTCTCTGAAACCATTTTTACTGTGATTTTGTTGGTCCATTGCATACGAATTCCAACCCACTTTGTCCGGATATGACTGGATGAAACCAGAAATATCCGGTTGTGTTTTGGCTTACTACAACCCAGATATTGTGAAAGCCTCTGTGTTTATGTTTTCCGGATATTATCAACGGAATTTATGTTTTTGCATGTTATTTATCAGGGAACATTTAATTTTGTGCTGGGAAACACTAATTGGTTCCACATGGAGACACCAGCTCTACACATTCGTATTTTCTAGGGAGAAAGCTAGAGGAACTGCGGCAAACAAACATGATATTTCTGTTTGTATAGATGACATTTTATGCACTTGCGATGGAAAAGACTTTTTGCCTTTCTCTAAAACCATTTTTACTGTGATTTTGTTGGTCTATTGCATACGAATTCCAACCCACTTTGTCCGGATATGACTGGATGAAACCAGAAATATCCGGTTGTGTTTTGGCTAACTCAATCCCAGATATTGTGAAAGCTTCTGTATTTGTGTTCTCCGGATATTATGAACGGATTTTATGGTTTTGCATGTTTTTTATCAGGGAACATTTAATTTAGTACCATAGAAACACTAATTGGTTCCACACGGAGACACCAGCTCTACACATTTGTATTTTCTAGGGAGAAAGCTAGAGGAACTGCGGCAAACAAACATGATATTTCTGTTTATATAGATGATATTTTATGCACTTTCCTAACAAAAATCTTTGCTTTTCTCCAAAACCATTTTTACTGCGATTTTCCCGGTTCGTTGCATACGAATTCCACCTCGCTTTGTCCGGATATGACTGGATCAAACCAGAAATATCCGGTTGTGTTTTGGCTTACTACAACCCAGATATTGTGAAAGCCTCTGTGTTTATGTTTTCCGGATATTATCAACGGAATTCATCTTTTTGCATGTTATTCATCAGGGAACATTTAATTTTGTGCTGGGAAACACTAATTGGTTCCACATGGAGACACCAGCTCTACACATTCGTATTTTCTAGGGAGAAAGCTAGAGGAACTGCGGCAAACAAACATGATATTTCTGTTTGTATAGATGACATTTTATGCACTTGCGATGGAAAAGACTTTTTGCCTTTCTCTAAAACCATTTTTACTGTGATTTTGTTGGTCCATTGCATACGAATTCCAACCCACTTTGTCCGGATATGACTGGATGAAACCAGAAATATCCGGTTGTGTTTTGGCTTACTACAACCCAGATATTGTGAAAGCTTCTGTATTTGTGTTCTCCGGATATTATGAACGGATTTTATGGTTTTGCATGTTTTTTATCAGGGAACATTTAATTTTGTACCATAGAAACACTAATTGGTTCCACACGGAGACACCAGCTCTACACATTTGTATTTTCTAGGGAGAAAGCTAGAGGAACTGCGGCAAACAAACATGATATTTCTGTTTGTATAGATGATATTTTATGCACTTTCCTAACAAAAAGACTTTACTTTTCTCCCAAACCATTTTTACTGTGATTTTCTCAGTCCATTGCATACGAATTCCACCTCACTTTGTCCAGATATGACTGGATGAAACCAGAAATATCCGTTTTATTTTTTTTTGGCTTACTATATCCCAGATATTACTACAGACTCTGTGTTTGTGTTTTCTGGATATTATCTATGGATTATATTGTTTTGAATGTTTTTATCAGGGAACATTTAATTTTGTGCTGGGAAACACTAATTGGTTCCACATGGAGACACCAGTCTACACATTCGTATTTTCTAGGGAGAAAGCTAGAATAACTGCGGTAAACAAACATGATGTTTCTGTTTGTATAGATGACATTTTATGCACTGGCTTAAGGAAAAGACTTTGTTTTACTCCAAAACCATTTTTACTGCGATTTTCCCGGTTCATTGCATACGAATTCCACCAAACTTAGTCCGGATATGACTGGATGAAACCAGAAATATCCGGTTGTGTTTTGGCTAACTCAATCCCAGATATTGCGACGGACTCTGTGTTTGTGTTTTCTGGACATTATCAACGGACTTTATTGTTTTGAATGTTTTTATCAGGGAACATTTAATTTTGTACCTTAGAAACACTAATAGGTTCAACATGGAGACACCAGTATACAGATTCGTATGTTCTAGGGAGAAAGCTAGAGGAACTGCGGCAAACAAACATGATATTTCTGTTTGTATAGATGACATTTTATGCACTTTCCTAAAGAAAAGACTTTGCTTTTCTCCAAAACCATTTTTCCTGTGATATTCTCGATCCATTACATATGAATTCCACCCCACTTTGTCCGGATATGAGTGGATGAAACCAGAAATATCCGGTTGTGTTTTGTCTTACTATATCCCAGATATTGCTACAGCCTCAGTGTCTGTGTTTTCTGGATATTATCGATGGATTTTATTGTTTTGAATGTTTTTATCAGGGAACATTTAATTTTGTACCGTAGAAACACTAATTGGTTCCACATGGAGACACCAGTAACACATTCCTATGTTCTAGGGAGAAAGCTTGAGGAACTGCAAATCGATATGATATGTCTGTTTGTATAGATGACATTTTATGCACTTGCGATTGAAAAGACTTTTTGCCTTTCTCTAAAACCATTTTTACTGTGATTTTGTTGGTCCATTGCATACGAATTCCAACCCACTTTGTCCGGATATGACTGGATGAAACCAGAAATATCCAGTTGTGTTTTGGCTAACTCAATCCCAGATATTGTGAAAGCTTCTGTATTTGTGTTCTCCGGATATTATGAACGGATTTTATGGTTTTGCATGTTTTTTATCAGGGAACATTTAATTTTGTACCATAGAAACACTAATTCGTTCCACACGGAGACACCAGCTCTACACATTTGTATTTTCTAGGGAGAAAGCTAGAGGAACTGCGGCAAACAAACATGATATTTCTGTTTGTATAGATGACATTTTATGCACTTTCCTAACAAAAAGATTTTACTTTTCTCCGAAACCATTTTTACTGTGATTTTCTCGGTCCATTGCATACGAATTCCACCTCACTTTGTCCAGATATGACTGGATGAAACGAGAAATATCCGTTTTATTTTTTTTTTGGCTTACTATATCCCAGATATTACTACAGACTCTGTGTTTGTGTTTTCTGGATATTATCGATGGATTATATTGTTTTGAATGTTTTTATCAGGGAACATTTAATTTTGTGCTGGGAAACACTAATTGGTTCCACATGGAGACACCAGTCTACACATTCGTATTTTCTAGGGAGAAAGCTAGAATAACTGCGGTAAACAAACATGATGTTTCTGTTTGTATAGATGACATTTTATGCACTGGCTTAAGGAAAAGACTTTGTTTTACTCCAAAACCATTTTTACTGCAATTTTCCCGGTTCATTGCATACGAATTCCACCAAACTTAGTCCGGATATGACTGGATGAAACCAGAAATATCCGGTTGTGTTTTGGCTAAATCAATCCCAGATATTGGGATGGACTCTGTGTTTGTGTTTTCCGGATATTATAAACGGTTTTTATGGTTTTGCATGTTTTTTATCAGGGAACAAATTAATTTTGTACCTTAAAAACACTAATTGGTTCCACACGGAGACACCAGCTCTACACATTTGTATTTTCTAGGGAGAAAGCTAGTGGAACTGAGGCAAACAAACATGATATTTCTGTTTGTATACATGACATTTTATGCACTTGCATAATGAAAAAAACTTTGCTTTTCTCCAAAACCATTTTTACTGCGATTTTCCCGGTTCGTTGCATACGAATTCCACCTCGCTTTGTCCGGATATGACTGGATGAAACCAGAAATATCCGGTTGTGTTTTGGCTTACTACAACCCAGATATTGTGAAAGCCTCTGTGTTTATGTTTTCCGGATATTATCAACGGAATTCATCTTTTTGCATGTTATTCATCAGGGAACATTTAATTTTGTGCTGGGAAACACTAATTGGTTCCACATGGAGACACCAGCTCTACACATTCGTATTTTCTAGGGAGAAAGCTAGAGGAACTGCGGCAAACAAACATGATATTTCTGTTTGTATAGATGACATTTTATGCACTTGCGATGGAAAAGACTTTTTGCCTTTCTCTAAAACCATTTTTACTGTGATTTTGTTGGTCCATTGCATACGAATTCCAACCCACTTTGTCCGGATATGACTGGATGAAACCAGAAATATCCGGTTGTGTTTTGGCTTACTACAACCCAGATATTGTGAAAGCTTCTGTATTTGTGTTCTCCGGATATTATGAATGGATTTTATGGTTTTGCATGTTTTTTATCAGGGAACATTTAATTTTGTACCATAGAAACACTAATTGGTTCCACACGGAGACACCAGCTCTACACATTTGTATTTTCTAGGGAGAAAGCTAGAGGAACTGCGGCAAACAAACATGATATTTCTGTTTGTATAGATGATATTTTATGCACTTTCCTAACAAAAAGACTTTACTTTTCTCCAAAACCATTTTTACTGTGATTTTCTCAGTCCATTGCATACGAATTCCACCTCACTTTGTCCGGATATGACTGGATGAAACCAGAAATATCCGTTTTATTTTTTTTTTGGCTTACTATATCCCAGATATTACTACAGACTCTGTGTTTGTGTTTTCTGGATATTATCGATGGATTATATTGTTTTGAATGTTTTTATCAGGGAACATTTAATTTTGTGCTGGGAAACACTAATTGGTTCCACATGGAGACACCAGTCTACACATTCGTATTTTCTAGGGAGAAAGCTAGAATAACTGCGGTAAACAAACATGATGTTTCTGTTTGTATAGGTGACATTTTATGCACTGGCTTAAGGAAAAGACTTTGTTTTACTCCAAAATCATTTTTACTGCGATTTTCCCGGTTCATTGCATACGAATTCCACCTCGCTTTGTCCGGATATGACTGGCTGAAACCAGAAATATCCGGTTGTGTTTTGGCTAACTCAATCCCAGATATTGTGAAAGCTTCTGTATTTGTGTTCTCCGGATATTATGAACGGATTTTATTGTTTTGAATGTTTTTATCAGGGAACATTTAATTTTGTACCGTAGAAACACTAATTGGTTCCACATGGAGACACCAGTAACACATTCCTCTGTTCTAGGGAGAAAGCTTGAGGAACTGCAAATCGATATGATATGTCTGTTTGTATAGATGACATTTTATGCACTTGCGATGGAAAAGACTTTTTGCCTTTCTCTAAAACCATTTTTACTGTGATTTTGTTGGTCCATTGCATACGAATTCCAACCCACTTTGTCCGGATATGACTGGATGAAACCAGAAATATCCGGTTGTGTTTTGGCTAACTCAATCCCAGATATTGCAACGGACTCTGTGTTTGTGTTTTCTGGACATTATCAATGGACTTTATTGTTTTGAATGTTTTTATCAGGGAACATTTAATTTTGTACCTTAGAAACACTAATAGGTTCAACATGGAGACACCAGTATACACATTCGTATGTACTAGGGAGAAAGTTAGAGGAACTGCGGCAAACAAACATGATATTTCTGTTTGTATACATGACATTTTATGCACTTGCATAACAAAAAAAACTTTGCTTTTCTCCAAAACCATTTTTACTGTGATTTTCTCGGTCCATTGCATATGAATTCCACCTCGCTTTGTCCGGATATGACTGTATGAAACCAGAAATATCTGGTTGTGTTTTGGCTTACTACAACCCAGATATTGTGAAAGCCTCTGTGTTTATGTTTTCCGGATATTATCAACGGAATTTATGTTTTTGCATGTTATGTATCAGGGAACATTTAATTTTGTGCTGGGAAACACTAATTGTTTCCACATGGAGACACCAGCTCTACACATTCGTATTTTCTAGGGAGAAAGCTAGAGGAACTGCGGCAAACAAACATGATATTTCTGTTTGTATAGATGACATTTTATGCACTTTCCTAAAGAAAAGACTTTGCTTTTCTCCAAAACCATTTTTCCTGTGATATTCTCGATCCATTACATATGAATTCCACCCCACTTTGTCCGGATATGAGTGGATGAAACCAGAAATATCCGGTTGTGTTTTGTCTTACTATATCCCAGATATTGCTACAGCCTCAGTGTCTGTGTTTTCTGGATATTATGGATGGATTTTATTGTTTTGAATGTTTTTATCAGGGAACATTTAATTTTGTACCGTAGAAACCCTAATTGGTTCCACATGGAGACACCAGTAACACATTCCTATGTTCTAGGGAGAAAGCTTGAGGAACTGCAAATCGATATGATATGTCTGTTTGTATAGATGACATTTTATGCACTTGCGATGGAAAAGACTTTTTGCCTTTCTCTAAAACCATTTTTACTGTGATTTTGTTGGTCCATTGCATACGAATTCCAACCCACTTTGTCCGGATATGACTGGATGAAACCAGAAATATCCGGTTGTGTTTTGGCTAACTCAATCCCAGATATTGTGAAAGCTTCTGTATTTGTGTTCTCCGGATATTATGAACGGATTTTATGGTTTTGCATGTTTTTTATCAGGGAACATTTAATTTTGTACCGTAGAAACACTAATTGGTTCCACACGGAGACACCAGCTCTACACATTTGTATTTTCTAGGGAGAAAGCTGGAGGAACTGCGGCAAACAAACATGATATTTCTGTTTGTATAGATGACATTTTATGCACTTTCCTAAGAAAAAGACTTTACTTTTCTCCAAAACCATTTTTACTGTGATTTTCTCGGTCCATTGCATACGAATTCCACCTCACTTTGTCCGGATATGACTGGATGAAACCAGAAATATCCGTTTTCTTTTTTTTTTGGCTTACTATATCCCAGATATTACTACAGACTCTGTGTTTGTGTTTTCTGGATATTATCGATGGATTATATTGTTTTGAATGTTTTTATCAGGGAACATTTAATTTTGTGCTGGGAAACACTAATTGGTTCCACATGGAGACACCAGTCTACACAATCGTATTTTCTAGGGAGAAAGCTAGAATAACTGCGGTAAACAAACATGATGTTTCTGTTTCTATAGATGACATTTTATGCACTGGCTTAAGGAAAAGACTTTGTTTTACTCCAAAACCATTTTTACTGCGATTTTCCCGGTTCATTGCATACGAATTCCACCAAACTTAGTCCGGATATGACTGGATGAAACCAGAAATATCCGGTTGTGTTTTGGCTAACTCAATCCCAGATATTGTGAAAGCTTCTGTATTGGTGTTTTCCGGATAATATCAACGGATTTATGGTTTTGCATGTTTTTTATCAGGGAACATTTAATTTTGTACCTTAGAAACACTAATAGGTTCAACATGGAGACACCAGTCTACACATTCGTATTTTCTAGGGAGAAAGTTAGAGGAACTGCGGCAAACAAACATGATATTTCTGTTTGTATACATGACATTTTATGCACTTGCATAACGAAAAAAACTTTGCTTTTCTCCAAAACCATTTTTACTGTGATTTTCTCGGTCCATTGCATACGAATTCCACCTCGCTTTCTCCGGATATGACTGGATGAAACCAGAAATATCCGGTTGTGTTTTGGCTTACTACAACCCAGATATTGTGAAAGCCTCTGTGTTTATGTTTTCCGGATACTATCAACGGAATTTATGTTTTTGCATGTTATTTATCAGGGAACATTTAATTTTGTGCTGGGAAACACTAATAGGTTCCACATGGAGACACCAGCTCTACACATTCGTATTTTCTAGGGAGAAAGCTAGAGGAACTGCGGCAAACAAACATGATATTTCTGTTTGTATAGATGACATTTTATGCACTTTCCTAAAGAAAAGACTTTGCTTTTCTCCAAAACCATTTTTCCTGTGATATTCTCGATCCATTACATATGAATTCCACCCCACTTTGTCCGGATATGACTGGATGAAACCAGAAATATCCGGTTGTGTTTTGTCTTACTATATCCCAGATATTGCTACAGCCTCAGTGTCTGTGTTTTCTGGATATTATCGATGGATTTTATTGTTTTGAATGTTTTTATCAGGGAAACTTTAATTTTGTACCGTAGAAATACAATTTGGTTCCACATGGAGACACCAGTAACACATTCCTATGTTCTAGGGAGAAAGCTTGAGGAACTGCAAATCGATATGATATGTCTGTTTGTATAGATGACATTTTATGCACTTGCGATGGAAAAGACTTTTTGCCTTTCTCTAAAACCATTTTTACTGTGATTTTGTTGGTCCATTGCATACGAATTCCAACCCACTTTGTCCGGATATGACTGGATGAAACCAGAAATATCCGGTTGTGTTTTGGCTAACTCAATCCCAGATATTGTGAAAGCTTCTGTATTTGTGTTCTCCGGATATTATGAACGGATTTTATGGTTTTGCATGTTTTTTATCAGGGAACATTTAATTTTGTACCGTAGAAACACTAATTGGTTCCACACGGAGACACCAGCTCTACACATTTGTAATTTCTAGGGAGAAAGCTAGAGGAACTGCGGCAAACAAACATGATATTTCTGTTTGTATAGATGACATTTTATGCACTTTCCTAAGAAAAAGACTTTACTTTTCTCCAAAACCATTTTTACTGTGATTTTCTCGGTCCATTGCATACGAATTCCACCTCACTTTGTCCGGATATGACTGGATGAAACCAGAAATATCCGTTTTCTTTTTTTTGGCTTACTATATCCCAGATATTACTACAGACTCTGTGTTTGTGTTTTCTGGATATTATCGATGGATTATATTGTTTTCAATGTTTTTATCAGGGAACATTTAATTTTGTGCTGGGAAACACTAATTGGTTCCACATGGAGACACCAGTCTACACATTCGTATTTTCTAGGGAGAAAGCTAGAATAACTGCGGTAAACAAACATGATGTTTCTGTTTGTATAGATGACATTTTATGCACTGGCTTAAGGAAAAGACTTTGTTTTACTCCAAAACCATTTTTACTGCGATTTTCCCGGTTCATTGCATACGAATTCCACCAAACTTAGTCCGGATATGACTGGATGAAACCAGAAATATCCGGTTGTGTTTTGGCCAACTCAATCCCAGATATTGTGAAAGCTTCTGTATTGGTGTTTTCCGGATATTATCAACGGATATTATGGTTTTGCATGTTTTTTATCAGGGAACATTTAATTTTGTACCTTAGAAACACTAATAGGTTCAACATGGAGACACCAGTCTACACATTTGTATGTTCTAGGGAGAAAGTTAGAGGAACTGCGGCAAACAAACATGATATTTCTGTTTGTATACATGACATTTTATGCACTTGCATAATGAAAAAAACTTTGCTTTTCTCCAAAACCATTTTTACTGTGATTTTCTCGGTCCATTGCCTATGAATTCCAGCTCGCTTTGTTCGGATATGACTGGATGAAACCAGAAATATCTGGTTGTGTTTTGGCTTACTACAACCCAGATATTGTGAAAGCCTCTGTGTTTATGTTTTCCGGATATTATCAACGGAATTTATGTTTTTGCATGTTATGTATCAGGGAACATTTAATTTTGTGCTGGGAAACACTAATTGTTTCCACATGGAGACACCAGCTCTACACATTCGTATTTTCTAGGGAGAAAGCTAGAGGAACTGCGGCAAACAAACATGATATTTCTGTTTGTATAGATGACATTTTATGCACTTTCCTAAAGAAAAGACTTTGCTTTTCTCCAAAACCATTTTTCCTGTGATATTCTCGATCCATTACATATGAATTCCACCCCACTTTGTCCGGATATGAGTGGATGAAACCAGAAATATCCGGTTGTGTTTTGTCTTACTATATCCCAGATATTGCTACAGCCTCAGTGTCTGTGTTTTCTGGATATTATCGATGGATTTTATTGTTTTGAATGTTTTTATCAGGGAACATTTAATTTTGTACCGTAGAAACCCTAATTGGTTCCACATGGAGACACCAGTAACACATTCCTATGTTCTAGGGAGAAAGCTTGAGGAACTGCAAATCGATATGATATGTCTGTTTGTATAGATGACATTTTATGCACTTGCGATGGAAAAGACTTTTTGCCTTTCTCTAAAACCATTTTTACTGTGATTTTGTTGGTCCATTGCATACGAATTCCAACCCACTTTGTCCGGATATGACTGGATGAAACCAGAAATATCCGGTTGTGTTTTGGCTCACGCAATCCCAGATATTGTGAAAGCTTCTGTATTTGTGTTCTCCGGATATTATGAACGGATTTTATGGTTTTGCATGTTTTTTATCAGGGAACATTTAATTTTGTACCGTAGAAACACTAATTGGTTCCACACGGAGACACCAGCTCTACACATTTGTATTTTCTAGGGAGAAAGCTAGAGGAACTGCGGCAAACAAACATGATATTTCTGTTTGTATAGATGACATTTTATGCACTTTCCTAAGAAAAAGACTTTACTTTTCTCCAAAACCATTTTTACTGTGATTTTCTCGGTCCATTGCATACGAATTCCACCTCACTTTGTCCGGATATGACTGGATGAAACCAGAAATATCCGTTTTCTTTTTTTTTGGCTTACTATATCCCAGATATTACTACAGACTCTGTGTTTGTGTTTTCTGGATATTATCGATGGATTATATTGTTTTCAATGTTTTTATCAGGGAACATTTAATTTTGTGCTGGGAAACACTAATTGGTTCCACATGGAGACACCAGTCTACACATTCGTATTTTCTAGGGAGAAAGCTAGAATAACTGCGGTAAACAAACATGATGTTTCTGTTTGTATAGATGACATTTTATGCACTGGCTTAAGGAAAAGACTTTGTTTTACTCCAAAACCATTTTTACTGCGATTTTCCCGGTTCATTGCATACGAATTCCACCAACCTTAGTCCGGATATGACTGGATGAAACCAGAAATATCCGGTTGTGTTTTGGCTAACTCAATCCCAGATATTGTGAAAGCTTCTGTATTGGTGTTTTCCGGATATTATCAACGGATTTTATGGTTTTGCATGTTTTTTATCAGGGAACATTTAATTTTGTACCTTAGAAACACTAATAGGTTCAACATGGAGACACCAGTCTACACATTCGTATGTTCTAGGGAGAAAGTTAGAGGAACTGCGGCAAACAAACATGATATTTCTGTTTGTATACATGACATTTTATGCACTTGCATAACGAAAAAATCTTTGCTTTTCTCCAAAACCATTTTTACTGTGATTTTCTTGGTCCATTGCATACGAATTCCACCTCGCTTTGTCCGGATATGACTGGATGAAACCAGAAATATCCGGTTGTGTTTTGGCTTACTACAACCCAGATATTGTGAAAGCCTCTGTGTTTATGTTTTCCGGATATTATCAACGGAATTTATGTTTTTGCATGTTATTTATCAGGGAACATTTAATTTTGTGCTGGGAAACACTAATTGGTTCCACATGGAGACACCAGGTCTACACATTCGTATTTTCTAGGGAGAAAGCTAGAGGAACTGCGGCAAACAAACATGATATTTCTGTTTGTATAGATGACATTTTATGCACTTTCCTAAAGAAAAGACTTTGCTTTTCTCCAAAACCATTTTTCCTGTGATATTCTCGATCCATTACATATGAATTCCACCCCACTTTGTCCGGATATGAGTGGATGAAACCAGAAATATCCGGTTGTGTTTTGTCTTACTATATCCCAGATATTGCTACAGCCTCAGTGTCTGTGTTTTCTGGATATTATGGATGGATTTTATTGTTTTGAATGTTTTTATCAGGGAACATTTAATTTTGTACCGTAGAAACCCTAATTGGTTCCACATGGAGACACCAGTAACACATTCCTATGTTCTAGGGAGAAAGCTTGAGGAACTGCAAATCGATATGATATGTCTGTTTGTATAGATGACATTTTATGCACTTGCGATGGAAAAGACTTTTTGCCTTTCTCTAAAACCATTTTTACTGTGATTTTGTTGGTCCATTGCATACGAATTCCAACCCACTTTGTCCGGATATGACTGGATGAAACCAGAAATATCCGGTTGTGTTTTGGCTAACTCAATCCCAGATATTGTGAAAGCTTCTGTATTTGTGTTCTCCGGATATTATGAACGGATTTTATGGTTTTGCATGTTTTTTATCAGGGAACATTTAATTTTGTACCGTAGAAACACTAATTGGTTCCACACGGAGACACCAGCTCTACACATTTGTATTTTCTAGGGAGAAAGCTAGAGGAACTGCGGCAAACAAACATGATATTTCTGTTTGTATAGATGACATTTTATGCACTTTCCTAAGAAAAAGACTTTACTTTTCTCCAAAACCATTTTTACTGTGATTTTCTCGGTCCATTGCATACGAATTCCACCTCACTTTGTCCGGATATGACTGGATGAAACCAGAAATACCCGTTTTCTTTTTTTTTTGGCTTACTATATCCCAGATATTACTACAGACTCTGTGTTTGTGTTTTCTGGATATTATCGATGGATTATATTGTTTTGAATGTTTTTATCAGGGAACATTTAATTTTGTGCTGGGAAACACTAATTGGTTCCACATGGAGACACCAGTCTACACAATCGTATTTTCTAGGGAGAAAGCTAGAATAACTGCGGTAAACAAACATGATGTTTCTGTTTCTATAGATGACATTTTATGCACTGGCTTAAGGAAAAGACTTTGTTTTACTCCAAAACCATTTTTACTGCGATTTTCCCGGTTCATTGCATACGAATTCCACCAACCTTAGTCCGGATATGACTGGATGAAACCAGAAATATCCGGTTGTGTTTTGGCTAACTCAATCCCAGATATTGCAACGGACTCTGTGTTTGTGTTTTCTGGACATTATCAACGGACTTTATTGTTTTGAATGTTTTTATCAGGGAACATTTAATTTTGTACCTTAGAAACACTAATAGGTTCAACATGGAGACACCAGTCTACACATTCGTATGTTCTAGGGAGAAAGTTAGAGGAACTGCGGCAAACAAACATGATATTTCTGTTTGTATACATGACATTTTATGCACTTGCATAACGAAAAAAACTTTGCTTTTCTCCAAAACCATTTTTACTGTGATTTTCTCGGTCCATTGCATACGAATTCCACCTCGCTTTGTCCGGATATGACTGGATGAAACCAGAAATATCCGGTTGTGTTTTGGCTTACTACAACCCAGATATTGTGAAAGCCTCTGTGTTTATGTTTTCCAGATATTATCAACGGAATTTATGTTTTTGCATGTTATTTATCAGGGAACATTTAATTTTGTGCTGGGAAACACTAATTGGTTCCACATGGAGACACCAGCTCTACACATTCGTATTTTCTAGGGAGAAAGCTAGAGGAACTGCGGCAAACAAACATGATATTTCTGTTTGTATAGATGACATTTTATGCACTTTCCTAAAGAAAAGACTTTGCTTTTCTCCAAAACCATTTTTCCTGTGATATTCTCGATCCATTACATATGAATTCCACCCCACTTTGTCCGGATATGAGTGGATGAAACCAGAAATATCCGGTTGTGTTTTGTCTTACTATATCCCAGATATTGCTACAGCCTCAGTGTCTGTGTTTTCTGGATATTATGGATGGATTTTATTGTTTTGAATGTTTTTATCAGGGAACATTTAATTTTGTACCATAGAAACACTAATTGGTTCCACATGGAGACACCAGTAACACATTCCTATGTTCTAGGGAGAAAGCTTGAGGAACTGCAAATCGATATGATATGTCTGTATAGATGACATTTTATGCACTTGCGATGGAAAAGACTTTTTGCCTTTCTCTAAAACCATTTTTACTGTGATTTTGTTGGTCCATTGCATACGAATTCCAACCCACTTTGTCCGGATATGACTGGATTAAACCAGAAATATCCGGTTGTGTTTTGGCTAACTCAATCCCAGATATTGTGAAAGCTTCTGTATTTGTTTTCTCTGGATATTATGAACGGATTTTATGGTTTTGCATGTTTTTTATCAGGGAACATTTAATTTTGTACCGTAGAAACACTAATTGGTTCCACACGGAGACACCAGCTCTACACATTTGTATTTTCTAGGGAGAAAGCTAGAGGAACTACGGCAAACAAACATGATATTTCTGCTTGTATAGATGACATTTTATGCACTTTCCTAAGAAAAAGACTTTACTTTTCTCCAAAACCATTTTTACTGTGATTTTCTCGGTCCATTGCATACAAATTCCACCTCACTTTGTCCGGATATGACTGGATGAAACCAGAAATATCCGTTTTCTTTTTTTTTGGCTTACTATATCCCAGATATTACTACACACTGTGTTTGTGTTTTCTGGATATTATCGATGGATTATATTGTTTTGAATGTTTTTATCAGGGAACACTTAATTTTGTGCTGGGAAACACTAATTGGTTCCACATGGAGACACCAGTCTACACATTCGTATTTTCTAGGGAGAAAGCTAGAATAACTGCGGTAAACAAACATGATGTTTCTGTTTGTATAGATGACATTTTATGCACTGGCTTAAGGAAAAGACTTTGTTTTACTCCAAAACCATTTTTACTGCGATTTTCCCGGTTCATTGCATACGAATTCCACCAAACTTAGTCCGGATATGACTGGATGAAACCAGAAATATCCGGTTGTGTTTTGGCTAACTCAATCCCAGATATTGCGACGGACTCTGTGTTTGTGTTTTCTGGACATTATCAACGGACTTTATTGTTTTGAATGTTTTTATCAGGGAACATTTAATTTGTACCTTAGAAACACTAATAGGTTCAACATGGAGACACCAGTCTACACATTCGTATGTTCTAGGGAGAAAGTTAGAGGAACTGCGGCAAACAAACATGATATTTCTGTTTGTATACATGACATTTTATGCACTTTCCTAAAGAAAAGACTTTGCTTTTCTCCAAAACCATTTTTACTGTGATTTTCTCGGTCCATTGCATACGAATTCCACCTCGCTTTGTCCGGATATGACTGGATGAAACCAGAAATATCCGGTTGTGTTTTGGCTTACTACAACCCAGATATTGTGAAAGCCTCTGTGTTTATGTTTTCCGGATATTATCAACGGAATTTATGTTTTTGCATGTTATTTATCAGGGAACATTTAATTTTGTGCTGGGAAACACTAATTGGTTCCACATGGAGACACCAGCTCTACACATTCGTATTTTCTAGGGAGAAAGCTAGAGGAACTGCGGCAAACAAACATGATATTTCTGTTTGTATAGATGACATTTTATGCACTTTCCTAAAGAAAAGACTTTGCTTTTCTCCAAAACCATTTTTCCTGTGATATTCTCCATCCATTACATATGAATTCCACCCCACTTTGTCCGGATATGACTGGATGAAACCAGAAATATCCGGTTGTGTTTTGTCTTACTATATCCCAGATATTGCTACAGCCTCAGTGTCTGTGTTTTCTGGATATTATCGATGGCTTTTATTGTTTTGAATGTTTTTATCAGGGAACATTTAATTTTGTACCGTAGAAACACTAATTGGTTCCACATGGAGACACCAGTAACACATTCCTATGTTCTAGGGAGAAAGCTTGAGGAACTGCAAATCGATATGATATGTCTGTTTGTATAGATGACATTTTATGCACTTGCGATGGAAAAGACTTTTTGCCTTTCTCTAAAACCATTTTTACTGTGATTTTGTTGGTCCATTGCATACGAATTCCAACCCACTTTGTCCGGATATGACTGGATGAAACCAGAAATATCCGGTTGTGTTTTGGCTAACTCAATCCCAGATATTGTGAAATCTTCTGTATTTGTGTTTTCCGGATATTATGAATGGATTTTATGGTTTTGCATGTTTTTTATCAGGGAACATTTAATTTTGTACCGTAGAAACACTAATTGGTTCCACACGGAGACACCAGCTCTACACATTCGTATTTTCTAGGGAGAAATCTAGAGGAACTGCGGCAAACAAACATGATATTTCTGTTTGTATAGATGACATTTTATGCACTTTCCTAAGAAAAAGACTTTACTTTTCTCCAAAACCATTTTTACTGTGATTTTCTCGGTCCATTTCATACGAATTCCACCTCACTTTGTCCGGATATGAGTGGATGAAACCAGAAATATCCGTTTTCTTTTTTTTTTGGCTTACTATATCCCAGATATTACTACACTCTGTGTTTGTGTTTTCTGGATATTATCGATGGATTATATTGTTTTGAATGTTTTTATCAGGGAACACTTAATTTTGTGCTGGGAAACACTAATTGGTTCCACATGGAGACACCAGTCTACACATTCGTATTTTCTAGGGAGAAAGCTAGAATAACTGCGGTAAACAAACATGATGTTTCTGTTTGTATAGATGACATTTTATGCACTGGCTTAAGGAAAAGACTTTGTTTTACTCCAAAACCATTTTTACTGCGATTTTCCCGGTTCATTGCATACGAATTCCACCAAACTTAGTCCGGATATGACTGGATGAAACCAGAAATATCCGGTTGTGTTTTGGCTAACTCAATCCCAGATATTGTGAAAGCTTCTGTATTGGTGTTTTCCGGATATTATCAATGGATTTAATGGATTTGCATGTTTTTTATCAGGGAACATTTAATTTTGTACCTTAGAAACACTAATAGGTTCAACATGGAGACACCAGTCTACACATTCGTATGTTCTAGGGAGAAAGTTAGAGGAACTGCGGCAAACAAACATGATATTTCTGTTTGTATAGATGACATTTTATGCACTTTCCTAAAGAAAAGACTTTGCTTTTCTCCAAAACCATTTTTCCTGTGATATTCTCGATCCATTACATATGAATTCCACCCCACTTTGTCCAGATATGAGTGGATGAACCAGAAATATCCGGTTGTGTTTTGTCTTACTATATCGTAGATATTGCTACAGCCTCAGTGTCTGTGTTTTCTGGATATTATCGATGGATTTTATTGTTTTGAATGTTTTTATCAGGGAACCTTTAATTTTGTACCGTAGAAATACAATTTGGTTCCACATGGAGACACTAGTAACACATTCCTATGTTCTAGGGAGAATGCTTGAGGAACTACAAATCGATATGATATGTCTGTTTGTATAGATGACATTTTATGCACTTGTGATGGAAAAGACTTTTTGCCTTTCTCTAAAACCATTTTTACTGTGATTTTGTTGGTTTATTGCATACGAATCCCAACCCACTTTGTCCGGATATGACTGGATGAAACCAGAAATATCCGGTTGTGTTTTGGCTTACTACAACCCAGATATTGTGAAAGCTTCTGTGTTTATGTTTCCGGATATTATCAACGGAATTTATGTTTTTGCATGTTATTTATCAGGGAACATTTAATTTTGTGCTGGGAAACACTAATTAGTTCCACACGGAGACACCAGCTCTACACATTTGTATTTTCTAGGGAGAAAGCTAGAGGAACTGCGGCAAACAAACATGATATTTCTGTTTGTATAGATGACATTTTATGCACTTTTCTAACAAAAAGACTTTACTTTTCTCAAAAACCATTTTTACTGTGATTTTCTCGGTCCATTGCATATGAATTCCACCTCACATTGTCCGGATATGACTGGATGAAACCAGAAATATCCGTTTTCTTTTTTTTGGCTTACTATATCCCAGATATTACTACAGACTCTGTGTTTGTGTTTTCTGGATATTATCGATGGATTATATTGTTTTGAATGTTTTTATCAGGCAACACTTAATTTTGTGCTGGGAATCACTAATTGGTTCCACATGGAGACACCAGCTCTACACATTCGTATTTTCTAGGGAGAAAGCTAGAGGAACTGCGGCAAACAAACATGATATTTCTGTTTGTATACATGACATTTTATGCACTTTCCTAAAGAAAAGACTTTGCTTTTCTCCAAAACCATTTTTCCTGTGATATTCTCGATCCATTACATATGAATTCCACCCCATTTTGTCCGGATATGAGTGGATGAAACCAGAAATATCCGGTTGTGTTTTGTCTTACTATATCCCAGATATTGCTACAGCCTCAGTGTCTGTGTTTTCTGGATATTATCGATGGATTTTATTGTTTTGAATGTTTTTATCAGGGAACAATTAATTTTGTACCGTAGAAACACTAATTGGTTCCACATGGAGACACCAGTAACACATTCCTATGTTCTAGGGAGAAAGCTTGAGGAACTGCAAATCGATATGGTATGTCTGTTTGTATAGATGACATTTTATGCACTTGCGATGGAAAAGACATTTTGCCTTTCTCTAAAACCATTTTTACTGTGATTTTGTTGGTCCATTGCATACGAATTCCAACCCACTTTGTCCGGATATGACTGGATGAAACCAGAAATATCCGGTTGTGTTTTGGCTAACTCAATCCCAGATATTGTGAAAGCTTCTGTATTTGTGTTCTCCGGATATTATGAACGGATTTTATGGTTTTGCATGTTTTTTATCAGGGAACATTTAATTTTGTACCGTAGAAACACTAATTGGTTCCACACGGAGACACCAGCTCTACACATTCGTATTTTCTAGGGAGAAAGCTAGAGGAACTGCGGCAAACAAACATGATATTTCTGTTTGTATAGATGACATTTTATGCACTTTCCTAAGAAAAAGACTTTACTTTTCTCCAAAACCATTTTTACTGTGATTTTCTCGGTCCATTGCATACGAATTCCACCTCACTTTGTCCGAATATGACTGGATGAAACCAGAAATATCTGTTTTATTTTTTTTTTGGCTTACTATATCCCAGATATTACTACAGACTCTGTGTTTGTGTTTTCTGGATATTATCGATGGATTATATTGTTTTGAATGTTTTTATCAGGGAACATTTAATTTTGTGCTGGGAAACACTAATTGGTTCCACATGGAGACACCAGTCTACACATTTGTAATTTCTAGGGAGAAAGCTAGAATAACTGCGGTAAACAAACATGATGTTTCTGTGTGTATAGATGACATTTTATGCACTGGCTTAAGGAAAAGACTTTGTTTTACTCCAAAACCATTTTTACTGCGATTTTCCTGGTTCATTGCATACGAATTCCACCAAACTTAGTCCGGATATGACTGGATGAAACCAGAAATATCCGGTTGTGTTTTGGCTAACTCAATCCCAGATATTGCGACGGACTCTGTGTTTGTGTTTTCTGGACATTATCAACGGACTTTATTGTTTTGAATGTTTTTATCAGGGAACATTTAATTTTGTACCTTAGAAACACTAATAGGTTCAACATGGAGACACCAGTCTACACATTCGTATGTTCTAGGGAGAAAGTTAGAGGAACTGCGGCAAACAAACATGATATTTCTGTTTGTATACATGACATTTTATGCACTTGCATAACGAAAAAAACTTTGCTTTTCTCCAAAACCATTTTTACTGTGATTTTCTCGGTCCACTGCATACGAATTCCACCTCGCTTTGTCCGGATATGACTGGATGAAACCAGAAATATCCGGTTGTGTTTTGGCTTACTACAACCCAGATATTGTGAAAGCCTCTGTGTTTATGTTTTCCGGATACTATCAACGGAATTTATGTTTTTGCATGTTATTTATCAGGGAACATTTAATTTTGTGCTGGGAAACACTAATTGGTTCCACATGGAGACACCAGCTCTACACATTCATATTTTCTAGGGAGAAAGCTAGAGGAACTGCGGCAAACAAACATGATATTTCTGTTTGTATAGATGACATTTTATGCACTTTCCTAAAGAAAAGACTTTGCTTTTCTCCAAAACCATTTTTCCTGTGATTTTCTCGATCCATTACATATGAATTCCACCCCACTTTGTCCGGATATGAGTGGATGAAACCAGAAATATCCGGTTGTGTTTTGTCTTACTATATCCCAGATATTGCTACAGCCTCAGTGTCTGTGTTTTCTGGATATTATCGATGGATTTTATTGTTTTGAATGTTTTTATCAGGGAACATTTAATTTTGTACCGTAGAAACACTAATTGGTTCCCCATGGAGACACCAGTAACACATTCCTATGTTCTAGGGAGAAAGCTTGAGGAACTGCAAATCGATATGATATGTCTGTTTGTATAGATGACATTTTATGCACTTGCGATGGAAAAGACTTTTTGCCTTTCTCTAAAACCATTTTTACTGCGATTTTGTTGGTCCATTGCATACGAATTCCAACCCACTTTGTCCGAATATGACTGGATGAAACCAGAAATATCCGGTTGTGTTTTGGCTAACTCAATCCCAGATATTGTGAAAGCTTCTGTATTTGTGTTCTCCGGATATTATGAACGGATTTTATGGTTTTGCATGTTTTTCATCAGGGAACATTTAATTTTGTGCTGGGAAACACTAATTGGTTCCACATGGAGACACCAGCTCTACGCATTCGTATTTTCTAGGGAGAAAGCTAGAATAACTGCGGTAAAGAAACATAATGTTTCTGTTTGTATAGATGACATTTTATGCACTGGCTTAAGGAAAAGACTTTGTTTTACTCCAAAACCATTTTTACTGCGATTTTCCCGGTTCATTGCCTACGAATTCCACCAACCTTAGTCCGGATATGACTGGATGAAACCAGAAATATCCGGTTGTGTTTTGGCTAACTCAATCCCAGATATTGCGACGGACTCTGTGTTTGTGTTTTCTGGACATTATCAATGGACTTTATTGTTTTGAATGTTTTTATCAGGGAACATTTAATTTTGTACCTTAGAAACACTAATAGGTTCAACATGGAGACACCAGTATACACATTCGTATGTTCTAGGGAGAAAGCTAGAGGAACTGTGGCAAACAAACATGATATTTCTGTTTGTATACATGACATTTTATGCACTTGCATAACGAAAAAAACTTTGCTTTTCTCCAAAACCATTTTTACTGTGATTTTCTCGGTCCATTGCATACGAATTCCACCAAACTTAGTCCTGATATGACTGGATGAAACCAGAAATATCCGGTTGTGTTTTGGCTTACTACAACCCAGATATTGTGAAAGCCTCTGTGTTTATGTGTTCCGGATATTATCAATGGAATTTATGTTTTTGCATGTTATTTATCAGGGAACATTTAATTTTGTGCTGGGAAACACTAATTGGTTCCACATGGAGACACCAGCTCTACACATTCGTATTTTCTAGGGAGAAAGCTAGAGGAACTGCGGCAAACAAACATGATATTTCTGTTTGTATAGATGACATTTTATGCACTTTCCTAAAGAAAAGACTTTGCTTTTCTCCAAAACCATTTTTCCTGTGATATTCTCGATCCATTACATATGAATTCCACCCCACTTTGTCCGGATATGAGTGGATGAAACCAGAAATATCCGGTTGTGTTTTGTCTTACTATATCCCAGATATTGCTACAGCCTCAGTGTCTGTGTTTTCTGGATATTATCGATGGATTTTATTGTTTTGAATGTTTTTATCAGGGAACATTTAATTTTGTACCGTAGAAACACTAATTGGTTCCAAATGGAGACACCAGTAACACATTCCTATGTTCTAGGGAGAAAGCTTGAGGAACTGCAAATCGATATGGTATGTCTGTTTGTATAGATGACATTTTATGCACTTGCGATGGAAAAGACTTTTTGCCTTTCTCTAAAACCATTTTTACTGTGATTTTGTTGGTCCATTGCATACGAATTCCAACCCACTTTGTCCGGATATGACTGGATGAAACCAGAAATATCCGGTTGTGTTTTGGCTAACTCAATCCCAGATATTGTGAAAGCTTCTGTATTTGTGTTCTCCGGATATTATGAACGGATTTTATGGTTTTGCATGTTTTTTATCAGGGAACATTTAATTTTGTACCGTAGAAACACTAATTGGTTCCACACGGAGACACCAGCTCTACACATTCGTATTTTCTAGGGAGAAAGCTAGAGGAACTGCGGCAAACAAACATGATATTTCTGTTTGTATAGATGACATTTTATGCACTTTCCTAAGAAAAAGACTTTACTTTTCTCCAAAACCATTTTTACTGTGATTTTCTCGGTCCATTGCATACGAATTCCACCTCACTTTGTCCGAATATGACTGGATGAAACCAGAAATATCTGTTTTATTTTTTTTTTGGCTTACTATATCCCAGATATTACTACAGACTCTGTGTTTGTGTTTTCTGGATATTATCGATGGATTATATTGTTTTGAATGTTTTTATCAGGGAACATTTAATTTTGTGCTGGGAAACACTAATTGGTTCCACATGGAGACACCAGTCTACACATTCGTAATTTCTAGGGAGAAAGCTAGAATAACTGCGGTAAACAAACATGATATTTCTGTTTGTATAGATGACATTTTATGCACTGGCTTAAGGAAAAGACTTTGTTTTACTCCAAAACCATTTTTACTGCGATTTTCCTGGTTCATTGCATACGAATTCTACCAAACTTAGTCCGGATATGACTGGATGAAACCAGAAATATCCGGTTGTGTTTTGGCTAACTCAATCCCAGATATTGCGACGGACTCTGTGTTTGTGATTTCTGGACATTATCAACGGACTTTATTGTTTTGAATGTTTTTATCAGGGAACATTTAATTTTGTGCTGGGAAACACTAATTGGTTCCACATGGAGACACCAGCTCTACACATTTGTATTTTCTAGGGAGAAAGCTAGAGGAACTGCGGCAAACAAACATGATATTTCTGTTTGTATAGATGACATTTTATGCACTTTCCTAAGAAAAAGACTTTACTTTTCTCCAAAACCATTTTTACTGTGATGTTCTCGGTCCATTGCATACGAATTCCACCTCACTTTGTCCGGATATGACTGGATGAAACCAGAAATATCCGTTATCTTTTTTTTTTTTTTGGCTTACTATATCCCAGATATTACTAAAGACACTGTGTTTGTGTTTTCTGGATATTATCGATGGATTATATTGTTTTGAATGTTTTTATTAGGGAACATTTAATTTTGTGCTGGGAAACACTAATTGGTTCCACATGGAGACACCAGTCTACACATTCGTATTTTCTAGGGAGAAAGCTAGAATAACTGCGGTAAACAAACATGATGTTTCTGTTTGTATAGATGACATTTTATGCACTGGCTTAAGGAAAAGACTTTGTTTTACTCCAAAACCATTTTTACTGCGATTTTCCCGGTTCATTGCATACGAATTCCACCAAACTTAGTCCGGATATGACTGCATGAAACCAGAAATATCCGGTTGTGTTTTGGCTAACTCAATCCCAGATATCGCGACAGACTCTGTGTTTGTGTTTTCTGGACATTATCAACGGACTTTATTGTTTTGAATGTTTTTATCAGGGAACATTTAATTTTGTACCTTAGAAACACTAATAGGTTCAACATGGAGACACCAGTCTACACATTGGTATGTTCTAGGGAGAAAGCTAGAGGAACTGCGGCAAACAAACATGATATTTCTGTTTGTATACATGACATTTTATGCACTTGCATAACGAAAAAAACTTTGCTTTTCTCCAAAACCATTTTTACTGTGATTTTCTCGGTCCATTGCATACGAATTCCACCAAACTTAGTCCTGATATGACTGGATGAAACCAGAAATATCCGGTTGTGTTTTGGCTTACTACAACCCAGATATTGTGAAAGCTTCTGAGTTTATGTTTTCCGGATATTACCAACGGAATTTATGTTTTTGCATGTTATGTATCAGGGAACATTTAATTTTGTGCTGGGAAACACTAATTGGTTCCACATGGAGACACCAGCTCTACACATTCGTATTTTCTAGGGAGAAAGCTAGAGGAACTGCGGCAAACAAACATCATATTTCTGTTTGTATAGATGACATTTTATGCACTTTCCTAAAGAAAAGACTTTGCTTTTCTCCAAAACCATTTTTCCTGTGATATTCTCGATCCATTACATATGAATTCCACCCCCCCTTTGTCCGGATATAAGTGGATGAAACCAGAAATATCCGGTTGTGTTTTGTCTTACTATATCCCAGATATTGCTACAGCCTCAGTGTCTGTGTTTTCTCGATATTATCGATGGATTTTATTGTTTTGAATGTTTTTATCAGGGAACATTTAATTTTGTACCGTAGAAACACTAATTGGTTCCCCATGGAGACACCAGTAACACATTCCTATGTTCTAGGGAGAAAGCTTGAGGAACTGCAAATCGATATGATATGTCTGTTTGTATAGATGACATTTTATGCACTTGCGATGGAAAAGACTTTTTGCCTTTCTCTAAAACCATTTTTACTGTGATTTTGTTGGTCCATTGCATACGAATTCCAACCCACTTTGTCCGGATATGACTGGATGAAACCAGAAATATCCGGTTGTGTTTTGGCTAACTCAATCCCAGATATTGTGAAAGCTTCTGTATTGGTGTTCTCCGGATATTATGAACGGATTTTATGGTTTTGCATGTTTTTTATCAGGGAACATTTAATTTTGTACCGTAGAAACACTAATTGGTTCCACACGGAGACACCAGCTCCACACATTTGTATTTTCTAGGGAGAAAGCTAGAGGAACTGCGGCAAACAAACATGATATTTCTGTTTGTATAGATGACATTTTATGCACTTTCCTAAGAAAAAGACTTTACTTTTCTCCAAAACCATTTTTACTGTGATTTTCTCGGTCCATTGCATACGAATTCCACCTCACTTTGTCCGGATATGACTGGATGAAACCAGAAATATCCGTTATCTTTTTTTTTTTTTTTTGGCTTACTATATCCCAGATATTACTAAAGACACTGTGTTTGTGTTTTCTGGATATTATCGATGGATTATATTGTTTTGAATGTTTTTATCAGGGAACATTTAATTTTGTGCTGGGAAACACTAATTGGTTCCACATGGAGACACCAGTCTACACATTCTTATTTTCTAGGGAGAAAGCTAGAATAACTGCGGTAAACAAACATGATGTTTCTGTTTGTATAGATGACATTTTATGCACTGGCTTAAGGAAAAGACTTTGTTTTACTCCAAAACCATTTTTACTGCGATTTTCCCGGTTCATTGCATACGAATTCCACCAAACTTAGTCCGGATATGACTGGATGAAACCAGAAATATCCGGTTGTGTTTTGGCTAACTCAATCCCAGATATCGCGACAGACTCTGTGTTTGTGTTTTCTGGACATTATCAACGGACTTTATTGTTTTGAATGTTTTTATCAGGGAACATTTAATTTTGTACCTTAGAAACACTAATTGGTTCAACATGGAGACACCAGTCTACACATTCGTATGTTCTAGGGAGAAAGTTAGAGGAACTGCGGCAAACAAACATGATATTTCTGTTTGTATACATGACATTTTATGCACTTGCATAACGAAAAAAACTTTGCTTTTCTCCAAAACCATTTTTACTGTGATTTTCTCGGTCCATTGCATACGAATTCCACCAAACTTAGTCCTGATATGACTGGATGAAACCAGAAATATCCGGTTGTGTTTTGGCTTACTACAACCCAGATATTGTGAAAGCTTCTGAGTTTATGTTTTCCGGATATTATCAACGGAATTTATGTTTTTGCATGTTATTTATCAGGGAACATTTAATTTTGTGCTGGGAAACACTAATTGGTTCCACATGGAGACACCAGCTCTACACATTCGTATTTTCTAGGGAGAAAGCTAGAGGAACTGCGGCAAACAAACATCATATTTCTGTTTGTATAGATGACATTTTATGCACTTTCCTAAAGAAAAGACTTTGCTTTTCTCCAAAACCATTTTTCCTGTGATATTCTCGATCCATTACATATGAATTCCACCCCCCCTTTGTCCGGATATAAGTGGATGAAACCAGAAATATCCGGTTGTGTTTTGTCTTACTATATCCCAGATATTGCTACAGCCTCAATGTCTGTGTTTTCTGGATATTATCGATGGATTTTATTGTTTTGAATGTTTTTATCAGGGAACATTTAATTTTGTACCGTAGAAACACTAATTGGTTCCACATGGAGACACCAGTAACACATTCCTATGTTCTAGGGAGAAAGCTTGAGGAACTGCAAATCGATATGATATGTCTGTTTGTATAGATGACATTTTATGCACTTGCGATGGAAAAGACTTTTTGCCTTTCTCTAAAACCATTTTTACTGTGATTTTGTTGGTCCATTGCATACGAATTCCAACCCACTTTGTCCGGATATGACTGGATGAAACCAGAAATATCCGGTTGTGTTTTGGCTAACTCAATCCCAGATATTGTGAAAGCTTCTGTATTGGTGTTCTCCGGATATTATGAACGGATTTTATGGTTTTGCATGTTTTTTATCAGGGAACATTTAATTTTGTACCGTAGAAACACTAATTGGTTCCACACGGAGACACCAGCTCTACACATTCGTATTTTCTAGGGAGAAAGCTAGAATAACTGCGGTAAACAAACATGATGTTTCTGTTTGTATAGATGACATTTTATGCACTGGCTTAAGGAAAAGACTTTGTTTTACTCCAAAACCATTATTACTGCGATTTTCCCGGTTCATTGCATACGAATTCCACCAACCTTAGTCCGGATATGACTGGCTGAAACCAGAAATATCCGGTTGTGTTTTGGCTTACTACAACCCAGATATTGTGAAAGCTTCTGAGTTTATGTTTTCCGGATATTATCAACGGAATTTATGTTTTTGCATGTTATTTATCAGGGAACATTTAATTTTGTGCTGGGAAACACTAATTGGTTCCACATGGAGACACCAGCTCTACACATTCGTATTTTCTAGGGAGAAAGCTAGAGGAACTGCGGCAAACAAACATCATATTTCTGTTTGTATAGATGACATTTTATGCACTTTCCTAAAGAAAAGACTTTGCTTTTCTCCAAAACCATTTTTCCTGTGATATTCTCGATCCATTACATATGAATTCCACCCCCCCTTTGTCCGGATATAAGTGGATGAAACCAGAAATATCCGGTTGTGTTTTGTCTTACTATATCCCAGATATTGCTACAGCCTCAATGTCTGTGTTTTCTGGATATTATCGATGGATTTTATTGTTTTGAATGTTTTTATCAGGGAACATTTAATTTTGTACCGTAGAAACACTAATTGGTTCCACATGGAGACACCAGTAACACATTCCTATGTTCTAGGGAGAAAGCTTGAGGAACTGCAAATCGATATGATATGTCTGTTTGTATAGATGACATTTTATGCACTTGCGATGGAAAAGACTTTTTGCCTTTCTCTAAAACCATTTTTACTGTGATTTTGTTGGTCCATTGCATACGAATTCCAACCCACTTTGTCCGGATATGACTGGATGAAACCAGAAATATCCGGTTGTGTTTTGGCTAACTCAATCCCAGATATTGTGAAAGCTTCTGTATTGGTGTTCTCCGGATATTATGAACGGATTTTATGGTTTTGCATGTTTTTTATCAGGGAACATTTAATTTTGTACCGTAGAAACACTAATTGGTTCCACACGGAGACACCAGCTCTACACATTTGTATTTTCTAGGGAGAAAGCTAGAGGAACTGCGGCAAACAAACATGATATTTCTGTTTCTATAGATGACATTTTATGCACTTTCCTAAGAAAAAGACTTTACTTTTCTCCAAAACCATTTTTACTGTGATTTTCTCGGTCCATTGCATACGAATTCCACCTCACTTTGTCCGGATATGACTGGATGAAACCAGAAATATCCGTTATCTTTTTTTTTTTTTTTTTGGCTTACTATATCCCAGATATTACTAAAGACACTGTGTTTGTGTTTTCTGGATATTATCGATGGATTATATTGTTTTGAATGTTTTTATCAGGGAACATTTAATTTTGTGCTGGGAAACACTAATTGTTTGCACATGGAGACACCAGTCTACACATTCTTATTTTCTAGGGAGAAAGCTAGAATAACTGCGGTAAACAAACATGATGTTTCTGTTTGTATAGATGACATTTTATGCACTGGCTTAAGGAAAAGACTTTGTTTTACTCCAAAACCATTTTTACTGCGATTTTCCCGGTTCATTGCATACGAATTCCACCAAACTTAGTCCGGATATGACTGGATGAAACCAGAAATATCCGGTTGTGTTTTGGCTAACTCAATCCCAGATATCGCGACAGACTCTGTGTTTGTGTTTTCTGGACATTATCAACGGACTTTATTGTTTTGAATGTTTTTATCAGGGAACATTTAATTTTGTACCTTAGAAACACTAATTGGTTCAACATGGAGACACCAGTCTACACATTCGTATGTTCTAGGGAGAAAGTTAGAGGAACTGCGGCAAACAAACATGATATTTCTGTTTGTATACATGACATTTTATGCACTTGCATAACGAAAAAAACTTTGCTTTTCTCCAAAACCATTTTTACTGTGATTTTCTCGGTCCATTGCATACGAATTCCACCAAACTTAGTCCTGATATGACTGGATGAAACCAGAAATATCCGGTTGTGTTTTGGCTTACTACAACCCAGATATTGTGAAAGCTTCTGAGTTTATGTTTTCCGGATATTATCAACGGAATTTATGTTTTTGCATGTTATTTATCAGGGAACATTTAATTTTGTGCTGGGAAACACTAATTGGTTCCACATGGAGACACCAGCTCTACACATTCGTATTTTCTAGGGAGAAAGCTAGAGGAACTGCGGCAAACAAACATCATATTTCTGTTTGTATAGATGACATTTTATGCACTTTCCTAAAGAAAAGACTTTGCTTTTCTCCAAAACCATTTTTCCTGTGATATTCTCGATCCATTACATATGAATTCCACCCCCCCTTTGTCCGGATATAAGTGGATGAAACCAGAAATATCCGGTTGTGTTTTGTCTTACTATATCCCAGATATTGCTACAGCCTCAATGTCTGTGTTTTCTGGATATTATCGATGGATTTTATTGTTTTGAATGTTTTTATCAGGGAACATTTAATTTTGTACCGTAGAAACACTAATTGGTTCCACATGGAGACACCAGTAACACATTCCTATGTTCTAGGGAGAAAGCTTGAGGAACTGCAAATCGATATGATATGTCTGTTTGTATAGATGACATTTTATGCACTTGCGATGGAAAAGACTTTTTGCCTTTCTCTAAAACCATTTTTACTGTGATTTTGTTGGTCCATTGCATACGAATTCCAACCCACTTTGTCCGGATATGACTGGATGAAACCAGAAATATCCGGTTGTGTTTTGGCTAACTCAATCCCAGATATTGTGAAAGCTTCTGTATTGGTGTTCTCCGGATATTATGAACGGATTTTATGGTTTTGCATGTTTTTTATCAGGGAACATTTAATTTTGTACCGTAGAAACACTAATTGGTTCCACACGGAGACACCAGCTCTACACATTCGTATTTTCTAGGGAGAAAGCTAGAATAACTGCGGTAAACAAACATGATGTTTCTGTTTGTATAGATGACATTTTATGCACTGGCTTAAGGAAAAGACTTTGTTTTACTCCAAAACCATTTTTACTGCGATTTTCCCGGTTCATTGCATACAAATTCCACCAACCTTAGTCCGGATATGACTGGCTGAAACCAGAAATATCCGGTTGTGTTTTGGCTAACTCAATCCCAGATATTGTGAAAGCTTCTGTATTTGTGTTCTCCGGATATTATGAACGGATTTTATTGTTTTGAATGTTTTTATCAGGGAACATTTAATTTTGTACCGTAGAAACACTAATTGGTTCCACATGGAGACACCAGTAACACATTCCTCTGTTCTAGGGAGAAAGCTTGAGGAACTGCAAATCGATATGATATGTCTGTTTGTATAGATGACATTTTATGCACTTGCGATGGAAAAGACTTTTTGCCTTTCTCTAAAACCATTTTTACTGTGATTTTGTTGGTCCATTGCATACGAATTCCAACCCACTTTGTCCGGATATGACTGGATGAAACCAGAAATATCCGGTTGTGTTTTGGCTAACTCAATCCCAGATATTGTGAAAGCTTCTGTATTGGTGTTCTCCGGATATTATGAACGGATTTTATGGTTTTGCATGTTTTTTATCAGGGAACATTTAATTTTGTACCGTAGAAACACTAATTGGTTCCACACGGAGACACCAGCTCTACACATTTGTATTTTCTAGGGAGAAAGCTAGAGGAACTGCGGCAAACAAACATGATATTTCTGTTTGTATAGATGACATTTTATGCACTTGCATAACGAAAAAAACTTTGCTTTTCTCCAAAACCATTTTTACTGTGATTTTCTCGGTCCATTGCATACGAATTCCACCTCACTTTGTCCGGATATGACTGGATGAAACCAGAAATATCCGTTTTCTTTTTTTTTTTTGGCTTACAATATCCCAGATATTACTACAGACTCTGTGTTTGTGTTTTCTGGATATTATCGATGGATTATATTGTTTTGAATGTTTTTATCAGGGAACATTTAATTTTGTGCTGGGAAACACTAATTGGTTCCACATGGAGACACCAGCTCTACACATTTGTATTTTCTAGGGAGAAAGCTAGAGGAACTGCGGCAAACAAACATGATATTTCTGTTTGTATAGATGACATTTTATGCACTTTCCTAAGAAAAAGACTTTACTTTTCTCCAAAACCATTTTTACTGTGATTTTCTCGGTCCATTGCATACGAATTCCACCTCACTTTGTCCGGATATGACTGGATGAAACCAGAAATATCCGTTATCTTTTTTTTTTTTTTTTTGGCTTACTATATCCCAGATATTACTAAAGACACTGTGTTTGTGTTTTCTGGATATTATCGATGGATTATATTGTTTTGAATGTTTTTATCAGGGAACATTTAATTTTGTGCTGGGAAACACTAATTGGTTCCACATGGAGACACCAGTCTACACATTCGTATTTTCTAGGGAGAAAGCTAGAATAACTGCGGTAAACAAACATGATGTTTCTGTTTGTATAGATGACATTTTATGCACTGGCTTAAGGAAAAGACTTTGTTTTACTCCAAAACCATTTTTACTGCGATTTTCCCGGTTCATTGCATACGAATTCCACCAAACTTAGTCCGGATATGACTGGATGAAACCAGAAATATCCGGTTGTGTTTTGGCTAACTCAATCCCAGATATCGCGACAGACTCTGTGTTTGTGTTTTCTGGACATTATCAACGGACTTTATTGTTTTGAATGTTTTTATCAGGGAACATTTAATTTTGTACCTTAGAAACACTAATAGGTTCAACATGGAGACACCAGTCTACACATTGGTATGTTCTAGGGAGAAAGCTAGAGGAACTGCGGCAAACAAACATGATATTTCTGTTTGTATACATGACATTTTATGCACTTGCATAACGAAAAAAACTTTGCTTTTCTCCAAAACCATTTTTACTGTGATTTTCTCGGTCCATTGCATACGAATTCCACCAAACTTAGTCCTGATATGACTGGATGAAACCAGAAATATCCGGTTGTGTTTTGGCTTACTACAACCCAGATATTGTGAAAGCTTCTGAGTTTATGTTTTCCGGATATTACCAACGGAATTTATGTTTTTGCATGTTATGTATCAGGGAACATTTAATTTTGTGCTGGGAAACACTAATTGGTTCCACATGGAGACACCAGCTCTACACATTCGTATTTTCTAGGGAGAAAGCTAGAGGAACTGCGGCAAACAAACATCATATTTCTGTTTGTATAGATGACATTTTATGCACTTTCCTAAAGAAAAGACTTTGCTTTTCTCCAAAACCATTTTTCCTGTGATATTCTCGATCCATTACATATGAATTCCACCCCCCCTTTGTCCGGATATAAGTGGATGAAACCAGAAATATCCGGTTGTGTTTTGTCTTACTATATCCCAGATATTGCTACAGCCTCAGTGTCTGTGTTTTCTCGATATTATCGATGGATTTTATTGTTTTGAATGTTTTTATCAGGGAACATTTAATTTTGTACCGTAGAAACACTAATTGGTTCCCCATGGAGACACCAGTAACACATTCCTATGTTCTAGGGAGAAAGCTTGAGGAACTGCAAATCGATATGATATGTCTGTTTGTATAGATGACATTTTATGCACTTGCGATGGAAAAGACTTTTTGCCTTTCTCTAAAACCATTTTTACTGTGATTTTGTTGGTCCATTGCATACGAATTCCAACCCACTTTGTCCGGATATGACTGGATGAAACCAGAAATATCCGGTTGTGTTTTGGCTAACTCAATCCCAGATATTGTGAAAGCTTCTGTATTGGTGTTCTCCGGATATTATGAACGGATTTTATGGTTTTGCATGTTTTTTATCAGGGAACATTTAATTTTGTACCGTAGAAACACTAATTGGTTCCACACGGAGACACCAGCTCTACACATTTGTATTTTCTAGGGAGAAAGCTAGAGGAACTGCGGCAAACAAACATGATATTTCTGTTTGTATAGATGACATTTTATGCACTTTCCTAAGAAAAAGACTTTACTTTTCTCCAAAACCATTTTTACTGTGATTTTCTCGGTCCATTGCATACGAATTCCACCTCACTTTGTCCGGATATGACTGGATGAAACCAGAAATATCCGTTATCTTTTTTTTTTTTTTTGGCTTACTATATCCCAGATATTACTAAAGACACTGTGTTTGTGTTTTCTGGATATTATCGATGGATTATATTGTTTTGAATGTTTTTATCAGGGAACATTTAATTTTGTGCTGGGAAACACTAATTGTTTGCACATGGAGACACCAGTCTACACATTCTTATTTTCTAGGGAGAAAGCTAGAATAACTGCGGTAAACAAACATGATGTTTCTGTTTGTATAGATGACATTTTATGCACTGGCTTAAGGAAAAGACTTTGTTTTACTCCAAAACCATTTTTACTGCGATTTTCCCGGTTCATTGCATACGAATTCCACCAAACTTAGTCCGGATATGACTGGATGAAACCAGAAATATCCGGTTGTGTTTTGGCTAACTCAATCCCAGATATCGCGACAGACTCTGTGTTTGTGTTTTCTGGACATTATCAACGGACTTTATTGTTTTGAATGTTTTTATCAGGGAACATTTAATTTTGTACCTTAGAAACACTAATTGGTTCAACATGGAAACACCAGTCTACACATTCGTATGTTCTAGGGAGAAAGTTAGAGGAACTGCGGCAAACAAACATGATATTTCTGTTTGTATACATGACATTTTATGCACTTGCATAACGAAAAAAACTTTGCTTTTCTCCAAAACCATTTTTACTGTGATTTTCTCGGTCCATTGCATACGAATTCCACCAAACTTAGTCCTGATATGACTGGATGAAACCAGAAATATCCGGTTGTGTTTTGGCTTACTACAACCCAGATATTGTGAAAGATTCTGAGTTTATGTTTTCCGGATATTATCAACGGAATTTATGTTTTTGCATGTTATTTATCAGGGAACATTTAATTTTGTGCTGGGAAACACTAATTGGTTCCACATGGAGACACCAGCTCTACACATTCGTATTTTCTAGGGAGAAAGCTAGAGGAACTGCGGCAAACAAACATCATATTTCTGTTTGTATAGATGACATTTTATGCACTTTCCTAAAGAAAAGACTTTGCTTTTCTCCAAAACCATTTTTCCTGTGATATTCTCGATCCATTACATATGAATTCCACCCCCCCTTTGTCCGGATATAAGTGGATGAAACCAGAAATATCCGGTTGTGTTTTGTCTTACTATATCCCAGATATTGCTACAGCCTCAATGTCTGTGTTTTCTGGATATTATCGATGGATTTTATTGTTTTGAATGTTTTTATCAGGGAACATTTAATTTTGTACCGTAGAAACACTAATTGGTTCCACATGGAGACACCAGTAACACATTCCTATGTTCTAGGGAGAAAGCTTGAGGAACTGCAAATCGATATGATATGTCTGTTTGTATAGATGACATTTTATGCACTTGCGATGGAAAAGACTTTTTGCCTTTCTCTAAAACCATTTTTACTGTGATTTTGTTGGTCCATTGCATACGAATTCCAACCCACTTTGTCCGGATATGACTGGATGAAACCAGAAATATCCGGTTGTGTTTTGGCTAACTCAATCCCAGATATTGTGAAAGCTTCTGTATTGGTGTTCTCCGGATATTATGAACGGATTTTATGGTTTTGCATGTTTTTTATCAGGGAACATTTAATTTTGTACCGTAGAAACACTAATTGGTTCCACACGGAGACACCAGCTCTACACATTTGTATTTTCTAGGGAGAAAGCTAGAGGAACTGCGGCAAACAAACATGATATTTCTGTTTGTATAGATGACATTTTATGCACTTTCCTAAGAAAAAGACTTTACTTTTCTCCAAAACCATTTTTACTGTGATTTTCTCGGTCCATTGCATACGAATTCCACCTCACTTTGTCCGGATATGACTGGATGAAACCAGAAATATCCGTTATCTTTTTTTTTTTTTGGCTTACTATATCCCAGATATTACTAAAGACACTGTGTTTGTGTTTTCTGGATATTATCGATGGATTATATTGTTTTGAATGTTTTTATCAGGGAACATTTAATTTTGTGCTGGGAAACACTAATTGGTTCCACATGGAGACACCAGTCTACACATTCGTATTTTCTAGGGAGAAAGCTAGAATAACTGCGGTAAACAAACATGATGTTTCTGTTTGTATAGATGACATTTTATGCACTGGCTTAAGGAAAAGACTTTGTTTTACTCCAAAACCATTTTTACTGCAATTTTCCTGGTTCATTGCATACGAATTCCACCAAACTTAGTCCGGATATGACTGGATGAAACCAGAAATATCCGGTTGTGTTTTGGCTAACTCAATCCCAGATATTGCGCCAGACTCTGTGTTTGCGTTTTCTGGACATTATCAACGGACTTTATTGTTTTGAATGTTTTTATCAGGGAACATTTAATTTTGTACCTTAGAAACACTAATTGGTTCAACATGGAGACACCAGTCTACACATTCGTATGTTCTAGGGAGAAAGTTAGAGGAACTGCGGCAAACAAACATGATATTTCTGTTTGTATACATGACATTTTATGCACTTGCATAACGAAAAAAACTTTGCTTTTCTCCAAAACCATTTTTACTGTGATTTTCTCGGTCCATTGCATACGAATTCCACCAAACTTAGTCATGATACGACTGGATGAAACCAGAAATATCCGGTTGTGTTTTGGCTTACTACAACCCAGATATTGTGAAAGCCTCTGTGTTTATGTTTTCCGGATATTATCAACGGAATTTATGTTTTTGCATGTTATTTATCAGGGAACATTTAATTTTGTGCTGGGAAACACTAATTGGTTCCACATGGAGACACCAGCTCTACACATTCGTATTTTCTAGGGAGAAAGCTAGAGGAACTGCGGCAAACAAACATGATATTTCTGTTTGTATAGATGACATTTTATGCACTTTCCTAAAGAAAAGACTTTGCTTTTCTCCAAAACCATTTTTCCTGTGATTTTCTCGGTCCATTACATATGAATTCCACCCCACTTTTTCCGGATATGAGTGGATGAAACCAGAAATATCCGGTTGTGTTTTGTCTTACTATATCCCAGATATTGCTACAGCCTCAGTGTCTGTGTTTTCTCGATATTATCGATGGATTTTATTGTTTTGAATGTTTTTATCAGGGAACATTTAATTTTGTACCGTAGAAACACTAATTGGTTCCACATGGAGACACCAGTAACACATTCCTATGTTCTAGGGAGAAAGCTTGAGAAACTGCAAATCGATATGATATGTCTGTTTGTATAGATGACATTTTATGCACTTGCGATGGAAAAGACTTTTTGCCTTTCTCTAAAACCATTTTTACTGTGATTTTGTTGGTCCATTGCATACGAATTCCAACCCACTTTGTCCGGATATGACTGGATGAAACCAGAAATATCCGGTTGTGTTTTGGCTAACTCAATCCCAGATATTGTGAAAGCTTCTGTATTTGTGTTCTCCGGATATTATGAACGGATTTTATGGTTTTGCATGTTTTTTATCAGGGAACATTTAATTTTGTACCATAGAAACACTAATTCGTTCCACACGGAGACACCAGCTCTACACATTTGTATTTTCTAGGGAGAAAGCTAGAGGAACTGCGGCAAACAAACATGATATTTCTGTTTTTATAGATGACATTTTATGCACTTTCCTAAGAAAAAGACTTTACTTTTCTCCAAAACCATTTTTACTGTGATTTTCTCGGTCCATTGCATACGAATTCCACCTCACTTTGTCCGGATATGACTGGATGAAACCAGAAATATCCGGTTGTGTTTTGGCTAACTCAATCCCAGATATCGCGACAGACTCTGTGTTTGCGTTTTCTGGACATTATCAACGGACTTTATTGTTTTGAATGTTTTTATCAGGGAACATTTAATTTTGTGCTGGGAAACACTAATTGGTTCCACATGGAGACACCAGTCTACACATTCGTATTTTCTAGGGAGAAAGCTAGAATAACTGCGGTAAACAAACATGATGTTTCTGTTTGTATAGATGACATTTTATGCACTTGCATAACGAAAAAAAACTTTGCTTTTCTCCAAAACCATTTTTACTGTGATTTTCTCGGTCCATTGCATACGAATTCCACCAAACTTAGTCCTGATATGACTGGATGAAACCAGAAATATCCGGTTGTGTTTTGGCTTACTACAACCCAGATATTGTGAAAGCTTCTGAGTTTATGTTTTCCGGATATTATCAACGGAATTTATGTTTTTGCATGTTATTTATCAGGGAACATTTAATTTTGTGCTGGGAAACACTAATTGGTTCCACATGGAGACACCAGCTCTACACATTCGTATTTTCTAGGGAGAAAGCTAGAGGAACTGCGGCAAACAAACATCATATTTCTGTTTGTATAGATGACATTTTATGCACTTTCCTAAAGAAAAGACTTTGCTTTTCTCCAAAACCATTTTTCCTGTGATATTCTCGATCCATTACATATGAATTCCACCCCCCCTTTGTCCGGATATAAGTGGATGAAACCAGAAATATCCGGTTGTGTTTTGTCTTACTATATCCCAGATATTGCTACAGCCTCAGTGTCTGTGTTTTCTGGATATTATCGATGGATTTTATTGTTTTGAATGTTTTTATCAGGGAACATTTAATTTTGTACCGTAGAAACACTAATTGGTTCCACATGGAGACACCAGTAACACATTCCTATGTTCTAGGGAGAAAGCTTGAGGAACTGCAAATCGATATGATATGTCTGTTTGTATAGATGACATTTTATGCACTTGCGATGGAAAAGACTTTTTGCCTTTCTCTAAAACCATTTTTACTGTGATTTTGTTGGTCCATTGCGTACGAATTCCAACCCACTTTGTCCGGATATGACTGGATGCAACCAGAAATATCCGGTTGTGTTTTGGCTAACTCAATCCCAGATATTGTGAAAGCTTCTGTATTGGTGTTCTCCGGATATTATGAACGGATTTTATGGTTTTGCATGTTTTTTATCAGGGAACATTTAATTTTGTACCGTAGAAACACTAATTGGTTCCACACGGAGACACCAGCTCTACACATTTGTATTTTCTAGGGAGAAAGCTAGAGGAACTGCGGCAAACAAACATGATATTTCTGTTTGTATAGATGACATTTTATGCACTTGCATAACGAAAAAAACTTTGCTTTTCTCCAAAACCATTTTTACTGTGATTTTCTCGGTCCATTGCATACGAATTCCACCTCACTTTGTCCGGATATGACTGGATGAAACCAGAAATATCCGTTTTCTTTTTTTTTTTTGGCTTACAATATCCCAGATATTACTACAGACTCTGTGTTTGTGTTTTCTGGATATTATCGATGGATTATATTGTTTTGAATGTTTTTATCAGGGAACATTTAATTTTGTGCTGGGAAACACTAATTGGTTCCACATGGAGACACCAGCTCTACACATTTGTATTTTCTAGGGAGAAAGCTAGAGGAACTGCGGCAAACAAACATGATATTTCTGTTTGTATAGATGACATTTTATGCACTTTCCTAAGAAAAAGACTTTACTTTTCTCCAAAACCATTTTTACTGTGATTTTCTCGGTCCATTGCATACGAATTCCACCTCACTTTGTCCGGATATGACTGGATGAAACCAGAAATATCCGTTATCTTTTTTTTTTTTTTTTGGCTTACTATATCCCAGATATTACTAAAGACACTGTGTTTGTGTTTTCTGGATATTATCGATGGATTATATTGTTTTGAATGTTTTTATCAGGGAACATTTAATTTTGTGCTGGGAAACACTAATTGGTTCCACATGGAGACACCAGTCTACACATTCGTATTTTCTAGGGAGAAAGCTAGAATAACTGCGGTAAACAAACATGATGTTTCTGTTTGTATAGATGACATTTTATGCACTGGCTTAAGGAAAAGACTTTGTTTTACTCCAAAACCATTTTTACTGCGATTTTCCCGGTTCATTGCATACGAATTCCACCAAACTTAGTCCGGATATGACTGGATGAAACCAGAAATATCCGGTTGTGTTTTGGCTAACTCAATCCCAGATATCGCGACAGACTCTGTGTTTGTGTTTTCTGGACATTATCAACGGACTTTATTGTTTTGAATGTTTTTATCAGGGAACATTTAATTTTGTACCTTAGAAACACTAATAGGTTCAACATGGAGACACCAGTCTACACATTGGTATGTTCTAGGGAGAAAGCTAGAGGAACTGCGGCAAACAAACATGATATTTCTGTTTGTATACATGACATTTTATGCACTTGCATAACGAAAAAAACTTTGCTTTTCTCCAAAACCATTTTTACTGTGATTTTCTCGGTCCATTGCATACGAATTCCACCAAACTTAGTCCTGATATGACTGGATGAAACCAGAAATATCCGGTTGTGTTTTGGCTTACTACAACCCAGATATTGTGAAAGCTTCTGAGTTTATGTTTTCCGGATATTACCAACGGAATTTATGTTTTTGCATGTTATGTATCAGGGAACATTTAATTTTGTGCTGGGAAACACTAATTGGTTCCACATGGAGACACCAGCTCTACACATTCGTATTTTCTAGGGAGAAAGCTAGAGGAACTGCGGCAAACAAACATCATATTTCTGTTTGTATAGATGACATTTTATGCACTTTCCTAAAGAAAAGACTTTGCTTTTCTCCAAAACCATTTTTCCTGTGATATTCTCGATCCATTACATATGAATTCCACCCCCCCTTTGTCCGGATATAAGTGGATGAAACCAGAAATATCCGGTTGTGTTTTGTCTTACTATATCCCAGATATTGCTACAGCCTCAGTGTCTGTGTTTTCTCGATATTATCGATGGATTTTATTGTTTTGAATGTTTTTATCAGGGAACATTTAATTTTGTACCGTAGAAACACTAATTGGTTCCCCATGGAGACACCAGTAACACATTCCTATGTTCTAGGGAGAAAGCTTGAGGAACTGCAAATCGATATGATATGTCTGTTTGTATAGATGACATTTTATGCACTTGCGATGGAAAAGACTTTTTGCCTTTCTCTAAAACCATTTTTACTGTGATTTTGTTGGTCCATTGCATACGAATTCCAACCCACTTTGTCCGGATATGACTGGATGAAACCAGAAATATCCGGTTGTGTTTTGGCTAACTCAATCCCAGATATTGTGAAAGCTTCTGTATTGGTGTTCTCCGGATATTATGAACGGATTTTATGGTTTTGCATGTTTTTTATCAGGGAACATTTAATTTTGTACCGTAGAAACACTAATTGGTTCCACACGGAGACACCAGCTCTACACATTTGTATTTTCTAGGGAGAAAGCTAGAGGAACTGCGGCAAACAAACATGATATTTCTGTTTGTATAGATGACATTTTATGCACTTTCCTAAGAAAAAGACTTTACTTTTCTCCAAAACCATTTTTACTGTGATTTTCTCGGTCCATTGCATACGAATTCCACCTCACTTTGTCCGGATATGACTGGATGAAACCAGAAATATCCGTTATCTTTTTTTTTTTTTTTGGCTTACTATATCCCAGATATTACTAAAGACACTGTGTTTGTGTTTTCTGGATATTATCGATGGATTATATTGTTTTGAATGTTTTTATCAGGGAACATTTAATTTTGTGCTGGGAAACACTAATTGTTTGCACATGGAGACACCAGTCTACACATTCTTATTTTCTAGGGAGAAAGCTAGAATAACTGCGGTAAACAAACATGATGTTTCTGTTTGTATAGATGACATTTTATGCACTGGCTTAAGGAAAAGACTTTGTTTTACTCCAAAACCATTTTTACTGCGATTTTCCCGGTTCATTGCATACGAATTCCACCAAACTTAGTCCGGATATGACTGGATGAAACCAGAAATATCCGGTTGTGTTTTGGCTAACTCAATCCCAGATATCGCGACAGACTCTGTGTTTGTGTTTTCTGGACATTATCAACGGACTTTATTGTTTTGAATGTTTTTATCAGGGAACATTTAATTTTGTACCTTAGAAACACTAATTGGTTCAACATGGAAACACCAGTCTACACATTCGTATGTTCTAGGGAGAAAGTTAGAGGAACTGCGGCAAACAAACATGATATTTCTGTTTGTATACATGACATTTTATGCACTTGCATAACGAAAAAAACTTTGCTTTTCTCCAAAACCATTTTTACTGTGATTTTCTCGGTCCATTGCATACGAATTCCACCAAACTTAGTCCTGATATGACTGGATGAAACCAGAAATATCCGGTTGTGTTTTGGCTTACTACAACCCAGATATTGTGAAAGATTCTGAGTTTATGTTTTCCGGATATTATCAACGGAATTTATGTTTTTGCATGTTATTTATCAGGGAACATTTAATTTTGTGCTGGGAAACACTAATTGGTTCCACATGGAGACACCAGCTCTACACATTCGTATTTTCTAGGGAGAAAGCTAGAGGAACTGCGGCAAACAAACATCATATTTCTGTTTGTATAGATGACATTTTATGCACTTTCCTAAAGAAAAGACTTTGCTTTTCTCCAAAACCATTTTTCCTGTGATATTCTCGATCCATTACATATGAATTCCACCCCCCCTTTGTCCGGATATAAGTGGATGAAACCAGAAATATCCGGTTGTGTTTTGTCTTACTATATCCCAGATATTGCTACAGCCTCAATGTCTGTGTTTTCTGGATATTATCGATGGATTTTATTGTTTTGAATGTTTTTATCAGGGAACATTTAATTTTGTACCGTAGAAACACTAATTGGTTCCACATGGAGACACCAGTAACACATTCCTATGTTCTAGGGAGAAAGCTTGAGGAACTGCAAATCGATATGATATGTCTGTTTGTATAGATGACATTTTATGCACTTGCGATGGAAAAGACTTTTTGCCTTTCTCTAAAACCATTTTTACTGTGATTTTGTTGGTCCATTGCATACGAATTCCAACCCACTTTGTCCGGATATGACTGGATGAAACCAGAAATATCCGGTTGTGTTTTGGCTAACTCAATCCCAGATATTGTGAAAGCTTCTGTATTGGTGTTCTCCGGATATTATGAACGGATTTTATGGTTTTGCATGTTTTTTATCAGGGAACATTTAATTTTGTACCGTAGAAACACTAATTGGTTCCACACGGAGACACCAGCTCTACACATTTGTATTTTCTAGGGAGAAAGCTAGAGGAACTGCGGCAAACAAACATGATATTTCTGTTTGTATAGATGACATTTTATGCACTTTCCTAAGAAAAAGACTTTACTTTTCTCCAAAACCATTTTTACTGTGATTTTCTCGGTCCATTGCATACGAATTCCACCTCACTTTGTCCGGATATGACTGGATGAAACCAGAAATATCCGTTATCTTTTTTTTTTTTTGGCTTACTATATCCCAGATATTACTAAAGACACTGTGTTTGTGTTTTCTGGATATTATCGATGGATTATATTGTTTTGAATGTTTTTATCAGGGAACATTTAATTTTGTGCTGGGAAACACTAATTGGTTCCACATGGAGACACCAGTCTACACATTCGTATTTTCTAGGGAGAAAGCTAGAATAACTGCGGTAAACAAACATGATGTTTCTGTTTGTATAGATGACATTTTATGCACTGGCTTAAGGAAAAGACTTTGTTTTACTCCAAAACCATTTTTACTGCAATTTTCCTGGTTCATTGCATACGAATTCCACCAAACTTAGTCCGGATATGACTGGATGAAACCAGAAATATCCGGTTGTGTTTTGGCTAACTCAATCCCAGATATTGCGCCAGACTCTGTGTTTGCGTTTTCTGGACATTATCAACGGACTTTATTGTTTTGAATGTTTTTATCAGGGAACATTTAATTTTGTACCTTAGAAACACTAATTGGTTCAACATGGAGACACCAGTCTACACATTCGTATGTTCTAGGGAGAAAGTTAGAGGAACTGCGGCAAACAAACATGATATTTCTGTTTGTATACATGACATTTTATGCACTTGCATAACGAAAAAAACTTTGCTTTTCTCCAAAACCATTTTTACTGTGATTTTCTCGGTCCATTGCATACGAATTCCACCAAACTTAGTCATGATACGACTGGATGAAACCAGAAATATCCGGTTGTGTTTTGGCTTACTACAACCCAGATATTGTGAAAGCCTCTGTGTTTATGTTTTCCGGATATTATCAACGGAATTTATGTTTTTGCATGTTATTTATCAGGGAACATTTAATTTTGTGCTGGGAAACACTAATTGGTTCCACATGGAGACACCAGCTCTACACATTCGTATTTTCTAGGGAGAAAGCTAGAGGAACTGCGGCAAACAAACATGATATTTCTGTTTGTATAGATGACATTTTATGCACTTTCCTAAAGAAAAGACTTTGCTTTTCTCCAAAACCATTTTTCCTGTGATTTTCTCGGTCCATTACATATGAATTCCACCCCACTTTTTCCGGATATGAGTGGATGAAACCAGAAATATCCGGTTGTGTTTTGTCTTACTATATCCCAGATATTGCTACAGCCTCAGTGTCTGTGTTTTCTCGATATTATCGATGGATTTTATTGTTTTGAATGTTTTTATCAGGGAACATTTAATTTTGTACCGTAGAAACACTAATTGGTTCCACATGGAGACACCAGTAACACATTCCTATGTTCTAGGGAGAAAGCTTGAGAAACTGCAAATCGATATGATATGTCTGTTTGTATAGATGACATTTTATGCACTTGCGATGGAAAAGACTTTTTGCCTTTCTCTAAAACCATTTTTACTGTGATTTTGTTGGTCCATTGCATACGAATTCCAACCCACTTTGTCCGGATATGACTGGATGAAACCAGAAATATCCGGTTGTGTTTTGGCTAACTCAATCCCAGATATTGTGAAAGCTTCTGTATTTGTGTTCTCCGGATATTATGAACGGATTTTATGGTTTTGCATGTTTTTTATCAGGGAATATTTAATTTTGTACCGTAGAAACACTAATTGGTTCCACACGGAGACACCAGCTCTACACATTTGTATTTTCTAGGGAGAAAGCTAGAGGAACTGCGGCAAACAAACATGATATTTCTGTTTTTATAGATGACATTTTATGCACTTTCCTAAGAAAAAGACTTTACTTTTCTCCAAAACCATTTTTACTGTGATTTTCTCGGTCCATTGCATACGAATTCCACCTCACTTTGTCCGGATATGACTGGATGAAACCAGAAATATCCGGTTGTGTTTTGGCTAACTCAATCCCAGATATCGCGACAGACTCTGTGTTTGCGTTTTCTGGACATTATCAACGGACTTTATTGTTTTGAATGTTTTTATCAGGGAACATTTAATTTTGTGCTGGGAAACACTAATTGGTTCCACATGGAGACACCAGTCTACACATTCGTATTTTCTAGGGAGAAAGCTAGAATAACTGCGGTAAACAAACATGATGTTTCTGTTTGTATAGATGACATTTTATGCACTTGCATAACGAAAAAAAACTTTGCTTTTCTCCAAAACCATTTTTACTGTGATTTTCTCGGTCCATTGCATACGAATTCCACCAAACTTAGTCCTGATATGACTGGATGAAACCAGAAATATCCGGTTGTGTTTTGGCTTACTACAACCCAGATATTGTGAAAGCTTCTGAGTTTATGTTTTCCGGATATTATCAACGGAATTTATGTTTTTGCATGTTATTTATCAGGGAACATTTAATTTTGTGCTGGGAAACACTAATTGGTTCCACATGGAGACACCAGCTCTACACATTCGTATTTTCTAGGGAGAAAGCTAGAGGAACTGCGGCAAACAAACATCATATTTCTGTTTGTATAGATGACATTTTATGCACTTTCCTAAAGAAAAGACTTTGCTTTTCTCCAAAACCATTTTTCCTGTGATATTCTCGATCCATTACATATGAATTCCACCCCCCCTTTGTCCGGATATAAGTGGATGAAACCAGAAATATCCGGTTGTGTTTTGTCTTACTATATCCCAGATATTGCTACAGCCTCAGTGTCTGTGTTTTCTGGATATTATCGATGGATTTTATTGTTTTGAATGTTTTTATCAGGGAACATTTAATTTTGTACCGTAGAAACACTAATTGGTTCCACATGGAGACACCAGTAACACATTCCTATGTTCTAGGGAGAAAGCTTGAGGAACTGCAAATCGATATGATATGTCTGTTTGTATAGATGACATTTTATGCACTTGCGATGGAAAAGACTTTTTGCCTTTCTCTAAAACCATTTTTACTGTGATTTTGTTGGTCCATTGCGTACGAATTCCAACCCACTTTGTCCGGATATGACTGGATGCAACCAGAAATATCCGGTTGTGTTTTGGCTAACTCAATCCCAGATATTGTGAAAGCTTCTGTATTGGTGTTCTCCGGATATTATGAACGGATTTTATGGTTTTGCATGTTTTTTATCAGGGAACATTTAATTTTGTACCGTAGAAACACTAATTGGTTCCACACGGAGACACCAGCTCTACACATTTGTATTTTCTAGGGAGAAAGCTAGAGGAACTGCGGCAAACAAACATGATATTTCTGTTTGTATAGATGACATTTTATGCACTTTCCTAAGAAAAAGACTTTACTTTTCTCCAAAACCATTTTTACTGTGATTTTCTCGGTCCATTGCATACGAATTCCACCTCACTTTGTCCGGATATGACTGGATGAAACCAGAAATATCCGTTATCTTTTTTTTTTTTTTTTGGCTTACTATATCCCAGATATTACTAAAGACACTGTGTTTGTGTTTTCTGGATATTATCGATGGATTATATTGTTTTGAATGTTTTTATCAGGGAACATTTAATTTTGTGCTGGGAAACACTAATTGGTTCCACATGGAGACACCAGTCTACACATTCGTATTTTCTAGGGAGAAAGCTAGAATAACTGCGGTAAACAAACATGATGTTTCTGTTTGTATAGATGACATTTTATGCACTGGCTTAAGGAAAAGACTTTGTTTTACTCCAAAACCATTTTTACTGCAATTTTCCTGGTTCATTGCATACGAATTCCACCAAACTTAGTCCGGATATGACTGGATGAAACCAGAAATATCCGGTTGTGTTTTGGCTAACTCAATCCCAGATATTGCACCAGACTCTGTGTTTGCGTTTTCTGGACATTATCAACGGACTTTATTGTTTTGAATGTTTTTATCAGGGAACATTTAATTTTGTACCTTAGAAACACTAATTGGTTCAACATGGAGACACCAGTCTACACATTCGTATGTTCTAGGGAGAAAGTTAGAGGAACTGCGGCAAACAAACATGATATTTCTGTTTGTATACATGACATTTTATGCACTTGCATAACGAAAAAAACTTTGCTTTTCTCCAAAACCATTTTTACTGTGATTTTCTCGGTCCATTGCATACGAATTCCACCAAACTTAGTCATGATACGACTGGATGAAACCAGAAATATCCGGTTGTGTTTTGGCTTACTACAACCCAGATATTGTGAAAGCCTCTGTGTTTATGTTTTCCGGATATTATCAACGGAATTTATGTTTTTGCATGTTATTTATCAGGGAACATTTAATTTTGTGCTGGGAAACACTAATTGGTTCCACATGGAGACACCAGCTCTACACATTCGTATTTTCTAGGGAGAAAGCTAGAGGAACTGCGGCAAACAAACATGATATTTCTGTTTGTATAGATGACATTTTATGCACTTTCCTAAAGAAAAGACTTTGCTTTTCTCCAAAACCATTTTTCCTGTGATTTTCTCGGTCCATTACATATGAATTCCACCCCACTTTTTCCGGATATGAGTGGATGAAACCAGAAATATCCGGTTGTGTTTTGTCTTACTATATCCCAGATATTGCTACAGCCTCAGTGTCTGTGTTTTCTCGATATTATCGATGGATTTTATTGTTTTGAATGTTTTTATCAGGGAACATTTAATTTTGTACCGTAGAAACACTAATTGGTTCCACATGGAGACACCAGTAACACATTCCTATGTTCTAGGGAGAAAGCTTGAGGAACTGCAAATCGATATGATATGTCTGTTTGTATAGATGACATTTTATGCACTTTCGATGGAAAAGACTTTTTGCCTTTCTCTAAAACCATTTTTACTGTGATTTTGTTGGTCCATTGCATACGAATTCCAACCCACTTTGTCCGGATATGACTGGATGAAACCAGAAATATCCGGTTGTGTTTTGGCTAACTCAATCCCAGATATTGTGAAAGCTTCTGTATTTGTGTTCTCCGGATATTATGAACGGATTTTATGGTTTTGCATGTTTTTATCAGGGAATATTTAATTTTGTACCGTAGAAACACTAATTGGTTCCACACGGAGACACCAGCTCTACACATTTGTATTTTCTAGGGAGAAAGCTAGAGGAACTGCGGCAAACAAACATGATATTTCTGTTTGTATAGATGACATTTTATGCACTTTCCTAAGAAAAAGACTTTACTTTTCTCCAAAACCATTTTTATTGCGATTTTCCTGGTTCATTGCATACGAATTCCACCAAACTTAGTCCGGATATGACTGGATGAAACCAGAAATATCCGGTTGTGTTTTGGCTAACTCAATCCCAGATATCGCGACAGACTCTGTGTTTGTGTTTTCTGGACATTATCAACGGACTTTATTGTTTTGAATGTTTTTATCAGGGAACATTTAATTTTGTGCTGGGAAACACTAATTGGTTCCACATGGAGACACCAGTCTACACATTCGTATTTTCTAGGGAGAAAGCTAGAATAACTGCGGTAAACAAACATGATGTTTCTGTTTGTATAGATGACATTTTATGCACTGGCTTAAGGAAAAGACTTTGTTTTACTCCAAAACCATTTTTACTGCGATTTTCCCGGTTCATTGCATACGAATTCCACCAAACTTAGTCCGGATATGACTGGATGAAACCAGAAATATCCGGTTGTATTTTGGCTAACTCAATCCCAGATATCGCGACAGACTCTGTGTTTGTGTTTTCTGGACATTATCAACGGACTTTATTGTTTTGAATGTTTTTATCAGGGAACATTTAATTTTGTACCTTAGAAACACTAATTGGTTCAACATGGAGACACCAGTCTACACATTCGTATGTTCTAGGGAGAAAGTTAGAGGAACTGCGGCAAACAAACATGATATTTCTGTTTGTATACATGACATTTTATGCACTTGCATAACGAAAAAAACTTTGCTTTTCTCCAAAACCATTTTTACTGTGATTTTCTCGGTCCATTGCATACGAATTCCACCTCGCTTTGTCCGGATATGACTGGATGAAACCAGAAATATCCGGTTGTGTTCTGGCTTACTACAACCCAGATATTGTGAAAGCCTCTGTGTTTATGTTTTCCGGATATTATCAACGGAATTTATGTTTTTGCATGTTATTTATCAGGGAACATTTAATTTTGTGCTGGGAAACACTAATTGGTTCCACATGGAGACACCAGCTCTACACATTCCTATTTTCTAGGGAGAAAGCTAGAGGAACTGCGGCAAACAAACATGATATTTCTGTTTGTATAGATGACATTTTATGCACTTTCCTAAAGAAAAGACTTTGCTTTTCTCCAAAACCATTTTTCCTGTGATATTCTCGATCCATTACATATGAATTCCACCCCACTTTGTCCGGATATGAGTGGATGAAACCAGAAATATCCGGTTGTGTTTTGTCTTACTATATCCCAGATATTGCTACAGCCTCAGTGTCTGTGTTTTCTGGATATTATCGATGGATTTTATTGTTTTGAATGTTTTTATCAGGGAACATTTAATTTTGTACCGTAGAAACACTAATTGGTTCCACATGGAGACACCAGCAACACATTCCTATGTTCTAGGGAGAAAGCTTGAGGAACTGCAAATCGATATGATATGTCTGTTTGTATAGATGACATTTTATGCACTTGCGATGGAAAAGACTTTTTGCCTTTCTCTAAAACCATTTTTACTGTGATTTTGTTGGTCCATTGCGTACGAATTCCAACCCACTTTGTCCGGATATGACTGGATGAAACCAGAAATATCCGGTTGTGTTTTGGCTAACTCAATCCCAGATATTGTGAAACCTTCTGTATTTGTGTTCTCCGGATATTATGAACGGATTTTATGGTTTTGCATGTTTTTTATCAGGGAATATTTAATTTTGTACTGTAGAAACACTAATTGGTTCCACACGGAGACACCAGCTCTACACATTTGTATTTTCTAGGGAGAAAGCTAGAGGAACTGCGGCAAACAAACATGATATTTCTGTTTGTATAGATGACATTTTATGCACTCTCCTAACAAAAAGACTTTACTTTTCTCCAAAACCATTTTTACTGTGATTTTCTCGGTCCATTGCATACGAATTCCACCTCACTTTGTCCGGATATGAGTGGATGAAACCAGAAATATCCGTTTTCTTTTTTTTTTTGGCTTACAATATCCCAGATATTACTACAGACTCTGTGTTTGTGTTTTCTGGATATTATCGATGGATTATATTGTTTTGAATGTTTTTATCAGGGAACATTTAATTTTGTGCTGGGAAACACTAATTGGTTCCACATGGAGACACCAGTCTACACATTCGTATTTTCTAGGGAGAAAGCTAGAATAACTGCGGTAAACAAACATGATGTTTCTGTTTGTATAGATGACATTTTATGCACTGGCTTAAGGAAAAGACTTTGTTTTACTCCAAAACCATTTTTACTGCAATTTTCCTGGTTCATTGCATACGAATTCCACCAAACTTAGTCCGGATATGACTGGATGAAACCAGAAATATCCGGTTGTGTTTTGGCTAACTCAATCCCAGATATTGCGCCAGACTCTGTGTTTGCGTTTTCTGGACATTATCAATGGACTTTATTGTTTTGAATGTTTTTATCAGGGAACATTTAATTTTGTACCTTAGAAACACTAATAGGTTCAACATGGAGACACCAGTCTACACATTCGTATGTTCTAGGGAGAAAGTTAGAGGAACTGCGGCAAACAAACATGATATTTCTGTTTGTATACATGACATTTTATGCACTTGCATAACGAAAAAAACTTTGCTTTTCTCCAAAACCATTTTTACTGTGATTTTCTCGGTCCATTGCATACGAATTCCACCAAACTTAGTCCTGATACGACTTGATGAAACCAGAAATATCCGGTTGTGTTTTGGCTTACTACAACCCAGATATTGTGAAAGCCTCTGTGTTTATGTTTTCCGGATATTATCAACGGAATTTATGTTTTTGCATGTTATTTATCAGGGAACATTTAATTTTGTGCTGGGAAACACTAATTGGTTCCACATGGAGACACCAGCTCTACACATTCGTATTTTCTAGGGAGAAAGCTAGAGGAACTGCGGCAAACAAACATGATATTTCTGTTTGTATAGATGACATTTTATGCACTTTCCTAAAGAAAAGACTTTGCTTTTCTCCAAAACCATTTTTCCTGTGATTTTCTCGGTCCATTACATATGAATTCCACCCCACTTTGTCCGGATATGAGTGGATGAAACCAGAAATATCCGGTTGTGTTTTGTCTTACTATATCCCAGATATTGCTACAGCCTCAGTGTCTGTGTTTTCTGGATATTATCGATGGATTTTATTGTTTTGAATGTTTTTATCAGGGAACATTTAATTTTGTACCGTAGAAACACTAATTGGTTCCACATGGAGACACCAGGAACACATTCCTATGTTCTAGGGAGAAAGCTTGAGGAACTGCAAATCGATATGATATGTCTGTTTGTATAGATGACATTTTATGCACTTGCGATGGAAAAGACTTTTTGCCTTTCTCTAAAACCATTTTTACTGTGATTTTGTTGGTCCATTGCATACGAATTCCAACCCACTTTGTCCGGATATGACTGGATGAAACCAGAAATATCCGGTTGTGTTTTGGCTAACTCAATCCCAGATATTGTGAAAGCTTCTGTATTTGTGTTCTCCGGATATTATGAACGGATTTTATGGTTTTGCATGTTTTTTTATCAGGGAATATTTAATTTTGTACCGTAGAAACACTAATTGGTTCCACACGGAGACACCAGTCTACACATTTGTATTTTCTAGGGAGAAAGCTAGAGGAACTGCGGCAAACAAACATGATATTTCTGTTTGTATAGATGACATTTTATGCACTCTCCTAAGAAAAAGACTTTACTTTTCTCCAAAACCATTTTTACTGTGATTTTCTCAGTCCATTGCATACGAATTCCACCTCACTTTGTCCGGATATGACTGGATGAAACCAGAAATATCCGGTTGTGTTTTGGCTAACTCAATCCCAGATATTGCGACGGAATCTGTGTTTGTGTTTTCTGGACATTATCAATGGACTTTATTGTTTTGAATGTTTTTATCAGGGAACATTGAATTTTGTACCTTAGAAACACTAATAGGTTCAACATGGAGACACCAGTATACACATTCGTATGTACTAGGGAGAAAGTTAGAGGAACTGCGGCAAACAAACATGATATTTCTGTTTGTATACATGACATTTTATGCACTTGCATAACGAAAAAAACTTTGCTTTTCTCCAAAACCATTTTTACTGTGATTTTCTCGGTCCATTGCATACGAATTCCACCTCGCTTTATCCGGATATGACTGGATGAAACCAGAAATATCCGGTTGTGTTCTGGCTTACTACAACCCAGATATTGTGAAAGCCTCTGTGTTTATGTTTTCCGGATATTATCAATGGAATTTATGTTTTTGCATGTTATTTATCAGGGAACATTTAATTTTGTGCTGGGAAACACTAATTGGTTCCACATGGAGACACCAGCTCTACACATTCGTATTTTCTAGGGAGAAAGCTAGAGGAACTGCGGCAAACAAACATGATATTTCTGTTTGTATAGATGACATTTTATGCACTTTCTTAAAGAAAAGAAAACCATTTTTACTGCGATTTTCCCGGTTCATTGCATACGAATTCCACCAAACTTAGTCCGGATATGACTGGATGAAACCAGAAATATCCGGTTGTGTTTTGGCTAACTCAATCCCAGATATTGCGACGGAATCTGTGTTTGTGTTTTCTGGACATTATCAATGGACTTTATTGTTTTGAATGTTTTTATCAGGGAACATTTAATTTTGTACCTTAGAAACACTAATAGGTTCAACATGGAGACACCAGTCTACACATTCGTATGTACTAGGGAGAAAGTTAGAGGAACTGCGGCAAACAAACATGATATTTCTGCTTGTATACATGACATTTTATGCACTTGCATAACGAAAAAAACTTTGCTTTTCTCCAAAACCATTTTTACTGTGATTTTCTCGGTCCATTGCATACGAATTTCACCTCGCTTTGTCCGGATATGACTGGATGAAACCAGAAATATCTGGTTGTTTTTTTGGCTTACTACAACCCAGATATTGTGAAAGCCTCTGTGTTTATGTTTTCCGGATATTATCAACGGAATTTATGTTTTTGCATGTTATTTATCAGGGAACATTTAATTTTGTGCTGGGAAACACTAATTGGTTCCACATGGAGACACCAGCTCTACACATTCGTATTTTCTAGGGAGAAAGCTAGAGGAACTGCGGCAAACAAACATGATATTTCTGTTTGTATAGATGACATTTTATGCACTTTCCTAAAGAAAAGACTTTGCTTTTCTCCAAAACCATTTTTCCTGTGATATTCTCGATCCATTACATATGAATTCCACCCCACTTTGTCCGGATATGAGTGGATGAAACCAGAAATATCCGGTTGTGTTTTGTCTTACAATATCCCAGATATTGCTACAGCCTCAGTGTCTGTGTTTTCTGGATATTATCGATGGATTTTATTGTTTTGAATATTTTTATCAGGGAACCTTTAATTTTGTACCGTAGAAATACAATTTGGTTCCACATGGAGACACCAGGAACACATTCCTATGTTCTAGGGAGAAAGCTTGAGGAACTGCAAATCGATATGATATGTCTCTTTGTATAGATGACATTTTATGCACTTGCGATGGAAAAGACTTTTTGCCTTTCTCTAAAACCATTTTTACTGTGATTTTGTTGGTCCATTGCATACGAATTCCAACCCACTTTGTCCGGATATGACTGGATGAAACCAGAAATATCCGGTTGTGTTTTGGCTAACTCAATCCCAGATATTGTGAAAGCTTCTGTATGTGTTCTCCGGATATTATGAACGGATTTTATGGTTTTGCATGTTTTTTATCAGGGAACATTTAATTTTGTACCGTAGAAACACTAATTGGTTCCACACGGAGACACCAGCTCTACACATTTGTATTTTCTAGGGAGAAAGCTAGAGGAACTGCGGCAAACAAACATGATATTTCTGTTTGTATAGATGACATTTTATGCACTTTCCTAAGAAAAAGACTTTACTTTTCTCCAAAACCATTTTTACTGTGATTTTCTCGGTCCATTGCATACGAATTCCAGTTCACTTTGTCCGGATATGACTGGATGAAACCAGAAATATCCGTTTTTTTTTTTTTTTGGCTTACTATATCCCAGATATTACTACAGACACTGTGTTTGTGTTTTCTGGATATTATCGATGGATTATATTGTTTTGAATGTTTTTATCAGGGAACATTTAATTTTGTGCTGGGAAACACTAATTGGTTCCACATGGAGACACCAGTCTACACATTCGTATTTTCTAGGCAGAAAGCTAGAATAACTGCGGTAAACAAACATGATGTTTCTGTTTGTATAGATGACATTTTATGCACTGGCTTAAGGAAAAGACTTTGTTTTACTCCAAAACCATTTTTACTGCGATTTTCCTGGTTCATTGCATACGAATTCCACCAAACTTAGTCCGGATATGACTGGATGAAACCAGAAATATCCGGTTGTGTTTTGGCTAACTCAATCCCAGATATTGTGAAAGCTTCTGTATTTGTGTTCTCCGGATATTATCAACGGATTTTATGGTTTTGCATGTTTTTTATCAGGGAACATTTAATTTTGTACCTTAGAAACACTAATAGGTTCAACATGGAGACACCAGTCTACACATTCGTATGTTCTAGGGAGAAAGTTAGAGGAACTGCGGCAAACAAACATGATATTTCTGTTTGTATACATGACATTTTATGCACTTGCATAACGAAAAAAACTTTGCTTTTCTCCAAAACCATTTTTACTGTGATTTTCTCGGTCCATTGCATACGAATTCCACCTCGCTTTGTCCGGATATGACTGGATGAAACCAGAAATATCCGGTTGTGTTTTGGCTTACTACAACCCAGATATTGTGAAAGCCTCTGTGTTTATGTTTTCCGGATATTATCAACGGAATTTATGTTTTTGCATGTTATTTATCAGGGAACATTTAATTTTGTGCTGGGAAACACTAATTGGTTCCACATGGAGACACCAGCTCTACACATTCGTATGTTCTGGGAGAAAGCTAGAGGAACTGCGGCAAACAAACATGATATTTCTGTTTGTATAGATGACATTTTATGCACTTTCCTAAAGAAAAGACTTTGCTTTTCTCCAAAACCATTTTTCCTGTGATATGCTCGATCCATTACATATGAATTCCACCCCCCCTTTGTCCGGATATAAGTGCATGAAACCAGAAATATCCGGTTGTGTTTTGTCTTACTATATCCCAGATATTGCTACAGCCTCAGTGTCTGTGTTTTCTGGATATTATCGATGGCTTTTATTGTTTTGAATGTTTTTATCAGGGAACATTTAATTTTGTACCGTAGAAACACTAATTGGTTCCACATGGAGACACCAGTAACACATTCCTATGTTCTAGGGAGAAAGCTTGAGGAACTGCAAATCGATATGATATGTCTGTTTGTATAGATGACATTTTATGCACTTGCGATGGAAAAGACTTTTTGCCTTTCTCTAAAACCATTTTTACTGTGCTTTTGTTGGTCCATTGCATACGAATTCCAACCCACTTTGTCCGGAAATGAAAGATGAAACCAGAAATATCCGGTTGTGTTTTGGCTTACTATAACCCAGATATTGTGAAAGCTTCTGTATTTGTGTTCTCCGGATATTATGAACGGATTTTATGGATTGCATGTTTTTTATCAGGGAACATTTAATTTTGTACCGTAGAAACACTAATTGGTTCCACACGGAGACACCAGCTCTACACATTTGTATTTTCTAGGGAGAAAGCTGGAGGAACTGTGGCAAACAAACATGATATTTCTGTTTGTATAGATGACATTTTATGCACTTTCCTAACAAAAAGACTTTACTTTTCTCCAAAACCATTTTTACTGTGATTTTCTTGGTCCATTGCATACGAATTCCACCTCACTTTGTCCGGATATGACTGGATGAAACCAGAAATATCCGTTTTCTTTTTTTTTGGCTTACTATATCCCAGATATTACTACAGACTCTGTGTTTGTGTTTTCTGGATATTATCGATGGATTATATTGTTTTGAATGTTTTTATCAGAGAACACTCAATTTTGTGCTGGGAAACACTAATTGGTTCCACATGGAGACACCAGTCTACACATTCTATTTTCTAGGGAGAAAGCTAGAATAACTGCGGTAAACAAACATGATGTTTCTGTTTGTATAGATGACATTTTATGCACTTGCATAACGAAAAAAAACTTTGCTTTTCTCCAAAAGCATGTTTACTGTGATTTTCTCGGTCCATTGCATACGAATTCCACCTCGCTTTGTCCGGATATGACTGGATGAAACCAGAAATATCTGGTTGTGTTTTGGCTTACTACAACCCAGATATTGTGAAAGCCTCTGTGTTTAAGTTTTCCGGATATTATCAACGGAATTTATGTTTTTGCATGTTATTTATCAGGGAACATTTAATTTTGTGCTGGGAAACACTAATTGGTTCCACATGGAGACACCAGTCTACACATTCGTATTTTCTAGGGAGAAAGCTAGAATAACTGCGGTAAACAAACATGATGTTTCTGTTTGTATAGATGACATTTTATGCACTGGCTTAAGGAAAAGACTTTGTTTTACTCCAAAACCATTTTTACTGCGATTTTCCCGGTTCATTGCATACGAATTCCACCAAACTTAGTCCGGGTATGACTGGATGAAACCAGAAATATCCGGTTGTCTTTTGGCTAACTCAATCCCAGATATTGCGCCAGACTCTGTGTTTGCGTTTTCTGGACATTATCAACGGACTTTATTGTTTTGAATGTTTTTATCAGGGAACATTTAATTTTGTACCATAGAAACACTAATAGGTTCAACATGGAGACACCAGTCTACACATTCGTATGTTCTAGGGAGAAAGTTAGAGGAACTGCGGCAAACAAACATGATATTTCTGTTTGTATAGATGACATTTTATGCACTTTCCTAAGAAAAAGACTTTACTTTTCTCAAAAACCATTTTTACTGTGATTTTCTCGGTCCATTGCATACGAATTCCAGCTCACTTTGTCCGGATATGACTGGATGAAACCAGAAATATCCGTTTTCTTTTTTTTTTGGCTTACTATATCCCAGATATTACTACAGACTCTGTGTTTGTGTTTTCTGGATATTATCGATGGATTATATTGTTTTGAATGTTTTTATCAGGGAACATTTAATTTTGTGCTGGGAAACACTAATTGGTTCCACATGGAGACACCAGTCTACACATTCGTATTTTCTAGGGAGAAAGCTAGAATAACTGCGGTAAACAAACATGATGTTTCTGTTTGTATAGATGACATTTTATGCACTGGCTTAAGGAAAAGACTTTGTTTTACTCCAAAACCATTTTTACTGCGATTTTCCCGGTTCATTGCATACGAATTCCACCAAACTTAGTCCGGATATGACTGGATGAAACCAGAAATATCCGGTTGTGTTTTGGCTAACTCAATCCCAGATATTGTGAAAGCTTCTGTATTTGTGTTCTCCGGATATTATGAACGGATTTTATGGTTTTGCATGTTTTTTATCAGGGAACATTTAATTTTGTACCTTAGAAACACTAATAGGTTCAACATGGAGACACCAGTCTACACATTCGTATGTTCTAGGGAGAAAGTTAGAGGAACTGCAGCAAACAAACATGATATTTCTGTTTGTATACATGACATTTTATGCACTTGCATAACGAAAAAAAACTTTGCTTTTCTCCAAAACCATTTTTACTGTGATTTTCTCGGTCCATTGCATACGAATTCCACCTCGCTTTGTCCGGATATGACTGGATGAAACCAGAAATATCCGGTTGTGTTTTGGCTTACTACAACCCAGATATTGTGAAAGCCTCTGTGTTTATGTTTTCCGGATATTATCAACGGAATTTATGTTTTTGCATGTTATTTATCAGGGAACATTTAATTTTGTGCTGGGAAACACTAATTGGTTCCACATGGAGACACCAGCTCTACACATTCGTATGTTCTGGGAGAAAGCTAGAGGAACTGCGGCAAACAAACATGATATTTCTGTTTGTATAGATGACATTTTATGCACTTTCCTAAAGAAAAGACTTTGCTTTTCTCCAAAACCATTTTTCCTGTGATATGCTCGATCCATTACATATGAATTCCACCCCCCCTTTGTCCGGATATAAGTGCATGAAACCAGAAATATCCGGTTGTGTTTTGTCTTACTATATCCCAGATATTGCTACAGCCTCAGTGTCTGTGTTTTCTGGATATTATCGATGGCTTTTATTGTTTTGAATGTTTTTATCAGGGAACATTTAATTTTGTACCGTAGAAACACTAATTGGTTCCACATGGAGACACCAGTAACACATTCCTATGTTCTAGGGAGAAAGCTTGAGGAACTGCAAATCGATATGATATGTCTGTTTGTATAGATGACATTTTATGCACTTGCGATGGAAAAGACTTTTTGCCTTTCTCTAAAACCATTTTTACTGTGCTTTTGTTGGTCCATTGCATACGAATTCCAACCCACTTTGTCCGGATATGACTGGATGAAACCAGAAATATCCGGTTGTGTTTTGGCTTACTATAACCCAGATATTGTGAAAGCTTCTGTATTTGTGTTCTCCGGATATTATGAACGGATTTTATGGATTGCATGTTTTTTATCAGGGAACATTTAATTTTGTACCGTAGAAACACTAATTGGTTCCACACGGAGACACCAGCTCTACACATTTGTATTTTCTAGGGAGAAAGCTGGAGGAACTGTGGCAAACAAACATGATATTTCTGTTTGTATAGATGACATTTTATGCACTTTCCTAACAAAAAGACTTTACTTTTCTCCAAAACCATTTTTACTGTGATTTTCTTGGTCCATTGCATACGAATTCCACGTCACTTTGTCCGGATATGACTGGATGAAACCAGAAATATCCGTTTTCTTTTTTTTTGGCTTACTATATCCCAGATATTACTACAGACTCTGTGTTTGTGTTTTCTGGATATTATCGATGGATTATATTGTTTTGAATGTTTTTATCAGGGAACACTCAATTTTGTGCTGGGAAACACTAATTGGTTCCACATGGAGACACCAGTCTACACATTCTATTTTCTAGGGAGAAAGCTAGAATAACTGCGGTAAACAAACATGATGTTTCTGTTTGTATAGATGACATTTTATGCACTTGCATAACGAAAAAAAACTTTGCTTTTCTCCAAAAGCATTTTTACTGTGATTTTCTCGGTCCATTGCATACGAATTCCACCTCGCTTTGTCCGGATATGACTGGATGAAACCAGAAATATCTGGTTGTGTTTTGGCTTACTACAACCCAGATATTGTGAAAGCCTCTGTGTTTATGTTTTCCGGATATTATCAACGGAATTTATGTTTTTGCATGTTATTTATCAGGGAACATTTAATTTTGTGCTGGGAAACACTAATTGGTTCCACATGGAGACACCAGCTCTACACATTTGTATGTTCTAGGGAGAAAGCTAGAGGAACTGCGGCAAACAAACATGATATTTCTGTTTGTATAGATGATATTTTATGCACTTTCCTAAAGAAAAGACTTTGCTTTTCTCCAAAACCATTTTTCCTGTGATTTTCTCGGTCCATTACATATGAATTCCACCCCACTTTGTCCGGATATGAGTGGATGAAACCAGAAATATCCGATTGTGTTTTGTCTTACTATATCCCAGATATTGCTACAGCCTCAGTGTCTGTGTTTTCTGGATATTATCGATGGCTTTTATTGTTTTGAATGTTTTTATCAGGGAACATTTAATTTTGTACCGTAGAAACACTAATTGGTTCCACATGGAGACACCAGTAACACATTCCTATGTTCTAGGGAGAAAGCTTGAGGAACTGCAAATCGATATGATATGTCTGTTTGTATAGATGACATTTTATGCACTTGCGATGGAAAAGACTTTTTGCCTTTCTCTAAAACCATTTTTACTGTGATTTTGTTGGTCCATTGCATACGAATTCCAACCCACTTTGTCCGGATATGACTGGATGAAACCAGAAATATCCGGTTGTGTTTTGGCTAACTCAATCCCAGATATTGTGAAAGCTTCTGTATTTGTGTTCTCCGGATATTATGAACGGATTTTATGGATTGCATGTTTTTTATCAGGGAACATTTAATTTTGTACCGTAGAAACACTAATTGGTTCCACACGGAGACACCAGCTCTACATATTTGTATTTTCTAGGGAGAAAGCTAGAGGAACTGCGGCAAACAAACATGATATTTCTGTTTCTATAGATGACATTTTATGCACTTTCCTCAGAAAAAGACTTTACTTTTCTCCAAAACCATTTTTACTGTGATTTTCTCGGTCCATTGCATACGAATTCCACCTCACTTTGTCCGGATATGACTGGATGAAACCAGAAATATCCATTTTATTTTTTTTTTGGCTTACTATATCCCAGATATTACTACAGACTCTGTGTTTGTGTTTTCTGGATATTATCGATGGATTATATTGTTTTGAATGTTTTTATCAGGGAACACTTAATTTTGTGCTGGGAAACACTAATTGTTTGCACATGGAGACACCAGTCTACACATTCGTATTTTCTAGGGAGAAAGCTAGAATAACTGCGGTAAACAAACATGATGTTTCTGTTTGTATAGATGACATTTTATGCACTGGCTTAAGGAAAAGACTTTGTTTTACTCCAAAACCATTTTTACTGCGATTTTCCCGGTTCATTGCATACGAATTCCACCAAACTTAGTCCGGATATGACTGGATGAAACCAGAAATATCCGGTTGTGTTTTGGCTAAATCAATCCCAGATATTGGGATGGACTCTGTGTTTGTGTTTTCTGGACATTATCAACGGACTTTATTGTTTTGAATGTTTTTATCAGGGAACATTTAATTTTGTACCATAGAAACACTAATAGGTTCAACATGGAGACACCAGTCTACACATTCGTATGTTCTAGGGAGAAAGTTAGAGGAACTGCGGCAAACAAACATGATATTTCTGTTTGTATACATGACATTTTATGCACTTGCATAACGAAAAAAACTTTGCTTTTCTCCAAAACCATTTTTACTGTGATTTTCTCGGTCCATTGCATACGAATTCCACCTCGCTTTGTCCGGATATGACTGGATGAAACCAGAAATATCTGGTTGTGTTTTGGCTTACTACAACCCAGATATTGTGAAAGCCTCTGTGTTTATGTTTTCCGGATATTATCAACGGAATTTATGTTTTTGCATGTTATTTATCAGGGAACATTTAATTTTGTGCTGGGAAACACTAATTGGTTCCACATGGAGACACCAGCTCTACACATTCGTATTTTCTAGGGAGAAAGCTAGAGGAACTGCGGCAAACAAACATCATATTTCTGTTTGTATAGATGACATTTTATGCACTTTCCTAAAGAAAAGACTTTGCTTTTCTCCAAAACCATTTTTCCTGTGATATTCTCGATCCATTACATATGAATTCCACCCCACTTTGTCCGGATATGAGTGGATGAAACCAGAAATATCCGGTTGTGTTTTGTCTTACTATATCCCAGATATTGCTACAGCCTCAGTGTCTATGTTTTCTGGATATTATCGATGGCTTTTATTGTTTTGAATGTTTTTATCAGGGAACATTTAATTTTGTACCGTAGAAACACTAATTGGTTCCACATGGAGACACCAGTAACACATTCCTATGTTCTAGGGAGAAAGCTTGAGGAACTGCAAATCGATATGATATGTCTGTTTGTATAGATGACATTTTATGCACTTGCGATGGAAAAGACTTTTTGCCTTTCTCTAAAACCATTTTTACTGTGCTTTTGTTGGTCCATTGCATACGAATTCCAACCCACTTTGTCCGGATATGACTGGATGAAACCAGAAATATCCGGTTGTGTTTTGGCTAACTCAATCCCAGATATTGTGAAAGCTTCTGTATTTGTGTTCTCCGGATATTATGAATGGATTTTATGGATTGCATGTTTTTTATCAGGGAACATTTAATTTTGTACCGTAGAAACACTAATTGGTTCCACACGGAGACACCAGCTCTACACATTTGTATTTTCTAGGGAGAAAGCTAGAGGAACTGCGGCAAACAAACATGATATTTCTGTTTGTATAGATGACATTTTATGCACTTTCCTAACAAAAAGACTTTACTTTTCTCCAAAACCATTTTACTGTGATTTTCTCGGTCCATTGCATACGAATTCCACCTCACTTTGTCCGGATATGACTGGATGAAACCAGAAATATCCGTTATATTTTTTTTTTGGCTTACTATATCCCAGATATTACTACAGACTCTGTGTTTGTGTTTTCTGGATATTATCGATGGATTATATTGTTTTGAATGTTTTTATCAGGGAACACTCAATTTTGTGCTGGGAAACACTAATTGGTTCCACATGGAGACACCAGTCTACACATTCGTATTTTCTAGGGAGAAAGCTAGAATAACTGCGGTAAACAAACATGATGTTTCTGTTTGTATAGATGACATTTTATGCACTGGCTTAAGGAAAAGACTTTGTTTTACTCCAAAACCATTTTTACTGGGATTTTCCCGGTTCATTGCATACGAATTCCACCAAACTTAGTCCGGATATGACTGGATGAAACCAGAAATATCCGGTTGTGTTTTGGCTAACTCAATCCCAGATATTGTGAAAGCTTCTGTATTGGTGTTTTCCGGATATTATCAACGGATTTTATGGTTTTGCATGTTTTTTATCAGGGAACATTTAATTTTGTACCTTAGAAACACTAATAGGTTCAACACGGAGACACCAGTCTACACATTTGTATGTTCTAGGGAGAAAGTTAGAGGAACTGTGGCAAACAAACATGATATTTCTGTTTGTATAGATGACATTTTATGCACTTGCATAACGAAAAAAAACTTTGCTTTTCTCCAAAACCATTTTTACTGTGATTTTCTCGGTCCATTGCATACGAATTCCACCTCGCTTTGTCCGGATATGACTGGATGAAACCAGAAATATCTGGTTGTGTTTTGGCTTACTACAACCCAGATATTGTGAAAGCCTCTGTGTTTATGTTTTCCGGATATTATCAACGGAATTTATGTTTTTGCATGTTATTTATCAGGGAACATTTAATTTTGTGCTGGGAAACACTAATTGGTTCCACATGGAGACACCAGTCTACACATTCTTATTTTCTAGGGAGAAAGCTAGAATAACTGCGGTAAACAAACATGATGTTTCTGTTTGTATAGATGACATTTTATGCACTGGCTTAAGGAAAAGACTTTGTTTTACTCCAAAACCATTTTTACTGCGATTTTCCCGGTTCATTGCATTCGAATTCCACCAAACTTAGTCCGGATATGACTGGATGAAACCAGAAATATCCGGTTGTGTTTTGGCTAAATCAATCCCAGATATTGGGATGGACTCTGTGTTTGTGTTTTCTGGACATTATCAACGGACTTTATTGTTTTGAATGTTTTTATCAGGGAACATTTAATTTTGTACCATAGAAACACTAATAGGTTCAACATGGAGACACCAGTCTACACATTCGTATGTTCTAGGGAGAAAGTTAGAGGAACTGCGGCAAACAAACATGATATTTCTGTTTGTATACATGACATTTTATGCACTTGCATAACGAAAAAAAACTTTGCTTTTCTCCAAAACCATTTTTACTGTGATTTTCTCGGTCCATTGCATACGAATTCCACCTCGCTTTGTCCGGCTATGACTGGATGAAACCAGAAATATCCGGTTGTGTTTTGGCTTACTACAACCCAGATATTGTGAAAGCCTCTGTGTTTATGTTTTCCGGATATTATCAACGGAATTTATATTTTTGCATGTTATTTATCAGGGAACATTTAATTTTGTGCTGGGAAACATTAATTGGTTCCACATGGAGACACCAGCTCTACACATTCGTATTTTCTAGGGAGAAACCTAGAGGAACTGCGGCAAACAAACATGATATTTCTGTTTGTATAGATGACATTTTATGCACTTTCCTAAAGAAAAGACTTTGCTTTTCTCCAAAACCACTTTTCCTGTGATATTCTCGATCCATTACATATGAATTCCACCCCACTTTGTCCGGATATGAGTGGATGAAACCAGAAATATCCGGTTGTGTTTTGTCTTACTATATCCCAGATATTGCTACAGCCTCAGTGTCTATGTTTTCTGGATATTATCGATGGATTTTATTGTTTTGAATGTTTTTATCAGGGAACATTTAATTTTGTACCGTAGAAACACTAATTGGTTCCACATGGAGACACCAGTAACACATTCCTATGTTCTAGGGAGAAAGCTTGAGGAACTGCAAATCGATATGTTATGTCTGTTTGTATAGATGACATTTTATGCACTTGCGATGGAAAAGACTTTTTGCCTTTCTCTAAAACCATTTTTACTGTGATTTTGTTGGTCCATTGCATACGAATTCCAACCCACTTGTTTCGGATATGACTGGATGAAACCAGAAATATCCGGTTGTGTTTTGGCTAACTCAATCCCAGATATTGTGAAAGCTTCTGTATTTGTGTTCTCCAGATATTATGAATGGATTTTATGGTTTTGCATGTTTTTTATCAGGGAACATTTAATTTTGTACCGTAGAAACACTAATTGGTTCCACACGGAGACACCAGCTCTACACATTTGTATTTTCTAGGGAGAAAGCTAGAGGAACTGCTGCAAACAAACATGATATTTCTGTTTGTATAGATGACATTTTATGCACTTTCCTAAGAAAAAGACTTTACTTTTCTCCAAAACCATTTTTACTATGATTCTCTCGGTCCATTGCATACGAATTCCACCTCACTTTGTCCGGATATGACTGGATGAAACCAGAAATATCCGTTTTCTTTTTTTTTGGCTTACTATATCCCAGATATTATTACAGACTCTGTGTTTGTGTTTTCTGGATATTATCGATGGATTATATTGTTTTGAATGTTTTTATCAGGGAACATTAAATTTTGTGCTGGGAAACACTAATTGGTTCCACATGGAGACACCAGTCTACACATTCGTATTTTCTAGGGAGAAAGCTAGAATAACTGCGGTAAACAAACATGATGTTTCTGTTTGTATAGATGACATTTTATGCACTGGCTTAAGGAAAAGACTTTGTTTTACTCCAAAACCATTTTTACTGCAATTTTCCCGGTTCATTGCATACGAATTCCACCAACCTTAGTCCGGATATGACTGGATGAAACCAGAAATATCCGGTTGTGTTTTGGCTAACTCAATCCCAGATATTGTGAAAGCTTCTGTATTGGTGTTTTCCGGATATTATCAACGGATTTTATGGTTTTGCATGTTTTTTATCAGGGAACCTTTAATTTTGTACCGTAGAAATACAATTTGGTTCCACATGGAGACACCAGTAACACATTCCTATGTTCTAGGGAGAAAGCTTGAGGAACTGCAAATCGATATGATATGTCTGTTTGTATAGATGACATTTTATGCACTGGCTTAAGGAAAAGACTTTGTTTTACTCCAAAACCATTTTTACTGCGATTTTCCCGGTTCATTGCATACGAATTCCACCAAACTTAGTCCGGATATGACTGGATGAAACCAGAAATATCCGGTTGTGTTTTGGCTAACTCAATCCCAGATATTGTGAAAGCTTCTGTATTGGTGTTTTCCGGATATTATCAACGGATTTTATGGATTTGCATGTTTTTTATCAGGGAACATTTAATTTTGTACCGTAGAAACACTAATTGGTTCCACACGGAGACACCAGCTCTACACATTTGTATTTTCTAGGGAGAAAGCTAGAGGAACTGCGGCAAACAAACATGATATTTCTGTTTGTATAGATGACATTTTATGCACTTTCCTAAGAAAAAGACTTTACTTTTCTCCAAAACCATTTTTACTGTGATTTTCTCGGTCCATTGCATACGAATTCCACCTCACTTTGTCCGGATATGACTGGATGAAACCAGAAATATCCGTTTTCTTTTTTTTGGCTTACTATATCCCAGATATTACTACACTCTGTGTTTGTGTTTTCTGGATATTATCGATGGATTATATTGTTTTGAATGTTTTTATCAGGGAACATTTAATTTTGTGCTGGGAAACACTAATTGGTTCCACATGGAGACACCAGTCTACACATTCGTATTTTCTAGGGAGAAAGCTAGAATAACTGCGGTAAACAAACATGATGTTTCTGTGTGTATAGATGACATTTTATGCACTGGCTTAAGGAAAAGACTTTGTTTTACTCCAAAACCATTTTTACTGCGATTTTCCCGGTTCATTGCATACGAATTCCACCAAACTTAGTCCGGATATGACTGGATGAAACCAGAAATATCCGGTTGTGTTTTGGCTAACTCAATCCCAGATATTGCGACGGACTCTGTGTTTGTGTTTTCTGGACATTATCAACGGACTTTATTGTTTTGAATGTTTTTATCAGGGAACATTTAATTTTGTACCTTAGAAACACTAATAGGTTCAACATGGAGACACCAGTCTACACATTCGTATGTTCTAGGGAGAAAGTTAGAGGAACTGCGGCAAACAAACATGATATTTCTGTTTGTATACATGACATTTTATGCACTTGCATAACGAAAAAAACTTTGCTTTTCTCCAAAACCATTTTTACTGTGATTTTCTCGGTCCATTGCATACGAATTCCACCTCGCTTTGTCCGGATATGACTGGATGAAACCAGAAATATCCGGTTGTGTTTTGGCTTACTACAACCCAGATATTGTGAAAGCCTCTGTGTTTATGTTTCCGGATATTATCAACGGAATTTATGTTTTTGCATGTTATTTATCAGGGAACATTTAATTTTGTGCTGGGAAACACTAATTGGTTCCACATGGAGACACCAGCTCTACACATTCGTATTTTCTAGGGAGAAAGCTAGAGGAACTGCGGCAAACAAACATGATATTTCTGTTTGTATAGATGACATTTTATGCACTTTCCTAAAGAAAAGACTTTGCTTTTCTCCAAAACCATTTTTCCTGTGATTTTCTCGATCCATTACATATGAATTCCACCCCACTTTGTCCGGATATGAGTGGATGAAACCAGAAATATCCGGTTGTGTTTTGTCTTACTATATCCCAGATATTGCTACAGCCTCAGTGTCTGTGTTTTCTGGATATTATCGATGGATTTTATTGTTTTGAATGTTTTTATCAGGGAACATTTAATTTTGTACCGTAGAAACACTAATTGGTTCCACACGGAGACACCAGCTCTACACATTTGTATTTTCTAGGGAGAAAGCTAGAGGAACTGCGGCAAACAAACATGATATTTCTGTTTGTATAGATGACATTTTATGCACTTTCCTAAGAAAAAGACTTTACTTTTCTCCAAAACCATTTTTACTGTGATTTTCTCGGTCCATTGCATACGAATTCCAGCTCACTTTGTCCGGATATGACTGGATGAAACCAGAAATATCCGTTTTCTTTTTTTTTTGGCTTACTATATCCCAGATATTACTACACTCTGTGTTTGTGTTTTCTGGATATTATCGATGGATTATATTGTTTTGAATGTTTTTATCAGGGAACACTTAATTTTGTGCTGGGAAACACTAATTGGTTCCACATGGAGACACCAGTCTACACATTCGTATTTTCTAGGGAGAAAGCTAGAATAACTGCGGTAAACAAACATGATGTTTCTGTTTGTATAGATGACATTTTATGCACTGGCTTAAGGAAAAGACTTTGTTTTACTCCAAAACCATTTTTACTGTGATTTTCCCGGTTCATTGCATACGAATTCCACCAAACTTAGTCCAGATATGACTGGATGAAACCAGAAATATCCGGTTGTGTTTTGGCTAACTCAATCACAGATATTGTGAAAGCTTCTGTATTGGTGTTTTCCAGATATTATCAACGGATTTTATGGATTTGCATGTTTTTTATCAGGGAACATTTAATTTTGTACCTTAGAAACACTAATAGGTTCAACATGGAGACACCAGTCTACACATTCGTATGTTCTAGGGAGAAAGTTAGAGGAACTGCGGCAAACAAACATGATATTTCTGTTTGTATACATGACATTTAATGCACTTGCATAACGAAAAAAACTTTGCTTTTCTCCAAAACCATTTTTACTGTGATTTTCTCGGTCCATTGCATACGAATTCCACCTCGCTTTGTCCGGATATGAGTGGATGAAACCAGAAATATCCGGTTGTGTTTTGTCTTACTATATCCCAGATATTGCTACAGCCTCAGTGTCTGTGTTTTCTGGATATTATCGATGGATTTTATTGTTTTGAATGTTTTTATCAGGGAACCTTTAATTTTGTACCGTAGAAATACAATTTGGTTCCACATGGAGACACCAGTAACACATTCCTATGTTCTAGGGAGAAAGCTTGAGGAACTGCAAATCGATATGATATGTCTGTTTGTATAGATGACATTTTATGTACTTGCGATGGAAAAGACTTTTTGCCTTTCTCTAAAACCATTTTTACTGTGATTCTGTTGGTCCATTGCATACGAATTCCAACCCACTTTGTCCGGATATGACTGGATGAAACCAGAAATATCCGGTTGTGTTTTGGCTTACTACAACCCAGATATTGTGAAAGCCTCTGTGTTTATGTTTCCGGATATTATCAATGGAATTTATGTTTTTGCATGTTATTTATCAGGGAACATTTAATTTTGTGCTGGGAAACACTAATTGGTTCCACACGGAGACACCAGCTCTACACATTTGTATTTTCTAGGGAGAAAGCTAGAGGAACTGCGGCAAACAAACATGATATTTCTGTTTGTATAGATGACATTTTATGCACTTTCCTAACAAAAAGACTTTACTTTTCTCCAAAACCATTTTTACTGTGATTTTCTCGGTCCATTGCATACGAATTCCACCTCACTTTGTCCGGATATGACTGGATGAAACCAGAAATATCCGTTTTCTTTTTTTTGGCTTACTATATCCCAGATATTACTACAGACTCTGTGTTTGTGTTTTCTGGATATTATCGATGGATTATATTGTTTTGAATGTTTATATCAGGCAACACTTAATTTTGTGCTGGGAAACACTAATTGTTTGCACATGGAGACACCAGTCTACACATTCTTATTTTCTAGGGAGAAAGCTAGAATAACTGCGGTAAACAAACATGATGTTTCTGTTTGTATAGATGACATTTTATGCACTGGCTTAAGGAAAAGACTTTGTTTTACTCCAAAACCATTTTTACTGCGATTTTCCCGGTTCATTGCATACGAATTCCACCAAACTTAGTCCGGATATGACTGGATGAAACCAGAAATATCCGGTTGTGTTTTGGCTAACTCAATCCCAGATATTGCGACGGACTCTGTGTTTGTGTTTTCTGGACATTATCAACGGACTTTATTGTTTTGAATGTTTTTATCAGGGAACATTTAATTTTGTACCTTAGAAACACTAATAGGTTCAACATGGAGACACCAGTCTACACATTCGTATGTTCTAGGGAGAAAGTTAGAGGAACTGCGGCAAACAAACATGATATTTCTGTTTGTATACATGACATTTTATGCACTTGCATAACGAAAAAAACTTTGCTTTTCTCCAAAACCATTTTTACTGTGATTTTCTCGGTCCATTGCATACGAATTCCACCTCGCTTTTTCCGGATATGACTGGATGAAACCAGAAATATCCGGTTGTGTTTTGTCTTACTATATCCCAGATATTGCTGCAGCCTCAGTGTCTGTGTTTTCTGGATATTATCGATGGATTTTATTGTTTTGAATGTTTTTATCAGGGAACCTTCAATTTTGTACCGTAGAAATACAATTTGGTTCCACATGGAGACACCAGTAACACATTCCTATGTTCTAGGGAGAAAGCTTGAGGAACTACAAATCGATATGATATGTCTGTTTGTATAGATGACATTTTATGCACTTGCGATGGAAAAGACTTTTTGCCTTTCTCTAAAACCATTTTTACTGTGATTTTGTTGGTCCATTGCATACGAATCCCAACCCACTTTGTCCGGATATGACTGGATGAAACCAGAAATATCCGGTTGTGTTTTGGCTTACCTCAACCCAGATATTGTGAAAGCTTCTGTGTTTATGTTTCCGGATATTATCAACGGAATTTATGTTTTTGCATGTTATTTATCAGGGAACATTTAATTTTGTGCTGGGAAACACTAATTGGTTCCACACGGAGACACCAGCTCTACACATTTGTATTTTCTAGGGAGAAAGCTAGAGGAACTGCGGCAAACAAACATGATATTTCTGTTTGTATAGATGACATTTTATGCACTGGCTTAAGGAAAAGACTTTGTTTTACTCCAAAACCATTTTTACTGCGATTTTCCCGGTTAATTGCATACGAATTCCACCAAACTTAGTCCGGATATGACTGGATGAAACCAGAAATATCTGGTTGTGTTTTGGCTAAATCAATCCCAGATATTGCGACGGACTCTGTGTTTGTGTTTTCTGGACATTATCAACGGACTTTATTGTTGTGAATGTTTTTATCGGGGAACATTTAATTTTGTACCTTAGAAACACTAATAGGTTCAACATGGAGATACCAGTCTACACATTCGTATGTTCTAGGGAGAAAGTTAGAGGAACTGCGGCAAACAAACATGATATTTCTGTTTGTATAGATGACATTGTATGCACTTTCCTAAAGAATAGACTTTGCTTTTCTCCAAAACCATTTTTCCTGTGATATTCTCGATCCATTACATATGAATTCCACCCCACTTTGTCCGGATATGAGTGGATGAAACCAGAAATATCCGGTTGTGTTTTGTCTTACTATATCCCAGATATTGCTACAGCCTCAGTATCTGTGTTTTCTGGATATTATCGATGGATTTTATTGTTTTGAATGTTTTTATCAGGGAACCTTCAATTTTGTACCGTAGAAATACAATTTGGTTCCACATGGAGACACCAGTAACACATTCCTATGTTCTAGGGAGAAAGCTTGAGGAACTGCAAATCGATATGATATGTCTGTTTGTATAGATGACATTTTATGCACTTGCGATGGAAAAGACTTTTTGCCTTTCTCTAAAACCATTTTTACTGTGATTCTGTTGGTCCATTGCATACGAATTCCAACCCACTTTGTCCGGATATGACTGGATGAAACCAGAAATATCCGGTTGTGTTTTGGCTTACTACAACCCAGATATTGTGAAAGCCTCTGTGTTTATGTTTCCGGATATTATCAACGGAATTTATGTTTTTGCATGTTATTTATCAGGGAACATTTAATTTTGTGCTGGGAAACACTAATTGGTTCCACACGGAGACACCAGCTCTACACATTTGTATTTTCTAGGGAGAAAGCTAGAGGAACTGCGGCAAACAAACATGATATTTCTGTTTGTATAGATGACATTTTATGCACTTTCCTAACAAAAAGACTTTACTTTTCTCCAAAACCATTTTTCCTGTGATATTCTCGATCCATTGCATACGAATTCCACCTCACTTTGTCCGGATATGACTGGATGAAACCAGAAATATCCGTTTTCTTTTTTTTTTGGCTTACTATATCCCAGATATTTCTACAGACTCTGTGTTTGTGTTTTCTGGATATTATCGATGGATTATATTGTTTTGAATGTTTTTATCAGGGAACATTTAATTTTGTGCTGGGAAACACTAATTGTTTGCACATGGAGACACCAGTCTACACATTCGTATTTTCTAGGGAGAAAGCTAGAATAACTGCGGTAAACAAACATGATGTTTCTGTTTGTATAGATGACATTTTATGCACTGGCTTAAGGAAAAGACTTTGTTTTACTCCAAAACCATTTTTACTGCGATTTTCCCGGTTCATTGCATACGAATTCCACCAAACTTAGTCCGGATATGACTGGATGAAACCAGAAATATCCGGTTGTGTTTTGGCTAACTCAATCCCAGATATTGCGCCAGACTCTGTGTTTGTGTTTTCTGGACATTATCAACGGACTTTATTGTTTTGAATGTTTTTATCAGGGAACATTTAATTTTGTACCTTAGAAACACTAATAGGTTCAACATGGAGACACCAGTTACACATTCGTATGTTCTAGGGAGAAAGTTAGAGGAACTGCGGCAAACAAACATGATATTTCTGTTTGTATACATGACATTTTATGCACTTGCATAACGAAAAAAACTTTGCTTTTCTCCAAAACCATTTTTACTGTGATTTTCTCGGTCCATTGCATACGAATTCCAACCCACTTTGTCCGGATATGACTGGATGAAACCAGAAATATCCGGTTGTGTTTTGACTTACTACAACCCAGATATTGTGAAAGCTTCTGTGTTTATGTTTCCGGATATTATCAACGGAATTTATGTTTTTGCATGTTATTTATCAGGGAACATTTAATTTTGTGCTGGGAAACACTAATTGGTTCCACACGGAGACACCAGCTCTACACATTTGTATTTTCTAGGGAGAAAGCTAGAGGAACTGCGGCAAACAAACATGATATTTCTGTTTGTATAGATGACATTTTATGCACTTTTCTAACAAAAAGACTTTACTTTTCTCAAAAACCATTTTTACTGTGATTTTCTCGGTCCATTGCATACGAATTCCACCTCACTTTGTCCGGATATGACTGGATGAAACCAGAAATATCCGTTTTCTTTTTTTTGGCTTACTATATCCCAGATATTACTACAGACTCTGTGTTTGTGTTTTCTGGATATTATCGATGGATTATATTGTTTTGAATGTTTTTATCAGGCAACACTTAATTTTGTGCTGGGAAACACTAATTGTTTGCACATGGAGACACCAGTCTACACATTCTTATTTTCTAGGGAGAAAGCTAGAATAACTGCGGTAAACAAACATGATGTTTCTGTTTGTATAGATGACATTTTATGCACTGGCTTAAGGAAAAGACTTTGTTTTACTCCAAAACCATTTTTACTGGGATTTTCCCGGTTCATTGCATACGAATTCCACCAAACTTAGTCCGGATATGACTGGATGAAACCAGAAATATCCGGTTGTGTTTTGGCTAACTCAATCCCAGATATTGCGACGGACTCTGTGTTTGTGTTTTCTGGACATTATCAACGGACTTTATTGTTTTGAATGTTTTTATCAGGGAACATTTAATTTTGTACCTTAGAAACACTAATAGGTTCAACATGGAGACACCAGTATACACATTGGTATGTTCTAGGGAGAAAGTTAGAGGAACTGCGGCAAACAAACATGATATTTCTGTTTGTATACATGACATTTTATGCACTTGCATAACGAAAAAAACTTTGCTTTTCTCCAAAACCATTTTTACTGTGATTTTCTCGGTCCATTGCATACGAATTCCACCTCGCTTTGTCCGGATATGACTGGATGAAACCAGAAATATCCGGTTGTGTTTTGGCTTACTACAACCCAGATATTGTGAAAGCCTCTGTGTTTATGTTTTCCGGATATTATCAACGGAATTTATGTTTTTGCATGTTATTTATCAGGGAACATTTAATTTTGTGCTGGGAAACACTAATTGGTTCCACATGGAGACACCAGCTCTACACATTCGTATTTTCTAGGGAGAAAGCTAGAGGAACTGCGGCAAACAAACATGATATTTCTGTTTGTATAGATGACATTTTATGCACTTTCCTAAAGAAAAGACTTTGCTTTTCTCCAAAACCATTTTTCCTGTGATATTCTCGATCCATTACATATGAATTCCACCCCACTTTGTCCGGATATGAGTGGATGAAACCAGAAATATCCGGTTGTGTTTTGTCTTACTATATCCCCGATATTGCTACAGCCTCAGTGTCTGTGTTTTCTGGATATTATCGATGGATTTTATTGTTTTGAATGTTTTTATCAGGGAACATTTAATTTTGTACCGTAGAAACACTAATTGGTTCCCCATGGAGACACCAGTAACACATTCCTATGTTCTAGGGAGAAAGCTTGAGGAACTGCAAATCGATATGATGTGTCTGTTTGTATAGATGACATTTTATGCACTTGCGATGGAAAAGACTTTTTGCCTTTCTCTAAAACCATTTTTACTGTGATTTTGTTGGTCCATTGCATAGGAATTCCAACCCACTTTGTCCGAATATGACTGGATGAAACCAGAAATATCCGGTTGTGTTTTTGCTAACTCAATCCCAGATATTGTGAAAGCTTCTGTATTTGTGTTCTCCGGATATTATGAACGGATTTTATGGTTTTGCATGTTTTTTATCAGGGAACATTTAATTTTGTACCGTAGAAACACTAATTGGTTCCACACGGAGACACCAGCTCTACACATTTGTATTTTCTAGGGAGAAAGCTAGAGGAACTGCGGCAAACAAACATGATATTTCTGTTTTTATAGATGACATTTTATGCACTTTACTAAGAAAAAGACTTTACTTTTCTCCAAAACCATTTTTACTGTGATTTTCTCGGTCCATTGCATATGAATTCCACCTCACTTTGTCCGGATATGAGTGGATGAAACCAGAAATATCCGTTTCCTTTTTTTTGGCTTACTATATCCCAGATATTACTACAGACTCAGTGACTGTGTTTTCTGGATGTTATTGATGGATTATATTGTTTTGAATGTTTTTATCAGGGAACATTTAATTTTGTGCTGGGAAACACTAATTGGTTCCACATGGAGACACCAGTCTACACATTCGTATTTTCAAGGGAGAAAGCTAGAATAACTGCGGCAAACAAACATGATATTTCTGTTTGTATAGATGACATTTTATGCACTTTCCTAAAGAAAAGACTTTGCTTTTCTCCAAAACCATTTTTCCTGTGATATTCTCGGTCCATTACATATGAATTCCACCCCACTTTGTCCAGATATGAGTGGATGAAACCAGAAATATCCGGTTGTGTTTTGTCTTACTATATCCCAGATATTGCTACAGCCTCAGTGTCTGTGTTTTCTGGATATTATCGATGGATTTTATTGTTTTGAATGTTTTTATCAGGGAACATTTAATTTTGTACCGTAGAAACACTAATTGGTTCCACATTGAGACACCAGTAACACATTCCTATGTTCTAGGGAGAAAGCTTGAGGAACTGCAAATCGATATGATATGTCTGTTTGTATAGATGACATTTTATGCACTTGCGATGGAAAAGACTTTTTGCCTTTCTCTAAAACCATTTTTACTGTGATTTTGTTGGTCCATTGTGTACGAATTCCAACCCACTTTGTCCGGATATGACTGGATGCAACCAGAAATATCCGGTTGTGTTTTGGCTAACTCAATCCCAGATATTGTGAAAGCTTCTGTATTTGTGTTCTCCGGATATTATGAACGGATTTTATGGTTTTGCATGTTTTTTATCAGGGAACATTTAATTTTGTACCGTAGAAACACTAATTGGTTCCACACGGAGACACCAGTAACACATTCCTATGTTGTAGGGAGAAAGCTTGAGGAACTGCAAATCGATATGATATGTCTGTTTGTATAGATGACATTTTATGCACTTGCGATGGAAAAGACTTTTTGCCTTTCTCTAAAACCATTTTTACTGCGATTTTGTTGGTCCATTGCATACGAATTCCAACCCACTTTGTCCGGATATGACTGGATGCAACCAGAAATATCCGGTTGTGTTTTGGCTAACTCAATCCCAGATATTGTGAAAGCTTCTGTATTTGTGTTCTCCGGATATTATGAACGGATTTTATGGTTTTGCATGTTTTTTATCAGGGAACATTTAATTTTGTACCGTAGAAACACTAATTGGTTCCACACGGAGACACCAGCTCTACACATTTGTATTTTCTAGGGAGAAATCTAGAGGAACTGCGGCAAACAAACATGATATTTCTGTTTGTATACATGACTATTTATGCACTTTCCTAAGAAAAAGACTTTACTTTTCTCCAAAACCATTTTTACTGTGATTTTCTCGGTCCATTGCATACGAATTCCACCTCACTTTGTCCGGATATGACTGGATGAAACCAGAAATATCCGTTTTCTTTTTTTTTTTTGCTTACTATATCCCAGATATTACTACAGACTCTGTGTTTGTGTTTTCTGGATATTATCGATGGATTGTATTGTTTTGAATGTTTTAATCAGGGAATACTTCATTTTGTGCTGGGAAACACTAATTGTTTGCACATGGAGACACCAGTCTACACATTCGTATTTTCTAGGGAGAAAGCTAGAATAACTGCGGTAAACAAACATGATGTTTCTGTGTGTATAGATGACATTTTATGCACTGGCTTAAGGAAAAGACTTTGTTTTACTCCAAAACCATTTTTACTGCGATTTTCCCGGTTCATTGCATACGAATTTCACCAACCTTAGTCCGGATATGACTGGATGAAACCAGAAATATCCGGTTGTGTTTTGGCTAACTCAATCCCAGATATTGCGACGGACTCTGTGTTTGTGTTTTCTGGACATTATCAACGGACTTTATTGTTTTGAATGTTTTTATCAGGGATCATTTAATTTTGTACCTTAGAAACACTAATAGGTTCAACATGGAGACACCAGTCTACACATTCGTATGTTCTAGGGAGAAAGTTAGAGGAACTGCGGCAAACAAACATGATATTTCTGTTTGTATACATGACATTTTATGCACTTGCATAACGAAAAAAACTTTGCTTTTCTCCAAAACCATTTTTACTGTGATTTTCTCGGTCCATTGCATACGAATTCCACCTCGCTTTGTCCGGATATGACTGGATGAAACCAGAAATATCCGGTTGTGTTTTGGCTTACTACAACCCAGATATTGTGAAAGCCTCTGTGTTTATGTTTTCCGGATATTATCAACGGAATTTATGTTTTTGCATGTTATTTATCAGGGAACATTTAATTTTGTGCTGGGAAACACTAATTGGTTCCACATGGAGACACCATCTCTACACATTCATATTTTCTAGGGAGAAAGCTAGAGGAACTGCGGCAAACAAACATGATATTTCTGTTTGTATAGATGACATTTTATGCACTTTCCTAAAGAAAAGACTTTGCTTTTCTCCAAAACCATTTTTCCTGTGATTTTCTCGATCCATTACATATGAATTCCACCCCACTTTGTCCGGATATGAGTGGATGAAACCAGAAATATCCGGTTGTGTTTTGTCTTACTATATCCCAGATATTGCTACAGCCTCAGTGTCTGTGATTTCTGGATATTATCGATGGATTTTATTGTTTTGAATGTTTTTATCAGGGAACATTTAATTTTGTACCGTAGAAACACTAATTGGTTCCCCATGGAGACACCAGTAACACATTCCTATGTTCTAGGGAGAAAGCTTGAGGAACTGCAAATCGATATGATATGTATGTTTGTATAGATGACATTTTATGCACTTGCGATGGAAAAGACTTTTTGCCTTTCTCTAAAACCATTTTTACTGTGATTTTGTTGGTCCATTGCATACGAATTCCAACCCACTTTGTCTGAATATGACTGGATGAAACCAGAAATATCCGGTTGTGTTTTGGCTAACTCAATCCCAGATATTGTGAAACCTTCTGTATTTGTGTTCTCCGGATATTATGAACGGATTTTATGGTTTTGCATGTTTTTTATCAGGGAACATTTAATTTTGTGCTGGGAAACACTAATTGGTTCCACATGGAGACACCAGCTCTACGCATTCGTATTTTCTAGGGAGAAAGCTAGAATAACTGCGGTAAAGAAACATAATGTTTCTGTTTGTATAGATGACATTTTATGCACTGGCTTAAGGAAAAGACTTTGTTTTACTCCAAAACCATTTTTACTGCGATTTTCCCGGTTCATTGCCTACGAATTCCACCAACCTTAGTCCGGATATGACTGGATGAAACCAGAAATATCCGGTTGTGTTTTGGCTAACTCAATCCCAGATATTGCGACGGACTCTGTGTTTGTGTTTTCTGGACATTATCAATGGACTTTATTGTTTTGAATGTTTTTATCAGGGAACATTTAATTTTGTACCTTAGAAACACTAATAGGTTCAACATGGAGACACCAGTCTACACATTCGTATGTTCTAGGGAGAAAGTTGGAGGAACTGCGGCAAACAAACATGATATTTCTGTTTGTATACATGGCATTTTATGCACTTTCCTAAAGAAAAGACTTTGCTTTTCTCCAAAACCATTTTTACTGTGATTTTCTCGGTCCATTGCATACGAATTCCACCTCGCTTTGTCCGGATATGACTGGATGAAACCAGAAATATCCGGTTGTGTTTTGGCTTACTACAACCCAGATATTGTGAAAGCCTCTGTGTTTATGTGTTCCGGATATTATCAATGGAATTTATGTTTTTGCATGTTATTTATCAGGGAACATTTAATTTTGTGCTGGGAAACACTAATTGGTTCCACATGGAGACACCAGCTCTACACATTCGTATTTTCTAGGGAGAAAGCTAGAGGAACTGCGGCAAACAAACATGATATTTCTGTTTGTATAGATGAAATTTTATGCACTTTCCTAAAGAAAAGACTTTGCTTTTCTCCAAAACCATTTTTCCTGTGATATTCTCGATCCATTACATATGAATTCCACCCCACTTTGTCCGGATATGAGTGGATGAAACCAGAAATATCCGGTTGTGTTTTGTCTTACTATATCCCAGATATTGCTACAGCCTCAGTGTCTGTGTTTTCTGGATATTATCGATGGATTTTATTGTTTTGAATGTTTTTATCAGGGAACATTTAATTTTGTACCGTAGAAACACTAATTGGTTCCACACGGAGACACCAGCTCTACACATTTGTATTTTCTAGGGAGAAAGCTAGAGGAACTGCGGCAAACAAACATGATATTTCTGTTTTTATAGATGACATTTTATGCACTTTACTAAGAAAAAGACTTTACTTTTCTCCAAAACCATTTTTACTGTGATTTTCTCGGTCCATTGCATATGAATTCCACCTCACTTTGTCCGGATATGAGTGGATGAAACCAGAAATATCCGTTTCCTTTTTTTTGGCTTACTATATCCCAGATATTACTACAGACTCAGTGACTGTGTTTTCTGGATGTTATTGATGGATTATATTGTTTTGAATGTTTTTATCAGGGAACATTTAATTTTGTGCTGGGAAACACTAATTGGTTCCACATGGAGACACCAGTCTACACATTCGTATTTTCTAGGGAGAAAGCTAGAATAACTGCGGCAAACAAACATGATATTTCTGTTTGTATAGATGACATTTTATGCACTTTCCTAAAGAAAAGACTTTGCTTTTCTCCAAAACCATTTTTCCTGTGATATTCTCGGTCCATTACATATGAATTCCACCCCACTTTGTCCAGATATGAGTGGATGAAACCAGAAATATCCGGTTGTGTTTTGTCTTACTATATCCCAGATATTGCTACAGCCTCAGTGTCTGTGTTTTCTGGATATTATCGATGGATTTTATTGTTTTGAATGTTTTTATCAGGGAACATTTAATTTTGTACCGTAGAAACACTAATTGGTTCCACATGGAGACACCAGTAACACATTCCTATGTTCTAGGGAGAAAGCTTGAGGAACTGCAAATCGATATGATATGTCTGTTTGTATAGATGACATTTTATGCACTTGCGATGGAAAAGACTTTTTGCCTTTCTCTAAAACCATTTTTACTGTGATTTTGTTGGTCCATTGTGTACGAATTCCAACCCACTTTGTCCGGATATGACTGGATGCAACCAGAAATATCCGGTTGTGTTTTGGCTAACTCAATCCCAGATATTGTGAAAGCTTCTGTATTTGTGTTCTCCGGATATTATGAACGGATTTTATGGTTTTGCATGTTTTTTATCAGGGAACATTTAATTTTGTACCGTAGAAACACTAATTGGTTCCACACGGAGACACCAGTAACACCTTCCTATGTTGTAGGGAGAAAGCTTGAGGAACTGCAAATCGATATGATATGTCTGTTTGTATAGATGACATTTTATGCACTTGCGATGGAAAAGACTTTTTGCCTTTCTCTAAAACCATTTTTACTGCGATTTTGTTGGTCCATTGCATACGAATTCCAACCCACTTTGTCCGGATATGACTGGATGAAACCAGAAATATCCGGTTGTGTTTTGGCTAACTCAATCCCAGATATTGTGAAAGCTTCTGTATTTGTGTTCTCCGGATATTATGAACGGATTTTATGGTTTTGCATGTTTTTTATCAGGGAACATTTAATTTTGTACCGTAGAAACACTAATTGGTTCCACATGGAGACACCAGCTCTACACATTCGTATTTTCTAGGGAGAAAGCTAGAGGAACTGCGGCAAACAAACATGATATTTCTGTTTGTATAGATGACATTTTATGCACTTTCCTAAGAAAAAGACTTTACTTTTCTCCAAAACCATTTTTACTGTGATTTTCTCGGTCCATTGCATACGAATTCCACCTCACTTTGTCCGAATATGACTGGATGAAACCAGAAATATCTGTTTTATTTTTTTTTTTTGGCTTACTATATCCCAGATATTACTACAGACTCTGTGTTTGTGTTTTCTGGATATTATCGATGGATTATATTGTTTTGAATGTTTTTATCAGGGAACATTTAATTTTGTGCTGGGAAACACTAATTGGTTCCACATGGAGACACCAGTCTACACATTCGTAATTTCTAGGGAGAAAGCTAGAATAACTGCGGTAAACAAACATGATATTTCTGTTTGTATAGATGACATTTTATGCACTGGCTTAAGGAAAAGACTTTGTTTTACTCCAAAACCATTTTTACTGCGATTTTCCCGGTTCATTGCATACGAATTCCACCAAACTTAGTCCGGATATGACTGGATGAAACCAGAAATATCCGGTTGTGTTTTGGCTAACTCAATCCCAGATATTGCGACGGACTCTGTGTTTGTGTTTTCTGGACATTATCAACGGACTTTATTGTTTTGAATGTTTTTATCAGGGAACATTTAATTTTGTACCTTAGAAACACTAATAGGTTCAACATGGAGACTCCAGTCTACACATTCGTATGTTCTAGGGAGAAAGTTAGAGGAACTGCGGCAAACAAACATGATATTTCTGTTTGTATACATGACATTTTATGCACTTGCATAACGAAAAAAACTTTGCTTTTCTCCAAAACCATTTTTACTGTGATTTTCTCGGTCCATTGCATACGAATTCCACCTCGCTTTGTCCGGATATGACTGGATGAAACCAGAAATATCCGGTTGTGTTTTGGCTTACTACAACCCAGATATTGTGAAAGCCTCTGTGTTTATGTTTTCCGGATATTATCAACGGAATTTATGTTTTTGCATGTTATTTATCAGGGAACATTTAATTTTGTGCTGGGAAACACTAATTGGTTCCACATGGAGACACCAGCTCTACGCATTCGTATTTTCTAAGGAGAAAGCTAGAATAACTGCGGTAAAGAAACATAATGTTTCTGTTTGTATAGATGACATTTTATGCACTGGCTTAAGGAAAAGACTTTGTTTTACTCCAAAACCATTTTTACTGCGATTTTCCCGGTTCATTGCATACGAATTCCACCAACCTTAGTCCGGATATGACTGGATGAAACCAGAAATATCCGGTTGTGTTTTGGCTAACTCAATCCCAGATATTGCGACGGACTCTGTGTTTGTGTTTTCTGGACATTATCAACGGAGTTTATTGTTTTGAATGTTTTTATCAGGGAACATTTAATTTTGTACCTTAGAAACACGAATAGGTTCAACATGGAGACACCAGTATACACATTCGTATGTTCTAGGGAGAAACTTAGAGGAACTGTGGCAAACAAACATGATATTTCTGTTTGTATACATGACATTTTATGCACTTTCCTAAAGAAAAGACTTTGCTTTTCTCCAAAACCATTTTTACTGTGATATTCTCGATCCATTACATATGAATTCCACCCCACTTTGTCCAGATATGAGTGGATGAAACCAGAAATATCCGGTTGTGTTTTGTCTTACTATATCCCAGATATTGCTACAGCCTCAGTGTCTGTGTTTTCTGGATATTATCGATGGATTTTATTGTTTTGAATATTTTTATCAGGGAACATTTAATTTTGTACCGTAGAAACACTAATTGGTTCCACATGGAGACACCAGTAACACATTCCTATGTTCTAGGGAGAAAGCTTGAGGAACTGCAAATCGATATGATATGTCTGTTTGTATAGATGACATTTTATGCACTTGCGATGGAAAAGACTTTTTGCCTTTCTCTAAAACCATTTTTACTGTGATTTTGTTGGTCCATTGCATACGAATTCCAACCCACTTTGTCCGGATATGACTGGATGAAACCAGAAATATCCGGTTGTGTTTTGGCTAACTCAATCCCAGATATTGTGAAAGCTTCTGTATTTGTGTTCTCCGGATATTATGAACAGATTTTATGGTTTTGCATGTTTTTTATCAGGGAACATTTAATTTTGTACCGTAGAAACACTAATTGGTTCCACACGGAGACACCAGCTCTACACATTTGTATTTTCTAGGGAGAAAGCTAGAGGAACTGCGGCAAACAAACATGATATTTCTGTTTGTATAGATGACATTTTATGCACTTTCCTAACAAAAAGACTTTACTTTTCTCCAAAACCATTTTTACTGTGATTTTCTCGGTCCATTGCATACGAATTCCACCTCGCTTTGTCCGGATATGACTGGATGAAACCAGAAATATCCGGTTGTGTTTTGGCTTACTACAACCCAGATATTGTGAAAGCCTCTGTGTTTATGTGTTCCGGATATTATCAATGGAAGTTATGTTTTTGCATGTTATTTATCAGGGAACATTTAATTTTGTGCTGGGAAACACTAATTGGTTCCACATGGAGACACCAGCTCTACACATTCGTATTTTCTAGGGAGAAAGCTAGAGGAACTGCGGCAAACAAACATGATATTTCTGTTTGTATAGATGACATTTTATGCACTTTCCTAAAGAAAAGACTTTGCTTTTCTCCAAAACCATTTTTCCTGTGATATTCTCGATCCATTACATATGAATTCCACCCCACTTTGTCCGGATATGAGTGGATGAAACCAGAAATATCCGGTTGTGTTTTGTCTTACTATATCCCAGATATTGCTACAGCCTCAGTGTCTGTGTTTTCTGGATATTATCGATGGATTTTATTGTTTTGAATGTTTTTATCAGGGAACATTTAATTTTGTACCGTAGAAACACTAATTGGTTCCACATGGAGACACCAGTAACACATTCCTATGTTCTAGGGAGAAAGCTTGAGGAACTGCAAATCGATATGGTATGTCTGTTTGTATAGATGACATTTTATGCACTTGTGATGGAAAAGACTTTTTGCCTTTCTCTAAAACCATTTTTACTGTGATTTTGTTGGTCCATTGCATACGAATTCCAACCCACTTTGTCCGGATATGACTGGATGAAACCAGAAATATCCGGTTGTGTTTTGGCTAACTCAATCCCAGATATTGTGAAAGCTTCTGTATTTGTGTTCTCCGGATATTATGAACGGATTTTATGGTTTTGCATGTTTTTTATCAGGGAACATTTAATTTTGTACCGTAGAAACACTAATTGGTTCCACACGGAGACACCAGCTCTACACATTTGTATTTTCTAGGGAGAAAGCTAGAGGAACTGCGGCAAACAAACATGATATTTCTGTTTGTATAGATGACATTTTATGCACTTTCCTAAGAAAAAGACTTTACTTTTCTCCAAAACCATTTTTACTGTGATTTTCTCGGTCCATTGCATACGAATTCCACCTCACTTTGTCCGAATATGACTGGATGAAACCAGAAATATCTGTTTTATTTTTTTTTTGGCTTACTATATCCCAGATATTACTACAGACTCTGTGTTTGTGTTTTCTGGATATTATCGATGGATTATATTGTTTTGAATGTTTTTATCAGGGAACATTTAATTTTGTGCTGGGAAACACTAATTGGTTCCACATGGAGACACCAGTCTACACATTCGTATTTTCTAGGGAGAAAGCTAGAATAACTGCGGTAAACAAACATGATATTTCTGTTTGTATAGATGACATTTTATGCACTGGCTTAAGGAAAAGACTTTGTTTTACTCCAAAACCATTTTTGCTGCGATTTTCCTGGTTCATTGCATACGAATTCCACCAACCTTAGTCCGGATATGACTGGATGAAACCAGAAATATCCGGTTGTGTTTTGGCTAACTCAATCCCAGATATTGCGACGGACTCTGTGTTTGTGTTTTCTGGACATTATCAACGGACTTTATTGTTTTGAATGTTTTTATCAGGGAACATTTAATTTTGTACCTTAGAAACACTAATAGGTTCAACATGGAGACACCAGTATACACATTCGTATGTTCTAGGGAGAAAGTTAGAGGAACTGCGGCAAACAAACATGATATTTCTGTTTGTATACATGACATTTTATGCACTTGCATAACGAAAAAAACTTTGCTTTTCTCCAAAACCATTTTTACTGTGATTTTCTCGGTCCATTGCATACGAATTCCACCTCGCTTTGTCCGGATATGACTGGATGAAACCAGAAATATCCGGTTGTGTTTTGGCTTACTACAACCCAGATATTGTGAAAGACTCTGTGTTTATGTTTTCCGGATATTATCAATGGAATTTATGTTTTTGCATGTTATTTATCAGGGAACACTTAATTTTGTGCTGGGAAACACTAATTGGTTCCACATGGAGACACCAGTCTACACATTCGTATTTTCTAGGGAGAAAGCTAGAATAACTGCGGTAAACAAACATGATATTTCTGTTTGTATAGATGACATTTTATGCACTGGCTTAAGGAAAAGACTTTGTTTTACTCCAAAACAATTTTTACTGCGATTTTCCCGGTTCATTGCATACGAATTCCACCAAACTTAGTCCGGATATGACTGGATGAAACCAGAAATATCTGGTTGTGTTTTGTCTTACTATATCCCAGATATTGCTACAGCCTCAGTGTCTGTGTTTTCTGGATATTATCGATGGATTTTATTGTTTTGAATGTTTTTATCAGGGAACATTTAATTTTGTACCATAGAAACACGAATAGGTTCCCCATGGAGACACCAGTAACACATTCCTATGTTCTAGGGAGAAAGCTTGAGGAACTGCAAATCGATATGATATGTCTGTTTGTATAGATGACATTTTATGCACTTGCGATGGAAAAGACTTTTTGCCTTTCTCTAAAACCATTTTTACTGTGATTTTGTTGGTCCATTGCATACGAATTCCAACCCACTTTGTCCGGATATGACTGGATGAAACCAGAAATATCCGGTTGTGTTTTGGCTAACTCAATCCCAGATATTGTGAAAGCTTCTGTATTTGTGTTCTCCGGATATTATGAACGGATTTTATGGTTTTGCATGTTTTTTATCAGGGAACATTTAATTTTGTACCGTAGAAACACTAATTGGTTCCACACGGAGACACCAGCTCTACACATTTGTATTTTCTAGGGAGAAAGCTAGAGGAACTGCGGCAAACAAACATGATATTTCTGTTTGTATAGATGACATTTTATCCACTCTCCTAACAAAAAGACTTTACTTTTCTCCAAAACCATTTTTACTGTGATTTTCTCGGTCCATTGCATACGAATTCCACCTCACTTTGTCCGGATATGACTGGATGAAACCAGAAATATCCGTTTTCTTTTTTTTGGCTTACTATATCCCAGATATTACTACAGACTCTGTGTTTGTGTTTTCTGGATATTATCGATGGATTATATTGGTTTGAATGTTTTTATCAGGGAACATTTAATTTTGTGCTGGGAAACACTAATTGGTTCCACATGGAGACACCAGTCTACACATTCGTATTTTCTAGGGAGAAAGCTAGAATAACTGCGGTAAACAAACATGATGTTTCTGTTTGTATAGATGACATTTTATGCACTGGCTTAAGGAAAAGACTTTGTTTTACTCCAAAACCATTTTTACTGCGATTTTCCCGGTTCATTGCATACGAATTCCACCAACCTTAGTCCGGATATGACTGGATGAAACCGGAAATATCCGGTTGTGTTTTGGCTAACTCAATCCCAGATATTGCGACGGACTCTGTGTTTGTGTTTTCTGGACATTATCAATGGACTTTATTGTTTTGAATGTTTTTATCAGGGAACATTTAATTTTGTACCTTAGAAACACTAATAGGTTCAACATGGAGACTCCAGTATACACATTCGTATGTTCTAGGGAGAAAGTTAGAGGAACTGCGGCAAACAAACATGATATTTCTGTTTGTATACATGACATCTTATGCACTTGCATAACGAAAAAAACTTTGCTTTTCTCCAAAACCATTTTTACTGTGATTTTCTCGGTCCATTGCATACGAATTCCACCTCGCTTTGTCCGGATATCACTGGATGAAACCAGAAATATCCGGTTGTGTTTTGGCTAACTCAATCCCAGATATTGTGAAAGCTTCTGTATTTGTGTTCTCCGGATATTATGAACGGATTTTATGGTTTTGCATGTTTTTTATCAGGGAACATTTAATTTTGTACCGTAGAAACACTAATTGGTTCCACATGGAGACACCAGCTCTACACATTCGTATTTTCTAGGGAGAAAGCTAGAGGAACTGCGGCAAACAAACATGATATTTCTGTTTGTATAGATGACATTTTATGCACTTTCCTAAAGAAAAGACTTTGCTTTTCTCCAAAACCATTTTTCCTGTGAAATTCTCGATCCATTACATATGAATTCTACCCCCCCTTTGTCCGGATATGAGTGGATGAAACCAGAAATATCCGGTTGTGTTTTGTCTTACTATATCCCAGATATTGCTACAGCCTCAGTGTCTGTGTTTTCTGGATATTATCGATGGATTTTATTGTTTTGAATGTTTTTATCAGGGAACATTTAATTTTGTACCGTAGAAACACTAATTGGTTCCCCATGGAGACACCAGTAACACATTCCTATGTTCTAGGGAGAAAGCTTGAGGAACTGCAAATCGATATGATATGTCTGTTTGTATAGATGACATTTTATGCACTTGCGATGGAAAAGACTTTTTGCCTTTCTCTAAAACCATTTTTACTGTGATTTTGTTGGTCCATTGCATACGAATTCCAACCCACTTTGTCCGGATGTGACTGGATGAAACCAGAAATATCCGGTTGTGTTTTGGCTAACTCAATCCCAGATATTGTGAAAGCTTCTGTATTTGTGTTCTCCGGATATTATGAACGGATTTTATGGTTTTGCATGTTTTTTATCAGGGAACATTTAATTTTGTACCGTAGAAACACTAATTGGTTCCACACGGAGACACCAGCTCTACACATTCGTATTTTCTAGGGAGAAAGCTAGAGGAACTGCGGCAAACAAACATGATATTTCTGTTTGTATAGATGACATTTTATGCACTTTCCTAACAAAAAGACTTTACTTTTCTCCAAAACCATTTTTACTGTGATTTTCTCGGTCCATTGCATACGAATTCCACCTCATTTTGTCCGGATATGACTGGATGAAACCAGAAATATCTGTTTTCTTTTTTTTTTGGCTTACTATATCCCAGATATTACTACAGACTCTGTGTTTGTGTTTTCTGGATATTATCGATGGATTATATTGTTTTGAATGTTTTTATCAGGGAACACTTAATTTTGTGCTGGGAAACACTAATTGGTTCCACATGGAGACACCAGTCTACACATTCGTATTTTCTAGGGAGAAAGCTAGAATAACTGCGGTAAACAAACATGATATTTCTGTTTGTATAGATGACATTTTATGCACTGGCTTAAGGAAAAGACTTTGTTTTACTCCAAAACCATTTTTACTGCGATTTTCCTGGTTCATTGCATACGAATTCCACCAAACTTAGTCCTGATATGACTGGATGAAACCAGAAATATCCGGTTGTATTTTGGCTAAATCAATCCCAGATATTGCGACGGACTCTGTGTTTGTGTTTTCTGGACATTATCAACGGACTTTATTGTTTTGAATGTTTTTATCAGGGAACATTTAATTTTGTACCTTAGAAACACTAATAGGTTCAACAAGGAGACACCAGTATACACATTCGTATGTTCTAGGGAGAAAGTTAGAGGAACTGCGGCAAACAAACATGATATTTCTGTTTGTATACATGACATTTTATGCACTTGCATAACGAAAAAAACTTTGCTTTTCTCCAAAACCATTTTTACTGTGATTTTCTCGGTCCATTGCATACGAATTCCACCTCACTTTGTCCGGATATGACTGGATGAAACCAGAAATATCCGGTTGTGTTTTGGCTTACTACAACCCAGATATTGTGAAAGCCTCTGTGTTTATGTTTTCCGGATACTATCAACGGAATTTATGTTTTTGCATGTTATTTATCAGGGAACACTTAATTTTGTGCTGGGAAACACTAATTGGTTCCACATGGAGACACCAGTCTACACATTCGTATTTTCTAGGGAGAAAGCTAGAATAACTGCGGTAAACAAACATGATATTTCTGTTTGTATAGATGACATTTTATGCACTGGCTTAAGGAAAAGACTTTGTTTTACTCCAAAACCATTTTTACTGCGATTTTCCCGGTTCATTGCATACGAATTCCACCAAACTTAGTCCTGATATGACTGGATGAAACCAGAAATATCCGGTTGTATTTTGGCTAAATCGATCCCAGATATTGCGACCGACTCTGTGTTTGTGTTTTCTGGACATTATCAACGGACTTTATTGTTTTGAATGTTTTTAACAGGGAACATTTAATTTTGTACCTTAGAAACACTAATAGGTTCAACATGGAGACACCAGTATACACATTCGTATGTTCTAGGGAGAAATTTAGAGGAACTGCGGCAAACAAACATGATATTTCTGTTTGTATAGATGACATTTTATGCACTTTCCTAAAGAAATGACTTTGCTTTTCTCCAAAACCATTTTTCCTGTGATATTCTCGATCCATTACATATGAATTCCACCCCACTTTGTCCGGATATGACTGGATGAAACCAGAAATATCCGGTTGTGTTTTGTCTTACTATATCCCAGATATTGCTACAGCCTCAGTGTCTGTGTTTTCTGGATATTATCGATGGATTTTATTGTTTTGAATGTTTTTATCAGGGAACATTTAATTTTGTACCGTAGAAACACTAATTGGTTCCACATGGAGACACCAGTAACACATTCCTATGTTCTAGGGAGAAAGCTTGAGGAACTGCAAATCGATATGGTATGTCTATTTGTATAGATGACATTTTATGCACTTGCGATGGAAAAGACTTTTTGCCTTTCTCTAAAACCATTTTTACTGTGATTTTGTTGGTCCATTGCATACGAATTCCAACCCACTTTGTCCGGATATGACTGGATGAAACCAGAAATATCCGGTTGTGTTTTGGCTAACTCAATCCCAGATATTGTGAAAGCTTCTGTATTTGTGTTCTCCGGATATTATGAACGGATTTTATGGTTTTGCATGTTTTTTATCAGGGAACATTTAATTTTGTACCGTAGAAACACTAATTGGTTCCACACGGAGACACCAGCTCTACACATTTGTATTTTCTAGGGAGAAAGCTAGAGGAACTGCGGCAAACAAACATGATATTTCTGTTTGTATAGATGACATTTTATGCACTTTCCTAACAAAAAGACTTTACTTTTCTCCAAAACCATTTTTACTGTGATTTTCTCGGTCCATTGCATACGAATTCCACCTCACTTTGTCCGGATATGAGTGGATGAAACCAGAAATATCCGTTTTCTTTTTTTTGCTTACTATATCCCAGATACTACTACAGCCTCAGTGTCTGTGTTTTCTGGATGTTATTGATGGATTACATTGGTTTGAATGTTTTTATCAGGGAACATTTAATTTTGTGCTGGGAAACACTAATTTGTTCCACATGGAGACACCAGTCTACACATTCGTATTTTCTAGGGAGAAAGCTAGAATAACTGCGGTAAACCAACATGATGTTTCTGTTTGTATAGATGACATTTTATCCACTCTCCTAACAAAAAGACTTTACTTTTCTCCAAAACCATTTTTACTGTGATTTTCTCCGTCCATTGCATACGAATTCCACCTCACTTTGTCCGGATATGACTGGATGAAACCAGAATTATCCGTTATCTTTTTTTTTTTTTTTGGCTTACTATATCCCAGATATTACTAAAGACACTGTGTTTGTGTTTTCTGGATATTATCGATGGATTATATTGTTTTGAATGTTTTTATCAGGGAACATTTAATTTTGTGCTAGGAAACACTAATTGGTTCCACATGGAGACACCAGTCTACACATTCGTATTTTCTAGGGAGAAAGCTAGAATAACTGCGGTAAACAAACATGATGTTTCTGTTTGTATAGATGACATTTTATGCACTGGCTTAAGGAAAAGACTTTGTTTTACTCCAAAACCATTTTTACTGCAATTTTCCTGGTTCATTGCATACGAATTCCACCAAACTTAGTCCGGATATGACTGGATGAAACCAGAAATATCCGGTTGTGTTTTGGCTAACTCAATCCCAGATATTGCGACGGACTCTGTGTTTGCGTTTTCTGGACATTATGAACGGACTTTATTGTTTTGAATGTTTTTATCAGGGAACATTTAATTTTGTACCTTAGAAACACTAATAGGTTCAACATGGAGACACCAGTCTACACATTCGTATGTTCTAGGGAGAAAGTTAGAGGAACTGCGGCAAACAAACATGATATTTCTGTTTGTATACATGACATTTTATGCACTTGCATAACGAAAAAAACTTTGCTTTTCTCCAAAACCATTTTTACTGTGATTTTCTCGGTCCATTGCGTACGAATTCCACCAAACTTAGTCATGATACGACTGGATGAAACCAGAAATATCCGGTTGTGTTTTGGCTTACTACAACCCAGATATTGTGAAAGCCTCTGTGTTTATATTTTCCGGATAGTATCAACGGAATTTATGTTTTTGCATGTTATTTATCAGGGAACATTTAATTTTGTGCTGGGAAACACTAATTGGTTCCACATGGAGACACCAGCTCTACACATTCGTATTTTCTAGGGAGAAAGCTAGAGGAACTGCGGCAAACAAACATGATATTTCTGTTTGTATAGATGACATTTTATGCACTTTCCTAAAGAAAAGACTTTGCTTTTCTCCAAAACCATTTTTCCTGTGATTTTCTCGGTCCATTACATATGAATTCCACCCCACTTTGTCCGGATATGAGTGGATGAAACCAGAAATATCCGGTTGTGTTTTGTCTTACTATATCCCAGATATTGCTACAGCCTCAGTGTCTGTGTTTTCTGGATATTATCGATGGATTTTATTGTTTTGAATGTTTTTATCAGGGAACATTTAATTTTGTACCGTAGAAACACTAATTGGTTCCACATGGAGACACCAGTAACACATTCCTATGTTCTAGGGAGAAAGCTTGAGGAACTGCAAATCGATATGATATGTCTGTTTGTATAGATGACATTTTATGCACTTGCGATGGAAAAGACTTTTTGCCTTTCTCTAAAACCATTTTTACTGTGATTTTGTTGGTCCATTGCATACGAATTCCAACCCACTTTGTCCGGATATGACTGGATGAAACCAGAAATATCCGGTTGTGTTTTGGCTAACTCAATCCCAGATATTGTGAAAGCTTCTGTATTTGTGTTCTCCGGATATTATGAACGGATTTTATGGTTTTGCATGTTTTTTATCAGGGAATATTTAATTTTGTACCGTAGAAACACTAACTGGTTCCACACGGAGACACCAGCTCTACACATTTGTATTTTCTAGGGAGAAAGCTAGAGGAACTGCGGCAAACAAACATGATATTTCTGTTTGTATAGATGACATTTTATGCACTTTCCTAAGAAAAAGACTTTACTTTTCTCCAAAACCATTTTTACTGCGATTTTCCTGGTTCATTGCATACGAATTCCACCAAACTTAGTCCGGATATGACTGGATGAAACCAGAAATATCCGGTTGTGTTTTGGCTAACTCAATCCCAGATATCGCGACAGACTCTGTGTTTGTGTTTTCTGGACATTATCAACGGACTTTATTGTTTTGAATGTTTTTATCAGGGAACATTTAATTTTGTGCTGGGAAACACTAATTGGTTCCACATGGAGACACCAGTCTACACATTCGTATTTTCTAGGGAGAAAGCTAGAGTAACTGCGGTAAACAAACATGATGTTTCTGTTTGTATAGATGACATTTTATGCACTGGCTTAAGGAAAACACTTTGTTTTACTCCAAAACCATTTTTACTGCGATTTTCCCGGTTCATTGCATACGAATTCCACCAAACTTAGTCCGGATATGACTGGATGAAACCAGAAATATCCGGTTGTGTTTTGGCTAACTCAATCCCAGATATCGCGACAGACTCTGTGTTTGTGTTTTCTGGACATTATCAACGGACTTTATTGTTTTGAATGTTTTTATCAGGGAACATTTAATTTTATACCTTAGAAACACTAATTGGTTCCACATGGAGACACCAGTCTACACATTCGTATGTTCTAGGGAGAAAGCTAGAATAACTGCGGTAAACAAACATGATATTTCTGTTTGTATAGATGACATTTTATGCACTGGCTTAAGGAAAAGACTTTGTTTTATTCCAAAACCATTTTTGCTGCGATTTTCCTGGTTCATTGCATACGAATTCCACCAAACTTAGTCCTGATATGACTGGATGAAACCAGAAATATCCGGTTGTATTTTGGCTAAATCAATCCGAGATATTGCGACGGACTCTGTGTTTGTGTTTTCTGGACATTATCAACGGACTTTATTGTTTTGAATGTTTTTATCAGGGAACATTTAATTTTGTACCTTAGAAACACTAATAGGTTCAACATGGAGACACCAGTATACACATTCGTATGTTCTAGGGAGAAATTTAGAGGAACTGCGGCAAACAAACATGATATTTCTGTTTGTATAGATGACATTTTATGCACTTTCCTAAAGAAATGACTTTGCTTTTCTCCAAAACCATTTTTCCTGTGATATTCTCGATCCATTACATATGAATTCCACCCCACTTTGTCCGGATATGACTGGATGAAACCAGAAATATCCGGTTGTGTTTTGTCTTACTATATCCCAGATATTGCTACAGCCTCAGTGTCTGTGTTTTCTGGATATTATCGATGGATTTTATTGTTTTGAATGTTTTTATCAGGGAACATTTAATTTTGTACCGTAGAAACACTAATTGGTTCCACATGGAGACACCAGTAACACATTCCTATGTTCTAGGGAGAAAGCTTGAGGAACTGCAAATCGATATGGTATGTCTATTTGTATAGATGACATTTTATGCACTTGCGATGGAAAAGACTTTTTGCCTTTCTCTAAAACCATTTTTACTGTGATTTTGTTGGTCCATTGCATACGAATTCCAACCCACTTTGTCCGGATATGACTGGATGAAACCAGAAATATCCGGTTGTGTTTTGGCTAACTCAATCCCAGATATTGTGAAAGCTTCTGTATTTGTGTTCTCCGGATATTATGAACGGATTTTATGGTTTTGCATGTTTTTTATCAGGGAACATTTAATTTTGTACCGTAGAAACACTAATTGGTTCCACACGGAGACACCAGCTCTACACATTTGTATTTTCTAGGGAGAAAGCTAGAGGAACTGCGGCAAACAAACATGATATTTCTGTTTGTATAGATGACATTTTATGCACTTTCCTAACAAAAAGACTTTACTTTTCTCCAAAACCATTTTTACTGTGATTTTCTCGGTCCATTGCATACGAATTCCACCTCACTTTGTCCGGATATGAGTGGATGAAACCAGAAATATCCGTTTTCTTTTTTTTGCTTACTATATCCCAGATACTACTACAGCCTCAGTGTCTGTGTTTTCTGGATGTTATTGATGGATTACATTGGTTTGAATGTTTTTATCAGGGAACATTTAATTTTGTGCTGGGGAACACTAATTGGTTCCACATGGAGACACCAGTCTACACATTCGTATTTTCTAGGGAGAAAGCTAGAATAACTGCGGTAAACAAACATGATGTTTCTGTTTGTATAGATGACATTTTATGCACTGGCTTAAGGAAAAGACTTTGTTTTACTCCAAAACCATTTTTACTGCGATTTTCCCGGTTCATTGCATACGAATTCCACCAAACTTAGTCTGGATATGACTGGATGAAACCAGAAATATCCGGTTGTGTTTTGGCTAACTCAATCCCAGATATTGCGACGGACTCTGTGTTTGTGTTTTCTGGACATTATCAACGGACTTTATTGTTTTGAATGTTTTTATCAGGGAACATTTAATTTTGTACCTTAGAAACACTAATAGGTTCAACATGGAGACACCAGTCTACACATTCGTATGTTCTAGGGAGAAAGCTAGAGGAACTGCGGCAAACAAACATGATATTTCTGTTTGTATACATGACATTTTATGCACTTGCATAACGAAAAAAACTTTGCTTTTCTCCAAAACCATTTTTACTGTGATTTTCTCGGTCCATTGCATACGAATTCCACCAAACTTAGTCCTGATATGACTGGATGAAACCAGAAATATCCGGTTGTGTTTTGGCTTACTACAACCCAGATATTGTGAAAGCTTCTGAGTTTATGTTTTCCGGATATTATCAACGGAATTTATGTTTTTGCATGTTATGTATCAGGGAACATTTAATTTTGTGCTGGGAAACACTAATTGGTTCCACATGGAGACACCAGCTCTACACATTCGTATTTTCTAGGGAGAAAGCTAGAGGAACTGCGGCAAACAAACATGATATTTCTGTTTGTATAGATGACATTTTATGCACTTTCCTAAAGAAAAGACTTTGCTTTTCGCCAAAACCATTTTTCCTGTGATACTCTCGATCCATTACATATGAATTCCACCCCCCCTTTGTCCGGATATAAGTGGATGAAACCAGAAATATCCGGTTGTGTTTTGTCTTACTATATCCCAGATATTGCTACAGCCTCAGTGTCTGTGTTTTCTGGATATTATCGATGGCTTTTATTGTTTTGAATGTTTTTATCAGGGAACATTTAATTTTGTGCTGGGAAACACTAATTGGTTCCACATGGAGACACCAGTCTACACATTCGTATTTTCTAGGGAGAAAGCTAGAATAACTGCGGTAAACAAACATGATGTTTCTGTTTGTATAGATGACATTTTATGCACTGGCTTAAGGAAAAGACTTTGTTTTACTCCAAAACCATTTTTACTGCAATTTTCCTGGTTCATTGCATACGAATTCCACCAAACTTAGTCCGGATATGACTGGATGAAACCAGAAATATCCGATTGTGTTTTGGCTAACTCAATCCCAGATATTGCGCCAGACTCTGTGTTTGCGTTTTCTGGACATTATCAACGGACTTTATTGTTTTGAATGTTTTTATCAGGGAACATTTAATTTTGTACCTTAGAAACACTAATTGGTTCAACATGGAGACACCAGTCTACACATTCGTATGTTCTAGGGAGAAAGTTAGAGGAACTGCGGCAAACAAACATGATATTTCTGTTTGTATACATGACATTTTATGCACTTGCATAACGAAAAAAACTTTGCTTTTCTCCGAAACCATTTTTACTGTGATTTTCTCGGTCCATTGCATACGAATTCCACCAAACTTAGTCCTGATATGACTGGATGAAACCAGAAATATCCGGTTGTGTTTTGGCTTACTACAACCCAGATATTGTGAAAGCCTCTGTGTTTATGTTTTCCGGATATTATCAACGGAATTTATGTTTTTGCATGTTATTTATCAGGGAACATTTAATTTTGTGCTGAAAAACACTAATTGGTTCCACATGGAGACACCAGCTCTACACATTCGTATTTTCTAGGGAGAAAGCTAGAGGAACTGCGTCAAACAAACATGATATTTCTGTTTGTATAGATGACATTTTATGCACTTTCCTAAAGAAAAGACTTTGCTTTTCTCCAAAACCATTTTTCCTGTGATATTCTCCATCCATTACATATGAATTCCACCCCACTTTGTCCGGATATGAGTGGATGAAACCAGAAATATCCGGTTGTGTTTTGTCTTACTATATCCCAGATATTGCTACAGCCTCAGTGACTGTGTTTTCTGGATATTATCGATGGATTTTATTGTTTTGAATGTTTTTATCAGGGAACATTTAATTTTGTACCGTAGAAACACTAATTGGTTCCACATGGAGACACCAGTCTACACATTCGTATTTTCTAGGGAGAAAGCTAGAATAACTGCGGTAAACAAACATGATGTTTCTGTTTGTATAGATGACATTTTATACACTGGCTTAAGGAAAACACTTTGTTTTACTCCAAAACCATTTTTACTGCGATTTTCCCGGTTCATTGCATACGAATTCCACCAAACTTAGTCCGGATATGACTGGATGAAACCAGAAATATCCGGTTGTGTTTTGGCTAACTCAATCCCAGATATCGCGACAGACTCTGTGTTTGTGTTTTCTGGACATTATCAACGGACTTTATTGTTTTGAATGTTTTTATCAGGGAACATTTAATTTTATACCTTAGAAACACTAATTGGTTCCACATGGAGACACCAGCTCTACACATTCGTATTTTCTAGGGAGAAAGCTAGAGGAACTGCGGCAAACAAACATGATATTTCTGTTTGTATAGATGACATTTTATGCACTTTCCTAAAGAAAAGACTTTGCTTTTCTCCAAAACCATTTTTCCTGTGATATTCTCGATCCATTACATATGAATTCCACCCCACTTTGTCCGGATATGAGTGGATGAAACCAGAAATATCCGGTTGTGTTTTGTCTTACTATATCCCAGATATTGCTACAGCCTCAGTGTCTGTGTTTTCTGGATATTATCGATGGATTTTATTGTTTTGAATGTTTTTATCAGGGAACATTTAATTTTGTACCGTAGAAACACTAATTGGTTCCACATGGAGACACCAGTAACACATTTCTATGTTCTAGGGAGAAAGCTTGAGGAACTGCAAATCGATATGATATGTCTGTTTGTATAGATGACATTTTATGCACTTGCGATGGAAAAGACTTTTTGCCTTTCTCTAAAACCATTTTTACTGTGATTTTGTTGGTCCATTGCATACGAATTCCAACCCACTTTGTCCGGATATGACTGGATGAAACCAGAAATATCCGGTTGTGTTTTGGCTAACTCAATCCCAGATATTGTGAAAGCTTCTGTATTTGTGTTCTCCGGATATTATGAACGGATTTTATGGTTTTGCATGTTTTTTATCAGGGAATATTTAATTTTGTACCGTAGAAACACTAATTGGTTCCACACGGAGACACCAGCTCTACACATTTGTATTTTCTAGGGAGAAAGCTAGAGGAACTGCGGCAAACAAACATGATATTTCTGTTTGTATAGATGACATTTTATGCACTTTCCTAAGAAAAAGACTTTACTTTTCTCCAAAACCATTTTTACTGCGATTTTCCCGGTTCATTGCATACGAATTCCACCAAACTTAGTCCGGATATGACTGGATGAAACCAGAAATATCCGGTTGTGTTTTGGCTAACTCAATCCCAGATATCGCGACAGACTCTGTGTTTGTGTTTTCTGGACATTATCAACGGACTTCATTGTTTTGAATGTTTTTATCAGGGAACATTTAATTTTGTACCTTAGAAACACTAATTGGTTCCACATGGAGACACCATTCTACACATTCGTATGTTCTAGGGAGAAAGTTGGAGGAACTGCGGCAAACAAACATGATATTTCTGTTTGTATACATGACATTTTATGCACTTGCATAACGAAAAAAACTTTGCTTTTCTCCAAAACCATTTTTACTGTGATTTTCTCGGTCCATTGCATACGAATTCCACCACGCTTTGTCCGGATATGACTGGATGAAACCAGAAATATCCGGTTGTGTTTTGGCTTACTACAACCCAGATATTGTGAAAGCCTCTGTGTTTATGTTTTCCGGATATTATCAACGGAATTTATGTTTTTGCATGTTATTTATCAGGGAACATTTAATTTTGTGCTGGGAAACACTAATTGGTTCCACATGGAGACACCAGCTCTACACATTCGTATTTTCTAGGGAGAAAGCTAGAGGAACTGCGGCAAACAAACATGATATTTCTGTTTGTATAGATGACATTTTATGCACTTTCCTAAAGAAAAGACTTTGCTTTTCTCCAAAACCATTTTTCCTGTGATATTCTCCATCCATTACATATGAATTCCACCCCACTTTGTCCGGATATGAGTGGATGAAACCAGAAATATCCGGTTGTGTTTTGTCTTACTATATCCCAGATATTGCTACAGCCTCAGTGTCTGTGTTTTCTGGATATTATCGATGGATTTTATTGTTTTGAATGTTTTTATCAGGGAACATTTAATTTTGTACCGTAGAAACACTAATTGGTTCCACATGGAGACACCAGTAACACATTCCTATGTTCTAGGGAGAAAGCTTGAGGAACTGCAAATCGATATGATATGTCTGTTTGTATAGATGACATTTTATGCACTTGCGATGGAAAAGACTTTTTGCCTTTCTCTAAAACCATTTTTACTGTGATTTTGTTGGTCCATTGCATACGAATTCCAACCCACTTTGTCCGGATATGACTGGATGAAACCAGAAATATCTGGTTGTGTTTTGGCTAACTCAATCCCAGATATTGTGAAAGCTTCTGTATTTGTGTTCTCCGGATATTATGAACGGATTTTATGGTTTTGCATGTTTTTTATCAGGGAATATTTAATTTTGTACCGTAGAAACACTAATTGGTTCCACACGGAGACACCAGCTCTACACATTTGTATTTTCTAGGGAGAAAGCTAGAGGAACTGCGGCAAACAAACATGATATTTCTGTTTGTATAGATGACATTTTATGCACTTTCCTAAGAAAAAGACTTTACTTTTCTCCAAAACCATTTTTACTGCGATTTTCCCGGTTCATTGCATACGAATTCCACCAAACTTAGTCCGGATATGACTGGATGAAACCAGAAATATCCGGTTGTGTTTTGGCTAACTCAATCCCAGATATCGCGACAGACTCTGTGTTTGTGTTTTCTGGACATTATCAACGGACTTTATTGTTTTGAATGTTTTTATCAGGGAACATTTAATTTTGTACCTTAGAAACACTAATTGGTTCCACATGGAGACACCAGTCTACACATTCGTATGTTCTAGGGAGAAAGTTGGAGGAACTGCGGCAAACAAACATGATATTTCTGTTTGTATACATGACATTTTATGCACTTGCATAACGAAAAAAACTTTGCTTTTCTCCAAAACCATTTTTACTGTGATTTTCTCGGTCCATTGCATACGAATTCCACCACGCTTTGTCCGGATATGACTGGATGAAACCAGAAATATCCGGTTGTGTTCTGGCTTACTACAACCCAGATATTGTGAAAGCCTCTGTGTTTATGTTTTCCGGATATTATCAACGGAATTTATGTTTTTGCATGTTATTTATCAGGGAACATTTAATTTTGTGCTGGGAAACACTAATTGGTTCCACATGGAGACACCAGCTCTACACATTCGTATTTTCTAGGGAGAAAGCTAGAGGAACTGCGGCAAACAAACATGATATTTCTGTTTGTATAGATGACATTTTATGCACTTTCCTAAAGAAAAGACTTTGCTTTTCTCCAAAACCATTTTTCCTGTGATATTCTCGATCCATTACATATGAATTCCACCCCACTTTGTCCGGATATGAGTGGATGAAACCAGAAATATCCGGTTGTGTTTTGTCTTACTATATCCCAGATATTGCTACAGCCTCAGTGTCTGTGTTTTCTGGATATTATCGATGGATTTTATTGTTTTGAATGTTTTTATCAGGGAACATTTAATTTTGTACCGTAGAAACACTAATTGGTTCCACATGGAGTCACCAGTAACACATTCCTATGTTCTAGGGAGAAAGCTTGAGGAACTGCAAATCGATATGATATGTCTGTTTGTATAGATGACATTTTATGCACTTGCGATGGAAAAGACTTTTTGCCTTTCTCTAAAACCATTTTTACTGTGATTTTGTTGGTCCATTGCATACGAATTCCAACCCACTTTGTCCGGATATGACTGGATGAAACCAGAAATATCCGGTTGTGTTTTGGCTAACTCAATCCCAGATATTGTGAAAGCTTCTGTATTTGTGTTCTCCGGATATTATGAACGGATTTTATGGTTTTGCATGTTTTTTATCAGGGAACATTTAATTTTGTACCATAGAAACACTAATTGGTTCCACACGGAGACACCAGCTCTACACATTTGTATTTTCTAGGGAGAAAGCTAGAGGAACTGCGGCAAACAAACATGATATTTCTGTTTGTATAGATGACATTTTATGCACTTGCATAACGAAAAAAACTTTGCTTTTCTCCAAAACCATTTTTACTGTGATTTTCTCGGTCCATTGCATACGAATTCCCCCTCACTTTGTCCGGATATGACTGGATGAAACCAGAAATATCCGTTTTCTTTTTTTTTTTTGGCTTACTATATCCCAGATATTACTACAGACTCTGTGTTTGTGTTTTCTGGATATTATCGATGGATTATATTGTTTTGAATGTTTTTATCAGGGAACATTTAATTTTGTGCTGGGAAACACTAATTGGTTCCACATGGAGACACCAGTCTACACATTCGTATTTTCTAGGGAGAAAGCTAGAATAACTGCGGTAAACAAACATGATGTTTCTGTTTGTATAGATGACATTTTATGCACTGGCTTAAGGAAAAGACTTTGTTTTACTCCAAAACCATTTTTACTGCAATTTTCCTGGTTCATTGCATACGAATTCCACAGCACTTTGTCCGGATATGACTGGATGAAACCAGAAATATCCGGTTGTGTTTTGGCTAACTCAATCCCAGATATTGCGACGGACTCTGTGTTTGTGTTTTCTGGACATTATCAACGGACTTTATTGTTTTGAATGTTTTTATCAGGGAACATTTAATTTTGTACCTTAGAAACACTAATAGGTTCAACATGGAGACACCAGTCTACACATTCGTATGTTCTAGGGAGAAAGTTAGAGGAACTGCGGCAAACAAACATGATATTTCTGTTTGTATACATGACATTTTATGCACTTGCATAACGAAAAAAACTTTGCTTTTCTCCAAAACCATTTTTACTGTGATTTTCTCGGTCCATTGCATACGAATTCCACCTCGCTTTGTCCGGATATGACTGGATGAAACCAGGAATATCCGGTTGTGTTTTGGCTTACTACAACCCAGATATTGTGAAAGCCTCTGTGTTTACGTTTTCCGGATATTATCAACGGAATTTATGTTTTTGCATGTTATTTATCAGGGAACATTTAATTTTGTGCTGGGAAACACTAATTGGTTCCACATGGAGACACCAGCTCTACACAATCATATTTTCTAGGGAGAAAGCTAGAGGAACTGCGGCAAACAAACATGATATTTCTGTTTGTATAGATGACATTTTATGCACTTTCCTAAAGAAAAGACTTTGTTTTTCTCCAAAACCATTTTTCCTGTGATTTTCTCGGTCCATTACATATGAATTCCACCCCACTTTGTCCGGATATGAGTGGATGAAACCAGAAATATCCGGTTGTGTTTTGTCTTACTATATCCCAGATATTGCTACAGCCTCAGTGTCTGTGTTTTCTGGATATTATCGATGGATTTTATTGTTTTGAATGTTTTTATCAGGGAACATTTAATTTTGTACCGTAGAAACACTAATTGGTTCCACATGGAGACACCAGTAACACATTCCTATGTTCTAGGGAGAAAGCTTGAGGAACTGCAAATCGATATGTTATGTCTGTTTGTATAGATGACATTTTATGCACTTGCGATGGAAAAGACTTTTTGCCTTTCTCTAAAACCATTTTTACTGTGATTTTGTTGGTCCATTGCATATGAATTCCAACCCACTTTGTCCGGGTATGACTGGATGAAACCAGAAATATCCGGTTGTGTTTTGGCTAACTCAATCCCAGATATTGTGAAAGCTTCTGTATTTGTGTTCTCCGGATATTATGAACGGATTTTATGGTTTTGCATGTTTTTTATCAGGGAACATTTAATTTTGTACCTTAGAAACACTAATCGGTTCCACACGGAGACACCAGCTCTACACATTTGTATTTTCTAGGGAGAAAGCTAGAGGAACTGCGGCAAACAAACATGATATTTCTGTTTGTATAGATGACATTTTATGCACTTTCCCAAGAAAAAGACTTTACTTTTCTCCAAAATCATTTTTACTGTGATTTTCTCGGTCCATTGCATACGAATTCCACCTCACTTTGTCCGGATATGACTGGATGAAACCAGAAATATCCGTTTTCTTTTTTTTTTTTTTTTGGCTTACTATATCCCAGATATTACTACAGACTCTGTGTTTGTGTTTTCTGGATATTATCGATGGATTATATTGTTTGAATGTTTTTATCAGGGAACATTTAATTTTGTGCTGGGAAACACTAATTGGTTCCACATGGAGACACCAGTCTACACATTCGTATTTTCTAGGGAGAAAGCTAGAATAACTGCGGTAAACAAACATGATGTTTCTGTTTGTATAGATGACATTTTATGCACTGGCTTAAGGAAAAGACTTTGTTTTACTCCAAAACCATTTTTACTGCGATTTTCCCGGTTCATTGCATATGAATTCCACCAAACTTAGTCCGGATATGACTGGATGAAACCAGAAATATCCGGTTGTGTTTTGGCTAACTCAATCCCAGATTTTGCGACGGACTCTGTGTTTGTGTTTTCTGGACATTATCAACGGATTTTTTGGTATTGCATGTTTTTTATCAGGGAACATTTAATTTTGTACCGTAGAAACACTAATTGGTTCCACACGGAGACACCAGCTCTACACATTTGTATTTTCTAGGGAGAAAGCTAGAGGAACTGTGGCAAACAAACATGATATTTCTGTTTGTATACATGACATTTTATGCACTTTCCTAACAAAAAGACTTTACTTTTCTCCAAAACCATTTTTAATGTGATTTTCTCGGTCCATTGCATACGAATTCCACCTCACTTTGTCCGGATATGACTGGATGAAACCAGAAATATCCGTTTTCTTTTTTTTTTTTTTGGCTTACTATATCCCCGATATTACTACAGACTCTGTGTTTGTGTTTTCTGGATATTATCGATGGATTATATTGTTTTGAATGTTTTTATCAGGGAACATTTAATTTTGTGCTGGGAAACACTAATTGGTTCCACATGGAGACACCAGTCTACACATTCGTATTTTCTAGGGAGAAAGCTAGAATAACTGCGGTAAACAAACATGATGTTTCTGTTTGTATAGATGGCATTTTATGCACTGGCTTAAGGAAAAGACATTGTTTTACTCCAAAACCATTTTTACTGCGATTTTCCCGGTTCATTGCATACGAATTCCACCAAACTTAGTCCGGATATGACTGGATGAAACCAGAAATATCCGGTTGTGTTTTGGCTAACTCAATCCCAGATATTGCGACGGACTCTGTGTTTGTGTTTTCTGGACATTATCAACGGATTTTATGGTATTGCATGTTTTTTATCAGGGAACATTTAATTTTGTACCTTAGAAACACTAATAGGTTCAACATGGAGACACCAGTATACACATTCGTAAGTTCTAGGGAGACAGTTAGAGGAACTGCGGCAAACAAACATGATATTTCTGTTTGTATACATGACATTTTATGCACTTGCATAACGAAAAAAACTTTGCTTTTCTCCAAAACAATTTTTACTGTGATTTTCTTGGTCCATTGCATACGAATTCCACCTCGCTTTGTCCGGATATGACTGGATGAAACCAGAAATATCCGGTTGTGTTTTGGCTTACTATAACCCAGATATTGTGAAAGCCTCTGTGTTTATGTTTTCCGGATATTATCAACGGAATTTATGTTTTTGCATGTTATTTATCAGGGAACATTTAATTTTGTACCGTAGAAACACTAATTGGTTCCACACGGAGACACCAGCTCTACACATTTGTATTTTCTAGGGAGAAAGCTGGAGGAACTGCGGCAAACAAACATGATATTTCTGTTTGTATACATGACATTTTATGCACTTGCATAACGAAAAAAACTTTGCTTTTCTCCAAAACCATTTTTACTGTGATTTTCTCGGTCCATTGCATATGAATTCCACCTCACTTTGTCTGGATATGACTTAATGAAACCAGAAATATCCGTTTTCTTTTTTTTGCTTACTATATCCCAGATATTACTACAGACTCTGTGTTTGTGTTTTCTGGATATTATCGATGGATTATATTGTTTTGAATGTTTTTATCAGGGAACATTTAATTTTGTGCTGGGAAACACTAATTGGTTCCACATGGAGACACCAGTCTAGACATTAGTATTTTCTAGGGAGAAAGCTAGAATAACTGCGGTAAACAAACATGATGTTTCTGTTTGTATAGATGACATTTTATGCACTGGCTTAAGGAAAAGACTTTGTTTTACTCCAAAACCATTTTTACTGCGATTTTCCCGGTTCATTGCATACGAATTCCACCAAACTTAATCCGGATATGACTGGATGAAACCAGAAATATCCGGTTGTGTTTTGGCTAACTCAATCCCAGATATTGTGAAAGCTTCTGTATTTGTGTTTTCCGGATATTATCAACGGATTTTATGGTTTTGCATGTTTTTTATCAGGGAACATTTAATTTTGTACCTTAGAAACACTAATTGGTTCCACACGGAGACACCAGCTCTACACATTTGTATTTTCTAGGCAGAAAGCTAGAGGAACTGCGGCAAACAAACATGATATTTCTGTTTGTATACATGACATTTTATGCACTTGCATAACGAAAAAAACTTTGCTTTTCTCCAAAACCCTTTTTACTGTGATTTTCTCGGTCCATTGCATACGAATTCCACCTCGCTTTGTCCGGATATGACTGGATGAAACCAGAAATATCCGGTTGTGTTTTGGCTTACTACAACCCAGATATTGTGAAAGCCTCTGTGTTTATGTTTTCCGGATGTTATCAACGAAATTTATGTTTTTGCATGTTATTTATCAGGGAACATTTAATTTTGTGCTGAGAAACACTAACTGGTTCCACACGGAGACACCAGCTCTACACATTCGTATTTTCTAGGGAGAAAGGTAGAGGAACTGCGGCAAACAAACATGACATTTCTGTTTGTATAGATGACATTTTATGCACTTTCCTAAAGAAAAGACTTTGCTTTTCTCCAAAACCATTTTTCCTGTGATATTCTCGATCCATTACATATGAATTCCACCCCACTTTGTCCGGATATGAGTGGATGAAACCAGAAATATCTGGTTGTGTTTTGTCTTACTATATCCCAGATATTGCTACAGCCTCAGTGTCTGTGTTTTCTAGATAATATCGATAGATTTTATTGTTTTGAATGTTTTTATCAGGGAACCTTTAATTTTGTACCGTAGAAACACTAATTGGTTCCACATGGAGACACCAGTAACACATTCCTATGTTCTAGGGAGAAAGCTTGAGGAACTGCAAATCGATATGATATGTCTGTTTGTATAGATGACACTTTATGCACTTGCGATGGAAAAGACTTTTTGCCTTTCTCTAAAACCATTTTTACTGTGATTTTGTTGGTCCATTGCATACGAATTCCAACCCACTTTGTCCGGATATGACTGGATGAAACCAGAAATATCCGGTTGTGTTTTGGCTAACTCAATCCCAGATATTGTGAAAGCTTCTGTATTTGTGTTCTCCGGATATTATGAATGGATTTTATGGTTTTGCATCTTTTTTATCAGGGAACATTTAATTTTGTACCTTAGAAACACTAATTGTTTCCACACGGAGACACCAGCTCTACACATTTGTATTTTCTAGGGAGAAAGCTAGAGGAACTGCGGCAAACAAACATGATATTTCTGTTTGTATAGATGACATTTTATGCACTTTCCTAACAAAAAGACTTTACTTTTCTCCAAAACCATTTTTACTGTGATTTTCTCGGTCCATTGCATACGAATTCCACCTCACTTTGTCCGGATATGACTGGATGAAACCAGAAATATCCGTTTTCTTTTTTTGTCGCTTACTATATCCCAGATATTACTACAGACTCTGTGTTTGTGTTTTCTGGATATTATCGATGGATTATATTGTTTTGAATGTATTTATCAGGGAACATTTAATTTTGTGCTGGGAAACACTAATTGGTTCCACATGGAGACACCAGTCTACACATTCGTATTTTCTAGAGAGAAAGCTAGAATAACTGCGGTAAACAAACATGATGTTTCTGTTTGTATAGATGACATTTTATGCACTGCCTTAAGGAAAAGACATTGTTTTACTCCAAAACCATTTTTACTGCGATTTTCCCGGTTCATTGAATACGAATTCCACCAAACTTAGTCCGGATATGATTGGATGAAACCAGAAATATCCGGTTGTGTTTTGGCTAACTCAATCCCAGATATTGCGACGGAGTCTGTGTTTGTGTTTTCTGGACATTTTCAACGGATTTTATTGTATTGCATGTTTTTTATCAGGGAACATTTAATTTTGTACCTTAGAAACACTAATTGGTTCCACACGGATACACCAGCTCTACACATTTGTATTTTCAAGGGAGAAAGCTAGAGGAACTGCGGCAAACAAACATGATATTTCTGTTTGTATACATGACATTTTATGCACTTGCATAACGAAAAAAACTTTGCTTTTCTCCAAAACCATTTTTACTGTGATTTTCTCGGTCCATTGCATACGAATTCCACCTCGCTTTGTCCGGATATGACTGGATGAAACCAGAAATATCCGGTTGTGTTTTGGCTTACTACAACCCAGATATTGTGAAAGCCTCTGTGTTTCTGTTTTCCGGATGTTATCAATGAAATTTATGTTTTTGCATGTTATTTATCAGGGAACATTTAATTTTGTGCTGAGAAACACTAACTGGTTCCACCCGGAGACACCAGCTCTACACATTCGTATTTTCTAGGGAGAAAGGTAGAGGAACTGCGGCAAACAAACATGATATTTCTGTTTGTATAGATGACATTTTATGCACTTTCCTAAAGAAAAGACTTTGCTTTTCTCCAAAACCATTTTTCCTGTGATATTCTCGATCCATTACATATGAATTCCACCCCACTTTGTCCGGATATGAGTGGATGAAACCAGAAATATCCGGTTGTGTTTTGTCTTACTATATCCCAGATATTGCTACAGCCTCAGTGTCTGTGTTTTCTGGATATTATCGATGGATTTTATTGTTTTGAATGTTTTTATCAGGGAACATTTAATTTTGTACCGTAGAAACACTAATTGGTTCCACATGGAGACACCAGGAACACATTCCTCTGTTCTAGGGAGAAAGCTTGAGGAACTGCAAATCGATATGATATGTCTGTTTGTATAGATGACACTTTATGCACTTGCGATGGAAAAGACTTTTTGCCTTTCTCTAAAACCATTTTTACTGTGATTTTGTTGGTCCATTGCATACGAATTCCAACCCACTTTGTCCGGATATGACTGGATGAAACCAGAAATATCCGGTTGTGTTTTGGCTAACTCAATCCCAGATATTGTGAAAGCTTCTGTATTTGTGTTCTCCGGATATTATGAATGGATTTTATGGTTTTGCATCTTTTTTATCAGGGAACATTTAATTTTGTACCGTAGAAACACTAATTGGTTCCACACGGAGACACCAGCTCTACACATTTGTATTTTCTAGGGAGAAAGCTAGAGGAACTGCGGCAAACAAACATGATATTTCTGTTTGTATACATGACATTTTATGCACTTGCATAACGAAAAAAACTTTGCTTTTCTCCAAAACCATTTTTACTGTGATTTTCTCGGTCCATTGCATACGAATTCCACCTCGCTTTGTCCGGATATGACTGGATGAAACCAGAAATATCCGTTTTCTTTTTTTGTCGCTTACTATATCCCAGATATTACTACAGACTCTGTGTTTGTGTTTTCTGGAAATTATCGATGGATTATATTGTTTTGAATGTATTTATCAGGGAACATTTAATTTTGTGCTGGGAAACACTAATTGGTTCCACATGGAGACACCAGTCTACACATTTGTAATTTCTAGGGAGAAAGCTAGAATAACTGCGGTAAACAAACATGATGTTTCTGTGTGTATAGATGACATTTTATTCACTGGCTTAAGGAAAAGACTTTGTTTTACTCCAAAACCATTTTTACTGCGATTTTCCTGGTTCATTGCATACGAATTCCACCAAACTTAGTCCGGATATGACTGGATGAAACCAGAAATATCCGGTTGTGTTTTGGCTAACTCAATCCCAGATATTGCGACGGACTCTGTGTTTGTGTTTTCTGGACATTATCAACGGACTTTATTGTTTTGAATGTTTTTATCAGGGAACATTTAATTTTGTACCTTAGAAACACTAATAGGTTCAACATGGAGACACCAGTCTACACATTCGTATGTTCTAGGGAGAAAGTTAGAGGAACTGCGGCAAACAAACATGATATTTCTGTTTGTATACATGACATTTTATGCACTTGCATAACGAAAAAAACTTTGCTTTTCTCCAAAACCATTTTTACTGTGATTTTCTCGGTCCATTGCATACGAATTCCACCTCGCTTTGTCCGGATATGACTGGATGAAACCAGAAATATCCGGTTGTGTTTTGGCTTACTACAACCCAGATATTGTGAAAGCCTCTGTGTTTATGTTTTCTGGATATTATCAACGGAATTTATGTTGTTGCATGTTGTTTATCAGGGAACATTTAATTTTGTGCTGGGAAACACTAATTAATTCAGCATGAGGAAACCAGCTCTACACATTTGAATTTTCTAGGCAGAAAGCTAGAGGACCTGCGGCAAACAAACATGACATTTCTGTTTGTATAGATGACATTTTATGCACTTTCCTAAAGAAAAGACTTTGCTTTTCTCCAAAACCATTTTTCCTGTGATATTCTCGATCCATTACATATGAATTCCACCCCACTTTGTCCGGATATGAGTGGATGAAACGAGAAATATCCGGTTGTGTTTTGTCTTACTATATCCCAGATATTGCTACAGCCTCAGTGTCTGTGTTTTCTAGATAATATCGATAGATTTTATTGTTTTGAATGTTTTTATCAGGGAACATTTAATTTTGTACCGTAGAAACACTAATTGGTTCCACATGGAGACACCAGTAACACATTCCTATGTTCTAGGGAGAAAGCTTGAGGAACTGCAAATCGATATGATATGTCTCTTTGTATAGATGACACTTTATGCACTTGCGATGGAAAAGACTTTTTGCCTTTCTCTAAAACCATTTTTACTGTGATTTTGTTGGTCCATTGCATACGAATTCCAACCCACTTTGTCCGGATATGACTGGATGAAACCAGAAATATCTGGTTGTGTTTTGGCTAACTCAATCCCAGATATTGTGAAAGCTTCTGTATTTGTGTTCTCCAGATATTATGAACGGATTTTATGGTTTTGCATGTTTTTTATCAGGGAACATTTAATGTTGTACCGTAGAAACACTAATTGGTTCCACACGGAGACACCAGCTCTACACATTTGTATTTTCTAGGGAGAAAGCTAGAGGAACTGCGGCAAACAAACATGATATTTCTGTTTGTATAGATGACATTTTATGCACTTTCCTAACAAAAAGACTTTACTTTTCTCCAAAACCATTTTTACTGTGATTTTCTCGGTCCATTGCATACGAATTCCACCTCACTTTGTCCGGATATGACTGGATGAAACCAGAAATATCCGTTTTCTTTTTTTTTTGGCTTACTATATCCCAGATATTACTACAGACTCTGTGTTTGTGTTTTCTGAATATTATCGATGGATTATATTGTTTTGAATGTTTTTATCAGGGAACATTTAATTTTGTGCTGGGAAACACTAATTGGTTCCACATGGAGACACCAGTCTACACATTCGTATTTTCTAGGGAGAAAGCTAGAATAACTGCGGTAAACAAACATGATGTTTCTGTTTGTGTAGATGACATTTTATGCACTGGCTTAAGGAAAAGACTTTGTTTTACTCCAAAACCATTTTTACTGCAATTTTCCCGGTTCATTGCATACGAATTCCACCAAACTTAGTCCGGATATGACTGGATGAAACCAGAAATATCCGGTTGTGTTTTGGCTAACTCAATCCCAGATATTGTGAAAGCTTCTGTATTTGTGTTTTCCGGATATTATCAACGGATTTTATGGTTTTGCATGTTTTTTATCAGGGAACATTTAATTTTGTACCTTAGAAACACTAATTGGTTCCACACGGAGACACCAGCTCTACACATTTGTATTTTCTAGGGAGAAAGTTAGAGGAACTGCGGCAAACAAACATGATATTTCTGTTTGTATACATGACATTTTATGCACTTGCATAACGCAAAAAACTTTGCTTTTCTCCAAAACCATTTTTACTGTGATTTTCTCGGTCCATTGCATACGAATTCCACCTCGCTTTGTCCGGATATGACTGGATGAAACCAGAAATATCCGGTTGTGTTTTGGCTTACTACAACCCAGATATTGTGAAAGCCTCTGTGTTTATGTTTTCCGGATGTTATCAACGAAATTTATGTTGTTGCATGTTATTTATCAGGGAACATTTAATTTTGTGCTGAGAAACAGTAACTGGTTCCACATGGAGACACCAGCTCTACACATTCGTATTTTCTAGGGAGAAAGCTAGAGGAACTGCGGCAAACAAACATGACATTTCTGTTTGTATAGATGACATTTTATGCACTTTCCTAAAGAAAAGACTTTGCTTTTCTCCAAAACCATTTTTCCTGTGATATTCTCAATCCATTACATATGAATTCCACCCCACTTTGTCCGGATATGAGTGGATGAAACGAGAAATATCCGGTTGTGTTTTGTCTTACTATATCCCAGATATTGCTACAGCCTCAGTGTCTGTGTTTTCTAGATAATATCGATAGATTTTATTGTTTTGAATGTTTTTATCAGGGAACATTTAATTTTGTACCGTAGAAACACTAATTGGTTCCACATGGAGACACCAGTAACACATTCCTATGTTCTAGGGAGAAAGCTTGAGGAACTGCAAATCGATATGATATGTCTCTTTGTATAGATGACACTTTATGCACTTGCGATGGAAAAGACTTTTTGCCTTTCTCTAAAACCATTTTTACTGTGATTTTGTTGGTCCATTGCATACGAATTCCAACCCACTTTGTCCGGATATGACTGGATGAAACCAGAAATATCCGGTTGTGTTTTGGCTAACTCAATCCCAGATATTGTGAAAGCTTCTGTATTTGTGTTCTCAGGATATTATGAACGGATTTTATGGTTTTGCATCTTTTTTATCAGGGAACATTTAATTTTGTACCGTAGAAACACTAATTGGTTCCACACGGAGACACCAGCTCTACACATTTGTATTTTCTAGGGAGAAAGCTAGAGGAACTGCGGCAAACAAACATGATATTTCTGTTTGTATAGATGACATTTTATGCACTTTCCTAACAAAAAGACTTTACTTTTCTCCAAAACCATTTTTACTGTGATTTTCTCGGTCCATTGCATACGAATTCCACCTCACTTTGTCCGGATATGAGTGGATGAAACCAGAAATATCCGTTTTCTTTTTTTGTCGCTTACTATATCCCAGATATTACTACAGACTCTGTGTTTGTGTTTTCTGGATATTATCGATGGATTATATTGTTTTGAATGTTTTTATCAGGGAACATTTAATTTTGTGCTGGGAAACACTAATTGGTTCCACATGGAGACACCAGTCTACACATTCGTATTTTCTAGGGAGAAAGCTAGAATAACTGCGGTAAACAAACATGATGTTTCTGTTTGTATAGATGACATTTTATGCACTGGCTTAAGGAAAAGACTTTGTTTTACTCCAAAACCATTTTTACTGCGATTTTCCCGGTTCATTGCATACGAATTCCACCAAACTTAGTCCGGATATGACTGGATGAAACCAGAAATATCCGGTTGTGTTTTGGCTAACTCAATCCCAGATATTGCGACGGACTCTGTGTTTGCGTTTTCTGGACATTACCAACGGACTTTATTGTTTTGAATGTTTTTATCAGGGAACATTTGTTTTTTGTACCTTAGGAACACTAATAGGTTCAACATGGAGACACCAGTATACACATTCGTATGTTCTAGGGAGAAAGTTAGAGGAACTGCGGCAAACAAACATGATATTTCTGTTTGTATACTTGACATTTTATGCAGTTGCATAACGAAAAAAACTTTGCTTTTCTCCAAAACCATTTTTACTGTGATTTTCTCGGTCCATTGCATACGAATTCCACCTCGCTTTGTCCGGATATGACTGGATGAAACCAGAAATATCCGGTTGTGTTTTGGCTTACTACAACCCAGATATTGTGAAAGCCTCTGTGTTTATGTTTTCCGGATATTATCAACGGAATTTATGTTTTTGCATGTTATTTATCAGGGAACATTTAATTTTGTGCTGGGAAACACTAATTGGTTCCACATGGAGACACCATCTCTACACATTCATATTTTCTAGGGAGAAAGCTAGAGGAACTGCGGCAAACAAACATGATATTTCTGTTTGTATACATGACATTTTATGCACTTGCATAACGCAAAAAACTTTGCTTTTCTCCAAAACCATTTTTACTGTGATTTTCTCGGTCCATTGCATACGGATTCCACCTCGCTTTGTCCGGATATGACTGGATGAAACCAGAAATATCCGGTTGTGTTTTGGCTTACTACAACCCAGATATTGTGAAAGCCTCTGTGTTTATGTTTTCCGGATGTTATCAATGAAATTTATGTTGTTACATGTTATTTATCAGGGAACATTTAATTTTGTGCTGAGAAACAGTAACTGGTTCCACATGGAGACACCAGCTCTACACATTCGTATTTTCTAGGGAGAAAGCTAGAGGAACTGCGGCAAACAAACATGACATTTCTGTTTGTATAGATGACATTTTATGCACTTTCCTAAAGAAAAGACTTTGCTTTTCTCCAAAACCATTTTTCCTGTGATATTCTCGATCCATTACATATGAATTCCACCCCACTTTGTCCGGATATGAGTGGATGAAACGAGAAATATCCGGTTGTGTTTTGTCTTACTATATCCCAGATATTGCTACAGCCTCAGTGTCTGTGTTTTCTAGATAATATCGATAGATTTTATTGTTTTGAATGTTTTTATCAGGGAACATTTAATTTTGTACCGTAGAAACACTAATTGGTTCCACATGGAGACACCAGTAACACATTCCTATGTTCTAGGGAGAAAGCTTGAGGAACTGCAAATCGATATGATATGTCTCTTTGTATAGATGACACTTTATGCACTTGCGATGGAAAAGACTTTTTGCCTTTCTCTAAAACCATTTTTACTGTGATTTTGTTGGTCCATTGCATACGAATTCCAACCCACTTTGTCCGGATATGACTGGATGAAACCAGAAATATCCGGTTGTGTTTTGGCTAACTCAATCCCAGATATTGTGAAAGCTTCTGTATTTGTGTTCTCAGGATATTATGAACGGATTTTATGGTTTTGCATCTTTTTTATCAGGGAACATTTAATTTTGTACCATAGAAACACTAATTGGTTCCACACGGAGACACCAGCTCTACACATTTGTATTTTCTAGGGAGAAAGCTAGAGGAACTGCGGCAAACAAACATGATATTTCTGTTTGTATAGATGACATTTTATGCACTTTCCTAACAAAAAGACTTTACTTTTCTCCAAAACCATTTTTACTGTGATTTTCTCGGTCCATTGCATACGAATTCCACCTCACTTTGTCCGGATATGACTGGATGAAACCAGAAATATCCGTTTTCTTTTTTTTTTGGCTTACTATATCCGAGATATTACTACAGACTCTGTGTTTGTGTTTTCTGAATATTATCGATGGATTATATTGTTTTGAATGTTTTTATCAGGGAACATTTAATTTTGTGCTGGGAAACACTAATTGGTTCCACATGGAGACACCAGTCTACACATTCGTATTTTCTAGGGAGAAAGCTAGAATAACTGCGGTAAACAAACATGATGTTTCTGTTTGTGTAGATGACATTTTATGCACTGGCTTAAGGAAAAGACTTTGTTTTACTCCAAAACCATTTTTACTGTGATTTTCCCGGTTCATTGCATACGAATTCCACCAAACTTAGTCCGGATATGACTGGATGAAACCAGAAATATCCGGTTGTGTTTTGGCTAACTCAATCCCAGATATTGTGAAAGCTTCTGTATTTGTGTTTTCCGGATATTATCAACGGATTTTATGGTTTTGCATGTTTTTTATCAGGGAACATTTAATTTTGTACCTTAGAAACACTAATTGGTTCCACACGGAGACACCAGCTCTACACATTTGTATTTTCTAGGGAGAAAGTTAGAGGAACTGCGGCAAACAAACATGATATTTCTGTTTGTATACATGACATTTTATGCACTTGCATAACGCAAAAAACTTTGCTTTTCTCCAAAACCATTTTTACTGTGATTTTCTCGGTCCATTGCATACGAATTCCACCTCGCTTTGTCCGGATATGACTGGATGAAACCAGAAATATCCGGTTGTGTTTTGGCTTACTACAACCCAGATATTGTGAAAGCCTCTGTGTTTATGTTTTCCGGATGTTATCAACGAAATTTATGTTGTTGCATGTTATTTATCAGGGAACATTTAATTTTGTGCTGAGAAACAGTAACTGGTTCCACATGGAGACACCAGCTCTACACATTCGTATTTTCTAGGGAGAAAGCTAGAGGAACTGCGGCAAACAAACATGACATTTCTGTTTGTATAGATGACATTTTATGCACTTTCCTAAAGAAAAGACTTTGCTTTTCTCCAAAACCATTTTTCCTGTGATATTCTCGATCCATTACATATGAATTCCACCCCACTTTGTCCGGATATGAGTGGATGAAACGAGAAATATCCGGTTGTGTTTTGTCTTACTATATCCCAGATATTGCTACAGCCTCAGTGTCTGTGTTTTCTAGATAATATCGATAGATTTTATTGTTTTGAATGTTTTTATCAGGGAACATTTAATTTTGTACCGTAGAAACACTAATTGGTTCCACATGGAGACACCAGTAACACATTCCTATGTTCTAGGGAGAAAGCTTGAGGAACTGCAAATCGATATGATATGGCTCTTTGTATAGATGACACTTTATGCACTTGCGATGGAAAAGACTTTTTGCCTTTCTCTAAAACCATTTTTACTGTGATTTTGTTGGTCCATTGCATACGAATTCCAACCCACTTTGTCCGGATATGACTGGATGAAACCAGAAATATCCGGTTGTGTTTTGGCTAACTCAATCCCAGATATTGTGAAAGCTTCTGTATTTGTGTTCTCAGGATATTATGAACGGATTTTATGGTTTTGCATCTTTTTTATCAGGGAACATTTAATTTTGTACCGTAGAAACACTAATTGGTTCCACACGGAGACACCAGCTCTACACATTTGTATTTTCTAGGGAGAAAGCTAGAGGAACTGCGGCAAACAAACATGATATTTCTGTTTGTATAGATGACATTTTATGCACTTTCCTAACAAAAAGACTTTACTTTTCTCCAAAACCATTTTTACTGTGATTTTCTCGGTCCATTGCATACGAATTCCACCTCACTTTGTCCGGATATGACTGGATGAAACCAGAAATATCCGTTTTCTTTTTTTGTCGCTTACTATATCCCAGATATTACTACAGACTCTGTGTTTGTGTTTTCTGGATATTATCGATGGATTATATTGTTTTGAATGTTTTTATCAGGGAACATTTAATTTTGTGCTGGGAAACACTAATTGGTTCCACATGGAGACACCAGTCTACACATTCGTATTTTCTAGGGAGAAAGCTAGAATAACTGCTGTAAACAAACATGATGTTTCTGTTTGTATAGATGACATTTTATGCACTGGCTTAAGGAAAAGACTTTGTTTTACTCCAAAACCATTTTTACTGCGATTTTCCCGGTTCATTGCATACGAATTCCACCAAACTTAGTCCGGATATGACTGGATGAAACCAGAAATATCCGGTTGTGTTTTGGCTAACTCAATCCCAGATATTGCGACGGACTCTGTGTTTGCGTTTTCTGGACATTACCAACGGACTTTATTGTTTTGAATGTTTTTATCAGGGAACATTTGTTTTTTGTACCTTAGGAACACTAATAGGTTCAACATGGAGACACCAGTATACACATTCGTATGTTCTAGGGAGAAAGTTAGAGGAACTGCGGCAAACAAACATGATATTTCTGTTTGTATACTTGACATTTTATGCACTTGCATAACGAAAAAAACTTTGCTTTTCTCCAAAACCATTTTTACTGTGATTTTCTCGGTCCATTGCATACGAATTCCACCTCGCTTTGTCCGGATATGACTGGATGAAACCAGAAATATCCGGTTGTGTTTTGGCTTACTACAACCCAGATATTGTGAAAGCCTCTGTGTTTATGTTTTCCGGATATTATCAACGGAATTTATGTTTTTGCATGTTATTTATCAGGGAACATTTAATTTTGTGCTGGGAAACACTAATTGGTTCCACATGGAGACACCAGCTCTACACATTCGTATTTTCTAGGGAGAAAGCTAGAGGAATTGCGGCAAACAAACATGATATTTCTGTTTGTATAGATGACATTTTATGCACTTTCCTAAAGAAAAGACTTTGCTTTTCTCCAAAACCATTTTTCCTGTGATATTCTCGATCCATTACATATGAATTCCACCCCACTTTGTCCGGATATGAGTGGATGAAACCAGAAATATCCGGTTGTGTTTTGTCTTACTATATCCCAGATATTGCTACAGCCTCAGTGTCTGTGTTTTCTGGATATTATCGATGGCTTTTATTGTTTTGAATGTTTTTATCAGGGAACATTTAATTTTGTACCATAGAAACACTAATTGGATCCACATGGAGACACCAGTAACACATTCCTATGTTCTAGGGAGAAAGCTTGAGGAACTGCAAATCGATATGATATGTCTGTTTGTATAGATGACATTTTATGCACTTGCGATGGAAAAGACTTTTTGCCTTTCTCTAAAACCATTTTTACTGTGATTTTGTTGGTCCATTGCATACGAATTCCAACCCACTTTGTCCGGATATGACTGGATGAAACCAGAAATATCCGGTTGTGTTTTGGCTTACTACAACCCAGATATTGTGAAAGCCTCTGTGTTTATGTTTTCCGGATATTATGAACGGATTTTATGGTTTTGCATGTTTTTTATCAGGGAACATTTAATTTTGTACCGTAGAAACACTAATTGGTTCCACACGGAGACACCAGCTCTACACATTTGTATTTTCTAGGGAGAAAGCTAGAGGAACTGTGGCAAACAAACATGATATTTCTGTTTGTATAGATGACATTTTATGCACTTGCATAACAAAAATACTTTACTTTTCTCCAAAACCATTTTTACTGTGATTTTCTCGGTCCATTGCATACGAATTCCACCTCACTTTGTCCGGATATGACTGGATGAAACCAGAAATATCCGTTTTCTTTTTTTTGGGGCTTACTATATCCCAGATATTACTACAGACTCTGTGTTTGTGTTTTCTGGATATTATCGATGGATTATATTGTTTTGAATGTTTTTATCAGGGAACATTTAATTTTGTGCTGGGAAACACTAATTGGTTCCACATGGAGACACCAGTCTACACATTCGTATTTTCTAGGGAGAAAGCTAGAATAACTGCGGTAAACAAACATGATGTTTCTGTTTGTATAGATGGCATTTTATGCACTGCCTTAAGGAAAAGACATTGTTTTACTCCAAAACCATTTTTACTGCGATTTTTCCGGTTCATTGCATACGAATTCCACCAAACTTAGTCCGGATATGACTGGATGAAACCAGAAATATCCGGTTGTGTTTTGGCTAAATCAATCCCAGATATTGCAACGGACTCTGTGTTTGTGTTTTCTGGACATTATCAACGGACTTTATTGTTTTGAATGTTTTTATCAGGGAACATTTAATTTTGTACATTAGAAACACTAATAGGTTCAACATGGAGACACCAGTATACACATTCGTATGTTCTAGGGAGAAAGTTAGAGGAACTGCGGCAAACAAACATGATATTTCTGTTTGTATACATGACATTTTATGCACTTGCATAACGGAAAAAAATTTGCTTTTCTCCAAAACCATTTTTACTGTGATTTTCTCGGTCCATTGCATACGAATTCCACCTCGCTTTGTCCGGATATGACTGGATGAAACCAGAAATATCCGGTTGTGTTTTGGCTTACTACAACCCAGATATTGTGAAAGCCTCTGTGTTTATGTTTTCCGGATATTATCAATGGAATTTATGTTTTTGCATGTTATTTTTCAGGGAACATATAATTTTGTGCTGGGAAACACTAATTGGTTCCACATGGAGACACCAGCTCTACACATTCGTATTTTCTAGGGAGAAAGCTAGAGGAACTGCGGCAAACAAACATCATATTTCTGTTTGTATAGATGACATTTTATGCACTTTCCTAAAGAAAAGACTTTGCTTTTCTCCAAAACCATTTTTCCTGTGATATTCTCGATCCATTACATATGAATTCCACCCCACTTTGTCCGGATATGAGTGGATGAAACCAGAAATATCCGGTTGTGTTTTGGCTAACTCAATCCCAGATATTGCAACGGACTCTGTGTTTGTGTTTTCTGGACATTATCAACGGACTTTATTGTTTTGAATGTTTTTATCAGGGAACATTTAATTTTGTACCTTAGAAACACTAATTGCTTCCACACGGAGACACCAGTTCTACACATTTGTATGTTCTAGGGAGAAAGCTAGAGGAACTGCGGCAAACAAACATGATATTTCTGTTTGTATACATGACATTTTATGCACTTGCATAACGAAAAAAACTTTGCTTTTCTCCAAAACCATTTTTACTGTGATTTTCTCGGTCCGTTGCATACGAATTCCACCTCGCTTTGTCCGGATATGACTGGATGAAACCAGAAATATCCGGTTGTGTTTTGGCTTACTACAACCCAGATATTGTGAAAGCCTCTGTGTTTATGTTTTCCGGATACTATCAATGGAATTTATGTTTTTGCATGTTATTCATCAGGGAACATTTAATTTTGTGCTGGGAAACACTAATTGGTTCCACATGGAGACACCAGTCTACACATTCGTATTTTCTAGGGAGAAAGCTAGAAAAACTGCGGTAAACAAACATGATGTTTCTGTTTGTATAGATGACATTTTATGCACTGGCTTAAGGAAAAGACTTTGTTTTACTCCAAAACCATTTTTACTGTGATTTTCTCGGTCCATTGCATACGAATTCCACCTCACTTTGTCCGGATATGAGTGGATGAAACCAGAAATATCCGTTTTCTTTTTTTTGGGGCTTACTATATCCCAGATATTACTACAGACTCTGTGTTTGTGTTTTCTGGATATTATCGATGGATTATATTGTTTTGAATGTTTTTATCAGGGAACATTTAATTTTGTGCTGGGAAACACTAATTGGTTCCACATGGAGACACCAGTCTACACATTCGTATTTTCTAGGGAGAAAGCTAGAATAACTGCGGTAAACAAACATGATGTTTCTGTTTGTATAGATGACATTTTATGCACTGGCTTAAGGAAAAGACTTTGTTTTACTCCAAAACCATTTTTACTGCGATTTTCCCGGTTCATTGCATACGAATTCCACCAAACTTAGTCCGGATATGACTGGATGAAACCAGAAATATCCAGTTGTGTTTTGGCTAACTCAATCCCAGATATTGCGACGGACTCTGTGTTTGTGTTTTCTGGACATTATCAACGGACTTTATTGTTTTGAATGTTTTTATCAGGGAACATTTAATTTTGTACCTTAGAAACACTAATAGGTTCAACATGGAGACACCAGTCTACACATTCGTATGTTCTAGGGAGAAAGTTAGAGGAACTGCGGCAAACAAACATGATATTTCTGTTTGTATACATGACATTTTATGCACTTGCATAACGAAAAAAACTTTGCTTTTCTCCAAAACCATTTTTACTGTGATTTTCTCGGTCCATTGCATACGAATTCCACCTCGCTTTGTCCGGATATGACTGGATGAAACCAGAAATATCCGGTTGTGTTTTGGCTTACTACAACCCAGATATTGTGAAAGCCTCTGTGTTTATGTTTTCCGGATATTATCAACGGAATTTATGTTGTTGCATGTTATTTATCAGGGAACATTTAATTTTGTGCTGGGAAACACTAATTGGTTCCACATGGAGACACCAGCTCTACACATTCGTATTTTCTAGGGAGAAAGCTAGAGGAACTGCGGCAAACAAACATGACATTTCTGTTTGTATAGATGACATTTTATGCACTTTCCTAAAGAAAAGACTTTGCTTTTCTCCAAAACCATTTTTCCTGTGATATTCTCGATCCATTACATATGAATTCCACCCCACTTTGTCCGGATATGAGTGGATGAAACCAGAAATATCCGGTTGTGTTTTGGCTAACTCAATCCCAGATATTGCAACGGACTCTGTGTTTGTGTTTTCTGGACATTATCAACGGACTTTATTGTTTTGAATGTTTTTATCAGGGAACATTTAATTTTGTACCTTAGAAACACTAATTGCTTCCACACGGAGACACCAGTTCTACACATTTGTATGTTCTAGGGAGAAAGCTAGAGGAACTGCGGCAAACAAACATGATATTTCTGTTTGTATACATGACATTTTATGCACTTGCATAACGAAAAAAACTTTGCTTTTCTCCAAAACCATTTTTACTGTGATTTTCTCGGTCCGTTGCATACGAATTCCACCTCGCTTTGTCCGGATATGACTGGATGAAACCAGAAATATCCGGTTGTGTTTTGGCTTACTACAACCCAGATATTGTGAAAGCCTCTGTGTTTATGTTTTCCGGATACTATCAATGGAATTTATGTTTTTGCATGTTATTCATCAGGGAACATTTAATTTTGTGCTGGGAAACACTAATTGGTTCCACATGGAGACACCAGTCTACACATTCGTATTTTCTAGGGAGAAAGCTAGAAAAACTGCGGTAAACAAACATGATGTTTCTGTTTGTATAGATGACATTTTATGCACTGGCTTAAGGAAAAGACTTTGTTTTACTCCAAAACCATTTTTACTGTGATTTTCTCGGTCCATTGCATACGAATTCCACCTCACTTTGTCCGGATATGAGTGGATGAAACCAGAAATATCCGTTTTCTTTTTTTTGGGGCTTACTATATCCCAGATATTACTACAGACTCTGTGTTTGTGTTTTCTGGATATTATCGATGGATTATATTGTTTTGAATGTTTTTATCAGGGAACATTTAATTTTGTGCTGGGAAACACTAATTGGTTCCACATGGAGACACCAGTCTACACATTCGTATTTTCTAGGGAGAAAGCTAGAATAACTGCGGTAAACAAACATGATGTTTCTGTTTGTATAGATGACATTTTATGCACTGGCTTAAGGAAAAGACTTTGTTTTACTCCAAAACCATTTTTACTGCGATTTTCCCGGTTCATTGCATACGAATTCCACCAAACTTAGTCCGGATATGACTGGATGAAACCAGAAATATCCGGTTGTGTTTTGGCTAACTCAATCCCAGATATTGCGACGGACTCTGTGTTTGTGTTTTCTGGACATTATCAACGGACTTTATTGTTTTGAATGTTTTTATCAGGGAACATTTAATTTTGTACCTTAGAAACACTAATAGGTTCAACATGGAGACACCAGTCTACACATTCGTATGTTCTAGGGAGAAAGTTAGAGGAACTGCGGCAAACAAACATGATATTTCTGTTTGTATACATGACATTTTATGCACTTGCATAACGAAAAAAACTTTGCTTTTCTCCAAAACCATTTTTACTGTGATTTTCTCGGTCCATTGCATACGAATTCCACCTCGCTTTGTCCGGATATGACTGGATGAAACCAGAAATATCCGGTTGTGTTTTGGCTTACTACAACCCAGATATTGTGAAAGCCTCTGTGTTTATGTTTTCCGGATATTATCAACGGAATTTATGTTGTTGCATGTTATTTATCAGGGAACATTTAATTTTGTGCTGGGAAACACTAATTGGTTCCACATGGAGACACCAGCTCTACACATTCGTATTTTCTAGGGAGAAAGCTAGAGGAACTGCGGCAAACAAACATGACATTTCTGTTTGTATAGATGACATTTTATGCACTTTCCTAAAGAAAAGACTTTGCTTTTCTCCAAAACCATTTTTCCTGTGATATTCTCGATCCATTACATATGAATTCCACCCCACTTTGTCCGGATATGAGTGGATGAAACCAGAAATATCCGGTTGTGTTTTGTCTTACTATATCCCAGATATTGCTACAGCCTCAGTGTCTGTGTTTTCTGGATATTATCGATGGATTTTATTGTTTTGAATGTTTTTATCAGGGAACATTTAATTTTGTACCGTAGAAACACTAATTGGTTCCACATGGAGACACCAGTAACACATTCCTATGTTCTAGGGAGAAAGCTTGAGGAACTGCAAATCGATATGATATGTCTGTTTGTATAGATGACATTTTATGCACTTGCGATGGAAAAGACTTTTTGCCTTTCTCTAAAACCATTTTTACTGTGATTTTGTTGGTCCATTGCATACGAATTCCAACCCACTTTGTCCGGATATGACTGGATGAAACCAGAAATATCCGGTTGTGTTTTGGCTCACGCAATCCCAGATATTGTGAAAGCTTCTGTATTTGTGTTCTCCGGATATTATGAACGGATTTTATGGTTTTGCATGTTTTTTATCAGGGAACATTTAATTTTGTACCGTAGAAACACTAATTGGTTCCACACGGAGACACCAGCTCTACACATTTGTATTTTCTAGGGAGAAAGCTAGAGGAACTGCGGCAAACAAACATGATATTTCTGTTTGTATAGATGACATTTTATGCACTTTCCTCAGAAAAAGACTTTACTTTTCTCCAAAACCATTTTTACTGTGATTTTCTCGGTCCATTGCATACGAATTCCACATCACTTTGTCCGGATATGAGTGGATGAAACCAGAAATATCCGTTTTCTTTTTTTTGGGCTTACTATATCCCAGATATTACTACAGACCCTGTGTTTGTGTTTTCTGGATATTATCGATGGATTATATTGTTTTGAATGTTTTTATCAGGGAACATTTAATTTTGTGCTGGGAAACACTAATTGGTTCCACATGGAGACACCAGTCTACACATTCGTATTTTCTAGGGAGAAAGCTAGAGGAACTGCGGCAAACAAACATGATATTTCTGTTTGTATAGATGACATTTTATGCACTTTCCTAAAGAAAAGACTTTGCTTTTCTCCAAAACCATTTTCCTGTGATATTCTCGATCCATTACATATGAATTCCACCCCACTTTGTCCGGATATGACTGGATGAAACCAGAAATATCCGGTTGTGTTTTGTCTTACTATATCCCAGATATTGCTACAGCCTCAGTGTCTGTGTTTTCTGGATATTATCGATGGATTTTATTGTTTTGAATGTTTTTATCAGGGAACATTTAATTTTGTGCTGGGAAACACTAATTGGTTCCACATGGAGACACCAGTCTACACATTCGTATTTTCTAGGGAGAAAGCTAGAATAACTGCGGTAAACAAACATGATGTTTCTGTTTGTATAGATGACATTTTATGCACTGGCTTAAGGAAAAGACTTTGTTTTACTCCAAAACCATTTTTACTGCGATTTTCCCGGTTCATTGCATACGAATTCCACCAAACTTAGTCCGGATATGACTGGATGAAACCAGAAATATCCGGTTGTGTTTTGGCTAACTCAATCCCAGATATTGAGACGGACTCTGTGTTTGTGTTTTCTGGACATTATCAACAGACTTTATTGTTTTGAATGTTTTTATCAGGGAACATTTAATTTTGTACCTTAGAAACACTAATAGGTTCAACATGGAGACACCAGTATACACATTCGTATGTTCTAGGGAGAAAGTTAGAGGAACTGCGGCAAACAAACATGATATTTCTGTTTGTATACATGACATTTTATGCACTTGCATAACGAAAAAAACTTTGCTTTTCTCCAAAACCATTTTTACTGTGATTTTCTCAGTCCATTGCATACGAATTCCACCTCGCTTTGTCCGGATATGACTGGATGAAACCAGAAATATCCGGTTGTGTTTTGGCTTACTACAACCCAGATATTGTGAAAGCCTCTGTGTTTATGTTTTCCAGATATTATCAACGGAATTTATGTTGTTGCATGTTATTTATCAGGGAACATTTAATTTTGTGCTGGGAAACACTAATTGGTTCCACATGGAGACACCAGCTCTACACATTCGTATTTTCTAGGGAGAAAGCTAGAGGAACTGCGGCAAACAAACATGACATTTCTGTTTGTATAGATGACATTTTATGCACTTTCCTAAAGAAAAGACTTTGCTTTTCTCCAAAACCATTTTTCCTGTGATATTCTCGATCCATTACATATGAATTCCACCCCACTTTGTCCGGATATGAGTGGATGAAACCAGAAATATCCGGTTGTGTTTTGTCTTACTATATCCCAGATATTGCTACAGCCTCAGTGTCTGTGTTTTCTGGATATTATCGATGGATTTTATTGTTTTGAATGTTTTTATCAGGGAACATTTAATTTTGTACCGTAGAAACACTAATTGGTTCCACATGGAGACACCAGTAACACATTCCTATGTTCTAGGGAGAAAGCTTGAGGAACTGCAAATCGATATGATATGTCTGTTTGTATAGATGACATTTTATGCACTTGCGATGGAAAAGACTTTTTGCCTTTCTCTAAAACCATTTTTACTGTGATTTTGTTGGTCCATTGCATACGAATTCCAACCCACTTTGTCCGGATATGACTGGATGAAACCAGAAATATCCGGTTGTGTTTTGGCTCACGCAATCCCAGATATTGTGAAAGCTTCTGTATTTGTGTTCTCCGGATATTATGAACGGATTTTATGGTTTTGCATGTTTTTTATCAGGGAACATTTAATTTTGTACCGTAGAAACACTAATTGGTTCCACACGGAGACACCAGCTCTACACATTTGTATTTTCTAGGGAGAAAGCTAGAGGAACTGCGGCAAACAAACATGATATTTCTGTTTGTATAGATGACATTTTATGCACTTTCCTAACAAAAAGACTTTACTTTTCTCCAAAACCATTTTTACTGTGATTTTCTCGGTCCATTGCATACGAATTCCACATCACTTTGTCCGGATATGAGTGGATGAAACCAGAAATATCCGTTTTCTTTTTTTTGGGCTTACTATATCCCAGATATTACTACAGACCCTGTGTTTGTGTTTTCTGGATATTATCGATGGATTATATTGTTTTGAATGTTTTTATCAGGGAACATTTAATTTTGTGCTGGGAAACACTAATTGGTTCCACATGGAGACACCAGTCTACACATTCGTATTTTCTAGGGAGAAAGCTAGAGGAACTGCGGCAAACAAACATGATATTTCTGTTTGTATAGATGACATTTTATGCACTTTCCTAAAGAAAAGACTTTGCTTTTCTCCAAAACCATTTTCCTGTGATATTCTCGATCCATTACATATGAATTCCACCCCACTTTGTCCGGATATGACTGGATGAAACCAGAAATATCTGGTTGTGTTTTGTCTTACTATATCCCAGATATTGCTACAGCCTCAGTGTCTGTGTTTTCTGGATATTATCGATGGATTTTATTGTTTTGAATGTTTTTATCAGGGAACATTTAATTTTGTGCTGGGAAACACTAATTGGTTTCACATGGAGACACCAGTCTACACATTCGTATTTTCTAGGGAGAAAGCTAGAATAACTGCGGTAAACAAACATGATGTTTCTGTTTGTATAGATGACATTTTATGCACTGGCTTAAGGAAAAGACTTTGTTTTACTCCAAAACCATTTTTACTGCGATTTTCCCGGTTCATTGCATACGAATTCCACCAAACTTAGTCCGGATATGACTGGATGAAACCAGAAATATCCGGTTGTGTTTTGGCTAACTCAATCCCAGATATTGAGACGGACTCTGTGTTTGTGTTTTCTGGACATTATCAACAGACTTTATTTTTTTGAATGTTTTTATCAGGGAACATTTAATTTTGTACCTTAGAAACACTAATAGGTTCAACATGGAGACACCAGTATACACATTCGTATGTTCTAGGGAGAAAGTTAGAGGAACTGCGGCAAACAAACATGATATTTCTGTTTGTATACATGACATTTTATGCACTTGCATAACGAAAAAAACTTTGCTTTTCTCCAAAACCATTTTTACTGTGATTTTCTCAGTCCATTGCATACGAATTCCACCTCGCTTTGTCCGGATATGACTGGATGAAACCAGAAATATCCGGTTGTGTTTTGGCTTACTACAACCCAGATATTGTGAAAGCCTCTGTGTTTATGTTTTCCGGATATTATCAACGGAATTTATGTTTTTGCATGTTATTTATCAGGGAACATTTATCTTTGTGCTGGGAAACACTAATTGGTTCCACATGGAGACACCAGCTCTACACATTCGTATTTTCTAGGGAGAAAGCTAGAGGAACTGCGGCAAACAAACATGACATTTCTGTTTGTATAGATGACATTTTATGCACTTTCCTAAAGAAAAGACTTTGCTTTTCTCCAAAACCATTTTTCCTGTGATATTCTCGATCCATTACATATGAATTCCACCCCACTTTGTCCGGATATGAGTGGATGAAACCAGAAATATCCGGTTGTGTTTTGTCTTACTATATCCAAGATATTGCTACAGACTCAGTGTCTGTGTTTTCTGGATATTATCGATGGATTTTATTGTTTTGAATGTTTTTATCAGGGAACATTTAATTTTGTACCGTAGAAACACTAATTGGTTCCACATGGAGACACCAGTAACACATTCCTATGTTCTAGGGAGAAAGCTTGAGGAACTGCAAATCGATATGATATGTCTGTTTGTATAGATGACATTTTATGCACTTGCGATGGAAAAGACTTTTTGCCTTTCTCTAAAACCATTTTTACTGTGATTTTGTTGGTCCATTGCATACGAATTCCAACCCACTTTGTCCGGATATGACTGGATGAAACCAGAAATATCCGGTTGTGTTTTGGCTCACGCAATCCCAGATATTGTGAAAGCTTCTGTATTTGTGTTCTCCGGATATTATGAACGGATTTTATGGTTTTGCATGTTTTTTATCAGGGAACATTTAATTTTGTACCGTAGAAACACTAATTGGTTCCACACGGAGACACCAGCTCTACACATTTGTATTTTCTAGGGAGAAAGCTAGAGGAACTGCGGCAAACAAACATGATATTTCTGTTTGTATAGATGACATTTTATGCACTTTCCTCAGAAAAAGACTTTACTTTTCTCCAAAACCATTTTTACTGTGATTTTCTCGGTCCATTGCATACGAATTCCACATCACTTTGTCCGGATATGAGTGGATGAAACCAGAAATATCCGTTTTCTTTTTTTTGGGCTTACTATATCCCAGATATTACTACAGACCCTGTGTTTGTGTTTTCTGGATATTATCGATGGATTATATTGTTTTGAATGTTTTTATCAGGGAACATTTAATTTTGTGCTGGGAAACACTAATTGGTTCCACATGGAGACACCAGTCTACACATTCGTATTTTCTAGGGAGAAAGCTAGAGGAACTGCGGCAAACAAACATGATATTTCTGTTTGTATAGATGACATTTTATGCACTTTCCTAAAGAAAAGACTTTGCTTTTCTCCAAAACCATTTTCCTGTGATATTCTCGATCCATTACATATGAATTCCACCCCACTTTGTCCGGATATGACTGGATGAAACCAGAAATATCTGGTTGTGTTTTGTCTTACTATATCCCAGATATTGCTACAGCCTCAGTGTCTGTGTTTTCTGGATATTATCGATGGATTTTATTGTTTTGAATGTTTTTATCAGGGAACATTTAATTTTGTGCTGGGAAACACTAATTGGTTCCACATGGAGACACCAGTCTACACATTCGTATTTTCTAGGGAGAAAGCTAGAATAACTGCGGTAAACAAACATGATGTTTCTGTTTGTATAGATGACATTTTATGCACTGGCTTAAGGAAAAGACTTTGTTTTACTCCAAAACCATTTTTACTGCGATTTTCCCGGTTCATTGCATACGAATTCCACCAAACTTAGTCCGGATATGACTGGATGAAACCAGAAATATCCGGTTGTGTTTTGGCTAACTCAATCCCAGATATTGCGACGGACTCTGTGTTTGTGTTTTCTGGACATTATCAACAGACTTTATTTTTTTGAATGTTTTTATCAGGGAACATTTAATTTTGTACCTTAGAAACACTAATAGGTTCAACATGGAGACACCAGTATACACATTCGTATGTTCTAGGGAGAAAGTTAGAGGAACTGCGGCAAACAAACATGATATTTCTGTTTGTATACATGACATTTTATGCACTTGCATAACGAAAAAAACTTTGCTTTTCTCCAAAACCATTTTTACTGTGATTTTCTCAGTCCATTGCATACGAATTCCACCTCGCTTTGTCCGGATATGACTGGATGAAACCAGAAATATCCGGTTGTGTTTTGGCTTACTACAACCCAGATATTGTGAAAGCCTCTGTGTTTATGTTTTCCGGATATTATCAACGGAATTTATGTTTTTGCATGTTATTTATCAGGGAACATTTATCTTTGTGCTGGGAAACACTAATTGGTTCCACATGGAGACACCAGCTCTACACATTCGTATTTTCTAGGGAGAAAGCTAGAGGAACTGCGGCAAACAAACATGACATTTCTGTTTGTATAGATGACATTTTATGCACTTTCCTAAAGAAAAGACTTTGCTTTTCTCCAAAACCATTTTTCCTGTGATATTCTCGATCCATTACATATGAATTCCACCCCACTTTGTCCGGATATGAGTGGATGAAACCAGAAATATCCGGTTGTGTTTTGTCTTACTATATCCAAGATATTGCTACAGACTCAGTGTCTGTGTTTTCTGGATATTATCGATGGATTTTATTGTTTTGAATGTTTTTATCAGGGAACATTTAATTTTGTACCGTAGAAACACTAATTGGTTCCACATGGAGACACCAGTAACACATTCCTATGTTCTAGGGAGAAAGCTTGAGGAACTGCAAATCGATATGATATGTCTGTTTGTATAGATGACATTTTATGCACTTGCGATGGAAAAGACTTTTTGCCTTTCTCTAAAACCATTTTTACTGTGATTTTGTTGGTCCATTGCATACGAATTCCAACCCACTTTGTCCGGATATGACTGGATGAAAACAGAAATATCCGGTTGTGTTTTGGCTCACGCAATCCCAGATATTGTGAAAGCTTCTGTATTTGTGTTCTCCGGATATTATGAACGGATTTTATGGTTTTGCATGTTTTTTATCAGGGAACATTTAATTTTGTACCGTAGAAACACTAATTGGTTCCACACGGAGACACCAGCTCTACACATTTGTATTTTCTAGGGAGAAAGCTAGAGGCACTGCGGCAAACAAACATGATATTTCTGTTTGTATAGATGACATTTTATGCACTTTCCTCAGAAAAAGACTTTACTTTTCTCCAAAACCATTTTTACTGTGATTTTCTCGGTCCATTGCATACGAATTCCACCTCACTTTGTCCGGATATCAGTGGATGAAACCAGAAATATCCGTTTTCTTTTTTTTGGGCTTACTATATCCCAGATATTACTACAGACTCTGTGTTTGTGTTTTCTGGATATTATCGATGGATTATATTGTTTTGATTGTTTTTATCAGGGAACATTTAATTTTGTGCTGGGAAACACTAATTGGTTCCACATGGAGACACCAGTCTACACATTCGTATTTTCTAGGGAGAAAGCTAGAATAACTGCGGTAAACAAACATGATGTTTCTGTTTGTATAGATGACATTTTATGCACTGGCTTAAGGAAAAGACTTTGTTTTACTCCAAAACCATTTTTACTGTGATTTTCCCAGTTCATTGCATACGAATTCCACCAAACGTAGTCCGGATATGACTGGATAAAACCAGAAATATCCGGTTGTGTTTTGGCTAAATCAATCCCAGATATTGTGAAAGCTTCTGTATTTGTGTTTTCCGGATATTATCAACGGATTTTATGGTTTTGCATGTTTTTTATCAGGGAACATTTAATTTTGTACCTTAGAAACACTAATTGGTTCCACACGGAGACACCAGTTCTACACATTCGTATTTTCTAGGGAGAAAGCTAGAGGAACTGCGGCAAACAAACATGATATTTCTGTTTGTATACATGACATTTTATGCACTTGCATAACGAAAAAAACTTTACTTTTCTCCAAAACCATTTTTACTGTGATTTTCTCGGTCCATTGCATACGAATTCCACCTCGCTTTTTCCGGATATGACTGGATGAAACCAGAAATATCCGGTTGTGTTTTGGCTTACTACAACCCAGATATTGTGAAAGCCTCTGTGTTTATGTTTTCCGGATACTATCAACGGAATTTATGTTTTTGCATGTTATTTATCAGGGAACATTTAATTTTGTGCTGGGAAACACTAATTGGTTCCACATGGAGACACCAGTCTACACATTCGTATTTTCTAGGGAGAAAGCTAGAATAACTGCGGTAAACAAACATGATGTTTCTGTTTGTATAGATGACATTTTATGCACTTGCCTAACGTAAAGACTTTGCTTTTCTCCAAAACCATTTGTACTGTGATTTTCTCGTTCCATTGCATACGAATTCCACCCCAGTTTGTCCGGATATGACTGGATGAAATCAGAAACAACCGGTTGTGTTTTGCCTAACTCAATCCCAGATATTGCTACAGCCTCTGTGTTTCTGCATTCCTGATATTATCCACAGACTTTATTGTTTTGAATGTTTTCAATCAGGGAACATTTAATTTTGTGCTGCGAAACACTGATTGTTTCCACATGGATACACCAGCTCTACACATTTGTAATTTCTAGGGAGAAAGCTAGAGGAACTGCGACAAACAAAAATGATATTTCTATTTGTATGGGTGACATTTTATGCTCTTGCCTAACGAAAAGACTTTGCTTTTCTCCAAAACCATTTTTACTGTGATTTTCTCACTCCATTGCATACGAATTCCACACCAGTTTGTCCGGATATGACTGGATGAAACCAGAAATATCCGGTTGTGTTTTGGCTTACTACAACCCAGATATTGTGAAAGCCTCTGTGTTTATGTTTTCCGGATACTATCAACGGAATTTATGTTTTTGCATGTTATTTATCAGGGAACATTTAATTTTGTGCTGGGAAACACTAATTGGTTCCACATGGAGACACCAGTCTACACATTCGTATTTTCTTGGGAGAAAGCTAGAATAACTGCGGCAAACAAACATGATATTTCTGTTTGTATCGATGACATTTTATGCACTTGCCTAACGTAAAGACTTTGCTTTTCTCCAAAACCATTTGTACTGTGATTTTCTCGTTCCATTGCATACGAATTCCACCCCAGTTTGTCCGGATATGACTGGATGAAATCAGAAACATCCGGTTGTGTTTTGCCTAACTCAATCCCAGATATTGCTACAGCCTCTGTGTTTCTGCATTCCTGATATTATCCACAGACTTTATTGTTTTGAAAGTTTTTTATAAGGTAACATTTAATTTTGTACCTTAAAAACACTAATTTTTTCCACATGGAGACCCAGCTCTACATATTCCTATTTTCTAGGAAGAAATCTAGAGGAACTGCGGCAAACAAACATGATATTTCTGTTTGTATAGATGACATTTTATGCACTTGCCTAACGAAAATACTTTGCTTATCTCCAAAACCATATTTAATGCGGTTTTCTCGGTCCATTGCATATGAATTCCACACCAATTTGTCCGGATATGACTGGATGAAACCGGAAATATCCGGTTTTGTTTTGGCTAACTCAATCTGAAATATTGCTACAGCCTCTGTGTTTATGTATTCCTGATATTATCCACGGACTTTATTTTTTTGAATTTTTTTTTCAGGGAACGTTTATTTTTGTACCGTTGAAACAATAATTAATTCATCAAGGGATACCAGCTCTACACATTCGTATTTTCTAGGGAGAAAGCAAGAAGACCTGCGGAAAGCAAACATGATATTTCTGTTTCTATAGATGACATTTTATGCACTTGCCTAACGAAAAGACTTTGCTTTTCTCCAAAACCATTTGCACTGTGATTTTCTCGGTCCATTACATATGATTTCCACACTAGTTTGACCGGATATGACTGGATGAAAGCAAAAATATCCGGTTGTGTTTTGGCTATCTCAATCCCAGATATTGTTACCGCCTCTATGTTTGTGTATTCCTGATATTATCCACACACTTTATTGTTTTGAATGTTTTCAATCAGGGAACATTTAATTTTGTGCTGCGAAACACTGATTGTTTCCACATGGATACACCAGCTCTACACATTTGTAATTTCTAGGGAGAAAGCTAGAGGAACTGCGACAAACAAAAATGATATTTCTATTTGTATGGGTGACATTTTATGCTCTTGCCTAACGAAAAGACTTTGCTTTTCTCCAAAACCATTTTTACTCTGATTTTCTCGGTTCATTGCATACGAATTCCACACCAGTTTGTCCGGATATGACTGGATGAAACCAGAAATATCCGGTTGTGTTTTGGCTAACTCAATCCCAGATATTGCTACAGCCTCTGTGTTTGTGCATTCCTGATATTATCCACAGACTTTATTGTTTTGAAAGTTTTTTATAAGGTAACATTTAATTTTGTACCTTAAAACACTAATTTTTTCCACATGGAGACCCAGCTCTACATATTCCTATTTTCTAGGGAGAAAGCTAGAGGAACTGCAGCAAACAAACAAGATATTTCTGTTTGTATAGATGATATTTTATGCACTTGCCTAACGTAAAGACTTTGCTTTTCTTCAAAACCATTTTTACTGTGATTTTCTCAGACCATTGCATACGAATTCCACACCAGTTTGTCTGGATATGACTGGATGAAATCAGAAATATCCAGTTTTGTTTTGGCTAACTCAATCCCAGATATTGCTATAGCCTCTGTGTTTGTGTATTCCTGATATTATCAACGGACTTTATTTTTTCAATGTTTTTTTTTTTCAGGGAATATTTAATTTTGAGCTTGTAAACACTAATTGGTCCACATGGAGACACCAGCTCTACACATTCGTATTTTCTAGGGAGAAAGCTAGAGGAACTGCGACAAACAAACATGATATTTCTGTTTGTATAGATGACATTTTATGCACTTGCCTAACGAAAATACTTTGCTTTTCTCCAAAACCATTTTTACTGTAATTTTCTCAGTCCATTGCATACGAATTCCACACCACTTTTTCCGGATATGACTGGATGAAAACACAATTATCCGGTTGTGTCTAGGCTAACTCAATCCGAAATATTGTGAAAGCCACTGTGTTTATGTTTTCTGGATATTATCGATGGGCTTATTGTTTTGAATGCTTTTATCAGGGAACATTTAATTTTATACCCTGGAAACACGATTTGTTTCATAATGGGAACACCAGCTCTACACATTTCTATTTTAAAGGGAGAAAGCTAGAGGCACTGCAGCAAACAAACATGATATTTCTGTTTGTATAGATGACATTTTATGCACTTTCCTCAGAAAAAGACTTTACTTTTCTCCAAAACCATTTTTACTGTGATTTTCTCGGTCCATTGCATACGAATTCCACCTCACTTTGTCCGGATATGAGTGGATGAAACCAGAAATATCCGTTTTCTTTTTTTTGGGCTTACTATATCCCAGATATTACTACAGACTCTGTGTTTGTGTTTTCTGGATATTATCGATGGATTATATTGTTTTGAATGTTTTTATCAGGGAACATTTAATTTTGTGCTGGGAAACACTAATTGGTTCCACATGGAGACACCAGTCTACACATTCGTATTTTCTAGGGAGAAAGCTAGAGGAACTGCGGCAAACAAACATGATATTTCTGTTTGTATAGATGACATTTTATGCACTTTCCTAAAGAAAAGACTTTGCTTTTCTCCAAAACCATTTTCCTGTGATATTCTCGATCCATTACATATGAATTCCACCCCACTTTGTCCGGATATGACTGGATGTAACCAGAAATATCCGGTTGTGTTTTGTCTTACTATATCCCAGATATTGCTACAGCCTCAGTGTCTGTGTTTTCTGGATATTATCGATGGATTTTATTGTTTTGAATGTTTTTATCAGGGAACATTTAATTTTGTGCTGGGAAACACTAATTGGTTCCACATGGAGACACCAGTCTACACATTCGTATTTTCTAGGGAGAAAGCTAGAATAACTGCGGTAAACAAACATGATGTTTCTGTTTGTATAGATGACATTTTATGCACTGGCTTAAGGAAAAGACTTTGTTTTACTCCAAAACCATTTTTACTGCGATTTTCCCGGTTCATTGCATACGAATTCCACCAAACTTAGTCCGGATATGACTGGATGAAACCAGAAATATCCGGTTGTGTTTTGGCTAACTCAATCCCAGATATTGCGACGGACTCTGTGTTTGTGTTTTCTGGACATTATCAACGGACTTTATTGTTTTGAATGTTTTTATCAGGGAACATTTAATTTTGTACCTTAGAAACACTAATAGGTTCAACATGGAGACACCAGTATACACATTCGTATGTTCTAGGGAGAAAGTTAGAGGAACTGCGGCAAACAAACATGATATTTCTGTTTGTATACATGACATTTTATGCACTTGCATAACGAAAAAAACTTTGCTTTTCTCCAAAACCATTTTTACTGTGATTTTCTCAGTCCATTGCATACGAATTCCACCTCGCTTTGTCCGGATATGACTGGATGAAACCAGAAATATCCGGTTGTGTTTTGGCTTACTACAACCCAGATATTGTGAAAGCCTCTGTGTTTATGTTTTCCGGATATTATCAACGGAATTTATGTTTTTGCATGTTATTTATCAGGGAACATTTATCTTTGTGCTGGGAAACACTAATTGGTTCCACATGGAGACACCAGCTCTACACATTCGTATTTTCTAGGGAGAAAGCTAGAGGAACTGCGGCAAACAAACATGACATTTCTGTTTGTATAGATGACATTTTATGCACTTTCCTAAAGAAAAGACTTTGCTTTTCTCCAAAACCATTTTTCCTGTGATATTCTCCATCCATTACATATGAATTCCACCCCACTTTGTCCGGATATGAGTGGATGAAACCAGAAATATCCGGTTGTGTTTTGTCTTACTATATCCCAGATATTGCTACAGACTCAGTGTCTGTGTTTTCTGGATATTATCGATGGATTTTATTGTTTTGAATGTTTTTATCAGGGAACATTTAATTTTGTACCGTAGAAACACTAATTGGTTCCACATGGAGACACCAGTAACACATTCCTATGTTCTAGGGAGAAAGCTTGAGGAACTGCAAATCGATATGATATGTCTGTTTGTATAGATGACATTTTATGCACTTGCGATGGAAAAGACTTTTTGCCTTTCTCTAAAACCATTTTTACTGTGATTTTGTTGGTCCATTGCATACGAATTCCAACCCACTTTGTCCGGATATGACTGGATGAAACCAGAAATATCCGGTTGTGTTTTGGCTCACGCAATCCCAGATATTGTGAAAGCTTCTGTATTTGTGTTCTCCGGATATTATGAACGGATTTTATGGTTTTGCATGTTTTTTATCAGGGAACATTTAATTTTGTACCGTAGAAACACTAATTGGTTCCACACGGAGACACCAGCTCTACACATTTGTATTTTCTAGGGAGAAAGCTAGAGGCACTGCGGCAAACAAACATGATATTTCTGTTTGTATAGATGACATTTTATGCACTTTCCTCAGAAAAAGACTTTACTTTTCTCCAAAACCATTTTTACTGTGATTTTCTCGGTCCATTGCATACGAATTCCACCTCACTTTGTCCGGATATGAGTGGATGAAACCAGAAATATCCGTTTTCTTTTTTTTGGGCTTACTATATCCCAGATATTACTACAGACTCTGTGTTTGTGTTTTCTGGATATTATCGATGGATTATATTGTTTTGAATGTTTTTATCAGGGAACATTTAATTTTGTGCTGGGAAACACTAATTGGTTCCACATGGAGACACCAGTCTACACATTCGTATTTTCTAGGGAGAAAGCTAGAGGAACTGCGGCAAACAAACATGATATTTCTGTTTGTATAGATGACATTTTATGCACTTTCCTAAAGAAAAGACTTTGCTTTTCTCCAAAACCATTTTCCTGTGATATTCTCGATCCATTACATATGAATTCCACCCCACTTTGTCCGGATATGACTGGATGTAACCAGAAATATCCGGTTGTGTTTTGTCTTACTATATCCCAGATATTGCTACAGCCTCAGTGTCTGTGTTTTCTGGATATTATCGATGGATTTTATTGTTTTGAATGTTTTTATCAGGGAACATTTAATTTTGTGCTGGGAAACACTAATTGGTTCCACATGGAGACACCAGTCTACACATTCGTATTTTCTAGGGAGAAAGCTAGAATAACTGCGGTAAACAAACATGATGTTTCTGTTTGTATAGATGACATTTTATGCACTGGCTTAAGGAAAAGACTTTGTTTTACTCCAAAACCATTTTTACTGCGATTTTCCCGGTTCATTGCATACGAATTCCACCAAACTTAGTCCGGATATGACTGGATGAAACCAGAAATATCCGGTTGTGTTTTGGCTAACTCAATCCCAGATATTGCGACGGACTCTGTGTTTGTGTTTTCTGGACATTATCAACGGACTTTATTGTTTTGAATGTTTTTATCAGGGAACATTTAATTTTGTACCTTAGAAACACTCATAGGTTCAACATGGAGACACCAGTATACACATTCGTATGTTCTAGGGAGAAAGTTAGAGGAACTGCGGCAAACAAACATGATATTTCTGTTTGTATACATGACATTTTATGCACTTGCATAACGAAAAAAACTTTGCTTTTCTCCAAAACCATTTTTACTGTGATTTTCTCAGTCCATTGCATACGAATTCCACCTCGCTTTGTCCGGATATGACTGGATGAAACCAGAAATATCCGGTTGTGTTCTGGCTTACTACAACCCAGATATTGTGAAAGCCTCTGTGTTTATGTTTTCCGGATATTATCAACGGAATTTATGTTTTTGCATGTTATTTATCAGGGAACATTTATCTTTGTGCTGGGAAACACTAATTGGTTCCACATGGAGACACCAGCTCTACACATTCGTATTTTCTAGGGAGAAAGCTAGAGGAACTGCGGCAAACAAACATGACATTTCTGTTTGTATAGATGACATTTTATGCACTTTCCTAAAGAAAAGACTTTGCTTTTCTCCAAAACCATTTTTCCTGTGATATTCTCCATCCATTACATATGAATTCCACCCCACTTTGTCCGGATATGAGTGGATGAAACCAGAAATATCCGGTTGTGTTTTGTCTTACTATATCCCAGATATTGCTACAGACTCAGTGTCTGTGTTTTCTGGATATTATCGATGGATTTTATTGTTTTGAATGTTTTTATCAGGGAACATTTAATTTTGTACCGTAGAAACACTAATTGGTTCCACATGGAGACACCAGTAACACATTCCTATGTTCTAGGGAGAAAGCTTGAGGAACTGCAAATCGATATGATATGTCTGTTTGTATAGATGACATTTTATGCACTTGCGATGGAAAAGACTTTTTGCCTTTCTCTAAAACCATTTTTACTGTGATTTTGTTGGTCCATTGCATACGAATTCCAACCCACTTTGTCCGGATATGACTGGATGAAACCAGAAATATCCGGTTGTGTTTTGGCTCACGCAATCCCAGATATTGTGAAAGCTTCTGTATTTGTGTTCTCCGGATATTATGAACGGATTTTATGGTTTTGCATGTTTTTTATCAGGGAACATTTAATTTTGTACCGTAGAAACACTAATTGGTTCCACACGGAGACACCAGCTCTACACATTTGTATTTTCTAGGGAGAAAGCTAGAGGCACTGCGGCAAACAAACATGATATTTCTGTTTGTATAGATGACATTTTATGCACTTTCCTCAGAAAAAGACTTTACTTTTCTCCAAAACCATTTTTACTGTGATTTTCTCGGTCCATTGCATACGAATTCCACCTCACTTTGTCCGGATATCAGTGGATGAAACCAGAAATATCCGTTTTCTTTTTTTTGGGCTTACTATATCCCAGATATTACTACAGACTCTGTGTTTGTGTTTTCTGGATATTATCGATGGATTATATTGTTTTGAATGTTTTTATCAGGGAACATTTAATTTTGTGCTGGGAAACACTAATTGGTTCCACATGGAGACACCAGTCTACACATTCGTATTTTCTAGGGAGAAAGCTAGAATAACTGCGGTAAACAAACATGATGTTTCTGTTTGTATAGATGACATTTTATGCACTGGCTTAAGGAAAAGACTTTGTTTTACTCCAAAACCATTTTTACTGTGATTTTCCCAGTTCATTGCATACGAATTCCACCAAACTTAGTCCGGATATGACTGGATGAAACCAGAAATATCCGGTTGTGTTTTGGCTAAATCAATCCCAGATATTGTGAAAGCTTCTGTATTTGTGTTTTCCGGATATTATCAACGGATTTTATGGTTTTGCATGTTTTTTATCAGGGAACATTTAATTTTGTACCTTAGAAACACTAATTGGTTCCACACGGAGACACCAGTTCTACACATTCGTATTTTCTAGGGAGAAAGCTAGAGGAACTGCGGCAAACAAACATGATATTTCTGTTTGTATACATGACATTTTATGCACTTGCATAACGAAAAAAACTTTACTTTTCTCCAAAACCATTTTTACTGTGATTTTCTCGGTCCATTGCATACGAATTCCACCTCGCTTTTTCCGGATATGACTGGATGAAACCAGAAATATCCGGTTGTGTTTTGGCTTACTACAACCCAGATATTGTGAAAGCCTCTGTGTTTATGTTTTCCGGATACTATCAACGGAATTTATGTTTTTGCATGTTATTTATCAGGGAACATTTAATTTTGTGCTGGGAAACACTAATTGGTTCCACATGGAGACACCAGTCTACACATTCGTATTTTCTAGGGAGAAAGCTAGAATAACTGCGGTAAACAAACATGATGTTTCTGTTTGTATAGATGACATTTTATGCACTTGCCTAACGTAAAGACTTTGCTTTTCTCCAAAACCATTTGTACTGTGATTTTCTCGTTCCATTGCATACGAATTCCACCCCAGTTTGTCCGGATATGACTGGATGAAATCAGAAACAACCGGTTGTGTTTTGCCTAACTCAATCCCAGATATTGCTACAGCCTCTGTGTTTCTGCATTCCTGATATTATCCACAGACTTTATTGTTTTGAATGTTTTCAATCAGGGAACATTTAATTTTGTGCTGCGAAACACTGATTGTTTCCACATGGATACACCAGCTCTACACATTTGTAATTTCTAGGGAGAAAGCTAGAGGAACTGCGACAAACAAAAATGATATTTCTATTTGTATGGGTGACATTTTATGCTCTTGCCTAACGAAAAGACTTTGCTTTTCTCCAAAACCATTTTTACTGTTATTTTCTCGGTTCATTGCATACGAATTCCACACCATTTTGTCTGGATATGACTGGATGAAACCAGAAATATCCGGTTGTGTTTTGGCTTACTACAACCCAGATATTGTGAAAGCCTCTGTGTTTATGTTTTCCGGATACTATCAACGGAATTTATGTTTTTGCATGTTATTTATCAGGGAACATTTAATTTTGTGCTGGGAAACACTAATTGGTTCCACATGGAGACACCAGTCTACACATTCGTATTTTCTAGGGAGAAAGCTAGAATAACTGCGGCAAACAAACATGATATTTCTGTTTGTATACATGACATTTTATGCACTTGCCTAACGTAAAGACTTTGCTTTTCTCCAAAACCATTTGTACTGTGATTTTCTCGTTCCATTGCATACGAATTCCACCCCAGTTTGTCCGGATATGACTGGATGAAATCAGAAACATCTGGTTGTGTTTTGCCTAACTCAATCCCAGATATTGCTACAGCCTCTGTGTTTCTGCATTCCTGATATTATCCACAGACTTTATTGTTTTGAAAGTTTTTTATAAGGTAACATTTAATTTTGTACCTTAAAAACACTAATTTTTTCCACATGGAGACCCAGCTCTACATATTCCTATTTTCTAGGAAGAAATCTAGAGGAACTGCGGCAAACAAACATGATATTTCTGTTTGTATAGATGACATTTTATGCACTTGCCTAACGAAAATACTTTGCTTATCTCCAAAACCATATTTAATGCGGTTTTCTCGGTCCATTGCATATGAATTCCACACCAATTTGTCCGGATATGACTGGATGAAACCGGAAATATCCGGTTTTGTTTTGGCTAACTCAATCTGAAATATTGCTACAGCCTCTGTGTTTATGTATTCCTGATATTATCCACGGACTTTATTTTTTTGAATTTTTTTTTCAGGGAACGTTTATTTTTGTACCGTTGAAACAATAATTAATTCATCAAGGGATACCAGCTCTACACATTCGTATTTTCTAGGGAGAAAGCAAGAAGACCTGTGGAAAGCAAACATGATATTTCTGTTTCTATAGATGACATTTTATGCACTTGCCTAACGAAAAGACTTTGCTTTTCTCCAAAACCATTTGCACTGTGATTTTCTCGGTCCATTACATATGATTTCCACACTAGTTTGACCGGATATGACTGGATGAAAGCAAAAATATCCGGTTGTGTTTTGGCTATCTCAATCCCAGATATTGTTACCGCCTCTATGTTTGTGTATTCCTGATATTATCCACACACTTTATTGTTTTGAATGTTTTCAATCAGGGAACATTTAATTTTGTGCTGCGAAACACTGATTGTTTCCACATGGATACACCAGCTCTACACATTTGTAATTTCTAGGGAGAAAGCTAGAGGAACTGCGACAAACAAAAATGATATTTCTGTTTGTATGGGTGACATTTTATGCTCTTGCCTAACGAAAAGACTTTGCTTTTCTCCAAAACCATTTTTACTGTTATTTTCTCGGTTCATTGCATACGAATTCCACACCAGTTTGTCCGGATATGACTGGATGAAACCAGAAATATCCGGTTGTGTTTTGGCTAACTCAATCCCAGATATTGCTACAGCCTCTGTGTTTGTGCATTCCTGATATTATCCACAGACTTTATTGTTTTGAAAGTTTTTTATAAGGTAACATTTAATTTTGTACCTTAAAACACTAATTTTTTCCACATGGAGACCCAGCTCTACATATTCCTATTTTCTAGGGAGAAAGCTAGAGGAACTGCAGCAAACAAACAAGATATTTCTGTTTGTATAGATGATATTTTATGCACTTGCCTAACGTAAAGACTTTGCTTTTCTTCAAAACCATTTTTACTGTGATTTTCTCAGACCATTGCATACGAATTCCACACCAGTTTGTCTGGATATGACTGGATGAAATCAGAAATATCCAGTTTTGTTTTGGCTAACTCAATCCCAGATATTGCTATAGCCTCTGTGTTTGTGTATTCCTGATATTATCAACGGACTTTATTTTTTCAATGTTTTTTTTTTCAGGGAACATTTAATTTTGTGCTTGTAAACACTAATTGGTCCACATGGAGACACCAGGTCTACACATTCGTATTTTCTAGGGAGAAAGCTAGAGGAAGTGCGGCAAACAAACATGATATTTCTGTTTGTATCGATGACATTTTATGCACTTGCCTAACAAAAAGACTTTGCTTTTCTCCAAAACCATTTTTACTGTGATTTTCTCACTCCATTGCATACGAATTCCACACCAGTTTGTAAGGATATGACTGGATGAAACCGGAAATATCTGGTTGTGTTTTGGCTAACTCAATCCCAGATATTGCTACAACCTCTGTGTATGTGTATTCCTGATATTATCCATGGACTTTATTGTTTTTTAATATTTTTTTTCAGGGAACATTTTATTTTGAGCTTGGAGACACTAATGGGTCCACATGGAGACACCAGCTCTACACATTTGTATTTTCTAGGGAGAAATCTAGAAACTGCGGCTAACAAACATGATATTTCTGTTTGTATCGATGACATTGTATGCACTTGCCTAACGAAAAGACTTTGCTTTTCTCCAAAACCATTTTTACTGTGATTTTCTCGGTCCACTGCATACGAATTCCACACTAGTTTGACCGGATATGACTGGATGAAAGCAAAAATATCCGGTTTTGTTTTGGCTAACTCAATCCCAGATATTGCTACAGCCTCTGTGTTTGTGTTTTCGGGATATTATCAACGGATTTTATTGTTTTCAATGTTTTTTTTAACGGGGAACATTTAATTTTGAGCTTGGATACACTAATTGGTTCCACATGGAGACACCAGCTCTACATATTTGTATTTTCCAGGGAGAAAGCTAGAGTAACTTCGGCAAACAAACATGATATTTCTGTTTGTATCGATGACATTTTTTGCACGTGTCTATCGAAAAGTCTTTCCTTTTCTCCAAAAGCATTTTTATTTTGATTTTATGGGTCCATTGCATACGAATTCCACACCAGTTTGTCCGGATATGACTGGATGAAACCAGAAATATCCGGTTGTTTTGGCTAACTCAATCCGACATATTGTGAAAGCCTCTGTGTTTGTGTTTTCTAGATATTATCGATAGAGTTTATTGTGTTGAATGTTTTTATGAGGGAACATTTAATATTTTACCGCAGAAACACTAATTAGTTCATCATGGGGACACCAGCTCTACACATTCGTATTTTCTAGGCTGAAAGCTAGAGGAACTGCGGCAAAAAAAACACGATATTTCTGTTTGTATAGATGATATTTTATACACTTGCCTAACGAAAAGACTTTGCTTTTCTCCAAAACCATTTTTGCTGTGATTTTCGGTCCATTGCATGCGAATTCCACACCAGTTTGTCCTGATATGACTGGATAAAACCGGAAATATCCAGTTTGTTTGGCTAACTCAATCCCAGATATAGCTACAGCCTCTGTGTTTGTGTATTGCTGATATTATACACGGACTTTATTATTTTGAATGTTTTTTATCAGGGAACATTTAATTTTGTTCGGTTGAAACACTAATTGGTTCCACATGGAGACACCAGCTCTAAACATTCCTATTTTCTAGGGAGAAAGCTAGAGGAACTGCGACAAACAAACATGATATTTCTGTTTGTATAGATGACATTTTATGCACTTGCCTAACGAAAAGACTTTGCTTTTCTCCAAAACCATTTTTACTGTGATTTTCTTGGTGCAATGCATAGGAATTCCACACCAGTTTGTCCGGATATGACTGCATGAAACCAGAATTATCCGGTTGTGTTTTGGCTAACTCAATCCGAAATATTGTGAAAGCCTCTGTGTTTGTGTTTTCTGGATATTATCAATGGACTTTATTGCTTTGAATGTTTTTATCAGGGAATATTTTATTTTGAGCTTGGAAACACTAATTGGTTCCACATGGAGACACCAGCTCTACATATTCGTATGTTCTAGGGAGAAAGCTAGTGGAACTGCGGCAAACAAGCATGATATTTCTGTTTGTATAGATGACAATTTATTCTCTTTCCTAATGAAAAGATTTTGCTTTTCTCCAAAACCATTTTTGCTGTGATTTTTTTCGGTCCATTGCATGCGAATTCCACACCAGTTTGTCCTGATATGACTGGATTAAACCAGAAATATCCAGTTTTGTTTTGACTAACTCAATCCCAGATATTGCTACAGCCTCTGTGTATGTGTACTCCTGATATTATACACGGAGTTTATTGTTTTGAATGATTTTAACAGGGAATATTTAAGTTTGTGCTTGGAAATACTAATTGATTCCACATGGAGACACCAGCTCTACACATTCCTATTTTTTTGGGAGAAAGCTAGAGGAACTGCGGGAAACAAACAAGATCTTTCAGTGTGTATCCATGACATTTTATGCACTTTCCAAATGAAAAGACTTTGTTTTTATCCAAAACCATTATTACTGTGATATTCTTGGTTCATTGCATACGAATTCCACACCAGTTTGTCCGGATATAACGGGATGAAACCGGAAATATCTGGTTTTGTTTTGGCTAAGTCAATCCTAGATATTGCTACAGCCTCTTTGTTTGTTTATTACTAATATTATCCATGGACTTTATTTTTTTGTATGTTTTTTTTCAGGGAACACTTAATTTTGTGCTTGGAAACACTAATTGGTTCTACATGGAGACACCAGCTCTACATATTCGTATTTTCTAGGGAGAAAGCTAGAGGAACTGCAGCAAACAAGCATGATATTTCTGTTTGTATAGATGACATTTTATGCAGTAGCCTAACGAAAAGACTTTGATTTCTCCACAACCATTTTTACAGTGATTTTCTCGGTCCATTGCATACGAATTCCATAGAAGTTTGTCCGGATAAGACTGGATGAAACCGAAAATATCCAGTTTTGTTTTGGCTACCTCAATCCATGTTATTTTTACCGTCTCTGTGTTTCTGTATTCTTGATATTATGCACAGACTTTATTGTTTTGTATGTTTTTTTATCAGGGAACATTTAATTTTGTGCTGCGAAACACTAATTGTTTCCACAAGGAGACACCAGCTCTAAACATTCGTATTTTCCAGGGAGAAAGCTAGAGGAACAGCGGCAAACAAACATGATATTTCTGGTTTTATAGATGACATTTTACACACTTGCATAACGAAAAGACTTTGCTTTTCTCCAAAACCATTTTTACTGTGATTTTCTCAGTCCATCGCATACGATTTCCACACCACTTTGCCCGGATGTGACTGGATGAAACCAGAAATATCCTGTTGTGTTTGGGCTAACTGAATCAGAAATATTGCTACATTCTATGTGTTTGTGTTTTCTGGATATTATCCCCGGACTTTATTGTTTTGAAAGTTTTTTTATCAGGGAACATTTTATTTTTCCTTTGAATCACTAATTCTTCCACATGGAGACACCAGCTCTACACATTCGTATTTTCTAAGGAGAAAGCTAGAGGAACTGCGGCAAACAAACATGATATTTCTGTTTGTCTAGATGACATTTTATGCACTTGCCTAACAAAAAGTCTTTGCTTTTCTCCAAAACCATTTTAATGTGATTTTCTCGGTCCATTGCATACGAATTCCACAGTAGTTTGTCCAGATATTACTGGATGAAAACAGAAATATCCGGTTGTGTTTTGGCTAACTCAATCTGAAATATTGTGAAAGCCTCTGTGTTTGTGTTTCTGGATATTATCAACGGACTTTGTATTTTTCAATGTTTTTTATCGGGGAACATTTTATTTTGAGCTTGGATACAGTAATTGATTCCACATGGAGACACCAGCTGAACATATTCGTATTTTTTAGGGAGAAAGCTAGAGGAACTGCGGCAAACAAACATGACATTTCTGTTTGTATAGATGACATTTTACGCACTTGCCTAACGAAAAGACTTTGCTTTTCTCCAAAACCATTTTTACTGTGATTTTCTCGGTCCATTGCATACGAATTCCACACCACTTTGCCTGGATATGACTGGATATAACCAGAAATATTCGGTTGTGGTTTAGCTAACTAAATCCGAAATATTGTGAAAGCCTCTGTGTTTGTGTTTTCTGGATATTATCCACGGGCTTTATTGTTTTTAATGTTTTTTTTTATCAGGGAACATTTTATTTTTCACTTGGAGTCCCTAAATCTTCCACATGGAGACACCAGCTCTACACATTTGTATTTTCTAGGGAGAAAGCTAGATTAACTGCGGCAAACAAACATGATATTTCTGTTTGTATAGATGACTTTTTATGCACTTGCCTAACGAAAAGCTTTGCTTTTCTCAAAAACCATTTTTACAGTGATTTTTTCGGTCCATTGCATACGAATTCCACAGTAGTTTGTCCAGATATTACTCCATGAAACCAGAAATATCCGGTTGTGTTTTGGCTAAATCAATCCGAAATATTGTGAAAGCCTCTGTGTTTGTGTTTTCTGGATATTTTCCACGGGCTTTATTGTTTTGAATGTTTTTTATCAGGGAACATTTTATTATGAGCTTGGAAACACTAATTGTTTCCAGATGGAGACACCAGCTCTACACATTCCTATTTTCTACGGAAAAGCTAGAGGAACTGCAGCAAACAACCATGATATTTCTGTTTGTATAGATGACATTTTATGCACTTTCCTAATGAAAAGGCTTTGCTTTTCTCCAAAACCATTTTACTGCGATTTTCTCGGTCCATTGCATACGAATTCCACACTACTTTGTCCGGATATGACTAGATGCAAAAGGAAATATCAGGTTCTGTTTTGGCTAACTCAATCCCAGATAGGGCTACAGCCTCTGGTTTCTGTATTCCATATATTATCAACGGACTTTATGTTTTTTCAAATTTTTTATAAGGAAACATTTAATTTTATGCTGGGGAACACTAGTTGGTAGCACATGGAGACACCAGATCTACACATTCATATTTTCTGGGAAGAAAGCTAGAGGAACGGCGGCAAACAAACATGATATTTCTGTTTGTATAGATGACATTTTATGCACTTGCCGAAAACAAGACTTTGCTTTTCTCCAAAACCATTTTTACTGTGATTTTCTCAGTCCATTACATCCGAATTCCACACCACTTTGTCCGGATATGCCTGGATGAAAACAGAAATATCCAGTTCTGTTTTGGCTAACTATATCCCAGATATGGCTACAGCCTCTGTGTGTGTGTTTTCTGGATATTATCAACAGACTTTATTATTTGAGTGTTTTTATCGGGGAACATTTAATTTTGTACCGTAGAAACACTAATTGGTTCCACATGGAGACAACAGCTCTACACATTCGTATTTTCTACGGAGAAAGCTAGAGGAACTGCGGCAAACAAACATGATATTTCTGTTTGAATAGATGACATTTTATGCACTTGCCGAAGGAAAAGACTTTGCTTTTCTCTAAAACCATTTTTACTGTGATTTTCTCAGTCCATTGCATACGAATTCCACCCCACTTTGTCCGGATATGACTGTGTGCAACCAGAAATATCCGGTTTTGTTTTGGCTAACTCAATCCCAGATATTGTGAAAGCCTCTGGGTTTGTGTTTTCCGGATATTATCAATGGATTTTATGGTTTTGCATGTTTTTTATCAGGGAACATTTAATTTTGTGCTTGGAAACACTAATTGGTTCGTAGTGGAAACACCAGTCTACACATTCGTATATTCTAGGGAGAAAGCTAGAGGAACTGTGGCAAACAGACATGATATTTCTTTTTGAATAGATGACATTTTATGCACTTGCCTAAGAAAAGACTTTGCTTTCTTCCAGAAACATTTTTACTCTGATTTTCTCGGTCCATTGCATACGAATTCCACAGCACTTTGTCCGGATATGACTGGATGAAACCAGAAATATCCGGTTGTGTTTTGGCTAACTCAATGTGAAATATTGAGAAAGCCTCTGTGTTTGTTATTTCTGGATTTTTTCGATGCACTTTATTGTTTTGAATATTTTATCAGGTAACATTTAATTTTCCACCATAGAAACACAAATTAATTCACCATGGAGAAACCAGCTCTACACATTCGTATTTTCTAGGCAGAAAGCTAGAGGAACTGCGGCAATCAAACATGATATTTCAGTTTGCATACATGACATTTTATATACTTGCCTAAAGAAAAGACTTTGCTTTTCTCCAAAACCATTTTTACTGTGATTTTCTCGGTCCATTGCATACGAATTCCACACCACTTTGTCCGGATATGACTGGATGAAACCAGAAATATCCAGTCGTGTTTTGGCTAACTGAATCCAAGATATTGTGAAAGCCTCTGTGTTTGTGTTTTCTGGATATTATCAATGGACTTTATGGTTTTGAATGTTTTTTTAAACTTGCATTTAATGAATATAAATTTCCAGTGTACAGCTTATGGATTACAATGGCTTCCCCCTCCCATAACTTCCCTCCCGCCCGCAACTCTCCCCTCTCCCGCTCCCTCTCCTCTTCCATTTGCATCAAGATTCATTTTCAATTCTCTTTATATACAGAAGATCAATTTAGTATAAAGATTTCAACAGTTTGCACCCACATAGAAACACAAAGTGAAACATACTGTTTGAGTACTTGTTATAGCATTAAATCACAATGGACATCACATTAAGTACAGAGATCCCACATGAGGAGCAAGTGCACAGTGGCTCCTGTTGTTGACCCAACAAATTGACACTCTAATTTATGGCGCCAGTGACCACCCTAGGCTCTCGTCATGAGTTGCCAAGGCTATGGAAGCCTTCCAAGTTTGCCGACTCTGATCATATTTAGACAAGGCCATAAAAGACAGGGTGAGGAGAGTAACCAATGATCCTAAGAGTGGCATTTACCAGGTTTGAACAATTATACAGCATTAAGTGGGGAAGAGGACCATCAGTACACACAGGTTGGGAGTAGAGCCATTGGTGGTAGAGTAGAGGTTATGATTACAAAGGAATGAGGTCCAAGTGCGCTAGACAGGGCCTAGAACAAAGGACAGAGTCATTATTAGAGGAGCTAAGAAAGGTGCTGTCTAAGCTACAAGTAATTTTTCTGATTGAGAGGCAAATAGAACCTGATAGAAAGGGTTTGGTAATAATCTGGTGGGCTTTAGGCCTTGTAAGTTAAGAGGCCCAGACCTATCTATCTCTTCACATGGGGTACATCCTAAGGGAGGTGTGAACCTCCTAGGGGAAGGCACTCTGTTGACTTTCATTACTTGGCTGGCCTGGGAGGAGAGCTGGCCAGGTAAAGGCAGGGGGCATCTCTAACTAGAAATTTACAGTTCTGCCTGCAATGTTGCTGACCCTACTTGACCATCCCCTCAGCTGCAGTGGTCACTTTGGAAGTTGGGCTGAGTGAAGGGCTTTTCAGCTCAGAGCCAATTATATCTGTGGCTCTGACCTGGGCATCCTTTGACTCCAGGGCAGGTCCATTTCCAGTGATCCAACTCTTGGCAGAGCTGCCAGGGCTCTTCACAAGCTGACTTCTGCTGAAGCCCAGGCTTACCACCTTGAAAGCCACTGCAGTGGACTGGCCTGTTGGGTCTCCTTGAGGGCAGATCACTGTACAGATCAGCCATTAATAGGCCTGCCACCCATTGCTTCTGATGCCGAGCTTTCTTTTCCTCCTGGTTTGTGTTAAAGCAGACCAGACGATGCAAGTCAAGGGAGTGCCCAAGTCCCATCTCTAATCTTCGGTGGCCTGAACTACAAGTCTATAGTCACAGGCGTGTTCTGTAGTAGTTTTTCTAAGGTAGACAATGCCCATGGGGAAAATTATATTCTCACTTTAAAACTTTCTTTCCCTTTGGTCTGAAAGGGAGGTTTTTTTCTACTTACTGTATACTTCGCTGATGGCGAAGTGAATCTAGCTATGAGATTATTAGTTAAGTTCTTATTTTGGCTATGCTATTACAGAAAAGTGTTAGCCATATCTTTTATAAGGTCTAAAGATTAAATTGTGGGTCCTACAGATTCCTTTATAATAGAATTAGTTTCCTACCTTGAAGAGAATAGAGAAATGTAAGAACAAGTTGGGCTTAGAATAGAGAAATGAGGGAGCAAGTCCTAGATCGGTTGCTGACAATAGCAATATTACATGAATACTTAGCATACCGTTTCAACCATTAGATAACAACTTAAGAAAACGTTTACCAGAAGGTCCAATGCCTTCTATAAATTTTAAGAATCATGTATTTGAAAACACCTCTTAAGTATCTAACATGGTGTAATTTGTTTAGCCAGTAAACTTAAGCACAACCATCTAAAATGTCTTTAGTTTCTTTCTACCAACACGTTTAAAACATATGATACACAGATTCAGGTCACACAAATTAAAATGTGTCTTTGATTGATTTTAGCAGCTTAAAAATATGGACAATCTTATCTATAAGCCATTTAAAATAAAACTCTTAATAAAATTTCCCCTTGTGGACATACAATATGTACACACATATAACATAGCATAATAGACCAATATAGCAATAGCTTTTAAAATCTTTAACTCTTTTTGTAGGTTGCCAATAGATTTGAATTGCTTTTTGTTTTTAGTTACTTCAGTTAACCATACTTTCTCTCAGTTGGTACTGTTAATACATTATTGGCTTCATCTATTTACAGAGCCATCCCAAAATACTGAATACAATAAAAGTGGCTGGAAAACGTCCATAGGAACCTATAGGAGGACAGCTAAACACAGAACCTACAACGCTTTAGTTTTATGAGCAGCACATCATATATAACTATGGATGACAAAAGACTTTATGTCGCCATGTTTAAAATTATAAACTCAACAACCAACAAGTGGCACTTGCTTACTTCACAGTATTTTTGACAGCACCTGTAGGATTTTACAAGCATTTAACCCTTTAGGCCTCTGGGGCTTTCTCATTAAGATAACTATCATGTCTAGTAACACAAGATCATTAGACTTTTTAATTCTCAAACATTTGTATTAATAGCATTTTCCATTATAGAAACTTAAAGTCTGGTACCACATCACATCTTGACAGTCCTTCTAATATAATCCAAAGAGACTGATTAGTTGGTGTCTCTATAAGATGAGAGACATAGGTCCTTCGATTTTTTCAGTTGGGCCCAAACTGGAAAAAGCAAAGTCCAGGATTTACTGTAAATTTTCTCCAAAATTTGTTTGATACTTTGATTTTGTGAATGCCTGTCAAGAATGCCAAGAAGGCGCAAAATCCAAAATATCTGGTTGAAATAAGATTCCTTAAAATCATGACATAACATAGACCAAATTTGATCATTGTTACAAGGTGATTCTTCAAATCTTTGAAAATAAGCACATATTTAAATAACCCATAGCTCTTAATAAAAATTCAGCTGTTTTTGAACAATTAGAATTTAACAGACATCAAGAGAACATAATAGATTACTTTAACACATTGCTTTAACAGAGCATCAGAGTTTAACTCTATGTCAAAGAGAAATTGAGCTTCCTGTGATCTTTTGCTGTGAGGTTTCCTTCCTTTACCTTCTTTCATATTGGTGACCATGTTTCTGTGTTTTTTTATCAGGGAACATTTAATTTTGTGCTGGGAAACACTAGCTGGTTCCTCATCGAGACACCAGCTCTACACATTCGTATTTTCTAGGGAGAAAGCTAGAGGAACTGCGGCAAACAAACATGCTATTTCTGTTTGTATACATGACATTTTATGCACTTGCCAAATGAAAAGACTTTGTTTTTCCCAAAACAATTTTTACTGTGATTTTCTCGGTCCATTGCATACGAATTCCACACCACTTTGTCTGGATATGACTGGATGAAACTAGAAATATTCGGTTGTGTTTTGGCTAACTGAATCCCAGATATTGCTACAGCCTCTTTGTTTGAGTTTTCCAGATATTATAAACGGGCTTTACGGTTTTGAATGTTTTTATGAGAGAATATTTAATTTTGTGCTGGGAAACACTAATTGGTTCCACATTAATACACCAGCTCTACACATTCGTATTATCTAGGGAGAAACCCTGAGGAACTGGGGCAAACAAGCATGATATTTCTGTTTCAATAGAAGATATTTTATGCACTTTGCCTAACGAAAAGACTTTGCTTTTCTCCAGTACCATTTTTACTCTGATTTTCTCGGTCCATTGCATACGAATTACACACCACTTTGTCTGGATATGACTGGATGAAACCAGAAATATCCGGTTGTGTTTTGGCTAACTCAATCCCAGAAATTGCTTCAGGCTCTGTGTTTGTGATTTCTGGATATTATCGATGTACTTTATTGTTTTGAATATTTTTATCAGGTAACATTTAATTTTCCACCATAGAAATACTAATTAATACACCATGGAGAAACCAGGTGTACACATTCGTATTTTCTAGGGAGAAAGCTAGAGGAACTGTGGCAAACAAACATGATATTTGTTTGTATACATGACATTTTATACACTTGCCTAAAGAAAAGACTTTGCTTTTCTTCAAAACATTTTTATTGTGATTTCCTCAGTTTGTTGCATAGAAATTCCAAACCACTTTGTCAGGATATGACTGGATGAAACCAGAAATATCCGGTCTTGTTTTGGCTAACTCAATCCCAGATATTGCTACAGCCTCGGTGTTTGGGTTTTCTGGATATTATCAACAGGCTTTATGATTTTGAATGTTTTTTATCAGAGAATATTTAATTTTGTGCTGGGAAACACTAATTGGTTCCACATGGAGACACCAGCTCTACACATTCATATTTTCTAGTGACAAACCTAGAAGAACTGTGGCAAACAAACATGATATTTCTGTTTCTATAGATGACGTTTTATGTACTTGCCTAAAGAAAAGACTTTGCTTTTCTCCAAAACCATTTTTACTGCGATTTTCTCGGTCCATTGCATACGAATTCCACACCACTTTGTCCGGATATGACTTAATGAAAGGAGAAATATCAAATCCGAAATATTGTGAAAGCCTCTGTGTTTGTGTTTTCCGGATATTATCAACGGACTTTTTCTTTTGAATGTTTTTTATCAGGGAACATTTAATTTTGTGCTAGGAAACACTAATTGGTTCCACATGGGGACACCAGCTCTACACATTTTCTAGGGAGAAATCTAGAGGACGTGCGGCAAACAAACATATTATTTCTGTTTGTATACATGACATTGTATGCACTTGCCTAACGAAAAGACTTTGCTTTCCTGCAAAACCATTTTTACTGTGATTTTCTCGGTCCATTGCATACGAATTCCACGCAACTTTGTCTGGATATGACTGGATGAAACCAGGAATATCCGGTTGTGTTTTGGCTAACTCAATCCTAGATATTGCTACAGCCTCTGTGTTTGTGTTTTCCGGATATTATCAACGGGTTTTATGCTTTTGAATGTTTTTTGACAGAGAATATTTAATTTTGTGCTGGGAAACACTAATTGGTTCCACAAGGAGACAGCATCTCTACACATTCGTATTTTCTAGGGAGAAAGCTAGAAGAACTGCGGCCAACAAACATGATATTTCTGTTTGTATAGATAACATTTTATGCACTTGCCTAGCGAAAACACTTTGCTTTTCTCCAAAACAATTTTACTGTGTTTTTTTGGTCATTGTATACAAATTCCCCTCCACTTTTTTAGATATGACTGGATGAAAACAGAATTACCCGGTTGCGTTTTGGCTAACTCAATTCGAAATATTGTGAAAGCCCCTGAGTTTGTGTTTTCCAGATATAATTAATGGACTTTTTCCTTTGAATGTTTTTTTTTATCAGGGAACATTTAATTTTGTGCTGGAAACACTAGTTGACTCCACATGGAGACACCAGCTCTAAACATTCATATTTTATAGGGGTAAATCTAGACGAACTGCGGCAAACAAACATGATATTTCTGTTCGTATAGATTACATTTTATGCACTTGCCTAAACAAAGGACTTTGCTTTTCTCCAAAACCATTTTTACTTTGATTTTCTTGGTCCATTCCATACGAATTCCACACTACTTTGTCTGGATATGACTGGATGAATCCAGCAATATCAAGTTCTTTTTTGGCTAACTCAATCTGTAATATTGTGAAAGCCTCTGTGTTACTGTTTTCTGGATATTATCGATGGACTTTATTCTTTTGAGTGTTTTTATCCAGGAAAAGTTAATTTTGTGCTGGGACACACTAATTGGTTCGACCTGGAGACACCAGCTCTACACATTCGTATTTTCTAGGGAGAAAGTTAGAGTTACTGCGGCAAACAAACCTGATATTTCTGTTTGTATAGATGACTTTTTATGCACTTGCCTAAGGAAAAAACTTTGCTTTTCTTGAAAACAATTTTTTCTCTGATTTTTTGGTCCATTGCATACAAGTTCCACACCACTTTTTCCGGAAATGACTGGATGAAACCAGAAATATCCAGTTGTGTTTAGGCTAACTCAATTCCAGATATTGCTACAAACTCTGTGTTTGTGTTTTCTGGATATTATCAATGGACTTTATTATTTTGAATGATTTTATCAGGGAACATTTAATTTTGTACCGTGTAAACACTAATTAGTTCCACATGGGGACACCATGTATACACATTCCTAATTTCTAGGGAGAAAGCTAGAGGAACCGGGGCAAACAAACAATATGTTTCTGTTTCAATATATGCCATTTTATGCACTTGCCTAAAGAAAAGACTTTGCTTTTCTCCAAAACCATTTTTACTGTGATTTTATCGGTCCATTGCATATGAATTCCACACCACTTTTCCGAATATGACTGGATGAAAACAGAAATACCAGGTTGTGTTTTGGCTAACTCAATCCGAAATATTTTGAAAGCCTCTGTGTTTCTGTTTTCTGGATATTACCGATGGACTTTATTGTTTTGAAAGTTTTTATCAGGGAACATTTAATTTTGTTCTGGGAAGCATTAATTGGTTCCACATGGAGAGACCACCTCTACACATTCGTATTTTCTAGTGAGAAAGCTAGATTAACTGCGGCAAACTAACATGATATTTCTGTTTGTATACATGACATTTTATGCACTTGCCTAAGGAAAAGACTTTGCTTTTCTCCAAAACCATTTTTCCTGTGATTTTCTCCTTCCATTGCATAAGAATTCCACAACACTTTGACAGGAAATGCCTGGATGAAACCAGAAATATCTGGTTGTGTTTTGGCTAACTCAATCCCAGATATTGCTACAGACTCTGTGTTTGTGTTTCCTGGATATTATCAACGGACTTTATTGTTTTGAATGTTTTTATCAGGGAACGTTTAATTTTGTACCGTAGAAACACTAATTGGTTCCACATGGAGACACCAGCTCTGCACATTTACATTTTCTAGGGAGGAAACTCGAGGAACTGCGGCAAACAAACATGATATTTCTGTTTGTATTCATGACATTTTATGCACTTGACGAAGGAAAAGACTCTCCGTTTCTCCAAAACCATTTTTACTGTGATTTTCTCGGTCCATTTCATGCGAATTCCACACCACTTTGTCCGTATATGACTGGATGAAACCAGAAATATCCGGTTGTGTTTTGGCTGACTCAATCCCAGATATTGCTACAGCCTCTGTGTTTGTGTTTTCCGGATATTATCTACAGACCTTATTGTTTTGAATGTTTTTTATCAGGGAACATTTAATTTTGTGCTGGAAATACTAGTTGACTCCACATGGAGACACCAGCTCTACACATTCGTATTTTCTAGGCAGAACGCTAGAGGAACTACGGCAAACACACATGATATTTCTGTTTCAATAGATGACATTTTATGCACTTGCCTAACGAAAACACTTTGTTTTTCTCCAAAACCATTTTTACTGTGAATTTCTCGGTCCATTGCATACAAATTCCACAACACTTTCTATGGATATGACTGGATGTAACCAGAAATATTCAGTTTTGTTTTGGCTAACTTAATCCGAGATATTTTGAAAGCCCGATGTTTGTTTTTTCCGGATATTATCATTGGACTTTTTCTTTTGAATGTTTTTTTTATCAGGGAACATTTAATTTTGTGCTGGGAAAAACTAGTTCACCCCACTTGGAGACACCAGCTCTGCACATTCGTATTTTCTACTGAAAAAGCTAGAGGAACTGTGGCAACAAACATGATACTTCTGTTTGTATAGGTGACATTTTACGCACTTGCCTAACGAAAAGACTTGCTTTTCTCCACAACCATTTTTTGCTGTGATTTTCTCGGTCCATTGCATACGAATTCCACACCACTTTGTCCGGATATGCCTGGATGAAAACAGAAATATCCGGTTGTGTTTTGGATAACTGAATCCAAAATATTGTGAAAGCCTCTGTGTTTGTGATTTCTGGATATTATCGATGGAGTTTATTGTTTTGAATATTTTTATCAAGGAACATTTAATTTTGTACCATACAAACACTAATTAATTCACCTCGGAGAAACCAGCTCTACACATTCTTATTTTCTAGGGAGAAAGCTAGAGGAACTGCGGCAAACACACATGATATTTCTGTTTGTATAGATGACTTTTTATGCACTTGCCTAACGAAAAGAATTTGCATTTCTCCAAAACCATTTTTACTGTGATTTTCTCGGTCCATTGCATACGTTCCACACCACTTTGTCCGGATATGACTGGATGAAACCAGAAATATCCGGTTGTGTTTTGGCTAACTCAATGCGAAATATTGTGAAAGCCTGTGTGTTTGTGTTTTCTGGATATTAGCAACGGACTTTTTCTTTTGAATGTTTTTTTTATCAGGGAACATTTAATTTTGTGCAGGGAAACACTAGTTGACTCCACATGGGTATACCAGCTCTGCACATTTACATTTTCTAGGGAGGAAGCTAGAGGAACTGCGGCAAACAAACATGATATTTTTGTTTGTATAGATGACATATTATGCACTTGCCTAATGAAAAGACATTGCTTTTCTCCAAAACCATTTTTACTGTGATTTTCTCGGTTCATTGCATACGAATTCCACATCACTTTGTCCAGATATGACTGGATGAAACCAAAAATATCCAGTTGTGTTTTGGCTAAATCAATCTGCAATATTGAGAAAGCCGGTGTGTTTGTGTTTTCCGGATATTATTGACAGACTTATTGTTTTGAATGTTTTTTATCAGGGAATATTTAATTTTGTGCTGGAAACACTAGTTAACTCCACCTGGAGACAACAGGTCTACACATTCATATTTTCTAGGGAGAAAGCTAAAGGAATAGGGCAAACAAACTTGATATTTCTGTTTGAATACAGGACGTTTTAGGCACTTGCGTAACGAAAAGAATTTGCTTTTCTCTAAAACCATTTTGACTGTGATTTTCTCGGTCCATAGCATACCCATTCCACAAGACTATGTCCGAATATGCCTGTATGGAACCACAAATATCCGGTTGTGTTTTCTCTAACTCAATCCCAGATATTGCTACAGGCTCTCTGTTTCTGTTTTCCATATATTATCGACACACTTTATGTTTTGAGTGTTTTTATCAGGGAACATTTAATTTTGTGCTGGGAAACACTATTTGGTTCCACATGGAGACACAAGCTCTACACATTCGTATTTTCTAGGGAGAAAGCTAGAGGAACTGCGGCAAACAAACATGATGTTTCTGCTTCTATAGATGACATTTTATGCACTTTCCGAATGAAAAGACTTTGGTTTTCTCCAAAACAATTTTTCGTGATTTTCTCGGTCCATTGCATACAAATTCCACCTCACTTTGTCCGGATATGACTGGATGAAACCAGAAATATCCGGTTGTGTTTTGGCTAACTCAATCCCAGATATTGCTACAGCCTCTGTGTTCATGTTTTCTGGATATTATCAACTTGCTTTATGGTTTTGAATGTTTATTCATCAGGGAATATTTAATTTTTTCCTGGGTAACACTAATTGGTTCCATATGGAGACACCGACTCTACATTTTCGTAATTTCTAGGCAGAAAGCTAGAGGAACTGCGGCACACAAACATGATATTTCTGTTTCTATACATTGCATCTTATGCACTTGCCTGAGAAAAGACTTTGCGTTTCTCCAAAACCATTTTTACTGTGATTTTCTCGGTCCATTGCATACGCATTCCAGACTGCTTTGCCCGGATATGCCTGGATGAAACCAGAAATATCTGGTTGTGTTTTGGCTAACTCAAACTGAAACATTGTGAAAACCTCTGTGTTTGTGTTTTCTGAATATTATCGATGGACTTTATTGTTTTGAAACATTTCACCAGAGAACATTTAATTTTGTACCATAGAAACCCTAATTATTTCAACATGGAGACACCACCTATACATATTCCTATTCTCTAGGGAGAAAGCTAGAGGAACTGCGGCAAACAAATGTTGCATTTATGTTTGGACAGATAACATTTTATGAGCTTGACTAAAGAAAAGACTTTGCTTTTCTCCAAAACCATTTTTTGTGATTTTCTTAGTCCATTGCATACTAATTCCACGACACTTGGTCCGGATATGACTGGATGAAACCAGAAATATCAGGTTTTGTTTTGGCTAACTCAATCCTAGATATTGCTACAGCCTCTGTGTTCGTGTTTTCCGGATATTATCAACTTGCTTTATGGTTTTCAATGTTTTTTTTTATCAGGGAATATTTAATTATTTCCAGGGTAACACTAATTGGTTCCACATGGAGACACCGACTCTACACTTTCGTAATTTCTAGGGATTAAGCTAGAGGAACTGCGGCAAACAAACACAATATTTCTGTTTCTAAACATTGCATTTTATGCACTTCACTGACAAAAGACTTTACTTTTCTCAAAAACCATTTTTACTGCGATTCTCTCGGTCCATTGCATACGCATTCCAGACCACTTTGCCCGGATATACCTGGATGAAACCAGAAATATCCTGTTGTGTTTTGGCTAAATCAATCTGAAACATTGTGAAAACCTCTGTGTTTGTGTTTTCTGGATATTATCGATGGACTTTATTGTTTTGAAACATTTCACCAGAGAACATTTCATTTTGTACCTTAGAAACCCTAATTATTTCAACATGGAGACATCAGCTCTACACATTCCTATTTTCTAGGGAGAAACCTAGAGGAACTGCGGAAAACAAACATGATGTTTCTGCTTCTATAGATGACATTTTTGCACTTGCGTAACGAAAAGACTAAGCTTTTCTCGAAAACCATTTTACTTTGATTTTCTCGGTCCATTGCATACGCATTCCACACCACTGTGTCCGGATAAGAATGGATGAAACCAGAAATATCAGGTTGTGTTTTGGCTAACACAATCCGAAACATTGTGAATTCCTATGTGTTTGTGTTTTCTGGTTATTATCGATGGACTTTGTTGTTTTGAAGTTTTTTACCAGGGAACATTTAATTTTGTACCGTAGAAACACTAATTAGTTGAAAATGGAGACACCAGCTCTACACATTCGTATATTCTAGGAAGAAAGCTAGAGAAACTGCAGCAAACACGATATTTCTGTATGTATAGATGACATTTTATGCACTTGCCTAATGAAAAGACTTTGCATTTCTTGAAAAACATTTTTACTGTGATTTTCTCGGTCCATTGCATACGAATTCCAGCCCATTTTGTGCGGATATGACTGGATGATACCAGAAATATCTGGTTGTGTTTTGGCTAACTCAATCCCAGATATTGCTATAGCCTCTGTGTTTGTGTTTTCAGGATATTATCGACAGACTTTATTGTTGTGAATTTTTTTATCTGGAAACATTTGATTTTGTACCATAGAAACACTAATTGGTTCAACATGGAGACTCCAGCTCTACACATTCGTATTTTCTAGGGAGAAAGCTAGAGGAATTGCGGCATACAAACATGAACATGATATTTCTGTTTGTATAGATGACATTTCATGCACTTGCCTAATGAAATTACTTTGCTTTTCTCCAAAACCATTTTTACTGTGATTTTTTTGGTCCATTGCATAAGAATTCCACCCCACTTTGTCTGGATATGACAAGATGAAACCAGAAATATCCGGTTGTGTTTTGGCTAACTCAATCCCAAATATTGTGAGAGCCTCTGTGTTTGTGTTTTCTGGACATTATCAACGGACTTTACTGTTTTGAATGCTTTTTATCAGGGAACATTTAATTTTGTGCTGGGTAACACTAATTGGTTGTACATGGAGACACCAGCTCTACACATTCATATTTTCTAGGGAGAAAGGTCGAGGAACTGTGGCAAACAAACCTGCCATTTTTCATTGTATAGATGACATTATATGCACTGGCCGAAGTAAAAGACTTTACTTTTCTCCAAAACTATTTTTACTGAGATTTTCTTAGTCCATTGCATATGAATTCCACACCACTTTGTCCGGATATACCTGGATGAAAACAGAAATATCTGGTTGTGTTTTGGCTAACTCAATTCCAGATATTGCTACAGCCGCTGTGTTTGTGTATTCTGGATATTATCGATGGACTTTATTGTTTTGAATGTTTTTTATCAGTGAACATTTAATTTTGTGCTTGGAAACACTCATTGACTCCACATGGAGACACCAGCTCTACACATTCATATTTTCTAGGAAGAAAGCTAGAGGAACTGCAGCAAACAAACATATTATTTCTGTATGTATAGATGACATTTTATGCACTTGCCTAACGAAAAGACTTTGCTTTTCTCCAAATCCATTTTTACTGTGAGTTTCTCAGTCCATGGCATGCGAATTCCACACCAATTTGTCCGGATATGTCTGGATGAAAATAGAAATATGCGGTTGTGTTTTGGCTAACTTAATCCGAAATATTGTGAAAGCATCTGTGTTTGTGTTTTCTGGATTTTACCGATGGACTTTATTTTTTTTTTGTATGTTTTTATCAGGGAACATTTAATTTTGTACCGTAGAAACACTAATTGGTTCACATGGAGACACCAGCTCTACACATTCGTATTTTCTAGGGAGAAAGCTAGTGGAACTGCGGCAAACAGCATGATATTTGTTTGTATAGAATACATTTTATGCACTTGCCTAATGAAAAGAATTTGTTTTTCTCCGAAACCATTTTTACTGTGATTTTCTCAGTCCATTGCATCGGAATTCCACACCACTTTGTCCGTATATGCCTGGATGAAACCAGAAATATCCGGTTCTGTTTTGGCTAAATATACACCAGATATGGCTACAGTGTCAGGGTTTGTGTTTTCTGGATATTATCAACAGCCTTTATTGTTTTGAATGTTTTTATCAGGGAACATTTAATTTTGTACCATAGAAACACTAATTTGTTCAAATGGAGACACCAGCTCTACACATTCCTATTTTCTAGTGAGAAAGCTAGAGGAACTGCGGCAAACAAACTTGATATTTCTGTTTGTATACATGACATTTTATGCACTGGCCGAAGGAAATGACATTACTTTTCTCCAAAACAATTCTTATTGTGATTTTCTCAGTCCAATGCATCCGAATTCCACACCAGTTTGTCCGGATATGCCTGGATGAAAACACAAATATCCGGTTCTGTTTTGGCAAACTATATCCTAGATATGGCTACAGCCTCAGAGTTTGTGTTTTCTGGATATTATCAATGGACTTTATTGTTTTGAATGTTTTTTATCAAGGAGCATTTAACTCTGTGCTAGGAAACACTAGTTGATTCTACATGGAGACACCAGTACTACACACCTGTATTGTTTAGGGTGAAATCTAGAGGATCTGCAGCAAACAAATTTGCCAATTCTGTTTGTATAGATGACATTTTATGCACTTGCATAACGAAAATACTATGCTTTTCTCCAAAACCATTTTTGCTGTGATTTTCTCGGTCCATTGCATACGAATTCCAAACCGCTTTGACCGGATATGCCTGGATGAAAACAGAAATATCTGTTCTGTTTTCGCTAACTCAATCGAAACATTGTGAAAACCTCTGTGTTTGTGTTTTTTGGATATTATCGATGGACTTTATTGTTTTGAAATTTTTTACCAAGGAACATTTAATTTTGTACCGTAGAACACTAATAGTTCCACATGGAGACACCAGTCTAAACAATCCTATGTTCTAGGGAGGAAGCTTGAGGAACTACAGCAAACAATCCTGATGTTTCTGTTTGTATAGATGATATTTTATGCAATTGCCGAAGGAAAAGACTTTGATTTTCTTCAAAAGCATTTTTACTGAGATTTTCTCGGCCCATTGCATACCAATTCAATACCACTTTATCCGGATATGACTGGATGAAACCACAAATATCCGGTTGTATTTTCGGTAACTCAATCCCAGATATTACTACTGCTTTTGTGTTTTTGTTTTCTGGATATTATTGAGGGACTTTATTGTTTTCAATGTTCTTTAGCTGGAAACATTTAATTTTGTGCTGGGAAACACTAAATGGTTCCACATGTAAACACCAGCTCTACACATTTGTGTTTTCAAGGGAGAAAGCTAGAGGAACTGCTGCAAACAAACATGATATTTCTGTTTGTATAGATGATATTTTATGCACTTGCCTAACGAAAAGACTTTGCTTTTCTCCAAACCATTTTTACTGTGATTTTCTCTTTCCATTGCATACGAATTCCACACCACTTTGTTCGGATATGACGGGATGAAACTAGAAATATCCGGTTGTGTTTTGGCTAACTCAATCCCAGATATTGCTACAGCCTCTGTGTTGTGTTTTCCAGATATTATCGATGGACTTTATTGTTCTGAATGTTTTTATCAGGGAACATTTAATTTTGTACCGTACAAACACTAATTGGTTCAAAATGGAGACACAAGCTCTACACATTTGTATTTTTAGGGAGAATGCTAGAGGAACTACGGCAAACAAACATGATATTTCTGTTTGTATAGATGACATTTTATTCCCTTGCTGAAGGAAAGGACTTTGCTTTTCTCAAAACCATTTTTACTGTGATTTTCTTGGTCCATTGCATACGAATTCCACACCACTTTGACCGGATATGCCTGGATGAAACCAGAAATATCCCGTTGTGTTTTTGGTAACTCAATCCGAAATATTGTGAAAGCCTCTAAGTTTGTGTTTTCTGGATATTACCAATGGACTTTATTGTTTTGAATGTTTTTATCAGGGAATATTTAATTTAATACCATAGAAAAATTAATTGGTTCCACATGGAGACACCAGCTCTACACATTCATATTTTCTAGGGAGAGAGCTAGAGGAACTGCGGCAAAAAAACTTGATATTTCTGTTTGTATACATGCCATTTTATGCACTTTACTAATGAAAAGACTGCTTTTCTGCAAAACCATTTTTACTGTGATTTTCTCAGTCCATTGCATACAAATTCCACACCACTTTGTCTGTATATGACTGGATGAAACCAGAAATATCCGGTTGTGTTTGGCTAACTCAATACCAGATATTGCAACAGTATGTCTGTTTGTGTTTTGTGGATATTATCAATGGACTTTATTGTTTTGAACGTTTTTTTATCAGGGAACATTTAATTTTGTTCTGGGAATCACTAATTGGTTCCACATGAAGACACCAGCTCTACACATTCGTATATTCTAGGGAGAAAGCTGGAGGACTTCGGCAAACAAACATGATATTTCTGTTTGTATAGATGACATTTTATGCACTTGCCTAACGAAAATTCTTTGCTTTTCTACAAAAGCATTTTTACTGTGATTTTCTCGGTCCATTGCATACGAATTCGACACCACTTTGACCGGATATGCCTGCATGAAAACACAATTATCCTGTTGTAATTTGGCTAACTCAATCCGAAATATTGTGAAAGCCTCTGTGTTTGTTTTTTCTGGATATTATATATGGACTTCATTGTTTTGAATGTTTTTATCAGGGAACATTTAATTTTGTACCGTAGAAAAACTAATTGGTTCAACATGGAGACAACAGCTCTAAACATTCGTATTTTCTACGGAGAAAGATAGTGGAACTGCGATAAAGAAACATGATATTTCAGATTGTATACATGACATTTTATGCACTTCCCTAAAGAAAAGATTTTGCTTCTCTCCAAAACCATTTTTACTATGATTTTCTCAGTAAATTGCATATGAATTCCACACCACTTTGTCCGGATATGACTCGATGAAACCAGAAATATCCTGTTGTGTTTTGGCTAACTCAATGGGAAATATTGTGAAAGACTCTGTGTTTGTGTTTGATGGATATTATCAATGGACTTTATTGTTTTCAATGTTTTTATCAGGGAATATTTAATTTTGTACCATAGAAACACTAATTGGTTCAACATAGAGACACCAGCTCTACACATTTTTATTTTCTAGGGAGAATGCTAGAGGAACTGCGGCAAACAATCATGATATTTCTGTTTGTATAGAAGACAATTTTATGCACTTTCCAAAAGAAAAGACTTTGCTTTTCTCCAAAACCATTTTACTGTGATTTTCTCTTTCCATTGCATACAAATTCCAGACAACTTTGTCCGTATATGACTGGATGAAACCAGAAATATCTAGTTGTGTTTTGGTTAACTCAATCCCAGATATTGCTACATCATATCTGTTTGTCTTTTTTGGATATTATCAATGGACTTTATTGTTTTGAATGTTTTTTATGAGGGAACATTTCATTTTGTTCTGGGAATCAATAATTGGTTCCGCATGGAGACACCAGCTGTACACATTCGTATTTTCAAGGCAGAAAGCTAGAGGAACTGTGGCAAACAAACATGATATATCTCTTTGTATAGATGACATTTTATGCACTTGCCGAAGGAAATGACTTTGCTTTTCTCCAAAACCATTTTTGCTGTGATTTTCTCGGGCCATTGCATACGAATTCCACACCACTTTGTCCGGATATGCCTGGATGAAAACAGAAATATCGGTTGTGTTTTCGCTACCAAAATCCGAAACATTGTGAAAACCTCTGTGTCTGTGTTTTCTGGAAATTTCCTATGGACCTTATTGTTTTGAATGTTTTTATCAGGGAACATTTAATTTTGTACCGTAGAAACACTAATTGGTTCAACATGGAGACAACAGCTCTACACATTCGTATTTTTTAGGGAGAAAGCTAGAGGAACTGCAGCAAACAAATATGATATTTCTGTTTATATAGATGATATTTTATGCACTTGCCTAACGAAAAGACATTGCTTTTCTCCAGAGCCATATTTACTGTGATATTCTCCGTCCATTGCATACAAATTCCACCCCAATTTGTCCTGATATGACAGAATGCAACCAGAAATATCCCGTTGTGTTTTGGCTAACTCAATCCCAGCTATTGCTACAGCCTCTGTGTTTCTGTTTCCTGGAAATTATGGACAGACTTTATTGTTTTGAATGTTTTTATCAGGAAACCTTTAATTTTGTAACATAGAAACACTAATTGGTTCCACATGAAGTCACCACTCTTCACATGCGGATGTTCTCGGGAGAAAGCTAGAGGAACTGCTGCAAACAAACATGATATTTCTGTTTGAATAGATGACATTTTATGCACTTGCCTAACGAAAAGACTTTGCTTTTCTATAAAATCATTATTACTGTGATTTTCTTGGTCCATTGCATACAACTTCCAACCAAATTTGTCCGGATATGACTGGATGAAACCAGAAATATCCCGTTGTGTTTTGGCTAACTCAATCCCAGATATGCTGAAGCCTCTGTGTTTGTGTATTCTGGATATTATCAACGGAATTTATGGTTTTGAATGTTTTTATGAGGGAACATTTAATTTTGTACTGGGAAACACTAATTGGTTCCACATGGAGACACCAGCGCTACACATTCATATTTTCTAGGAAGAAAGCTAGAGGAACTGCGGAAAACAAACATGATATTTCTGTTTGAATAGATGACATTTTATGCACTTGCCTAAAGAAAACACTTTGTTTTTCTACAAAACCATTTTTACTGTGATTTTCTCGGTCCGTTGCTTACGAATTCCACACCACTTTGTCCGGATAGGACTGGATGACACCAGAAATATCCAGTTGTGTTTTGGCTAACACAATCCCAGCTATTGCTACACCTCTGTGTTTGTGTTTCCTGGATATTATGGACGGACTTTATTGTTTTGAATATTTTTATCAGGGAGCATTTACTTTTGTACCGTAGAAACACTAATTGGTTCACATGGAGACACTAGTCTACACATTTGTATGTTCTAGGGAGAAAGCTAGAGGAACTGCGGCAAACCAATATGAGATTTCTGTTTGTATAGATAGCATTTTATGCACTTGCCTAATGAAAAGACTTTGCTTTTCTCTAAAACCATTTTTACTGTGATTTTCTCGGTCCATTGCATACGAATTCCACACCACTTTGTCCGGATATTACTGGATAAAACCAGAAATATCCGGTTGTGTTTTGGCTAACTCAATCCCAGATATTGTGAATGCTTCTATGTTAGTGTTTTCTGGATATTATCAATGGACTTTATGGTTTTGCATGTTTTTTATCAGGGAACATTTAATTTTGTACCATAGAAACACTAATTGGTTCCACATGGAGACACCAGTCTACACATTCTTATGGTCCAGGCAGAAACATAGCGGAACTGCAGCAAACAAACATGATATTTCTGTTTGTATAGATGACATTTTATGTACTGGCTGAAGGAAAAGACTTTGCTTTTCTCCAAAACCATTTTTACTGTGACTTTCTTGGTCCATTGCATATGAATTCCACACCACTTTGTCCGGATATGACTGGATTAAACCAGAAAAATCCGGTTGTGTTTTGGCTAACTCAATCCCAGGTATTGCTACAGCCTCAGTATTTCTGTTGTCCGGATATCATCAACGGACTTTATGGTTTTGAATGTTTTTTATCAGGGAACATTTAATTTTGTGCTGGGAAACACTAATTGGTTCCACATGGAGACACCAGCTCTACACATTCGTATTTTCAAGGAGAAAGCTAGAGGAACTGCGGCAAACAAACATGATATTTCTGTTTGTATAGATGACATTTTTTGCACTTGCCTAACGAAAAGACTTTGCTTTTCTCTAAAATCTTTTTTACTATGATTTTCTTGGTCCATTGCATACGAATTCCAACCCACTTTGTCCAGATATGACTGGATCAAACCAGAAATATCCGGTTGTGTTTTCGCTAACTCAATCCAAGATAGTGTAAAGCCTCTGTGTTCGTGTTTTCTGGATATTATCAACGGACTTTATGGTTTTGAATGTTTTTTATCAGGGAACATTTAGATTGTACTGTAGAAACACTAATTGGTTCCACATGGAGACACCAGTCTACACATTCGTATGTTCTAGGAAGAAAGCTAGAGGAACTGTGGCAAACAAACATGATATTTCTGTTTGTATAGATGATATTTTATGCACTTGCCTAAAGGAAAGACTTTGCTTTTCTCCAAACCATTTATACTGTGATTCTCGGTCCATTACATACGAACTCCACACCACGTTGTCCGGATATGACTGGATGAAAACAGAAATATCCGGATGTGTTTTGTCTTACTATATCCCAGATATTGTGAAAGCCTCTGTGTTTATGTTTTCCGGATATTATTTATGGACTTTATTGTTTTGAATGTTTTTATCAGAGAACATTTAATTTTGTGCTGGGAAACACTAATTGGTTCCACATGGAGACACCAGCTCTACACATTCATATTTTCTAGGGAGAATGCTAGAGGAACTGCGGCAAACAAACATGATTTTTCTGTTTGTATAGATGATATTTTATGCACTGGCAGAAGGAAAAGTCTTTGCTTTTCTCGAAAACATTTTTACTGTGATTTTCTCGGTCCATTTCATATGAATTCCAACCCACTTTGTCCGGATATGACTGTGTGCAACCAGAAATATCCGGTTGTGTTTTCGCTAACTCAATCCCAGATATTGCTACAACCTATGTGATTCTCTTTTCCGGATATTATCAACGGACTTTATTGTTTTGAATATTTTTATCAGGGAACCTTTAATTTTGTACAATAGAAACACTAATAGGTTCAACCTGGAGACACCAGTCTACACAATCGTATGTTCTAAGGATCAAGCTAGAGGAAATGCGGCAAACAAACATGATATTTCTGTTTGTATAGATGACATTTTATACACTTGCCTAATGAAAAAACTTTTCTTTTTTCCAAAACCATTTTTACTGTGACTTTCTCGGTCCATTGCATACGAATTCCACCAAACTTTGTCCGGATATGACTGGATGTAACCAGAAATATCCGGTTATGTTTTGGCTTACTCAATCCCAGATGTTGCTACAGACTCTGTTTTTTCTTTTTTTTCAGATATTATCAACGGACTTTATGGTTTTGCATGTTTTTTATTAGGGAACATTTAATTTTTTTTCTAGGAACACTAGTTGGTTCCACATGGGGACAATAGCTCTGCACATTCGTATTTTCTGGGGAGAAAGCTAGAGGAACTGCGGCAAAGAAACATGATATTTCTGTTTGTATAGATGACATTTTTGCACTTTCCTAAAGAAAAGACTTTACTTTTCTCCAAAACCACTTTTCCTGTGATTTTCTCGTTCCATTACATACGAATTCCACCAAACTTTGTCCGGGTATGACTGGATGAAACCAGAAATATCCGGTTGTGTTTTGGCTTACTATATCCCAGATATTGCTACAGCCTTTGTGTTTGTGTTTTCTGGAGATTATCGATTTATTTTATTGTTCTGAATATTTGTATCAGGATACATTTAATTTTTGTTGGAAACACTAATTGGTTCCACATGGAGACACCAGCTCTACACATTCGTATTTTGTAGTGAGGAAGCTACAGGAACTGCGGAAAACATGATATTTCTGTTTGTATAGATGACATTTTATACACTTGCCTAACGAAAAGACTTTTTTTTTCTGCAAAACAATTTTTCCTGTGATTTTCTTGGTCCATACATACAAATTCCACACCACTTTGTTCGAATATGGCTGGATGAAACAGAAATATCCGGTACTGTTTTGGCTAACTATATCCCAGATATGGCTACAGCCTCAGTGTTTGTGTTTTCTGGATATTATCCATGGACTTTAAGGTTTTGAATGTTTTTTACCAGGGAACATTTAATTTTGTGCTGGGAAACACTAATTGGTTCCACATGGAGACACCAGGTCTACAAATTCGTATTTTCTAGGGAGAAAGCTAGAGGAACTGGGGCAAACAAACATGATATTTCTGTTTGCATACATGACATTTTATGCACTGGCCGAAGGAAAAGACTTTGCTTTTCTACAAAACCATTCTTACTGTGATTTTCTCAGTCCAATACATACGAATTCCAAACGACTGTCTGGATATGCCTGGATGAAAACAGAAATATCCTGTTCTGTTTTGGCTAACTATATCCCAGATATGGCTACAGCCTCAGTGTTTGTGTTTTCTGGATATTATTCACAGACTTTATTGTTTTGAGTGTTTTTATCAGGGAACATTTAATTTTGTACCGTAGAAACACTGATTGGTTCCACATGGAGACACCAGCTGTACACATTCGTATTTTCTAGGGAGAAGGCTAGAGGAACTGCTTAAAACAATCATGATATTTCTGTTTGTGTAGTTGACATTTTATGCACTTGCATAACGAAAATACTTTGCTTTTCACAAAAACCATTTTTATTGTGATTTTCTGGGTCAATTCCGTAGGAATTCGACCCCACTTTGTCTGGATATGACTGGATGAAACCAGAAATCTCCGGTTGTGTTTTGGCTAACTCAATCCCAGATATTGTGAAAGCCTCTGTGTTTGTGTTTTCTGGATATTATTCACAGAATTTATTGTTTTGAGTGTTTTTATCAGGGAACATTTAATTTTCTGCTGGGAAACACTAATTGGTTCCACATGTAGACACCATTCTACACATTCGTATTTTCTATGGAGAAAGCTAGAGGAACTGCGGCAAACAAACATGATATTTATGTTTGTACAGATGACATTTTATGCACTGGCCGAAGCAGAAGACTTTGCTTGTCTCCAAAACCATTTTTACTGTGAGTTTCTGGGTCCATTACATACGAATTCCACAAGACTTTGTCCGGGTATGACTGGATGAAACCAGAAATATCCGGTTGTGTTTTGGCTTACTATATCCCAGATATTGCTACAGCCTCTGTGTTTGTTTTTTCCGGATATTATCAATGGACTTTATGGTTTTTCATGTCTTTTATCAGGGAACATTTAATTTTTTGCTGGGGAACACTAGTTGGGTCTACATGGAGACACCAGCTCTACACATTCGTATTTTCTGGGGAGAAAGCTAGAGGAACTGTGGCAAACAAACATGATATTTCTGTTTGCATACATGACATTTTATGAACTGGCCGAAGGAAAAGACTTTGCTTTTCTCAAAAACCATTCTTACTGTGATTTTCTCGGTCCAATACATACGAATTCCACACCACTTTCCGGATATGCCTGGATGAAAACAGAAATATCCGGTTGTGTTTTGGCTAACTACATCCCAGATATGGCTACAGCCTCAGTGTTTGTGTTTTCTGGATATTATTCACAGAATTTATTGTTTTGAGTGTTTTTATCAGGGAACATGTAATTTTGTACCATAGAACAATGATTGGTTCCACATGGAGACACCAGCTCTACACATTCGTATTTTCTAGGGAGAAAGCTAGAAGAACTGTGGCAAACAACATGATATTTCTGTTTGTATACATGACATTTTATGCACTTGCCTAACAAAAAGACTTTGCTTTTCTCCAAAACTATTTTTACTGTGATTTTCTTCATCTATTGCATACGTACTCCACACCGCTTTGTCCGGATATGACTGGATGAAACCAGAAATATCCAGTTGTGTTTTGGCTAACTCAATCCGAAATATTGAGAAAGCATCTGTGTTTGTGATTTCTGGATATTATCGATGCACTTTATTGTTTTGAATGTTTTTATCAGGTAACATTTAATTTTGTACCGAAGTAACACTAATTAATTCACCATGTAGAAACCCACTCTACATATTCTTATTTTCTTGGTAGAAAGCTAGAGGAACTGCAGCAAACAAACATGATATGTGTGTTTGTATACATGACATTATATGCACTTTCCTAAAGAAAATATTTTCCTTTTCTCCAAAACCATTTTTACTCTGATTTTCTCAGGTTGTTGCATACGAATTCCACACCACTTTTTCCGGATATGACTGGATGAAACCAGAAATATCCGGTTGTGTTTTGGCTAACTAGATGCCAGATATGGCTACAGCCTCTGTGTTTGTGCTTTCTGGATATTATCAAGGGACTTTATTGTTTTGAATGTTTTTATCAGGGAACATTTAATTTTGTAAAGTAGAAACACTAATTGGTTCCACATGGAGACACCAGTCTATACATTCCTATGTTCTAGGGAGAAAGCTAGAGAACTGCGGCAAACAAACATGATATGTCTGTTTGTATACATGACATTTTATGCACTTGACAAATGAAAAGACTTTGCTTTTCTCCAAAACCATTTTTACTGTAATTTCCTGGATCCATTGCATACGAATTCCACACACTTTGTCCGGATATGACTGGATGAAAGAAGAAATATCCGGTCGTGTTTTGGCTAACTCAATCCGATATTGCTACAGCTTCTGTGTTTGTGTTTTCCAGATATTATCAACGGGCTTTATTGGTTTGAGTGTTTTTATCAGGGAACATTTAATTTTGTCCGGTAGAAACACTGATTGGTTCCACATGGAGACACCAGCTCTACACATTCGTAGTTTCTAGGGAGAAAGCTAGAGGAACTGCGGCAAACAAACTTGATATTTCTGTATGAATAGATGATCTTTTATGCACTTGCCTAATGAAAAGAGTTTGCTTTTCTCCAAAACCATTTTTACTGTGCTTTTTCGGTCCATTGCATACGAATTCCACCCCACTTTGTCTGGATATGACTGGATGAAACCAGAAATATCCGGTTGTGTTTTGGCTAACTCAATCCCAGATATTGCTACAGCCTCTGCGTTTGTGTTTTCTGGATAGCATCGACGGACTTTATTGGTTTGAGTGTTTTTATCAGGGAACATTTATTTTTGTACCATAGAAACACTAATTGGTTCCACATGGAGACACCAGTCTACACCTTCGTATTTTCTAGGCAGAAAGCTAGGGGAACTGCAGCAAACAAACATGACATATCTGTTTGATAGATGATATTTTGTGCAATTTCCTAATGAAAAAACTTTGCTTTTCTCCAAAACCATTTTTACTGTGCTTTTTTGGACCATTGTATACGAATTCCACTCTATTTTGTCTGAATATGCCTGGATGAAACCAGAAATATCCGGTTCTGTTTTGGCTAACTCAATGCAGATATTGCTACAGACTCTGTGTTTGTGTTTTCTGGATATTATCAACTTACTTTATGGTTTTTCATGTTTTCTATCAGGGAACATTTAATTTTATGCTGGGGAACAATAGTTGGTTCCACTTGGTGACACCAGCTCTACACATTCGTATTTTCTATGGAGAAAGCCAGAGGAACTGCAGCAAACAAACATGATATTTCTGTTTGTATAGATGACATTTTAGGCACTTGCCTAAAAAAAGACTTTGCTTTTCTCCAAAACCATTTCTACTGTGATTTTCTCAGTCTATTGCATCTGAATTCCACACCAATTTGTCCGCATATGCCTGGATGAAAACAAAAGTATCAGGTTGTATTTTGGCTAACTATATCCAAGATATGGCTACAGCCTCAGTGTTTGTGTTTTCTGGATATTATTCACAGAATTTATTGTTTTGAGTGTTTTTATCAGGGAACATGTAATTTTGTACCATAGAAACACTGATTGGTTCCACATGGAGACACCAGCTCTACACATTCGTATTTTCTATGGACAAAGCTAGAGGAACTGCGGCAAACATACATGATATTTCTGTTTAAATAGATGACATTTTATGCACTTGCCTAATGAAAAGACTTTGCTTTTCTCCAAAACCATTTTTACTGAGATTTTCTCAGTCCATTGCATATGAATTCCACACCAGTTTGTCAGGATATGACTGGATGAAACCAGAAATATCCAGTTGTGTTTTGGCTAACTCAATCCCAGATATTGCTACAGCCTCTGTGTTTGTGTTTTCCGGATATTATAAACGGACTTTATGGTTTTCCATGTTTTTTATCAGGGAACATTTAATTTTATTCTGGGGAACACTTGTTGGTTCCACATTGAGACACCAGCTCTACTAAATCGTATTTTCTGAGGAGAAAGCTAGAGGATCTGCGGCAAGGAAACATGATATTTCTGTTTGTATACATGACATTTTATGCACTTGACGAAGGAAAAGACTTTGCTTTTCTCCAAAACCATTTTAACTGTGATTCTCTCAGTTTGTTGCATACGAATTCCACACCACTTTTTCCAGATATGCCTGGATGAAACCAGAAATATCCAGTTCTGTTTTGGCTAACTATATCCGAGATATGGCCACAACCTCAGTGTTTGTATTTTCTGGATATTGTCAACAGACTTTATTGTTTTGCATGTTTTTATCAGGTAACATTTAATTTTGTACCGTAGAAACACTAATTGGTTTCACATGGAGACACCAGCTCTACACATTCGTATCTTCTAGGGAGAAAGCTAGAGGAACTGCAGCAAACAAACATGATATGTGTGTTTGTATACATGATATTATATGCACTTTCCTAAAGAACATATTTTCCTTTTCTCCAAAACCATTTTTACTCTGATTTTCTCAGTTTGTTGCATACGAATTCCACACCACTTTTTCCGGATATGACTGGATGAAACCAGAAATATCCGGTTGTGTTTTGGCTAACTGTATCCCAGATATGCCTACAGCCTCTGTGTTTGTGCTTTCTGGATATTATCAACGGACTTTATTGTTTTGAATGTTTTTATCAGGGAACATTTAATTTTGTCCGGTAGAAACACTGATTGGTTCCACATGGAGACACCAGCTCTACACATTCGTAGATTCTAGGGAGAAAGCTAGAGGAACTGCGGCACACAAACTTGATATTTCTGTATGAATAGATGATCTTTTATGCACTTGCCTAATGAAAAGACTTTGCTTTTCTCCAAAACCATTTTTACTGTGCTTTTCCGGTCCATTGCATACGAATTCCACCCCACTTTGTCTGGATATGACTGGATGAAACCAGAAATATCCGGTTGTGTTTTGGCTAACTCAATCCCAGATATTGCTACAGCCTCTGTGTTTGTGTTTTCCGGATATTATCAACGGACTTTATGGTTTTTCATGTTTTCTATCAGGGAACATTTAATTTTATGCTGGGAAACACTAGTTGGTTCCACATAGTGACACCAGCTTTACACATTAGTATTTTCTGGGGAGAAAGCTAGAGGAACTGTGGCAAACAAACATGATATTTCTGTTTATATAGATGACATTTTATGCACTTTCCTAAAAATAGACTTTGCTTTTCTCCAAAACCATTTTTACTGTGATTTTCCCAGTCTGTTGCATGCGAATTCCACCCCACTATGTCTGGATATGACTGGATGAAACCAGAAATATCCGGTTGTGTTTTGGCTAACTGTATCCCAGATATGCCTACAGCCTCTGTGTTTGTGTTTTCCGGATATTATCAATGGACTTTATGGTTTTTCATGTTTTCTATCAGGGAACATTTAATTTTATGCTGGGAAACACTAGTTGGTTCCACATGGAGACACCAGCTCTACACATTAGTATTTTCTGGGGAGACAGCTAGAGGAACTGCGGCAAACAAACATGACATTTCTGTTTGTATAGATGACTTTTTATGCACTTGTTTAAAAAAAGAATTTGCTTTTCTCCAAAACCATTTTTACTGTGATTTTTTCGGTCCATTACATCCGAATTCCACACCACTTTGTCCGGCTATGCCTGGATGAAACCAGAAATATCCAGTTCTGTTTTGGCTAACTATATCCCAGATATGGATACAGCCTCTGTGTTTGTGCTTTCTGGATATTATCAACGGACTTTATTGTTTTGAATGTTTTTATCAGGGAACATTTAATTTTGTACCGTAGAAATACTAATTGGTTTCACATGGAGACACGACTCTACACATTCTTATTTTCTAGGGAGAAAGCTAGAGGAACTGCGGCAAAAAAACATGATATTTTTGTTTGAAAAGATGACATTTTAGGCACTTGCCTAATGAAAAGACTTTGCTTTCTTCCAAAACCATTTTTACTTTGATTTTTTCTGTCCATTGCATACGAATTCCACACCACTTTGTCTGGATATGACTGGATGAAACCAGAAATATCCGGTTGTGTTTTGGCTGACTCAATCCCAGATGTTGCTAGAGCATCAGTGTTTGTGTTTTCCGAATATTATCAGTGGACTTTATAGTTTTGAATGTTTTTTTTTCAACAGGGAACATTTAGTTATGTGCTGGGAAACACTAGTTGATTCCACATGTAGACACCAGCTCTACACATTCTTATTTTCCAGGGAGAAAGCTAGAAGAACTGTCGCAAACATCATGATATTTCTGTTTGTATACATGACATTTTATGCACTTGCCTAACAAAAAGACTTTGCTTTTCTCCAAAACTATTTTTACTGTGATTTTCTTCATCTATTGCATACGTACTCCACACCGCTTTGTCCGGATATGACTGGATGAAAGCAGAAATATCCGGTTGTGTTTTGGCGAACTCAATCCTAAATATTGAGAAAGCATCTGTGTTTGTGATTTCTGGATATTATATATGGACTTTATGGTTTTAAATATTTTTATCAGGTAACATTAATTTTGTACCGTAGAAACAGTAAGAAATTCACCATGGAGAAACCAGCTCTACACATTCGTATTTTCTAGGCAGAAAGCTAGAGGATTTGAGGCAAAAAACCATGATATTTCTGTTTGTATACATTACATTTTATGCACTGGCCGAAGGAAAAACTTTTATTTTCTCCAAAAACCATTTTTAATCTGATTTTCTGGGGCCATTGCATACGAATTCCACACCACTTTGTCCGGATATGCCTGGATGAAAGCAGAAATATCCAGTTGTGTTTTGGCTAACTCAATACAAAATATTGAGAAAGCCTCTGTGTTTGTGATTTCTGGATATTATCGATGGACTTTATTGTTTTGAATGTTTTTATCAGGTAACATTTAATTTTATACCGAAGTAACACTAATTAATTCACCATGTAGAAACCCGCTCTACATATTCTTATTTTCTTGGGAGAAAGCTAGAGGAACTGCAGCAAACAAACATGATATGTGTGTTTGTATACATGACATTATATGCACTTTCCTAAAGAAAATATTTTCCTTTTCTCCAAAACCGTTTTTACTCTGATTTTCTCAGTTTGTTGCATACGAATTCCACACCACTTTTTCCGGATATGACTGGATGAAACAAGAAATATCCGGTTGTGTTTTGGCTAACTGTATCCCAGATATGCCTACAGCCTCTGTGTTTGTGCTTTCTGGATATTATCAATGGACTTAATTGTTTTGAATGTTTTTATCAGGGAACATTTAATTTTGTAAAGTAGAAACACTAATTGGTTCCACATGGAGACACCAGTCTATACATTCCTATGTTCTAGGGAGAAAGCTAGAGAACTGCGGCTAACAAACATGATATTTCTGTTTGTATACATGACATTTTATGCACTTGACAAACGAAAAGACTTTGCTTTTCTCCAAAACCATTTTTACTGCGATTTAATCGATCTGTTGCATGCAAATTCCACACAACTTTGTCCGGATATGCCTGGATGAAACCAGAAATATCCAGTTCTGTTTTGGCTAACTATATCACAGATATGGCTACAACCTCATTGTTTGTGTTTTCCGGATATTATCAACGAACTTTATGGTTTTTCATGTTTTCTATCAGGGAACATTTAATTTTATGCTGGGGAACACTAGTTGGTTCCACATGGTGACACCAGCTCTACACATTCGTATTTTCTGTGGAGAAAGCTAGAGGAACTGCGGCAAACAAACATGATATTTCTGTTTGTATACATGACATTTTATGAACTGGCCGAAGGAAAAGACTTTGCTTTTCTCCAAAACCATTTTAACTCTGATTCTCTCAGTTTGTTGCATAGGAATTCCACACCACTTTGTCCGGATATGCCTGTATGAAAACAGAAATATCCAGTTCTCTTTTGGCTAACTCAGTCCCAGATATGGCTACAGCCTCAGTGTTTGTGTTTTCCGGATATTATCAATGAACTTTATTGTTTTGAATGTTTTTATCAGGGAACATTTAATTTTGTACCATAATAACACTAATTGGTTTCACATGGAGACACCAGCTCTACACATTCGTATTTTCTAGGGAGAAAGCTAGAGTAACTGTGGCAAACAAACATGATATTTCTGTTTGAATAGATGACATTTTATGCACTTGCCTAATGAAAATACTTTGCTTTTCTCCAAAACCATTTTTACTGTGATTTTTTCGATCCATTGCATACAAATTCCAAGAAACTTTGTCTGGATATGACTGGATGAAACCAGAAATATCCGGTTTTCATTTGGCTACCTCAATGCCAGATATTACTACAGCCTCTATGTTTGTGTTTTCCAGATATTATCAACGGACTTTATAGTTTTTCATGTCTTTTATCCGGGTACATTTAATTTTATACTGGGGAACACTAATAGGTTCCACATGGAGACACCAGCTCTACACATTCGTATTTTCTAGGGAGAAAGCTAGAGGAACTGCAGCAAACAAACATATTTCTGTTTATATAGATGACATTTTATGCACTGGCCAAATGAAAAGACTTTGCTTTTCTCCAAAACCATTTTTACTGTGATTTTCGCGGTCCATTGCATCCGAATTCCACACCACTTTCCGGATATGCCTGGATGAAAACAGAAATATCCAGTTCTGTTTTGGCTAACTATATCCCAGATATGGCTACAGCCTCAGTGTTTGTGTTTTTTTTTTATATTATCAACAGACTTTATTGGTTTGAGTGTTTTTATCAGGGAACATTTAATTTTGTCCGGTAGAAACACTGATTGGTTCCACATGGAGACACCAGCTCTACACATTCGTAGTTTCTAGGGAGAAAGCTAGAGGAACTGCGGCAAACAAACATGATATTTCTGTTTGAATAGATGATATTTTATGCACTTGCCTAATGAAAAGACTTTGCTTTTCTCCAAAACCATTTTTACTCTGATTTTTTCGGTCCATTGCATACGAATTGTACCAAATTCTGTCCGGATATGACTGGATGAAACCAGAAATATCCGGTTGTGTTTTGGCTAACTCAATCCCAGATATTGCTACAGCCTCTGTGTTTGTGTTTTCCGGATATTATCAACGGACTTTATGGTTTTTCATGTTTTCTATCTGGGAACATTTAATTTTGTGCTGGGGAACACTAGTTGGTTCCACATGGTGACACCAGCTCTACACAGCTTATTTTCTAGGGAGAAAGCTAGAAGAACTGTGGCAAACAACATGGTATATCTGTTTGTATACATGACATTTTATGCACTTGCCTAACAAAAAGACTTTGCTTTTCTCCAAAACCATTTTTACTCTGATTTTTTCGGTCCATTGCATACGAATTGCACACCACTTTGTCTCGATATGACTGGATGAAACCAGAAATATCCGGTTGTGTTTTGGCTAACTCAATCCCAGATGTTGCTAGAGCATCAGTGTTTGTGTTTTCCGAATATTATCAATGGACTTTACAGTTTTGAATGTTTTTTTTTTCAACAGGGAACATTTAATTATGTGCTGGGAAACACTAGTTGATTCCACATGGAGACACCAGCTCTACACATTCTTATTTTCTAGGGAGAAAGCTAGAAGAACTGTGGCAAACATCATGATATTTCTGTTTGTATACATGACATTTTATGCACTTGCCTAACAAAAAGACTTTGCTTTTCTCCAAAACTATTTTTACTGTGATTTTCCCCATCTATTGCATACGTACTCCACACCGCTTTGTCCGGATATGACTGGATGAAAGCAGAAATATCCGGTTGTGTTTTGGCTAACTCACTCCGAAATATTGAGAAAGCATCTGTGTTTGTGATTTCTGGATATTATATATGGACTTTATGGTTTTAAATATTTTTATCAACTAACATTTAATTTTGTACTGTAGAAACACTAATAAATTCACTATGGAGAAACCAGCTCTACACATTCGTATTTTCTAGGCAGAAAGCTAGAGGATTTGAGGCAAAAAACCATGATATTTCTGTTTGTATACATTACATTTTATGCACTGGCCGAAGGAAAAACTTTTATTTTCTCCAAAAACCATTTTTAATCTGATTTTCTGGGGCCATTGCATACGAATTCCACACCACTTTGTCCGGATATGCCTGGATGAAAGCAGAAATATCCAGTTGTGTTTTGGCTAACTCAATACAAAATATTGAGAAAGCCTCTGTGTTTGTGATTTCTGGATATTATCGATGGACTTTATTGTTTTGAATGTTTTTATTAGGTAATATTTAATTTTGTACCGAAGTAACACTAATTAATTCACCATGTAGAAACCCGCTCTACATATTCTTATTTTCTTGGGAGAAAGCTAGAGGAACTGCAGCAAACAAACATGATATGTGTGTTTGTATACATGACATTATATGCACTTTCCTAAAGAAAATATTTTCCTTTTCTCCAAAACCGTTTTTACTCTGATTTTCTCAGTTTGTTGCATACGAATTCCACACCACTTTATCCGGATATGACTGGATGAAACCAGAAATATCCGGTTGTGTTTTGGCTAACTCAATCCGAAATATTGAGAAAGCCTCTGTGTTTGTAATTTCTGGATATTATCGATGGACGTTATTGTTTTGAATGTTTTTATCAGGGAACATTTAATTTTGTACCGTAGAAACACTAATTGGTTCCACATGGAGACACCAGTCTATACATTCCTATGTTCTAGGGAGAAAGCTAGAGGAAGTTCGGCAAACATACATGATATTTCTGTTTGTATACATGACATTTTATGCACTTGACAAATGAAAAGACTTTGCTTTTCTCCAAAACCATTTTTACTGTAATTTTCTGGATCCATTGCATATTAATTCCACCCACTTTGTCCGGATATGACTGGATGAAAGCAGAAATATCCGGTCATTTTTGGCTAACTCAATCCGATATTGCTACAGCTTCTGTGTTTGTGTTTTCAGGATATTATCAACGGGCTTTATGGTTTTGAATGTTTTTTATGAGAGAATATTTAATTTTGTGCTGGGAAACACTAATAGGTTCCACATGGAGACACCATCTCTACACACTCGTATTTTCAAGGAGAAACCTAGAGGAACTGTGGCAAACAAACATGCTATTGCTGTTTCTAAAGATGATATTTTATGCACTTGCTGAAGGAAAAGACTTTGCTTTTCTCCAAAACTATTTTTACTATGATTTTCTCAGTCTATTGCATAGGAATTCCACACCACTTTGACTGGATATGCATGGATGAAAACAGAAATATCTGTTGTGTTTTTGCCAACTCAAACCAAACATTGTGAAAAACCTCTTTGTTTGTGTTTTTTGGATATTATCGATGGACTATATTGTTTTGAAATTTTTTACCAAGGAACATTTAATTTTGTACCTTAGAAACACTAATTAGTTCCACATGCACACACCAGCTCTACACATTCATATTTTCTAGGGAGAAAGCTAGAGGAACTGCAGCAAACAAAGATGATGTGTCTGTACGTATAGATGATATTTTATGCAATTGCCGAAGGAAAAGACTTTGCTTTTCTCCAAAAGCATTTTTACTGTGATTTTCTCGGTCCATTGCATACAAATTCAATACCACTTTATCTGGATATGATGGATGAAACCAGAAATATCCGGTTGTGTTTTCGCTAACTCAATCCCAGATATTGCTACTGCTTCTGTGTTTTTGTTTTCTGGATATTATTGATGGACTTTATTGTTTTGAATATTCTTTAGCTTTGAACATTTAAATTTGTGCTGGGAAACACTAATTGGTTCCACATGGAAACACCAGCTCTACACATTTGTGTATTCAAGGGAGAAAGCTAGAGGAACTGCAGCAAACAAACATAATATTTCTGTTTGTATATATGACATTTTATACACTTGCCTAACGAAAAGACTTTGCTTTTCTCAAAAAGCATTTTAATTGTGATTTTCTCAGTCATTTGCATACGAATTCGACACAACTTTCTCCGTATATGACTGGATGAAACCAGAAATATCTGGTTGTGTTTTGGCTAATTCAATCCCAGATATTGCCACAGGATCTGTGTTTCTGTTTTCTGGATATTATAGACAGACTTTATGGTTTTGAATGTTTTTTGATCAGGGAACATTTAATTTTGTGCTGGGCAACACTAGTTTGTTCCACATGGAGACACCAGCTCTACACATTCCTATGTTCTAGGGAGAAAGCTAGAGGAACTTCGGCAAACAAACATGATATTTATGTTTGTATAGATGACATTTTATGCACTTGCTGAAGGAAAAGACTTTGCTTTTCTCAAAAACCATTTTTGCTGTGATTTTCTCGGTCCAGTATATACAAATTCCAAACCATTTTGTCCGTAGAGGCCTGTTTGAAAACACAAATATCCGTTTGTGTTTTGGCTAACTCAATCCGAAATATTGTGAAAGCCTATGTGTTTGTGTTTTCTGGATATTACCTATGGATTTTATTGTTTTGGATGTTTTTATTAGGGAACATTTAATTGTGTGCTGGGAAACACTAATTGGTTCAACATGGAGACACCAGCTCTACACATTCGTATTTTCTAGGGAGAAAGCTAGAGGAACTGCGGCAAACAAACGTGATTTTTCTGTTTGTATAGATGACATTTTATGCACTGGCCGATGGAAAAGACTTTGCTTTTCTCCAAAACCATTTTTACTGTGATTTTCTCGGTTCATTGCGTACGAATTCCTCACCACTTTTTCCGGATATGCCTGGATGAAACCAGAAATATCCGGTTCTGTTTTGGTTTACTATAACCCGGATATTGCTACAGCCTCTGTGTTTGTGTTTTCTGGATATTATCGATGGACTTTATTGTTTTGAATATTTTTATCAGGGAACATTTAATTTTGTACCGTATTTAAAACTAATTGGTTCCACATGGAGACACCATTCTACACATTCTTATTTTCTAGGGAGAAATCTAAAGGAACTACGTCAAACAAACATGATATTTGTGTTTCTATACATGATATTTTATGCACTTGCCTAACGAAAAGACTTTGCTTTTCTCCAGAACCATTTTTACTGTGATTTTCTCGGTCCATTGCATACGAATTCCACACCACTTTGTCCGGATATGACTGGATGAAACCAGAAATATCCGGTTGTGTTTTGGCTTACTATAACCCAAATATTGTTAAAGCCTCAGTGTTTCTGTTTTCTAGATATTATCGATGGATTTTACTGTTTTGAATGATTTTATCAGGGAACATTTAATTTTGTGCTGATAATCACTTGGTTCCACATGGAGACCCCAGTCTACACATTCTTATGTTCTAGGGAGAAAGCTAGAGAAACTGCGGCAAACAAACATTATATTTCTGTTTGTATAGATGACATTTTATGCACTTGCCTAATGAAAAGACCTTGCTTTTCTCAAAAACCATTTTTACTCTGATTTTCTCAGTCCATTGCATACGAATTCCACCCCACTTTGTCCGGATACGACTGGATGAAACCAGAAATATCCGGTTGTGTTTTGGCTTACTATATCCCAGGTGTTGCTAATCCTTTGTGTTTGTGTTTTCTGTAGATTATCAATTTATTTTATAGTTCTGAATGGTTGTATCAGGAAACATTTAATTTTTTTTGGAAAGACTAATTGATTCCATATGGATACCCGAGTTCTATACTTTCATATTATCTAGGGAGGAAGCTAGAGGAACTGTGGCAAACAAACATGATATTTCTGTTTGTATAGATGACATTTTATACACTGGCCTAACGAAAAAAGTTTGCTTTCTCCAATAACATTTTTACTGTAATATTCTGCGTCCATTGCATATGAATTCCACCCCACTTTATCCGGATATGACTGATTGAAACCAGAAATATCCGGTTGTGTTTTGGCTTACTATAACCCAGATATTGCTACAGCCTCTGTGTTTGTGTTTTCTGGATATTGTCGAACGATTTTGTTGTTTTGAATGTTTTTATCAGGGAACATTTAATTTTCTACAGTGGAAACACAAATTGGTTTCACATGGACACAACAGCTCTACACATTCGTATTTTCTAGGGTGAAAGCTAGAGGAACTGCGGCAAACAAACATGATACTTCTGTTTGTATACATGACATTTCATGCACTTGCCTAACAAAAAAACTTTGCTTTTCTCCAAAACCATTTTTACTGTGATTTTCTCGGTCCATTGCATACGAATTCCTCACCACTTTGTCCGGATATGACTGCATGCAACCAGAAATATATGGTTGTGTTTTGGCTAACACAATCCCTGATATTGCTGCAGACTCTGTGTTTGTGTTTTCAGGATATTATCGACAGACTTTATTGTTGAGTGTTTTTATCAGGGAACATTTAGTTTTGTGCCATAGAAACACTAATTGGTTCCACATGGAGACACCAGCGCTATACCTGTGTGTGCCTGTGATATTCTCGGTCCATTACATACGAATTCCACACCACTTTCTCCGGATATGACTGAATGAAACCAGAAATATCTGATGTGTTTTGACTTACTATATCCCAGATATTGCTACAGACTTTATGTTTGTGTTTTCTGGAGATTATCGATTTATTTTATTGTTCTGAGTGTTTATATCATGAAACATTTAATTTTTGTTGGAAACACTAATTGGTTCCACATGGAGACAGCAGCTCTACACATTCGTATGTTCTAGGGAGACATCTAACGGAATGGAGGCAAACAAACATGATATTTCTATTTGTGTAGATGATATTTTATGCACTTGCCTAACGAAAAGACTTTGCTTTTCTCCAAAACCATTTTTACTGTGATTATCTCGGTCAATTGCATACAAATTCCACCCCACTTTGTCCAGACATGAATGGATGTAACCAGAAATATCCAGTTGTGTTTTGGCATACTACATCCCAGATATAGCTACAGCCTCTGTGTTTGTGTTTTCTGGATATTTTCAATGGATTTTATGATTTTCAATGTGTTTATCAGGGAACATTTAATTTTGTACAGTAGAAACACTAACTGGTTTCGCATGGAGACACCAGCTCTACACATTCGTATTTTCTAGGGAGAACGCTAGAGGAACTGTGCCAACAAACATGATATTTCTGTTTGTATAGATGACATTTTATACACCTGCCTAATGAAAAGACTTTGCTTTTCTCCATATTCAGTTTTACTGTGACTTTCTCAGCCCATTGCATATGAATTCCACACCACTTTGTCCGGATATGACTGGATGAAACCAGAAGTATCTGGTTGTGTTTTGGCTAACTCAATCCCCGGTATTGCTACAGCCTCTGTATTTGTGTTTTCTGGAGATTATCAACGGACTTTATTGTTTTGAATGTTTTTATCAGGGAATATTTAATTTTTTGCTGGGATTCACTAATTAGTTCCACATGGAGACACCAGTCTACACATTCGTATTTTCTAGGGAGAAAGCTAGAGGAACTGCGGCAAACAAACATGATATTTCTGTTTGTATAGATGACATTTTATGCACTTGCCTAAAGAAAAGACTTTGCTTTTCTCCAAAACAATTTTCACTGTAATTTTCTCGGTCCATTTCATACGAATTCCACACCACTTTGTCCGGATATAACTGCATGCAATCAGAAATATCTGGTTGTGTTTTGGCTTACTATATCCCAAATATTGCTAAAGCCTCAGTGTTTCTGTTTTCTGGATATTATCAATAGACTTTATTGTTTCGAATGTTTTTATCAGGGAACATTTAACTTTGTGCTGGGAAACACTAATTGGTTCAATATGGAGACACTAGCTCTACTCATCCGTATTTTCTAGGCTAAAGCTAGAGGAACTGCGGCAAACAAACGTGATATTTCTGTTTGTATAGATGACATTTTATGCACTTGCCTAACGAAAAGACTTTGCTTTTCTCTAAAACCATTTTTATTGTAATTTTCTCAGTACATTGCATACGAATTCCACACCACATTTCGGATATGACTAGATGAAACCGGAAATATCCGGTTGTGTTTTGGCTTACTATAACCCAGATATTGCTACAGCCTCTGTGTTTCTGTTTTCTGGATATTATCAACGGACTATATTGTTTTGAATGTTTTTATCAGGGAACATTTAATTTTGTACCGTAGAAACACTAATTGGTTCCACATGGAGACACCAGCTCTACGCATTCGTATTTTCTAGGGAGAAATCTAGAGGAACTGCGGCAAACAAACTTGATATTTCTGTTTGTATAGATGACATTTAATGTATTTAGCTAACGATAAGACTTTGCTTTTCTCCAAAACCATTTTTCCTGTGATATTCTCGTTCCATTACATACGAATTCCACACCAGTTTCTCTGGATATGACGGGATGAAACCAGAAATATCCGGGTGTGTTTTGGCTAACTAAATCCCAGATATTGCTACAGACTTTGTGTTTGTGTTTTCTGGAGATTATCGATTTATTTTATTGTTCTGAGTGTTTGTATCAGGAAACATTTAATTTTTTTTGGAAACACTAATTGTTCCACATGGAGACACCAACTCTACACATTCGTATGTTCTAGGGAGACATCTAGAGGAACTGAGGCAAGCAAACATGATATTTCTGTTTGTGTAGATGATATTTTATGCACTTGCCTAACGAAAAGAATTTGCTTTTCTCCAAAACAATTTTTACTGTGATTATCTCTGTCCATTGCATACGAATTCCACCCCACTTTGTCCGGATGTGAATGGATGTAACTAGAAATATCCGGTTGTGTTTTGGCTTACTACATCCCAGATATTGCTACAGCCTCTGTGTTTGTGTTTTCTGGATATTTTCGATGGATTTTATGGTTTTCAATGTTTTTATCAGGGAACATTTAATTTTGTACCATAGAAACACTAACTGGATTCTCATGGAGACACCAGCTCAACACATTCTTATTTTCCAGTGAGAACGCTAGAGGAACTGCGCGAACAAACATGATATTTCTGTTCGTATAGATGACATTTTATACACCTGCCTAATGAAAAGACTTTGCTTTTCTCCATAACCAGTTTTCCTGTGATTTCTCGGTCCATTGCATACGAATTCCACACCACTTTGTCCGGATATGACTGGATGAAACCAGAAATATCTGGTTGTGTTTTGGCTAACTCAATCCCCGGTATTGCTATAGCCTCTGTATTTGTGTTTTCTGGATATTATCGATGGACTTTATGGTTTTGAATGTTTTAATGAGGGAACATTTAATTTTGTGCTGGGAAACACTAATTGGTTCCACATGGAGACACCAGCTCTACACATTCGTATTTTCTAGGGAGAAAGCTAGAGGAACTGCGGCAAACAAACATGATATATCTGTTTGTGTAGGTGACATTGTGTGTGCTTGCCTAAAGAAAAGACTTTGCTTTTCTCCAAAACCATTTTTACTGTGATTATCTCGGTCCATTGCATAAAATTCCACCCCGCTTTCTGGATATGACTGCATGCAACCAGAAATATCCGGTTCTGTATTGGCTAAATCAATCCCTGATATTGCTGCAGACTCTGTGTTTGTGTTTTCTGGATATTATCGACAGAATTTATTGTTTTGAGTGTTTTTATCAGGGAACGTTTAATTTTGTGAGTAGAAACACTAATTGGTTCCACATGGAGACACCAGCTCTACACATTCTTGTTTTCTAGGGAGAAAGCTAGAGGAACTGTGGGAAACAAATGATATTTCTGTTTCTATAGAAGACATTTTATGCACTTGCCTAACAAAATGACTATGCTTTTCTCCAAAACTATTTTAGTGTGATTTTCTTCGTTCATTGCAAACAAATTCCACACCACTTTGTCCGGAGATACCTGGATGAAAACAGAAACATCCGGTTGTGTTTTGGCTAACTCAATCCGAAATATTGAGAAACCCTCTGTGTTTGGGATTTCTAGATATTATCAATGGACTTCATTGTTTTGAATGTTTTTATCAGGTAACAATTAATTTTGTACCGTAGAAACACTAATTAATTCAGCATGAGGAAACCAGCTCTACACATTTGAATGTTCTAGGCAGAAAGCTAGAGGAACTGTGGCAAACAAACATGATATTTCTGTTTGTATACATGACATTTTATGCACTTGCCTAAGGAAAAGACTTTGCTTTTCTCCAAAACCATTTTTACTGTGATTTTCTCAGTCCATTGCATACTAATTCCAGAACACTTTGTCCAGTTATGACTGGATGAAAGCAGAAATATTCGGTTGTTTTGGCTAACTCAATGCCAGATATTGCTACAGCCACTGTGTTTGTGTTTTCCAGATATTATCAATGGGCTTTATGGTTTTTATGTTTTTTATCAGACAATATTTAATTTTTTGCTAGGAAACACTAATTGATTCCACATGGAGACAGCAGCTCTACACATTCTTTTTTCTAGGGAGAAAGCTAGAGGAACTGCGGCAAACAAATATGATATTTCTGTTTGTGTAGATGACATTTTATGCACTTGCCTAACGAAAAGACTTTGCTTTTCTCCAAAACCATTTTTACTGTGATTTTCTCGGTACATTGCATACGATTTCACAACACTTTGTCCCGATATGACTGGATGAAACCAGAAATATTCGGTCGTGTTTTGGCTAACTCAATGCCAGATATTGCTACAGCCTCTTTGTTTGTGTTTTCTGGATATTATCAAAGGGCTTTATGATTTTGAATGTTTTTTATCAGAGAATATTCAATTTTTTGCTGGGAAACACTAATTGGTTCCACATGGGTACACCATCTCTACACATTCGTATTTTCTAGGGAGAAACCTAGAGGAACTGCGGCAAACAAGCATGATATTTCTGTTTCTATAGAAGACATTTTACGCACTTGCCTAACAAAAAGCCTTTGCTTTTCTCCAGAACCATTTTTACTCTGATTTACTCGGTCCATTGCATACGAATTCCACACCAGTTTGTCCGGATATGACTGGATGAAACCAGAAATATTCGGTCGTGTTTTGGCTAACTCAATCCCAGATATTGCTACAGCCTCTGTGTTTGTGTTTTCTGAATATTATCATTGTGCTTTATGATTTTGAATTTTTTTATCAGAGAATATTTAATTGTGCTGTGAAACACTAATTGTTTCCACATGGAGACACCAGCTCTACACATTCGTATTTTCTAGGGAAAAAGCTAGAAGAACGGCGGCAAACAAACATGATATTTGTGTTTCTAAACATGACATTTTATGCACATGCCTAACAAAAAGACTATGCTGTTCTCCAAAACTATTTTTAATGTGATTTTCTTCATCCATTGCATACGTATTCTGCACCACTTTTTCCGGATATGCTTGGATGAAAACCGAAAATTCCGGTTGTGTTTTGGCTAACTCAATCCGAAATATTGAGAAAGCCTCTGTGTTTGTGATTTCTGGATATTATCGATGGACTTTATTGTTTTGAATATTTTTATCAGGTAATATTTAATGTTGTACCGTAGAAACACTAATTAATTCACCATGCAGAAATCAGCACTACACATTCGTATTGTCTAGGGCAAAAGCTAGAGGAACTGCGGCAAACAAACATGATATTTCTGTTTGTATACATGAAATTTTATACACTTCCCTAAAGAAAAGTCTTTCCTTTTCTCCAAAACCATTTTTACTCTGAGTTATTCGGTCCATTGCACACGAATTCCACACCACTTTGTCCGGATATGGCTGGATGAAACCAGAAGTATCCGGTCGTGTTCTGGCTAACTCAATCCCAGATATTGCTACAGCCTCTGTGTTTGTGTTTTCCGAATATTATCATTGTGCTTTATGATTTTGAATTTTTTATCAGAGAATATTTAATTGTGCTGGGAAACACTAATTGGTTTCACATGGAGAAACCAGCTCTAAACATTCGTATTGTCTTAGGAGAAAGGTAGAGGAATTGTGGCAAACAAACATGATGTTTCTGCTTGTATACATGACATTTTATGCACTTGCCTAATGAGAAGACTTTGCTTTTCTCCAAAACGATTTTTACTGTGATTTTATCGTTCCATTGCATACGAATTCCACACCACTTTGTCCAGATATGCCTGGATGAAAACAGAAATATCCGGTTGTGTTTTGGCTAACTCAATCCGAAATATTGAGAAAGCCTCTGTGTTTGTGTTTTCTGGATATTATCGATGGACTTTATTGTTTAGAATATTTTTATCAGGGAACATTTAATTTTGCACCGTAGAATCACTAATTAATTCCCCATGGAGAATCCAGCTGTACACATTAGTATTTTCTACGGAGAAAGCTAGAGGAACTGCGGCAAAGAAACATGATATTTCTGTTTGTATACATGACATTTTATACACTTCCCTAAAGAAAAGTCTTTCCTTTTCTCCAAAACCATTTTTACTCTGAGTTATTCGGTCCATTGCACACGAATTCCACACCACTTTGTCCGGATATGGCTGGATGAAACCAGAAATATCCGGTCGTGTTCTGGCTAACTCAATCCTAGATATTGCTACAGCCTCTGTGTTTGAGTTTTCTGGATATTATCAACAGACTTTATGGTTTTGAATGTTTTTTATCAAGGAACATTTAATTTTGTGCTGGGAAACACTAATTGGTTTCACATGGAGAAACCAGCTCTAAACATTCGTATTTTCTTAAGAGAAAGCTAGAGGAACTGTATCAAACAAACTTGATATTTCTGTTTGTATACATGACATTTTATGCACTTGCCTAACAAAAACTATGCTTTTCTCCAAAACCTTTTTTACTGTGATTTATTGCGTCCATTGCATACAAATTCCACATGACTTTTTCCGGATATGACTGGATGAAAACTGAAATATACGATTGTGTTTTGGCTAACTAAATCTGAAATATTGAGAAAGCCACTGTGTTTGTGATTTTAGGATATTATCGATGGACTTTATTGTTTTGAATGTTTTTATCAGGTAACATTTATTTTTGTACCGTAGAAACACTAATTAATTCCCCATGGAGAAACCAGCTCTACACATTCTTATTTTCTAGAGAGAAAGCTAGAGGAACTGCAGCAAACAAACATGATATTTCTGTTTGTATACATGACATTTTATGCACTTTCCTAAAGAAAAGTCATTGCTTTTCTCCAAAACGTTTTTTACTGTGATTTTCTTGGTCCATTGCATGCAAATTGCACACCACTTTGTGCGGATATGACTTGATGAAACGAAAAATATACGGTTGTGTTTTGGCTAACTCAATCTGAAATATTGAGAAAGCCTCTGTGTTTGTGTTTTCCGGATATTATCAATAGACTTTTTCTTTTGAATGTTTTTTATCAGGGAATATTTAATTTTGTGCTAGGAAACACTAATCGGTTCCACATGGAGACACCAGCTCTACACATTCGTATTTTCTAGGGAGAAAGCTAGAAGAACAGTGGCAAAAAAAAAACATATTATTTCTGTTTGTATAGATGACATTTTATGCAATTGCCTAACGAAAAGACTTTGCCTTTCTCCAAAACCATTTTTACTGTGATTTACTCAGTCCAATGCATACGAATTCCACACCACATTTCGGATATGACTGGATGAAACCGGAAATATCCGGTTGTGTTTTGGCTTACTATAATCCAGATATTGCTACAGCCTCTGTGTTTGTGTTTTCTGGATATTATCAACGGACTATATTGTTTTGAATGTTTTTCAGGGAACATTTAATTTTGTACCTTATAGACACTAATTGGTTCCACATGGAGACACCAGCTCTATGCATTCGTATTTTCTAGGGAGAAATCTAGAAGAATTGCGGCAAACAAACTTGATATTTCTGTTTGTATAGATGACATTTAATGTATTTGGCTAACGAAAAGACTTTGCTTTTCTCCAAAACCATTTTTCCTGTGATATTCTCGTTCCATTACATACGAATTCCACACCAGTTTCTCTGGATATGACTGGATGAAACCAGAAATATCCGGGTGTGTTTTGACTACTATATCCCAGATATTGCTACAGCCTTTGTGTTTGTGTTTTCTGGAGATTATCGATTTATTTTATTGTTCTGAGTGTTTGTATCAGGAAACATTTAATTTTTGTTGGAAACACTAATTGTTCCACATGGAGACACCAACTCTACACATTCGTATGTTCTAGGGAGACATCTATAGGAACTGAGGCAAGCAAACATGATATTTCTGTTTGTGTAGATGATATTTTATGCACTTGCCTAACGAAAAGACTTTGCTTTTCTCCAAAACAATTTTTACTGTGATTATCTCTGTCCACTGCATATGAATTCCACCCCACTTTGTCCGGATGTGAATGAATGTAACTAGAAATATCCGGTTGTGTTTTGGCTTACTACATCCCAGATATTGCTACAGCCTCTGTGTTTGTGTTTTCTGGATATTTTCGATGGATTTTATGGTTTTTAATGTTTTTATCAGGGAACATTTAATTTTGTACCATAGAAACACTAACTGGTTTCTCATGGAGACACCAGCTCAACACATTCGTATTTTCTAGTGAGAAAGCTAGAGGAACTGCGCGAAGAAACATGATATTTCTGTTTGTATAGATGACATTTCATACACCTGGCTAACAAAAAGACTTTGCTTTTCTCCATAACCAGTTTTACTGTGACTTTCTCGGTCCATTGCATACGAATTCCACACCACTTTGTCCGGATATGACTGGTTGAAACCAGAAATATCTGGTTGTGTTTTGGCTAACTCAATCCCCGATATTGCTACAGCCTCTGTATTTGTGTTTTCTGGATATTATCGATGGACTTTATCGTTCTGAATGTTTTTATCAGGGAACATTTAATTTTGTGCTGGGAAACACTAATTGGTTCCACATTCAGACACCAATCTATACATTCGTATTTTCTAGGGAGAAAGCTAGAGGAACTGCGGCAAACAAACATGCTATTTCTGTTTGTATACATGACATTTTATGCACTTGCCTAAAAAAAGAATTTGCTTTTCTCCAAAACCATTTTTACTGTGATTTTCTCGATCCATTACATAAAATTCCATCCCGCTTTGTCCGGATATGACTGCATGCAACCAGAAATATCCGGTTGTGTATTGGCTAAATCAATCCCTGATATTGCTGCAGAATCTGTGTTTGTGTTTTCTGGATATTATCAACAGACTTTATTGTTTTGAGTGTTTTTATCAGGGAACGTTTAATTTTGTGCCATAGAAACTCTAATTGGTTCCACATGGAGACACCAGCTCTACACATTCTTGTTTTCTAGGGAGAAAGCTAGAGGAACTGTGGGAAACAAACATGATATTTCTGTTTCTATAGAAGACATTTTATGCACTTGCCTAACAAAATGACTATGCTTTTCTCCAAAACTATTTTAGTGTGATTTTCTTCGTTCATAGCATACGAATTCCACACCACTTTGTCCGGATATGCCTGGATGAAAACAGAAACATCCGGTTGTGTTTTGGCTAACTCTATCCGAAATATTGAGAAACCCTCTGTGTTTGGGATTTCTAGATATTACCAATGGACTTCATTGTTTTGAATGTTTTTATCAGGTAACAATTAATTTTGTACCATAGAAACACTAATTAATTCAGCATGAGGAAACCAGCTCTACACATTTGAATTTTCTAGGCAGAAAGCTAGAGGAATTGTGGCAAACAAACATGATATTTCTGTTTGTATAGATGACATTTTATGCACTTGCCTAACGAAAAGACTTTGCTTTTCTCCAAAACCATTTTTACTGTGATTTTCTCAGTCCATTGCATACTAATTCCAGAACACTTTGTCCAGTTATGACTGGATGAAACCAGAAATATTCGGTTTTTTTGGCTAACTCAATGCCAGATATTGCTACAGCCACTGTGTTTGTGTTTTCCAGATATTATCAATGGGCTTTATGGTTTTTATGTTTTTTATCAGACAATATTTAATTTTTTGCTAGGAAACACTAATTGATTCCACAGGGAGACACCAGCTCTACACATTCATATTTTCTAGGGAGGAAGCTAGAGGAACTGCGGCAAACAAACATGATATTTCTGTTTGTATACATGACATTTTATGCAGTTGCCTAAGAAAGACTTTGCTTTTCTCCAAAACTATTTTCACTGTGATTTTCTTCGTCCATTGCATACAATTCCACACCACTTTGTCCGGATATGCCTGGATGAAAACAGAAATATCCGGTTGTGTTTTTGCTAATCCAATCCGAAATATTGAGAAAGCCTCTGTGTTTGTGATTTCTGGATATTATCGATGGTCTTTATTGTTTTGAATGTTTTTATCAGGTAACATTTAATTTTGTACCATAAAAACACTAATTAATTCACCATGCAGAAACCAGCTCTACACATTCTTATTTCTAGGGAGAAACCTAGAGGAACTGCGGCAAACAAATATGATATTTCTGTTTGTGTAGATGACATTTTATGCACTTGCCTAACAAAAAGACTTTGCTTTTCTCCAAAACCTTTTTTACTGTGATTTTCTCAGTCCATTGCATATGAATTCCACACAACTTTGTCTGGATATGACTGGATGAAACCAGAAATATCCGGACATGTTTTTGCAAACTCAATCCTAGATATTGCTACAGCCTCTGTGTTTGTCTTTTCCGGATATTATCAACGGGTTTTATGGTTTTCAATGTTTTTTATCAGAGAATATTTAATTTTGTTTTGGGAAACACTAATTGTTTCCACATGGAGACACCAGCTCTACACATTCGTATTTTTTTAGGGAGAAAGCTAGAGGAACTGCGGCAAACAAGCATGATATTTCTGTTATAATAGAAGACATTTTAAGCACTTGCCTAAAGAAAAGACTTTCCTTTTCTCTAAAACCATTATTACTCTGATTTTCTCGGTCCATTGCATACGAATTCCTCACCACTTTGTCCGGATATGACTGCATGAAACCAGAAATATTCGGTTGTGTTTTGGCTAACTCAATCCCAGACATTGCTACAGCCTCTGTGTTTGTGTTTTCTGGATATTATCGATGGACTTTATGGTTTTCAATGTTTTTATCAGGGAACATTTAATTTTGTACCATAGAAACACTAATAGGTTCACCATGGAGACACCAGTCTACACATTCGTATTTTCTAGGGCGAAACCTAGAGGAACTGTGGCAAACAAACATGATATTTCTTTTTCTACAGATGACATTTTATGCACTTGTCTAAAAAGACTATGCTTTTCTTCAAAACTATTTTCACTGTGATTTTCTTCGTCCATTGCATATGAAAACCACACCATTTTGTCCGGATATGACTGGATGAAACTAGAAATATCTGGTTTTGTTTTGGCTAACTCAATCCCAGATATTGCCTCAGGCTCTGTGTTTGTGTTTTCGGAATATTATCAACGGATTTTATTGTTTTCAATGTTTTTTATCAAGGAACATTTAATTTTGTGCTGGGAAACACTAATTGCTTCTACAAGGAGACAGAGGCTCTACACATTCGTATTTCTTAGTAAAAAGCTAGAGGAACTGCGGCAAACAAACATGATATTTCTGTTTGAATACATGATATTTTATGCACTTGCCTAACTTAAAGATTTTGCTTTTCTCTAAAACCACTTTTCCTGTGACTTTCTCTGTCTATTGCACATGAATTCCACACCAATTTGGCTGGATATGACTGGATGAAACAAGAAATATCCGTTTGTGTTTTTCTATAACTCAATCCCAGATATTGCTACAGCCTCTGTGTTTGTGTTTTCTGATTATTATCGAAGGACTTTATCTTTTTTGAATATTTTTATCAGGGAACATTTAATTTTGTACCCTAGAAACACTAATTGGTTCCACATGGAGACAAAAGTCTACACATTCGTATTTTCTAGGGAGAAAGCTAGAGGAACTGCAGCAAACAAACATGATATTTCTGTTTGTATACATGACATTTTATGCAATTTCCTAAAGAAAAGACTTTGCTTTTCTCCAAAACCATTTTCTGTGTTTTTCTCGTTCCATTACATATGAATTCCACCCCACTTTGTCCGGATATGACTGGATGAAACCAGAAATATCCGGTTGTGTTTTGGCTTACTATAACCCAAATATTGCTAAAGCCTCAGTGTTTCTGTTTTCTAGATATTATCGATGGATTTTACTGTTTTGAATGTTTTTATCAGGGAACACTTAATTTTGTGCTGATAATCACTAATTGGTTCCACATGGAGACAACAGTCTACACATTCTTATGTTCTAGGGAGAAAGCTAGAGAAACTGCGGCAAACAAACATGATATTTCTGTTTGTATAAATGACATTTTATGCAATTGCGTAATGAAAAGAATTTGCTTTTCTCCAAAACCATTTTTGCTCCGATTTTCTCAATCCATGGCATATGAATTCCACCCCATTTTGTGCGAATATCTGGATGAAACCAGAAATATCCGGTTGTGTTTTGGCTAACTCAATCCCAGATATTCCTACAGCCTCAGTATTTGTGTTTTCTGGATATTATCAACGGAGTTTATGGTTTTTCCTTTTTTTTTCAGGGAACATTTAATTTTTTCCTGGGGAACACTAGTTGGTTCCACATGGATACAACAGCTCTGCACATTTGTATTTTCTGGGGAGAAAGCTAGAGGAACTGCGGCAAACAAACATGATATTTCTGTTTGTATAGATGACATTTTATGCACCTTCCTAACGAAAAGACTTTGCTTTTCTCCAAAACCATTTTTATTATGATTTTCTCGGTCCATTGCATACTAATTCCACCCCACTTTCCGGATATGACTGGATGAAACCAGAAATATTTGGTTGTGTTTTGGCTAACTCAATCCCAGATATGGCTACAGCCTCTGTGTTTGTGTTTTCTGGATATTTTCCATGGATTTTATTGTTTTGAATGTTTTTATCAGGAAACATTTATTTTTTGAGCTGCAGAAACACTAATTGGTTCCACATGGAGACACAATCTCTATACAGTCGTATTTTCCAGGGAGAAAGCTAGAGGAACAGCAACAAACAAACATGATATTTCTGTTTGTATACCTGACATTTTATGCACTTGCCTAACGTAAAGATTTTGCTTTTCTCTAAAACCATTTTTCCTTTGACTTTCTCGGTCCATTGCATATGAATTCCACACCACTTTGGCCGGATATGACTGGATGAAACAAGAAATATCCATATGTGTTTTTCTATAACTCAATCCCAGATATTGCTACAGCATCTGTGTTTGTGTTTTCTGGATATTATTGAAGGACTTTATTTTTTTGAATGTTATTATCAGGGAACATTTAATTTTGTACCCTAGAAACACTAATTGGTTCCACATGGAGACACCAGATCTACACATTCGTATTTTCTAGGGAGAAAGCTAGAGGAACTGCGACAAACAAACATGATATTTCTGTTTGTATAGATGACATTTTATGCACTTACCTGAAGAAAAGACTTTGCTTTTCTCCAAAACCATTTGTACTGTGATTTTCTCGGTCCATTGCATGTGATTTCCTCACCACTTTGTCGGGATATGACTGCATGAAACCAGAAATATCTGGGTGGATTTTGGCTAACTCAATCCCAGATATTGCTACATCCTCAGTGTATGTGTATTCCTGATATTATCCACGGACTTATTTTTTTAAATCTTTTTTTTTTCAGGGAACATTTAATTTTGTACCATTGAAACACTAATTGGTTCATCATGGGGACTCCAGCTCTACACATTCTTATTTTCTAGGGAGAAAGCTAGAGGAACTGCGGCAAACAAACATGATATTTCTGTTTGTATCGATGACATTTTATGCACTTGCCTAACGAAAATACTTTGCTTTTCTCCAAAACCATTTTTACTGTTATTTCCTCAGTCCATTGCATACGAATTCCACACCAGTTTGTCCGGATATGACTGGATGAAACCGGAAATATCCGGTTGTGTTTTGCTAACTCAATCCCAAATATTGCTACAGCCTCTGTGTTTGTGTATTCCTGATATTATCCACGTACTTTATTAATTTGAACGTTTTTTTTCAGGGAACATTTATTTTTGTACCGTAGAAACACTAATTAGTTCATCATGGGGACACCAGCTCTACACATTTGTATTTTCTAGGGAGAAAGCTAGAAGACCTGCACAAAAATGCATGTTATTTCTGTTTGTATAGATGACATTTTATGCACTTGCATAACGAAAAGACTTTGCTTTTCTCCAAAACCATTTTTACTCTGATTTACTCGGTCCATTGCATACGAATCCCACACCAGTTTGTCCGGATATGACTGGATGAAGCAAAAAAATATCTTGTTGTGTTTTGGCTAACTCAATCCCAGATATTGCTAAGTCCTCTGTGATTGTGCATTCCTTTTATTATCCACAGACTTTATTGTTTTGAATGTTTTTTATCAGGGAACATTTAATTTTGTACCGTTGAAACGCTAATTGCTTCCACATGGAGACACCAGCTCTACATATTCATATTTTCTAGGGAAAAACCAGAGGAACTGCGGGAAACAAACATGATATTTATGTTTGTATAGATGACATTTTATGCACTTGCATAACGAAAAGACTTTGCTTTTCTCCAAAACCATTTTTACTCTGATTTTTTCGGTCCATTGCATACGAATTCCACACCAGTTTGTCCGGATAGGACTGGATGAAGTAAAAAAATATCTGGTTGTGTTTTGGCTAACTCAATCCCAGATATTGCTAAGTCCTCTGTGATTGTGCATTCCTTTTATTATCCACAGACTTTATTGTTTTGAATGTTTTTTATCAGGGAACATTTAATTTTGTACCGTTGAAACGGTAATTGCTTCCACATGGAGACACCAGCTCTACATAATCATATTTTCTAGGGAAAAACCAGAGGAACTGCGGGAAACAAACATGATATTTCTGTTTGTATAGATGACATTTTATGCACTTGCCTAATGAAAATACTTTGCTTTTCTCCAAAACCATTTTTACTGTGATATTCTTGTTCCGTTGCATACGAATTTCACACCACTTTGTCCGGATATGACTGCATGAAACCAGAAATATCCGGTTGTGTTTTGGCTAATTCAATCCGAAATATTGCTACAGCATCTGTGTTTTTGTTTTCTGGAAATTATCGATGGACTCATTGTTTTGAATGTTTTTTTCAGGGAACATTTATTTGTACTCTTGAAACACTAATTGTTTCATAATGGGAACACCAGCTCTACACATTTGTATTTTCTAGAGAGAAAGCTGGAGGAATTGCGGCAAACAAACATGATATTTCTGTTTCTATAGATGACTTTTCATACAGTTGCCTAACGAAAATACTTTACTTTTCTCAAACACCATTTTTACTGTGATTTTCTCGGTCCATTGCAAACGAATTCCACACCAGTTTCACTGGATATGACTGGATGAAACCAGAAATAACCGTTTTTTTTTTTTTTTTGGCTAACTCAATCCGAAATATTGCTACAGCCTCGGTGTTTGTGTTTTCTGGATATTATCAATGGACTCTATTTTTTTTAATGTTTTTTTTCAGGGAATATTTAATTTTGTACCGTAGAAACACTAATTGGTTCCACACGGAGACACCAGCTCTACACATTTGTATTTTCTAGGGAGAAAGCTAGAGGAACTGCGGCAAACAAACATGATATTTCTGTTTGTGTAGATGACATTTTATACACTTGCCTAACATAAAGACTTTGCTTTTCTCCAAAACCATTTTTACTCAGACTTTCTCGGTCCATTGCATACGAATTCCATAGCAGTTTGTCCGGATATGACTCAATGAAACTGGAAATATCCGGTTTTGTTTTGGCTAACACAATCCCAGATATTGCTACAGCCCCTGTGTTTGTGTTTTCTGGATATTATCAACGGACGTTATTGTTTTGAATGTTTTATATCGGGGAACATTTTATTTTGAGATTGGATACAGTAATTGGTTCCACATGGAGACACCAGCTCTGCACATTTACATTTTCTAGGGAGGAAGCTAGAGGAAGTGCGACAAAGAAACATGATATTTCAGTTTGTATAGATGACATATTATGCACTTGCCTAACGAAAAGACTTTGCTTTTCTCCAAAACCATTTTAATGTGATTTTCTCGGTGCATTGCATACGAATTCCACACCACTTTGTCCAGATATGACTGGATGAAACCGGAAATATCCGGTTGTGTTTTGGCTAACTCAATCCAAAATATTGTAAAAGTTTCTGTGTTTGTGTTTTCTGGATATTATCGATGGACTTTATTGTTTTGAATGTTTTTTTTTTTCAGGGAACATTTAATTTTGTGCTTGGAAACACTAATGGGTTCCACATGCAGACACCAGCTCTACACATTCATACTTTCTAGGGAGAAAGCTAGAGGAACTGCGGGAAACAGACTTCATATTTCTGTTTGTATGGATGACATTTTATGCACTTGCCTAACGAAAAGTCTTTGCTTTTCTCCAAAACCAATTTTACTCTGATTTTCTCGGTGCACTGCATACGAATTCCACACAAGTTTTTCCGGATATGACTGGATGAAACCGGCAATATCCGGTTTTGTTTAGGATAACTCAATCCCAGATATTGCCACAGCCCCTGTGTTTGTGCTTTCTGGATGTTATCAACGGACTTTATTGTTTTTAATGTTTTTTATCGGTTAACATTTAATTTTGAGCTTGGATACAGTAATTGGTTCCACATGGAGACACCAGCTTAACATATTCGTATTTTCTAGGGAAAAAGCTAGAGGAACTGCGGCAAACAAACATGATATTTCTGTTTGTGTAGATGACATTTTATGTACTTACCTAAAGTAAAGGCTTTGCTTTTCTCCAAAACCATTTTTACTGTGATTTTCTCGGTCCACTGCATACGAATTCCACACCAGTTTATCAGGATATGACTAGATGAAACCGGAAATATTCGGTTGAGTTTTGGATAACTGAATCCCAGATATTGCTACAGCCTCTGTGTTTGTGTTTTCTGGATATTATCAACGGACTTTATTGTTTTGAATGTTTTTCATCGGCGAACATTGTAGTTTGAGCTTGGATACAGTAATTAGTTCCACATGGAGACACCAGGTCTACCTATTCCTATTTTCCTGGGAGAACGCTAGAGGAACTGCGGCAAACAAACATGATATTTCTGTTAGTATCGATGATATTTTATCAACTTGCCTAATGAAAAGACTTTGCTTTTCTACAAAACCATTTATACTGTGATTTTCTTGGTCCATTGCATATGAATTCCACACCAGTTTGTCCGGATATCACTGGATGTAACCAGAATTATCCGGTTGTGTTTTGGCTTACTCAATCCGAAATATTGCTACAGCATCTATGTTTGTCTATTCCTGATATTATCCACGGACTTTATTTTTGTGAATATTTTCTTAAGAGAACATTTAATTTTGTGCTTGGAAACACTAATTGTTTCCACATGGAGACACCAGCTTTACACATTCTTATTTTCTAGTGAGAATGCTAGAGAAACTGCGACAAACATGATATTTCAGTTTGTATAGATGACATTTTATGCACTTGCCTAATGAAAAGACTTTGCTTTTCTCCAAAACCAATTGTACTGTGATTTTCTCAGTGCATTGCATACAAATTCCACACCAGTTTGTCCGGATATGACTGGATGAACCCAGAAATATCTGGTTGGGTTTTGGCTAACACAATCCAAAATATTGCTAGAGCCTGTGTGTTTGTGTTTTCTGGAGATTATCAACAGACTTTATTGTTTTGAATGTTTTCATCAGGGAACATTTTATTTTCAGCTTGGATACAGTAATTGGTTGCACATGGAAACACCAGCTCTACATATTCGTATTTTCTAGGGAGAACGCTAGAGGAACTGCGGCAAACAAACCTGATATTTCTGTTTGTTTAGATGACATTTTATGCACTTGCCTAACGTAAAGACTTTACTTTTCTCCAAAACCATTTTTACTCTGATTTTCTCAGTCCATTGCATATGAATTCCACAACATTTTGTCCGGATATGACTGGATGAAACCGGAAATATCCGGTTTTGTTTTGGCTAACTCAATCCCAGATATTGCTACAGCCTCTGTGTTTGTGTTTTCTGGATATTATCAACGTACTTTATTGCTTTGCATGTTTTATATCGGGGAACATTTTTTTTTGAGATTGGATACAGAAATTGGTTCCACATGGAGACACCAGCTCTACACATTTGTATTTTCTAGGGAGAAATCTAGAGGAACTTTGACAAACAAACATGATATTTCTGTTTGTATAGATGACATTTTATGCACTTGCCTAATGAAAAGACTTTGCTTTTCTCCAAAACCGTTTTTACTGTGATTTTCTTGGTCCATTGCATACGAATTCCACACCAGTTTGTCAGGATATGACTGGATGAAACCAGAAATATCCGGTTCTGTTTTGGTTAACTCAATCCAAAATATTGTAAAAGCCTCTGTGTTTGTGTTTTCTGGATATTATCGATGGACTTTATTGTTTTGAATGTTTTTATAATGGAACATTTAATTTTGTACCATAGAAACACTAATTGGTTCAGCATGGGAACACCAGCTCTACACATTTGTATTTTCTAGAGAGAAACCTAGAGGAACTGTGGCAAACAAACATGATATTTCTGTTTGTATTGATGACTTTTTATAAACTTGCCTAACGAAAAGTCTTTGCTTTTCTCCAAAACCATTTTTACTGTGAATATCTTGGTCCATGGCTTATGAATTCCACACCAGTTTACCAGACATGACTGGATGAACCCGGTAATATCCGGTTTTATATTGGCTAACTCAATCCCAGATATTGCTACAGCTCTGTGTTTCTGTATTCCTGATATTATCCACGGACTTTATTCTTTTGAATGTGTTTTATCAGGGAACATTTAATTTTGTACCATAGAAACACTAATTGGTTCCACACGGAGACACCAGCTCTACACATTTGTATTTTCTAGGGAGAAAGCTAGAGGAACTGCGGCAAACAAACATGATATTTCTGTTTGTATAGATGACATTTTATGCACTTGCCTAACCTAAAGACTTTGTTTTTTCAAAAACCATTTTTCTGTGATTTTCTCCGGACACTTCATATGAATTCCACACCAGTTTCTCCGGATATGACTGGATGAACCCGGAAATGTCCGGTTTTGTTTTGCCTAACTCAATCCCAGATATTGCTACAGCCTCTGTGTTTGTGTATTCCTTATATTATCCACAGACTTTATTGGTTTGAATGTTTTTTATCAGGGAACATTTAATTTTATGCTTGGAATCACTAATTGGTTCCACATGGAGACACGACTCTACACATTCGTATTTTCTAGATGGAAAGCTAGAGGAACTGCAACAAACAAACATGATATTTCTGTTTGTATAGATGACATTTTATGCACTTCCCTAACGAAAAGAACTTGCTTTTCTCCAAAACCATATTTACTGTGATTTTTGGTTCATTGCATACGAATTCCACACCACTTTGTCCGGATATGACTGGAGGAAACCATTAATATATGGTTGTGTTTTGGCTAACTCAATCCAAAATATTGTGAAAGCCTCTGTGTTTATGTTTTCTGGATACTATCAACGGACATTATTTTTTTTCTTTTTTTTTGCTTTTATTTAATGAATATAAATTTCCAGTGTACAGTTTATGGATTACAATGGCTTCCCCCTCCCATAACTTCCCTCCCACCCGCAACCCTCCCCTCTCCCACTCCCTCTCCCCTTTCATTTGCATCAAGATTCATTTTCAATTCTCTTTATATACAGAAGATCAATTTAGTATATATGAAATAAAGATTTCAACACCTTGCACCCACATAGAAACACAAAGTGAAACATACTGTTTGAGTACTAGTTATAGCATTAAATCACAATGGACAGCACATTAAGGACAGAGATCCCACATGAGGAGCAAGTGCACAGTGGCTCCTGTTGTTGACCTAACAAATTGACACTCTAGTTTATGGTGCCAGTAACCATCCTAGGCTGTCATCATGAGTTGCCAAGGCTATGGAAGCCTTCCAAGTTTACCGACTGTGATCATATTTAGACAAGGTCATAAAAGACAGAGTGAGGATAGTAACCAATGATCCTAAGAGTGGCCTTAACCAGGTCTGAACAATTATACAGCATTAAGTGGGGAAGAGGACCATCAGTACACACAGGTTGGGAGTAGAGCCATTGGTGGTAGAGTAGAGGTTATGATTACAAAGGAATGAGGCCCAAGTGCACTAGACAGGGCCTAGAACAAAGGACAGAGTCATTATTAGAGGAGCTAAGAAAGGTGCTGTCTAAGCTACAAGTAATTTTTCTGATTGAGAGGCAAATAGAACCTGATAGAAGGGGCTTGATAATAATCTGGTGGGCTTTGGGCCTTGTAAATTCAGAGGCCCAGACCTATCTATCTCTTCACATGGGGTACATCCTAAGGGAGGTGTGAACCTCCTAGGGGAAGGCACTCTGTTGACTTTCATTACTTGGCTGGCCTGGGAGGAGAGCTGGCCAGGTAAAGGCAGGGGGCATCTCTAACTAGAAATTTACAGTTCTGCCTGCAATGTTGCTGACCCTACTTGACCATCCCCTCAGCTGCAGTGGTCACTTTGGAAGTTGGGCTGAGTGAAGGGCTTTTCAGCTTAGAGCCAATAAGATCTGTGGCTCTGACCTGGGCATCCTTCGACTCCAGGGCAGGTCCATTTCCAGTGATCCAACTCTTGGCAGAGCTACCAGGGCTCTTCACAAGCTGACTTCTGCTGAAGCCCAGGCTTACCACCTTGAAAGCCACTGCAGTGGACTGGCCGGTTGGGTCTCCTTGAGGGCAGATCACTGTACAGATCAGCCATTAATAGGCCTGCCACCCATTGCTTCTGATGCCTAGCTTTCTTTTCCTCCTGGTTTGTGTTAAAGCAGACCAGAGGATACAAGTCATGGGAGTGCCCAAGTCCCATCTCTAATCTTCGGTGGCCTGAACTACAAGTCTATAGTCACAGGCATGTTCTGTAGTAGTTTTTCTAAGGTAGACAATGCCCATGAGGAAAATTATATTCTCACTTTAAAACTTTCTTTTCCTTTGGTCTGAAAGGGAGTTTTTTTCTACTTACTGTATACTTCGCTGATGGTAAAGTGAATCTACTATGAGATTATTATTTAAGTTCTTATTTTGGCTATGCTATTACAGAAAAATGTTAGCCATCTCTTTTATAAGGTCTAAAGATTAAATTGTGCATCCTACAGATTCCTTTATAATAGAATTAGTTTCCTACCTTGAAGAGAATAGAGAAATGAAAGAACAAGTTGGCTCATCGAAGAGTTTGGCAAAGTAGCAGGATATAAAATCAATCCACAAAAATCAACAGCCTTTGTATACACAAGCAATGCCACGGCTGAGGAAGAACTTCTAAAATCAATGCCATTCACAATAGCTACAAAAACATTCAAATACCTTGGAATAAACTTAACCAAAGACGTTGAAGATCTCTACGATGAAAACTACAAAACCTTACAGAAAGAAATAGAAGAGGATACCAAAAAATGGAGAAATCTTCCATGCTCATGGATTGGAAGAATCAATATCATCAAAATGTCTATTCTCCCAAAAGCAATTTATACATTCAATGCAATACCCATCAAGATCCCGAAGACCTTCTTCTCAGATTTGGAAAAAATGATGCTGAAATTCATATGGAGACACAGAAGACCTCGAATAGCCAAAGCAATCCTGTACAACAAAAACAAAGCCGGAGGCATCACAATACCTGATTTTAGGACATACTACAGGGCAGTTGTTATCAAAACAGCATGGTACTGGTACAGAAACAGATGGATAGACCAATGGAACAGAATAGAAACACCAGAAATCAATCCAAACATCTACAGCCAACTTATATTTGACCAAAGATCCAAATCTAATCCCTGGAATAAGGACAGTCTATTCAATAAATGGTGCTGGGAAAATTGGATTTCCACGCGCAGAAGCTTGAAGCAAGACCCATACCTATCACCTTACACAAAAATTCACTCAACATGGATTAAAGACTTAAATCTATGACCCGAAACCATCAAATTATTAGAGAGCATTGGAGAAACCCTGCAAGATATAGGCACAGGCAAAGACTTCCTGGAAAATACTCCAACAGCACAGGCAGTCAAAACCAAAATTAACATTTGGGACTGCATCAAATTGAGAAGTTTCTGTACTTCAAAAGAAACAGTCAGGAAAGTGAAGAGGCAACCAACAGAATGGGAAAAAATATTCGCAAACTATACTACAGATAAAGGATTGATAACCAGAATCTACAAAGAAATCAAGAAAATCCACAACAACAAAACAAACAAGCACTTAAGAAATGGGCCAAGGACCTCAATAGACATTTTTCGAAAGAGGAAATCCAAATGGCCAACAGACACATGAAAAAATGTTCAAGATCACTAGCAATCAGAGAAATGCAAATCAAAACCACAATGAGGTTCCATCTCACCCCGGTTAGAATGGCTCACATTCAGAAATCTACCAACAACAGATGCTGGAGAGGATGTGGGGAAAAAGGGACACTAACCCACTGTTGGTGGGAATGCAAACTGGTTAAGCCACTATGGAAGTCTGTCTGGAGATTCCTCAGAAACCTGAACATAACCCTACCATACAACCCAGCCATCCCACTCCTTGGAATTTACCCAAAGGAAATTAATTTGGCAAATAAAAAAGCCATCTGCACATTAATGTTTATTGCAGCTCAATTCACAATAGCTAAGACCTGGAACCAACCCAAATGCCCATCAACAGTAGACTGGATAAAGAAATTATGGGACATGTACTCCATAGAATACTATACAGCAGTAAGAAACAACGAAACCCAGTCATTTGCAACAAGATGGAGCAATCTGGAAAACATCATGCTGAGTGAATTAAGCCAGTCCCAAAGAGAAAAATATCATTTGTTTTCCCTGATCGGTGACAACTGAGTGCCAAAGGGGAAACCTGTTAAGTGAAATGGACACTATAAGCAACAATGAACTGATCAGCTCCTGTCCTGACTTTAGATGTACAATGTAATACTTTATCCTTTTTAGTATTTGTTGTTGTTGTTGTGGTTCTAGTACTATTGGTTGAACTCAGTAATTAACACACAATTATTCTTAGGTGTTTAAATTTTAACTGAAAAGTGATCCCTGTTAAATCTAAGAGTGGAAAAAGAGAGGGAGGAGATGAAGAGCTATGGGTTATTTAACTATGTGCTTATTTTCAAAGACTTGAATAATCACCTTGTAACAATGATCAGATTTAGTCTATGTTATGTCATGATTTTAAGGAATCTTATTTCAACCAGATATTTTGGATTTTGATATTGGTCTATTATGCTATGTTATATGTGCGTACATATTGTATGTCCACATGGGGAAATTTTATTAAGAGTTTTATTTTAAATGGCTTATAGATAAGATTGTCCATAAATTTAAGCTGCTAAAATCAATCAAAGATACATTTTAATTTGTATGACCTGAATCTGTGTATCATATGTTTTAAACTTGTTGGTAGAAAGAAACTAAAAACATTTTATATGGTTGTGCTTAAGTTTACTGGTTAAACAAACTACACCATGTTAGATATTTAAGAGGTGTTTTCAAATACATGATTCTTAAAATTTATAGAAGGCATTGGACCTTCCGGTACATGTTTTATTAAGTTGTTATCTAATGGTTGAAACGATTTGCTAAGTATTCATGTAATATTGCTATTGTCAGCAAGTGATCTAGGACTTGCTCCCTCATTTCTCTATTCTAAGCCCAACTTGTTCTTTCACTTCTCTATTCTCTTCAAGGTAGGGAACTAATTCTATTATGAAGGAATCTGTAGGACCCACAATTTAATCTTTAGACCTTATAAAAGAGATGGCTAACATTTTTCTGTAATAGCATAGCCAAAATAAGAACTTAACTAATAATCTCATAGCTAGATTCACATCACCATCAGCGAAGTATACAGTAAGTAAAAAAAAAAAAAAAACTCCCTTTCAGACCAAAGGGAAAGAAAGTTTTAAAGTGAGAATATAATTTTCCTCATGGGCATTGTCTACCTTAGAAAAACTACTACAGAACATGCCTGTGACTATAGACTTGTAGTTCAGGCCACCAAAGATTAGAGATGGGACACGGGCACTCCCTTGACTTGCATCGTCTGGTCTGCTTTAACACAAACCAGGAGGAAAAGAAAGCTAGGCATCAGAAGCAATGGGTGGCAGGCCTATTAATGGCTGATCTGTACAGTGATCTGCCCTCAAGGAGACCCAACCGGCCAGTCCACTGCAGTGGCTTTCAAGGTGGTAAGCCTGGGCTTCAGCAGAAGTCAGCTTGTGAAGAGCCCTGGCAGCTCTGCCAAGAGTTGGATCACCGGAAATGGACCTGCCCTGGAATCGAAGGATGCCCAGGTCAGAGCCACAGATCTTATTGGCTCCAAGCTGAAAAGCCCTTCACTCAGCCCAACTTCCAAAGTGACCACTGCAGCTGAGGGGATGGTCAAGTAGGGTCAGCAACATTGCAGGCAGAACTGTAAATTTCTTGTTAGAGATGCCCCCTGCCTTTACCTGGCCAGCTCTCCTCCCAGGCCAGCCAAGTAATGAAAGACAACAGAGTGCCTTCCCCTAGGATGTTCACACCTCCCTTAGGAAATACCCCATGTGAAGAGATAGATAGGTCTGGGCCTCTTAACTTACAAGGCCTAAAGCCCAACAGATTATTATCAAGCCCCTTTTATCAGGATCTATTTGCCTATCAATCAGAAAAAATTACTTGTAGCTTAGACAGCACCTTTCTTAGCTCCTCTAATAGTGACTCTGTCCTTTGTTCTAGGCCCTGTCTAGTGCACTTGGGCCTCATTCCTTTGTAATCATAACCTCTACTCTACCACCAATGGCTCTACTCCCAACCTGTGTGTACTGATGGTCCTCTTCCCCACTTAATGCTGTATAATTGTTCAGACCTGGTTAAGGCCACTCTTAGGATCATTGGTTACTATCCTCAACCTGTCTTTTATGACCTTGTCTAAATATGATCAGAGTCGGGGAACTTGGAAGGCTTCCATAGCCTTGGCAACTCATGATGACAGCCTAGGATGGTTACTGGCGCCATAAACTAGAGTGTCAATTTGTTGGGTCAACAACAGGAGCCACTGTGCGCTTGCTCCTGATGTGGGATCTCTGTCCTTAATGTACTGTACATTTTGATTTAATGCTATAACTAGTACTCAAACAGTATGTTTCACTTTGTGTTTCTATGTGGGTGCAAACTGTTGAAGTATTTATACTAAATTGATCTTCTGTATATAAATAGAATTGAAAATGAATCTTGATGTGAATGGAAAGGGAGAGGGAGCTGGAGAGGGGAGGGTTGCGGGTGGGAGGGAAATTATGGGAAGGGGAAGCCATTGTAATCCATAAGCTGTATACTGGAAATTTATATTCATTAAATAAAAGTTTAAAAAAAAAGTTGGGCTTAGAACAGAGAAATGAGGGAGCAAGTCCTAGATCGCTTGCTGACAATAGTAATATTACATGAATACTTAGGAAACCGTTTCAACCATTAGATAACAACTTAAAAAAACATTTACCAGAGGGTCCAATGCATTCTATAAATTTTAAGATTCATTTATTTGAAAACACCTCTTAAATATCTAACATGGTGTAGTTTGTTTAGCCAGTAAACTTAAGCACAACCATCTAAAATGTTTTTAGTTTCTTTCTACCAACAAGTATAAAACATATGATACAGAGATTCAGCTCACACCAATTAAAATGTATCCTTGATTGATTTTAGCAGCTTAAATTTATGGACAATCTTATCTATAAGCCATTTAAAATAAAACTCTAATAAATTTCCCCATGTGGACATACAATATGTATGCACATATAACATAGCATAATAGACCAGTATAGCAATTTTAATAATAACTTTTAAAATCTTTAACTCTTTTTCTAGATTGCCAATGGATTTGAATTGCTTATTGTTTTTAGTAACCTCAGTTAATCATACTTTCTCTCAGTTGGTACTGTTAATACATTATTGGCTTCATCTGTTTACAGAGCCATCCCAAAGTACTGAATACAATAAAAGTGGCTGGAAAACGTCCATAGGAACCTATAGGAGGACAGCTAAACACAGAACCTACAACGCTTTAGTTTTATGAGCAGCACATCATATATAACTATGGATGACAAAAGACTTTATGTCTCCATGTTTAAAATTATAAACTCAACAACCAACAAGAGGCACTTGCTTACTTCACAGTATTTTTGACAGCACCTGTAGGATTTTACAAGCATTTAACCCTTTAGGCCTCTGGGGCTTTCTCATTAAGATAACTATCATGTCTAGTAACACAAGATCATTAGACTTTTTAATTCTCAAACATTTATATTAATAGCATTTTCCATTATAGAAACTTAAAGTCTGGTACCACATCACATCCTGACAGTCCTTCTAATATAATCCAAATAGACTGATTAGTTGGTGTCTCTATAAGATGAGAGACATAGGTCCTTTGATTTTTTCAGTTGGGCCCAAACTTGAAAAACCAAAATCCAGGATTTACTGGAAATTTTAGAGACCAGATTGTTTGAAACTTTGATTTTTTGAATGCCTGTCAAGAATGCCAAGAAGGCGCAAAATCCAAAATATCTGGTTGAAATAAGATTCCTTAAAATCATGACATAACATAGACCAAATTTGATCATTGTTACAAGGTGACTATTCAAATCTTTGAAAATAAGCACATATTTAAATAACCCATAGCTCTTAATAAAAATTCAGCTGTTTTTGAACAGTTAGAAGTGAACAGACATCAAGAGCACATAATAGATTACTTTAACACATTGCTTTAACAGAGCATCAGAGTTTAATTCTATGTCAAAGAGAAATTGAGCTTCCTGTGATCTTTTGCTGTGAGGTTACCTTCCTTTACCTTCTTTCATATTGGTGACCGTGTTTCTGTGTTTCTGTGTGTAACACATCTTTAAGCATCTTTTGCAGGGCAGGATGAGTGGCAACAAATTCTTTCAGTTTCTGTTTGCTAGCTTTGCAGGATATAGTATTCTGGGCTGGCAGTTTTTCTCTCTTAATACCTGGGCTATGTCTCGCCATTCCCTTCTAGCTTGTAGGGTTTCTGATGAGAAGTCTGCTGTGAGTCTAATTGGAGATCCTCTAAGAATAATCTGACGTTTCTCTCTTGCACATTTTAGGATCTTTTCTTTATGTTTCACTGTGGTGAGTTTGATTACAACATGTCGTGGTGAGGATCTCTTTTGGTCATGTTTATTAGGGGTTCTATAAGCTTCCTGTACTAAGATGCCTCTGTCCTTCTCCAAACCTGGGAAATTTTCTGCTAGTATCTCACTGAAAATGCCTTCTAATCCTTTCTCCCTCTCCATGCCTTCAGGAACTCCTAGAACCCGAATGTTGGGTTTTTTAATAGTATCCTGTAGATTCCTAACCATATTATTTAGATTTCTGATTTCTTCTTCTTTTCTTTGGTTTGCCTGTTTCCTTTCCTGTTCTCCGTCTTCTAAGTCTGATATTCTTTCTTCTGCTTCGCCCATTCTGTTTTTAAGGCTCTCTAATGTGTTTGTCATTTGATCTATTGAATTCTTCATTTCATTATGATTTCTCGTCACTATCACAGTTTCTTGTTCCACTAGTTGTTTCATTTCATTTTGATTCCTCCTTAATATTTCATTTTCACGAGAGAGATTTTCTATCTTGTCCATTAAGGATTTCTGTAGTTCAAGAATTTGTTTTTGAGAACTTCTTAATGTTCTTATCAATTTTTTGAGATCCGCTTCTTGCATTTCTTCGATCTCAAGATCTTCATAATCTTGAATTGGGGTGTCTTTTTCATTTGGGGGCATCATAGTGTCTTCCTTGTTCTTGTTAGCTTGGTTTTTGTGTTTGTTGTTTGGCATGTTGGAGATATTTGGTTTCTTCACTGTGGTGTTTTTTCTTGTTACACTATGGCTCTATATTAAGTGGACTGTCTGCTTTCAGTGGAGTCTTAGAGGCTTGAGATGAGTGTGGATTGAGAGCTGTGTTTGGCTCCTCAGGCTTGAGGGTGTGTCAAAGATGACACTCCCAGGTTAGATGTGGTAAATGTCTCTTTCTTTTTTTTTGATTCAAAAGGGAAGTAATTCTGCACAGCTGAACGTAATTGGAGGTAGTTAGCAGGCAAATGATAAACCCACAGGAGCCAGAGATCGGAAGCTCTTTCCCAAGGACCACACAGGAAATCTGTGCTGCCCTCAGTGTGGGCTCCAATTCTCCTGCAGTCTCCCACTGGGTTGCCAAGTTAGATCCTAATCTCCTGTTATTTCACCCCACCCCACAGAGTCAGGTGTTTCTGCTAGGCTCAGGGCCGGTGCAGACCTGAGGTCGCCCTGCTTATGACGTATGTCCAAAATGGCGCCTGCTCTGTCTTGCTTACCTTTGAGAGGTGAGCGGAGAGAGAGAAACTTGTTTTAGTATCAGTCACTTTTTAAAATTTTTTTCCTCTCTCTCTTCTAGTTAGCCTGGTGAATTTTTCCCCACAGAGTTTCAAGCCTCGTTCCCTCTATCCTCCTCTTTCCACTTGCCAGCTGGTGTCTCGGGCTATTGAGGTTCTGCTCACCTCACGTCGCAGCTCTGCTGTGTTGAGTCTGCCGCTGGAGTCCCGAACTTGGGCTCCCATGCTCTCCACGCAGGTACACTGTGAATCACTAGTTCCGGAACTGTTTCCTCTGCTGCTTCATCCCCTACTCTTCCTTGACCCTGCAGTATCTCCACTTATATTAAACTGTCTCTCCCCCGGACTAATAGTGTGCTCCCTGCCTATTCCGCCATCTTGCCGCTCTCCTAATTTCCTATCCGGACTTTATTCTTTAGAATGTTTTTTATCGGGGAACACTTTATTTTGAGCTTGGATACAGTAATTGGTTCCACATGGAGACACCAGCTGAACATATTTGTATTTTCTAGGGAGAAAGTTAGAGGAACTGCGGCAAACAAACATGATATTTCTGTTTGTATAGATGACATTTTATGCACTTACCTAACATAAAGACTTTGCTTTTCTCCAGAACCATTTTTACTGTGATTTTCTCGGTCCATTGCATACGAATTCCACACCAGTTTGTCCGGATATGACTGGATGAAACCGGATATATCTGGTTTTCTTTTGGCTATCTCAATCCCAGATATTGCTACAGACTCGGTGTTTATTTTTCTGTATACTATGAATGGACATTATTGTTTTGAATGCTTTTTATCGAGGAACATTTTATTTTGAGTTTGGAAACAGTATTTGGTTCCACATGGAGACACCAGCTCTACATATTCATATTTTCTAGGGAGAAAGATAGAGGAACTGCGGCAAACAAACATGCAATTTCTGTTTGTATAGATGACATTTTATGCACTTGACTAACGAAAAGACTTTCCTTTTCTCCAAAATCATTTGTACTGTGATTTTTCGGTCCATTGCATACGAATTCCACACCAGTTTCTCCGGATATGACTGGATGAAACCAGAAATATCTGTTTGCGTTTTGGCTAACTCAATACGAAATATTGCTACAGCCTCTGGTTTGTGTATTCCTGATATTATCCACAGACGTTATTGTTTTGAAAGTTTTTTTTTCAGGGAACATTTAATTTTGTGCTTGCAATCACTAATTGGTTCCACATGGGACACCAGCTCTACATATTCGTATTTTCTAGGGAGAAAACTAGAGGAACTGCGGCAAACAAACATGATATTTCTGTTTGTATAGATGACATTTTATGCACTTGCCTAACGAAAATACTTTGCTTTTCTCCAAAACCATTTGTACTGTGATTTTCTTGGACCATTGCATACGAATTCCACACGACTTTGTCAGGATATGACTGGATGAAACCATAAGTATCCGGTTGTGTTTTGGCAAACTCAATCCGAAATATTGTGAAAGGCTTTGTGCTGTGTTTTCTGGATATTATCGATGGACTTTATTGTTTTGAATGTTTTTATCAGGGAACATTTAATTTTGTGCTTGGAAACACTAATTGGTTCCACATGGGGACACCAGCTCTACACATTCGTATTTTCTAGGGAGAAAGCTAGAGGAACTGCGGCAAACAAACGTGACATTTCTGTTTGTAAAGATGACATTTTATGCACTTGCCTAACGAGAAGACTTTGCTTTTCTCCAAAACCAATTTTACTGTTATTTTCTCGGTTCATTGCATACAAATTCCACTCCAGTTTGTCGGGATATGACTGGATGAAACCAGAAATATCCCGTTTTGTTGTGGCTAACTCAATCCCAGATATTGCTACAGCCTCTGTGTTTGTGTTTTCTGGACCTTATCAACGGACTTTATTGTTTTGAATATTTTTTATCAGGGAACATTTAATTTTGTTCTTGGAACAACAATTGGTTTCACATGCAGACACCAGCTCCACATATTTGTATTTTCTAGGCAAAAGCTAGAGGAACTGCGGCAAACATACATGATATTTCTCTTTGTATACATGACATTTTATGCACGTGCCTAACGAAAAGACTTTGCTTTTCTCCAAAACCATTTTTACTCTGGTTTTGTCGGTGTATTGCATACGATTTCGAGACCATGTTGTCCGGATATGACTGGATGAACCCAGAAATATCCGGTTGTGTTTTGGCTAACTGAATCCCAGATATTGCGACAGCCTCTGTGTTTTTGTTTTCAAGATATTATCGATGGACTTTATTGTTTTGAATGTTTTTATCAGGGAACATTTAATTTTGTACCGTAGAAACACTAATTGGTTCCACATGGGACACCAGCTCTACACATTCGTATTTTCTAGGGAGAAAGCTAGAGGAACTGCAGGAAACAAACATGATATTTCTGTTTGTATACATGACATTTTATAGACTTGCCTAACGAAAAGACTTTCCTTTTCTCCAAAACCATTTTTGCTCTGATTTTCTCGGTGCATTGTATCCGAATTCCACACTAGTTGGTCCGGATATGACTGGATGAAACCAGAAATATCCGGTTGTGTTTTGGCTAACTCAATCCCAGATATGGCTACAGCCTCTGTGTTTGTGTATTCATGATATTAACCACGGACTTTGCCGTGTTGAATGTTTTTTATCAGGTAACATTTGATTTTGTTCTTGGAACACTAATTTGTTCCACATGGATACACTAGCTCTACATATTTGAATTTTCTAGGCAGAAAGCTAGAGGAACTGTGACAAACAAACATGACATTTCTGTTTGTATAGATGACATTTTATGCACTTGCCTAACGAGAAGACTTTGCTTTTCTCCAAAACCACTTTTACTGGGATTTTCTCGGTCCATTGCATAGGAATTCCATACCACTTTGTCTGGATATGACTGGATCAAACCGGAAATGTCCGGTTTTCTTTTGGCTAACTCAATCACAGATATGGCTACAGCCTCTGTGTTTGTGTATTCATGATATTAACAACGGACTTTGCCTTGTTGAATGTTTTTTATCAGGTAACATTTGCTTTTGTTCTTGGAACACTAATTTGTTCCACATGGATACACTATCTACATATTTGAATTTTCTAGGCAGAAAGCTAGAGGACCTGTGACAAACAAACATGACATTTCTGTTTGTATAGATGACATTTTATGCACTTGTCTAACGAGAAGACTTTGCTTTTCTCCAAAACCATTTTTACTGGGATTTTCTCGGTCCATTGCATAGGAATTCCACACCACTTTGTCTGGATATGACTGGATCAAACCGGAAATGTCCGGTTTTGTTTTGGCTAACTCAATCCCAGATATTGCTACAGCCTCTGTGTTTGTGTTTTTGGGTATTATCAACTGACTTTATTGTTTTGAAAATTTTTTATCAGGAAACATTTAATTTTGAGCTTAGATACACTAATTGGTTCCACGTGGAGACACCGGCTCTACATATTTTTATTTTCCAGGGAGAAAGCTAGAGTAACTTCGGCAAACAAACATGATATTTCTGTTTGTATCGATGACATTTTATGCACTTGCCTAACGAAGAGACTGTGCTTTTCCCCAAAACCATTTGTACTGTGATTTTCACAGTCCATTGCCTACGAATTCCACACCATTTTGTCCGGATATGACTGGATGAAACCGGAAATATCTGTTTTTGTTTTTGCTAACTCAATCCCAGGTTAGCTACAGACACTGTGTTTGTTTATTTCTGATATTATCCACGGACATTATTGCTTTTAATTTTTTAATCAGGGAAAATTTAATTTTGTACCGTTGAAACACTAACTGTTTTCACATAGAGACACCATCTCTACACATTCGTATTCTCTAGGAAGAAAGCTAGAGGAATTACGGCAAACAAACATGATATTTCTGTTTGCATTGATGACATTGTATGCACATGCCTAATGAAAAGACTTTGCTTTTCTCCAAAACCATTTTTACTGTGATTTTCTCCATCCACTGCATACGAATTCCACACTAGTTTGACCGGATATGACTGGATGAAAGCAAAAATATCAGATTTTGTTGTGGCTAACTCAATCCCAGTTATTGCTACAGCCTCTGTGTTTGTGTTTTCGGGATATTATCAACGGATTTTATTGTTTTCAATGTTTTTTTAACGGGGAACATTTAATTTTGAGCTTGGATACACTAATTGGTTCCACATGGAGACACCAGCTCTACATATTTGTATTTTCCAGGGAGAAAGCTAGAGTAAGTTCGGCAAACAAACATGATATTTCTGTTTGTATCGATGACATTTTTTGCACGTGTCTATCGAAAAGTCTTTCCTTTTCTCCAAAAGCATTTTTATTTTGATTTTATGGGTCCATTGCATACGAATTCCACACCAGTTTGTCCGGATATGACTGGATGAAACCAGAAATATCCGGTTGTTTTGGCTAACTCAATCCGACATGTTGTGAAAGCCTCTATGTTTGTGTTTTCTAGATATTATCGATAGAGTTTATTGTGTTGAATGTTTTTATGAGCGAACATTTAATATTTTACCGCTGAAACACTAATTAGTTCATCATGGGGACACCAGCTCTACACATTCGTATTTTCTAGGCTGAAAGATAGAAGAACTGCGGCAAAAAAACACGATATTTCTGTTTGTATAAATGACATTTTATGCACTTGCCTAACGAAAAGACTTTGCTATTCTACAAAACCATTTGTACTGTGATTTTCTCGGTCCCTTACATACGAATTCCACACCAGCTTGACCAGATATGCCTGGATGAAACCAGAAATATCCGGTTTTCTTATGCCTAACTCAATCCAACATATTGCTACAGCCTCTGTGTTTGTGTATTCCTGATATTACCCACAGACTTTATTGTTTTGAATGTTTTTTGTCAGGGAACACTTTATTTTGAGTTTGGATACTGCAATTGTTTCCACATGGAGACATCAGCTTTACATATTCGTATTTTCTAGGGAGAAAGCTAGAGGAACTGTAGCAAACAACCATGATATTTCTGTTTATATAGATGATATTTTATGCACTTGCCTAACGAAAAGACTTTGCTTTTCTCCAAAGCCATTTTTACTGTAATTTTCTCGCTCCATTGCATACGAATTCCACACCAGTTTACCGTATCTGATTGGATGAAACCAGAAATATCCAGTTTTGTTTTGGGTAACTCAATCCCAGATATTGCTTCAGCCTCTGTGTTTTTTTTTCTTTTCTGGATACTATCAATGTACTTTATTGTTTTGAATGTTTTATATCAGGGAAAATGTTATTTTGAGCTTGGAGACACTAATGGGTCCACGTGGAGAAACCAGCTCTACACATTCCTATTTTCCAGGAGGAAAGCTAGAAAAACTAAGGCTAACAAACATGATATTTCTGTTTGTATCGATGACATTTTATGCACTTGCCTAACGAAAAGACTTTGCTTTTCTCCAAAACCATTTTTACTCTGATTTTCTCGGTCCATTGCATACGAATTCTAAACCACTTTGTCCGGATATGACTGGATGAAACCGGAAATATCTGTTTTTGTTTTTGCTAACTCAATCCCCGGTTTGCTACAGCCACTGTGTTTGTTTATTTCTGATATTATCCACGGACTTTATTGCTTTTAATTTTTTTTTATCAGGGAACATTTAATTTTGTACCATTGAAACACTAACTGTTTTCACATGGAGACACCAGCTCTACACATTCGTATTTTCTAGGGAGAAATCTAGAGGAATTACAACAAAGAAACATCATATTTCCGTTTGTATCGATGACATTGTATGCACTTGCCTAACGAAAAGACTTTGCTTTTCTCCAAAACCATTTTTACTGTGATTTTCTCCATCCACTGCATATGAAATCCACACTAGTTTGACAGGATATGACTGGATGAAAGCAAAAATATCCGGTTTTCTTATGGCTAACTCAATCCCAGATATTGCTACAGCCTCTGTGTTTGTGTTTTCGGGATATTATCAACGGATTTTATTGTTTTCAATGGTTTTTTTTATCGGGGAACATTTAATTTTGAGCTTGGATACACTAATTGGTTCCACATGGAGACACCAGCTCTACATATTTGTATTTTCCAGGGAGAAAGCTAGAGTAACTTCGGCAAACAAACATGATATTTCTGTTTGTATAGATGACATTTTATGCACTTGCCTGATGAAAACTCTTTACTTTTCTCCAAAACCATTTTTACTGTGATTTTCTTGGACCATTGCATAGGAATTCCAAACCAGTTTGTCCGGATATGACTGCATGAAACCAGAATTATCCGGTTGTGTTTTTGCTAACTCAATCCGAAATATTGTGAAAGCCTCTGTGTTTGTGTTTTCTGGATATTATCGATGCACTATATTGCTTTGAATGTTTTTATCAGGGAACATTTTATTTTGAGTTTGGAAACACTAATTGTTTCCAGATGTAGACACCAGCTCCACACATTCCTATTTTCTACGGAAAAGCTAGAGGAATTGCAGCAAACAAACATGATATTTCTGTTTTTATAGATGAGAATTTATGCTCTTTCCTAATGAAAAGATTTTGCTTTTCTCCAAAACCATTTTTAATGTGGTTTTCTCGGTCGATTGCATAGGAATTCCACACCACTTTGTCCGGATATGACTGGATGAAACCAGAAATATCCGGTTGTGTTTTGGGTAATTGAATCCCAGATATTGCTATGTGTATTCCTGATATTATACATGGAGTTTATTGTTTTGAATGATTTTAACAGGGAAGATTAATTTTGTGCTTGGACACACTAATTGCTTCCAAATGGAGACACCAGACTACACATTCCTATTTTTTTGGGAGAAAGCTAGAGGAACTGTGGCAAACAAACATGATATTTCTGTTTGTATACATGACATTTTATGCACTTTCCTAATGAAAAGACTTTGTTTTTATCCAAAACCATTTTTACTGTGATTTTCTTGGTTCATTGCATACGAATTCCACACAAGTTTGTCCGGATATAACGGGATGAAACTGGAATTATCCGGTTTTGTTTTGGCTAAGTCAATCCCAGATATTGCTACATCCTCTGTGTTTGTGTATTCCTAATATTATCCATGGAATTTATTTTTTTGTATGTTTTTTTTCAGGGAACACTTAATTTTGTGCTTGGAAACACTAATTGGTTCCACATGGAGACACCAGCTCTACATATTCGTATTTTCAAGGGAGAAAGCTAGAGGAACTGCGGCAAACAAGCATGATATTTCTGTTTGTATAGATGATATTTTATGCAGTTGCCTAACGAAAAGACTTTGATTTCTCCACAAACATTTTTACAGTTATTTTCTTGGTCCATTGCATACGAATTCAATACGAGTTTGTCCGGATAAGACTGGATGAAACCGGAAATATCCAGTTTTGTTTTGGCTACCTCAATCCATGTTATTTTTACCGTCTCTGTGTTTCTGTATTCCTGATATTATCCACAGGCTTTATTGTTTTGTATGTTATTTATCAGGGAACATTTAATTTTGTGCTGCGAAACACTAATTGTTTCCACAAGGAGACACCAGCTCTACACATTCGTATTTTCTAGGGAGAAAGCTAGAGGAACTGCAGAAAACAAACATGATATTTCTGGTTTTATATATGACATTTTACACACTTGCATAACGAAAAGACTTTGCTTTTCTCCAAAACCGTTTTTACTGTGATTTTCTCAGTGCATTGAATACGAATTCCACACCACTTTGCCCGGATATGACTGGATGAAACCAGAAATATCCTGTTGTGTTTGGGCTAACTCAATCTGAAACATTGCTACAGCCTATGTGTTTGTGTTTTCTGGATATTATCCACAGACTTTATTCTTCTGAAAGTTTTTTTATCAGGGAATATTTTATTTTTTGCTTTGAATCACTAATTCTTCCACATGGAGACACCCGCACTACACATTCTTATTTTCTAGGGAGAAAGCTAGAGGAACTGTGGCAAACAAACATGATATTTCTGTTAGTCTAGATGACATTTTATGCACTTGCCTAACGAAAAGACTTTGCTTTTCTCGAAAACCATTTTTACTGTGATTTTCTTGGTCCATTGCATAGGAATTCCAAACCAGTTTGTCCGGATATGACTGCATGAAGCCAGAAATATCCGGTTGCGTTTTTGCTAATTCAATCCGAAATGTTGTGAAAGCCTTTGTATTTGTGTTTTTTTGATATTATCGATGGACTTTATTGTTTTGAATGTTATCATCAAGGAACATTTAATTTTGTACCATAGAAACACTAAATGGTTCATCATGGAGACGCCAGCTCTACACATTCGTATTTTCTAGGGAGAAAGCTAGAGGAACTGCGGTAAAGAGCATGATATTTCTGTTTGTATAGATGACATTTTATGCACTTGCCTAACGAAAAGACTTTGCTTTTCTCCAAAACCATTTTTACTTTGATTTTCTCGGTCCATTGCATACGAATTCCACAGGAGTTTGTCCGGAAAAAACTGGATGCAAAAGGAAATATCAGTTTCTGCTTTGGCTAATTCAATCCCAGATATTTCTACCGCCTCTGTGTATGTGTATTCCTGACATTATACTCGGAGTTTATTGTTTTAAATGATTTTATCAGGGAAGATTAAATTTTGTGCTTGGAAACACTAATTGTTTCCACATGGAGACACCAGCTCTACATATTCGTATTTTCTAGGGAGTAAGCTAGAGGAACTACGGCAAACAAACATGATATTTCTCTATGTATAGATGACATTTAATGCACTTGCCTAACGAAAAGACTTTGCTTTTCTCGAAAACCATTTTTACTGTGATTTTCTTGGTCCATTGCATAGGAATTCCAAACCAGTTTGTCCGGATATGACTGCATGAAGCCAGAAATATCCGGTTGTGTTTTGGCTATCTCAATCCGGAATACTGTGAAAGCCTCTGTGTTTGTGTTTTTTTGATATTATCGATGGACTTTATTGTTTTGAATGTTATCATCAAGGAACATTTAATTTTGTACCATAGAAACACTAAATGGTTCATCATGGAGACGCCAGCTCTACACATTCGTATTTTCTAGGGAGAAAGCTAGAGGAACTGCGGTAAAGAGCATGATATTTCTGTTTGTATAGATGACATTTTATGCACTTGCCTAACGAAAAGACTTTGCTTTTCTCCAAAACCATTTTATTGTGATTTTCTCGGTCCATTGCATACGAATTCCACACCACGTTGTCCGGATATAACTGGATGAAACCGGGAATATCCGGTTGTGGTTTGGCTAACTCAATCCCAGATATTGCTACAGCCTCTGTATTTGTGTATTCCTGATATCATCCACGGACTTTATTGTTTTGAATGTTTTTTATCAGGGAACATTTAATTTTGATCTTGGAAACACAAATTGTTTCCAGATGGAGACACCAGCTCTACACATTCCTATTTTCTACGGAAAAGCTAGAGGAACTGCAGCAAACAAACATGATATTTCTGTTTGTATAGATGACATTTTATGCACTTTCCTAACGAAAAGGCTTTGCTTTTCTCCAAAACCATTTTTAATGTGATTTTCTCGGTCCATTGCATACGAATTCCACACTAGTTTGTCCAGATATTACTGGATGAAAACAGAAATATCCGGTTGTGTTTTGGCTAACTCAATCCGAAATATTGTGAAAGCCTCTGTGTTTGTGTTTCTGGATATTATCAACGGACTTTGTATTTTTCAATGTTTTTTATCGGGGAACATTTTATTTTGAGCTTGGATACAGTAATTGATTCCACATGGAGACATCAGCTCTACACATTCGTATTTTCTGGGGAGAAAGCTAGAGGAACTGTGGCAAACAAACATGATATTTCTGTTTGTATAGATGACATTTTATGCACTTGCATAACGAAAAGACTTAGCTTTTCTCAAAAACCATTTTTTACTGTGATTTTCTCGGTCCATTGCATACGAATTCCACACCACTTTGCCCGGATATGACTGATGTAACCAGAAATATCCGGTTGTTGTTTGGCTAACTAAATCCGAAATATTGTGAAAGCCTCTGTATTTGTGTTTTCTGGATATTATCCACGGGCTTTATTGTTTTGAATGTATTTTTATCAGGAAACATTTTATTATTTTTTGCTTGGAGTCACTAATTCTTCCACATGGAGACACCAGCTCTACACATTCGTATTTTCTAGGGAGAAAGCTAGAGGAACTGTGGCAAACAAACATGATATTTCTGTTTGTATAGATGACATTTTATGCACTTGCCTAATGAAAAGACTTTGCTTTTCTCCAAAACCATTTTTACTGTGATTTTCTCGGTCCATTACATACGAATTCCACAGTAGTTTGTCCAGATATTACTGGATGAAACCAGAAATATCCGGTTGTGTTTTTGCTAACACAATCCGAAATATTGTGAAAGTTTCTGTGTTTGTATTTTCCGGATATTATCGATGGACTATTGCTTTGAATGTTTTTTATCAGGGAACATTATATTTTGAGCTTGGAAACACTAATTGTTTCCAGATGGAGACACCAGCTCTACACATTCCTATTTTCTACGGAAAAGCTAGAGGAACTGCAGCAAACAAACATGATATTTCTGTTTGTATAGATGACTTTTTCTACACTTGTCTAACGAAAAGGCTTTGCTTTTCTCCAAAACCATTTTACTGCGATTTTCTCGGTCCATTGCATACGAATTCCACACCACTTTGTCCGGATATGACTAGATGCAAATGGAAATATCAGGTTCTGTTTTGGCTAACTCAATCCCAGATAGGGCTACAACTTCTTGTTTGTGTATCCAGATATTATCAACGGACTTTATGGTTTTTCAAATTTTTTATAAGGGAACATTTAATTTTATGCTGGGGAACACTAGTTGGTAGCACATGAAGACACCAGATCTACACATTTGTATTTTCTGGGGAGAAAGCTAGAGGAACTGCTGCAAACAAACATGATATTTCTGTTTGTATAGATGACATTTTATGCACTTGCCTAAAAAAAGAATTTGCTTTTCTCCAAAACCATTTTTACTGTGATTTTCTCAGTCCATTGCATCCGAATTTCACACCACTTTGTCCGGATATGCCTGGATGAAAACAGAAATATCCGGTTCTGTTTTGGCAAACTATATCCCAGATATGGCTACAGACTCTGTGTGTGTGTTTTCTGGATATTATCAAGAGACTTTATTGTTTTGAGTGTTTTTATCAGGGAATATTTAATTTTGTACCGTAGAAACACTAATTGGTTCCACGTGGAGACACCAGCTCTACACATTCATATTTTCTGGGGAGAAATCTAGAGGAACTGTGGCAAACAAACATGATATTTCTGTTTGAATAGATGACATTTTATGCACTTGCCTAATGAAAAGACTTTGCTTTTCTCCAAAACCATTTTACTGAAATTTTTTTGGTCCATTGCATACGAATTCCACACCACTTTGTCCGGATATGACTGGATGAAACCAGAAATATCTAGTTATATTTTGTCTAACTATATCCCAGATATGGCTACAGCCTCAGTGTTTGTGTTTTCTGGATATTATCAACAGACTTTATTGTTTTGAATGTTCGTATCACGGAACATTTAATTTTGTACCGTACAAACACTATGGGTTCCACATGGAGACACCAGCTCTACACATTCATAGTTTCTAATGAGAAAGCTAGAGGAACTGCGGTAAGCAAACATGATATTTCTGTTTGAATAGATGACATTTTATGCACTTGCCGAAGGAAAAGACTTTGCTTTTCTCTAAAACCATTTTTACTGTGATTTTCTCAGTCCATTGCATACGAATTCCACCCCACTTTGTCCGCATATGACTGGATGAAACCAGAAATATCTGGTTTTGTTTTGGCTAACTCAATCCCAGATATTGTGAAAGCCTCTGGGTTTGTGTTTTCCGGATATTATCAACGGATTTTATGGTTTTGCATGTTTTTTATCAGGGAACATTTAATTTTGTGCTTGGAAACACTAATTGGTTGCACTTGGAAACACCAGTCTACACATTCATATTTTCTAGCGACAAACCTAGAAGAACTGTGGCAAACAAACATGATATTTCTGTTTGTATACATGACATGTTATGCACTTGCCTAAAGAAAAGACTTTGATTTTCTCCAAAACCAATTTTACTGTGACTCTCTCGGTCCATTGCATACGAATTCCACAACACTTTCTCTGGATATGACTGGAGGAAACCAGAAATATCCGGTTGTGTTTGGCTAAATCAATCCCAGATATGGCTACTACCTCAGTGATTGTTTTTCCTGGATATTAGCAATAGACTTTATGGTTTTGAATGTTTTTTATCAGGGTACATTTAATATTTTGCTGGGACAAACTAATTGGTTCCACATGGAGACACAAGCTCTACACATTCGTATTTTCTGGGGAGAAAGCTAGAGAAACTCTGGCAAACATACATGATATTTCTGTTTCTAGAGATGACATTTTATGCACTGGCCGAAGGAAAAGACGTTGCTTTTCTCCAAAACCATATTTACTGTGATTTTCTGGGTCCATTGCATATGAATTCCACCCAACTTTGTCCGGATATGACTGGATAGAACCAGAAATATTGGGTTGTGTTTTGGCTAACTGAATCCCAGATATTGTGAAAGCCTCTGTGTTTGTGTTTTCTGGATATTATCAATGGACTTTATTGTTTTGAATAATTTTATCATGGAACATTTAATTTTGTACCGTAGAAACACTAATTGGTTCCACATGGAGACACCAGCTCTACACATTGGTAGGTTCTAGGGAGAAAGCTAGAGGAACTGCGGAAAACAAACCTGATATTTCTGTTTGTATACATGACATTTTATGTCCGGGCCAAAGGAAAAGACTTTGCTTTTCTCCAAAACCATTTTTACTGTGATTTTCTCGGTCCATTGCATCCGAATTCCACACCACTTTGTCCGGATATGCCTGGATGAAAACAGAAATCTCCGGTTCTCTTTTGACTAACTATATCCCAGATATGGCTACAGCCTCAGTGTTTGTGTTTTCTAGATGTTAGCAATTGATTTATGGTTTTGAATGTTTTTTTTCAGGGTATATTTAATATTGTGCTGGGACACACTAATTGGTTCCACATGGAGGCACAAGCTCTACATATTCGTATTTTCAAGGGAGAAAGCTAGAGGAACTGCGGCAAACAAACATGGTATTTCTGTTTCTAGAGATGACATTTTATGCACTGGCCAAAGGAAAAGACGTTGCTTTTCTCCAAAACCATATTTACTGTGATTTTCTCGGTCTATTACATACGAATTCCACCCCACTTTGTCCAGATATGACTGGATGTAACCAGAAATATCCGGTTGTGTTTTGGCTAACTATATCCCAGATATGGCTACAGCCTCAGTGTTTCTGTTTTCTGGATATTATCAATGGACTTTATTGTTTTGAATGTTTTTATCAGGGAACATTTAATTTTGTACCGTAAAAACAGTAATTGGTTCCACATGGAGACACCAGCTCTACAGATTCGTAGTTTCTAGGGAGAAAGCTAGAGGAACTGCGGCAAACAAACATGATAGTTCTGTTTGCATACATGACATTTTATGCACTTGCCTAATGAAAAGACTTTGCTTTTCTCGAAATCCATTTTCACTGTGCTTTTTCAGTCCATTGCATATGAACTCCACCCCACTTTTTCCGGATATGACTGGATGAAACCAGAAATATCCGGTTGTGCTTTGGCTAACTCAATCCCAGATATTGCTACAGCCTCTGTGTTTGTGTTTTCTGAATATTATCAATGGACTTTATTGGTTTCAATGTTTTTTTTTTCAGGGAACATTTAATTTTGTGCTGGGAAACACTAATTGGTTCCACATGGAGACACCAGTTCTACATATTCATATTTTCTAGAGAGAAGGCTAGAGGAGTGCGGCAAACAAACATGATATTTCTGTTTGTATACATGACATTTTATGCACTTGCCTAAAGAAAAGACTTTGCTTTTCTCCAAAACCGTTTTTACTGTGATTTTTTTCGGTCCATTGCATCCGAATTCCACACCACTTTGTCGGGGTATGCCTGGATGAAAACAGAAATTTCCAATTCTGTTTTGGCGAACTATATCCCAGATATGGCTACAGCCTCAGTGTTTGTTTTTTCGGGATATTATCCACGGACTTTATGGTTTTTCATATTTTCTATCAGGGAACATTTAATTTTATGCTGGGGAACACTAGTTAGTTCCACATGGTGACACCAGCTATACACATTCGTATTTTCTGGGGAGAAAACTAGAGGAACTGCGACAAACAAACATGATATTTCTGTTTGTATAGGTGACATTTTATGCACTTGCCTAACGAAAAGATTTTGCTTTCTTCCAGAAACATTTTTACTCTGATTTTCTCGGTCCATTGCATACGAATTCCACAGCACTTTGTCCGGATATGACTGGATGAAACCAGAAATATCCGGTTTTGTTTTGGCTAACTCAATGTGAAATATTGAGAAAGCATCTGTGTTTGTAATTTCTGGATATTATCGATGGACTTTATTGTTTTGAATATTTTTATCAGGTAACATTTAATTTTCCACCATAGAAGCACTAATTAATTCACCATGGAGAAACCAGCGCTACACATTCGTATTTTCTAGGCAGAAAGCTAGAGGAACTGCGGCAATCAAACATGATATTTCAGTTTGCATACATGACATTTTATATACTTGCCTAAAGAAAAGACTTTGCTTTTCTCCAAAACCATTTTTACTGTGATTTTCTCGGTCCATTGCATACGAATTCCACAAAACTTTGTCCGGATATGACTGGATGAAACCAGAAATATCCGGTCGTGTTTTGGCTAACTGAATCCCAGATATTGTGAAAGCCTCTGTGTTTGTGTTTTATGGATATTATCAATGGACTTTATGGTTTTGAATTTTTTTTAACTTTTATTTAATGAATATAAATTTCCAGTGTACAGCTTATGGATTACAATGGCTTCCCCCTCCCATAACTTCCCTCCCGCCCAAACCCTCCCCTCTCCCGCTCCCTCTCCCCTTCCATTTGCATCAAGATTCATTTTCAATTCTCTTTATATACAGAAGATCAATTTAGTATAAAGATTTCAACAGTTTGCACCCACATAGAAACACAAAGTGAAACATACTGTTTGAGTACTAGTTATAGCATTAAATCACAATGGGCAGCACATTAAGGACAGAGATCCCACATGAGGAGCAAGTGCACAGTGGCTCCTGTTGTTGACCCAACAAATTGACACTCTAGTTTATGGTGCCAGAAACCATCCTAGACTGTCATCATGAGTTGCCTAGGCTATGGAAGCCTTCCAAGTTCCCCGACTCTGATCATATTTAGACAAGGCCATAAAAGACAGGGTGAGGATAGTAACCAATGATCCTAAGAGTGGCATTTACCAGGTTTGAACAATTATACAGCATTAAGTGGGGAAGAGGACCATCAGTACACACAGGTTGGGAGTAGAGCCATTGGTGGTAGAGTAGAGGTTATGATTACAAAGGAATGAGGCCCAAGTGCACTAGACAGGGCCTAGAACAAAGGACAGAGTCATTATTAGAGGAGCTAAGAAAGGTGCTGTCTAAGCTACAAGTAATTTTTCTGATTGAGAGGCAAATAGAACCTGATAGAAGGGGCTTGATAATAATCTGGTGGGCTTTAGGCCTTGTAAATTCAGAGGACCAAACCTATCTATCTCTTCACATGGCATATATCCTATGGGAGGTGTGAACCTCTTAGGGGAAGGCACTCTGTTGACTTTCATTACTTGGCTGGCCTGGGAGGAGAGCTGGCCAGGTAAAGGCAGGGGGTATCTCTAACTAGAAATTTACAGTTCTGCCTGCAATGTTGCTGACCCTACTTGACCATCCCCTCAGCTGCAGTGGTCACTTTGGAAGTTGGGCTGAGTGAAGGGCTTTTCAGCTTAGAGCCAATAAGATCTGTGGCTCTGACCTGGGCATCCTTCGACTCCAGGGCAGGTCCAATTCCGGTGATCCAACTCTTGGCAGAGCTACCAGGGCTCTTCACAAGCTGACTTCTGCTGAAGCCCAGGCTTACCACCTTGAAAGCCACTGCAGTGGACTGGCCGGTTGGGTCTCCTTGAGGGCAGATCACTGTACAGATCAGCCATTAATAGGCCTGCCACCCATTGCTTCTGATGCCTAGCTTTCTTTTCCTCCAGGTTTGTGTTAAAGCAGACCAGAGGATGCAAGTCAAGGGAGTGCCCAAGTCCCATCTCTAATCTTCTGCGGCCTGAACTACAAGTCTATAGTCACAGGCGTGTTCTGTAGTAGTTTTTCTAAGGTAGACAATGCCCATGGGGAAAATTATATTCTCACTTTAAAACTTTCTTTCCCTTTGGTCTGAAAGGGAGTTTTTTTCTACTTACTGTATACTTCGCTGATGGCGATGTGAATCTAGCTATGAGATTATTATTTAAGTTCTTATTTTGGCTATGCTATTACAGAAAAATGTTAGCCATCTCTTTTATAAGGTCTAAAGATTAAATTGTGCATCCTACAGACTCCTTCATAATAGAATTATTTTCCTACCTTGAAGAGAATAGAGAAATGAAAGAACAAGTTGGGCTTAGAATAGAGAAATGAGGGAGCAAGTCCTAGATCGCTTGCTGACAATAGCAATATTACATGAATACTTAGCATACCGTTTCAACCATTAGATAACAACTTAAGAAAACATTTACCAGAGGGTCCAATGCCTTCTATAAATTTTAAGAATCATGTATTTGAAAACACCTCTTAAGTATCTAACATGGTGTTGTTTGTTTAGCCAGTAAACTTAAGCACAACCATCTAAAATGTCTTTAGTTTCTTTCTACCAACACGTTTAAAACATATGATACACAGATTCAGGTCACACAAATTAAAATGTGTCTTTGATTGATTTTAGCAGCTTAAATTTATGGACAATCTTATCTATAAGCCATTTAAAATAAAACTCTTAATAAAATTTCCCCATGTGGACATACAATATGTACACGCATATAACATAGCATAATAGACCAATATAGCAATAGCTTTTAAAATCTTTAACTCTTTTTGTAGTTTGCCAATAGATTTGAATTGGTTTTTGTTTTTAGTAACTTCAGTTAACCATACTTTTTCTCAGTTGGTACTGTTAATACATTATTGGCTTCATCTGTTTACAGAGCCATCCCAAAGTACTGAATACAATAAAAGTGGCTGGAAAACGTCCATAGGAACCTATAGGAGGACAGCTAAACACAGAACCTACAACGCTTTAGTTTTATGAGCAGCACATCATATATAACTATGGATGACAAAAGACTTTATGTCTCCATGTTTAAAATTATAAACTCAACAACCAACAAGAGGCACTTGCTTACTTCACAGTATTTTTGACAGCACCTGTAGGATTTTACAAGCATTTAACCCTTTAGGCCTCTGGGGCTTTCTCATTAAGATAACTATCATGTCTAGTAACACAAGATCATTAGACTTTTTAATTCTCAAACATTTGTATTAATAGCATTTTCCATTATAGAAACTTAAAGTCTGGTACCACATCACATCCTGACAGTCCTTCTAATATAATCCAAAGAGACTGATTAGTTGGTGTCTCTATAAGATGAGAGACATAGGTCCTTCGGTATTTTCAGTTGGGCCCAAACTGGAAAAACCAAAGTCCAGGATTTTCTGGAAATTTTAGAGACCAGATTGTTTGAAACTTTGATTTTGTGAATGCCTGTCAAGAATGCCAAGAAGGCGCAAAATCCAAAATATCTGGTTGAAATAAGATTCCTTAAAATCATGACATAACATAGACCAAATTTGATCATTGTTACAAGGTGATTCTTCAAATCTTTGAAAATAAGCACATATTTAAATAACCCATAGCTCTTAATAAAAATTCAGCTGTTTTTGAACAGTTAGAAGTGAACAGACATCAAGAGCACATAATAGATTACTTTAACACAGTGCTTTAACAGAGCATCAGAGTTTAATTCTATGTCAAAGAGAAATTGAGCTTCCTGTGATCTTTTGCTGTGAGGTTTCCTTCCTTTACCTTCTTTCATATTGGTGACCATGTTTCTGTGTTTTTTTATCAGGGAACATTTAATTTTGTGCTGGGAAACACTAGCTGGTTCCTCATCGAGACACCAGCTCTACACATTCGTATTTTCTAGGGAGAAAGCTAGAGGAACTGCGGCAAACAAACATGATATTTCTGTTTGTATACATGACATTTTATGCACTTGCCAAATGAAAAGACTTTGTTTTTCCCAAAACAATTTTTACTGTGATTTTCTCGGTCCATTGCATACGAATTCCACACCACTTTGTCTGGATATGACTGGATGAAACTAGAAATATTCGGTTGTGTTTTGGCTAACTGAATCCCAGATATTGCTACAGCCTCTTTGTTTGAGTTTTCCTGATATTATCAACGGACTTACGGTTTTGAATGTTTTTATGAGAGAATATTTAATTTTGTGCTGGGAAACACTAATTGGTTCCACATGGAGACACCAGCTCTACACATTGGTATTTTCTAGGGAGAAACCCTGAGGAACTGCGGCAAACAAACATGATATTTCTATTTGTATACATGACATTTTATACACTTGCCTAACAAAAAGATTTTGCTTTTCCCCAAAACCATTTTTACTGTCATTTTCTTCCTCCATTGCATATGAACTCCACACCACTTTTTCCGGATATGCCTGGATGAAAACAGAAATATCCGGTTCTATTTTGGCTAACTCAATCCAAAATATTGAGAAAGACTCTGTGTTTGTGATTTCTGGATATTATCGATGGACTTTATTGTTTTGAATGTTTTTATCAGGTAACATTTAATTTTGTACCATAGATACAGTAATTAATTCACCATTGAGAAAGCAGTTATACACATTCGTATTTTCTAGGCAGAAAGCTAGAGGAACTGCGGCAAACAAACATGATATTTCTGTTTGTATACATGACATTTTATGCACTAGCCTAACGAAAAGACTATGCTTTTCTCCCAAACTATTTTTATTGTGATTTTCTTCGTCTATTGCATACGAATTTCACACCACTTTGTCCAGATATGCCTGGATGAACCAGAAATATCCAGTTGTGTTTTGGCTAACACAATCCGAAATATTGAGAAAGCCTCTGTGTTTGTGATTTCTGGATATTATCAACGGACTTTTTCTTTTGAATATTTTTTATCAGGGAACATTTAAATTTGTACCATAGAAACAATAATTAATTCATCATGAGAAACCAGCTCTACACATTCCTATTTTCTAGGGAGAAAGCTAGAGGAACTGCAGCAAACAAACATGATATTTCTGTTTGAATAGAAGATATTTTATATGCTTCCCTAACGAAAAGACTTTGCTTTTCTCCAAAACCATTTTTACTGTGATTTTCTTCGTCCATTGCATACGAATTCCACACCACTTTGTCCAGATATGACTGGTTGAAACCAGAAATATCCAGTTGTGTTTTGGCTAACTCAATCCAAAATATTGTGAAAGCCTGTGTGTTTGTGTTTTCCAGATATTATGAACGGACATTTTCTTTTGAATATTTTTTATCAGGGAACATTTAATTTTGTGCTTGGAAACACTAGTTGACTCCACTTGGAAACATCACACTGCACATTGGTATTACCCAAGGAGGAAGATAGAGGAATTGCGGCAAACAAACATGATATTTCTGCTTGTGTAGATGACATTTTATGCACTTAGCTAACAAAAAGACTTTGCTTTTCTCCAAAACAATTTTTACTGTGATATTCTCGGTCCATTGCATACGAATTCCACACCACTTTGTCTGGATATGAATGGATGAAACCAGAAATATCTGCTTGTGTTTTGGCCAACTCAATCTGAAATATTGAGTAAGACTCTGTGTTTGTGCTTTCTGGATATTATTGATGGACTTTATTGTTTTGAATGTTTTTATCAGGTAACATTTAATTTTGTGCTGGGAAACACTAGTTGGTTCCACATGGAGACACCAGCTCTACACATTCGTATTTTCTAGGGAGAAAGCTAGAGGAACTGCGGCAAAATAACATGATATTTCTGTTTGTATGCATGACATTTTATGCACTTGCCTAACAAAAAAACTTTTCTTTTCTCCAAAACAATTTTTACTGTGATTTTCTCGGTCCATTACATATGAATTCCACACCACTTTGTCCGGATATGCCTAGATGAAACCAGAAATATCCAGTTGTGTTTTGGCTAACTCAATCCCAGAAATTGCTTCAGGCTCTGTGTATGTGATTTCTGGATATTATCGATGTACTTTATTGTTTTGAATATTTTTATCAGGGAACATTTAATTTTCCACCATAGAAAAACTAATTAATACACCATGGAGAAACCAGCTGTACACATTCGTATTTTCTAGGGAGAAAGCTAGAGGAACTGTGGCAAACAAACATGATATTTGTTTGTATACATGACATTTTATGCACTTGCCTAATGAAAAGACTTTGCTTTTATTCAAAACCATTTTTATTGTGATTTTCTCAGTCTGTTGCATACAAATTCCAAACCACTGTCCGGATATGACTGGATGAAACCAGAAATATCCAGTCTTGTTTTGGCTAACTCAATCCCAGATATTGCTACAGCCTCGGTGTTTGGGTTTTCTGGATATTATCAACAGGCTTTATGATTTTGAATGTTTTTTATCAGAGAATATTTAATTTTGTGCTGGGAAAACTAATTGGTTCCACATGGAGACACCAGCTCTACACATTCATATTTTCTAGCGACAAACCTAGAAGAACTGTGGCAAACAAGCATGATATTTCTGTTTCTATACATTTCGTTTTATGCGCTTGCCTAAAGAAAAGACTTTGCTTTACTCCAAAACCATTTTTACTGCGATTTTCTCGGTCCATTGCATACGAATTCCACACCACTTTGTCCGGATATGACTTAATGAAAGGAGAAATATCCAATCCGAAATATTGTGAAAGCCTCTGTGTTTTTGTTTTCCGGATATTATCAACGGACTTTTTCTTTTGAATGTTTTTTATCAGGGAACATTTAATTTTGTGCTAGGAAACACTAATTCGTTCCACATGGAGACACCAGCTCTACACATTCGTATTTTCTAGGCAGAAAGCTAGAGGACGTGCGGCAAACAAACATATTATTTCTGTTTGTATACATGACATTTTGTGCACTTGCCTAACAAAAAGACTTTGCTTTCCTGCAAGACCATTTTTACTGTGATTTTCTCGGTCCATTGCATATGAATTCCACACCACTTTGTCTGGATATGACTGGATGAAACCAGGAATATCCGGTTGTGTTTTGGCTAACTGAATCCTAGATATTGCTACAGCCTATGCGTTTGTGTTTTCCGGATATTATCAACGGGTTTTATGCTTTTGAATGTTTTTTATCAGAGAATATTTAATTTTGTGCTGGGAAACACTATTTGGTTCCACAAGGAGACAGCAGCTCTACACATTCGTATTTTCTAGGGAGAAAGCTAGAAGAACTGTGGCCAACAAACATGATATTTCTGTTTCAATAGATGACATTTTATGCACTTGCCTAGCGAAAATACTTTGCTTTTCTCCAAAACAATTTTACTGTGATTTTTCGGTCCATTGTATACAAATTCCCCTCCACTTTTTTAGATATGACTGGATGAAAACCGAAATACCCGGTTGCGTTTTGGCTAACTCAATTCGAAATATTGTGAAAGCCTCTGAGTTTTTGTTTTCCAGATATAATGAATGGACTTTTTCCTTTGAATGTTTTTTTTTTATCAGGGAACATTTAATTTTGTGCTGGAAACACTAGTTGACTCCACATGGAGACACCAGCTCTAACCATTCATATTTTCTAGGGAGAAAGCTAGAGGAACTGCCGCAAAAAAACATGATATTTCTGTTCGTAGAGATTACATTTTATGCACTTGCCTAAACAAAGGACTTTGCTTTTTTCCAAAACCATTTTTACTTTGATTTTCTTGGTCCATTCCATACGAATTCCACACTACTTTGTCTGGATATGACTGGATGAATCCAGCAATATCAAGTTCTTTTTTGGCTAACTCAATCTGTAATATTGTGAAAGCCTCTGTGTTACTCTTTTCTGGATATTATCGATGGACTTTATTCTTTTGAGTGTTTTTATCCAGGAAAAGTTAATTTTGTGCTGGGACATACTAATTGGTTCGACCTGGAGACACCAGCTCTACACATTCGTATTTTCTAGGGAGAAAGTTAGAGTTACTGCTCAAACAAACATGATATTTCTGTTTGCATAGATGACTTTTTATGCACTTGCTTAAGGAAAAAACTTTGCTTTTCTTGAAAACAATTTTTTCTCTGATTTTGTTGGTCCATTGCATACAAATTCCACACCACTTTTTCCAGATATGACTGGATGGAACCAGAAATATCCGGTTGTGTTTAGGCTAACTCAATTCCAGATATTGCTACAAACTCTGTGTTTGTGTTTTCTGGATATTATCGATGGACTTTATTATTTTGAATGAGTTTATCAGGGAATATTTAATTTTGTACCATGTAAACACTAATTAGTTCCACATGGGGACACCATCTATACACATTCCTATTTTCTAGGGAGAAAGCTAGAGGAACTGGGACAAACAATGTGTTTCTGTTTCTATATATGCCATTTTATGCAATTGCCTAAAGAAAAGACTTTGCTTTTCTCCAAAACCATTTTTACTGTGATTTTATCGGTCCATTGCATATGAATTCCACACCACTTTTCTGAATATGACTGGATGAAAACTGAAATACCAAGTTGTGTTTTGGCTAACTCAATCCGAAATATGTTGAAAGCCTCTGTGTTTCTGTTTTCTGCATATTACCGATGGACTTTTTTGTTTTGAATGTTTTTATCAGGGAACATTTAATTTTGTTCTGGGAAGCAGTAATTGGTTCCACATGGAGAGACCAGCTCTACACATTCGTATTTTCTAGTGAGAAAGCTAGATTAACTGCGGCAAACTAACATGATATTTCTGTTTGTATACATGACATTTTATGCACTTGCCTAAGGAAAAGACTTTGCTTTTCTCCAAAACCATTTTAACTGTGATTTTCTCCTTCCATTGCATAAGAATTCCACACCACTTTGACAGGAAATGCCTGGATGAAATCAGAAATATCTGGTTGTGTTTTGGCTAACTCAATCCCAGATATTGCTACAGCCTCTGTGTTTGTGTTTCCTGGATATTATCAATGGATATTTATTGTTTTGAATGTTTTTATCAGGGAACATTTAATTTTGTCCCGTAGAAACACTAATTGGTTCCACAAGAAAACACCAGCTCTACACATTCGTATTTTCTAGGGAGACAGCTAGAGGAACTGCGGCAAACAAACATGATATTTCTGTTTGTATAGATGACATTTTATGCTCTGTCCGAAGGAAAAGACTTTGCTTTTCTCCAAAACCGTTTTTACACAGTTTTTCTCGATCCATTTCATACGAATTCCACATACTTTGTCCGGATTTGCCTGGATGAAACCAGAAATATCTTGTTGTGTTTTGGCTAACTCAATCCCAGATATTGCTACATCCTGTTTGTTTGTGTTTTCTGTATATTATCAACGGGCTTCATTGTTTTGAATGTTTTTATCAGGGAACATTTAATTTTGTACCGTAGAAACACTAATTGGTTTCACATGGAGACACGACTCTACACATTCATATTTTCTAGGGATAAAGCTAGAGGAACTGCGGCAAACATACGTGATATTTCTGTTTGAATAGATGACATTTTATGCACTTGCCTAACGAAATGACTTAGCTTTTCTGCAAAACAATTTTCACGATGATTTTAACCGTCCATTGCATACGAATTCCACAGCACTTTGTCCGGATATGACTGCATGAAACCAGAAATATCTTGTTGTGTTTTGGGTAACATTTAATTTTGTTCCGTTGAAACACTAAATAATTCACCATGGAGAAACAAGCTCTACACTTTCGTATTTTCTAGGGAGAAAGCTAGAGGAACTGTGGCAAAGAAACATGATATTACTGTTTGTATACATGACATTTTATATACTTGCCTAACGAAAAGACTTTGCTTTTTTTCAAAAGCATTTTTACTGTGATTTTCTGGGTCCATTGCATACGAATTCCACACTACTTTGTCCGGATATGACTGCATGCGACCAGAAATATCCGGTTGTGTTTTGGCTAACTCAATCCCAGATATTGCTACAGCCACTGTGTTTGTGTTTTCTGGATATTATTAACGGACTTTATGGTTTTGAATGTTTTTTCTCAGGGAACATTTAATTTTCTGCTGGAAACACTATTTGACTCCACATGGAGACAGCAGCTCTATACATTCGTATTTTCTAGGGAGAAAGCAAGAGGAACTGCGGCAAACAAACATGATATGTCTGTTTGAATAGATGAAAATTTATACACTTGCATAAAAAAAGAGTTTGCTTTTCTAGAAAACCATTTTTACTGTGATTTTTTTGGTCCATTGCATACGAATTCTACCCCAATTTGCCTAGAAATAACTGGATGAAACCAGAAATATCCTGTTGTGTTTTGGCTAACTCAATCCCAGATATTGCCACAGCCTCTTTGTTTGTGATTTCCGGATATTATCAACGGACTTTGTTGTTTTGAATACTTTTTAGCAGAGAACATTTAATGTTGTGCTTGGATACACTAATTGATTCCACATGGAGACACCAGCTCTACACATTCGTATTTTCTAGGGAGAAAGCTAGAGGAAATGCGGCAAAAAACAAGATATTTCTGTTTGTATACATGACATTTTATGCACTTGCCTAACGAAAAATTATGCTTTTCTGCAGAACAATTTTTAATGTGATTTGCTCAGTCCATTGCATACTAATTCCATACCACTTATTCTGGATATGATTGGAGGAAACCAGAAATATCCGGTTGTGTTTTGGCTAACTCAACCCCAGATATTGCTACAGGCTCTGTGTTTGTGTTTTCTGGATATTTTCAATGGACTTTATTGTTTTGAATGTTTTTCATCAGGGAACATTTTATTTTGTGCTGGGAAACACTAATTGGTTCCAAATGGAGACACCAGCTATACACATTCACATTTTCTAGGGAGAAAGCTGGAGGAACTGTGGCAAACAAACGTGGTATTTCTGTTTGTATAGATGACATTTTATGAACTTGCCTAACGAATAGATTTTTTTTTTCTCCAAAACCATTTTAACTGTGATTTTCTCGGTCCATTGCATACGAATTCCACACATTTTGTGCAGATATTTTTAGAGCCTCCGTGTTTGCGTTTTCTGGACATTATCAACGAACTTTACTGTTTTGAATGCTTTTTATCAGGGAACTTTTAATTTTGTGCTGGGTTACACTAATTGGTTGTACATGGAGACACCAGCTCTACACATTCGTATTTTCTAGGGAGAAAGCTAGAGGAACTACGGCAAACAAACCTGACATTTCTCATTGTATTGATGACATTATATGCACTGGCTGAAGGAAAAGACTTTGCTTTTCTCCAAAACCATTTTTACTGAGATTTTCTTAGTCCATTGCATATGAATTCCACACCACTTTGTCCGGATATACCTGGATGAAAATAGAAATATCTGGTTGTGTTTTGGCTAACTCAATGCCAGATATTGCTACAGCCTGTGTGTTTGTGTATTCTGGATATTATCGATGGACTTTATTGTTTTGAATGTTTTTTATCAGGGAACATTTAATTTTGTGCTAGGAAACACTCATTCACTCCACATGGAGACACCAGCTCTACACATTCGTATTTTCTAGGAAGAAAGGGAGAGGAACTGCGGCAAACAAACATGATATTTCTGTTTCTATAGATGACATTTTATGCACTGGCCGAAGGAAAAGACTTTGCCTTCCTCCAAAACCATTTTTCCTGTGATTTTCTCGGTTCATTTCATACGAATTCCATACCACGTTATCCGGATATACCTGGATGAAAACAGAAATATCCGGTAGTGTTTTGGCTAACTCAATCCCAGTTATTACTACAGCCTCTGTGTTTGTGTTTTCCAGATATTATCTTTTTTTTTAATTTTTTAATTTTTTTATTTTTTTGACAGGCAGATGAACAGTGAGAGAGAAACAGAGCGAAAGGTCTTCCTTTTGCCGTTGGTTCACCCTCCAATGGCCACTGCCATAGTGCTTTTCGGCTGGCTCACCGCGCTGATCTGATGGCAGTAGCCAGGTGCTTACCCTGTTCTCCCATGGGGTGCAGGGCCCATTGACTTGGGCCATCCTCCACTGCACTCCCTGGCCACAGCAGAGAGCTGGCCTGGAAGAGGGGCAACCGGGACAAGATCGGTGCCACGACCGGGACTAGAACCCGGTGTACCAGCACCGATAGGCGGAGGATTAGCCTAGAGAGACGAGGCAATGGCCACGGATATTATCAATGGACTTTATTGTTTTGAATGTTTTTTATCAGGGAACATTGAATTTTGTGCTGGGAAACACTAATTGGTTCCACATGGAGACACCAGCTCTACACATTCGTATTTTCTAGGGAGAAAGCTAGAGGAACTGCGGCAAACAAACATGATATTTCTGTTTTTATACATGACATTTTATGCACTGGCCGAAGGAAAAGACTTTGATTTTCTCCATAAACATTTTTACTGTGACTTTTTCGGTCCATTGCATACGAATTCCACCCCAGTTTTTCCGGATATGACTGGATGAAACCAGAAATATCCGGTTGTGTTTTGGCTAACTCAATCCCAGATATTGCTACAGGCTCTTGTTTGTGCTTTCCAGATATTATCAACGGACTTTATGGTTTTGCATGTTTTTTATCAGGAAACATTTAATTTTGTGCTGGGAAACACTAATTGGTTCCACATGGAGACACAAGCTCTACACATTTGTATATTCTAGGGAGAAAGCTAGAGGACCTGCGTCAAACAAACATGATATGTCTGTTTGTATACTTGACATTTTATGCACTGGCCGAAGGAAAAGACTTTGCTTTTCTCCAAAACCATTTTTACTGTGATTTTCTCAGTCCATTACATACAAATTCCACCCCACTTTGTCCGGATATGACTACATGCAACCAGAAATATCTGGTTGAGTTTTGGCTTACTATATCCCAGATATTGCTACATCCTCAGTGTCTGTGCTTTGTGAATATTATTGATGGATTTTATTGTTTTGAATGCTTTTTATCAGGGAACATTTAATTTTGTGCTGGGAAACACTAATTGGTTCCACATGGAGACACCAGCTCTACACATCCATATTTTCTAGGGAGAAAGCTAGAGGAACTGCGGCAAACAAACATGACATTTCTGTTTGTATAGATGACATTTTATGCACTTGCCTAACGAAAAGACTTTGCTTTTCTCCAAAACCATCTTTACTGTGATTTTCTGGGTCCATTACATACGAATTTCACCCCACATTTTCCTGATGACTTCATGCAACCAGCAATATCCGGCTGTATTTTGGCTTACTACATCCCAGATATCGCTACAGTTTCTGTGTTTGTGTTTTCTGGATATTTTCGATAGATTTTATGGTTTTCAATGTTTTTATCAGCGAACATTTAATTTTGTACAATAGAAACCCTAATTGGTTTCACATGGAGTCACCAGCTCTACACATTCGTATTTTCTCGGGAGAAAGCTAGAGGAACTGCGGTAAACAAACATGATATTTCTGTTTGTATAGATGACATTTTATGCACTTGCCTAAAGAAAAAACTTTGCTTTTCTCTAAAACCATTTTTATTGTGATTTTCTGGGTCCATTGCATTCGAATTCCACCCCATTTTGTGCAGATACGACTGGAAGAAACCAAAAATATCCGGTCGTGTTTTGGCTTACTATATCCCAGATATTGCTACAGCCTCTGTGTTTGTGTTTTCTGGATATTATCGATGGATTTAATTTTTTTGAATGTTTTTATCAGGGAACATTTAATTTTGTACCCTAGAAACACTAATTGGTTCCACATGGAGACACCAGTCTACACATTTGTATGTTCTCGGGAGAAAGATAGAGGAACTGCAGCAAACAAACATGATATTTCTGTTTGTATACATGACATTTTACACTTTGCAGAAAGGAAAAGACTGCTTTTCTTCAAAACCATTATTCCTCTGATTTTCCCAGTCCATTGCATACGAATTCCAACCCACTTTGTCCAGTTATGACTGGATGAAACCAGAAATATCCAGTTGTGTTTTGGCTAACTCAATCCCAGATATTGTGAAAGCCTCTGTGTTTGTGTTTTCTGGATATTATCGACGGACTTTATTGTTTTGAATGTTTTTATCAGGGAACATTTAATTTTGTACGGTAGAAACACTAATTGGTTCCACATGGAGACACCAGCTCTACACATTGGTAGGTTCTAGGGAGAAAGCTAGAGGAACTGCGGAAAACAAACCTGATATTTCTGTTTGTATACATGATATTTTATGCCCGGGCCAAAGGAAAAGACTTTGCTTTTCTCCAAAACCATTTTTACTGTGATTTTCTCGGTCCATTGCATCCGAATTCCACACCACTTTGTCCAGATATGCCTGGATGAAAACAGAAATCTCCGGTTCTGTTTTGACTAACTATATCCCAGATATGGCTACAGCCTCATGTTTGTGTTTTCTGGATATTAGCAATTGATTTATGGTTTTGAATGTTTTGTTTCAGGGTATATTTAATATTGTGCTGGGACACACTAATTGGTTCCACATGGAGGCACAAGCTCTACATATTCGTATTTTCAAGGGAGAAAGCTAGAGGAACTGCGGCAAACAAACATGGTATTTCTGTTTCTAGAGATGACATTTTATGCACTGGCCAAAGGAAAAGACGTTGCTTTTCTCCAAAACCATATTTACTGTGATTTTTCTCGGTCTATTACATACGAATTCCACCCCACTTTGTGCGGATATGACTGGATGTAACCAGAAATATCCGGTTGTGTTTTGGCTAACTATATCCCAGATATGGCTACAGCCTCAGTGTTTCTGTTTTCTGGATATTATCAATGGACTTTATTGTTTTGAATGTTTTTATCAGGGAACATTTAATTTTGTACCATAAAAACAGTAATTGGTTCCACATGGAGACACCAGCTCTACAGATTCGTAGTTTCTAGGGAGAAAGCTAGAGGAACTGCGGCAAACAAACATGATATTTCTGTTTGTATACATGACATTTTATGCACTTGCCTAAAAAAAGAATTTGCTTTTCCCCAAAACCATGTTTACTGTGATTTTTTCGGTCCATTGCATATGAATTCCACCAAACTTAGTCCGGATATGACTGGATGAAACCAGAAATATCCGGTTGTGTTTTGCCTAACTAAATCCGAAATCTTGTGAAAGCATCTGTGTTTGTGTTTTCTGGATATTATCAACGGGCTTTATTGTTTTGAATGTTTTTATCAGGGAACCTTTAATTTTGTACCATAGAAACACTAATTGGTTCCACATGGAGACACCAGCTCTACACATTTGTATTTTCTAGGGAGAAAGCTAGAGGGACTTTGGCAAACAAACATGATATTTCTGTTTGAATAGGTGACATTGTATGCACTTGCCTAACGAAAAGACTTTGCTTTTCTCCAAAACCATTTTAACTGTGATTTTCTCGGTCCATTTCATATGAATTCCACCAAACTATGTCCAGCTATGACTGGATGAAACCAGAAATATCCGGTTGTGTTTTGGCTAACTCAATCCCAGATATTGCTACAGCCTCTGTGTTTGTGTTTCCTGGATATTATCAGTGGACTTTATTGTTTTGAATGTTTCTATCAGGTAACATTTAATTTTGTACCATAGAAACACTAATTGGTTCCACATGGAGACACCAGCTCTGCACATTTACATTTTCTAGGGAGGAAGCTAGAGGAACTGCGGCAAACAAACATGATATTTTTGTTTGTATAGATGACATATTATGCACTTGCCTAATGAAAAGACTTTGCTATTCTCCAAAACCATTTTTACTGTGATTTTCTCAGTCCATTGCATACGAATTCCACATCACTTTGTCCAGATATGACTGGATGAAACCAAAAATATCCGGATGTGTTTTGGCTATCTCAATCTGAAATATTGAGAAAGCATCTGTGTTTGTGATATCCGGATATTATCGATGGACTTTATTGTTTTGAATATTATTATCAGGGAACATTTAATTTAGAACCGTAGAAACACAAAATAATTCACCATGGAGAAACAAGCTGTACACATTTGTATTTTCTGGGAGAAAGCCAGTGGAATTGCGGCAAACAAACATGATATTTCTGTTTCTATAGATGACATTTTATGCACTTGCCTACAGAAAGGACTTTGCTTTTCTCCAGAATTATTTTTACTGTGATTTTCTCGGTCCATTGCATACGAATTCCACACCACTTTGTCCGGATATGACTGGATGAAACCAGAAATATCCGGTTGTGTTTTGGCTAACACAATCCCAGATGTTGTGAAAGCCTCTGTGTTCGTGATTTCCGGATATTATCAACGGACTTTATGGTTTTGAATGTTTTTATCAGGGAATCTTTAATTTTCTACCGTAGAAACACTAATTGGTTCCACATGGAGACACCAGCTCTGAACATTTACATTTTCTAGGGAGGAAGCTAGAGGAACTGCGGCAAACAAACATGATAGTTCTGTTTGTATACATGACATTTTATGCACTTTCCTAATGAGAAGACTTTGCTTTTCTCTAAAACCATTTTTACTGTGATTTTCTCGGTCCATTGTATCCAAATTCCACCAAACTTTGTCCGGATATGACTGGATGAAACTAGAAATATCCGGCTGTGTTTTGGCTAACTCAATCCCAGGTATTGCTACAGCCACTGTGTTTGTGTTTTCCGGATATTATGAATGGACTTTATTGTTTTGAATGTTTTTATCAGGGAACATTTAATTTTGTACTTGGAAACACTAATTGGTTCCACATGGAGACACCAGCTCTACACTTTTGTATTTTCTAGGGAGAAAGCTAGAGGAACTGCGGAAAACAAACATGATATTTCTGTTTGTGTAGATGACATTTTATGCACTTGCCTAATGAAAAGAATTTGCTTTTCTCTAAAACCATTTTTACTGTGATTTTCTCGGTCCATTGCATATGATTTCCACCAAACTTTGTCCGGATATGACTGGATGAAACCAGAAATATCCAGTTGTGTTTTGGCTAACTCAATCCCATATATTGTGAAAGCCTCTGTGTTTGTGTTTTCTGGATATTATCAATGGACTTTACGGTTTTTCATGTTTTTTATCAGGGACCATTTAAATTTGTGCTGGTGAACACTAGTTGGTTCCACATGGAGACACCAGCTCAACACATTCGTATATTCTAGGTAGAAACCTAGAGGAACTGCGGCAAACAAACATGGTATTTCTGTTTGAATAGATGACATTTTATGCACTTGCCTAATGAAAAGACTTTGCTTTTCTCTAAAACCATTTTTACTGTGAGTTTCTCGGTCCATTGCATCCAAATTCAACCAAATTTTTCCGGATATGACTGCATGCAACAAGAAATATCCGGTTGTGTTTTGGCTAACTCAATCCCAGATATTGCTACAGCCACTGTGTTTGTGTTTTCCGGATAATATGAATGGACTTTATTGTTTTGAATGTTTTTATCAGGGAACATTTAATTTTGTACTTGGAAACACTAATTGGTTCCACATGGAGACACCAGCTCTACACTTTTGTATTTTCTAGGGAGAATGCTAGAGGAACTGTGGCAAACAAACATGATATTTCTGTTTGTATTCATGACATTTTATGCACTTGACGAAGGAAAAGACATTGCGTTCCTTCAAAAAAATTATTATTGTGATTTTCTTGGTCCATTTCATGCGAATTCCACACCACTTTGTCCGTATATTACTGGATGAAACCAGAAATATCCGGTTGTGTTTTGGCTGACTCAATCCCAGATATTGCTACAGCCTCTGTGTTTGTGTTTTCCAGATATTATCTACAGACCTTATTGTTTTGAATGTTTTTTATCAGGGAACATTTAATTTTGTGCTGGAAATACTAGTTGACTCCACATGGAGACACCAGCTCTACACATTCGTATTTTCTAGGGAGAACGCTAGAAGAACTGCGGCAAACACACATGATATTTCTGTTTCAATAGATGACATTTTATGCACTTGCCTAACGAAAAGACCTTGCTTTTCTCCAAAACCGTTTTTACTGTGGTTTTCTTGGACCATTGCATACGAATTCCACAACACTTTCTCTGGGTATGACTGGATGAAACCAGAAATATTCAGTTTTGTTTTGGCTAACGTAATCTGAAATATTTTGAAAGCCTGTGTGTTTGTTTTTTCCGGATTTTATCATTGGACTTTTTCTTTTGAATGTTTATTTTATCAGGGACTATTTAATTTTGTGCTGGGAAAACTAGTTCACCCCACTTGGAGACACCAGCTCTGCACATTTGTATTTTCTACTGAAAAAGCTAGAGGAACTGCGGCAAACAAACATGATAGTTCTGTTTGTATACATGACATTTTATGCACTTTCCTAACGAAAAGACTTGCTTTTCTCCACAACCATTTGTACTGTGATTTTCTCGGTCCATTGCATACGAATTTCACACCACTTTGTCCGGATATGCCTGGATGAAAACAGAAATATCCGGTTGTGTTTTGCCTAACTAAATCCCAGAATTTGCTACAGCCTCTGTGTTTGTGTTTCCTGGATATTACCATTGGACTTTATTGTTTGAATGTTTTTATCAGGGAACATTTAATTTTGTACCATAGAAACATTAATTGGTTCCACATGGAGACACCAGGTCTACAAATTCACATTTTCCAGGGAGAAAGCTAGAGGAACTGCGGCAAACAAACATGATATTTCTGTTTGTATACATGGCATTTTATGCACTTGCCTAAAAAAAGAATTTGCTTTTCCCCAAAACCATGTTTACTGTGATTTTTTTGGTCCATTGCATATGAATTCCACCAAACTTTGTGCTGATATGACTGGATGAAACCAGAAATATCCGGTTGTGTTTTGTCTAACTAAATCCGAAATATTGTGAAAGCATCTGTGTTTGTGTTTTCTGGATATTATCAACGGGCTTTATTGTTTTGAATGTTTTTATCAGGGAACCTTTAATTTTGTATCATAGAAACACTAATTGGTTCCACATGGAGACACCAGCTCTAACAATCGTATTTTCTAGTGAGAAAGCTAGAGGAACTGCGGCACACAAACATGATATTTCTGTTTGTGTAGATGACATTTTATGCACTTGCCTAACGAAAAGACTTTGCTTTTCTCCAAAACCATTTTCACTATGATTTTCTGAGTCCATTTCATATGAATTCCACCAAACTATGTCCGGATATGACTGGATGATACCAGAAATATCCGGTTGTGTTTTGGCTAACTTAATCCCAGATATTGCTACAGCCTCTGTGTTTGTGTTTTCTGGATATTCTCAATGGACTTTATTGTTTTGAATGTTTTTATCTGGGAACATTTAATTTTGTCCGGTAGAAACATTGATTGGTTCCACATGGAGAAACCAGCTCTACACATTCGTATTTTCTAGGGAGAAAGCTAGAGGGACTTTGGCAAACAAACATGATATTTCTGTTTGAATAGGTGACATTGTATGCACTTGCCTAATGAAAAGACTTTGCTTTTCCCCAAAACCATTTATACTGTTATTTTTTCGGTTCATTGCATACGAATTCCACCCCAATTTGTCCAGCTATGACTGGATGAAACCAGAAATATCCGGTTGTGTTTTGGCTAACTCAATCCCAGATATTGCTACAGCGTCTGTGTTTGTGTTTTTTGGATATTATCAATGGACTTTATTGTTTTGAATGTTTCTATCAGGGAACATTTAATTTTGTACCGTAGAAACACTAATTGGTTCCACATGGAGACACCAGCTCTGCACATTTACATTTTCTAGGGAGGAAGCTAGAGGAACTGCGGCAAACAAACATGATATTTTTGTTTGTATAGATGACATATTATGCACTTGCCTAATGAAAAGACTTTGCTATTCTCCAAAACCATTTTTACTGTGATTTTCTCCGCCCATTGCATACGAATTCCACATCACTTTGTCCAGATATGACTGGATGAAACCAAAAATATCCGGATGTGTTTTGGCTATCTCAATCTGAAATATTGAGAAAGCATCTGTGTTTGTGATATCCGGATATTATCGATGGACTTTATTGTTTTGAATATTATTATCAGGGAACATTTAATTTAGAACCGTAGAAACACAAAATAATTCACCATGGAGAAACAAGCTGTATTTTCTGGGAGAAAGCCAGTGGAATTGCGGCAAACAAACATGATATTTCTGTTTCTATAGATGACATTTTATGCACTTGCCTACAGAAAGGACTTTGCTTTTCTCCAGAATTATTTTTACTGTGATTTTCTCGTCCATTGCATACGAATTCCACACCACTTTGTCCGGATATGACTGGATGAAACCAGAAATATCCGGTTGTGTTTTGGCTAACACAATCCCAGATGTTGTGAAAGCCTCTGTGTTCGTGATTTCCGGATATTATCAACGGACTTTATGGTTTTGAATGTTTTTATCAGGGAATCTTTAATTTTCTACCGTAGAAACACTAATTGGTTCCACATGGAGACACCAGCTCTGAACATTTACATTTTCTAGGGAGGAAGCTAGAGGAACTGCGGCAAACAAACATGATAGTTCTGTTTGTATACATGACATTTTATGCACTTTCCTAATGAGAAGACTTTGCTTTTCTCTAAAACCATTTTTACTGTGATTTTCTCGGTCCATTGTATCCAAATTCCACCAAACTTTGTCCGGATATGACTGGATGAAACTAGAAATATCCGGCTGTGTTTTGGCTAACTCAATCCCAGGTATTGCTACAGCCACTGTGTTTGTGTTTTCCGGATATTATGAATGGACTTTATTGTTTTGAATGTTTTTATCAGGGAACATTTAATTTTGTACTTGGAAACACTAATTGGTTCCACATGGAGACACCAGCTCTACACTTTTGTATTTTCTAGGGAGAAAGCTAGAGGAACTGCGGAAAACAAACATGATATTTCTGTTTGTGTAGATGACATTTTATGCACTTGCCTAATGAAAAGAATTTGCTTTTCTCTAAAACCATTTTTACTGTGATTTTCTCGGTCCATTGCATATGATTTCCACCAAACTTTGTCCGGATATGACTGGATGAAACCAGAAATATCCAGTTGTGTTTTGGCTAACTCAATCCCATATATTGTGAAAGCCTCTGTGTTTGTGTTTTCTGGATATTATCAATGGACTTTACGGTTTTTCATGTTTTTTATCAGGGACCATTTAAATTTGTGCTGGTGAACACTAGTTGGTTCCACATGGAGACACCAGCTCAACACATTCGTATATTCTAGGTAGAAACCTAGAGGAACTGCGGCAAACAAACATGGTATTTCTGTTTGAATAGATGACATTTTATGCACTTGCCTAATGAAAAGACTTTGCTTTTCTCTAAAACCATTTTTACTGTGAGTTTCTCGGTCCATTGCATCCAAATTCAACCAAATTTTTCCGGATATGACTGCATGCAACAAGAAATATCCGGTTGTGTTTTGGCTAACTCAATCCCAGATATTGCTACAGCCACTGTGTTTGTGTTTTCCGGATAATATGAATGGACTTTATTGTTTTGAATGTTTTTATCAGGGAACATTTAATTTTGTACTTGGAAACACTAATTGGTTCCACATGGAGACACCAGCTCTACACTTTTGTATTTTCTAGGGAGAATGCTAGAGGAACTGTGGCAAACAAACATGATATTTCTGTTTGTATTCATGACATTTTATGCACTTGACGAAGGAAAAGACATTGCGTTCCTTCAAAAAAATTATTATTGTGATTTTCTTGGTCCATTTCATGCGAATTCCACACCACTTTGTCCGTATATTACTGGATGAAACCAGAAATATCCGGTTGTGTTTTGGCTGACTCAATCCCAGATATTGCTACAGCCTCTGTGTTTGTGTTTTCCAGATATTATCTACAGACCTTATTGTTTTGAATGTTTTTTATCAGGGAACATTTAATTTTGTGCTGGAAATACTAGTTGACTCCACATGGAGACACCAGCTCTACACATTCGTATTTTCTAGGGAGAACGCTAGAAGAACTGCGGCAAACACACATGATATTTCTGTTTCAATAGATGACATTTTATGCACTTGCCTAACGAAAAGACCTTGCTTTTCTCCAAAACCGTTTTTACTGTGGTTTTCTTGGACCATTGCATACGAATTCCACAACACTTTCTCTGGGTATGACTGGATGAAACCAGAAATATTCAGTTTTGTTTTGGCTAACGTAATCTGAAATATTTTGAAAGCCTGTGTGTTTGTTTTTTCCGGATTTTATCATTGGACTTTTTCTTTTGAATGTTTATTTTATCAGGGACTATTTAATTTTGTGCTGGGAAAACTAGTTCACCCCACTTGGAGACACCAGCTCTGCACATTTGTATTTTCTACTGAAAAAGCTAGAGGAACTGCGGCAAACAAACATGATAGTTCTGTTTGTATACATGACATTTTATGCACTTTCCTAACGAAAAGACTTGCTTTTCTCCACAACCATTTGTACTGTGATTTTCTCGGTCCATTGCATACGAATTTCACACCACTTTGTCCGGATATGCCTGGATGAAAACAGAAATATCCGGTTGTGTTTTGCCTAACTAAATCCCAGAATTTGCTACAGCCTCTGTGTTTGTGTTTCCTGGATATTACCATTGGACTTTATTGTTTGAATGTTTTTATCAGGGAACATTTAATTTTGTACCATAGAAACATTAATTGGTTCCACATGGAGACACCAGGTCTACAAATTCACATTTTCCAGGGAGAAAGCTAGAGGAACTGCGGCAAACAAACATGATATTTCTGTTTGTATACATGGCATTTTATGCACTTGCCTAAAAAAAGAATTTGCTTTTCCCCAAAACCATGTTTACTGTGATTTTTTTGGTCCATTGCATATGAATTCCACCAAACTTTGTGCTGATATGACTGGATGAAACCAGAAATATCCGGTTGTGTTTTGTCTAACTAAATCCGAAATATTGTGAAAGCATCTGTGTTTGTGTTTTCTGGATATTATCAACGGGCTTTATTGTTTTGAATGTTTTTATCAGGGAACCTTTAATTTTGTATCATAGAAACACTAATTGGTTCCACATGGAGACACCAGCTCTAACAATCGTATTTTCTAGTGAGAAAGCTAGAGGAACTGCGGCACACAAACATGATATTTCTGTTTGTGTAGATGACATTTTATGCACTTGCCTAACGAAAAGACTTTGCTTTTCTCCAAAACCATTTTCACTATGATTTTCTGAGTCCATTTCATATGAATTCCACCAAACTATGTCCGGATATGACTGGATGATACCAGAAATATCCGGTTGTGTTTTGGCTAACTTAATCCCAGATATTGCTACAGCCTCTGTGTTTGTGTTTTCTGGATATTCTCAATGGACTTTATTGTTTTGAATGTTTTTATCTGGGAACATTTAATTTTGTCCGGTAGAAACATTGATTGGTTCCACATGGAGAAACCAGCTCTACACATTCGTATTTTCTAGGGAGAAAGCTAGAGGGACTTTGGCAAACAAACATGATATTTCTGTTTGAATAGGTGACATTGTATGCACTTGCCTAATGAAAAGACTTTGCTTTTCCCCAAAACCATTTATACTGTTATTTTTTCGGTTCATTGCATACGAATTCCACCCCAATTTGTCCAGCTATGACTGGATGAAACCAGAAATATCCGGTTGTGTTTTGGCTAACTCAATCCCAGATATTGCTACAGCGTCTGTGTTTGTGTTTTTTGGATATTATCAATGGACTTTATTGTTTTGAATGTTTCTATCAGGGAACATTTAATTTTGTACCGTAGAAACACTAATTGGTTCCACATGGAGACACCAGCTCTGCACATTTACATTTTCTAGGGAGGAAGCTAGAGGAACTGCGGCAAACAAACATGATATTTTTGTTTGTATAGATGACATATTATGCACTTGCCTAATGAAAAGACTTTGCTATTCTCCAAAACCATTTTTACTGTGATTTTCTCCGCCCATTGCATACGAATTCCACATCACTTTGTCCAGATATGACTGGATGAAACCAAAAATATCCGGATGTGTTTTGGCTATCTCAATCTGAAATATTGAGAAAGCATCTGTGTTTGTGATATCCGGATATTATCGATGGACTTTATTGTTTTGAATATTATTATCAGGGAACATTTAATTTAGAACCGTAGAAACACAAAATAATTCACCATGGAGAAACAAGCTGTATTTTCTGGGAGAAAGCCAGTGGAATTGCGGCAAACAAACATGATATTTCTGTTTCTATAGATGACATTTTATGCACTTGCCTACAGAAAGGACTTTGCTTTTCTCCAGAATTATTTTTACTGTGATTTTCTCGTCCATTGCATACGAATTCCACACCACTTTGTCCGGATATGACTGGATGAAACCAGAAATATCCGGTTGTGTTTTGGCTAACACAATCCCAGATGTTGTGAAAGCCTCTGTGTTCGTGATTTCCGTATATTATCAACGGACTTTATGGTTTTGAATGTTTTTATCAGGGAATCTTTAATTTTCTACCGTAGAAACACTAATTGGTTCCACATGGAGACACCAGCTCTGAACATTTACATTTTCTAGGGAGGAAGCTAGAGGAACTGTGGCAAAGAAACATGATATTTCTGTTTTTATACATGACATTTTATGCACTTTCCTAATGAAAAGACTTTGCTTTTCCCTAAAACCATTTTTACGGTGATTTTCTCGGTCTATTGCATCCAAATTCCACCAAACTTTGTCCGGATATGACTGGATGAAACCAGAAATATCCGGTTGTGTTTTGGCTAACTCAATCTCAGGTATTGCTACAGCCACTGTGTTTGTGTTTTCCGGATATTATGAATGGACTTTATTGTTTTGAATGTTTTTATCAGGGAACATTTAATTTTGTACTTGGAAACACTAATTGGTTCCATATGGAGACACCAGCTCTACACTTTTGTATTTTCTAGGGAGAAAGCTAGAGGAACTGCGGCAAACAATCATGATATTTCTGTTTGTATACATGACATTTTATGCACTTGCCTAAAAAAAGAATTTGCTTTTCCCCAAAACCATTTTTACTGTGATTTTTTCGGTCCATTGCATATGAATTCCACCACACTTTGTGCTGATATGACTGGATGAAACCAGAAATATCCAGTTGTGTTTTGGCTACATCAATCCGAAATATTGTGAAAGCCTCTGTGTTTGTGTTTTCTGGATATTATCAATGGACTTTATTGTTTTCAATGTTTTTATCAGGGAACCTTTAATTTTGTACCGTAGAAACACTAATTGGTTCCACACGGAGACACCAGCTCTAACAATCGTATTTTCTAGGGAGAAAGCTAGAGGAACTGCGGCACACAAACATGATATTTCTGTTTGTGTAGATGACATTTTATGCACTTGCCTAACGAAAAGACTTTCCTTTTCTCCAAAACCATTTTCACTATGATTTTCTGAGTCCATTTCATATGAATTCCACCAAACTATGTCCGGATATGACTGGATGATACCAGAAATATCCGGTTGTGCTTTGGCTAACTCAATCCCAGATATTGCTACAGCCTCTGTGTTTGTGTTTTCTGGATATTCTCAATGGACTTTATTGTTTTGAATGTTTTTATCCTGGAACATTTAATTTTGTCCGGTAGAAACACTGATTGGTTCCACATGGAGACACCAACTCTACACATTGGTATTTTCTAGGGAGAAAGCTAGAGGGACTTTGGCAAACAAACATGATATTTCAGTTGAATAGGTGACATTTTATGCACTTGCCTAATGGAAAGACTTTGCTTTTCCCCAAAACCATTTATACTGTTATTTTTTCGGTTCATTGCATACAAATTCCACCCCAATTTGTCCAGCTATGACTGGATAAACCAGAAATATCCGGTTGTGTTTTGGCTAACTCAATCCAAAACATTGTGAATTCCTATGTGTTTGTGTTTTCTGGTTATTATCGATGGACTTTGTTGTTTTGAAGTTTTTTACCAGGGAACATTTAATTTTGTACCGTGGAAACACTAATTAGTTGAAAATGGAGACACCAGCTCTACACATTCGTATATTCTAGGGAGAAAGCTAGAGAAACTGCAGTAAACACGATATTTCTGTATGTATAGATGACATTTTATGCACTTGCCTAATGAAAAGACTTTGCATTTCTCGAAAAACATTTTTACTGTGATTTTCTGGGTCCATTGCATACAAATTCCAGCCCATTTTGTGCGGATATGACTGGATGATACCAGAAATATCCGGTTGTGTTATGGCTAACTCAATCCCAAATATTGCTACAGCCCCTGTGTTTGTGTTTTCAGGATATTATCGACAGACTTTATTGTTGTGAATTTTTTTTATCAGGAAACCTTGAATTTTGTACCGTAGAAACACTAATTGGTTCAACATGGAGACACCAGCTCTACACATTCGTATTTTCTAGGGAGAAAGCTAGAGGAACTGCAGCAAACAAACATGAACATGATATTTCTGTTTGTATAGATGACATTTCATGCACTTGCCTAATTAAATTACTTTGCCTTTCTCTAAAACCATATTTACTGTGATTTTTTTGGTCCATTGCATAAGAATTCCACCCCACTTTGTCTGGATATGACAAGATGAAACCAGAAATATCCGGTTGTGTTTTGGCTAACTATATCCCAAATATTGTGAGAGCCTCCGTGTTTGTGTTTTCTGGACATTATCAACGGACTTTACTGTTTTGAACGCTTTTTATCAGGGAACATTTAATTTTGTGCTGGGTAACACTAATTGGTTGTACATGGAGACACCAGCTCTACACAGTCGTATTTTCTAGGGAGAAAGCTCGAGGAACTGTGGCAAACAAACCTGACATTTCTCATTGTATAGATGACATATATGCACTGGCCGAAGAAAAGACTTTACTTTTCTCCAAAACCATTTTTACTGAGATTTTCTTAGTCCATTGCATATGAATTCCACACCACTTTGTCCGGATATACCTGGATGAAAACAGAAATATCTGGTTGTGTTTTGGCTAACTCAATGCCAGATATTGCTACAGCCTGTGTGTTTGTGTATTCTGGATATTATTGATGGACTTTATTGTTTTGAATGTTTTTTTATCAGGGAACATTTAATTTTGTGCTTGGAAACACTCGTTGACTCCACATGGAGACACCAGCTCTACACATTCATATTTTCTAGGAAGAAAGCTAGAGGAACTGCAGCAAACAAACCTGACATTTCTGTTTGTATAGATGACATTTTATGCACTTGCATAACGAAAAGACTTTGCTTTTCTCCAAAACCATTTTTGCTGTGATTTTCTCAGTCCATTGCATACGAATTCCACACCACTTTGACCGGATATGCCTGGATGAAAACAGAAATATCTGTTCTGTTTTCGCTAACTCAATCTGAAACATTGTGAAAACCTCTGTGTTTGTGTTTTTTGGATATTATCGATGGACTTTATTGTTTTGAAATTTTTTACCAAGGAACATTTGATTTTGTACCATAGAAAAACTAATTCGTTCCACATGGAGACACCAGTCTAAACAATCCTATGTTCTAGGGAGGAAGCTTGAGGAACTACAGCAAACAAACATGATGTTTCTCTTTGTATAGATGATATTTTATGCAATTGCCGAAGGAAAAGACTTTGCTTTTCTCCAAAAGCATTTTTACTGAGATTTTCTCGGCCCATTGCATACCAATTCAATACCACTTTATCCGGATATGACTGGATGAAACCACAAATATCCGGTTGTATTTTTGGTAACTCAATCCCAGATATTGCTACTGCTTTTGTGTTTTTGTTTTCTGTATATTATTGAGGGACTTTATTGTTTTCAATGTTCTTTAGTTGGAAACATTTAATTTTGTGCTGGGAAACACTAAATGGTTCCACATGTAAACACCAGCTCTACACATTTGTGTTTTCAAGGGAAAAAGCTAGAGGAACTGCTGCAAACAAACATGATATTTCTGTTTGTATACATTACATATTATGCAGTTGCCTAAAGAAAAGACTTTGCTTTTCTCCAAAACCATTTTTACTCTGATTTTTTCGGTCCATTGCATACGAATTCCACACCACTTTGTTCGGATATGACGGGATGAAACTAGAAATATCCGGTTGTGTTTTGGTGACTAAATCCCAGATATTGCTACAGCCTCTGTATTGTGTTTTCCAGATATTATCGATGGACTTTATTGTTCTGAATGTTTTTATCAAGGAACATTTAATTTTGTACCGTACAAACACTAATTGGTTCAAAATGGAGACACAAGCTCTACGCATTTGTATTTTTTAGGGAGAAAGCTAGAGGAACTGCGGCAAACAAACATGATATTTCTGTTTGTATAGATGACATTTTATTCCCTTGCTGAAGGAAAGGACTTTGCTTTTCTCAAAACCATTTTTACTGTGATTTTCTCGGTCCATTGTATACGAATTCCACCAAATTCTGTCCGGATATAACTGGATGAAACCAGAAATATCCCGTTGTGTTTTCGGTAACTCAATCCGAAATATTGTGAAAGCCTCTAAGTTTGTGTTTTCTGGATATTACCAATGGACTTTATTGTTTAAATGTTTTTATCAGGGAACATTTAATTTAATACCATAAAAACACTAATTGGTTCCACGTGGAGACAACAGCTCTACACATTCTTATTTTCTAGGGAGAGAGCTAGAGGAACTACGGCACACTATCATGATATTTCTGTTTGTATACATGCCATTTTATGCACTTGCCTAACGAAAAGACTTGCTTTTCTCCAAAACCATTTTACTGTGATTTTCTCGGTCCATTGCATACAAATTCCACACCACTTTGTCCTTATATGACTGGATGATACCAGAAATATCCGGTTGTGTTTGGCTAACTCAATACCAGATATTGCAACAGCATCTCTGTTTGTGTTTTGTGGATATTATCAATGGACTTTATTGTTTTGAACGTTTATATCAGGGAACATTTAATTTTGTTCTGGGAATCACTAATTGGTTCCACATGAAGACACCAGCTCCACACATTCGTATATTCTAGGGAGAAAGCTAGAGGAAATTCGGCAAACAAACATGATATTTCTGTTTTTATACATGACAGTTTATGCACTTGCCTAACGAAAAATCTTTGCTTTTCAACAAAACCATTTTTACTGTGATTTTCTCGATCCATTGCATACAAATTCCACACCACTTTGACCGGATATGCCTGCATGAAAACACAATTATCCTGTTGTAATTTGGCTAACTCAATCCGAAATATTGTGAAAGCCTCTGTGTTTGTGTTTTCTGGATATTATCAATGGACTTTATTGTTTTGAATGTTTTTATCAGGGAACATTTAATTTTGTACCGTAGAAACACTAATTGGTTCAACATGGAGACAACAGCTCTAAACATTCGTATTTTCTACGGAGAAAGGTAGAGGAACTGCGGCAAAGAAACATGATATTTCTGTTTGTATACATGACATTTTATGCACTTCCCTAACGAAAAGACTTTGCTTCTCTACAAAACCATTTTTACTATGATTTTCTCAGTAAATTGCATATGAATTCCACACCACTTTGTCCGGATATGACTCGATGAAACCAGAAATATCCTGTTGTGTTTTGGCTAACTCAATGGGAAATATTGTGAAAGAATCTGTGTTTCTGTTTGATGGATATTATCAATGGACTTTATTGTTTTCAATGTTTTTATCAGGGAATATTTAATTTGTACCATAGAAACACTAATTGGTTTAACATAGAGACACCAGCTCTACACATTCGTATTTTCTAGGGAGAAAGCTAGAGGAACTGCAGCAAACAATCATGATATTTATGTTTGTATAGATGACAATTTTATGCACTTACCTAACGAAAAGACTTGCTTTTCTCCAAAACCATATTTACTGTGATTTTCTCGGTCCATTGCATACAAATTCCAGACAACTTTGTCCATATATGACTGGATGAAACCAGAAATATCCAGTTGTGTTTTGGTTAACTCAATGCCATATATTGCTACAGCATATCTGTTTGTCTTTTTTGGATATTATCAATGGACTTTATTGTTTTGAATGTTTTTTATCAGGGAACATTTAATTTTGTTCTTGGAATCACTAACTGGTTCCACATGGAGACACCACCTGTACACATTCGTATTTTCAAGGCAGAAAGCTAGAGGAACTGCGGCAAATTAACATGGTATTTTCGTTTGTATAGATGACATTTTAAGCACTTGCCGAAGGAAATGACTTTGCTTTTCTCCAAAACCATTTTTGCTGTAATTTTCTTGGTCCATTGCATACGAATTCCACACGACTTTGTCAGGATATGAATGGATGAAACCATAAATATCCGGTTGTGTTTTGGCAAACTCAATCCGAAATATTGTGAAAACCTCTGTGTTTGTGTTTTCTGGAAATTTCCTATGGACTTTATTGTTTTGAATGTTTTTATCAGGGAACATTTAATTTTGTACCGTAGAAACACTAATTGGTTCCACATGGAGACACCAGCTCTACACATTCGTATTTTTTAGGGAGAAAGCTAGAGGAACTGCAGCAAAGAAACATGATATTTCTGTTTGTATACATGACATTTTATGCACTTCCCTAACAAAAAGACTTTGCTTCTCTCCAAAACCATTTTTACTGTGATTTTCTCAGTCCATTGCATACGAATTCCACACCACTTTGTCCGGATATGACTGAATGAAACCAGAAATATCCGGTTGTCTTTTGGCTACTCAATACCAGATATTGTGAAAGCCTCTGTGTTTGTGTTTTCCGGATATTATTGATGGACTTTATTGTTTTGAATGTTCTTTAGCTGGGAACATTTAATTTTGTTCTGTGAAACAATAATTGGTTCCACATGGAAACACCAGCTCTACAGATTTGTGTTTTCAAGGGAGAAAGCTAGAGGAACTACGGCACACAAACATGATATTTCTGTTTGTATACGTGGCATTTTATGCACATGCCTAACGAAAAACTTTGCTTTTCTCCAAACCATTTTTACTGTGATTTTCTCTTTCCATTGCATACGAATTCCACCAAACTTTGTCTGGATATGATTGGATGAAACCAGAAATATCCGGTTGTGTTTTGGCTAACTCAATCCCATTATATTGTGAAAGCCTCTGTGTTTGTGTTTTCCAGATATTATCAACGGACCTATGGTTTTGCATGTTTTTTATCAGGGAATATTTAATTTTCTGCTGGGAAACACTAATTGGTTCCACATGGAGACACCAGCTCTACACATTCGTATTTTCTAGGGAGAAAGCTAGAGGAACTGTGGCAAACCAATATGAGATTTCTGTTTGTATAGATGATATTTTATGCACTTGCGAAGGAAAAGACTTTTTGATTTTCTCCAAAACAATATTCCTGTATTTTCTCCATCCATTACATACGAATTCCTCCCCACATTGTCCGGTTATGACTGCATGCAACCAGAAATATCCGGTTGTGTTTTGGCTAACCCAATCCCAGGTATTTCTACAGCCTCTTTGTTTGTGTTTCCTGGATATTATCAACGGACTTTATTGTTTTGATTGTTTTTATCAGGGAACATTTCATTTTGTACCATAGAAACACTAATAGTTTCAACATGGAGACATCAGTTTGCACATTCATATGTTCTAGTGAGAAAGCTAGAGGAACTGCGGCAAACAAACATGATATTTCTGTTCGTATACATGACATTTTATAAACTGGACGAAGGAAAAGACTTTGCTTTTCTCGAAAACCATTTTTACTGTGATTTTCTCGGTCCATTGCATATGAATTCCACCCCACTTTGTCCGGATATGCCTGGATGAAACCAGAAATATCCGGTTGTGTTTTGGCTAACTCAATCCCAGATATTGTGAAAGACTCTGTGTTTGTGTTTTCCAGATATTATAAATGGAATTTATGTTTTTGCATGTTTTTTATCAGGGAACATTTCATTTTGTGCTGGGAAACCCTTTGGTTCCACATGGAGACACCACCATTACACATTGGTATTATCTAGGGAGAAATCTAGTGGAACTGCAGCAAACAAACATGATATTTCTGTTTCTATAGATGATATTTTATGCACTTTTCTAAATAAAATACTTTGCTTTTCTCCAAAACAATTTTTCCTGTGATTTTCTCGGTCCATTACATACGAATTCCACACAACTTTCTCCGGATATGACTGGATGAAACAAGAAATATCCTGTTATGTTTTGGATTACTATATTCCAGATATTGCTACAGCCGCAGTGTCTGTGTTTTCTGGAAATTATCCATTTATTTTATTTTTTTGAATGTTATTTTATCAGGGAACATTTAATTTTTGCTGGGAATCACTAATTGGTTCCACATGGAGACACCAGTCTACACATTCGTATTTTCTAGGGAGAAAGCTAGAGGAACTGTGGAAAACAAACATGATATTTCTGTTTTCATACATGACATTTTATGCATTTGCGAAGGAAAAGACCTTTTGATTTCTCCAAAACCATATTTACTGTGATTTTCTCCGTCCATTGCATACGAATTCCACCCCAATTTGTCCGGTTATGACAGAATGCAACCAGAAATATCCCGTTGTGTTTTGGCTAACTCAATCCCAGCTATTGGTACAGCCTCTGTGTTTCTGTTTCCTGGATATTGTGGACAGACTTTATTGTTTTGAATATTTTTATCAGGAACCCTTTAATTTTGTAACGTACAAACACTAATTGGTTCCACATGAAGTCACCACTCTTCACATGCGGATGTTCTCGGGAGAAAGCTAGAGGAACTGCGGCAAACAAACATGGTATTTCTGTTTGAATAAATGATAGTTTATGCACTTGCCTAACGAATAGACTTTGCTTTTTTTATAAAATCATTATTACTGTATTTTTCTTAGTCCATTGCATACAACTTCCAACCCAATTTGTCCGGATATGACAGCATGAAACCAGAAATATCCGGTTGTGTTTTGGCTAACTCAATCCCAGATATGCTGAAGCCTCTGTGTTTGTGTATTCTGGATATTATCAATGGAATTTATGGTTTTGAATGTTTTTATGAGGGAACATTTAATTTTGTACTGGGAAACACTAATTGGTTCCACATGGAGACACCAGCTCTACAAATTCATATTTTCTAGGAAGAAAGCTAAATGAACTGCGGAAAACAAACATGATATTTCTGTTTGAATAGATGACATTTTATGCACTTGCCTAAAGAAAAGACTTTGTTTTTCTCCAAAACCATTTTTACTGTGATTTTCTCGGTCCATTGCATACGAATTCCACACCACTTTGTCCAGATAGGACTGGATGACACCAGAAATATCCGGTTGTGTTTTGGCTAACTCAATGCCAGATAGTGCTACAGCCTCTGTGTTTGTGTTTCCTGGATTTTATGGACATACTTTATTGTTTTGAATGTTTTTATCAGGGAGCATTTACATTTGTACCGTAGAAACACTAATTGGTTCCACATGGAGACACTAGTCTACACATTCGTATTTTCTAGGGAGAAAGCTAGAGGAACTGCAGCAAACCAATATGAGATTTCTGTTTGTATAGATTGCATTTTATGCACTTGCCTAATGAAAAGACTTTGCTTTTCTCTAAAACCATTTTTACTGTGATTTTCTCGGACCATTGCATCCAAATCCACACCACTTTGTTCGGATATGACTGGATAAAACCAGAAATATCCGGTTGTGTTTTGGCTAACTCAATCCCAGATATTGTGAAAGCCTCTGTGTTAGTGTTTTCTGGATATTATCAATGGACTTTATGGTTTTGAATGTTTTTTATCAGGGAACATTTAATTTTGTACCGTAGAAACATTAATTGGTTCCACATGGAGACACCATTCTACAAATTCTTATGTTCTAGGCAGAAATCTAGCGGAACTGCGGCAAACAAACATGATATTTCTGTTTGTATAGATGACATTTTATGCACTGGCCAAAGGAAAAGACTTTGCTTTTCTCCAGAATTATTTTTACTGTGATCTTCTCGGTCCATTGCATACGAATTCCACACCACTTTGTCCGAATATGACTGGATGAAACCACAAAAATCCGGTTGTTTTTTGGCTAACTCAATCCCAGATATTGCTACAGCCTCAGTGTATCTGTTTTCCGGATATCATCAATGGACTTTATGGTTTTGAATGTTTTTTATCAGGGAACATTTAATTTTGTGCTGGGAAACACTAATTGGTTCCACATGGAGACAGCAGCTCTACATATTCGGATTTTCTAGGGAGGCATCTAGAGGAACTGTGGCAATCCAATATGAGATTTCTGTTTGTATAGATGATATTTTATGCACTTGCGAAGGAAAAGACTTTTTGATTTTCTCCAAAACCATTTTTCCTGTGATTTTCTCCGTCCATTACATACGAATTCCACCACACATTGTCCGGTTATGACTGCATGCAACCAGAAATATCCGGTTGTGTTTTGGCCAACCCAATCCCAGGTATTTCTACAGCATCTGTGTTTGTGTTTCCTGGATATTATGGACGGACTTTATGGTTTTGAATGTTTTTATCAGGGAACATTTAATTTTGTACCATAGAAACACTAATTGGTTCCACATGGAGACACCAGCTCTACACATTCGTATCTTCTAGGGAGAAAGCTAGAGGAACTGCGGCAAACAAACATGGTATTTCTTTTTGTATGGATGACATTTTATGCACTTGCCTAACGAAAAGATTTTGCTTTTCTCCAAAACCATTTTTACTGTGATTTTCTTGGTCCATTGCATATGAATTCCAACCAAATTTGTCCGGATATGATTGGATGAAACCAGAAATATCCGGTTGTGTTTTGGCTAACTCAATCACAGATTGTGAATGCCTCTGTGTTTGTGTTTTCCGCATATTATCAACGGACTTTATGGTTTTGCATGTTTTTTATCAGTGAACATTTAATTTTGTACAATAGTAACACTTGCCTAAGGAAAAGACTTTGCTTTTCTCTAAAATCTTTTTTACTAAGATTTTCTTGGTCCATTGCATACGAATTCCAACCCACTTTGTCCGGATATGACTAGATGAAACCAGAAATATCCGGTTGTGGTTTCGCAAACTCAATCCCAGATATTGTGAAAGCCTCCTTGTTCGTGTTTTCTGGATATTATCAATGGACTTTATGGTTTTGAATGTTTTTTATCAGGGAACATTTAATTTTGTACTGTAGTAACACTAATTGGTTCCACATGGAGACAACAGTATACACATTCGTATGTTCTAGGGAGAAAGTTAGAGGAACTGCGGCAAACAAACATGATATTTCTGTTTGTATAGATGGCATTTTATGCACTTGCCTAAAGGAAAGACTTTGCTTTTCTCCAAACCATTTATACTGTGATTTCTCGGTCCATTACATACGAACACCACACCACTTTGTCCGGATATGACTGGATGAAAACAGAAATATCCAGATGTGTTTTGGCTTCCTATATCCCAGATATTGTGAAAGCCTCTGTGTTTTGTTTTCTGCATATTATTTATGGACTTTATTGTTTTCAATGTTTTTATCAGGGAACATTTAATTTTGTGCTGGGAAACACTAATTGGTTCCACATGGAGACACCAGCTCTACACATTCATATTTTCTAGGGAGAAAGCTAGAGGAACTGCGGCAAACAAACATGGTATTTCTGTTTGTATAGATGACATTTTATGCACTGGCGGAACGAAAAGTCATTGCTTTTCTCCAAAACAATTTTTATTGTGATTTTCTCGGTCCATTTCTTACGAATTCCAACCCACTTTGTCCAGAAATGACTGCATTCAACCGGAAATATCCTGTTGTGTTTTGGCTAACTCCGTCCCTGATATTGCTACAACCTCTGTGATTCTCTTTTCCGGATATTATCAACAGACTTTATGGTTTTGCATGTTTTTTTTTGCAGGGAACATTTAATTTTGTACAATAGAAATACTAATAGGTTCAACCTGGAGACACCAGCTCTACACCTTCATATGTTCTAGGGAGAAAGCTAGAGGAAATGCGGCAAACAAACATGATATTTCTGTTCGTATACATGACATTTTATACACTTGCCTAACGGAAAGCTTTGCTTTTTTACAAAACCATTTTTACTGTGATTTTCTCGGTCCATTGCATACGAATTCCACCAAATTTTGTCCAGTTATGACTGGATGAAACCAGAAATATCCGGTTGTGTTTTGGCTAACTCAATCCCATATGTTGCTACAAATTTTGTGTTTGTTTTTTCAGATATTATCAACGGACTTTATGGTTTTGCATGTTTTTTATCAGGGAACATTTAATTTTTTGCTGGGAAACTCTAATTGGTTCCACATGGAGACACCAGCTCTACATATTCGTATTCTCTAGGCAGAAATCTAGAGGAACTGCGGCAAACAAACATGATATTTCTGTTTGTATAGATGGCATTTTATGCACTTGCCTAAAGGAAAGACTTTGCTTTTCTCCAAACCATTTATACTGTGATTTTCTCCGTCCATTACATACGAACACCACACCACTTTGTCCGGATATGACTGGATGAAAACAGAAATATCCAGATGTGTTTTGGCTTCCTATATCCCAGATATTGTGAAAGCCTCTGTGTTTTGTTTTCTGCATATTATTTATGGACTTTATTGTTTTCAATGTTTTTATCAGGGAACATTTAATTTTGTGCTGGGAAACACTAATTGGTTCCACATGGAGACACCAGCTCTACACATTCATATTTTCTAGGGAGAAAGCTAGAGGAACTGCGGCAAACAAACATGATATTTCTGTTTGTATAGATGACATTTTATGCACTGGCGGAAGGAAAAGTCATTGCTTTTCTCCAAAACAATTTTTACTGTGATTTTCTCGGTCCATTTCTTACGAATTCCAACCCACTTTGTCAAGAAATGACTGCATTCAACCGGAAATATCCTGTTGTGTTTTGGCTAACTCAGTCCCTGATATTGCTACAACCTCTGTGATTCTCTTTTCCGGATATTATCAACAGACTTTATGGTTTTGCATGTTTTTTTTGCAGGGAACATTTAATTTTGTACAATAGAAATACTAATAGGTTCAACCTGGAGACACCAGCTCTACACATTCGTATGTTCTAGGGAGAAAGCTAGAGGAAATGTGGCATACAAACATGATATTTCTGTTCGTATACATGACATTTTATACACTTGCCTAACGGAAAAACTTTGCTTTTTTCCAAAACCAATTTTACTGTGATTTTCTCGGTCCATTGCATACGAATTCCACCAAATTTTGTCCGGTTATGACTGGATGAAACCAGAAATATCCGGTTGTGTTTTGGCTAACTCAATCCCATAAGTTGCTACAAATTCTGTGTTTGTATTTTCAGATATTATCAACGGACTTTATGGTTTTGCATGTTTTTATCAGGGAACATTTAATTTTGTACCATAGAAACACTAATAGTTTCAACATGGAGACATCAGTCTACACATTCATATGTTCTAGGGAGAAAGCTAGAGGAACTGCGGCAAACAAACATGATATTACTGTTTGTAGACACGACATTTTATGCACTGGCCGAAGGAAAAGACTTTGCTTTTCTCGAAAACCACTTTTACTGAGATTTTCTCTGTCCATTGCATAGGAATTCCACCCCACTTTGTCCGGATATGACTGGATGAAACAAAAAATATCCGGTTGTGTTTTTGGCTAACTCAATCCCAGATATTGTGAAAACCTCTGTGTTTGTGTTTTCCAGATATTATCAACGGAATTTATGTTTTTGAATGTTTTTTTATCAGGGGACATTTAATTTTGTGCTGGGAAACGCTAATTGGTTCCACATGGAGACAGCAGTTTTCACATTCATATTTTCTAGGGAGAAAGCTAGAGGAACTGTCACAAACAAACATGATATTTCTGTTTGTATACATGAGATTTTATGCACTTGCCTAACGAAAAGACTTTGCTTTTCTGTAAAATCATTATTACTGTGATTTTCTCCGTCCATTGCATATGAATTCCACACTACTTTGTCCGGATATGCCTGTATGAAAACAGAAATATCCAGTTGTGTTTTCGCTTACCCAATCCTAAATATTGTGAAAGCCACTGTGATGCGTTTTCTGGATATTATCGATGGACTTTATTGTTTTGAATGTTTTTATCAGGGAACATTTAATTTTGTACAGTAGAAATACTAATTGGTTCCACATGGAGACACGACTCTACACATTCGTATTTTCTAGTGAGGAAGCTACAGGAACTGCGGAAAACATGATATTTCTGTTTGTATAGATGACATTTTATACACTTGCCTAATGAAAAGACTTCTTCTTCTGCAAAACAACTTTTCCTGTGATTTTCTCGGTCCATACATACGAATTCCACAACACTTTGTCCGAATATGCCTGGATTAAAACAGAAATATCCGGTTCTTTTTGGCTAACTATATCCCAGATATGGCTACAGCCTCAGTGTTTGTGTTTTCTGGATATTTTCAATGCACTTTATGGTTTTGACTGTTTTTTACCAGGGAACATTTAATTTTGTGCTGGGAAACAGTAATTGGTTCCACATGGAGACACCAGGTCTACAAATTCGTATTTTCTAGGGAGAAAGCTAGAGGAACTGGGGCAAACAAATATGATATTTCTGTTTGCATACATGACATTTTATGCACTGGCCGAAGGAAACGACTTTGCTTTTCTCCAAAACCATTCTTACTGTGATTTTCTCAGTCCAATACATACGAATTCCAAACGACTGTCTGGATATGCCTGGATGAAAACAGAAATATCCGGTTCTGTTTTGGCTAACTATATCCCAGATATGGCTACAGCCTCAGTGTTTGTGTTTTCTGGATATTATTCACAGACTTTATTGTTTTGAGTGTTTTATCAGGGAACATTTAATTTTGTACCGTAGAAACACTGATTGGTTCCACATGGAGACACGAGCTGTACACATTCGTATTTTCTAGGGAGAAGGCTAGAGGAACTGCCTAAAACAATCATGATATTTCTGTTTGTGTAGTTGACATTTTATGCACTTGCCTAACGAAAATACTTTGCTATTCACTAAAACCATTATAATATGATTTTCTGGGTCAATTCCGTAGGAATTCGACGCCACTTTGTCTGGATAAGACTGGATGAAACCAGAAATCTCCGGTTGTGTTTTGGCTAACTCAATCCCAGATATTGTGAAAGCCTCTGTGTTTGTGTTTTCTGGATATTATTCACACAATTTATTGTTTTGAGTGTTTTTATCAGGGAACATTTAATTTTCTGCTGGGAAACACTAATTGGTTCCACATGGAGACACCATTCTACACATTCGTATTTTCTAGGGAGAAAGCTAGAGGAACTGCGGCAAACAAACATGATATTTATGTTTGTACAGATGACATTTTATGCACTGGCTGAAGCATAAGACTTTGCTTGTCTCCAAAACCATTTTTACTGTGATTTTCTGGGTCCATTACATACGAATTCCACAAGACTTTGTCCGGATATGACTGGATGAAACCAGAAATATCCGGTTGTGTTTTGGTTAACTCAATGCCAGATATTGCTACAGCCTCTGTGTTTGTGTTTTCTTGATATTATCAATGGATTTTATTGTTTTGAATGTTTTTATGAGGGAACATTTAATTTTGTACCGTAAAAACAATAATTGGTTCCACATATGGGGACACCAGACTACACATTCATATTTTCTTGGGAAAAGCTAGATGAACTGCGGCAAAGAAACATGATATTTCTGTTTGTATAGATGACATTTTATGCACTTCCCTAACGAATAGATCTTGCTTTTCTCTGAAACTATGTTTATTGTGATTTTCTGGGTCCATTGCATACGAATTCCACACCACTTTGTCTGGATATGACTGGATGAAACCAGAAATATCCGGTTGTGTTTTGCCTAACTCAATCCCAGATATTGCTACAGCCTCTGTGTTTGTGTTTTCTGGATATTTTCGATGGACTTGATTGTTTTGAATGTTTTTATCAGGGAACATTTAATTTTCTGCTGGGAAACACTAATTGCTTCCACATGGAGACACCAGTCTACACATTCGTATGTTCTAGGGAGAATGTTACAGAAACTGCGGCAAACAGGCATGATATTACTGTTTGTATACAAGACATTTTATGCACTGGCTGAAGGAAAAGACTTAGCTTTTCTCCAAATCCATTTTTAATTGATTTTCTCATTCTATTTCATAGTAATTCCACCCCGTTTTTCCTGGATATGACTGGATGAAACCAGAAATATCCGGTTTTGTTTTGCCTAAATCAATCCCAGATATTGCTACAGGCTCTTGTTTGTGTTTTCCAGATATTATCAACGGATTTTATGGTTTTTCATGTTTTTTATCATGGAACATTTAATTTAGTGCTAGGAAACATAATTGTTTCCACTTGGAGACAACAGCTCTACACGTTCGTATTTTCTAGGGAGAAAGCTAGAGGAACTGTGGCAAACAAACATGATATTTCTGTTTATATAGATGATATTTTATGCACTGGCCGAAGGAAAAGACTTTGCTTTTCTCCAAAACCATTTTTCCTGTGATTTTCTCCGTCCATTACATACGAATTCCACCAAACTTTGTCCGGGTATGACTGGATGAAACCAGAAATGTCCGGTTTTGTTTTTGCTTACTATAACCCAGATATTGCTACAGCCTTTGTGTTTGTGTTTTCTGGAGATTATCGATTTATTTTATTGTTCTGAATGTTTGTATCAGGATACATTTAATTTTTGTTGCAAACACTAATTGGTTCCACATGGAGACACCAGGTCTACACATTTGTATTTTCTAGTGAGGAAGCTACAGGAACTGCGGAAAACATGATATTTCTGTTTGTATAGATGACATTTTATACACTTGCCTAACGAAAAGACTTTTTTTTTTTCTGCAAAACAATTTTTCCTGTGATTTTCTCGGTCCATACATACGAATTCCACACCACTTTATTCGAATATGGCTGGATGAATCAGAAATATCCGGTTCTGTTTTGGCTAACTATATCCCAGATATTGCTACAGCCTCTGTGTTTGTGTTTTCTGGATATTTTCGATGGACTTGATTGCTTTGAATATTTTTATCAGGGAACATTTAATTTTCTGCTGGGAAACACTAATTGGTTCCACATGGAGACACCTGTCTACACATTCCTATGTTCTAGGGAGAATGTTACAGGAACTGCGGCAAACAGGCATGATATTACTGTTTCTATACATGACATGTTATGCACCGGCCGAAGCAAAAGACATAGCTTTCCTCCAAAACCATTTTTACTTGATTTTCTCGTTCTATTTCATAGGAATTCCACCACAGTTTTCCCGGATATGACTGGATGAAACCAGAAATATCCGGTTTTGTTTTGCCTAAATCAATCCCAGATATTGCTACAGCCTCTGTGTTTGTGTTTTCTGGATATTATCAACGGATTTTATGGTTTTTAATGTTTTTTTATTATGGAACAAAATTTAGTGCTGGGAAACATAATTGTTTCCACATGGCGACAACAGCTCTACGCATTCGTATTTTCTAGGGAGAAAGCTAGAGGAACTGTGGCAAACAAACATGATATTTCTGTTTGTATAGGTGACATTTTGTGCACTGGCCGAAGGAAAAGACTTTGCTTTTCTCCAAAACCATTTTTACTGTGATTTTCTCTGTCCATTGCATACGAATTCCACACTACTTTTTCTGGATATGACTGGATGATATCAGAAATGTCCAGTTGTGTTTTGGCTAACACAATCCGAGGTATTGCTATAGCCTCTGCGTTTGTGTTTTCTGGATAGTATCGACGGACTTTATTGTTTTGAATGTTTTTATCAGGGAACATTTAATTTTGTACAGTAGAAACACTAACTGGTTCCACATGGAGACACCAGTCTACACATTCGTATCTTCTAGGGAGAAAGCTAGAGGAACTGAGGCAAACAAACATGATATTTCTGTTTGCATACATGACATTTTATGAACTGGCCGAAGGAAAAGACTTTGCTTTTCTCCAAAACCATTCTTACTGTGATTTTCTCGGTCCAATACATACGAATTCCACACCACTTTCCGGATATGCCAGGATGAAAACAGAAATATCCGGTTGTGTTTTGGCTAACTCAATGCCAGATATTGCTACAGCCTCTGTGTTTGTGTTTTCCGGATATTATCAATGGACTTTATGGTTTTTCATGTCTTTTATCAGGGAACATTTAATTTTTTGCTGGGGAACACTAGTTGGTTCCACATGGAGACACCAGCTCTACACATTCGTATTTTCTGGGGAGACAGCTAGAGGAACTGCAGCAAACAAACATGATATTTCTGTTTATATAGATGACATTTTATGCACTTGGCAAATGAAAAGACTTTGCTTTTCTCCAAAACCATTTTTACTGTGATTATTTTTTCGGTCCATTGCATACGAATTCCACGAAACATTGTCCGGATATGACTGGATGAAACCAGAAATATCCGGTTGTGTTTTGGCTACCACAATGCCAGATATTGCTACAGCCTCTTTGTTTGTGTTTTCCGGATATTATCAACGGACTTTATAGTTTTTCATGTCTTTTATCAGGGTACATTTAATTTTATACTGGGGAACACTAGTTGGTTCCACATGGAGACACCAGCTCTACACATTCGTATTTTCTAGGGAGAAAGCTAGAGGAACTGCAGCAAGCAAACATATTTCTGTTTATATAGATGACATTTTATGCACTTGCCTAAAAAAAGAATTGGCTTTTCTCCAAAACCATTTTTACTGTGATTTTCACGGTCCATTGCCTCCGAATTCCACACCACTTTCCGGATATGCCTGGATGAAAACAGAAATATCCAGTTCTGTTTTGGCTAACTATATCCCAGATATGGCTACAGCCTCAGTGTTTGTGTTTTCTGGATATGATCAACAGACTTTATTGGTTTGACTGTTTTTATCAGGGAACATTTAATTTTGTCCGGTAGAAACACTAATTGGTTCCACATGGAGACACCAGCTCTACACATTCGTATTTTCTAGGCAGACAGCTAGAGGAACTGCGGCAAACAAACTTGATATTTCTGTATGAATAGATGACATTTTATGCACTTGCCTAATGAAAAGACTTTGCTTTTCTCCAAAACCATTTTTACTGTGCTTTTTCGGTCCATTACATACGAATTCCACCCCACTTTGTCTGGATATGACTGGATGAAACCAGAAATATCCAGTTGTGTTTTGGCTAACTCAATCCCAGATATTGCTACAGCCTCTGTGTTTGTGTTTTCCGGATATTATCAACGGACTTTATGGTTTTTCATGTTTTCTATCAGGGAACATTTAATTTTATGCTGGGAAACACTAGTCGGTTCCACATAGTGACACCAGCTTTACACATTAGTATTTTCTGGGGAGAAAGCTAGAGGAACTGCGGCAAACAAACATGATATTTCTGTTTATATAGATGACATTTTATGCATTTGCCTAAAAAAAGACTTTGATTTTCTCCAAAACCATTTTTACTGTGATTTTCTCAGTCTGTTGCATGCGAATTCCACACCACTTTGTCCGGATATGCCTGTATGAAAACAGAAATATCCAGTTCTGTTTTGGCTTACTCAGTCCCAGATATTGCTACAGCCGCAGTGTTTGTGTTTTCTGGATATTATCAATGGACTTTATTGTTTTGAATGTTTTTATCAGGGAACATTTAATTTTGTACCGTAGAAACACTAATTGGTTTCACATGGAGAAACGTCTCTAAACATTCTTATTTCTAAGCAGAAAGCTAGAGGAACTGCGGCAAACAAACATGATATTTCTGCTTGAATAGATGATATTTTATTCACTTGCCTAATGAAAAGACTTTGCTTTTCTCCAAAACCATTTTTACTGTGCTTTTTCGGTGCATTGCATACGAATTCCACCCCACTTTGTCTGGATATGACTGGATGAAACCAGAAATATCCGGTTGTGTTTTGGCTAACTCAATCCCAGATATTGCTACAGACTCTGTGTTTGTGTTTTCTGGATATTATCAACGGACTTTATGGTTTTTCATGTTTTCTATCAGGGAACATTTAATTTTATGCTGGGGAACACTAGTTGGTTCCACATGGAGACACGTCTCTAAACATTCTTATTTTCTAAGCAGAAAGCAAGAGGAACTGCGGCAAACAAACATGATATTTCTGTTTCTATTTTTTTTTATTTTTGACAGGCAGAGTGGACAGTGAGAGAGAGAGAGAGAGACAGAGAGAAAGGTCTTCCTTTGCCGTTGGTTCACCCTCTAATGGCCGCCGCGGTAGCGCGCTGCGGCCGGCGCACCACGCTGTTCTGATGGCAGGAGCCAGGTGCTTATCCTGGTCTCCCATGGGGTGCAGAGCCCAAGCACTTGGGCCATCCTCCACTGCACTCCCTGGCCACAGCAGTGAGCTGGCCTGGAAGAGGGGCAACCGGGATAGGATCGGTGCCCCGACCGGGACTAGAACCCGGTGTGCCGGCGCCGTAAGGCAGAGGATTAGCCTAGTGAGCCGCGGCGCCGGCCGATATTTCTGTTTCAATAGATGACATTTTATGCACTTGCCTAAAGAAAGAATTTGCTTTTCCACCAAAACCATTTTTACTGTGATATTCTCGGTCCATTGCCTCCGAATTCCAGACCACTTTGTCCGGAGATGCCAGGATGAAACCAGAAAAATCCAGTTGTGTTTTCGCTAACTATATCCCAGATATGGCTACAGCCTCAGTGTTTGTGTTTTCTGGATATTATCAACAGACTTTATTTGTTTGAGTGTTTTTCTCAGGGAACATTTAATTTTGTACCATAGAAACACTAATTGGTTCCACATGGAGACACCAGCTCTACACATTCGTATTTTCTAGGCAGAAAGCTAGAGGAACTGCAGCAAACAAACGTGACATATCTGTTTGATAGATGACATTTTATGCACTTGCCTAATGAAAAGACTTTGCTTTTCTCCAAAACCATTTTTACTGTGCTTTTTCGGTGCATTGCATACGAATTCCACCCCACTTTGTCTGGATATGACTGGATGAAACCAGAAATATCCAGTTGTGTTTTGGCTAACTCAATCCCAGATATTGCTACAGCCTCTGTGTTTGTGTTTTCCGGATATTATCAACGGACTTTATGGTTTTTCATGTTTTCTATCAGGGAACATTTAATTTTATGCTGGGAAACACTAGTCGGTTCCACATAGTGACACCAGCTTTACACATTAGTATTTTCTGGGGAGAAAGCTAGAGGAACTGCGGCAAACAAACATGATATTTCTGTTTATATAGATGACATTTTATGCATTTGCCTAAAAAAAGACTTTGATTTTCTCCAAAACCATTTTTACTGTGATTTTCTCAGTCTGTTGCATGCGAATTCCACACCACTTTGTCCGGATATGCCTGTATGAAAACAGAAATATCCAGTTCTGTTTTGGCTTACTCAGTCCCAGATATTGCTACAGCCGCAGTGTTTGTGTTTTCTGGATATTATCAATGGACTTTATTGTTTTGAATGTTTTTATCAGGGAACATTTAATTTTGTACCGTAGAAACACTAATTGGTTTCACATGGAGAAACGTCTCTAAACATTCTTATTTCTAAGCAGAAAGCTAGAGGAACTGCGGCAAACAAACATGATATTTCTGCTTGAATAGATGATATTTTATTCACTTGCCTAATGAAAAGACTTTGCTTTTCTCCAAAACCATTTTTACTGTGCTTTTTCGGTGCATTGCATACGAATTCCACCCCACTTTGTCTGGATATGACTGGATGAAACCAGAAATATCCGGTTGTGTTTTGGCTAACTCAATCCCAGATATTGCTACAGACTCTGTGTTTGTGTTTTCTGGATATTATCAACGGACTTTATGGTTTTTCATGTTTTCTATCAGGGAACATTTAATTTTATGCTGGGGAACACTAGTTGGTTCCACATGGAGACACGTCTCTAAACATTCTTATTTTCTAAGCAGAAAGCAAGAGGAACTGCGGCAAACAAACATGATATTTCTGTTTCTATTTTTTTTTTATTTTTGACAGGCAGAGTGGACAGTGAGAGAGAGAGAGAGAGACAGAGAGAAAGGTCTTCCTTTGCCGTTGGTTCACCCTCTAATGGCCGCCGCGGTAGCGCGCTGCGGCCGGCGCACCACGCTGTTCTGATGGCAGGAGCCAGGTGCTTATCCTGGTCTCCCATGGGGTGCAGAGCCCAAGCACTTGGGCCATCCTCCACTGCACTCCCTGGCCACAGCAGTGAGCTGGCCTGGAAGAGGGGCAACCGGGATAGGATCGGTGCCCCGACCGGGACTAGAACCCGGTGTGCCGGCGCCGTAAGGCAGAGGATTAGCCTAGTGAGCCGCGGCGCCGGCCGATATTTCTGTTTCAATAGATGACATTTTATGCACTTGCCTAAAGAAAGAATTTGCTTTTCCACCAAAACCATTTTTACTGTGATTTTCTCGGTCCATTGCATCCGAATTCCACACCACTTTGTCCGGAGATGCCAGGATGAAACCAGAAAAATCCAGTTGTGTTTTCGCTAACTATATCCCAGATATGGCTACAGCCTCAGTGTTTGTGTTTTCTGGATATTATCAACAGACTTTATTTGTTTGAGTGTTTTTCTCAGGGAACATTTAATTTTGTACCATAGAAACACTAATTGGTTCCACATGGAGACACCAGCTCTACACATTCGTATTTTCTAGGCAGAAAGCTAGAGGAACTGCAGCAAACAAACGTGACATATCTGTTTGATAGATGACATTTTATGCACTTGCCTAATGAAAAGACTTTGCTTTTCTCCAAAACCATTTTTACTGTGCTTTTTCGGTGCATTGCATACGAATTCCACCACATTTTATCTGAATATGCCTGGATGAAACCAGAAATATCCGGTTGTGTTTTGGCTAACTCAATCCCAGATATTGCTACAGCCTCTGTGTTTGTGTTTTCCGGATATTATCAACGGACTTTATGGTTTTTCATGTTTTCTATCAGGGAACATATAATTTTATGCTGGGGAACACTAGTTGGTTCCACATGGTGACACCAGCTCTACACATTCGTATTTTCTAGCTATAAAGCTAGAGGAAGTGCAGCAAATAAACATGATACTTTTTGTTTGCATAGATGACATTTAATGTACTTGCCTTAAAAAAGACTTTGCTTTTCTCCAAAACAATTTTTACTCTGATTTTCTCAGTCTATTGCATGCGAATTCCACACCACTTTGTCCGGATATGCCTGGATGAAATCAGAAATATCCAGTTGTGTTTTGGCTAACTATATCCCAGATATGGCTACAGCCTCTGTGTTTGTGTTTTCCGGATATAATCAACGGACTTTATGGTTTTTCATGTTTTCTATCAGGGGACATTTAATTTTATGCTGGGGAACAATAGTTGGTTCCACATGGTGACACCAGCTCTACACATTCGTATTTTCTATGGAGAAAGCCAGAGGAACTGCAGCAAACAAACATGATATTTCTGTTTGTATAGATGACATTTTAGGCACTTGCCTAAAAAAAGACTTTGCTTTTCTCCAAAACCATTTCTACGGTGATTTTCTCAGTCTATTGCATCCGAATTCCACACCAATTTGTCCGTATATGCCTGGATGAAAACAAAAATATCCGGTTATGTTTTGGCTAACTATATCCAAGATATGGCTACAGCCTCAGTGTTTGTGTCTTCTGCATATTATTCACAGACTTTATTATTTTGAGTGTTTTTATCTGGGAACATTTAATTTTGTACCCTAGAAAACTGATTGGTTCCACATGGAGACACCAGCTCTACACATTCATATTTTCTAGGGACAAAGCTAGAGGAACTGCGGCAAACAAACATGATATTTCTGTTTGAATAGATGACATTTTATGCACTTGAAAGGACTTTGCTTTTTTCCACAACCATATTTACTGAGATTTTCTCGGTCCATTGCATAAGAATTCCACCCCACTTTGTAAGGATATGACTGGATGAAACCAGAAATATCCGGTGTGTTTTGGCTAACTCAATCCCAGATATTGCTACAGACTCTGTGTTTGTGTTTTCCGGATATTATTGATGGACTTTATGGTTTTCCATGTTTTTTATCAGGGAACATTAAATTTTGTGCTGGGAAACACTAATTGGGTCCACATGGAGACACCAGATCTACACATTCGTATTTTCTAGGCAGAAAGCTAGAGGAACTGAGGCAAACATACATGATATTTCTGTTTGCATACATGACATTTTATGAACTGGCCGAAGGAAAAGACTTTGCTTTTCTCCAGAACCATTTTTACTGCGATTTTCTCGGTCCATTGCATACGAATTCCACGAAATATTGTCCGGATATGACTGGGTGAAACTAGAAATATCCGGTTGTGTTTTGGCTACCACAATGCCAGATATGGAAACAGCCTCTTTGTTTGTGTTTTCCGGATATTATCAACGGACTTTATAGTTTTTCATGTCTTTTATCATGGTACATTTAATTTTATACTGGGGAACACTAGTTGGTTCCACATGGAGACACCAGCTCTACACATTAGTATTTTCTAGGGAGAAAGCCAGAGGAACTGCAGCAAACAAACATGATATTTCTGTTTATATAGATGACATTTTATGCACTTGCCTAAAAAAAGACTTTGATTTTCTCCAAAAACATTTTTACTGTGATTTTCGCGGTCCATTGCCTCCGAATTCCACACCACTTTCCGGATATGCCTGGATGAAAACAGAAATATCCAGTTCTGTTTTGGCTAACTATATCCCAGATATGGCTACAGCCTCAGTGTTTGTGTTTTCTGGGTATTATCAACAGACTTTATTGGTTTGAGTGTTTTTCTCAGGGAACATTTAATTTTGTACCATAGAAACACTAATTGGTTCCACATGGAGACACCAGCTCTACACATTCGTATTTTCTAGGCAGAAAGCTAGAGGAACTGCGGCAAACAAACTTGATATTTCTGTATGAATAGATGACATTTTATGCACTTGCCTAATGAAAAGACTTTGCTTTTCTCCAAAACCGTTTTTACTCTGATTTTCTCATTCTATTGCATGCGAATTCCACCCCACTTTGTCTGGATATGACTGGATGAAACCAGAAATATCCAGTTGTGTTTTGGCTAACTCAATCCTAGATATTGCTACAGCCTCTGTGTTTGTGTTTTCCGGATATTATCGATGGACTTATTGTTTTGAATGTTTTTATCAGGGAACATTAAATTTTGTTCCATTAAAACACTAATTGGTTCATAATGGGAACACCAGCTCTACAAATTCGTATTTTCTAGGGAGAAAGCTAGAGGAAATGCGGCCAACAAACATGATATTTCTGTGTGTATAGATGACATTTTATGCACTTGCCTAACAAAAAGACTTTGCTTTTCTTCAAAACCATTTGTACTGTGATTTTCTCGGTCCATTGCATACGAATTCCACACCACTTTGTCCGGATATCACTGGATGACACCAGAAATATCCGGTTGTGTTTGGGCTAACTCAATCCGAAATATTGCTACAGCCTCTGTGTTTGTGTTTTCGGGATATTATCGATGGACTTATTGTTTTGAATGTTTTTATCAGGGAACATTAAATTTTGTACCGTTAAAACACTAATTGGTTCATAATGGGAACACCAGCTCTACACATTCGTATTTTCTAGGGAGAAAGCTAGAGGAACTGCGACAAACAAACATGATATTTCTGTTTGTATCAATGACATTTTATGCATTTGCCTAACGAAAAGACTTTGCTTTTCTCCAAAACCATTTTACTGTGATTTTCTCAGTCCATTGCATACGAATTCCACACCAGTTTGTCCGGATATGACTGGATGAAACCGGAAATATCTTTTTTTTTTTTTGCTAACTCTATCCCAGATATTGTTACCGCCTCTGTGTTTGTGTATTCCTCATATTATCCACGGACTTTTTTTTTGAATATTTTTATCAGGTGACATTTAATTTTGTTCTGCGAAACGCTTGTTGGTTCCACGTGGAGACACCAGCTCTACATATTTGTAGTTTCTAGAGAGAATGGGAGAGGAACTGCGAAAAACAAACATGATATTTCTATTTCTATAGATGACATTTTTTCGACTTGCCTAATGAAAAGACTTTGCTTTGCTCCAAAACCATTTTTACTGTGAATTTCTCGGTCCATTGCATACGAATTCCACACCACTTTGTCCAGAAGACTGGTTGAAACCAGAAATATCCGGTTGTGTTTTGGCTAACTCATTCCGAAATACTGTGAAAGCCTCTGTCTTTGTGTTTTCTGGATATTATCGATGGACTTTATTGTTTTTAATGTTTTTATCAGGAAACATTTAATTTTGTACTGTTGAAACACTAATTGGTTCCACATGGAGACACCAGCTCCACACATTCTTATTTTCTAGGGATAAAGCTAGAGGAACTGCGGCAAACAAACATGATATTTCTGTTTGTATCGATGACATTTTATGCTCTTGCCTAAACAAAGGACTTTGCTTTTCTCCAAAACCATTTGTACTGTGATTTTCTCAGTCCATTGCATACGAATTCCACACCACTTTGTCCGTATATGACTGGATGAAACCGGAAATATCTGGTTTTGTTTTGGCTAACTCAATCCCAGATATTGCTACAGCCACTGTGTTTGTTTGTTCTTGATATTATCCACAGACTTCTTTGTTTTGAATGTTTTTTATCGGGGAACATTTAATTTTGTGCTTGGAAACACTAATTGGTTCCACATGAAGACACCAGCTCTACACATTCGTAATTAGTTTTTTTTATTAAACTTTTATTTAATGGATATAAATTTCCAAAGTTCAGCTCATGGGTTACAATGGCTTCCCTCTCCCAAAACTTCCCTCCCACCCACAACCCTCCCCTTTACCGCTCCCTCTCCCCTTCCAATCACATCATGATTCATTTTCAGTTCTCTTTATATACAAAAGATCAGTTTAGTATAAATTAGGTAACGATTTCAACAGTTTGCCCCCATATAGCAACACAAAGTGAAAAAAAATACTGTTGGAGTACTAGTTATAGCATTAAATAAGAGTGTACAGCACATTAAAGGCAGAGATCTTACATAATATTTTTTTAAATTAATTAATTATCTATGCCATTTCCAATTTAACACCAGGTTTTTTTTTTCATTTCCAATTATCTTTATATACAGAAGATCGATTCAGTATATAATTAGTAAAGATCTCATCAGTTTGTACCCATGCAGAAACACAAAGTGTAAAAATACTCTTTCAGTTCTAGTTATAGAATCACTGCACATTAGACAACACATTAAGGACAGATCCCACATGGGATGTAAATACACAGTGACTCCTGTTGCTGACTTAACAATTTGACACACTTGTTCATGGCGTCAGTAATTACGTTCGTAATTTCTACAGAAAACCTATAGGCTTTGCGGCAAACAAACATGATATTTCTGTCTGTATAGATGACATTTTATGCACTTGCCGAACGAAAATACTTGCTGTTCTCCAACACCATTTGCACTGTGATTTTCTCAGTCCATTGCATACGAATTCCACACCACTTTGTCCCGGTAAGACTGGATGTAACCAGAAATATCCGGTTGTGTTTTGGCTAACTCAATCCCAGATATTGCTACAGCCTCTGCGTTTGTGTATTCCTAATATTATCCACGGACTTTATTTTTTTTGAATGTTTTTTTTTCAGGGAACATTTACTTTGGTACCGTTGAAACACTAATTGTTTCCACATGGAGACACCAGTCTACACATTCGTATTTTCTAGGCAGAAAGCTAGAGGAACTGCGGCAAACAAACATGATATTTCTGTTTGTATGGATGACATTTTATGCACTTGCCTAACGAAAAGACTTTGCTTTTCTCCAAATCCATTTTTACTGTGATTTTCACAGTCCATTGCATATGAATTCTACACCACTTTGTCCAGATATGACTGGGTGAAACCAGATATATCTGGTTGGGTTTTGGCTAACTCAACCCAAAATATTGCTACAGCCTCTAAGTTTATGTATTCCTGATATTATGGACGGACTTTATTTTTTTGAATTTTTTTTTCAGGGAACATTTAATTTGTGCTTGGAAACAATAATTGGTTCCATGTGGAGACACCAGCTCTACATATTCGTATTTTCTAGGGAAAAACCTAGACGAACTGCGGCAAACAATCATGATATTTCTGTTTGCATAGATGACATTTTATGCATTTTATTGCCTAACGAAAAGACTTTGCTTTTCTCCAAAACTATTTGTACTGTGGTTTTGTCGGTCCATTGTATACGAATTCCACACCACTTTGTCTGGATATGACTGGATGAATCCAGAAATATCTGGTTGTGTTTTGGCTAACTCAATTCGAAATATTACTATAGCCTCTGTGTTTGTGTTTTCCGGATATTATCAATGGACTTTATTTTTTTCAATGTTTTTTTTCAGGGAACATATAATTTTGTGCTTGGAAACACTAATTGGTTCCACATGGAGACACCAGCTCTACACATTCGTATTTTCTATGGAGAATGCTAGAGGAATTACGGCAAACGAACATGATATTTCTGTTTCTGTAGATGACATTTTATGTACTTGCCTAATGAGAAGACTTTGCTTTTCTCCAAAACCATTTTTACTGTGATTTTCTCGGTCCATTGCATACGAATTCCACACCAGTTTGTCTGGATATGACTGCATGAAACCAGAAATATCCGGTTTTGTTTTGCCTAACTCAATCCCAGATATTGCTACAGCCTCTGTGTTTGTGTATTCCTGATATTATCCACAGACTTTATTGTTTTGAATGTTTTTTTTAATTAGGGAACCTTTAATTTTGTACCATTGTAACACTAATTGTTTTCACATGGAGTCACCAGCTCTACGTATTCATATTTCTAGGTAGAAAGGTAGAGGAACTGCGGAAAATATACATGATATTCCTGTTTGTATAGATGACATTTTATGCACTTGCCTAACGAAAAGACTTTGCTTTTCTCCAAAACCATTTGTACTGTGATTTTCTCGATCCATTGCATACGTATTCCACACCACTTTGTCCGGATATGACTGGATGTAAACGGAAATATGCGGTTTTCTTTTGGCTAACTCAATCCCGGGTATTGCTACAGCCTCTGCGTTTGTTTTTTCTTGATATTATCCACAGACTTTTTTCTTTTCATTGTTTTTTTTAATCGTGGAACTTTTTATTTTGTGCTTAGATACTGTAATGGGTTCCACATGAAGTCACCAGCACTACATATTCGTATTTTCTAGGGAGAAAGCTAGAGGAACTGCGTCAAACAAACATGATATTTTTGTTTGTATCGATGATATTTTATCTACTTCCCTTATGAAAAGACTTTGTTTTTCTAAAAAAACATTTTTACTGTGATTTTCTAGTTCCATTGCATACAAATTCCACACCAGTTTGTCCGGATATGACTGCGTGAAACCAGACATATCTGGTTTTGTTTTGCCTAACTAAACACCAGATATTGATACGGCCTCTGTGTTTGTGTAAGCCTGATATTATTCACAGACTTTAATGATTTGAATATTTTTATAAGGGTACATTTAATTTTGTACCATTGAAATAACAATTGTTTCCACATGGAGACACCAGCTCTACACATTCATATTTTCTAGGGAGAAAGAGAGAAGGAACTGCGGCAAACAAACATGATATTTCTGTTTGTATAGATGACATTTTATGCACTTGCCTAACGAAAAGACTTTGCTTTTCTGCAAAACCATTTGTATTTTGATTTTCTCGGTCCATTGCATATGAATTCCACAACAGTTTGTCCGGAAATGACTGGATGTAACCGGAAATATCCGGTTTTGTTTTGGCTAACTCAATCCCAGATATTGCTACAGCCTCTGTGTTTGTGTTTTCCGGATATTATCCACAAACTTTATTGTTTTAAATGTTTTTTTAACAGGGAACATTTAATTTTGTACCGTTGAAACACTAATTTTTTCCACATGGAGACACCAGCTCTACACATTCATATTTTCTAGGGAGAAAGCTAGAGGAACTGCGGCAAACAAACATGATATTTCTGTTTGTATCGATGACATTTTATACACAAGCCTAACGAAAAGACTTTGCTTTTCTCCAAAACCATTTTTACTGTTATTTTCTCGGTCCATTGCATATGAATTCCACAACCCTTTGTCAGGATATGACTGGGTGAAACCGGAAATATCGGGTTGTGTTTTGGCTAACTCTGTCCCAGATATTGCTACAGCCTCTGAGTTTGTTTTTTCTGGATATTATCCACAGACTTTATTATGTTGAATGTTTTTTATTAGGGAACATTTCATTTTGAGCTTGTATAGAGTAATTAGTTCCACATGGAGACACCAGCTCTACACATTCGTATTTTCTAGGGAGAAAGCTAGAGGAACTGCGGCAAAGAAACATGATATTTCTGTTTGTATCGATGACATTTTATGCACTTGCCTAGTGAAAAGACTTTGCTTTTCTCCAAAACCATTTGTACTGTGATTTTCTCGGTCCATTTCATATGAATTCCACACCACTTTGTCCGGATATGACTGGATGAAACTAGAAATATCCGGCTGTGTTTTGGCTAACTAAATCCTAAATATTGTGAAAACCACTGTGTCTGTGTTTTCTGGATATTATCGATGGACTTTATTGTTTTAAATATTTTTTCAGGGAACATTTAATTTTGTACCGTAGAAACACTAATTGGTTCATCATGGGGACTCCAGCTCTACACATTCGTATTTTCTAGGGAGAAAGCTAGAGGAACTGCGGCAAACAAATGTGATATTTCTGTTTGTATAGATGACATTTTATGCACTTCCCACACGTAAAGACTTTGCTTTTCTCTAAAACCATTTTTACTTTGATTTTCTCTGTCCATTGCATACAAATTCCACACCAGTTTGTCCGGATATGACTGGATGAAACCGGAAATATCTGGTTTCCTTTTTGCTAATTCAAACCCAGATATTCCTACAGCCTCTTTGTTTGTGTATTCCTGATATTATCTACGGACTTTATTTTTTTTCAATGCTTTTTTCCAGGGAACATTTAATTTTGTGCTGTGAAATACTAATTTTTTCCACATGGAGACAGCAGCTCTACACATTTGTATTTTCTAGGGAGAAAGCTAGAGGAACTGTAGCAAACAAACATGATATTTCTGTTTGTATCGATGACATTTTAAGCACTTGCCTAACGAAATGACTTTGCTTTTCTCCAAAAACATTTTTTACTGTGATTTTCTTCGTCCATTGCATACGAATTTCACACCAGTTTGTCCGGATATGACTGGATGAAACCGGAAATATCCGGTTGTGTTTTGGCTAACTCAATCCCGGGTATTGTTACTACTTCTGTGTTTGTGTATTCCTGATATTATTCACAGAATTTATTGTTTGAATGTTTTTTATCAGGGAACATTTAGTTTTCTGCATGGAAACACTAATTCTTTCAAAATGGGAACACCAGCTCTACAGATTCGTATTTTCTAGGGAGAAAGCTAGAGGAACTGCGGCAAACACACATGATATTTCTGTTTGTATAGATAACATTTTATGCACTTGCCTAACGAAAAGACTTTGCTTTTCTCCGAAACCATTTGTACTGTGATTTTCTCGATCCATTGCATATGTATTCCACACCACTTTGTCCGGATATGACTGGATGTAAACGGAAATATGCGGTTTTGTTTTGGCTAACTCAATCCAGATATTGCTACAGACTCTGTGTTTTTTTTCTTGATATTATCCACAGACTTTTTTCTTTTCATTGTTTTTTTATCGTGGAACTTTTTATTTTGTGCTTGGATACTGTAATTGGTTCCACATGAAGACACCAGCACAACATATTCATATTTTCTAGGGAGAAACCTAGAGGAACTGCGGCAAAGAAACATGATATTTCTGTTTGTATCGATGACATTTTATGCACTTGCCTAGTGAAAAGACTTTGCTTTTCTCCAAAACCATTTGTACTGTGATTTTCTTGGTCCATTTCATATGAATTCCACACCACTTTGTCTGGATATGACTGGATGAAACTAGAAATATCCGGCTGTGTTTTGGCTAACTAAATCCTAAATATTGTGAAAACCACTGTGTCTGTGTTTTCTGGATATTATCGATGGACTTTATTGTTTTAAATATTTTTTCAGGGAACATTTAATTTTGTACCGTAGAAACACTAATTGGTTCATCATGGGGACTCCAGCTCTACACATTCGTATTTTCTAGGGAGAAAGCTAGAGGAACTGTGGCAAACAAACGTGATATTTTTGTTTGTATACATGACATTTTATGCACTTCCCAAACGTAAAGACTTTGCTTTTCTCCAAAACCATTTTTACTGTGATTTTCTCTGTCCATTGCATACAAATTCCACACCAGTTTGTCCGGATATGACTGGATGAAACCGGAAATATCTGGTTTTCTTTTTGCTAATTCAAACCCAGATATTCCTACAGCCTCTTTGTTTGTGTATTCCTGATATTATCTACGGACTTTATTTTTTTGAATGCTTTTTTTCAGGGATCATTTAATTTTGTGCTGTGAAACACTAATTTTTTCCACATGGAGACAGCAGCTCTACACATTCGTATTTTCTAGGGAGAAAGCTAGAGGAACTGCGGCAAACAAACATGATATTTCTGTTTGTATGGATGACATTTTAAGCACTTGCCTAACGAAACGACTTTGCTTTTCTCCAAAACCATTTTTACTGTGATTTTCTTCGTCCATTGCATACGAATTCCACACCAGTTTGTCCGGATATGACTGGATGAAACCGGAAATATCCGGTTGTGTTTTGGCTAACTCAATCCTGGGTATTGTTACCGCCTCTGTGTTTGTGTATTCCTGATATTATCCACAGAATTTATTGTTTGAATGTTTTTTATCAGAGAACATTTAGTTTTCTGCATGGAAACACTAATTGTTTCAAAATGGGAACACCAGCTCTACAGATTCGTATTTTCTAGGGAGAAAGCTAGAGGAACTGTGGCAAACAAACATGATATTTCTGTTTGTATAGATGACATTTTATGCACTGGCTTAAGGAAAAGACTTTGTTTTACTCCAAAACCATTTTTACTGTCATTTTCTCGGACCATTGCATACGAATTCCACACCAGTTTGTCCGGATATGATTGGATGAAATCGGAAATATCCGGTTTTGCTTTGGCTAACTCAATCCCAGATATTGCTACAGCCTCTGTGTTTTTTTTTTTCTGGATATTATCGATGGACTTATTGTTTTGAATGTTTTTGAAAGAATTAGGCAGGTTAGGCAGGTTTAAGATGGAGTGGCTTGAGCTAACTGCATATTGTTCTGCTTTTGTACAAATTGACTGGGCTTGCAATAATCTTGCAAGAAATGTGACTGCTTTCATAAGATGGCTGAGCTTGCAATATGTAACCGTTTTTAGGAACTATATAGGCTGAAGTTAACAGAAAATGTACCCAACCTATATCCTGTTACAACACTACAAGTTACCACACACTACATACCCGGCTTGACGACCCCTGCCCTTGCTTGCTCAAGCTAAAGATAAAAACCGCAAGGCACGTACAGCATGTAACTTCTTCCTTTATCCTGTAATCATTTAGGTTACCCAATGAAATTGTAACATAGTGGAAATATGCTAATGTTGTGGTTTTAAGCCTTAAATACTCTGTGAAACTGATGATCGGGGCCGCTCTCTCTGCACTAAACTAGAGGGTGATGCTGAGACGGCCCATTTGCAAATGAAATAAACTTCCCTCTTGCCTTTTGCATCGATTGGTGTGGAGATCGTGTATCTGGGGTTCGGTCGATTTGTGGGACTCCTGCTTCGGGGGTCCTACATTTTGGGGGCTCGTCCGGGATGCAGACCCCCCCCCCAGATTCACCCTCCATCTCCCAATTGGAGGTAAGTCTTTTCTGTTCCGTGTATTTTTGTGTGTTCCATTGTCTATCTTCCCCGGGCGCCTGGCGTACGGGTGTTTGTGTTTGCGGGCGCTGGGCGCCGAAAGAGTAGAGAGCCAGTAGAAGGAAAGGACAGACGTGTCCAGGACCCCTGGCTCGAGCCTCTGGAGGACGCTCCAGTGGCAGTCCGGGAGGAGAAGGAGGTGGATTTTGTCTCCCTCCTTCTTCGGGAGAGCCTGGCTGCTAGGCAGCCGCTCCCGAGCCTGCCTGTCAGGCGGCTGCTCCCATCGGAGGTTTTGGTTTCAGTTTTGTCTCGTTCCATAGTCGCGCGCAGTGTGTTTGTGTGTTTTGTAATTGTGTTCTGTGTTATAATTTACTTACCTTTCTTCTCCAATATGGGACAGGGATTAACTACACCTCTAAGCCTCACTTTAGGTCATTGGAAAGAGGTCCGGGAGCGGGCCCAAAACTTGTCTGTGAGAGTGCAGAAGAAGAATTGGACAGGTTTTTGTACGTCCGAATGGCCAGCCTTCAATATCGGGTGGCCACGGGATGGGACTTTTGACTCTCGTATTATCTTACAGGTGAAAAGCCAGGTCTGTAAGGAAGGGAAAGAGGGGCACCCGGATCAAGTGCCCTACATCTTTGTGTGGGAGGACCTGGCACAAAACCCCCCAAAATGGGTAAAACCTTTCCTCTTCTCCAACAGGGTGGTGGTGGTGGAGCTCGATCCCGCTACACCCGCCACCGCCCAGGTTTTAACAGGGTTAATCGAATCTATCCTTTTGACCCACCAACCGACTTGGGATGATTGCCAGCAGCTTTTGCAGGCCCTCCTGGCCACGGAAGAAAGACAACGAGTTCTCACGGAAAATCGGAAGAGCGTTCCGGGGGACAATGGTCAACCCACCCAACTGCCAAACGAAATTGATGCAGCTTTTCTGTTAACCAGATCAGATTGGGATTTCAATATGGCAGCCGGTAGGGAACGACTCCGTCTCTATCGCCAGATTCTCCTGACAGGTCTCAAAGGGGCAGGGAGACGCCCTACCAATTTGGCTAAGATACGAGCCATAATCCAGGGTAAGGGAGAGACCCCGGCGGGGTTTCTGGAGAGGTTAATGGAGGGATACCGAATGTACACCCCGTTTGATCCCCAGGCCCCAGACCGACAGTCGGATGTAATAATGTCTTTCATAGGCCAGTCGGCCCCAGACATCCGGACGCGGCTGCAGAGGCTGGAGGGCCTACAGGGCTATACATTGCCGGACCTCCTAAAGGAAGCAGAAAGAATTTTCAATAAGAGAGAAAAGAGGAAAAAACCGCGGTTAGGTCGGGACCAATGCACGTACTGCAAGGAGAAAGGACACTGGTATAGAGACTGTCCAAATAAAAAATGCCACCAGAGAAAAGAGGAAAAAGGACATTCCAGTCCTTCTACTGGAGGAGGACAATGACTGGGGGGGGTCAGGGCCAGGAGCCTCCCCCTGAGCCCCGGGTAACCTTAAGAATGGGAGGCCCCGCTAGCACCTGAGTGGCTAGAAAAATTTCCGGGGTCCTGGGCAGAGACTGGGGGAATAGGATTAGCAATTCAGCAGCCACCCATAATAGTAAATGTAAAGCCCACGGCTGAACCAATATCTGTGCGGTAGTACCCTATGACCAAGAAAGCAAAAGATGGGATTCGGCCCCATATTAAGAGACTGTTGGACTTGAAAATATTAAAGCCTTGCCAGTCCCCCTGGAACACGCCGTTATTGCCGGTAAGGAAACCAGGCACTAATGATTTCCGACCTGCGCAGGACTTACGCGAGGTAAATCGCCGGGTTGAAGATATACACCCGACAGTGCCAAATCCGTATAACTTGCTGAGTACCTTGCCCCCGTCATGTACCTGGTATACAGTGTTAGATTTAAAAGACGCTTTCTTTTGCCTGAGACTGAGCCCCCAGAGCCAACCCTTACTTGCCTTCGAGTGGAAGGATCCGAAGACCAGATTTTCGGGGCAATTGACTTGGACACGGCTTCCTCAGGGATTCAAGAACCCGCCCACACTATTCAAAATAACGACCTCCCTCAATCCCGCCACGCTGCTACCGGAACCAGGAGACCAAACGCAGGTCAGTCATAACTGTCAACAGGTGCTGACCGAAGTCCATGGGGCCCGAGAAGACCTGACAGATCGGCCCCTACCAGATGCTGAGTACACCTGGTATACTGATGGCAGCAGCTTCCTCCATCAAGGTGAGAGGAGGGCAGGGGCGGTGGTGGTCGACGGGAAGGCTGTTGTTTGGGCCTCTGCCTTACCACCAGGCACTTCAGCCCAAAAAGCTGAGTTAATTGCACTAACTCAAGCCCTAAAACGGGCAAAGGCAAGGAGAGTAAACATTTATACGGACAGTCGGCACGCCTTTGCCACTGCACATGTGCATGGTGAAATATACAAAAGAAGGGGACTGCTAACTTCGGGAGGCAGAGAAATCAAAAATAAACAAGAAATCCTAGACCTCCTACAGGCCCTCTTCCTACCAAAGAAGGTGAGCATCATGCATTGCCCAGGTCACCAAAAAGGAGAGGACCCAGTGGCACAAGGTAACCGGATGGCAGATGAGGTGGCCAGGGCCAGTGCCTTAGGTAGCGACGTGTTAAACTTTAACGCGCTGAACTCCCCCAGCCGGGAGCCGGGATGGACTTATACCAAACAGGATGTGGCAGCTATACAAAGGCTGGGGGGAATATATAATGAAGCTACTAAAAATTGGAAGATACAGGACAAGGTTGTGCTACCCAAAGAGGAAACTAAGAGACTAGTACAAGATTTACACAGATGGACCCACTTAGGATATAAAAAGCTAAAAACTTTGCTGAACAGAGAAGAGACTTCTCATTGTTTATTAGGGCTAGATACAGCGGTAAAGCAAACCATAGAGGCCTGCATCCCATGTGCCAAAGTAAATCCCAAATGCTCCAAAATACCTGAAGGAATAAGAGTGCGGGGAGCTAGACCAGGAAAAAGGAAACGGCACAAGTGGTGAAAAAAAAAAAAACTGTTAGAAGAAATCTTCCCGCGGTTTGGCTTACCTAAGGTATTGGGGTCAGATAATGGACCCGCTTTCGTCTCCCGGGTAAGCCAGTTGGTGGCCAAGGTGCTGGGGATTGATTGGAAATTACATTGTGCATACAGACCCCAGAGTTCAGGTCAGGTAAAACGTATGAACAGAACAATAAAAGAGACCTTAACTAAATTAATAGTGGAGACTGGCACTAGAGACTGGGTCGAGTTGCTGCCGATGGCTTTGTTTAGGGCTCGTAATACACCTTCTATATGTGGATTAACACCTTATGAAATATTGTATGGAGGTCCCCCACCCGCGGCGGATTTGTTAGGACCCATTGCTGACTCTTTTGCAACTTCCCCTACCCTGTAGACTCGCTTCCGTGCCTTGCAGCTGATTCACAAGCACATGGGAAAGCAGCTGGTGGCTGCCGCATATTGGTCCAGGGGTTTCGTGCTCCCACACTCGTTCCAGGCTGGGGACACCGTCTATGTTCGCAGGCACCAAAGCACGACTCTTGAGCCGCGCTAGACCACCCCAACAGCGGTAAAAGTCGACGGATTCGCCGCCTGGGTCCACGCGTTCTATGTGAAGCGAGCCCTACTGGAGGAGGACAAAACTCAGGACGATTGCCCCGCTGACCGGACAGTATGGAAGGCACAACACACTCAAAATCCACTCAAGATAAGACTCTTAAAGACTGTTTAGTACTTGTAATACTTTTGATTTTTCTTACCCCGATTATGGGCAGCCCACATACCCCAAGGAGGCTCACGTGGGAGGTGAGATCTGGTACCACTGAGGTCGTGTGGTCCGTTTCCCACGAGGCCCCTTCTGGGACGTGGTGGCCTTCATTGCACCCTGATGTGTGTCAGTTGGTAGCAGGGATAGACACCTGGGATATACCGGACTGGAGCCCAGCCGAAATCCCCAAGGAAGGAGTCCCCGCCAGCGCCGCTGGAGGGTGGATCCCCATGGTCTACGGCGCCAGGTGGCTTGGGTGCAGATATAAGACAAAAAGATGCCAGTTACAACAACAAGAGTTTTACGTGTGCCCTAAGGATGGCAGGTCTACGGAAGAAAGGTGGCGGTGCGGGGGGCCAGAATCTCTTTACTGTAAAGCCTGGGGATGTGAGACCACGGGTCACGCATATTGGAAACCCTCCTCTAGTTGGGATTGGATTACTGTGCACCGTAATTTCACCCCGGGAACAGGGCCCTCCTGCTCTATGCCCCTAAACATTTCCTTCACAGAAAAGGGAAAAAAGGCCAACATTGCTGACTGGAAAAGGGGAAGGACTTGGGGTTTAAGGTTTTATGTTTCTGACTACGATCCTGGGTTCCAATTTTCCATTCAACTTAAAGAAAAAACTATCTCTCAGTCTATAAGCCCCAACCTAGTGTTGGCGGGGTTGGCGGATCAGAGGCCGAGGCCTGTGTTGGCAGATCAAAGGCCTGTGTCTAGGGTTACACCCCCAAGATCCCAGGGCCAACCCTCGACCTCTCCACCTTCCCTGACGACAGGGGCAGCTGTGAGTCCTAACTCGTCTCCTGCTGTATGGCTGGGCACAGGGGACCGCCTCTTAGGCCTAATACATGGGGCCTTCCAAGCACTAAATGGCTCTGACCCCGATAGGACCCGGGATTGCTGGCTGTGCCTTGCCACACCTCCCCCTTATTATGAGGGAGTAGCTGTCGTTGGGAATTGGACCAACCTACTATTGTCCCTCCCCAGTGCTCCAATCTTCCATCCCACCGACTAACTCTTACAGAAGTATCAGGACAGGGACTTTGCGTAGGCTCCATTCCCCCTCAATATCAGGGCCTCTGTAATAAAACTATGACTCTCAAACCAGGCACCTATTATTTAACAGGACCAAATGGGACATTTTGGGCATGCAATACAGGCCTAACCCCCTGCTTGGCAGGACAAACTCATAATCAAACTCATGAATGGTGCGTCATGGTTGAGGTATGGCCTCGGGTCACACTACATGACCCTGAGGAAGTCTACCGACAATATGAGGGAAATCTCCGGCTCCCTAGGAAACCCCTAACCATAACGCTAGCCCTCATATTGGGAGGACTCACAGTCAGGGGCATCGGAGCAGGCATAGGTACCGGAGCCACTGCTCTGTCAAAGACAAATCAGTTTCACCTGTTACAGCAAGCTATGCATTCAGATTTACAAGCTTTAGAAGAATCTGTCAGTGCCTTGGAAAAGTCCTTAACTTCACTTTCCGAGGTAGTATTACAAAATAGAAGGGGGCTGGACCTGGTATTTTTAAAGGAAGGGGGACTCTGTGCAGCCCTAAAGGAAGAGTGTTGTTTCTATGCGGATCACACTGGAGTGGTCAGAGATAGCATGGCAAAATTAAGGGAAAGACTAAAACAACGACAGAGCCATTTTGAGGCAGGACAGTCATGGTTTCAGAGCTGGTTTAATTCATCCCCTTGGTTAACAACCCTAATCTCCACCATCACAGGACCCTTAATAATATTACTTTTAATTTTAACCTTTAGACCCTGCATAATAAATAGGCTTCTTCAGTTTATTAAAAGTAAATTGTCTATCACCCACGCCTTGGTCCTGACCCAGCAGTACCAAAGTTTAAAAATGAAGGACATAGAAGAAAAATTTCAGGATGCAGCTATTCCTTAAATTTTAAGATTAAAATTTGCCAAAAACAAGAGGAGGGAATGAAAGAATTAGGCAGGTTAGGCAGGTTTAAGATGGAGTGGCTTGAGCTAACTGCATATTGTTCTGCTTTTGTACAAATTGACTGGGCTTGCAATAATCTTGCAAGAAATGTGACTGCTTTCATAAGATGGCTGAGCTTGCAATATGTAACCGTTTTTAGGAACTATAAAGGCTGAAGTTAACAGAAAATGTACCCAACCTATATCCTGTTACAACACTACAAGTTACCACACACTACATACCCGGTTTGACGACCCCTGCCCTTGCTTGCTCAAGCTAAAGATAAAAACCGCAAGGCACGTACAGCATGTAACTTCTGCCTTTATCCTGTAATCATTTAGGTTACCCAATGAAATTGTAACATAGTGGAAATATGCTAATGTTGTGGTTTAAGCCTTAAATACTCTGTGAAACTGATGATCGGGGCCGCTCTCTCTGCACTAAACTAGAGGGTGCTGCTGAGACGGCCCATTTGCAAATAAAATAAACTTCCCTCTTGCTTTTTGCATTGATTGGTGTGGAGATCGTGTATCTGGGGTTCGGTCGATTTGTGGGACACCTGCTTTGGGGGTCCTACAGTTTTATCAGGGAACATTTAATTTTGTGCCGTAGAAACACTAATTTGTTCATCATGGGAACACCAGCTCTACACATTCGTACTTTCAGGGAGAAACCTAAAGGAACTGCGGCAAACAAACATGATATTTCTGTTTGTATCGATGATATTTTATCTACTTGTCTATTGAAAAGACTTTGCTTTTCTCCAAAACCATTTTTTACTGTGATTTTCTCGGTCCATTGCATACGAATTCCACATGACTTTGCACAGATATGACTGCATGAAACCGGAAATATCCGATTGTGTTTGGCTAACTCAATCTCAGATATTGATACAGCCTCTGTGTTTGTGCATTCCTGATATTATCCACGGATTTTATTGTTTTTAATGTTAATTATCAGGGAACATTTAATTTTGTGCTTGGAAACACTAATAGCTTCCCCATGGAGACACCAGCTCTACACATTCTAATTTTCTAGGGAGAAAGCTAGAGGAACTGCGGCAAACAATCATGATATTTCTGTTTGTATCGATGACATTTTATGCTCTTGCCTAACGAAAAGACTTTGCTTTTCTCCAAAACCATTTGTACTGTGATTTTCTCAGTCCATTGCATACGAATTCCATACCACTTTCTCAGGATATGACTGGATGTACCAGAAATAGCTGGTTGTGTTTTGGCTAACTCAATTCCAGATATTGCTACAGCCTCTGTGTTTGTGTATTCCTGATATTATCGATGGACTTTATTGTTTTGAATGTTTTTTTTTTCAGGGAACATTTAATTTTTTACCGTAGAAACACTCATTGGTTCATCATGGGGACACCAGCTCTACACATTCATATTTTCTAGGGAGAAAGCTTGAAGAATTGCGGCAAACAAACATGATATTTCTGTTTCTATTATTGACATTTTATGCACTTTCCAAACGTAATGACTTTGCTTTTCTCCAAAACCATTTTTACTGTGATTTTCTCGGTCCATTGCATACGAATTCCACACCACTTTGTCCGGATATGCCTGGATGAAACAGGAAATATCTTGTTTTGTTTTGCCTAACTCAATCCCAGATATTCCTGCAGCCTCTATATTTGTTTTTTCTAAATATTATCAACAGACTTTATTGTATTGAATGTTTTTTATCGGGGAACATTTTATTTTGAGCTTTAATACGGTAATTATTTCCACATGGAGACAGCAGCTCTACACATTCGTATTTTCTAGGGAGAAAGCTAGAGGAACTGCGGTAAACAAACATGATATTTCTGTTTGTATAGATGACATTTTATGCACTTCCCTAACGTAAAGACTTTGCTTTTCTCCAAAACTATTTGTACTGTGATTTCTCAGTCCATTGCATACGAATTCCACACAACTTTGTCCGGATATGACTGGAAGAACTGGAAATAATCGCTTTTCTTTTGGCTAACTCAATCCCAGAGATTGCTACAGCCTCTGTGTTTGTGCATTCCTGATAATATCAACGGAATTCATTGTTTTGAATGTTTTTTATCAGGGAACATTTAATTTTGTACCGTTGAAACACTAATTGTTTCCAGATGGAGACACCAGCTCTACACATTCCTATTTTCTAGGGAGAAAGCTAGAGGAACTGCGGCAAACAAATATGATATTTCTGTTTGTATCGATGACATTTTAAGCACTTGCCTAACGAAAAGACTTTGCTTTTCTCCAAAACCATTTTTACTGCGGTTTTCTCGGTCCATTGCATATGAATTCCACACCACTTTGTCCGGATATGACTGCATGAAACCGGAAATATCTGGTGGTGTTTTTTGTCTAAAACAATCTGAATATTGCTACAGTGTCTGTGTTTGTGTATTCCTGATATTATCCACAGACGTTATTTTTTTCAATGTTTTTTTCAGGGAACATTTAATTTTGTGCTTGGAAACACTAATTGGTTCCACATGGAGATAGCAGTACTATATATTCGTATTTTCTAGGGAGAATGCTAGAGGAACTGTGGCAAAGAAACATGATATTTCTGTTTCTATAGATAACATTTTATGCACTTGCCTAACGAATAGACTTTGCTTTTCTCCAAAACCATTTTTACTGTGATTTTCTCGGTCCATTGCATATGAATTCCATACCACTTTGTCAGGATATGACTGGATGTACCAGAAATAGCTGGTAGTGTTTTGGCTAACACAATCCCAGATATTGCTACAGCCTCTGTGTTTGTGTATTCCTGACATTATCGATGGACTTTATAGTTTTGAATGTTTTTTTTTTCAGGGAACATTTAATTTTTTACCGTAGAAACACTCATTGGTTCATCATGGGGACAGCAGCTCTACACATTCATATTTTCTAGGGAGAAAGCTTGAGGAATTGCGGCAAACAAACATGATATTTCTGTTTCTATTATTGACATTTTATGCACTTGCCAAACGTAAAGACTTTGCTTTTCTCCAAAACCATTTTTACTGTGATTTTCTCGGTCCATTGCATACGAATTCCACATCAGTTTGTCTGGATATGACTTGATGAATCCGGAAATATCCGGTTGTGTTTTGGCTAACACTATCAGAAATATTGCTACAGCCTGTGTGTTTGTGTATTCCTGATATTATCCACGGACTTTATTTTTTTCAATGTTTTTTTAACAGGGAACATTTAATTTTTTACCGTTGAAACACTAATTGTTTCCACATGGAGACACCAGCTCTACACATTCGTATTTTCTAGGGAGAAAGCTAGAGGAACTGCAGTAAACAAACATGATATTTCTGTTACTATAGATAACATTTTATGCACTTGCCTAACGAAAAGACTTTGCTTTTCTCCAATACCATTTTTTACTGTGATTTTCTCAGTCCATTGCATACGAATTCTACACCAGTTTGTCCAGATATGACTGGGTGAAACCAGATATATCTCATTGTGTTTTGGCTAACTCAATCAGAAATATTGCTACAGCCTCTAAGTTTGTGTATTCCTGATATTATAGATGGACTTTATTTTTTTCAATATTTTTTTCAGGGAATATTTAATTTATAATGGAAACAATAATTGGTTCCACGTGGAGACACCAGCTGTACATATTCGTATGTTCTAGGGAAAAAGCTAGACGAACTGAGGCAAACAATTATGATATTTCTGTTTGCATAGATGATATTTTATACACTTGCCTAACAAAAAGACTTTGCTTTTCTCCAAAACTATTTGTTGTGACTTTGCCGGTGCATTATATACGAATTCCACACCACTTTGTCCGGATATGACTGGATGAATCCAGAAATATCTGGTTCTGTTTTGGCTAACTCAATCCGAAATATTACTACAGCCTCTGTGTTTGTGTATTCCTGATATTATCGACGGACTTAATTTTTTTTCAATGTTTTTTTTCTGGGAACATATAATTTTGTGCTTGGAAACACTAATTGGTTCCACATGAAGACACCAGCTCTACACATTCGTATTTTCTATGGAGAAAGTTAGAGGAATTGCGGAAAACGAACATGATATTTCTTTTTCTTAGATGACATTTTATGCACTTGCCAAACGAGAAGACTTTGCTTTTCTCCAAAACCATTTTTACTGTGATTTTCTCGGTCCATTGCATACGAATTCCACACCAGTTTGTCAGAATATGACTGGATGAAACCGGAAATACCCGGTTTTGTTTTGGCTAACTCAATCCCAGATATTGCTGCAGACCCTATGTTTCTGAATTCCTGATATTATCCACGGACTTTATTGTTATGAATGTTTTTATCAGGGAACATTTAATTTTGTGCTGTGAAACACTAATTTTTTCCAAATGGAGACACCAGCTCTACATATTTGTATTTTCTAGGGAGAAAGCTAGAGGAACTGCGGCAAACAAATATGATATTTCTGTTTGTATCGATGATATATAATCTACTTCCCTAATGAAAGACTTTGCTTTTCTCCAAAACCATTTTTACTGTGATTTTCTCGGTCCATTGCATACGAATTCCACACCAGTTTGTCAGAATATGACTGGATGAAACCGGAAATACCCGGTTTTGTTTTGGCTAACTCAATCCCAGATATTGCTGCAGACCCTATGTTTCTGAATTCCTGATATTATCCACGGACTTTATTGTTATGAATGTTTTTATCAGGGAACATTTAATTTTGTGCTGTGAAACACTAATTTTTTCCAAATGGAGACACCAGCTCTACATATTTGTATTTTCTAGGGAGAAAGCTAGAGGAACTGCGGCAAACAAATATGATATTTCTGTTTGTATCGATGATATATAATCTACTTCCCTAATGAAAGACTTTGCTTTTCTCCAAAACCATTTTTACTGTGATTTTCTCAGTCCATTGCATACGAATTCCACACCATTTGTCCGGATATGACTGGATGAATTCGGAAATATCCGGTTGTGTTTTGGCTAACTCAATCCGAAAATTTGCTACAGCCTCTGTGTTTGTGTATTCCTGATATTATCCACGGACTTTATTTTTTTCAATGTTTTTTAACAGGGAACATTTAATTTTGTACTGTTGAAACACTAATTGTTTCCACAGGGAGACACCAGCTCTACACATTCGTGTTTTCTAGGGAGAAAGCTAGAGGAACTGCGGCAAACAAACATGATATTTCTGTTTGTATAGATGACATTTTATGAACTTGCCTAACTAAAAGACTTTGCTTTTCTCCAAATCCACTTGTACTGTGATTTTCTCAGTCCATTGCATACGAATTCTACACCCTTTGTCCGGATATGACTGGGTGAAACCAGATATATCTGGTTGGGTTTTGGCTAACTCAATCCGAAATTTTGCTACAGCCTCTAAGTTTGTGTATTCCTGATATTATCCACAGACTTTATTGTTTTGAATATTTTTTTCAGGGAACATTTAAATTTGTGCTGTGAAACAGTAATTGTTTCCACATGGAGACACCAGCTCTACATATTTGTGTTTTGTAGGGAGAAAGCTAGAGGAACTGCGGCTAAAAAACATGATATTTCTGTTTGTGTATGATATTTTATCTACTTCCCTAATGAAAGACTTTGCTTTTCTCCAAAGCATTTGTACTGTGATTTTCTCGGTCCATTGAATACAAATTCCACAATTTGTCAGGATATGATTGGATTTAACAGAAATATCTGGTTGTGTTTTAGCTAACTAAATCCGATTATTGTGAAAGACTCTGTGTTTTTGTGTTTTCTGGATATTATCGATGGACTCATTGTTTTGAATGTTTTTATCAGGGAACATTTAATTTTGTGCTGTGAAACACTACTTGGTTCATCATGGGGACACCAGCTCTACACATTCGTATTTTCTAGGGAGAAAGCTAGAGGAACTGCGGCAAACAAACATGATATTTCTGTTTGTATAGATGACATTTTATGCACTTGTCTAATGAAAAGACTTTGCTTTTCTCCAAAACCATTTTTACTGTGATTTTCTCGGTCCATTGCATACGAATTCCACATGACTTTGTCCGGATTTCACTGGATGAAACCGGAAATATCCAGTTGTGTTTTGGCTAACTCAATCACAGATAATGCTACAGCAACTCTGTTTGTGTTTTCCGGATATTATCAACGGATTTATTGTTTTGAATTTTTTTTATCAGGGAACATTTAATTTTATGCTTGCAAACTCTAATTGGTTCCACATGGAGACACCAGCTCTACACATTCTTATTTTCTAGGGAGAAATCTAGAGGAAATGCGGTAAACAAACATAATATTTCTGTTTGTATAGATGACATTTGATACACTTGCCTAACGAAAAGACTTTGCTTTTCGCCAAAACCATTTTTACTGTGAGTTTCTCGGTCCATTGCATACGAATTCCACACCAGTTTGTCCGGATATGACTGGATGAAACCAGAAATATCCAGTTGTGTTTTGGCTATCTCAATCCGGAATACTGTGAAAGCCTCTGTGTTTGTGATTTCTGGATATTATCGATGGACTTTATTTTTTTGAATGTTTTTATCAGGGAACCTTTAATTTTGTAACGTAGAAACACTAATTGGTTCATCATGGGGAAACCAGCTCTACACATTCGTATTTTCTAGGGAGAATGCTAGAGGAACTGCGACAAACAAACATGATATTTCTGTTTCTATCGATGACATTTTATGCACTTGCCTAACGAAATGATTTTGCTTTCCTCCAAACCATTATTACTGTGATTTTCTTGGTAGATTGCATACGAGTTCCACACCAGTGTTCCGAATATGACCGGATGAAGCCGGAAATATCTGATTTTGGTTTGGCTAACTCAATCCGAAATATTGTGAAAGCCTCTGTGCTTGTGTTTTCAGGATATTATCATAGGACTTTATTGTTTTGAATTTTTTTTATCGGGGAACATTTAATTTAGTGCTTTGATACACTAATTGGTTCCACAAGGAGACACCAGCTCTACACATTCGTATTTTATAGGGAGAAAGCTAGAGGAACTGCGGCAAACAAACATGATATTTCTGTTTGTTTAGACGACATTTTATGCACTTTCCTAAAGAAAAGACTTTGCTTTTCTCCAAAACCATTTTTACTGTGATTTTGTCAGTCCATTGCATACGAATTCCACACCAGTTTGTCCGGATATCACTGGATAAAACCAGAAATATCCCGTTGTGTTTTGGCTAACTCAATCCGGAATACTGTGAAAGCCTCTGTGTTTGTGTTTTCTGGATATTATCGATGGACTTTATTGTTTTGAATGTTTTTATCAGGGAACCTTTAATTTTGTACTGTTGAAACACTAATTGGTTCATCATGGGGACACCAGCTCTACACATTCGTAATTTCTAGGGAGAAAGCTAGAGGAACTGCGGCAAACAAACATGATATTTCTGTTTGTATAGATGACATTTTATGCACTTGCCTAACGAAATGATTTTGCTTTCCTCCAAACCATTATTACTGTGATTTTCTCGGTACATTGCATACGAGTTCCACACCAGTGTTCCGAATATGACTGGATGAAGCCGGAAATATCTGATTTTGGTTTGGCTAACTCAATCCGAAATATTGTGAAAGCCTCTGTGCTTGTGTTTTCAGGATATTATCGTAGGACATTATTGTTTTGAATTTTTTTTATCGGGGAACATTTAATTTAGTGCTTTGATACACTAATTGGTTCCACAAGGAGACACCAGCTCTACACATTCGTATTTTCTAGGGAGAAAGCTAGAGGAACTGCAGCAAATAAACATCATATTTCTGTTTGTATCAATGACATTTTATGCACTTACCTAACAAAAAGACTTTGCTTTTCTCCATAACCATTTTTACTGTGATTTACTCGGTCCATTGCATATGAATTCAAAACGACTTTTTCCGGATATGACTGGATGAAACTGGAAATATCCGATTTTGTTACAGCTAACTCAATCCCAGATATTGTTACCGCCTCTGTGTTTGTGAATTCCTGATATTATCCACAGACTTTATTGTTTTTAATGTTTATTATCAGGGAACATTTAACTTTGTGCTGAGAAACACTAGTTGGATGCACTTGGAGACACCAGCTCGACATATTTTTATTTTCCATAGAGAAAGCTAGATGAACTGCGGCAAACAAACATGATATTTCTGTTTGTATCGATGACATTTTACGCACTTGCCTAACGAAAAGACTTTGCTTTTCTCCAAAACCATTTTACTGTAATTATCTCGTTCCATTCCATACGAATTCCACACGAGTTTGTCCGGATATGACTGGATGAAACCAGAAATATACAGTTTTCTTTGGCTAACTGAATCCCAGATATTGCTAAAGCCTCTGTGTTTGTTTTTTCTGGATATTGTCCACAGACTTTATTGTTTTGAATGTTTTTTATCGGGGAACATTTAATTTTGTGCTGGGAAACACTAATTTTATTTTGAGCTTGGATACATTAATTGGTTACACATGGAGACACCAGCTCTACACATTTGTATTTTCTAGGGAGAAAGCTAGAGGAACTGCGGCAAACAAACATGATATTTCTGTTTGTATACATGACATTTTATGCACTTGCCTAACGTAAAGACTTTGCTTTTCTTCAAAACCATTTTTACTGTGATTTTCTCAGACCATTTCATACGAATTCCACACCACTTTGTCTGGATATGACTGGATGAATCCAGAAATATCTGGTTGTGTTTTGGCTAACTCAATCCGAAATATAGCTACAGCCTCCGTGTTTGTGTATTCCTGATATTATCCACGGACTTTTTTTTTTGAATTTTTTTAAGGGAACATTTAATTTTGGGCTTGTAAACACTAATTGGTTCACATGGAGACACCAGCTCTACACATTCGCATTTTCTAGGGAGAAAGCTAGAGGAACTGCGGCAAACAAACATGATATTTCTGTTTGTATTGATGACATTTTATGCACTTGCCTAACGAAAATACTTTGCTTTTCTCCAAAACGATTTTTACTGTGAATTTCTCGGTCCATTGCATACGAATTCCAAACCACTTTGTCCGGATATGACTGAAAAGAACCAGAAATATCCGGTTGTCTTTTGGCTAACTCAATCTGAAATACTGTGAAAGCCTCTGTGTTTGTGTTTTCTGGATATTATCGATGGACTTTATTGTTTTGAATGTTTTTTTTTTTCAGGGAACATTTAATTTTGTACCGTAGAAACACTACTTGGTTCATCATGGGGACACCAGCTCTACACATTTGTATTTTCTAGGGAGAAAGCTAGAGGAACTGTGGTAAGCAAACATGATATTTCTTTTTGTATAGATGACATTTTATGCACTTGCCTCACGAAAATACTTTGCTTTTCTCCAAACCCTTTTTACTGTGATTTTCTCGTTCCATTGCATACGAATTCCACACGAGTTTCTGCGGATTTGACTGCATGAAACCGGAAATTTCCGGATTTGTTTTGGTTAACTCAATACTAAATATTGTGAAAGCCTCTGTGTTTGTGTTTTCTGGATATTATCGATGGACCTTATTGTTTTGAATGTTTTTATCAGGGAACATTTAATTTGGTACCGTAGAAACACTAATTCGATCATCATGGGGACACCAACTCTACGCATTCGTATTTTCTAGGGAGAAATCTAGAGGAACTGTGGCAAACAAACATGATATTTCTGTTTGTATCAATGACATTTTATGCACTTGCCTAACGAAAAGACTTTGCTTTTCTCCAAAACCAATTTACTGTGATTCTCTCAGTCCATTGCATCCGAATTCCACACCACTTTGTACACATATGCCTGGATGAAACCGGAAATATCCGGTTTTGTTTTGGCTATTGCAATCCAAAATATTGTGAAAGCCTCTGTGTTTGTGATTTCTGGATATTATCGATGGACTTTATTGTGTTGTTTATTTTAATCAGGAAACATTTAATTTTATACCGTAGAAACACTAATTGGTTCATCATGGGGACACCAGCTCTACACATTCGTATTTTCTAGGGAGAAAGCTAGAGGAACTGCGGCAAACAAACATGATATTTCTGTTTATAAAAATGACATTTTATGCACTTGCCTAACTAAAAGACTTTGCTTTTCTCCAAAAAAAATTTTACTAAGATTTTTTTGGTTCATTGCATCCGAGTTCCACACCACTTTGTCTGGATATGCCGGGATGAAACCAGAAATATCCGGTTGTGTTTTGGCTAACTGAATCCGAAATATTGTGAAAGCCTCTTTGTTTGGGACTTCTGGATATTATCGATGGACTTTATTGTGTTGTTTATTTTTATCAGGGAACATTTAATTTTGTACCGTAGAAACACTAATTGGTTCATCATGGGGACACCAGCTCTACACATTCGTATTTTCTAGGGAGAAAGCTAGAGCAACTATGCAAACAAACATGATATTTCTGTTTGTATAGATGACATTTTATGCATTTGCCTAATGAAAAGTCTGTGCTTTTCTCCAAAACCATTTTTATTGTGATTTTCTCGGTCCATTGCATACGAATTCCACAACAGTTTGTCCGGATATAGCCAGATGAAACCGGAAATATCCAGTTTTGTTTAGGCTAACTCAATCCCAGATATTGCAACAGCCTCTGTGTTTCTGTTTTGAGGATATTATGAACGGATATTTTGTTTTGAATGTTTTTTTATCTGGGAACATTTTATTTTGAGCTTGGATACAGTAATTGGTTCCACGTGGAGACACTCGCTCTACGTATTCGTATTTTCTAGGTAAAAAACTGGAGGAACTGCGGGAAACAAACATGATATTTTTGTTTGTATAGATGACATTTTATGCACTCGCCTAACGAAAGGACTTTGCTTTTCTCCAAAACCAATTTTACTGTGATTTTCTCGGTCCATTGCATACGAATTCCACACCAGTTTGTCCGGATATAACTGGATGAAAACAGAAATATCTGGTTGTGTTTTGGAAAACACTCTGCGAAATATTGTGATAGATTTTGTGTTTGTGTTTTCAAGATATTATCAATTGACTTTATTGTTTTGAATGTTTTTATCAGGGAACATTTAATTTTGTGCTGGGAAACACTAATTGGTTCCACATGGAGACACCAGTCTACACATTCGTATTTTCTAGGGAGAAAGCTAGAATAACTGCAGTAAACAAACATGATGTTTCTGTTTGTATAGATGACATTTTATGCACTGGCTTAAGGAAAAGACTTTGTTTTACTCCAAAACCAGTTTTACTGCGATTTTCCCGGTTCATTGCATACGAATTCCACCAAACTTAGTCCGGATATGACTGGATGAAACCAGAAATATCCGGTTGTGTTTTGGCTAACTCAATCCCAGATATTGTGAAAGCTTCTGTATTGGTGTTTTCCGGATATTATCAACGGATTTTATGGTTTTGCATGTTATTTATCAGGGAACATTTAATTTTGTACCTTAGAAACACTAATTGGTTCCACACGGAGACACCAGCTCTACACATTTGTATTTTCTAGGGAGAAAGCTAGAGGAACTGCGGGAAACAAACATGATATTTCTGTTTGTATAGATGACATTTTATGCACTTGCATAACGAAAAAAACTTTGCTTTTCTCCAAAACCATTTTTACTGTGATTTTCTCGGTCCATTGCATACGAATTCCACCTCACTTTGTCCGGATATGACTGGATGAAACCAGAAATATCCGTTTTCTTTTTTTTTGGCTTACTATATTCCAGATATTACTACAGACTCTGTGTTTGTGTTTTCTGGATATTATCGATGGATTATATTGTTTTGAATGTTTTTATCAGGGAACACTTAATTTTGTGCTGGGAAACACTAATTGGTTCCACATGGAGACACCAGTCTACACATTCGTATTTTCTAGGGAGAAAGCTAGAATAACTGCAGTAAACAAACATGATGTTTCTGTTTGTATAGATGACATTTTATGCACTGGCTTAAGGAAAAGACTTTGTTTTACTCCAAAACCAGTTTTACTGCGATTTTCCCGGTTCATTGCATACGAATTCCACCAAACTTAGTCCGGATATGACTGGATGAAACCAGAAATATCCGGTTGTGTTTTGGCTAACTCAATCCCAGATATTGTGAAAGCTTCTGTATTTGTGTTTTCCGGATATTATCAACGGATTTTATGGTTTTGCATGTTTTTTATCAGGGAACATTTAATTTTGTACCTTAGAAACACTAATAGGTTCAACATGGAGACACCAGTCTACACATTCGTATGTTCTAGGGAGAAAGTTAGAGGAACTGCGGGAAACAAACATGATATTTCTGTTTGTATACATGACATTTTATGCACTTGCATAACGAAAAAAACTTTGCTTTTCTCCAAATCCATTTTTACTGTGATTTTCTCGGTCCATTGCATACGAATTCCACCTCGCTTTGTCCGGATATGACTGGATGAAACCAGAAATATCCGGTTGTGTTTTGGCTTACTACAACCCAGATATTGTGAAAGCCTCTGTGTTTATGTTTTCCGGATACTATCAACGGAATTTATGTTTTTGCATGTTATTTTTCAGGGAACATTTAATTTTGTGCTGGGAAACACTAATTGGTTCCACATGGAGACACCAGCTCTACACATTCGTATTTTCTAGGGAGAAAGCTAGAGGAACTGCGGCAAACAAACATGATATTTCTGTTTGTATAGATGACATTTTATGCACTTTCCTAAAGAAAAGAATTTGCTTTTCTCCAAAACCATTTTTACTGTGATTTTCTCGATCCATTACATATGAATTCCACCCCACTTTGTCCGGATATGAGTGGATGAAACCAGAAATATCCGTTTTCTTTTTTTTTTTTTTTTTGGCTTACTATATCCCAGATATTACTACAGACTCTGTGTTTGTGTTTTCTGGACATTATCAACGGACTTTATTGTTTTGAATGTTTTTATCAGGGAACATTTAATTTTGTACCTTAGAAACACTAATAGGTTCAACATGGAGACACCAGTCTACACATTCGTATGTTCTAGGGAGAAAGTTAGAGGAACTGCGGCAAACAAACATGATATTTCTGTTTGTATACATGACATTTTATGCACTTTCCTAAAGAAAAGACTTTGCTTTTCTCCAAAACCATTTTTACTGTGATTTTCTCAGTCCATTGCATACGAATTCCACCTCGCTTTGTCCGGATATGACTGGATGAAACCAGAAATATCCGGTTGTGTTTTGGCTTACTACAACCCAGATATTGTGAAAGCCTCTGTGTTTATGTTTTCCGGATATTATCAACGGAATTTATGTTTTTGCATGTTATGTATCAGGGAACATTTAATTTTGTGCTGGGAAACACTAATTGGTTCCACATGGAGACACCAGCTCTACACATTCGTATTTTCTAGGGAGAAAGCTAGAGGAACTGCGGCAAACAAACATGATATTTCTGTTTGTATAGATGACATTTTATGCACTTTCCTAAAGAAAAGACTTTGCTTTTCTCCAAAACCATTTTTCCTGTGATATTCTCCATCCATTACATATGAATTCCACCCCACTTTGTCCGGATATGACTGGATGAAACCAGAAATATCCGGTTGTGTTTTGTCTTACTATATCCCAGATATTGCTACAGCCTCAGTGTCTGTGTTTTCTGGATATTATGGATGGATTTTATTGTTTTGAATTTTTTTATCAGGGAACATTTAATTTTGTACCGTAGAAACACTAATTGGTTCCACATGGAGACACCAGTAACACATTCCTATGTTCTAGGGAGAAAGCTTGAGGAACTGCAAATCGATATGATATGTCTGTTTGTATAGATGACACTTTATGCACTTGCGATGGAAAAGACTTTTTGCCTTTCTCTAAAACCATTTTTTACTGTGATTTTGTTGGTCCATTGCATACGAATTCCAACCCACTTTGTCCGGATATGACTGGATGAAACCAGAAATATCCGGTTGTGTTTTGGCTAACTCAATCCCAGATATTGTGAAAGCTTCTGTATTTGTGTTCTGCGGATATTATGAATGGATTTTATGGTTTTGCATATTTTTTATCAGGGAACATTTAATTTTGTACCATAGAAACACTAATTGGTTCCACACGGAGACACCAGCTCTACACATTTGTATTTTCTAGGGAGAAAGCTAGAGGAACTGCGGCAAACAAACATGATATTTCTGTTTGTATAGATGACATTTTATACACTTTCCTAACAAAAAGACTTTACTTTTCTCCAAAACCATTTTTACTGTGATTTTCTCGGTCCATTGCATACGAATTCCACCTCACTTTGTCCGGATATGACTGGATGAAACCAGAAATATCCGTTTTATTTTTTTGTCGCTTACTATATCCCAGATATTACTACAGACTCTGTGTTTGTGTTTTCTGGACATTATCGATGGATTATATTGTTTTGAATGTTTTTATCAGGGAACATTTAATTTTGTGCTGGGAAACACTAATTGGTTCCACATGGAGACACCAGTCTACACATTCGTATTTTCTAGGGAGAAAGCTAGAATAACTGCGGTAAACAAACATGATGTTTCTGTTTGTATAGATGACATTTTATGCACTGGCTTAAGGAAAAGACTTTGTTTTACTCCAAAACCATTTTTACTGCGATTTTCCCGGTTCATTGCATACGAATTCCACCAAACTTAGTCCGGATATGACTGGATGAAACCAGAAATATCCGGTTGTGTTTTGGCTAACTCAATCCCAGATATTGCGACGGACTCTGTGTTTGTGTTTTCTGGACATTATCAACGGACTTTATTGTTTTGAATGTTTTTATCAGGGAACATTTAATTTTGTACCTTAGAAACACTAATAGGTTCACCATGGAGACACCAGTATACACATTCGTAAGTTCTAGGGAGAAAGTTAGAGGAACTGCGGCAAACAAACATGATATTTCTGTTTGTATACATGACATTTTATGCACTTGCATAACGAAAAAAACTTTGCTTTTCTCCAAAACCATTTTTACTGTGATTTTCTTGGTCCATTGCATACGAATTCCACCTCGCTTTGTCCGGATATGACTGGATGAAACCAGAAATATCCGGTTGTGTTTTGGCTTACTACAACCCAGATATTGTGAAAGCCTCTGTGTTTATGTTTTCCGGATATTATCAACGGAATTTATGTTTTTGCATGTTATGTATCAGGGAACATTTAATTTTGTGCTGGGAAACACTAATTGGTTCCACATGGAGACACCAGCTCTACATATTCGTATTTTCTAGGGAGAAAGCTAGAGGAACTGCGGCAAACAAACATGATATTTCTGTTTGTATAGATGACATTTTATGCACTTTCCTAAAGAAAAGACTTTGCTTTTCTCCAAAACCATTTTCCTGTGATATTCTCGATCCATTACATATGAATTCCACCCCACTTTGTCCGGATATGAGTGGATGAAACCAGAAATATCCGGTTGTGTTTTGTCTTACTATATCCCAGATATTGCTACAGCCTCATTGTCTGTGTTTTCTGGATATTATCGATGGATTTTATTGTTTTGAATGTTTTTATCAGGGAACATTTAATTTTGTACCATAGAAACACTAATTGGTTCCACATGGAGACACCAGTAACACATTCCTATGTTCTAGGGAGAAAGCTTGAGGAACTGCAAATCGATATGATATGTCTGTTTGTATAGATGACATTTTATGCACTTGCGATGGAAAAGACTTTTTGCCTTTCTCTAAAACCATTTTTACTGTGATTTTGTTGGTCCATTGCATACGAATTCCAACCCACTTTGTCCGGATATGACTGGATGAAACCAGAAATATCCGGTTGTGTTTTGGCTAACTCAATCCCAGATATTGTGAAAGCTTCTGTATTTGTGTTCTCCGGATATTATGAACGGATTTTATGGTTTTGCATGTTTTTTATCAGGGAACATTTAATTTTGTACCGTAGAAACACTAATTGGTTCCACACGGAGACACCAGCTCTACACATTTGTATTTTCTAGGGAGAAACCTAGAGGAACTGCGGCAAACAAACATGATATTTCTGTTTGTATAGATGACATTTTATGCACTTTCCTAACAAAAAGACTTTACTTTTCTCCAAAACCATTTTTACTGTGATTTTCTCGGTCCATTGCATACGAATTCCACCTCACTTTGTCCGAATATGAGTGGATGAAACGAGAAATATCCGTTTTCTTTTTTTTTTTTTTTTGCTTACTATATCCCAGATATTACTACAGACTCTGTGTTTGTGTTTTCTGGATATTATCGATGGATTATATTGTTTTGAATGTTTTTATCAGGGAACATTTAGTTTTGTGCTGGGAAACACTAATTGGTTCCACATGGAGACACCAGTCTACACATTCGTGTTTTCTAGGGAGAAAGCTAGAATAACTGCGGTAAACAAACATGATGTTTCTGTTTGTATAGATGACATTTTATGCACTGGCTTAAGGAAAAGACTTTGTTTTACTCCAAAACCATTTTTACTGCGATTTTCCCGGTTCATTGCATACGAATTCCACCAAACTTAGTCCGGATATGACTGGATGAAACCAGAAATATCCGGTTGTGTTTTGGCTAACTCAATCCCAGATATTGCGACGGACTCTGTGTTTGTGTTTTCTGGACATTATCAACGGACTTTATTGTTTTGAATGTTTTTATCAGGGAACATTTAATTTTGTACCTTAGAAACACTAATAGGTTCAACATGGAGACACCAGTCTACACATTCGTATGTTCTAGGGAGAAAGTTTGAGGAACTGCGGCAAACAAACATGATATTTCTGTTTGTATACATGACATTTTATGCACTTGCATAATGAAAAAATCTTTGCTTTTCTCCAAAACCATTTTTACTGTGATTTTCTCGGTCCATTGCATACGAATTCCACCTCGCTTTGTCCGGATATGACTGGATGAAACCAGAAATATCCGGTTGTGTTTTGGCTTACTACAACCCAGATATTGTGAAAGCCTCTGTGTTTATGTTTTCCAGATACTATCAACGGAATTTATGTTTTTGCATGTTATTTATCAGGGAACATTTAATTTTGTGCTGGGAAACACTAATTGGTTCCACATGGAGACACCAGCTCTACACATTCGTATTTTCTAGGGAGAAAGCTAGAGGAACTGCGGCAAACAAACATGATATTTCTGTTTGTATAGATGACATTTTATGCACTTTCCTAAAGAAAAGACTTTGCTTTTCTCCAAAGCCATTTTTCCTGTGATATTCTCGATCCATTACATATGAATTCCACCCCACTTTGTCCGGATATGAGTGGATGAAACCAGAAATATCCGGTTGTGTTTTGTCTTACTATATCCCAGATATTGCTACAGCCTCAGTGTCTGTGTTTTCTGGATATTATCGATGGATTTTATTGTTTTGAATGTTTTTATCAGGGAACATTTAATTTTGTACCGTAGAAACACTAATTGGTTCCACATGGAGACACCAGTAACACATTCCTATGTTCTAGGGAGAAAGCTTGAGGAACTGCAAATCGATATGATATGTCTGTTTGTATAGATGACATTTTATGCACTTGCGATGGAAAAGACTTTTTGCCTTTCTCTAAAACCATTTTTACTGTGATTTTGTTGGTCCATTGCATACGAATTCCAACCCACTTTGTCCGGATATGACTGGATGAAACCAGAAATATCCGGTTGTGTTTTGGCTAACTCAATCCCAGATATTGTGAAAGCTTCTGTATTTGTGTTCTCCGGATATTATGAACGGATTTTATGGTTTTGCATGTTTTTTATCAGGGAACATTTAATTTTGTACCATAGAAACACTAATTGGTTCCACACGGAGACACCAGCTCTACACACTTGTATTTTCTAGGGAGAAAGCTAGAGGAACTGCGGCAAACAAACATGATATTTCTGTTTGTATAGATGACATTTTATGCACTTTCCTAACAAAAAGACTTTACTTTTCTCAAAAAAACCATTTTTACTGTGATTTTCTCGGTCCATTGCATACGAATTCCACCTCACTTTGTCCGGATATGAGTGGATGAAACCAGAAATATCCGTTTTCTTTTTTTTTGGCTTACTATATCCCAGATATTACTACAGACTCTGTGTTTGTGTTTTCTGGATATTATCGATGGATTATATTGTTTTGAATGTTTTTATCAGGGAACATTTAATTTTGTGCTGGGAAACACTAATTGGTTCCACATGGAGACACCAGTAACACATTCCTATGTTCTAGGGAGAAAGCTTGAGGAACTGCAAATCGATATGATATGTCTGTTTGTATAGATGACATTTTATGCACTTGCGATGGAAAAGACTTTTTGCCTTTCTCTAAAACCATTTTTACTGTGATTTTGTTGGTCCATTGCATACGAATTCCAACCCACTTTGTCCGGATATGACTGGATGAAACCAGAAATATCCGGTTGTGTTTTGGCTAACTCAATCCCAGATATTGTGAAAGCTTCTGTATTTGTGTTCTCTGGATATTTTGAACGGATTTTATGGTTTTGCATGTTTTTTGTCAGGGAACATTTAATTTTGTACCGTAGAAACACTAATTGGTTCCACACGGAGACACCAGCTCTACACATTTGTATTTTCTAGGGAGAAAGCTAGAGGAACTGCGGCAAACAAACATGATATTTCTGTTTGTATAGATGACATTTTATGCACTTTCCTAAGAAAAAGACTTTACTTTTCTCCAAAACCATTTTTACTGTGATTTTCTCGGTCCATTGCATACGAATTCCACCTCACTTTGTCCGGATATGACTGGATGAAACCAGAAATATCCGTTTTCTTTTTTTTTTGGCTTACTATATCCCAGATATTACTACAGACTCTGTGTTTGTGTTTTCTGGATATTATCGATGGATTATATTGTTTTGAATGTTTTTATCAGGGAACATTTAATTTTGTGCTGGGAAACACTAATTGGTTCCACATGGAGACACCAGTCTACACATTCGTATTTTCTAGGGAGAAAGCTAGAATAACTGCGGTAAACAAACATGATGTTTCTGTTTGTATAGATGACATTTTATGCACTGGCTTAAGGAAAAGACTTTGTTTTACTCCAAAACCATTTTTACTGCGATTTTCCCGGTTCATTGCATACGAATTCCACCAAACTTAGTCCGGATATGACTGGATGAAACCAGAAATATCCGGTTGTGTTTTGGCTAACTCAATCCCAGATATTGCGACGGACTCTGTGTTTGTGTTTTCTGGACATTATCAACGGACTTTATTGTTTTGAATGTTTTTATCAGGGAACATTTAATTTTGTACCTTAGAAACACTAATAGGTTCAACATGGAGACACCAGTCTACACATTCGTATGTTCTAGGGAGAAAGTTAGAGGAACTGCGGCAAACAAACATGATATTTCTGTTTGTATACATGACATTTTATGCACTTGCATAACGAAAAAAACTTTGCTTTTCTCCAAAACCATTTTTACTGTGATTTTCTCAGTCCATTGCATACGAATTCCACCTCGCTTTGTCCGGATATGACTGGATGAAACCAGAAATATCCGGTTGTGTTTTGGCTTACTACAACCCAGATATTGTGAAAGCCTCTGTGTTTATGTTTTCTGGATACTATCAACGGAATTTGTGTTTTTGCATGTAATTTATCAGGGAACATTTAATTTTGTGCTGGGAAACACTAATTGGTTCCACATGGAGACACCAGCTCTACACATTCGTATTTTCTAGGGAGAAAGCTAGAGGAACTGCGGCAAACAAACATGATATTTCTGTTTGTATAGATGACATTTTATGCACTTTCCTAAAGAAAAGACTTTGCTTTTCTCCAAAACCATTTTTCCTGTGATATTCTCCATCCATTACATATGAATTCCACCCCACTTTGTCCGGATATGAGTGGATGAAACCAGAAATATCCGGTTGTGTTTTGTCTTACTATATCCCAGATATTGCTACAGCCTCAGTGTCTGTGTTTTCTGGATATTATCGATGGATTTTATTGTTTTGAATGTTTTTATCAGGGAACATTTAATTTTGTACCGTAGAAACACTAATTGGTTCCACATGGAGACACAAGTAACACATACCTATGTTCTAGGGAGAAAGCTTGAGGAACTGCAAATCGATATGATATGTCTGTTTGTATAGATGACATTTTATGCACTTGCGATGGAAAAGACTTTTTGCCTTTCTCTAAAACCATTTTTACTGTGATTTTGTTGGTCCATTGCATACGAATTCCAACCCACTTTGTCCGGATATGACTGGATGAAACCAGAAATATCCGGTTGTGTTTTGGCTAACTCAATCCCAGATATTGTGAAAGCTTCTGTATTTGTGTTCTCCGGATATTATGAACGGATTTTATGGTTTTGCATGTTTTTTATCAGGGAACATTTAATTTTGTACCATAGAAACACTAATTAGTTCCACACAGAGACACCAGCTCTACACATTTGTATTTTCTAGGGAGAAAGCTAGAGGAACTGCGGCAAACAAACATGATATTTCTGTTTGTATAGATGACATTTTATGCACTTTCCTAACAAAAAGACTTTACTTTTCTCCAAAACCATTTTTACTGTGATTTTCTCGGTCCATTGCATACGAATTCCACCTCACTTTGTCCGGATATGACTGGATGAAACCAGAAATATCCGTTTTCTTTTTTTTTTTGGCTTACTATATCCCCGATATTACTACAGACTCTGTGTTTGTGTTTTCTGGATATTATCGATGGATTATATTGTTTTGAATGTTTTTATCAGGGAACATTTAATTTTGTGCTGGGAAACACTAATTGGTTCCACATGGAGACACCAGTCTACACATTCGTATTTTCTAGGGAGAAAGCTAGAATAACTGCGGTAAACAAACATGATGTTTCTGTTTGTATAGATGACATTTTATGCACTGGCTTAAGGAAAAGACTTTGTTTTACTCCAAAACCATTTTTACTGCGATTTTCCCGGTTCATTGCATACGAATTCCACCAAACTTAGTCCGGATATGACTGGATGAAACCAGAAATATCCGGTTGTGTTTTGGCTAACTCAATCCCAGATATTGCGACGGACTCTGTGTTTGTGTTTTCTGGACATTATCAACGGACTTTATTGTTTTGAATGTTTTTATCAGGGAACATTTAATTTTGTACCTTATAAACACTAATAGGTTCAACATGGAGACACCAGTCTACACATTCGTATGTTCTAGGGAGAAAGTTAGAGGAACTGCGGCAAACAAACATGATATTTCTGTTTGTATACATGACATTTTATGCACTTGCATAACGAAAAAAACTTTGCTTTTCTCCAAAACCATTTTTACTGTGATTTTCTCGGTCCATTGCATCCGAATTCCACCTCGCTTTGTCCGGATATGACTGGATGAAACCAGAAATATCCGGTTGTGTTTTGGCTTACTACAACCCAGATATTGTGAAAGCCTCTGTGTTTATGTTTTCTGGATATTATCAACGGAATTTATGTTTTTGCATGTTATTTATCAGGGAACATTTAATTTTGTGCTGGGAAACACTAATTGGTTCCACATGGAGACACCAGCTCTACACATTCGTATTTTCTAGGGAGAAAGCTAGAGGAACTGCGGCAAACAAACATGATATTTCTGTTTGTATAGATGACATTTTATGCAATTTCCTAAAGAAAAGACTTTGCTTTTCTCCAAAACCATTTTTCCTATGATATTCTCGATCCATTACATATGAATACCACCCCCCGTTTGTCCGGATATGACTGGATGAAACCAGAAATATCCGGTTGTGTTTTGTCTTACTATATCCCAGATATTGCTACAGCCTCAGTGTCTGTGTTTTCTGGATATTATGGATGGATTTTATTGTTTTGAATGTTTTTATCAGGGAACATTTAATTTTGTACCGTAGAAACACTAATTGGTTCCACATGGAGACACCAGTAACACATTCCTCTGTTCTAGGGAGAAAGCTTGAGGAACTGCAAATCGATATGATATGTCTGTTTGTATAGATGACATTTTATGCACTTGCGATGGAAAAGACTTTTTGCCTTTCTCTAAAACCATTTTTACTGTGCTTTTGTTGGTCCATTGCATACGAATTCCAACCCACTTTGTCCGGATATGACTGGATGAAACCAGAAATATCCGGTTGTGTTTTGGCTTACTATAACCCAGATTTTGTGAAAGCTTCTGTATTTGTGTTCTCCGGATATTATGAACGGATTTTATGGTTTTGCATGTTTTTTATCAGGGAACATTTAATTTTGTACCGTAGAAACACTAATTGGTTCCACACGGAGACACCAGCTCTACATATTTGTATTTTCTAGGGAGAAAGCTAGAGGAACTGCGGCAAACAAACATGATATTTCTGTTTGTATAGATGACATTTTATGCACTTTCCTAAAGAAAATACTTTGCTTTTCTCCAAAACCATTTTTCCTGTGATATTCTCGATCCATTACATATGAATTCCACCCCACTTTGTCCGGATATGAGTGGATGAAACCAGAAATATCCGTTTTCTTTTTTTTTTGGCTTACTATATCCCAGATATTACTACAGACTCTGTGTTTGTGTTTTCTGGATATTATCGATGGATTATATTGTTTTGAATGTTTTTATCAGGGAACATTTAATTTTGTGCTGGGAAACACTAATTGGTTCCACATGGAGACACCAAGTCTACACATTCGTATTTTCTAGGGAGAAAGCTAGAATAACTGCAGTAAACAAACATGATGTTTCTGTTTGTATAGATGACATTTTATGCACTGGCTTAAGGAAAGGACTTTGTTTTACTCCAAAACCATTTTTACTGCGATTTTCCTGGTTCATTGCATACGAATTCCACCAAACTTAGTCCGGATATGACTGGATGAAACCAGAAATATCCGGTTGTGTTTTGGCTAACTCAATCCCAGATATTGCGACGGACTCTGTGTTTGTGTTTTCTGGACATTATCAACGGACTTTATTGTTTTGAATGTTTTTATCAGGGAACATTTAATTTTGTACCTTAGAAACACTAATAGGTTCAACATGGAGACACCAGTATACACATTCGTATGTTCTAGGGAGAAAGCTAGAGGAACTGCGGCAAACAAACATGATATTTCTGTTTGTATACATGACATTTTATGCACTTGCATAACGAAAAAAACTTTGCTTTTCTCCAAAACCATTTTTACTGTGATTTTCTCGGTCCATTGCATACGAATTCCACCTCGCTTTGTCCGGATATGTCTGGATGAAACCAGAACTATCCGGTTGTGTTTTGGCTTACTACAACCCAGATATTGTGAAAGCCTCTGTGTTATGTTTTCCGGATATTATCAACGGAATTTATGTTTTTGCATGTTATTTATCAGGGAACATTTAATTTTGTGCTGGGAAACACTAATTGGTTCCACATGGAGACACCAGCTCTACACATTCGTATTTTCTAGGGAGAAAGCTAGAGGAACTGCGGCAAACAAACATGATATTTCTGTTTGTATAGATGACATTTTATGCACTTTCCTAAAGAAAAGACTTTGCTTTTCTCCAAAACCATTTTTCCTGTGATATTCTCGATCCATTACATATGAATTCCACCCCACTTTGTCCGGATATGAGTGGATGAAACCAGAAATATCCGGTTGTGTTTTGTTTTACTATATCCCAGATATTGCTACAGCCTCAGTGTCTGTGTTTTCTGGATATTATCGATGGATTTTATTGTTTTGAATGTTTTTATCAGGGAACATTTAATTTTGTACCGTAGAAACACTAATTGGTTCCACATGGAGTCACCAGTAACACATTCCTATGTTCTAGGGAGAAAGCTTGAGGAACTGCAAATCGATATGATATGTCTGTTTGTATAGATGACATTTTATGCACTTGCGATGGAAAAGACTTTTTGCCTTTCTCTAAAACCATTTTTACTGTGATTTTGTTGGTCCATTGCATACGAATTCCAACCCACTTTGTCCGGATATGACTGGATGAAACCAGAAATATCCGGTTGTGTTTTGGCTAACTCAATCCCAGATATTGTGAAAGCTTCTGTATTTGTGTTCTCCGGATATTATGAACGGATTTTATGGTTTTGCATGTTTTTTATCAGGGAACATTTAATTTTGTACCATAGAAACACTAATTGGTTCCACACGGAGACACCAGCTCTACACATTTGTATTTTCTAGGGAGAAAGCTAGAGGAACTGCGGCAAACAAACATGATATTTCTGTTTGTATAGATGACATTTTATGCACTTTCCTAACAAAAAGATTTTACTTTTCTCCAAAACCATTTTTACTGTGATTTTCTCAGTCCATTGCATACGAATTCCACCTCACATTGTCCAGATATGACTGGATGAAACGAGAAATATCCGTTTTCTTTTTTTTTGGCTTACTATATCCCAGATATTACTACAGACTCTGTGTTTATGTTTTCTGGATATTATCGATGGATTATATTGTTTTGAATGTTTTTATCAGGGAACATTTAATTTTGTGCTGGGAAACACTAATTGGTTCCACATGGAGACACCAGTCTACACATTCGTATTTTCTAGGGAGAAAGCTAGAATAACTGCGGTAAACAAACATGATGTTTCTGTTTGTATAGATGACATTTTATGCACTGGCTTAAGGAAAAGACTTTGTTTTACTCCAAAACCATTTTTACTGCGATTTTCCTGGTTCATTGCATACGAATTCCACCAAACTTAGTCCGGATATGACTGGATGAAACCAGAAATATCCGGTTGTGTTTTGGCTAACTCAATCCCAGATATTGTGAAAGCTTCTGTATTTGTGTTTTGCCGGATATTATCAACGGTTTTTATGGTTTTGCATGTTTTTTATAAGGGAACATTTAATTTTGTACCTTAGAAACACTAATTGGTTCCACACGGAGACACCAGCTCTACACATTTGTATTTTCTAGGGAGAAAGCTAGAGGAACTGCGGCAAACAAACATGATATTTCTGTTTGTATAGATGACATTTTATGCACTTTCCTAACAAAAAGATTTTACTTTTCTCCAAAACCATTTTTACTGTGATTTTCTCAGTCCATTGCATACGAATTCCACCTCACTTTGTCCAGATATGACTGGATGAAACGAGAAATATCCGTTTTCTTTTTTTTTGGCTTACTATATCCCAGATATTACTACAGACTCTGTGTTTGTGTTTTCTGGATATTATCGATGGATTATATTGTTTTGAATGTTTTTATCAGGGAACATTTAATTTTGTGCTGGGGAACACTAATTGGTTCCACATGGAGACACCCGTCTACACATTCGTATTTTCTAGGGAGAAAGCTAGAATAACTGCGGTTAACAAACATGATGTTTCTGTTTGTATAGAGGACATTTTATGCACTGGCTTAAGGAAAAGACTTTGTTTTACTCCAAAACCATTTTTACTGAGATTTTCCCGGTTCATTGCATACGAATTCCACCAAACTTAGTCCGGATATGACTGGATGAAACCAGAAATATCCGGTTGTGTTTTGGCTAACTCAATCCCAGATATTGCAACGGACTCTGTGTTTGTGTTTTCTGGACATTATCAATGGACTTTATGGTATTGCATGTTTTTTATCAGGGAACATTTAATTTTGTACCTTAGAAACACTAATTGGTTCCACACGGAGACACCAGCTCTACACATTTGTATTTTCTAGGGAGAAAGCTAGAGGAACTGCGGCAAACAAACATGATATTTCTGTTTGTATACATGACATTTTATGCACTTGCATAACGAAAAAAACTTTGCTTTTCTCCAAAACCATTTTTACTGTGATTTTCTCGGTCAATTGCATATGAATTCCACCTCGTTTTGTCCGGATATGACTGGATGAAACCAGAAATATCCGGTTGTGTTTTGGCTTACTACAACCCAGATATTGTGAAAGCCTCTGTGTTTATGTTTTCCGGATACTATCAACGGAATTTATGTTTTTGCATGTTATTTATCAGGGAACATTTAATTTTGTGCTGGGAAACACTAATTGGTTCCACATGGAGACACCAGCTCTACACATTCGTATTTTCTAGGGAGAAAGCTAGAGGAACTGCGGCAAACAAACATGATATTTCTGTTTGTATAGATGACATTTTATGCACTTTCCTAAAGAAAAGACTTTGCTTTTCTCCAAAACCATTTTTCCTGTGATTTTCTTGGTCCATTACATATGAATTCTACCCCACTTTGTCCGGATATGAGTGGATGAAACCAGAAATATCCAGTTGTGTTTTGTTTTACTATATCCCAGATATTGCTACAGCCTCAGTGTCTGTGTTTTCTGGATATTATCGATGGATTTTATTGTTTTGAATGTTTTTATCAGGGAACCTTTAATTTTGTACCGTAGAAACACTAATTGGTTCCACATGGAGACACCAGTAACACATTCCTATATTCTAGGGAGAAAGCTTGAGGAACTGCAAATCGATATGATATGTCTGTTTGTATAGATGACACTTTATGCACTTGCGATGGAAAAGACTTTTTGCCTTTCTCTAAAACCATTTTTCTGTGATTTTGTTGGTCCATTGCATACGAATTCCAACCCACTTTGTCCGGATATGACTGGATGAAACCAGAAATATCCGGTTGTGTTTCGGCTAACGCAATCCCAGATATTGTGAAAGCTTCTGTATTTGTGTTCTCCGGATATTATGAACAGATTTTATGGTTTTGCATGTTTTTTGTCAGGGAACATTTAATTTTGTACCGTAGAAACACTAATTGGTTCCACACGGAGACACCAGCTCTACACATTTGTATTTTCTAGGGAGAAAGCTAGAGGAACTGCGGCAAACAAACATGATATTTCTGTTTGTATAGATGACATTTTATGCACTTTCCTAACAAAAAGACCTACTTTTCTCCAAAACCATTTTTACTGTGATTGTCTCGGTCCATTGCATATGAATTCCACCCCACTTTGTCCGGATATGACTGGATGAAACCAGAAATATCCGTTTTCTTTTTTTTTTGGCTTACTATATCCCAGATATTACTACAGACTCTGTGTTTGTGTTTTCTGGATATTATCGATGGATTATATTGTTTTGAATGTTTTTATCAGGGAACATTTAATTTTGTGCTGGGAAACACTAATTGGTTCCACATGGAGACACCAGTCTACACATTCGTATTTTCTAGGGAGAAAGCTAGAATAACTGCGGTAAACAAACATGATGTTTCTGTTTGTATAGATGACATTTTATGCACTGGCTTAAGGAAAAGACTTTGTTTTACTCCAAAACCATTTTTACTGCGATTTTCCCGGTTCATTGCATACGAATTCCACCAAACTTAGTCCGGATATGACTGGATGAAACCAGAAATATCCGGTTGTGTTTTGGCTAACTCAATCCCAGATATTGTGAATGCTTCTGTATTGGTGTTTTCCGGATATTATCAACGGATTTTATGGTTTTGCATGTTTTTTATCAGGGAACATTTAATTTTGTACCTTAGAAACACTAATAGGTTCAACATGGAGACACCAGTCTACACATTCGTATGTTCTAGGGAGAAAGTTAGAGGAACTGCGGCAAACAAACATGATATTTCTGTTTGTATACATGACATTTTATGCACTTGCATAACGAAAAAAACTTTGCTTTTCTCCAAAACCATTTTTACTGTGATTTTCTCGGTCCATTGCATACGAATTCCACCTCGCTTTGTCCGGATATGACTGGATGAAACCAGAAATATCCGGTTGTGTTTTGGCTTACTACAACCCAGATATTGTGAAAGCCTCTGTGTTTATGTTTTCCGGATATTATCAACGGAATTTATGTTTTTGCATGTTATGTATCAGGGAACATTTAATTTTGTGCTGGGAAACACTAATTGGTTCCACATGGAGACACCAGCTCTACACATTCGTATTTTCTAGGGAGAAAGCTAGAGGAACTGCGGCAAACAAACATGATATTTCTGTTTGTATAGATGACATTTTATGCACTTTCCTAAAGAAAAGACTTTGCTTTTCTCCAAAACCATTTTTACTGTGATTTTCTCGGTCCATTACATATGAATTCTACCCCACTTTGTCCGGATATGAGTGGATGAATCCAGAAATATCCGGTTGTGTTTTGTCTTACTATATCCCAGATATTGCTACAGCCTCAGTGTCTGTGTTTTCTGGATATTATCGATGGATTTTATTGTTTTGAATGTTTTTATCAGGGAACATTTAATTTTGTACCGTAGAAACACTAATTGGTTCCACATGGAGACACCAGTAACACATTCCTATATTCTAGGGAGAAAGCTTGAGGAACTGCAAATCGATATGATATGTCTGTTTGTATAGATGACACTTTATGCACTTGCGATGGAAAAGACTTTTTGCCTTTCTCTAAAACCATTTTTACTGTGATTTTGTTGGTCCATTGCATACGAATTCCAACCCACTTTGTCCGGATATGACTGGATGAAACCAGAAATATCCGGTTGTGTTTTGGCTAACTCAATCCCAGATATTGTGAAAGCTTCTGTATTTGTGTTCTCCGGATATTATGAACGGATTTTATGGTTTTGCATGTTTTTTATCAGGGAACACTTAATTTTGTGCTGGGGAACACTAATTGGTTCCACATGGAGACACCAGTCTACACATTCGTATTTTCTAGGGAGAAAGCTAGAATAACTGCGGTAAACAAACATGATGTTTCTGTTTGTATAGATGACATTTTATGCACTGGCTTAAGGAAAAGACTTTGTTTTACTCCAAAACCATTTTTACTGAGATTTTCCCGGTTCATTGCATACGAATTCCACCAAACTTAGTCCGGATATGACTGGATGAAACCAGAAATATCCGGTTGTGTTTTGGCTAACTCAATCCCAGATATTGCGACGGACTCTGTGTTTGTGTTTTCTGGACATTATCAATGGAGTTTATGGTTTTGCATGTTTTTTGTCAGGGAACATTTAATTTTGTACCGTAGAAACACTAATTGGTTCCACACGGAGACACCAGCTCTACACATTTGTATTTTCTAGGGAGAAAGCTAGAGGAACTGCGGCAAACAAACATGATATTTCTGTTTGTATACATGACATTTTATGCACTTGCATAACGAAAAAAACTTTGCTTTTCTCCAAAACCATTTTTACTGTGATTTTCTCGGTCCATTGCATACGAATTCCACCTCGCTTTGTCCGGATATGACTGGATGAAACCAGAAATATCCGGTTGTGTTTTGGCTTACTACAACCCAGATATTGTGAAAGCCTCTGTGTTTATGTTTTCCGGATATTATCAACGGAATTTATGTTTTTGCATGTTATTTATCAGGGAACATTTAATTTTGTGCTGGGAAACACTAATTGGTTCCACATGGAGACACCAGCTCTACACATTCGTATTTTCTAGGGAGAAAGCTAGAGGAACTGCGGCAAACAAACATGATATTTCTGTTTGTATAGATGACATTTTATGCACTTTCCTAAAGAAAAGACTTTGCTTTTCTCCAAAACCATTTTTCCTGTGATATTCTCGATCCATTACATATGAATTCCACCCCACTTTGTCCGGATATGAGTGGATGAAACCAGAAATATCCGGTTGTGTTTTGTCTTACTATATCCCAGATATTGCTACAGCCTCAGTGTCTGTGTTTTCTGGATATTATCGATGGATTATATTGTTTTGAATGTTTTTATCAGGGAACATTTAATTTTGTACTGTAGAAACACTAATTGATTCCACATGGAGACACCAGGAACACATTCCTATGTTCTAGGGAGAAAGCTTGAGGAACTGCAAATCGATATGATATGTCTGTTTGTATAGATGACACTTTATGCACTTGCGATGGAAAAGACTTTTTGCCTTTCTCTAAAACCATTTTTTACTGTGATTTTGTTGGTCCATTGCATACGAATTCCAACCCACTTTGTCCGGATATGACTGGATGAAACCAGAAATATCCGGTTGTGTTTTGGCTAACTCAATCCCAGATATTGTGAAAGCTTCTGTATTTGTGTTCTCCGGATATTATGAACGGATTTTATGGTTTTGCATGTTTTTTATCAGGGAACATTTAATTTTGTGCTGGGAAACACTAATTGGTTCCACATGGAGACACCAGTCTACACATTCGTATTTTCTAGGGAGAAAGCTAGAATAACTGCGGTAAACAAACATGATGTTTCTGTTTGTATAGATGACATTTTATGCACTGGCTTAAGGAAAAGACTTTGTTTTACTCCAAAACCATTTTTACTGCGATTTTCCCGGTTCATTGCATACGAATTCCACCAAACTTAGTCCGGATATGACTGGATGAAACCAGAAATATCCGGTTGTGTTTTGGCTAACTCAATCCCAGATATTGTGAAAGCTTCTGTATTGGTGTTTTCCGGATATTATCAACGGATTTTATGGTTTTGCATATTTTTATCAGGGAACATTTAATTTTGTACCTTAGAAACACTAATAGGTTCAACATGGAGACACCAGTCTACACATTCGTATGTTCTAGGGAGAAAGTTAGAGGAACTGCGGCAAACAAACATGATATTTCTGTTTGTATACATGACATTTTATGCACTTGCATAACGAAAAAAACTTTGCTTTTCTCCAAAACCATTTTTACTGTGATTTTCTCGGTCCATTGCATACGAATTCCACCTCGCTTTGTCCGGATATGACTGGATGAAACCAGAAATATCTGGTTGTGTTTTGGCTTACTATAACCCAGATATTGTGAAAGCCTCTGTGTTTATGTTTTCCGGATATTATCAACGGAATTTATGTTTTTGCATGTTATGTATCAGGGAACATTTAATTTTGTGCTGGGAAACACTAATTGGTTCCACATGGAGACACCAGCTCTACACATTCGTATTTTCTAGGGAGAAAGCTAGAGGAACTGCGGCAAACAAACATGATATTTCTGTTTGTATAGATGACATTTTATGCACTTTCCTAAAGAAAAGACTTTGCTTTTCTCCAAAACCATTTTTCCTGTGATATTCTCCATCCATTACATATGAATTCCACCCCACTTTGTCCGGATATGACTGGATGAAACCAGAAATATCCGGTTGTGTTTTGTCTTACTATATCCCAGATATTGCTACAGCCTCAGTGTCTGTGTTTTCTGGATATTATCGATGGATTATATTGTTTTGAATGTTTTTATCAGGGAACATTTAATTTTGTGCTGGGAAACACTAATTGGTTCCACATGGAGACACCAGTCTACACATTCATATTTTCTAGGGAGAAAGCTAGAATAACTGCGGTAAACAAACATGATGTTTCTGTTTGTATAGATGACATTTTATGCACTGGCTTAAGGAAAAGACTTTGTTTTACTCCAAAACCATTTTTACTGCGATTTTCCCGGTTCATTGCATACGAATTCCACCAAACTTAGTCCGGATATGACTGGATGAAACCAGAAATATCCGGTTGTGTTTTGGCTAACTCAATCCCAGATATTGCGACGGACTCTGTGTTTGTGTTTTCTGGACATTATCAACGGACTTTATTGTTTTGAATGTTTTTATCAGGGAACATTTAATTTTGTACCTTAGAAACACTAATAGGTTCAACATGGAGACACCAGTCTACACATTCGTAAGTTCTAGGGAGAAAGCTAGAGGAACTGCGGCAAACAAACATGATATTTCTGTTTGTATAGATGACATTTTATGCACTTTCCTAACAAAAAGATTTTACTTTTCTCCAAAACCATTTTTACTGTGATTTTCTCAGTCCATTGCATACGAATTCCACCTCACTTTGTCCAGATATGACTGGATGAAACGAGAAATATCCGTTTTCTTTTTTTTTGGCTTACTATATCCCAGATATTACTACAGACTCTGTGTTTGTGTTTTCTGGATATTATCGATGGATTATATTGTTTTGAATGTTTTTATCAGGGAACACTTAATTTTGTGCTGGGGAACACTAATTGGTTCCACATGGAGACACCAGTCTACACATTCGTATTTTCTAGGGAGAAAGCTAGAATAACTGCGGTAAACAAACATGATGTTTCTGTTTGTATAGATGACATTTTATGCACTGGCTTAAGGAAAAGACTTTGTTTTACTCCAAAACCATTTTTACTGAGATTTTCCCGGTTCATTGCATACGAATTCCACCAAACTTAGTCCGGATATGACTGGATGAAACCAGAAATATCCGGTTGTGTTTTGGCTAACTCAATCCCAGATATTGCGACGGACTCTGTGTTTGTGTTTTCTGGACATTATCAATGGACTTTATGGTTTTGCATGTTTTTTATCAGGGAACATTTAATTTTGTACCTTAGAAACACTAATTGGTTCCACACGGAGACACCAGCTCTACACATTTGTATTTTCTAGGGAGAAAGCTAGAGGAACTGCGGCAAACAAACATGATATTTCTGTTTGTATACATGACATTTTATGCACTTGCATAACGAAAAAAACTTTGCTTTTCTCCAAAACCATTTTTACTGTGATTTTCTCGGTCCATTGCATACGAATTCCACCTCGCTTTGTCCGGATATGACTGGATGAAACCAGAAATATCCGGTTGTGTTTTGGCTTACTACAACCCAGATATTGTGAAAGCCTCTGTGTTTATGTTTTCCGGATATTATCAACGGAATTTATGTTTTTGCATGTTATTTATCAGGGAACATTTAATTTTGTGCTGGGAAACACTAATTGGTTCCACATGGAGACACCAGCTCTACACATTCGTATGTTCTAGGGAGAAAGCTAGAGGAACTGCGGCAAACAAACATGATATTTCTGTTTGTATAGATGACATTTTATGCACTTTCCTAAAGAAAAGACTTTGCTTTTCTCCAAAACCATTTTTCCTGTGATATTCTCGATCCATTACATATGAATTCCACCCCACTTTGTCCGGATATGAGTGGATGAAACCAGAAATATCCGGTTGTGTTTTGTCTTACTATATCCCAGATATTGCTACAGCCTCAGTGTCTGTGTTTTCTGGATATTATCGATGGATTTTATTGTTTTGAATGTTTTTATCAGGGAACATTTAATTTTGTACCGTAGAAACACTAATTGGTTCCACATGGAGACACCAGTAACACATTCCTATGTTCTAGGGAGAAAGCTTGAGGAACTGCAAATCGATATGATATGTCTGTTTGTATAGATGACATTTTATGCACTTGCGATGGAAAAGACTTTTTGCCTTTCTCTAAAACCATTTTTACTGTGATTTTGTTGGTCCATTGCATACGAATTCCAACCCACTTTGTCCGGATATGACTGGATGAAACCAGAAATATCCGGTTGTGTTTTGGCTAACTCAATCCCAGATATTGCGACGGATTCTGTGTTTGTGTTCTCCGGATATTATGAATGGATTTTAAGATTTTGCATGTTTTTTATCAGGGAACATTTAATTTTGTACCATAGAAACACTAATTGGTTCCACACGGAGACACCAGCTCTACACATTTGTATTTTCTAGGGAGAAAGCTAGAGGAACTGCGGCAAACAAACATGATATTTCTGTTTGTATAGATGACATTTTATGCACTTTCCTAACAAAAAGACTTTACTTTTCTCCAAAACCATTTTTACTGTGATTTTCTCGGTCCATTGCATACGAATTCCACCTCACTTTGTCCGGATATGACTGGATGAAACCAGAAGTATCCGTTTTATTTTTATGTCGCTTACTATCCCAGATATTACTACAGACTCTGTGTTTGTGTTTTCTGGATATTATCGATGGATTATATTGTTTTGAATGTATTTATCAGGGAACATTTAATTTTGTGCTGGGAAACACTAATTGGTTCCACATGGAGACACCAGTCTACACATTCGTATTTTCTAGGGAGAAAGCTAGAATAACTGCGGTAAACAAACATGATGTTTCTGTTTGTATAGATGACATTTTATGCACTGGCTTAAGGAAAAGACTTTGTTTTACTCCAAAACCATTTTTACTGCGATTTTCCCGGTTCATTGCATACGAATTCCACCAACCTTAGTCCGGATATGACTGGATGAAACCAGAAATATCCGGTTGTGTTTTGGCTAACTCAATCCCAGATATTGCGACGGACTCTGTGTTTGTGTTTTCTGGACATTATCAACGGACTTTATTGTTTTGAATGTTTTTATCAGGGAACATTTAATTTTGTACCTTAGAAACACTAATAGGTTCAACATGGAGACACCAGTATACACATTCGTAAGTTCTAGGGAGAAAGTTAGAGGAACTGCGGCAAACAAACATGATATTTCTGTTTGTATACATGACATTTTATGCACTTGCATAACGAAAAAAACTTTGCTTTTCTCCAAAACCATTTTTACTGTGATTTTCTTGGTCCATTGCATACGAATTCCACCTCGCTTTATCCGGATATGACTGGATGAAACCAGAAATATCCGGTTGTGTTTTGGCTTACTACAACCCAGATATTGTGAAAGCCTCTGTGTTTATGTTCTCTGGATATTATCAACGGAATTTATGTTTTTGCATGTTATTTATCAGGGAACATTTAATTTTGTACCTTAGAAACACTAATTGGTTCCACACGGAGACACCAGCTCTACACATTTGTATTTTCTAGGGAGAAAGCTAGAGGAACTGCGGCAAACAAACATGATATTTCTGTTTGTATAGATGACATTTTATGCACTTTCCTAAAGAAAAGACTTTGCTTTTCTCCAAAACCATTTTTACTGTGATTTTCTCGGTCTATTACATATGAATTCTACCCCACTTTGTCCGGATATGAGTGGATGAAACCAGAAATATCCGGTTGTGTTTTGTCTTACTATATCCCAGATATTGCTACAGCCTCAGTGTCTGTGTTTTCTGGATATTATCGATGGATTTTATTGTTTTGAATGTTTTTATCAGGGAACATTTAATTTTGTACCGTAGAAACACTAATTGGTTCCACATGGAGACACCAGTAACACATTCCTATATTCTAGGGAGAAAGCTTGAGGAACTGCAAATCGATATGATATGTCTGTTTGTATAGATGACACTTTATGCACTTGCGATGGAAAAGACTTTTTGCCTTTCTCTAAAACCATTTTTACTGTGATTTTGTTGGTCCATTGCATACGAATTCCAACCCACTTTGTCCGGATATGACTGGATGAAACCAGAAATATCCGGTTGTGTTTTGGCTAACTCAATCCCAGATATTGGGAAAGCTTCTGTATTTGTGTTCTCCGGATATTATGAACGGATTTTATGGTTTTGCATGTTTTTTATCAGGGAACACTTAATTTTGTGCTGGGGAACACTAATTGGTTCCACATGGAGACACCAGTCTACACATTCGTATTTTCTAGGGAGAAAGCTAGAATAACTGCGGTAAACAAACATGATGTTTCTGTTTGTATAGATGACATTTTATGCACTGGCTTAAGGAGAAGACTTTGTTTTACTCCAAAACCATTTTTACTGAGATTTTCCCGGTTCATTGCATACGAATTCCACCAAACTTAGTCCGGATATGACTGGATGAAACCAGAAATATCCGGTTGTGTTTTGGCTAACTCAATCCCAGATATTGCGACGGACTCTGTGTTTGTGTTTTCTGGACATTATCAATGGACTTTATGGTTTTGCATGTTTTTTATCAGGGAACATTTAATTTTGTACCTTAGAAACACTAATTGGTTCCACACGGAGACACCAGCTCTACACATTTGTATTTTCTAGGGAGAAAGCTAGAGGAACTGCGGCAAACAAACATGATATTTCTGTTTGTATACATGACATTTTATGCACTTGCATAACGAAAAAAACTTTGCTTTTCTCCAAAACCATTTTTACTGTGATTTTCTCGGTCCATTGCATACGAATTCCACCTCGCTTTGTCCGGATATGACTGGATGAAACCAGAAATATCCGGTTGTGTTTTGGCTTACTACAACCCAGATATTGTGAACGCCTCTGTGTTTATGTTTTCCGGATATTATCAACGGAATTTATGTTTTTGCATGTTATTTATCAGGGAACATTTAATTTTGTGCTGGGAAACACTAATTGGTTCCACATGGAGACACCAGCTCTACACATTCGTATTTTCTAGGGAGAAAGCTAGAGGAACTGCGGCAAACAAACATGATATTTCTGTTTGTATAGATGACATTTTATGCACTTTCCTAAAGAAAAGACTTTGCTTTTCTCCAAAACCATTTTTCCTGTGATATTCTCGATCCATTACATATGAATTCCACCCCACTTTGTCCGGATATGAGTGGATGAAACCAGAAATATCCGGTTGTGTTTTGTCTTACTATATCCCAGATATTGCTACAGCCTCAGTGTCTGTGTTTTCTGGATATTATCGATGGATTTTATTGTTTTGAATGTTTTTATCAGGGAACATTTAATTTTGTACTGTAGAAACACTAATTGGTTCCACATGGAGACACCAGGAACACATTCCTATGTTCTAGGGAGAAAGCTTGAGGAACTGCAAATCGATATGATATGTCTGTTTGTATAGATGACACTTTATGCACTTGCGATGGAAAAGACTTTTTGCCTTTCTCTAAAACCATTTTTTACTGTGATTTTGTTGGTCCATTGCATACGAATTCCAACCCACTTTGTCCGGATATGACTGGATGAAACCAGAAATATCCGGTTGTGTTTTGGCTAACTCAATCCCAGATATTGTGAAAGCTTCTGTATTTGTGTTCGCCGGATATTATGAATGGATTTTAAGATTTTGCATGTTTTTTATCAGGGAACATTTAATTTTGTACCATCGAAACACTAATTGGTTCCACACGGAGACACCAGCTCTACACATTTGTATTTTCTAGGGAGAAAGCTAGAGGAACTGCGGCAAACAAACATGATATTTCTGTTTGTATAGATGACATTTTATGCACTTTCATAACAAAAAGACTTTACTTTTCTCCAAAACCATTTTTACTGTGATTTTCTCGGTCCATTGCATACGAATTCCACCTCACTTTGTCCGGATATGACTGGATGAAACCAGAAGTATCCGTTTTATTTTTATGTCGCTTACTATCCCAGATATTACTACAGACTCTGTGTTTGTGTTTTCTGGATATTATCGATGGATTATATTGTTTTGAATGTATTTATCAGGGAACATTTAATTTTGTGCTGGGAAACACTAATTGGTTCCACATGGAGACACCAGTCTACACATTCGTATTTTCTAGGGAGAAAGCTAGAATAACTGCGGTAAACAAACATGATGTTTCTGTTTGTATAGATGACATTTTATGCACTGGCTTAAGGAAAAGACTTTGTTTTACTCCAAAACCATTTTTACTGCGATTTTCCCGGTTCATTGCATACGAATTCCACCAACCTTAGTCCGGATATGACTGGATGAAACCAGAAATATCCGGTTGTGTTTTGGCTAACTCAATCCCAGATATTGCGACGGACTCTGTGTTTGTGTTTTCTGGACATTATCAACGGACTTTATTGTTTTGAATGTTTTTATCAGGGAACATTTAATTTTGTACCTTAGAAACACTAATAGGTTCAACATGGAGACACCAGTATACACATTCGTAAGTTCTAGGGAGAAAGTTAGAGGAACTGCGGCAAACAAACATGATATTTCTGTTTGTATACATGACATTTTATGCACTTGCATAACGAAAAAATCTTTGCTTTTCTCCAAAACCATTTTTACTGTGATTTTCTCGGTCCATTGCATACGAATTCCACCTCGCTTTATCCGGATATGACTGGATGAAACCAGAAATATCCGGTTGTGTTTTGGCTTACTACAACCCAGATATTGTGAAAGCCTCTGTGTTTATGTTCTCTGGATATTATCAACGGAATTTATGTTTTTGCATGTTATTTATCAGGGAACATTTAATTTTGTACCTTAGAAACACTAATTGGTTCCACACGGAGACACCAGCTCTACACATTTGTATTTTCTAGGGAGAAAGCTAGAGGAACTGCGGCAAACAAACATGATATTTCTGTTTGTATAGATGACATTTTATGCACTTTCCTAAAGAAAAGACTTTGCTTTTCTCCAAAACCATTTTTACTGTGATTTTCTCGGTCCATTACATATGAATTCTACCCCACTTTGTCCGGATATGAGTGGATGAAACCAGAAATATCCGGTTGTGTTTTGTCTTACTATATCCCAGATATTGCTACAGCCTCAGTGTCTGTGTTTTCTGGATATTATCGATGGATTTTATTGTTTTGAATGTTTTTATCAGGGAACATTTAATTTTGTACCGTAGAAACACTAATTGGTTCCACATGGAGACACCAGTAACACATTCCTATGTTCTAGGGAGAAAGCTTTAGGAACTGCAAATCGATATGATATGTCTGTTTGTATAGATGACACTTTATGCACTTGCGATGGAAAAGACTTTTTGCCTTTCTCTAAAACCATTTTTACTGTGATTTTGTTGGTCCATTGCATACGAATTCCAACCCACTTTGTCCGGATATGACTGGATGAAACCAGAAATATCCGGTTGTGTTTTGGCTAACTCAATCCCAGATATTGTGAAAGCTTCTGTATTTGTGTTCTCCGGATATTATGAACGGATTTTATGGTTTTGCATGTTTTTTATCAGGGAACATTTAATTTTGTGCTGGGAAACACTAATTGGTTCCACATGGAGACACCAGTCTACACATTCGTATTTTCTAGGGAGAAAGCTAGAATAACTGCGGTAAACAAACATGATGTTTCTGTTTGCATAGATGACATTTTATGCACTGGCTTAAGGAAAAGACTTTGTTTTACTCCAAAACCATTTTTACTGCGATTTTGTTGGTCCATTGCATACGAATTCCACCAAACTTAGTCCGGATATGACTGGATGAAACCAGAAATATCCGGTTGTGTTTTGGCTAACTCAATCCCAGATATTGTGAAAGCTTCTGTATTGGTGTTTTCCGGATATTATCAACGGATTTTATGGTTTTGCATGTTTTTTATCAGGGAACATTTAATTTTGTACCTTAGAAACACTAATAGGTTCAACATGGAGACACCAGTCTACACATTCGTATGTTCTAGGGAGAAAGAGGAACTGCGGCAAACAAACATGATATTTCTGTTTGTATACATGACATTTTATGCACTTGCATAACGAAAAAAACTTTGCTTTTCTCCAAAACCATTTTTACTGTGATTTTCTCGGTCCATTGCATACGAATTCCACCTCGCTTTGTCCGGATATGACTGGATGAAACCAGAAATATCTGGTTGTGTTTTGGCTTACTATAACCCAGATATTGTGAAAGCCTCTGTGTTTATGTTTTCCGGATATTATCAACGGAATTTATGTTTTTGCATGTTATGTATCAGGGAACATTTAATTTTGTGCTGGGAAACACTAATTGGTTCCACATGGAGACACCAGCTCTACACATTCGTATTTTCTAGGGAGAAAGCTAGAGGAACTGCGGCAAACAAACATGATATTTCTGTTTGTATAGATGACATTTTATGCACTTTCCTAAAGAAAAGACTTTGCTTTTCTCCAAAACCATTTTTCCTGTGATATTCTCCATCCATTACATATGAATTCCACCCCACTTTGTCCGGATATGACTGGATGAAACCAGAAATATCCGGTTGTGTTTTGTCTTACTATATCCCAGATATTGCTACAGCCTCAGTGTCTGTGTTTTCTGGATATTATCGATGGATTTTATTGTTTTGAATGTTTTTATCAGGGAACATTTAATTTTGTACCGTAGAAACACTAATTGGTTCCACATGGAGACAGCAGAAACACATTCCTCTGTTCTAGGGAGAAAGCTTGAGGAACTGCAAATCGATATGATATGTCTGTTTGTATAGATGACATTTTATGCACTTGCGATGGAAAAGACTTTTTGCCTTTCTCTAAAACCATTTTTACTGTGATTTTGTTGGTCCATTGCATACGAATTCCAACCCACTTTGTCCGGATATGACTGGATGAAACCAGAAATATCCGGTTGTGTTTTGGCTAACTCAATCCCAGATATTGCGACGGACTCTGTGTTTGTGTTTTCTGGACATTATCAACGGACTTTATTGTTTTGAATGTTTTTATCAGGGAACATTTAATTTTGTACCTTAGAAACACTAATAGGTTCAACATGGAGACACCAGTATACACATTCGTAAGTTCTAGGGAGAAAGTTAGAGGAACTGCGGCAAACAAACATGATATTTCTGTTTGTATACATGACATTTTATGCACTTGCATAACGAAAAAATCTTTGCTTTTCTCCAAAACCATTTTTACTGTGATTTTCTCGGTCCATTGCATACGAATTCCACCTCGCTTTATCCGGATATGACTGGATGAAACCAGAAATATCCGGTTGTGTTTTGGCTTACTACAACCCAGATATTGTGAAAGCCTCTGTGTTTATGTTCTCTGGATATTATCAACGGAATTTATGTTTTTGCATGTTATTTATCAGGGAACATTTAATTTTGTACCTTAGAAACACTAATTGGTTCCACACGGAGACACCAGCTCTACACATTTGTATTTTCTAGGGAGAAAGCTAGAGGAACTGCGGCAAACAAACATGATATTTCTGTTTGTATAGATGACATTTTATGCACTTTCCTAAAGAAAAGACTTTGCTTTTCTCCAAAACCATTTTTACTGTGATTTTCTCGGTCCATTACATATGAATTCTACCCCACTTTGTCCGGATATGAGTGGATGAAACCAGAAATATCCGGTTGTGTTTTGTCTTACTATATCCCAGATATTGCTACAGCCTCAGTGTCTGTGTTTTCTGGATATTATCGATGGATTTTATTGTTTTGAATGTTTTTATCAGGGAACATTTAATTTTGTACCGTAGAAACACTAATTGGTTCCACATGGAGACACCAGTAACACATTCCTATGTTCTAGGGAGAAAGCTTTAGGAACTGCAAATCGATATGATATGTCTGTTTGTATAGATGACACTTTATGCACTTGCGATGGAAAAGACTTTTTGCCTTTCTCTAAAACCATTTTTACTGTGATTTTGTTGGTCCATTGCATACGAATTCCAACCCACTTTGTCCGGATATGACTGGATGAAACCAGAAATATCCGGTTGTGTTTTGGCTAACTCAATCCCAGATATTGTGAAAGCTTCTGTATTTGTGTTCTCCGGATATTATGAACGGATTTTATGGTTTTGCATGTTTTTTATCAGGGAACATTTAATTTTGTGCTGGGAAACACTAATTGGTTCCACATGGAGACACCAGTCTACACATTCGTATTTTCTAGGGAGAAAGCTAGAATAACTGCGGTAAACAAACATGATGTTTCTGTTTGCATAGATGACATTTTATGCACTGGCTTAAGGAAAAGACTTTGTTTTACTCCAAAACCATTTTTACTGCGATTTTGTTGGTCCATTGCATACGAATTCCACCAAACTTAGTCCGGATATGACTGGATGAAACCAGAAATATCCGGTTGTGTTTTGGCTAACTCAATCCCAGATATTGTGAAAGCTTCTGTATTGGTGTTTTCCGGATATTATCAACGGATTTTATGGTTTTGCATGTTTTTTATCAGGGAACATTTAATTTTGTACCTTAGAAACACTAATAGGTTCAACATGGAGACACCAGTCTACACATTCGTATGTTCTAGGGAGAAAGAGGAACTGCGGCAAACAAACATGATATTTCTGTTTGTATACATGACATTTTATGCACTTGCATAACGAAAAAAACTTTGCTTTTCTCCAAAACCATTTTTACTGTGATTTTCTCGGTCCATTGCATACGAATTCCACCTCGCTTTGTCCGGATATGACTGGATGAAACCAGAAATATCTGGTTGTGTTTTGGCTTACTATAACCCAGATATTGTGAAAGCCTCTGTGTTTATGTTTTCCGGATATTATCAACGGAATTTATGTTTTTGCATGTTATGTATCAGGGAACATTTAATTTTGTGCTGGGAAACACTAATTGGTTCCACATGGAGACACCAGCTCTACACATTCGTATTTTCTAGGGAGAAAGCTAGAGGAACTGCGGCAAACAAACATGATATTTCTGTTTGTATAGATGACATTTTATGCACTTTCCTAAAGAAAAGACTTTGCTTTTCTCCAAAACCATTTTTCCTGTGATATTCTCCATCCATTACATATGAATTCCACCCCACTTTGTCCGGATATGACTGGATGAAACCAGAAATATCCGGTTGTGTTTTGTCTTACTATATCCCAGATATTGCTACAGCCTCAGTGTCTGTGTTTTCTGGATATTATCGATGGATTTTATTGTTTTGAATGTTTTTATCAGGGAACATTTAATTTTGTACCGTAGAAACACTAATTGGTTCCACATGGAGACAGCAGAAACACATTCCTCTGTTCTAGGGAGAAAGCTTGAGGAACTGCAAATCGATATGATATGTCTGTTTGTATAGATGACATTTTATGCACTTGCGATGGAAAAGACTTTTTGCCTTTCTCTAAAACCATTTTTACTGTGATTTTGTTGGTCCATTGCATACGAATTCCAACCCACTTTGTCCGGATATGACTGGATGAAACCAGAAATATCCGGTTGTGTTTTGGCTAACTCAATCCCAGATATTGTGAAAGCTTCTGTATTTGTGTTCTCCGGATATTATGAACGGATTTTATGGTTTTGCATGTTTTTTATCAGGGAACATTTAATTTTGTACCGTAGAAACACTAATTGGTTCCACACGGAGACACCAGCTCTACACATTTGTATTTTCTAGGGAGAAAGCTAGAGGAACTGCGGCAAACAAACATGATATTTCTGTTTGTATAGATGACATTTTATGCACTTTCCTAACAAAAAGACTATACTTTTCTCCAAAACCATTTTTACTGTGATTTTCTCGGTCCATTGCATACGAATTCCACCTCACTTTGTCCGGATATGACTGGATGAAACCAGAAATATCCGTTTTCTTTTTTTTGGCTTACTATATCCCAGATATTACTACAGACTCTGTGTTTGTGTTTTCTGGATATTATCGATGGATTATATTGTTTTGAATGTTTTTATCAGGGAACATTTAATTTTGTGCTGGGAAACACTAATTGGTTCCCATGGAGACACCAGTCTACACATTCATATTTTCTAGGGAGAAAGCTAGAATAACTGCGGTAAACAAACATGATGTTTCTGTTTGTATAGATGACATTTTATGCACTGGCTTAAGGAAAAGACTTTGTTTTACTCCAAAACCATTTTTACTGCGATTTTCCCGGTTCATTGCATACGAATTCCACCAAACTTAGTCCGGATATGACTGGATGAAACCAGAAATATCCGGTTGTGTTTTGGCTAACTCAATTCCAGATATTGCGACGGACTCTGTGTTTGTGTTTTCTGGACATTATCAACGGACTTTATTGTTTTGAATGTTTTTATCAGGGAACATTTAATTTTGTACCTTAGAAACACTAATAGGTTCAACATGGAGACACCAGTATACACATTCGTAAGTTCTAGGGAGAAAGTTAGAGGAACTGCGGCAAACAAACATGATATTTCTGTTTGTATACATGACATTTTATGCACTTGCATAACGAAAAAATCTTTGCTTTTCTCCAAAACCATTTTTACTGTGATTTTCTCGGTCCATTGCATACGAATTCCACCTCGCTTTATCCGGATATGACTGGATGAAACCAGAAATATCCGGTTGTGTTTTGGCTTACTACAACCCAGATATTGTGAAAGCCTCTGTGTTTATGTTCTCTGGATATTATCAACGGAATTTATGTTTTTGCATGTTATTTATCAGGGAACATTTAATTTTGTACCTTAGAAACACTAATTGGTTCCACACGGAGACACCAGCTCTACACATTTGTATTTTCTAGGGAGAAAGCTAGAGGAACTGCGGCAAACAAACATGATATTTCTGTTTGTATAGATGACATTTTATGCACTTTCCTAAAGAAAAGACTTTGCTTTTCTCCAAAACCATTTTTACTGTGATTTTCTCGGTCCATTACATATGAATTCTACCCCACTTTGTCCGGATATGAGTGGATGAAACCAGAAATATCCGGTTGTGTTTTGTCTTACTATATCCCAGATATTGCTACAGCCTCAGTGTCTGTGTTTTCTGGATATTATCGATGGATTTTATTGTTTTGAATGTTTTTATCAGGGAACATTTAATTTTGTACCGTAGAAACACTAATTGGTTCCACATGGAGACACCAGTAACACATTCCTATGTTCTAGGGAGAAAGCTTTAGGAACTGCAAATCGATATGATATGTCTGTTTGTATAGATGACACTTTATGCACTTGCGATGGAAAAGACTTTTTGCCTTTCTCTAAAACCATTTTTACTGTGATTTTGTTGGTCCATTGCATACGAATTCCAACCCACTTTGTCCGGATATGACTGGATGAAACCAGAAATATCCGGTTGTGTTTTGGCTAACTCAATCCCAGATATTGTGAAAGCTTCTGTATTTGTGTTCTCCGGATATTATGAACGGATTTTATGGTTTTGCATGTTTTTTATCAGGGAACATTTAATTTTGTGCTGGGAAACACTAATTGGTTCCACATGGAGACACCAGTCTACACATTCGTATTTTCTAGGGAGAAAGCTAGAATAACTGCGGTAAACAAACATGATGTTTCTGTTTGCATAGATGACATTTTATGCACTGGCTTAAGGAAAAGACTTTGTTTTACTCCAAAACCATTTTTACTGCGATTTTGTTGGTCCATTGCATACGAATTCCACCAAACTTAGTCCGGATATGACTGGATGAAACCAGAAATATCCGGTTGTGTTTTGGCTAACTCAATCCCAGATATTGTGAAAGCTTCTGTATTGGTGTTTTCCGGATATTATCAACGGATTTTATGGTTTTGCATGTTTTTTATCAGGGAACATTTAATTTTGTACCTTAGAAACACTAATAGGTTCAACATGGAGACACCAGTCTACACATTCGTATGTTCTAGGGAGAAAGAGGAACTGCGGCAAACAAACATGATATTTCTGTTTGTATACATGACATTTTATGCACTTGCATAACGAAAAAAACTTTGCTTTTCTCCAAAACCATTTTTACTGTGATTTTCTCGGTCCATTGCATACGAATTCCACCTCGCTTTGTCCGGATATGACTGGATGAAACCAGAAATATCTGGTTGTGTTTTGGCTTACTATAACCCAGATATTGTGAAAGCCTCTGTGTTTATGTTTTCCGGATATTATCAACGGAATTTATGTTTTTGCATGTTATGTATCAGGGAACATTTAATTTTGTGCTGGGAAACACTAATTGGTTCCACATGGAGACACCAGCTCTACACATTCGTATTTTCTAGGGAGAAAGCTAGAGGAACTGCGGCAAACAAACATGATATTTCTGTTTGTATAGATGACATTTTATGCACTTTCCTAAAGAAAAGACTTTGCTTTTCTCCAAAACCATTTTTCCTGTGATATTCTCCATCCATTACATATGAATTCCACCCCACTTTGTCCGGATATGAGTGGATGAAACCAGAAATATCCGGTTGTGTTTTGTCTTACTATATCCCAGATATTGCTACAGCCTCAGTGTCTGTGTTTTCTGGATATTATCGATGGATTTTATTGTTTTGAATGTTTTTATCAGGGAACATTTAATTTTGTACCGTAGAAACACTAATTGGTTCCACATGGAGACAGCAGAAACACATTCCTCTGTTCTAGGGAGAAAGCTTGAGGAACTGCAAATCGATATGATATGTCTGTTTGTATAGATGACATTTTATGCACTTGCGATGGAAAAGACTTTTTGCCTTTCTCTAAAACCATTTTTACTGTGATTTTGTTGGTCCATTGCATACGAATTCCAACCCACTTTGTCCGGATATGACTGGATGAAACCAGAAATATCCGGTTGTGTTTTGGCTAACTCAATCCCAGATATTGTGAAAGCTTCTGTATTTGTGTTCTCCGGATATTATGAACGGATTTTATGGTTTTGCATGTTTTTTATCAGGGAACATTTAATTTTGTACCGTAGAAACACTAATTGGTTCCACACGGAGACACCAGCTCTACACATTTGTATTTTCTAGGGAGAAAGCTAGAGGAACTGCGGCAAACAAACATGATATTTCTGTTTGTATAGATGACATTTTATGCACTTTCCTAACAAAAAGACTATACTTTTCTCCAAAACCATTTTTACTGTGATTTTCTCGGTCCATTGCATACGAATTCCACCTCACTTTGTCCGGATATGACTGGATGAAACCAGAAATATCCGTTTTCTTTTTTTTGGCTTACTATATCCCAGATATTACTACAGACTCTGTGTTTGTGTTTTCTGGATATTATCGATGGATTATATTGTTTTGAATGTTTTTATCAGGGAACATTTAATTTTGTGCTGGGAAACACTAATTGGTTCCCATGGAGACACCAGTCTACACATTCATATTTTCTAGGGAGAAAGCTAGAATAACTGCGGTAAACAAACATGATGTTTCTGTTTGTATAGATGACATTTTATGCACTGGCTTAAGGAAAAGACTTTGTTTTACTCCAAAACCATTTTTACTGCGATTTTCCCGGTTCATTGCATACGAATTCCACCAAACTTAGTCCGGATATGACTGGATGAAACCAGAAATATCCGGTTGTGTTTTGGCTAACTCAATTCCAGATATTGCGACGGACTCTGTGTTTGTGTTTTCTGGACATTATCAACGGACTTTATTGTTTTGAATGTTTTTATCAGGGAACATTTAATTTTGTACCTTAGAAACACTAATAGGTTCAACATGGAGACACCAGTCTACACATTCGTAAGTTCTAGGGAGAAAGTTAGAGGAACTGTGGCAAACAAACATGATATTTCTGTTTGTATACATGATATTTTATGCACTTGCATAACGAAAAAAAACTTTGCTTTTCTCCAAAACCATTTTTACTGTGATTTTCTCGATCCATTGCATACGAATTCCACCTCGCTTTGTCCGGATATGACTGGATGAAACCAGAAATATCCGGTTGTGTTTTGGCTTACTACAACCCAGATATTGTGAAAGCCTCTGTGTTTATGTTTTCCGGATACTATCAACGGAATTTATGTTTTTGCATGTTATGTATCAGGGAACATTTAATTTTGTGCTGGGAAACACTAATTGGTTCCACATGGAGACACCAGCTCTACACATTCGTATTTTCTAGGGAGAAAGCTAGAGGAACTGCGGCAAACAAACATGATATTTCTGTTTGTATAGATGACATTTTATGCACTTTCCTAAAGAATAGACTTTGCTTTTCTCCAAAACCATTTTTCCTGTGATATTCTCGATCCATTACATATGAATTCCACCCCCCTTTGTCCGGATATGAGTGGATGAAACCAGAAATATCCGGTTGTGTTTTGTCTTACTATATCCCAGATATTGCTACAGCCTCAGTGTCTGTGTTTTCTGGATATTATCAATAGATTTTATTGTTTTGAATGTTTTTATCAGGGAACATTTAATTTTGTACCGTAGAAACACTAATTGGTTCCACATGGAGACAGCAGTAACACATTCCTCTGTTCTAGGGAGAAAGCTTGAGGAACTGCAAATCGATATGATATGTCTGTTTGTATAGATGACATTTTATGCACTTGCGATGGAAAAGACTTTTTGCCTTTCTCTAAAACCATTTTTACTGTGATTTTGTTGGTCCATTGCATACGAATTCCAACCCACTTTGTCCGGATATGACTGGATGAAACCAGAAATATCCGGTTGAGTTTCGGCTAACTCAATCCCAGATATTGTGAAAGCTTCTGTATTTGTGTTCTCCGGATATTATGAACGGATTTTATGGTTTTGCATGTTTTTTATCAGGGAACATTTAATTTTGTACCGTAGAAACACTAATTGGTTCCACACGGAGACACCAGCTCTACACATTTGTATTTTCTAGGGAGAAAGCTAGAGGAACTGCGGCAAACAAACATGATATTTCTGTTTGTATAGATGACATTTTATGCACTTTCCTAACAAAAAGACTTTACTTTTCTCCAAAACCATTTTTACTGTGATTTTCTCGGTCCATTGCATACGAATTCCACCTCACTTTGTCCGGATATGAGTGGATGAAACCAGAAATATCCGGTTGTGTTTTGTCTTACTATATCCCAGATATTGCTACAGCCTCAGTGTCTGTGTTTTCTGGATATTATCAATGGATTTTATTGTTTTGAATGTTTTTATCAGGGAACATTTAATTTTGTACCGTAGAAACACTAATTGGTTCCACATGGAGACACCAGTAACACATTCCTATGTTCTAGGGAGAAAGCTTGAGGAACTGCAAATCGATATGATATGTCTGTTTGTATAGATGACATTTTATGCACTTGCGATGGAAAAGACTTTTTGCCTTTCTCTAAAACCATTTTTACTGTGCTTTTGTTGGTCCATTGCATACGAATTCCAACCCACTTTGTCCGGATATGACTGGATGAAACCAGAAATATCCGGTTGTGTTTTGGCTAACTCAATCCCAGATATTGTGAAAGCTTCTGTATTTGTGTTCTCCGGATATTATGAACGGATTTTATGGTTTTGCATGTTTTTTATCAGGGAACATTTAATTTTGTACCGTAGAAACACTAATTGGTTCCACACGGAGACACCAGCTCTACACATTTGTATTTTCTAGGGAGATAGCTAGAGGAACTGTGGCAAACAAACATGATATTTCTGTTTGTATAGATGACATTTTATGCACTTTCCTAACAAAAAGACTATACTTTTCTCCAAAACCATTTTTACTGTGATTTTCTCGGTCCATTGCATACGAATTCCACCTCACTTTGTCCGGATATGACTGGATGAAACCAGAAATATCCGTTTTCTTTTTTTTTGGCTTACTATATCCCAGATATTACTACAGACTCTGTGTTTGTGTTTTCTGGATATTATCGATGGATTATATTGTTTTGAATGTTTTTATCAGGGAACATTTAATTTTGTGCTGGGAAACACTAATTGGTTCCACATGGAGACACCAGTCTACACATTCATATTTTCTAGGGAGAAAGCTAGAATAACTGCGGTAAACAATCATGATGTTTCTGTTTGTATAGATGACATTTTATGCACTGGCTTAAGGAAAAGACTTTGTTTTACTCCAAAACCATTTTTACTGCGATTTTCCCGGTTCATTGCATACGAATTCCACCAAACTTAGTCCGGATATGACTGGATGAAACCAGAAATATCCGGTTGTGTTTTGGCTAACTCAATCCCAGATATTGCGACGGACTCTGTGTTTGTGTTTTCTGGACATTATCAACGGACTTTATTGTTTTGAATGTTTTTATCAGGGAACATTTAATTTTGTACCTTAGAAACACTAATAGGTTCAACATGGAGACACCAGTCTACACATTCGTATGTTCTAGGGAGAAAGTTAGAGGAACTGCGGCAAACAAACATGATATTTCTGTTTGTATACATGACATTTTATGCACTTGCATAATGAAAAAAACTTTGCTTTTCTCGAAAACCATTTTTACTGTGATTTTCTCGGTCCATTGCATACGAATTCCACCTCGCTTTGTCCGGATATGACTGGATGAAACCAGAAATATCCGGTTGTGTTTTGGCTTACTACAACCCAGATATTGTGAAAGCCTCTGTGTTTATGTTTTCCGGATATTATCAACGGAATTTATGTTTTTGCATGTTATTTATCAGGGAACATTTAATTTTGTGCTGGGAAACACTAATTGGTTCCACATGGAGACACCAGCTCTACACATTCGTATTTTCTAGGGAGAAAGCTAGAGGAACTGCGGCAAACAAACATGATATTTCTGTTTGTATAGATGACATTTTATGCACTTTCCTAAAGAAAAGACTTTGCTTTTCTCCAAAACCATTTTTCCTGTGATATTCTCCATCCATTACATATGAATTCCACCCCACTTTGTCTGGATATGAGTGGATGAAACCAGAAATATCCGGTTGTGTTTTGTCTTACTATATCCCAGATATTGCTACAGCCTCAGTGTCTGTGTTTTCTGGATATTATCGATGGATTTTATTGTTTTGAATGTTTTTATCAGGGAACATTTAATTTTGTACCGTAGAAACACTAATTGGTTCCACATGGAGACACCAGGAACACATTCCTATGTTCTAGGGAGAAAGCTTGAGGAACTGCAAATCGATATGATATGTCTGTTTGTATAGATGACATTTTATGCACTTGTGATGGAAAAGACTTTTTGCCTTTCTCTAAAACCATTTTTACTGTGATTTTGTTGGTCCATTGCATACGAATTCCAACCCACTTTGTCCGGATATGACTGGATGAAACCAGAAATATCCGGTTGTGTTTTGGCTAACTCAATCCCAGATATTGTGAAAGCTTCTGTATTTGTGTTCTCCGGATATTATGAACGGATTTTATGGTTTTGCATGTTTTTTATCAGGGAACATTTAATTTTGTACCGTAGAAACACTAATTGGTTCCACACGGAGACACCAGCTCTACACATTTGTATTTTCTAGGGAGATAGCTAGAGGAACTGCGGCAAACAAACATGATATTTCTGTTTGTATACATGACATTTTATGCACTTGCATAACGAAAAAAACTTTGCTTTTCTCCAAAACCATTTTTACTGTGATTTTCTCGGTCCATTGCATACGAATTCCACCTCACTTTGTCTGGATATGAGTGGATGAAACCAGAAATATCCGTTTTCTTTTTTTTGGGCTTACTATATCCCAGATATTACTACAGACTCTGTGTTTGTGTTTTCTGGATATTATCGATGGATTATATTGTTTTGAATGTTTTTATCAGGGAACATTTAATTTTGTGCTGGGAAACACTAATTGGTTCCACATGGAGACACCAGTCTACACATTCGTATTTTCTAGGGAGAAAGCTAGAATAACTGCGGTGAACAAACATGATGTTTCTGTTTGTATAGATGACATTTTATGCACTGGCTTAAGGAAAAGACTTTGTTTTACTCCAAAACCATTTTTACTGCGATTTTCCCGGTTCATTGCATACGAATTCCACCAAACTTAGTCCGGATATGACTGGATGAAACCAGAAATATCCGGTTGTGTTTTGGCTAACTCAATCCCAGATATTGCGACGGACTCTGTGTTTGTGTTTTCTGGACATTATCAACGGACTTTATTGTTTTGAATGTTTTTATCAGGGAACATTTAATTTTGTACCTTAGAAACACTAATAGGTTCAACATGGAGACACCAGTCTACACATTCGTATGTTCTAGGGAGAAAGTTAGAGGAACTGCGGCAAACAAACATGATATTTCTGTTTGTATACATGACATTTTATGCACTTGCATAACGAAAAAAACTTTGCTTTTCTCCAAAACCATTTTTACTGTGATTTTCTCGGTCCATTGCATACGAATTCCACCTCGCTTTGTCCGGATATGACTGGATGAAACCAGAAATATCCGGTTGTGTTTTGGCTTACTACAACCCAGATATTGTGAAAGCCTCTGTGTTTATGTTTTCCGGATACTATCAACGGAATTTATGTTTTTGCATGTTATTTATCAGGGAACATTTAATTTTGTGCTGGGAAACACTAATTGGTTCCACATGGAGACACCAGCGCTACACATTCGTATTTTCTAGGGAGAAATCTAGAGGAACTGCGGCAAACAAACATGATATTTCTGTTTGTATAGATGACATTTTATGCACTTTCCTAAAGAAAAGACTTTGCTTTTCTCCAAAACCATTTTTCCTGTGATATTCTCCATCCATTACATATGAATTCCACCCCACTTTGTCCGGATATGACTGGATGAAACCAGAAATATCCGGTTGTGTTTTGTCTTACTATATCCCAGATATTGCTACAGCCTCAGTGTCTGTGTTTTCTGGATATTATCGATGGATTTTATTGTTTTGAATGTTTTTATCAGGGAACATTTAATTTTGTACCGTAGAAACACTAATTGGTTCCACATGGAGACACCAGGAACACATTCCTATGTTCTAGGGAGAAAGCTTGAGGAACTGCAAATCGATATGATATGTCTGTTTGTATAGATGACATTTTATGCACTTGCGATGGAAAAGACTTTTTGCCTTTCTCTAAAACCATTTTTACTGTGATTTTGTTGGTCCATTGCATACGAATTCCAACCCACTTTGTCCGGATATGACTGGATGAAACCAGAAATATCCGGTTGTGTTTTGGCTAACTCAATCCCAGATATTGTGAAAGCTTCTGTATTTGTGTTTTCCGGATATTATCAACGGATTTTATGGTTTTGCATGTTTTTTATCAGGGAACATTTAATTTTGTACCGTAGAAACACTAATTGGTTCCACACGGAGACACCAGCTCTACACATTTGTATTTTCTAGGGAGAAAGCTAGAGGAACTGTGGCAAACAAACATGATATTTCTGTTTGTATAGATGACATTTTATGCACTTTCCTAACAAAAAGACTATACTTTTCTCCAAAACCATTTTTACTGTGATTTTCTCGGTCCATTGCATACGAATTCCACCCCACTTTGTCCGGATATGAGTGGATGAAACCAGAAATATCCGTTTTCTTTTTTTTTGGCTTACTATATCCCAGATATTACTACAGACTCTGTGTTTGTGTTTTCTGGATATTATCGATGGATTATATTGTTTTGAATGTTTTTATCAGGGAACATTTAATTTTGTGCTGGGAAACACTAATTGGTTCCCATGGAGACACCAGTCTACACATTCATATTTTCTAGGGAGAAAGCTAGAATAACTGCGGTAAACAAACATGATGTTTCTGTTTGTATAGATGACATTTTATGCACTGGCTTAAGGAAAAGACTTTGTTTTACTCCAAAACCATTTTTACTGCGATTTTCCCGGTTCATTGCATACGAATCCCACCAAACTTAGTCCGGATATGACTGGATGAAACCAGAAATATCCGGTTGTGTTTTGGCTAACTCAATCCCAGATATTGCGACGGACTCTGTGTTTGTGTTTTCTGGACATTATCAACGGGCTTTATTGTTTTGAATATTTTTATCAGGGAACATTTAATTTTGTACCTTAGAAACACTAATAGGTTCAACATGGAGACACCAGTCTACACATTCGTATGTTCTAGGGAGAAAGTTAGAGGAACTGCGGCAAACAAACATGATATTTCTGTTTGTATACATGACATTTTATGCACTTGCATAACGAAAAAAACTTTGCTTTTCTCCAAAACCATTTTTACTGTGATTTTCTCGGTCCATTGCATACGAATTCCACCTCGCTTTGTCCGGATATGACTGGATGAAACCAGAAATATCCGGTTGTGTTTTGGCTTACTACAACCCAGATATTGTGAAAGCCTCTGTGTTTATGTTTTCCGGATATTATCAACGGAATTTATGTTTTTGCATGTTATTTATCAGGGAACATTTAATTTTGTGCTGGGAAACACTAATTGGTTCCACATGGAGACACCAGCTCTACACATTCGTATTTTCTAGGGAGAAAGCTAGAGGAACTGCGGCAAACAAACATGATATTTCTGTTTGTATAGATGACATTTTATGCACTTTCCTAAAGAAAAGACTTTGCTTTTCTCCAAAACCATTTTTCCTGTGATATTCTCCATCCATTACATATGAATTCCACCCCACTTTGTCCGGATATGAGTGGATGAAACCAGAAATATCCGGTTGTGTTTTGTCTTACTATATCCCAGATATTGCTACAGCCTCAGTGTCTGTGTTTTCTGGATATTATCGATGGATTTTATTGTTTTGAATGTTTTTATCAGGGAACATTTAATTTTGTACCGTAGAAACACTAATTGGTTCCACATGGAGACACCAGGAACACATTCCTATGTTCTAGGGAGAAAGCTTGAGGAACTGCAAATCGATATGATATGTCTGTTTGTATAGATGACATTTTATGCACTTGCGATGGAAAAGACTTTTTGCCTTTCTCTAAAACCATTTTTACTGTGATTTTGTTGGTCCATTGCATACGAATTCCAACCCACTTTGTCCGGATATGACTGGATGAAACCAGAAATATCCGGTTGTGTTTTGGCTAACTCAATCCCAGATATTGTGAAAGCTTCTGTATTTGTGTTCTCCGGATATTATGAACGGATTTTATGGTTTTGCATGTTTTTTATCAGGGAACATTTAATTTTGTACCGTAGAAACACTAATTGGTTCCACACGGAGACACCAGCTCTACACATTTGTATTTTCTAGGGAGATAGCTAGAGGAACTGCGGCAAACAAACATGATATTTCTGTTTGTATACATGACATTTTATGCACTTGCATAACGAAAAAAACTTTGCTTTTCTCCAAAATCATTTTTACTGTGATTTTCTCGGTCCATTGCATACGAATTCCACCTCACTTTGTCTGGATATGAGTGGATGAAACCAGAAATATCCGTTTTCTTTTTTTTGGGCTTACTATATCCCAGATATTACTACAGACTCTGTGTTTGTGTTTTCTGGATATTATCGATGGATTATATTGTTTTGAATGTTTTTATCAGGGAACATTTAATTTTGTGCTGGGAAACACTAATTGGTTCCACATGGAGACACCAGTCTACACATTCGTATTTTCTAGGGAGAAAGCTAGAATAACTGCGGTGAACAAACATGATGTTTCTGTTTGTATAGATGACATTTTATGCACTGGCTTAAGGAAAAGACTTTGTTTTACTCCAAAACCATTTTTACTGCGATTTTCCCGGTTCATTGCATACGAATTCCACCAAACTTAGTCCGGATATGACTGGATGAAACCAGAAATATCCGGTTGTGTTTTGGCTAACTCAATCCCAGATATTGCAACGGACTCTGTGTTTGTGTTTTCTGGACATTATCAACGGACTTTATTGTTTTGAATGTTTTTATCAGGGAACATTTAATTTTGTACCTTAGAAACACTAATAGGTTCAACATGGAGACACCAGTCTACACATTCGTATGTTCTAGGGAGAAAGTTAGAGGAACTGCGGCAAACAAACATGATATTTCTGTTTGTATACATGACATTTTATGCACTTGCATAACGAAAAAAACTTTGCTTTTCTCGAAAACCATTTTTACTGTGATTTTCTCGGTCCATTGCATACGAATTCCACCTCGCTTTGTCCGGATATGACTGGATGAAACCAGAAATATCCGGTTGTGTTTTGGCTTACTACAACCCAGATATTGTGAAAGCCTCTGTGTTTATGTTTTCCGGATACTATCAACGGAATTTATGTTTTTGCATGTTATTTATCAGGGAACATTTAATTTTGTGCTGGGAAACACTAATTGGTTCCACATGGAGACACCAGCTCTACACATTCGTATTTTCTAGGGAGAAAGCTAGAGGAACTGTGGCAAACAAACATGATATTTCTGTTTGTATAGATGACATTTTATGCACTTTCCTAAAGAAAAGACTTTGCTTTTCTCCAAAACCATTTTTCCTGTGATATTCTCGATCCATTACATATGAATTCCACCCCACTTTGTCCGGATATGAGTGGATGAAACCAGAAATATCCGGTTGTGTTTTGTCTTACTATATCCCAGATATTGCTACAGCCTCAGTGTCTGTGTTTTCTGGATATTATCGATGGATTTTATTGTTTTGAATGTTTTTATCAGGGAACATTTAATTTTGTACCGTAGAAACACTAATTGGTTCCACATGGAGACACCAGGAACACATTCCTATGTTCTAGGGAGAAAGCTTGAGGAACTGCAAATCGATATGATATGTCTGTTTGTATAGATGACATTTTATGCACTTGCGATGGAAAAGACTTTTTGCCTTTCTCTAAAACCATTTTTACTGTGATTTTGTTGGTCCATTGCATACGAATTCCAACCCACTTTGTCCGGATATGACTGGATGAAACCAGAAATATCCGGTTGTGTTTTGGCTAACTCAATCCCAGATATTGTGAAAGCTTCTGTATTTGTGTTCTCCGGATATTATGAACGGATTTTATGGTTTTGCATGTTTTTTTTCAGGGAACATTTAATTTTGTACCGTAGAAACACTAATTGGTTCCACATGGAGACACCAGCTCTACACATTTGTATTTTCTAGGGAGAAAGCTAGAGGAACTGCGGCAAACAAACATGATATTTCTGTTTGTATAGATGACATTTTATGCACTTTCCTAACAAAAAGACTTTACTTTTCTCCAAAACCATTTTTACTGTGATTTTCTCGGTCCATTGCATACGAATTCCACCTCACTTTGTCCGGATATGAGTGGATGAAACCAGAAATATCCGTTTTCTTTTTTTTTTGGCTTACAATATCCCAGATATTACTACAGACTCTGTGTTTGTGTTTTCTGGATATTATCGATGGATTATATTGTTTTGAATGTTTTTATCAGGGAACATTTAATTTTGTGCTGGGAAACACTAATTGGTTCCACATGGAGACACCAGTCTACACATTCGTATTTTCTAGGGAGAAAGCTAGAATAACTGCAGTAAACAAACATGATGTTTCTGTTTGTATAGATGACATTTTATGCACTGGCTTAAGGAAAAGACTTTGTTTTACTCCAAAACCATTTTTACTGCGATTTTCCCGGTTCATTGCATACGAATTCCAAACCACTTTGTCCGGATATGACTGGATGAAACCAGAAATATCCGGTTGTGTTTTGGCTAAATCAATCCCAGATATTGCGACGGACTCTGTGTTTGTGTTTTCTGGACATTATCAACGGACTTTATTGTTTTGAATGTTTTTATCAGGGAACATTTAATTTTGTACCTTAGAAACACTAATAGGTTCAACATGGAGACACCAGTATACACATTCGTATGTTCTAGGGAGAAAGTTAGAGGAACTGCGGCAAACAAACATGATATTTCTGTTTGTATACATGACATTTTATGCACTTGCATAACGAAAAAAAAACTTTGCTTTTCTCCAAAACCATTTTTACTGTGATTTTCTCGGTCCATTGCATACGAATTCCACCTCGCTTTGTCCGGATATGACTGGATGAAACCAGAAATATCCGGTTGTGTTTTGGCTTACTACAACCCAGATATTGTGAAAGCCTCTGTGTTTATGTTTTCCGGATACTATCAACGGAATTTATGTTTTTGCATGTTATTTATCAGGGAACATTTAATTTTGTGCTGGGAAACACTAATTGGTTCCACATGGAGACACCAGCTCTACACATTCGTATTTTCTAGGGAGAAAGCTAGAGGAACTGCGGCAAACAAACATGATATTTCTGTTTGTATAGATGACATTTTATGCACTTTCCTAAAGAAAAGACTTTGCTTTTCTCCAAAACCATTTTTCCTGTGATATTCTCGATCCATTACATATGAATTCCACCCCCCCTTTGTCCGGATATGAGTGGATGAAACCAGAAATATCCGGTTGTGTTTTGTCTTACTATATCCCAGATATTGCTACAGCCTCAGTGTCTGTGTTTTCTGGATATTATCGATGGATTTTATTGTTTTGAAATTTTTTATCAGGGAACATTTAATTTTGTACAGTAGAAACACTAATTGGTTCCACATGGAGACACCAGTAACACATTCCTATGTTCTAGGGAGAAAGCTTGAGGAACTGCAAATCGATATGATATGTCTGTTTGTATAGATGACATTTTATGCACTTGCGATGGAAAAGACTTTTTGCCTTTCTCTAAAACCATTTTTACTGTGCTTTTGTTGGTCCATTGCATACGAATTCCAACCCACTTTGTCCGGATATGACTGGATGAAACCAGAAATATCCGGTTGTGTTTTGGCTAACTCAATCCCAGATATTGTGAAAGCTTCTGTATTTGTGTTCTCCGGATATTATGAACGGATTTTATGGTTTTGCATGATTTTTTTCAGGGAACATTTAATTTTGTACCGTAGAAACACTAATTGGTTCCACACGGAGACACCAGCTCTACACATTCGTATTTCTAGGGAGAAAGCTAGAGGAACTGCGGCAAACAAACATGATATTTCTGTTTGTATACATGACATTATATGCACTTTCCTAAGAAAAAGACTTTACTTTTCTCCAAAACCATTTTTACTGTGATTTTCTCGGTCCATTGCATACGAATTCCACCTCACTTTGTCCGGATATGACTGGATGAAACCAGAAATATCCGTTTTCTTTTTTTTTTTTTTTTTGGCTTACTATATCCCAGATATTACTACAGACTCTGTGTTTGTGTTTTCTGGATATTATCGATGGATTATATTGTTTTGAATGTTTTTATCAGGGAACATTTAATTTTGTGCTGGGAAACACTAATGGGTTCCACATGGAGACACCAGTCTACACATTCGTATTTTCTAGGGAGAAAGCTAGAATAACTGCGGTAAACAAACATGATATTTCTGTTTGTATAGATGACATTTTATGCACTTCCCTAACAAAAAGACTTTACTTTTCTCCAAAGCCATTTTTACTGTGATTTTCTCGGTCCATTGCATACGAATTCCACCTCACTTTGTCCGGATATGACTGGATGAAACCAGAAATATCCGTTTTCTTTTTTTTTGGCTTACTATATCCCAGATATTACTACAGACTCTGTGTTTGTGTTTTCTGGATATTATCGATGGATTATATTGTTTTGAATGTTTTTATCAGGGAACATTTAATTTTGTGCTGGGAAACACTAATTGGTTCCACATGGAGACACCAAGTCTACACATTCGTATTTTCTAGTGAGAAAGCTAGAATAACTGCAGTAAACCAACATGATGTTTCTGTTTGTATAGATGACATTTTATGCACTGGCTTAAGGAAAAGACTTTGTTTTACTCCAAAACCATTTTTACTGCGATTTTCCCGGTTCATTGCATACGAATTCCACCAAACTTAGTCCGGATATGACTGGATGAAACCAGAAATATCCGGTTGTGTTTTGGCTAACTCAATCCCAGATATTGCGACGGACTCTGTGTTTGTGTTTTCTGGACATTATCAACGGACTTTATTGTTTTGAATGTTTTTATCAGGGAACATTTAATTTTGTACCTTAGAAACACTAATAGGTTCAACATGGAGACACCAGTCTACACATTCGTATGTTCTAGGGAGAAAGTTAGAGGAACTGCGGCAAACAAACATGATATTTCTGTTTGTATACATGACATTTTATGCACTTGCATAACGAAAAAAACTTTGCTTTTCTCCAAAACCATTTTTACTGTGATTTTCTCGGTCCATTGCATACGAATTCCACCTCGCTTTGTCCGGATATGACTGGATGAAACCAGAAATATCCGGTTGTGTTTTGGCTTACTACAACCCAGATATTGTGAAAGCCTCTGTGTTTATGTTTTCCGGATATTATCAACGGAATTTATGTTTTTGCATGTTATTTATCAGGGAACATTTAATTTTGTGCTGGGAAACACTAATTGGTTCCACATGGAGACACCAGCTCTACACATTCGTATTTTCTAGGGAGAAAGCTAGAGGAACTGCGGCAAACAAACATGATATTTCTGTTTGTATAGATGACATTTTATGCACTTTCCTAAAGAAAAGACTTTGCTTTTCTCCAAAACCATTTTTCCTGTGATATTCTCCATCCATTACATATGAATTCCACCCCACTTTGTCCGGATATGAGTGGATGAAACCAGAAATATCCGGTTGTGTTTTGTCTTACTATATCCCAGATATTGCTACAGCCTCAGTGTCTGTGTTTTCTGGATATTATCGATGGATTTTATTGTTTTGAATGTTTTTATCAGGGAACCTTTAATTTTGTGCTGGGAAACACTAATTGGTTCCACATGGAGACACCAGTAACACATTCCTATGTTCTAGGGAGAAAGCTTGAGGAACTGCAAATCGATATGATATGTCTGTTTGTATAGATGACATTTTATGCACTTGCGATGGAAAAGACTTTTTGCCTTTCTCTAAAACCATTTTTACTGTGATTTTGTTGGTCCATTGCAAACGAATTCCAACCCACTTTGTCCGGATATGACTGGATGAAACCAGAAATATCCGGTTGTGTTTTGGCTTACTACAACCCAGATATTGTGAAAGCTTCTGTATTTGTGTTCTCCGGATATTATGAACGGATTTTATGGTTTTGCATGTTTTTTATCAGGGAACATTTAATTTTGTACCGTAGAAACACTAATTGGTTCCACACGGAGACACCAGCTCTACACATTTGTATTTTCTAGGGAGAAAGCTAGAGGAACTGCGGCAAACAAACATGATATTTCTGTTTGTATAGATGACATTTTATGCACTTTCCTAACAAAAAGACTTTACTTTTCTCCAAAACCATTTTAACTGTGATTTTCTCGGTCCATTGCATACGAATTCCACCTCACTTTGTCCGGATATGACTGGATGAAACCAGAAATATCCGTTTTCTTTTTTTTTGGCTTACTATATCCCAGATATTACTACAGACTCTGTGTTTGTGTTTTCTGGATATTATCGATGGATTATATTGTTTTGAATGTTTTTATCAGGGAACATTTAATTTTGTGCTGGGAAACACTAATTGGTTCCACATGGAGACACCAGTCTACACATTCATATTTTCTAGGGGAAAGCTAGAATAACTGCGGTAAACAAACATGATATTTCTGTTTGTATAGATGACATTTTATGCACTGGCTTAAGGAAAAGACTTTGTTTTACTCCAAAACCATTTTTACTGCGAATTTCCCGGTTCATTGCATACAAATTCCACCAACCTTAGTCCGGATATGACTGGATGAAACCAGAAATATCCGGTTGTGTTTTGGCTAAATCAATCCCAGATATTGCGACGGACTCTGTGTTTGTGTTTTCTGGACATTATCAACGGACTTTATTGTTTTGAATGTTTTTATCAGGGAACATTTAATTTTGTACCTTAGAAACACTAATAGGTTCAACATGGAGACACCAGTATACACATTCGTATGTTCTAGGGAGAAAGTTAGAGGAACTGCGGCAAACAAACATGATATTTCTGTTTGTATACATGACATTTTATGCACTTGCATAACGAAAAAAACTTTGCTTTTCTCCAAAACCATTTTTACTGTGATTTTCTCGGTCCATTGCATACGAATTCCACCTCGCTTTGTCCGGATATGACTGGATGAAACCAGAAATATCCGGTTGTGTTTTGGCTTACTACAACCCAGATATTGTGAAAGCCTCTGTGTTTATGTTTTCCGGATACTATCAACGGAATTTATGTTTTTGCATGTTATTTATCAGGGAACATTTAATTTTGTGCTGGGAAACACTAATTGGTTCCACATGGAGACACCAGCTCTACACATTCGTATTTTCTAGGGAGAAAGCTAGAGGAACTGCGGCAAACAAACATGATATTTCTGTTTGTATAGATGACATTTTATGCACTTTCCTAAAGAAAAGACTTTGCTTTTCTCCAAAACCATTTTTCCTGTGATATTCTCGATCCATTACATATGAATTCCACCCCCCCTTTGTCCGGATATGAGTGGATGAAACCAGAAATATCCGGTTGTGTTTTGTCTTACTATATCCCAGATATTGCTACAGCCTCAGTGTCTGTGTTTTCTGGATATTATCGATGGCTTTTATTGTTTTGAATGTTTTTATCAGGGAACATTTAATTTTGTACCGTAGAAACACTAATTGGTTCCACATGGAGACACCAGTAACACATTCCTATGTTCTAGGGAGAAAGCTTGAGGAACTGCAAATCGATATGATATGTCTGTTTGTATAGATGACATTTTATGCACTTGCGATGGAAAAGACTTTTTGCCTTTCTCTAAAACCATTTTTACTGTGCTTTTGTTGGTCCATTGCATACGAATTCCAACCCACTTTGTCCGGATATGACTGGATGAAACCAGAAATATCCGGTTGTGTTTTGGCTAACTCAATCCCAGATATTGTGAAAGCTTCTGTATTTGTGTTCTCCGGATATTATGAACGGATTTTATGGTTTTGCATGATTTTTTTCAGGGAACATTTAATTTTGTACCGTAGAAACACTAATTGGTTCCACACGGAGACACCAGCTCTACACATTCGTATTTCTAGGGAGAAAGCTAGAGGAACTGCGGCAAACAAACATGATATTTCTGTTTGTATACATGACATTATATGCACTTTCCTAAGAAAAAGACTTTACTTTTCTCCAAAACCATTTTTACTGTGATTTTCTCGGTCCATTGCATACGAATTCCACCTCACTTTGTCCGGATATGACTGGATGAAACCAGAAATATCCGTTTTCTTTTTTTTTGGCTTACAATATCCCAGATATTACTACAGACTCTGTGTTTGTGTTTTCTGGATATTATCGATGGATTATATTGTTTTGAATGTTTTTATCAGGGAACATTTAATTTTGTGCTGGGAAACACTAATTGGTTCCACATGCAGACACCAGTCTACACATTCGTATTTTCTAGGGAGAAAGCTAGAATAACTGCAGTAAACAAACATGATGTTTCTGTTTGTATAGATGACATTTTATGCACTGGCTTAAGGAAAAGACTTTGTTTTACTCCAAAACCATTTTTACTGCGATTTTCCCGGTTCATTGCATACGAATTCCAAACCACTTTGTCCGGATATGACTGGATGAAACCAGAAATATCCGGTTGTGTTTTGGCTAAATCAATCCCAGATATTGCGACGGACTCTGTGTTTGTGTTTTCTGGACATTATCAACGGACTTTATTGTTTTGAATGTTTTTATCAGGGAACATTTAATTTTGTACCTTAGAAACACTAATAGGTTCAACATGGAGACACCAGTATACACATTCGTATGTTCTAGGGAGAAAGTTAGAGGAACTGCAGCAAACAAACATGATATTTCTGTTTGTATACATGACATTTTATGCACTTGCATAACGAAAAAAAAACTTTGCTTTTCTCCAAAACCATTTTTACTGTGATTTTCTCGGTCCATTGCATACGAATTCCACCTCGCTTTGTCCGGATATGACTGGATGAAACCAGAAATATCCGGTTGTGTTTTGGCTTACTACAACCCAGATATTGTGAAAGCCTCTGTGTTTATGTTTTCCGGATACTATCAACGGAATTTATGTTTTTGCATGTTATTTATCAGGGAACATTTAATTTTGTGCTGGGAAACACTAATTGGTTCCACATGGAGACACCAGCTCTACACATTCGTATTTTCTAGGGAGAAAGCTAGAGGAACTGCGGCAAACAAACATGATATTTCTGTTTGTATAGATGACATTTTATGCACTTTCCTAAAGAAAAGACTTTGCTTTTCTCCAAAACCATTTTTCCTGTGATATTCTCGATCCATTACATATGAATTCCACCCCCCCTTTGTCCGGATATGAGTGGATGAAACCAGAAATATCCGGTTGTGTTTTGTCTTACTATATCCCAGATATTGCTACAGCCTCAGTGTCTGTGTTTTCTGGATATTATCGATGGATTTTATTGTTTTGAATGTTTTTATCAGGGAACATTTAATTTTGTACAGTAGAAACACTAATTGGTTCCACATGGAGACACCAGTAACACATTCCTATGTTCTAGGGAGAAAGCTTGAGGAACTGCAAATCGATATGATATGTCTGTTTGTATAGATGACATTTTATGCACTTGCGATGGAAAAGACTTTTTGCCTTTCTCTAAAACCATTTTTACTGTGCTTTTGTTGGTCCATTGCATACGAATTCCAACCCACTTTGTCCGGATATGACTGGATGAAACCAGAAATATCCGGTTGTGTTTTGGCTAACTCAATCCCAGATATTGTGAAAGCTTCTGTATTTGTGTTCTCCGGATATTATGAACGGATTTTATGGTTTTGCATGATTTTTTTCAGGGAACATTTAATTTTGTACCGTAGAAACACTAATTGGTTCCACACGGAGACACCAGCTCTACACATTCGTATTTCTAGGGAGAAAGCTAGAGGAACTGCGGCAAACAAACATGATATTTCTGTTTGTATACATGACATTATATGCACTTTCCTAAGAAAAAGACTTTACTTTTCTCCAAAACCATTTTTACTGTGATTTTCTCGGTCCATTGCATACGAATTCCACCTCACTTTGTCCGGATATGACTGGATGAAACCAGAAATATCCGTTTTCTTTTTTTTTGGCTTACAATATCCCAGATATTACTACAGACTCTGTGTTTGTGTTTTCTGGATATTATCGATGGATTATATTGTTTTGAATGTTTTTATCAGGGAACATTTAATTTTGTGCTGGGAAACACTAATTGGTTCCACATGGAGACACCAGTCTACACATTCGTATTTTCTAGGGAGAAAGCTAGAATAACTGCAGTAAACAAACATGATGTTTCTGTTTGTATAGATGACATTTTATGCACTGGCTTAAGGAAAAGACTTTGTTTTACTCCAAAACCATTTTTACTGCGATTTTCCCGGTTCATTGCATACGAATTCCAAACCACTTTGTCCGGATATGACTGGATGAAACCAGAAATATCCGGTTGTGTTTTGGCTAAATCAATCCCAGATATTGCGACGGACTCTGTGTTTGTGTTTTCTGGACATTATCAACGGACTTTATTGTTTTGAATGTTTTTATCAGGGAACATTTAATTTTGTACCTTAGAAACACTAATAGGTTCAACATGGAGACACCAGTATACACATTCGTATGTTCTAGGGAGAAAGTTAGAGGAACTGCAGCAAACAAACATGATATTTCTGTTTGTATACATGACATTTTATGCACTTGCATAACGAAAAAAAAACTTTGCTTTTCTCCAAAACCATTTTTACTGTGATTTTCTCGGTCCATTGCATACGAATTCCACCTCGCTTTGTCCGGATATGACTGGATGAAACCAGAAATATCCGGTTGTGTTTTGGCTTACTACAACCCAGATATTGTGAAAGCCTCTGTGTTTATGTTTTCCGGATACTATCAACGGAATTTATGTTTTTGCATGTTATTTATCAGGGAACATTTAATTTTGTGCTGGGAAACACTAATTGGTTCCACATGGAGACACCAGCTCTACACATTCGTATTTTCTAGGGAGAAAGCTAGAGGAACTGCGGCAAACAAACATGATATTTCTGTTTGTATAGATGACATTTTATGCACTTTCCTAAAGAAAAGACTTTGCTTTTCTCCAAAACCATTTTTCCTGTGATATTCTCGATCCATTACATATGAATTCCACCCCCCCTTTGTCCGGATATGAGTGGATGAAACCAGAAATATCCGGTTGTGTTTTGTCTTACTATATCCCAGATATTGCTACAGCCTCAGTGTCTGTGTTTTCTGGATATTATCGATGGATTTTATTGTTTTGAAATTTTTTATCAGGGAACATTTAATTTTGTACAGTAGAAACACTAATTGGTTCCACATGGAGACACCAGTAACACATTCCTATGTTCTAGGGAGAAAGCTTGAGGAACTGCAAATCGATATGATATGTCTGTTTGTATAGATGACATTTTATGCACTTGCGATGGAAAAGACTTTTTGCCTTTCTCTAAAACCATTTTTACTGTGCTTTTGTTGGTCCATTGCATACGAATTCCAACCCACTTTGTCCGGATATGACTGGATGAAACCAGAAATATCCGGTTGTGTTTTGGCTAACTCAATCCCAGATATTGTGAAAGCTTCTGTATTTGTGTTCTCCGGATATTATGAACGGATTTTATGGTTTTGCATGATTTTTTTCAGGGAACATTTAATTTTGTACCGTAGAAACACTAATTGGTTCCACACGGAGACACCAGCTCTACACATTCGTATTTCTAGGGAGAAAGCTAGAGGAACTGCGGCAAACAAACATGATATTTCTGTTTGTATACATGACATTATATGCACTTTCCTAAGAAAAAGACTTTACTTTTCTCCAAAGCCATTTTTACTGTGATTTTCTCGGTCCATTGCATACGAATTCCACCTCACTTTGTCCGGATATGACTGGATGAAACCAGAAATATCCGTTTTCTTTTTTTTTTGGCTTACTATATCCCAGATATTACTACAGACTCTGTGTTTGTGTTTTCTGGATATTATCGATGGATTATATTGTTTTGAATGTTTTTATCAGGGAACATTTAATTTTGTGCTGGGAAACACTAATTGGTTCCACATGGAGACACCAAGTCTACACATTCGTATTTTCTAGTGAGAAAGCTAGAATAACTGCAGTAAACCAACATGATGTTTCTGTTTGTATAGATGACATTTTATGCACTGGCTTAAGGAAAAGACTTTGTTTTACTCCAAAACCATTTTTACTGCGATTTTCCCGGTTCATTGCATACGAATTCCACCAAACTTAGTCCGGATATGACTGGATGAAACCAGAAATATCCGGTTGTGTTTTGGCTAACTCAATCCCAGATATTGCGACGGACTCTGTGTTTGTGTTTTCTGGACATTATCAACGGACTTTATTGTTTTGAATGTTTTTATCAGGGAACATTTAATTTTGTACCTTAGAAACACTAATAGGTTCAACATGGAGACACCAGTCTACACATTCGTATGTTCTAGGGAGAAAGTTAGAGGAACTGCGGCAAACAAACATGATATTTCTGTTTGTATACATGACATTTTATGCACTTGCATAACGAAAAAAACTTTGCTTTTCTCCAAAACCATTTTTACTGTGATTTTCTCGGTCCATTGCATACGAATTCCACCTCGCTTTGTCCGGATATGACTGGATGAAACCAGAAATATCCGGTTGTGTTTTGGCTTACTACAACCCAGATATTGTGAAAGCCTCTGTGTTTATGTTTTCCGGATATTATCAACGGAATTTATGTTTTTGCATGTTATTTATCAGGGAACATTTAATTTTGTGCTGGGAAACACTAATTGGTTCCACATGGAGACACCAGCTCTACACATTCGTATTTTCTAGGGAGAAAGCTAGAGGAACTGCGGCAAACAAACATGATATTTCTGTTTGTATAGATGACATTTTATGCACTTTCCTAAAGAAAAGACTTTGCTTTTCTCCAAAACCATTTTTCCTGTGATATTCTCCATCCATTACATATGAATTCCACCCCACTTTGTCCGGATATGAGTGGATGAAACCAGAAATATCCGGTTGTGTTTTGTCTTACTATATCCCAGATATTGCTACAGCCTCAGTGTCTGTGTTTTCTGGATATTATCGATGGATTTTATTGTTTTGAATGTTTTTATCAGGGAACCTTTAATTTTGTGCTGGGAAACACTAATTGGTTCCACATGGAGACACCAGTAACACATTCCTATGTTCTAGGGAGAAAGCTTGAGGAACTGCAAATCGATATGATATGTCTGTTTGTATAGATGACATTTTATGCACTTGCGATGGAAAAGACTTTTTGCCTTTCTCTAAAACCATTTTTACTGTGATTTTGTTGGTCCATTGCAAACGAATTCCAACCCACTTTGTCCGGATATGACTGGATGAAACCAGAAATATCCGGTTGTGTTTTGGCTTACTACAACCCAGATATTGTGAAAGCTTCTGTATTTGTGTTCTCCGGATATTATGAACGGATTTTATGGTTTTGCATGTTTTTTATCAGGGAACATTTAATTTTGTACCGTAGAAACACTAATTGGTTCCACACGGAGACACCAGCTCTACACATTTGTATTTTCTAGGGAGAAAGCTAGAGGAACTGCGGCAAACAAACATGATATTTCTGTTTGTATAGATGACATTTTATGCACTTTCCTAACAAAAAGACTTTACTTTTCTCCAAAACCATTTTAACTGTGATTTTCTCGGTCCATTGCATACGAATTCCACCTCACTTTGTCCGGATATGACTGGATGAAACCAGAAATATCCGTTTTCTTTTTTTTTGGCTTACTATATCCCAGATATTACTACAGACTCTGTGTTTGTGTTTTCTGGATATTATCGATGGATTATATTGTTTTGAATGTTTTTATCAGGGAACATTTAATTTTGTGCTGGGAAACACTAATTGGTTCCACATGGAGACACCAGTCTACACATTCATATTTTCTAGGGGAAAGCTAGAATAACTGCGGTAAACAAACATGATATTTCTGTTTGTATAGATGACATTTTATGCACTGGCTTAAGGAAAAGACTTTGTTTTACTCCAAAACCATTTTTACTGCGATTTTCCCGGTTCATTGCATACAAATTCCACCAACCTTAGTCCGGATATGACTGGATGAAACCAGAAATATCCGGTTGTGTTTTGGCTAACTCAATCCCAGATATTGCGACAGACTCTGTGTTTGTGTTTTCTGGACATTATCAACGGACTTTATTGTTTTGAATGTTTTTATCAGGGAACATTTAATTTTGTACCTTAGAAACACTAATAGGTTCAACATGGAGACACCAGTCTACACATTCGTATGTTCTAGGGAGAAAGTTAGAGGAACTGCGGCAAACAAACATGATATTTCTCTTTGTATACATGACATTTTATGCACTTGCATAATGAAAAAAACTTTGCTTTTCTCGAAAACCATTTTTACTGTGATTTTCTCGGTCCATTGCATACGAATTCCACCTCGCTTTGTCCGGATATGACTGGATGAAACCAGAAATATCCGGTTGTGTTTTGGCTTACTACAACCCAGATATTGTGAAAGCCTCTGTGTTTATGTTTTCCGGATATTATCAACGGAATTTATGTTTTTGCATGTTATTTATCAGGGAACATTTAATTTTGTGCTGGGAAACACTAATTGGTTCCACATGGAGACACCAGCTCTACACATTCGTATTTTCTAGGGAGAAAGCTAGAGGAACTGCGGCAAACAAACATGATATTTCTGTTTGTATAGATGACATTTTATGCACTTTCCTAAAGAAAAGACTTTGCTTTTCTCCAAAACCATTTTTCCTGTGATATTCTCCATCCATTACATATGAATTCCACCCCACTTTGTCCGGATATGAGTGGATGAAACCAGAAATATCCGGTTGTGTTTTGTTTTACTATATCCCAGATATTGCTACAGCCTCAGTGTCTGTGTTTTCTGGATATTATCGATGGATTTTATTGTTTTGAATGTTTTTATCAGGGAACATTTAATTTTGTGCTGGGAAACACTAATTGGTTCCACATGGAGACACCAGTAACACATTCCTATGTTCTAGGGAGAAAGCTTGAGGAACTGCAAATCGATATGATATGTCTGTTTGTATAGATGACATTTTATGCACTTGCGATGGAAAAGACTTTTTGCCTTTCTCTAAAACCATTTTTACTGTGATTTTGTTGGTCCATTGCATACGAATTCCAACCCACTTTGTCCGGATATGACTGGATGAAACCAGAAATATCCGGTTGTGTTTTGGCTAACTCAATCCCAGATATTGTGAAAGCTTCTGTATTTGTGTTCTCCGGATATTATGAACGGATTTTATGGTTTTGCATGTTTTTTATCAGGGAACATTTAATTTTGTACCGTAGAAACACTAATTGGTTCCACACGGAGACACCAGCTCTACACATTTGTATTTTCTAGGGAGAAAGCTAGAGGAACTGTGGCAAACAAACATGATATTTCTGTTTGTATAGATGACATTTTATGCACTTTCCTAACAAAAAGACTTTACTTTTCTCCAAAACCATTTTACTGTGATTTTCTCGGTCCATTGCATACGAATTCCACCTCACTTTGTCCGGATATGACTGGATGAAACCAGAAATATCCGTTTTCTTTTTTTTGGGCTTACTATATCCCAGATATTACTACAGACTCTGTGTTTGTGTTTTCTGGATATTATCGATGGATTATATTGTTTTGAATGTTTTTATCAGGGAACATTTAATTTTGTGCTGGGAAACACTAATTGGTTCCACATGGAGACACCAGTCTACACATTCATATTTTCTAGGGAGAAAGCTAGAATAACTGCGGTAAACAAACATGATATTTCTGTTTGTATAGATGACATTTTATGCACTGGCTTAAGGAAAAGACTTTGTTTTACTCCAAAACCATTTTTACTGCGATTTTCCCGGTTCATTGCATACGAATTCCACCAACCTTAGTCCGGATATGACTGGATGAAACCAGAAATATCCGGTTGTGTTTTGGCTAACTCAATCCCAGATATTGCGACGGACTCTGTGTTTGTGTTTTCTGGACATTATCAACGGACTTTATTGTTTTGAATGTTTTTATCAGGGAACATTTAATTTTGTACCTTAGAAACACTAATAGGTTCAACATGGAGACACCAGTCTACACATTCGTATGTTCTAGGGAGAAAGTTAGAGGAACTGCGGCAAACAAACATGATATTTCTGTTTGTATACATGACATTTTATGCACTTGCATAACGAAAAAAACTTTGCTTTTCTCCAAAACCATTTTTACTGTGATTTTCTCGGTCCATTGCATACGAATTCCACCTCGCTTTGTCCGGATATGAGTGGATGAAACCAGAAATATCCGGTTGTGTTTTGGATTACTACAACCCAGATATTGCTACAGCCTCAGTGTCTGTGTTTTCTGGATATTATCGATGGCTTTTATTGTTTTGAATGTTTTTATCAGGGAACATTTAATTTTGTACCGTAGAAATACAATTTGGTTCCACATGGAGACACCAGGAACACATTCCTATGTTCTAGGGAGAAAGCTTTAGGAACTGCAAATCGATATGATATGTCTGTTTGTATAGATGACATTTTATGCACTTGCGATGGAAAAGACTTTTTGCCTTTCTCTAAAACCATTTTTACTGTGATTTTGTTGGTCCATTGCATACGAATTCCAACCCACTTTGTCCGGATATGACTGGATGAAACCAGAAATATCCGGTTGTGTTTTGGCTTACTACAACCCAGATATTGTGAAAGCTTCTGTATTTGTGTTCTCCGGATATTATGAACGGATTTTATGGTTTTGCATGTTTTTTATCAGGGAACATTTAATTTTGTACCGTAGAAACACTAATTGGTTCCACACGGAGACACCAGCTCTACACATTTGTATTTTCTAGGGAGAAAGCTAGAGGAACTGCGGCAAACAAACATGATATTTCTGTTTGTATAGATGACATTTTATGCACTTTCCTAACAAAAAGACTTTACTTTTCTCCAAAACCATTTTAACTGTGATTTTCTCGGTCCATTGCATACGAATTCCACCTCACTTTGTCCGGATATGACTGGATGAAACCAGAAATATCCGTTTTCTTTTTTTTGGGCTTACTATATCCCAGATATTACTACAGACTCTGTGTTTGTGTTTTCTGGATATTATCGATGGATTATATTGTTTTGAATGTTTTTATCAGGGAACATTTAATTTTGTGCTGGGAAACACTAATTGGTTCCACATGGAGACACCAGTCTACACATTCATATTTTCTAGGGGAAAGCTAGAATAACTGCGGTAAACAAACATGATGTTTCTGTTTGTATAGATGACATTTTATGCACTGGCTTAAGGAAAAGACTTTGTTTTACTCCAAAACCATTTTTACTGCGATTTTCCCGGTTCATTGCATACAAATTCCACCAACCTTAGTCCAGATATGACTGGATGAAACCAGAAATATCCGGTTGTGTTTTGGCTAACTCAATCCCAGATATTGCGACAGACTCTGTGTTTGTGTTTTCTGGACATTATCAATGGACTTTATTGTTTTGAATGTTTTTATCAGGGAACATTTAATTTTGTACCTTAGAAACACTAATAGGTTCAACATGGAGACACCAGTCTACACATTCGTATGTTCTAGGGAGAAAGTTAGAGGAACTGCGGCAAACAAACATGATATTTCTGTTTGTATACATGAAATTTTATGCACTTGCATAATGAAAAAAGTTTGCTTTTCTCCAAAACCATTTTTACTGTGATTTTCTCGTTCCATTGCATACGAATTCCACCTTGCTTTGTCCGGATATGACTGGATGAAACCAGAAATATCCGGTTGTGTTTTGGCTTACTACAACCCAGATATTGTGAAAGCCTCTGTGTTTATTTTTTCCGGATATTATCAACGGAATTTATGTTTTTGCATGTTATTTATCAGGGAACATTTAATTTTGTGCTGGGAAACACTAATTGGTTCCACATGGAGACACCAGCTCTACACATTCGTATTTTCTAGGGAGAAAGCTAGAGGAACTGCGGCAAACAAACATGATATTTCTGTTTGTATAGATGACATTTTATGCACTTTCCTAAAGAAAAGACTTTGCTTTTCTCCAAAACCATTTTTCCTGTGATTTTCTCGATCCATTACATATGAATTCCACCCCACTTTGTCCGGATATGACTGGATGAAACCAGAAATATCCGGTTGTGTTTTGTTTTACTATATCCCAGATATTGCTACAGCCTCAGTGTCTGTGTTTTCTGGATATTATCGATGGATTTTATTGTTTTGAATGTTTTTATCAGGGAACATTTAATTTTGTGCTGGGAAACACTAATTGGTTCCACATGGAGACACCAGTAACACATTCCTATGTTCTAGGGAGAAAGCTTGAGGAACTGCAAATCAATATGATATGTCTGTTTGTATAGATGACATTTTATGCACTTGCGATGGAAAAGACTTTTTGCCTTTCTCTAAAACCATTTTTACTGTGATTTTGTTGGTCCATTGCATACGAATTCCAACCCACTTTGTCCGGATATGACTGGATGAAACCAGAAATATCCGGTTGTGTTTTGGCTAACTCAATCCCAGATATTGTGAAAGCTTCTGTATTTGTGTTCTCCGGATATTATGAACGGATTTTATGGTTTTGCATGTTTTTTATCAGGGAACATTTAATTTTGTACCGTAGAAACACTAATTGGTTCCACACGGAGACACCAGCTCTACACATTTGTATTTTCTAGGGAGAAAGCTAGAGGAACTGCGGCAAACAAACATGATATTTCTGTTTGTATAGATGACATTTTATGCACTTTCCTAACAAAAAGACTTTACTTTTCTCCAAAACCATTTTACTGTGATTTTCTCGGTCCATTGCATACGAATTCCACCTGACTTTGTCCGGATATGACTGGATGAAACCAGAAATATCCGTTTTCTTTTTTTTGGGCTTACTATATCCCAGATATTACTACAGACTCTGTGTTTGTGTTTTCTGGATATTATCGATGGATTATATTGTTTTGAATGTTTTTATCAGGGAACATTTAATTTTGTGCTGGGAAACACTAATTGGTTCCACATGGAGACACCAGTCTACACATTCATATTTTCTAGGGAGAAAGCTAGAATAACTGCGGTAAACAAACATGATATTTCTGTTTGTATAGATGACATTTTATGCACTGGCTTAAGGAAAAGACTTTGTTTTACTCCAAAACCATTTTTACTGCGATTTTCCCGGTTCATTGCATACGAATTCCACCAACCTTAGTCCGGATATGACTGGATGAAACCAGAAATATCCGGTTGTGTTTTGGCTAACTCAATCCCAGATATTGCGACGGACTCTGTGTTTGTGTTTTCTGGACATTATCAACGGACTTTATTGTTTTGAATGTTTTTATCAGGGAACATTTAATTTTGTACCTTAGAAACACTAATAGGTTCAACATGGAGACACCAGTCTACACATTCGTATGTTCTAGGGAGAAAGTTAGAGGAACTGCGGCAAACAAACATGATATTTCTGTTTGTATACATGACATTTTATGCACTTGCATAACGAAAAAAACTTTGCTTTTCTCCAAAACCATTTTTACTGTGATTTTCTCGGTCCATTGCATACGAATTCCACCTCGCTTTGTCCGGATATGACTGGATGAAACCAGAAATATCCGGTTGTGTTTTGGATTACTACAACCCAGATATTGCTACAGCCTCAGTGTCTGTGTTTTCTGGATATTATCGATGGCTTTTATTGTTTTGAATGTTTTTATCAGGGAACATTTAATTTTGTACCGTAGAAACACTAATTGGTTCCACATGGAGACACCAGTAACACATTCCTATGTTCTAGGGAGAAAGCTTGAGGAACTGCAAATCGATATGATATGTCTGTTTGCATAGATGACATTTTATGCACTTTCCTAAAGAAAAGACTTTGCTTTTCTCCAAAACCATTTTTCCTGTGATATTCTCCATCCATTACATATGAATTCCACCCCACTTTGTCCGGATATGACTGGATGAAACGAGAAATATCCGGTTGTGTTTTGTCTTACTATATCCCAGATATTGCTACAGCCTCAGTGTCTGTGTTTTCTGGATATTATCGATGGATTTTATTGTTTTGAATGTTTTTATCAGGGAACATTTAATTTTGTACCGTAGAAACACTAATTGGTTCCACATGGAGACACCAGGAACACATTCCTATGTTCTAGGGAGAAAGCTTGAGGAACTGCAAATCGATATGATATGTCTGTTTGTATAGATGACATTTTATGCACTTGCGATGGAAAAGACTTTTTGCCTTTCTCTAAAACCATTTTTACTGTGATTTTGTTGGTCCATTGCATACGAATTCCAACCGACTTTGTCCGGATATGACTGGATGAAACCAGAAATATCCGGTTGTGTTTTGGCTAACTCAATCCCAGATATTGTGAAAGCTTCTGTATTTGTGTTCTCCGGATATTATGAACGGATTTTATCGTTTTGCATGTTTTTTATCAGGGAACATTTAATTTTTACCGTAGAAACACTAATTGGTTCCACACGGAGACACCAGCTCTACACATTTGTATTTTCTAGGGAGAAATCTAGAGGAACTGCGGCAAACAAACATGATATTTCTGTTTGTATAGATGACATTTTATGCACTTTCCTAAAGAAAAGACTTTGCTTTTCTCCAAAACCATTTTTCCTGTGATATTCTCGATCCATTACATATGAATTCCACCCCACTTTGTCCGGATATGAGTGGATGAAACCAGAAATATCCGGTTGTGTTTTGTTTTACTATATCCCAGTATTGCTACAGCCTCAGTGTCTGTGTTTTCTGGATATTATCGATGGCTTTTATTGTTTTGAATGTTTTTATCAGGGAACATTTAATTTTGTACCGTAGAAATACAATTTGGTTCCACATGGAGACACCAGGAACACATTCCTATGTTCTAGGGAGAAAGCTTGAGGAACTGCAAATCGATATGATATGTCTGTTTGTATAGATGACATTTTATGCACTTGCGATGGAAAAGACTTTTTGCCTTTCTCTAAAACCATTTTTACTGTGATTTTGTTGGTCCATTGCATACGAATTCCAACCCACTTTGTCCGGATATGACTGGATGAAACCAGAAATATCCGGTTGTGTTTTGGCTAACTCAATCCCAGATATTGTGAAAGCTTCTGTATTTGTGTTCTCCGGATATTATGAACGGATTTTATGGTTTTGCATGTTTTTTATCAGGGAACATTTAATTTTGTACCGTAGAAACACTAATTGGTTCCACACGGAGACACCAGCTCTACACATTTGTATTTTCTAGGGAGAAAGCTAGAGGAACTGCGGCAAACAAACATGATATTTCTGTTTGTATAGATGACATTTTATGCACTTTCCTAAGAAAAAGACTTTACTTTTCTCCAAAACCATTTTTACTGTGATTTTCTCGGTCCATTGCATACGAATTCCACCTCACTTTGTCCGGATATGACTGGATGAAACGAGAAATATCCGTTTTCTTTTTTTTTGGCTTACTATATCCCAGATATTACTACAGACTCTGTGTTTGTGTTTTCTGGATATTATCGATGGATTATATTGTTTTGAATGTTTTTATCAGGGAACATTTAATTTTGTGCTGGGAAACACTAATTGGTTCCACATGGAGACACCAGTCTACACATTCGTATTTTCTAGGGAGAAAGCTAGAATAACTGCGGTAAACAAACATGATGTTTCTGTTTGTATAGATGACATTTTATGCACTGGCTTAAGGAAAAGACTTTGTTTTACTCCAAAACCATTTTTACTGAGATTTTCCCGGTTCATTGCATACGAATTCCACCAAACTTAGTCCGGATATGACTGGATGAAACCAGAAATATCCGGTTGTGTTTTGGCTAACTCAATCCCAGATATTGTGAAAGCTTCTGTATTTGTGTTTTCCGGATATTATCAACTTTTTTTATGGTTTTGCATGTTTTTTATCAGGGAACATTTAATTTTGTACCTTAGAAACACTAATTGGTTCCACACGGAGACAGCAGCTCTACACATTCGTATTTTCTAGGGAGAAAGCTAGAGGAACTGCAGCAAACAAACATGATATTTCTGTTTGTATAGATGACATTTTATGCACTTTCCTAACAAAAAGATTTTACTTTTCTCCAAAACCATTTTTACTCTGATTTTCTCAGTCCATTGCATACGAATTCCACCTCGCTTTGTCCGGATATGACTGGATGAAACCAGAAATATCCGGTTGTGTTTTGGCTTACTACAACCCAGATATTGTGAAAGCCTCTGTGTTTATGTTTTCCGGATATTATCAACGGAATTCATCTTTTTGCATGTTATTTATCAGGGAACATTTAATTTTGTGCTGGGAAACACTAATTGGTTCCACATGGAGACACCAGCTCTACACATTCGTATTTTCTAGGGAGAAAGCTAGAGGAACTGCGGCAAACAAACATGATATTTCTGTTTGTATAGATGACATTTTATGCACTTTCCTAAAGAAAAGACTTTGCTTTTCTCCAAAACCATTTTTCCTGTGATATTCTCGATCCATTACATATGAATTCCACCCCACTTTGTCTGGATATGAGTGGATGAAACCAGAAATATCCGGTTGTGTTTTGTCTTACTATATCCCAGATATTGCTACAGCCTCAGTGTCTGTGTTTTCTGGATATTATCGATGGATTTTATTGTTTTGAATGTTTTTATCAGGGAACATTTAATTTTCTACCATAGAAACACTAATTGGTTCCACATGGAGACACCAGTAACACATTCCTATGTTCTAGGGAGAAAGCTTGAGGAACTGCAAATCGATATGATATGTCTGTTTGCATAGATGACATTTTATGCACTTGCGATGGAAAAGACTTTTTGCCTTTCTCTAAAACCATTTTTACTGTGATTTTGTTGGTCCATTGCATACGAGTTCCAACCCACTTTGTCCGGATATGACTGGATGAAACCAGAAATATCCGGTTGTGTTTTGGCTAACTCAATCCCAGATATTGTGAAAGCTTCTGTATTTGTGTTCTCCGGATATTATGAACGGATTTTATGGTTTTGCATGATTTTTATGAGGGAACATTTAATTTTGTACCATAGAAACACTAATTGGTTCCACACGGAGACACCAGCTCTACACATTTGTATTTTCTAGGGAGAAAGCTAGAGGAACTGCGGCAAACAAACATGATATTTCTGTTTGTATACATGACATTTTATGCACTTTCCTAACAAAAAGACTTTACTTTTCTCCAAAACCATTTTTACTGTGATTTTCTCGGTCCATTGCATACGAATTCCACCTCATTTTGTCCAGGTATGACTGGATGAAACGAGAAATATCCGTTTTCTTTTTTTTTGGCTTACTATATCCCAGATATTGCTACAGCCTCAGTGTCTCTGTTTTCTGGATATTATCGATGGATTTTATTGTTTTGAATGTTTTTATCAGGGAACATTTAATTTTGTACCATAGAAACACTAATTGGTTCCACATGGAGACACCAGTAACACATTCCTATGTTCTAGGGAGAAAGCTTGAGGAACTGCAAATCGATATGATATGTCTGTTTGCATAGATGACATTTTATGCACTTGCGATGGAAAAGACTTTTTGCCTTTCTCTAAAACCATTTTTACTGTGATTTTGTTGGTCCATTGCATACGAATTCCAACCCACTTTGTCCAGATATGACTGGATGAAACCAGAAATATCCGGTTGTGTTTTGGCCAACTCAATCCCAGATATTGTGAAAGCTTCTGTATTTGTGTTCTCCAGATATTATGAACGGATTTCATGGTTTTGCATGTTTTTTATCAGGGAACATTTAATTTTGTACCGTAGAAACACTAATTGGTTCCACACGGAGACACCAGCTCTACACATTTGTATTTTCTAGGGAGAAAGCTAGAGGAACTGCGGCAAACAAACATGATATTTCTGTTTGTATAGATGACATTTTATGCACTTTCCTAAGAAAAAGACTTTACTTTTCTCCAAAACCATTTTTACTGTGATTTTCTCGGTCCATTGCATACGAATTCCACCTCACTTTGTCCAGGTATGACTGGATGATACGAGAAATATCCGTTTTCTTTTTTTTTGGCTTACTATATCCCAGATATTACTACAGACTCTGTGTTTGTGTTTTCTGGATATTATCGATGGATTATATTGTTTTGAATGTTTTTATCAGGGAACATTTAATTTTGTGCTGGGAAACACTAATTGGTTCCACATGGAGACACCAGTCTACACATTCGTATTTTCTAGGGAGAAAGCTAGAATAACTGCGGTAAACAAACATGATGTTTCTGTTTGTATAGATGACATTTTATGCACTGGCTTAAGGAAAAGACTTTGTTTTACTCCAAAACCATTTTTACAGCGATTTTCCCGGTTCATTGCATACGAATTCCACCAAACTTAGTCCGGATATGACTGGATGAAACCAGAAATATCCGGTTGTGTTTTGGCTAACTCAATCCGAGATATTGTGAAAGCTTCTGTATTGGTGTTTTCCGGATATTATCAACGTTTTTTATGGTTTTGCATGTTTTTTATCAGGGAACATTTAATTTTGTACCTTAGAAACACTAATTGGTTCCACACGGAGACACCAGCTCTACACATTTGTATTTTCTAGGGAGAAAGCTAGAGGAACTGCGGCACACAAACATGATATTTCTGTTTGTATACATGACATTTTATGCACTTGCATAACGAAAAAAACTTTGCTTTTCTCCAAAACCATTTTTACTGCGATTTTCCCGGTTCATTGCATACAAATTCCACCTCGCTTTGTCCGGATATGACTGGATGAAACCAGAAATATCCGGTTGTGTTTTGGCTTACTACAACCCAGATATTGTGAAAGCCTCTGTGTTTATGTTTTCCGGATATTATCAACGGAATTCATCTTTTTGCATGCTATTTATCAGGGAACATTTAATTTTGTGCTGGGAAACACTAATTGGTTCCACATGGAGACACCAGCTCTACACATTCGTATTTTCTAGGGAGAAAGCTAGAGGAACTGCGGCAAACAAACATGATATTTCTGTTTGTATAGATGACATTTTATGCACTTTCCTAAAGAAAAGACTTTGCTTTTCTCCAAAACCATTTTTCCTGTGATATTCTCCATCCATTACATATGAATTCCACCCCACTTTGTCCGGATATGAGTGGATGAAACCAGAAATATCCGGTTGTGTTTTGTCTTACTATATCCCAGATATTGCTACAGCCTCAGTGTCTGTGTTTTCTGGATATTATCGATGGATTTTATTGTTTTGAATGTTTTTATCAGGGAACATTTATTTTTGAACCGTAGAAACACTAATTGGTTCCACATGGAGACACCAGGAACACATTCCTATGTTCTAGGGAGAAAGCTTGAGGAACTGCAAATCGATATGTTATGTCTGTTTGTATAGATGACATTTTATGCACTTGCGATGGCAAAGACCTTTTGCCTTTCTCTAAAACCATTTTTACTGTGATTTTGTTGGTCCATTGCATACGAATTCCAACCCACTTAGTCCGGATATGACTGGATGAAACCAGAAATATCCGGTTGTGTTTTGGCTAACTCAATCCCAGATATTGTGAAAGCTTCTGTATTTGTGTTCTCCGGATATTATGAACGGATTTTATGGTTTTGCATGATTTTTATCAGGGAACATTTAATTTTGTTCCATAGAAACACTAATTGGTTCCACACGGAGACACCAGCTCTACACATTTGTATTTTCTAGGGAGAAAGCTAGAGGAACTGCGGCAAACAAACATGATATTTCTGTTTGTATAGATGACATTTTATGCACTTTCCTAAGAAAAAGACTTTACTTTTCTCCAAAACCATTTTTACTGTGATTTTCTCGGTCCATTGCATACGAATTCCACCTCACTTTGTCCAGGTATGACTGGATGAAACGAGAAATATCCGTTTTCTTTTTTTTTGGCTTACTATATCCCAGATATTACTACAGACTCTGTGTTTGTGTTTTCTGGATATTATCGATGGATTATATTGTTTTGAATGTTTTTATCAGGGAACATTTAATTTTGTGCTGGGAAACACTAATTGGTTCCACATGGAGACACCAGTCTACACATTCGTATTTTCTAGGGAGAAAGCTAGAATAACTGCGGTAAACAAACATGATGTTTCTGTTTGTATAGATGACATTTTATGCACTGGCTTAAGGAAAAGACTTTGTTTTACTCCAAAACCATTTTTACTGCGATTTTCCCGGTTCATTGCATACGAATTCCACCAAACTTAGTCCGGATATGACTGGATGAAACCAGAAATATCCGGTTGTGTTTTGGCTAACTCAATCCGAGATATTGTGAAAGCTTCTGTATTGGTGTTTTCCGGATATTATCAACGTTTTTTATGGTTTTGCATGTTTTTTATCAGGGAACATTTAATTTTGTACCTTAGAAACACTAATTGGTTCCACACGGAGACACCAGCTCTACACATTTGTATTTTCTAGGGAGAAAGCTAGAGGAACTGCGGCACACAAACATGATATTTCTGTTTGTATACATGACATTTTATGCACTTGCATAACGAAAAAAACTTTGCTTTTCTCCAAAACCATTTTTACTGTGATTTTCTCGGTCCATTGCATACGAATTCCACCTCGCTTTGTCCGGATATGACTGGATGAAACCAGAAATATCCGGTTGTGTTTTGGCTTACTACAACCCAGATATTGTGAAAGCCTCTGTGTTTATGTTTTCCGGATATTATCAACGGAATTCATCTTTTTGCATGTTATTTATCAGGGAACATTTAATTTTGTGCTGGGAAACACTAATTGGTTCCACATGGAGACACCAGCTCTACACATTCGTATTTTCTAGGGAGAAAGCTAGAGGAACTGCGGCAAACAAACATGATATTTCTGTTTGTATAGATGACATTTTATGCACTTTCCTAAAGAAAAGACTTTGCTTTTCTCCAAAACCATTTTTCCTGTGATATTCTCCATCCATTACATATGAATTCCACCCCACTTTGTCCGGATATGAGTGGATGAAACCAGAAATATCCGGTTGTGTTTTGTCTTACTATATCCCAGATATTGCTACAGCCTCAGTGTCTGTGTTTTCTGGATATTATCGATGGATTTTATTGTTTTGAATGTTTTTATCAGGGAACATTTAATTTTGTACCATAGAAACACTAATTGGTTCCACATGGAGACACCAGTAACACATTCCTATGTTCTAGGGAGAAAGCTTGAGGAACTGCAAATCGATATGATATGTCTGTTTGCATAGATGACATTTTATGCACTTGCGATGGAAAAGACTTTTTGCCTTTCTCTAAAACCATTTTTACTGTGATTTTGTTGGTCCATTGCATACGAATTCCAACCCACTTTGTCCGGATATGACTGGATGAAACCAGAAATATCCGGTTGTGTTTTGGCTAACTCAATCCCAGATATTGTGAAAGCTTCTGTATTTGTGTTCTCCAGATATTATGAACGGATTTTATGGTTTTGCATGTTTTTTATCAGGGAACATTTAATTTTGTACCGTAGAAACACTAATTGGTTCCACACGGAGACACCAGCTCTACACATTTGTATTTTCTAGGGAGAAAGCTAGAGGAACTGCGGCAAACAAACATGATATTTCTGTTTGTATAGATGACATTTTATGCACTTTCCTAAGAAAAAGACTTTACTTTTCTCCAAAACCATTTTTACTGTGATTTTCTCGGTCCATTGCATACGAATTCCACCTCACTTTGTCCGGATATGACTGGATGAAACCAGAAATATCCGTTTTCTTTTTTTTTTGGCTTACTATATCCCAGATATTACTACAGACTCTGTGTTTGTGTTTTCTGGATATTATCGATGGATTATATTGTTTTGAATGTTTTTATCAGGGAACATTTAATTTTGTGCTGGGAAACACTAATTGGTTTCACTTGGAGACACCAGTCTACACATTCGTATTTTCTAGGGAGAAAGCTAGAATAACTGCGGTAAACAAACATGATGTTTCTGTTTGTATAGATGACATTTTATGCACTGGCTTAAGGAAAAGACTTTGTTTTACTCCAAAACCATTTTTACTGCGATTTTCCCGGTTCACTGCATACGAATTCCACCAAACTTAGTCCGGATATGACTGGATGAAACCAGAAATATCCGGTTGTGTTTTGGCTAACTCAATCCCAGATATTGCGACGGACTCTGTGTTTGTGTTTTCTGGACATTATCAACGGACTTTATTGTTTTGAATGTTTTTATCAGGGAACATTTAATTTTGTACCTTAGAAACACTAATAGGTTCAACATGGAGACACCAGTCTACACATTCGTATGTTCTAGGGAGAAAGTTAGAGGAACTGCGGCAAACAAACATGATATTTCTGTTTGTATACATGACATTTTATGCACTTGCATAACGAAAAAAACTTTGCTTTTCTCCAAAACCATCTTTACTGTGATTTTCTCGGTCCATTGCATACGAATTCCACCTCGCTTTGTCCGGATATGACTGGATGAAACCAGAAATATCCGGTTGTGTTTTGGCTTACTACAACCCAGATATTGTGAAAGCCTCTGTGTTTATGTTTTCCGGATACTATCAACGGAATTTATGTTTTTGCATGTTATTTATCAGGGAACATTTAATTTTGTGCTGGGAAACACTAATTGGTTCCACATGGAGACACCAGCTCTACACATTCGTATTTTCTAGGGAGAAAGCTAGAGGAACTGCGGCAAACAAACATGATATTTCTGTTTGTATAGATGACATTTTATGCACTTTCCTAAAGAAAAGACTTTGCTTTTCTCCAAAACCATTTTTCCTGTGATATTCTCGATCCATTACATATGAATTCCACCCCACTTTGTCCGGATATGAGTGGATGAAACCAGAAATATCCGGTTGTGTTTTGTCTTACTATATCCCAGATATTGCTACAGCCTCAGTGTCTGTGTTTTCTGGATATTATCGATGGCTTTTATTGTTTTGAATGTTTTTATCAGGGAACATTTAATTTTGTACCGTAGAAACACTAATTGGTTCCACATGGAGACACCAGGAACACATTCCTATGTTCTAGGGAGAAAGCTTGAGGAACTGCAAATCGATATGATATGTCTGTTTGTATAGATGACATTTTATGCACTTGCGATGGAAAAGACCTTTTGCCTTTCTCTAAAACCATTTTTACTGTGATTTTGTTGGTCCATTGCATACGAATTCCAACCCACTTAGTCCGGATATGACTGGATGAAACCAGAAATATCCGGTTGTGTTTTGGCTAACTCAATCCCAGATATTGTGAAAGCTTCTGTATTTGTGTTCTCCGGATATTATGAACGGATTTTATGGTTTTGCATGATTTTTATCAGGGAACATTTAATTTTGTTCCATAGAAACACTAATTGGTTCCACACGGAGACACCAGCTCTACACATTTGTATTTTCTAGGGAGAAAGCTAGAGGAACTGCGGCAAACAAACATGATATTTCTGTTTGTATAGATGACATTTTATGCACTTTCCTAAGAAAAAGACTTTACTTTTCTCCAAAACCATTTTTACTGTGATTTTCTCGGTCCATTGCATACGAATTCCACCTCACTTTGTCCAGGTATGACTGGATGAAACGAGAAATATCCGTTTTCTTTTTTTTTGTCTTACTATATCCCAGATATTACTACAGACTCTGTGTTTGTGTTTTCTGGATATTATCGATGGATTATATTGTTTTGAATGTTTTTATCAGGGAACATTTAATTTTGTGCTGGGAAACACTAATTGGTTCCACATGGAGACACCAGTCTACACATTCGTATTTTCTAGGGAGAAAGCTAGAATAACTGCGGTAAACAAACATGATGTTTCTGTTTGTATAGATGACATTTTATGCACTGGCTTAAGGAAAAGACTTTGTTTTACTCCAAAACCATTTTTACTGCGATTTTCCCGGTTCATTGCATACGAATTCCACCAAACTTAGTCCGGATATGACTGGATGAAACCAGAAATATCCGGTTGTGTTTTGGCTAACTCAATCCGAGATATTGTGAAAGCTTCTGTATTGGTGTTTTCCGGATATTATCAACGTTTTTTATGGTTTTGCATGTTTTTTATCAGGGAACATTTAATTTTGTACCTTAGAAACACTAATAGGTTCAACATGGAGACACCAGTCTACACATTCGTATGTTCTAGGGAGAAAGTTAGAGGAACTGCAGCAAACAAACATGATATTTCTGTTTGTATACATGACATTTTATGCACTTGCATAACGAAAAAAACTTTGCTTTTCTCCAAAACCATTTTTACTGTGATTTTCTCGGTCCATTGCATACGAATTCCACCTCGCTTTGTCCGGATATGACTGGATGAAACCAGAAATATCCGGCTGTGTTTTGGCTTACTACAACCCAGATATTGTGAAAGCCTCTGTGTTTATGTTTTCCGGATACTATCAACGGAATTTATGTTTTTGCATGTTATTTATCAGGGAACATTTAATTTTGTGCTGGGAAACACTAATTGGTTCCACATGGAGACACCAGCTCTACACATTCGTATTTTCTAGGGAGAAAGCTAGAGGAACTGCGGCAAACAAACATGATATTTCTGTTTGTATAGATGACATTTTATGCACTTTCCTAAAGAAAAGACTTTGCTTTTCTCCAAAACCATTTTTCCTGTGATATTCTCGATCCATTACATATGAATTCCACCCCACTTTGTCCGGATATGAGTGGATGAAACCAGAAATATCCGGTTGTGTTTTGTTTTACTATATCCCAGATATTGCTACAGCCTCAGTGTCTGTGTTTTCTGGATATTATCGATGGATTTTATTGTTTTGAATGTTTTTATCAGGGAACATTTAATTTTGTACCGTAGAAACACTAATTGGTTCCACATGGAGACACCAGGAACACATTCCTCTGTTCTAGGGAGAAAGCTTGAGGAACTGCAAATCGATATGATATGTCTGTTTGTATAGATGACATTTTATGCACTTGCGATGGAAAAGACTTTTTGCCTTTCTCTAAAACCATTTTTACTGTGATTTTGTTGGTCCATTGCATACGAATTCCAACCCACTTTGTCCGGATATGACTGGATGAAACCAGAAATATCCGGTTGTGTTTTGGCTAACTCAATCCCAGATATTGTGAAAGCTTCTGTATTTGTGTTCTCCGGATATTATGAACGGATTTTATGGTTTTGCATGTTTTTTTATCAGGGAACATTTAATTTTGTATCGTAGAAACACTAATTGGTTCCACACGGAGACACCAGCTCTACACATTTGTATTTTCTAGGGAGAAAGCTAGAGGAACTGCGGCAAACAAACATGATATTTCTGTTTGTATAGATGACATTTTATGCACTTTCCTAAGAAAAAGACTTTACTTTTCTCCAAAACCATTTTTACTGTGATTTTCTCGGTCCATTGCATACGAATTCCACCCCACTTTGTCCGGATATGACTGGATGAAACCAGAAATATCCGTTTTCTTTTTTTTTTGGCTTACTATATCCCAGATATTACTACAGACTCTGTGTTTGTGTTTTCTGGATATTATCGATGGATTATATTGTTTTGAATGTTTTTATCAGGGAACATTTAATTTTGTGCTGGGAAACACTAATTGGTTCCACATGGAGACACCAGTCTACACATTCGTATTTTCTAGGGAGAAAGCTAGAATAACTGCGGTAAACAAACATGATGTTTCTGTTTGTATAGATGACATTTTATGCACTGGCTTAAGGAAAAGACTTTGTTTTACTCCAAAACCATTTTTACTGAGATTTTCCCGGTTCATTGCATACGAATTCCACCAAACTTAGTCCGGATATGACTGGATGAAACCAGAAATATCCGGTTGTGTTTTGGCTAACTCAATCCCAGATATTGTGAAAGCTTCTGTATTTGTGTTTTCCGGATATTATTAACGGATTTTATGGTTTTGCATGTTTTTTATCAGGGAACATTTAATTTTGTACCTTAGAAACACTAATTGGTTCCACACGGAGACACCAGCTCTACACATTTGTATTTTCTAGGGAGAAAGCTAGAGGAACTGTGGCAAACAAACATGATATTTCTGTTTGTATACATGACATTTTATGCACTTGCATAACGAAAAAAACTTTGCTTTTCTCCAAAACCATTTTTACTGTGATTTTCTCGGTCCATTGCATACGAATTCCACATCGCTTTGTCCGGATATGACTGGATGAAACCAGAAATATCCGGTTGTGTTTTGGCTTACTACAACCCAGATATTGTGAAAGCCTCTGTGTTTATGTTTTCCGGATATTATCAACGGAATTTATGTTTTTGCATGTTATTTATCAGGGAACATTTAATTTTGTGCTGGGAAACACTAATTGGTTCCACATGGAGACACCAGCTCTACACATTCGTATTTTCTAGGGAGAAAGCTAGAGGAACTGCGGCAAACAAACATGATATTTCTGTTTGTATAGATGACATTTTATGCACTTTCCTAAAGAAAAGACTTTGCTTTTCTCCAAAACCATTTTTCCTGTGATATTCTCGATCCATTACATATGAATAACACCCCCACTTTGTCCGGATATGAGTGGATGAAACCAGAAATATCCGGTTGTGTTTTGTCTTACTATATCCCAGATATTGCTACAGCCTCAGTGTATGTGTTTTCTGGATATTATCGATGGATTTTACTGTTTTGAATGTTTTTATCAGGGAACCTTTAATTTTGTACCGTAGAAATACAATTTGGTTCCACATGGAGACACCAGTAACACATTCCTATGTTCTAGGGAGAAAGCTTGAGGAACTGCAAATCGATATGATATGTCTGTTTGTATAGATGACATTTTATGCACTTGCGATGGAAAAGACTTTTTGCCTTTCTCTAAAACCATTTTTACTGTGATTTTGTTGGTCCATTGCATACGAATTCCAACCCACTTTGTCCGGATATGACTGGATGAAACCAGAAATATCCGGTTGTGTTTTGGCTAACTCAATCCCAGATATTGTGAAAGCTTCTGTATTTGTGTTCTCCGGATATTATGAACGGATTTTATGGTTTTGCATGATTTTTATGAGGGAACATTTAATTTTGTACCATAGAAACACTAATTGGTTCCACACGGAGACACCAGCTCTACACATTTGTATTTTCTAGGGAGAAAGCTAGAGGAACTGCGGCAAACAAACATGATATTTCTGTTTGTATACATGACATTTTATGCACTTTCCTAACAAAAAGACTTTACTTTTCTCCAAAACCATTTTTACTGTGATTTTCTCGGTCCATTGCATACGAATTCCACCTCACTTTGTCCGGATATGAGTGGATGAAACCAGAAATATCCGTTTTCTTTTTTTTTTTTTTTTTGGCTTACTATATCCCAGATATTACTACAGACTCTGTGTTTGTGTTTTCTGGATATTATCGATGGATTATATTGTTTTGAATGTTTTTATCAGGGAACACTTAATTTTGTGCTGGGAAACACTAATTGGTTCCACATGGAGACACCAGTCTACACATTCGTATTTTCTAGGGAGAAAGCTAGAATAACTGCGGTAAACAAACATGATGTTTCTGTTTGTATAGATGACATTTTATGCACTGGCTTAAGGAAAAGACTTTGTTTTACTCCAAAACCATTTTTACTGCGATTTTCCCGGTTCACTGCATACGAATCCCACCAAACTTAGTCCGGATATGACTGGATGAAACCAGAAATATCCGGTTGTGTTTTGGCTAACTCAATCCCAGATATTGCGACGGACTCTGTGTTTGTGTTTTCTGGACATTATCAACGGACTTTATTGTTTTGAATATTTTTATCAGGGAACATTTAATTTTGTACCTTAGAAACACTAATAGGTTCAACATGGAGACACCAGTCTACACATTCATATGTTCTAGGGAGAAAGTTAGAGGAACTGTGGCAAACAAACATGATATTTCTGTTTGTATACATGACATTTTATGCACTTGCATAATGAAAAAAACTTTGCTTTTCTCCAAAACCATTTTTACTGTGATTTTCTCGGTCCATTGCATACGAATTCCACCTCGCTTTGTCCGGATATGACTGGATGAAACCAGAAATATCCGGTTGTGTTTTGGCTTACTACAACCCAGATATTGTGAAAGCCTCTGTGTTTATGTTTTCCGGATACTATCAACGGAATTTATGTTTTTGCATGTTATTTATCAGGGAACATTTAATTTTGTGCTGGGAAACACTAATTGGTTCCACATGGAGACACCAGCTCTACACATTCGTATTTTCTAGGGAGAAAGCTAGAGGAACTGCGGCAAACAAACATGATATTTCTGTTTGTATAGATGACATTTTATGCACTTTCCTAAAGAAAAGACTTTGCTTTTCTCCAAAACCATTTTTCCTGTGATATTCTCGATCCATTACATATGAATTCCACCCCACTTTGTCCGGATATGAGTGGATGAAACCAGAAATATCCGGTTGTGTTTTGTCTTACTATATCCCAGATATTGCTACAGCCTCAGTGTCTGTGTTTTCTGGATATTATCGATGGATTTTATTGTTTTGCATGTTATTTATCAGGGAACATTTAATTTTGTACCGTAGAAACACTAATTGGTTCCACATGGAGACACCAGGAACACATTCCTCTGTTCTAGGGAGAAAGCTTGAGGAACTGCAAATCGATATGATATGTCTGTTTGTATAGATGACATTTTATGCACTTGCGATGGAAAAGACTTTTTGCCTTTCTCTAAAACCATTTTTACTGTGATTTTGTTGGTCCATTGCATACGAATTCCAACCCACTTTGTCCGGATATGACTGGATGAAACCAGAAATATCCGGTTGTGTTTTGGCTAACTCAATCCCAGATATTGTGAAAGCTTCTGTATTTGTGTTCTCCGGATATTATGAACGCATTTTATGGTTTTGCATGTTTTTTATCAGGGAACATTTAATTTTGTATCGTAGAAACACTAATTGGTTCCACACGGAGACACCAGCTCTACACATTTGTATTTTCTAGGGAGAAAGCTAGAGGAACTGCGGCAAACAAACATGATATTTCTGTTTGTATAGATGACATTTTATGCACTTTCCTAAGAAAAAGACTTTACTTTTCTCCAAAACCATTTTTACTGTGATTTTCTCGGTCCATTGCATACGAATTCCACCTCACTTTGTCCAGATATGACTGGATGAAACCAGAAATATCCGTTTTCTTTTTTTTTTTTTTGGGCTTACTATATCCCAGATATTACTACAGACTCTGTGTTTGTGTTTTCTGGATATTATCGATGGATTATATTGTTTTGAATGTTTTTATCAGGGAACATTTAATTTTGTGCTGGGAAACACTAATTGGTTCCACATGGAGATACCAGTCTACACATTCGTATTTTCTAGGGAGAAAGCTAGAATAACTGCGGTAAACAAACATGATGTTTCTGTTTGTATAGATGACATTTTATGCACTGGCTTAAGGAAAAGACTTTGTTTTACTCCAAAACCATTTTTACTGCGATTTTCCCGGTTCATTGCATACGAATTCCACCAAACTTAGTCCGGATATGACTGGATGAAACCAGAAATATCCGGTTGTGTTTTGGCTAACTCAATCCCAGATATTGCGACGGACTCTGTGTTTGTGTTTTCTGGACATTATCAACGGACTTTATTGTTTTGAATGTTTTTATCAGGGAACATTTAATTTTGTACCTTAGAAACACTAATAGGTTCAACATGGAGACACCAGTCTACACATTCGTATGTTCTAGGGAGAAAGTTAGAGGAACTGCGGCAAACAAACATGATATTTCTGTTTGTATACATGACATTTTATGCACTTGCATAACGAAAAAAACATTGATTTTCTCCAAAACCATTTTTACTGTGATTTTCTCGGTCCATTGCATACGAATTCCACCTCGCTTTGTCCGGATATGAGTGGATGAAACCAGAAATATCCGGTTGTGTTTTGGCTAACTCAATCCCAGATATTGTGAAAGCTTCTGTATTTGTGTTCTCCGGATATTATGAACGGATTTTATGGTTTTGCATGTTTTTTTTCAGGGAACATTCAATTTTGTACCGTAGAAACACTAATTGGTTCCACACGGAGACACCAGCTCTACACATTCGTATTTTCTAGGGAGAAAGCTAGAGGAACTGCGGCAAACAAACATGATATTTCTGTTTGTATAGATGACATTTTATGCACTTTCCTAAAGAAAAGACTTTGCTTTTCTCCAAAACCATTTTTCCTGTGATATTCTCGATCCATTACATATGAATTCCACCCCACTTTGTCCGGATATGAGTGGATGAAACCAGAAATATCCGGTTGTGTTTTGTCTTACTATATCCCCGATATTGCTACAGCCTCAGTGTCTGTGTTTTCTGGATATTATCGATGGCTTTTATTGTTTTGAATGTTTTTATCAGGGAACATTTAATTTTGTACCGTAGAAACACTAATTGGTTCCACATGGAGACACCAGTAACACATTCCTATGTTCTAGGGAGAAAGCTTGAGGAACTGCAAATCGATATGATATGTCTGTTTGTATAGATGACATTTTATGCACTTGCGATGGAAAAGACTTTTTGCCTTTCTCTAAAACCATTTTTACTGTGATTTTGTTGGTCCATTGCATACGAATTCCAACCCACTTTGTCCGGATATGACTGGATGAAACCAGAAATATCCGGTTGTGTTTTGGCTAACTCAATCCCAGATATTGTGAAAGCTTCTGTATTTGTGTTCTCCGGATATTATGAATGGATTTTATGGTTTTGCATGTTTTTTTTCAGGGAACATTTAATTTTGTACCGTAGAAACACTAATTGGTTCCACACGGAGACACCAGCTCTACACATTTGTATTTTCTAGGGAGAAAGCTAGAGGAACTGCGGCAAACAAACATGATATTTCTGTTTGTATAGATGACATTTTATGCACTTTCCTAAGAAAAAGACTTTACTTTTCTCCAAAACCATTTTTACTGTGATTTTCTCGGTCCATTGCATACGAATTCCACCTCACTTTGTCCGGATATGAGTGGATGAAACCAGAAATATCCGTTTTCTTTTTTTTTTTTTTTTTGGCTTACTATATCCCAGATATTACTACAGACTCTGTGTTTGTGTTTTCTGGATATTATCGATGGATTATATTGTTTTGAATGTTTTTATCAGGGAACATTTAATTTTGTGCTGGGAAACACTAATTGGTTCCACATGGAGACACCAGTCTACACATTCGTATTTTCTAGGGAGAAAGCTAGAATAACTGCGGTAAACAAACATGATGTTTCTGTTTGTATAGATGACATTTTATGCACTGGCTTAAGGAAAAGACTTTGTTTTACTCCAAAACCATTTTTACTGCGATTTTGTTGGTCCATTGCATACGAATTCCAACCCACTTTGTCCCGATATGACTGGATGAAACCAGAAATATCCGGTTGTGTTTTGGCTAACTCAATCCCAGATATTGCAACGGACTCTGTGTTTGTGTTTTCTGGACATTATCAACGGACTTTATTGTTTTGAATGTTTTTATCAGGGAACATTTAATTTTGTACCTTAGAAACACTAATAGGTTCAACATGGAGACACCAGTCTACACATTCGTATGTTCTAGGGAGAAAGTTAGAGGAACTGCGGCAAACAAACATGATATTTCTGTTTGTATACATGACATTTTATGCACTTGCATAACGAAAAAAACTTTGCTTTTCTCCAAAACCATTTTTACTGTGATTTTCTCGGTCCATTGCATACGAATTCCACCTCGCTTTGTCCGGATATGACTGGATGAAACCAGAAATATCCGGCTGTGTTTTGGCTTACTACAACCCAGATATTGTGAAAGCCTCTGTGTTTATGTTTTCCGGATACTATCAACGGAATTTATGTTTTTGCATGTTATTTATCAGGGAACATTTAATTTTGTGCTGGGAAACACTAATTGGTTCCACATGGAGACACCAGCTCTACACATTCGTATTTTCTAGGGAGAAAGCTAGAGGAACTGCGGCAAACAAACATGATATTTCTGTTTGTATAGATGACATTTTATGCACTTTCCTAAAGAAAAGACTTTGCTTTTCTCCAAAACCATTTTTCCTGTGATATTCTCGATCCATTACATATGAATTCCACCCCACTTTGTCCGGATATGAGTGGATGAAACCAGAAATATCCGGTTGTGTTTTGTTTTACTATATCCCAGATATTGCTACAGCCTCAGTGTCTGTGTTTTCTGGATATTATCGATGGATTTTATTGTTTTGAATGTTTTTATCAGGGAACATTTAATTTTGTACCGTAGAAACACTAATTGGTTCCACATGGAGACACCAGGAACACATTCCTCTGTTCTAGGGAGAAAGCTTGAGGAACTGCAAATCGATATGATATGTCTGTTTGTATAGATGACATTTTATGCACTTGCGATGGAAAAGACTTTTTGCCTTTCTCTAAAACCATTTTTACTGTGATTTTGTTGGTCCATTGCATACGAATTCCAACCCACTTTGTCCGGATATGACTGGATGAAACCAGAAATATCCGGTTGTGTTTTGGCTAACTCAATCCCAGATATTGTGAAAGCTTCTGTATTTGTGTTCTCCGGATATTATGAACGGATTTTATGGTTTTGCATGTTTTTTTATCAGGGAACATTTAATTTTGTATCGTAGAAACACTAATTGGTTCCACACGGAGACACCAGCTCTACACATTTGTATTTTCTAGGGAGAAAGCTAGAGGAACTGCGGCAAACAAACATGATATTTCTGTTTGTATAGATGACATTTTATGCACTTTCCTAAGAAAAAGACTTTACTTTTCTCCAAAACCATTTTTACTGTGATTTTCTCGGTCCATTGCATACGAATTCCACCCCACTTTGTCCGGATATGACTGGATGAAACCAGAAATATCCGTTTTCTTTTTTTTTTGGCTTACTATATCCCAGATATTACTACAGACTCTGTGTTTGTGTTTTCTGGATATTATCGATGGATTATATTGTTTTGAATGTTTTTATCAGGGAACATTTAATTTTGTGCTGGGAAACACTAATTGGTTCCACATGGAGACACCAGTCTACACATTCGTATTTTCTAGGGAGAAAGCTAGAATAACTGCGGTAAACAAACATGATGTTTCTGTTTGTATAGATGACATTTTATGCACTGGCTTAAGGAAAAGACTTTGTTTTACTCCAAAACCATTTTTACTGCAATTTTCCCGGTTCATTGCATACGAATTCCACCAAACTTAGTCCGGATATGACTGGATGAAACCAGAAATATCCGGCTGTGTTTTGGCTAACTCAATCCCAGATATTGTGAAAGCTTCTGTATTGGTGTTTTCCGGATATTATTAACGGATTTTATGGTTTTGCATGTTTTTTATCAGGGAACATTTAATTTTGTACCTTAGAAACACTAATTGGTTCCACACGGAGACACCAGCTCTACACATTTGTATTTTCTAGGGAGAAAGCTAGAGGAACTGTGGCAAACAAACATGATATTTCTGTTTGTATACATGACATTTTATGCACTTGCATAACGAAAAAAACTTTGCTTTTCTCCAAAACCATTTTTACTGTGATTTTCTCGGTCCATTGCATACGAATTCCACCTCGCTTTGTCCGGATATGACTGGATGAAACCAGAAATATCCGGTTGTGTTTTGGCTTACTACAACCCAGATATTGTGAAAGCCTCTGTGTTTATGTTTTCCGGATATTATCAACGGAATTTATGTTTTTGCATGTTATTTATCAGGGAACATTTAATTTTGTGCTGGGAAACACTAATTGGTTCCACATGGAGACACCAGCTCTACACATTCGTATTTTCTAGGGAGAAAGCTAGAGGAACTGCGGCAAACAAACATGATATTTCTGTTTGTATAGATGACATTTTATGCACTTTCCTAAAGAAAAGACTTTGCTTTTCTCCAAAACCATTTTTCCTGTGATATTCTCGATCCATTACATATGAATAACACCCCCACTTTGTCCGGATATGAGTGGATGAAACCAGAAATATCCGGTTGTGTTTTGTCTTACTATATCCCAGATATTGCTACAGCCTCAGTGTATGTGTTTTCTGGATATTATCGATGGATTTTACTGTTTTGAATGTTTTTATCAGGGAACCTTTAATTTTGTACCGTAGAAATACAATTTGGTTCCACATGGAGACACCAGTAACACATTCCTATGTTCTAGGGAGAAAGCTTGAGGAACTGCAAATCGATATGATATGTCTGTTTGTATAGATGACATTTTATGCACTTGCGATGGAAAAGACTTTTTGCCTTTCTCTAAAACCATTTTTACTGTGATTTTGTTGGTCCATTGCATACGAATTCCAACCCACTTTGTCCGGATATGACTGGATGAAACCAGAAATATCCGGTTGTGTTTTGGCTAACTCAATCCCAGATATTGTGAAAGCTTCTGTATTTGTGTTCTCCGGATATTATGAACGGATTTTATGGTTTTGCATGTTTTTAATCAGGGAACATTTAATTTTGTACTGTAGAAACACTAATTGGTTCCACACGGAGACACCAGCTCTACACATTTGTATTTTCTAGGGAGAAAGCTAGAGGAACTGCGGCAAACAAACATGATATTTCTGTTTGTATAGATGAAATTTTATGCACTTTCCTAAGAAAAAGACTTTACTTTTCTCCAAAACCATTTTTACTGTGATTTTCTCGGTCCATTGCATACGAATTCCACCTCACTTTGTCCGGATATGAGTGGATGAAACCAGAAATATCCGTTTTCTTTTTTTTTTTTTTTTTTGGCTTACTATATCCCAGATATTACTACAGACTCTGTGTTTGTGTTTTCTGGATATTATCGATGGATTATATTGTTTTGAATGTTTTTATCAGGGAACACTTAATTTTGTGCTGGGAAACACTAATTGTTTGCACATGGAGACACCAGTCTACACATTCGTATTTTCTAGGGAGAAAGCTAGAATAACTGCCGTAAACAAACATGATGTTTCTGTTTGTATAGATGACATTTTATGCACTGGCTTAAGGAAAAGACTTTGTTTTACTCCAAAACCATTTTTACTGTGATTTTCTCGGTCCATTGCATACGAATTCCACCTCACTTTGTCCAGATATGACTGGATGAAACCAGAAATATCCGTTTTGTTTTTTTTTGGCTTACTATATCCCAGATATTACTACAGACTCTGTGTTTGTGTTTTCTGGATATTATCGATGGATTATATTGTTTTGAATGTTTTTATCAGGGAACATTTAATTTTGTGCTGGGAAACACTAATTGGTTCCACATGGAGACACCAGTCTACACATTCGTATTTTCTAGGGAGAAAGCTAGAATAACTGCGGTAAACAAACATGATGTTTCTGTTTGTATAGATGACATTTTATGCACTGGCTTAAGGAAAAGACTTTGTTTTACTCCAAAACCATTTGTACTGCGATTTTGTTGGTCCATTGCATACGAATTCCAACCCACTTTGTCCCGATATGACTGGATGAAACCAGAAATATCCAGTTGTGTTTTGGCTAACTCAATCCCAGATATTGCAACGGACTCTGTGTTTGTGTTTTCTGGACATTATCAACGGACTTTATTGTTTTGAATGTTTTTATCAGGGAACATTTAATTTTGTACCTTAGAAACACTAATAGGTTCAACATGGAGACACCAGTCTACACATTCGTATGTTCTAGGGAGAAAGTTAGAGGAACTGCAGCAAACAAACATGATATTTCTGTTTGTATACATGACATTTTATGCACTTGCATAACGAAAAAAACTTTGCTTTTCTCCAAAACCATTTTTACTGTGATTTTCTCGGTCCATTGCATACGAATTCCACCTCGCTTTGTCCGGATATGACTGGATGAAACCAGAAATATCCGGCTGTGTTTTGGCTTACTACAACCCAGATATTGTGAAAGCCTCTGTGTTTTTGTTTTCCGGATACTATCAACGGAATTTATGTTTTTGCATGTTATTTATCAGGGAACATTTAATTTTGTGCTGGGAAACACTAATTGGTTCCACATGGAGACACCAGCTCTACACATTCGTATTTTCTAGGGAGAAAGCTAGAGGAACTGCGGCAAACAAACATGATATTTCTGTTTGTATAGATGACATTTTATGCACTTTCCTAAAGAAAAGACTTTGCTTTTCTCCAAAACCATTTTTCCTGTGATATTCTCGATCCATTACATATGAATTCCACCCCACTTTGTCCGGATATGAGTGGATGAAACCAGAAATATCCGGTTGTGTTTTGTTTTACTATATCCCAGATATTGCTACAGCCTCAGTGTCTGTGTTTTCTGGATATTATCGATGGATTTTATTGTTTTGAATGTTTTTATCAGGGAACATTTAATTTTGTACCGTAGAAACACTAATTGGTTCCACATGGAGACACCAGGAACACATTCCTCTGTTCTAGGGAGAAAGCTTGAGGAACTGCAAATCGATATGATATGTCTGTTTGTATAGATGACATTTTATGCACTTGCGATGGAAAAGACTTTTTGCCTTTCTCTAAAACCATTTTTACTGTGATTTTGTTGGTCCATTGCATACGAATTCCAACCCACTTTGTCCGGATATGACTGGATGAAACCAGAAATATCCGGTTGTGTTTTGGCTAACTCAATCCCAGATATTGTGAAAGCTTCTGTATTGGTGTTTTCCGGATATTATGAACGGATTTTATGGTTTTGCATGTTTTTTATCAGGGAACATTTAATTTTGTATCGTAGAAACACTAATTGGTTCCACACGGAGACACCAGCTCTACACATTTGTATTTTCTAGGGAGAAAGCTAGAGGAACTGTGGCAAACAAACATGATATTTCTGTTTGTATAGATGACATTTTATGCACTTGCATAACGAAAAAAACTTTGCTTTTCTCCAAAACCATTTTTACTGTGATTTTCTCGGTCCATTGCATACGAATTCCACATCGCTTTGTCCGGATATGACTGGATGAAACCAGAAATATCCGGTTGTGTTTTGGCTTACTACAACCCAGATATTGTGAAAGCCTCTGTGTTTATGTTTTCCGGATATTATCAACGGAATTTATGTTTTTGCATGTTATTTATCAGGGAACATTTAATTTTGTGCTGGGAAACACTAATTGGTTCCACATGGAGACACCAGCTCTACACATTCGTATTTTCTAGGGAGAAAGCTAGAGGAACTGCGGCAAACAAACATGATATTTCTGTTTGTATAGATGACATTTTATGCACTTTCCTAAAGAAAAGACTTTGCTTTTCTCCAAAACCATTTTTCCTGTGATATTCTCGATCCATTACATATGAATAACACCCCCACTTTGTCCGGATATGAGTGGATGAAACCAGAAATATCCGGTTGTGTTTTGTCTTACTATATCCCAGATATTGCTACAGCCTCAGTGTATGTGTTTTCTGGATATTATCGATGGATTTTACTGTTTTGAATGTTTTTATCAGGGAACCTTTAATTTTGTACCGTAGAAATACAATTTGGTTCCACATGGAGACACCAGTAACACATTCCTATGTTCTAGGGAGAAAGCTTGAGGAACTGCAAATCGATATGATATGTCTGTTTGTATAGATGACATTTTATGCACTTGCGATGGAAAAGACTTTTTGCCTTTCTCTAAAACCATTTTTACTGTGATTTTGTTGGTCCATTGCATACGAATTCCAACCCACTTTGTCCGGATATGACTGGATGAAACCAGAAATATCCGGTTGTGTTTTGGCTAACTCAATCCCAGATATTGTGAAAGCTTCTGTATTTGTGTTCTCCGGATATTATGAACGGATTTTATGGTTTTGCATGTTTTTAATCAGGGAACATTTAATTTTGTACTGTAGAAACACTAATTGGTTCCACACGGAGACACCAGCTCTACACATTTGTATTTTCTAGGGAGAAATCTAGAGGAACTGCGGCAAACAAACATGATATTTCTGTTTGTATAGATGAAATTTTATGCACTTTCCTAAGAAAAAGACTTTACTTTTCTCCAAAACCATTTTTACTGTGATTTTCTCGGTCCATTGCATACGAATTCCACCTCACTTTGTCCGGATATGAGTGGATGAAACCAGAAATATCCGTTTTCTTTTTTTTTTTTTTTTGGCTTACTATATCCCAGATATTACTACAGACTCTGTGTTTGTGTTTTCTGGATATTATCGATGGATTATATTGTTTTGAATGTTTTTATCAGGGAACACTTAATTTTGTGCTGGGAAACACTAATTGTTTGCACATGGAGACACCAGTCTACACATTCGTATTTTCTAGGGAGAAAGCTAGAATAACTGCCGTAAACAAACATGATGTTTCTGTTTGTATAGATGACATTTTATGCACTGGCTTAAGGAAAAGACTTTGTTTTACTCCAAAACCATTTTTACTGTGATTTTCTCGGTCCATTGCATACGAATTCCACCTCACTTTGTCCAGATATGACTGGATGAAACCAGAAATATCCGTTTTGTTTTTTTTTTGGCTTACTATATCCCAGATATTACTACAGACTCTGTGTTTGTGTTTTCTGGATATTATCGATGGATTATATTGTTTTGAATGTTTTTATCAGGGAACATTTAATTTTGTGCTGGGAAACACTAATTGGTTCCACATGGAGACACCAGTCTACACATTCGTATTTTCTAGGGAGAAAGCTAGAATAACTGCGGTAAACAAACATGATGTTTCTGTTTGTATAGATGACATTTTATGCACTGGCTTAAGGAAAAGACTTTGTTTTACTCCAAAACCATTTTTACTGCGATTTTCCCGGTTCACTGCATACGAATCCCACCAAACTTAGTCCGGATATGACTGGATGAAACCAGAAATATCCGGTTGTGTTTTGGCTAACTCAATCCCAGATATTGCGACGGACTCTGTGTTTGTGTTTTCTGGACATTATCAACGGACTTTATTGTTTTGAATATTTTTATCAGGGAACATTTAATTTTGTACCTTAGAAACACTAATAGGTTCAACATGGAGACACCAGTCTACACATTCATATGTTCTAGGGAGAAAGTAAGAGGAACTGTGGCAAACAAACATGATATTTCTGTTTGTATACATGACATTTTATGCACTTGCATAATGAAAAAAACTTTGCTTTTCTCCAAAACCATTTTTACTGTGATTTTCTCGGTCCATTGCATACGAATTCCACCTCGCTTTGTCCGGATATGACTGGATGAAACCAGAAATATCCGGTTGTGTTTTGGCTTACTACAACCCAGATATTGTGAAAGCCTCTGTGTTTATGTTTTCCGGATACTATCAACGGAATTTATGTTTTTGCATGTTATTTATCAGGGAACATTTAATTTTGTGCTGGGAAACACTAATTGGTTCCACATGGAGACACCAGCTCTACACATTCGTATTTTCTAGGGAGAAAGCTAGAGGAACTGCGGCAAACAAACATGATATTTCTGTTTGTATAGATGACATTTTATGCACTTTCCTAAAGAAAAGACTTTGCTTTTCTCCAAAACCATTTTTCCTGTGATATTCTCGATCCATTACATATGAATTCCACCCCACTTTGTCCGGATATGAGTGGATGAAACCAGAAATATCCGGTTGTGTTTTGTCTTACTATATCCCAGATATTGCTACAGCCTCAGTGTCTGTGTTTTCTGGATATTATCGATGGATTTTATTGTTTTGAATGTTTTTATCAGGGAACATTTAATTTTGTACCGTAGAAACACTAATTGGTTCCACATGGAGACACCAGGAACACATTCCTATGTTCTAGGGAGAAAGCTTGAGGAACTGCAAATTGATATGATATGTCTGTTTGTATAGATGACATTTTATGCACTTGCGATGGAAAAGACTTTTTGCCTTTCTCTAAAACCATTTTTACTGTGATTTTGTTGGTCCATTGCATACGAATTCCAACCCACTTTGTCCGGATATGACTGGATGAAACCAGAAATATCCGGTTGTGTTTTGGCTAACTCAATCCCAGATATTGTGAAAGCTTCTGTATTTGTATTCTCCGGATATTATGAACGGATTTTATGGTTTTGCATGTTTTTTATCAGGGAACATTTAATTTTGTACCATAGAAACACTAATTGGTTCCACACGGAGACACCAGCTCTACACATTTGTATTTTCTAGGGAGAAAGCTAGAGGAACTGCGGCAAACAAACATGATATTTCTGTTTGTATAGATGACATTTTATGCACTTTCCTAGGAAAAAGACTTTACTTTTCTCCAAAACCATTTTTACTGTGATTTTCTCGGTCCATTGCATACGAATTCCACCTCACTTTGTCCGGATATGAGTGGATGAAACCAGAAATATCCGTTTTCTTTTTTTTTGGCTTACTATATCCCAGATATTACTACAGACTCTGTGTTTGTGTTTTCTGGATATTATCGATGGATTATATTGTTTTGAATGTTTTTATCAGGGAACATTTAATTTTGTGCTGGGAAACACTAATTGGTTCCACATGGAGACACCAGTCTACACATTCGTATTTTCTAGGGAGAAAGCTAGAATAACTGCGGTAAACAAACATGATGTTTCTGTTTGTATAGATGACATTTTATGCACTGGCTTAAGGAAAAGACTTTGTTTTACTCCAAAACCATTTTTACTGCGATTTTGTTGGTCCATTGCATACGAATTCCAACCCACTTTGTCCGGATATGACTGGATGAAACCAGAAATATCCGGTTGTGTTTTGGCTAACTCAATCCCAGATATTGCGACGGACTCTGTGTTTGTGTTTTCTGGACATTATCAACGGACTTTATTGTTTTGAATGTTTTTATCAGGGAACATTTAATTTTGTACCTTAGAAACACTAATAGGTTCAACATGGAGACACCAGTCTACACATTCGTATGTTCTAGGGAGAAAGTTAGAGGAACTGCGGCAAACAAACATGATATTTCTGTTTGTATACATGACATTTTATGCACTTGCATAACGAAAAAAACTTTGCTTTTCTCCAAAACCATTTTTACTGTGATTTTCTCGGTCCATTGCATACGAATTCCACCTCGCTTTGTCCGGATATGACTGGATGAAACCAGAAATATCCGGCTGTGTTTTGGCTTACTACAACCCAGATATTGTGAAAGCCTCTGTGTTTATGTTTTCCGGATACTATCAACGGAATTTATGTTTTTGCATGTTATTTATCAGGGAACATTTAATTTTGTGCTGGGAAACACTAATTGGTTCCACATGGAGACACCAGCTCTACACATTCGTATTTTCTAGGGAGAAAGCTAGAGGAACTGCGGCAAACAAACATGATATTTCTGTTTGTATAGATGACATTTTATGCACTTTCCTAAAGAAAAGACTTTGCTTTTCTCCAAAACCATATTTCCTGTGATATTCTCGATCCATTACATATGAATAACACCCCCACTTTGTCCGGATATGAGTGGATGAAACCAGAAATATCCGGTTGTGTTTTGTCTTACTATATCCCAGATATTGCTACAGCCTCAGTGTATGTGTTTTCTGGATATTATCGATGGATTTTACTGTTTTGAATGTTTTTATCAGGGAACCTTTAATTTTGTACCGTAGAAATACAATTTGGTTCCACATGGAGACACCAGTAACACATTCCTATGTTCTAGGGAGAAAGCTTGAGGAACTGCAAATCGATATGATATGTCTGTTTGTATAGATGACATTTTATGCACTTGCGATGGAAAAGACTTTTTGCCTTTCTCTAAAACCATTTTTACTGTGATTTTGTTGGTCCATTGCATACGAATTCCAACCCACTTTGTCCGGATATGACTGGATGAAACCAGAAATATCCGGTTGTGTTTTGGCTAACTCAATCCCAGATATTGTGAAAGCTTCTGTATTTGTGTTCTCCGGATATTATGAACGGATTTTATGGTTTTGCATGTTTTTAATCAGGGAACATTTAATTTTGTACTGTAGAAACACTAATTGGTTCCACACGGAGACACCAGCTCTACACATTTGTATTTTCTAGGGAGAAATCTAGAGGAACTGCGGCAAACAAACATGATATTTCTGTTTGTATAGATGAAATTTTATGCACTTTCCTAAGAAAAAGACTTTACTTTTCTCCAAAACCATTTTTACTGTGATTTTCTCGGTCCATTGCATACGAATTCCACCTCACTTTGTCCGGATATGAGTGGATGAAACCAGAAATATCCGTTTTCTTTTTTTTTTTTTTTTGGCTTACTATATCCCAGATATTACTACAGACTCTGTGTTTGTGTTTTCTGGATATTATCGATGGATTATATTGTTTTGAATGTTTTTATCAGGGAACACTTAATTTTGTGCTGGGAAACACTAATTGTTTGCACATGGAGACACCAGTCTACACATTCGTATTTTCTAGGGAGAAAGCTAGAATAACTGCCGTAAACAAACATGATGTTTCTGTTTGTATAGATGACATTTTATGCACTGGCTTAAGGAAAAGACTTTGTTTTACTCCAAAACCATTTTTACTGTGATTTTCTCGGTCCATTGCATACGAATTCCACCTCACTTTGTCCAGATATGACTGGATGAAACCAGAAATATCCGTTTTGTTTTTTTTTTGGCTTACTATATCCCAGATATTACTACAGACTCTGTGTTTGTGTTTTCTGGATATTATCGATGGATTATATTGTTTTGAATGTTTTTATCAGGGAACATTTAATTTTGTGCTGGGAAACACTAATTGGTTCCACATGGAGACACCAGTCTACACATTCGTATTTTCTAGGGAGAAAGCTAGAATAACTGCGGTAAACAAACATGATGTTTCTGTTTGTATAGATGACATTTTATGCACTGGCTTAAGGAAAAGACTTTGTTTTACTCCAAAACCATTTTTACTGCGATTTTGTTGGTCCATTGCATACGAATTCCAACCCACTTTGTCCGGATATGACTGGATGAAACCAGAAATATCCGGTTGTGTTTTGGCTAACTCAATCCCAGATATTGCGACGGACTCTGTGTTTGTGTTTTCTGGACATTATCAACGGACTTTATTGTTTTGAATGTTTTTATCAGGGAACATTTAATTTTGTACCTTAGAAACACTAATAGGTTCAACATGGAGACACCAGTCTACACATTCGTATGTTCTAGGGAGAAAGTTAGAGGAACTGCGGCAAACAAACATGATATTTCTGTTTGTATACATGACATTTTATGCACTTGCATAACGAAAAAAACTTTGCTTTTCTCCAAAACCATTTTTACTGTGATTTTCTCGGTCCATTGCATACGAATTCCACCTCGCTTTGTCCGGATATGACTGGATGAAACCAGAAATATCCGGCTGTGTTTTGGCTTACTACAACCCAGATATTGTGAAAGCCTCTGTGTTTATGTTTTCCGGATACTATCAACGGAATTTATGTTTTTGCATGTTATTTATCAGGGAACATTTAATTTTGTGCTGGGAAACACTAATTGGTTCCACATGGAGACACCAGCTCTACACATTCGTATTTTCTAGGGAGAAAGCTAGAGGAACTGCGGCAAACAAACATGATATTTCTGTTTGTATAGATGACATTTTATGCACTTTCCTAAAGAAAAGACTTTGCTTTTCTCCAAAACCATATTTCCTGTGATATTCTCGATCCATTACATATGAATTCCACCCCACTTTGTCCGGATATGAGTGGATGAAACCAGAAATATCCGGTTGTGTTTTGTTTTACTATATCCCAGATATTGCTACAGCCTCAGTGTCTGTGTTTTCTGGATATTATCGATGGATTTTATTGTTTTGAATGTTTTTATCAGGGAACCTTTAATTTTGTACCGTAGAAATACAACATGGTTCCACATGGAGACACCAGGAACACATTCCTATGTTCTAGGGAGAAAGCTTGAGGAACTGCAAATCGATATGATATGTCTGTTTGTATAGATGACATTTTATGCACTTGCGATGGAAAAGACTTTTTGCCTTTCTCTAAAACCATTTTTACTGTGATTTTGTTGGTCCATTGCATACGAATTCCAACCCACTTTGTCCGGATATGACTGGATGAAACCAGAAATATCCGGTTGTGTTTTGGCTAACTCAATCCCAGATATTGTGAAAGCTTCTGTATTTGTGTTCTCCGGATATTATGAACGCATTTTATGGTTTTGCATGTTTTTTATCAGGGAACATTTAATTTTGTATCGTAGAAACACTAATTGGTTCCACACGGAGACACCAGCTCTACACATTTGTATTTTCTAGGGAGAAAGCTAGAGGAACTGCGGCAAACAAACATGATATTTCTGTTTGTATAGATGACATTTTATGCACTTTCCTAACAAAAAGACTTTACTTTTCTCCAAAACCATTTTTACTGTGATTTTCTCGGTCCATTGCATACGAATTCCACCTCACTTTGTCCAGATATGACTGGATGAAACCAGAAATATCCGTTTTCTTTTTTTTTTTTTTGGGCTTACTATATCCCAGATATTACTACAGACTCTGTGTTTGTGTTTTCTGGATATTATCGATGGATTATATTGTTTTGAATGTTTTTATCAGGGAACATTTAATTTTGTGCTGGGAAACACTAATTGGTTCCACATGGAGATACCAGTCTACACATTCGTATTTTCTAGGGAGAAAGCTAGAATAACTGCGGTAAACAAACATGATGTTTCTGTTTGTATAGATGACATTTTATGCACTGGCTTAAGGAAAAGACTTTGTTTTACTCCAAAACCATTTTTACTGCGATTTTCCCGGTTCATTGCATACGAATTCCACCAAACTTAGTCCGGATATGACTGGATGAAACCAGAAATATCCGGCTGTGTTTTGGCTAACTCAATCCCAGATATTGCGACGGACTCTGTGTTTGTGTTTTCTGGACATTATCAACGGACTTTATTGTTTTGAATGTTTTTATCAGGGAACATTTAATTTTGTACCTTAGAAACACTAATAGGTTCAACATGGAGACACCAGTCTACACATTCGTATGTTCTAGGGAGAAAGTTAGAGGAACTGCGGCAAACAAACATGATATTTCTGTTTGTATACATGACATTTTATGCACTTGCATAACGAAAAAAACATTGATTTTCTCCAAAACCATTTTTACTGTGATTTTCTCGGTCCATTGCATACGAATTCCACCTCGCTTTGTCCGGATATGAGTGGATGAAACCAGAAATATCCGGTTGTGTTTTGGCTAACTCAATCCCAGATATTGTGAAAGCTTCTGTATTTGTGTTCTCCGGATATTATGAACGGATTTTATGGTTTTGCATGTTTTTTTTCAGGGAACATTCAATTTTGTACCGTAGAAACACTAATTGGTTCCACACGGAGACACCAGCTCTACACATTCGTATTTTCTAGGGAGAAAGCTAGAGGAACTGCGGCAAACAAACATGATATTTCTGTTTGTATAGATGACATTTTATGCACTTTCCTAAAGAAAAGACTTTGCTTTTCTCCAAAACCATTTTTCCTGTGATATTCTCGATCCATTACATATGAATTCCACCCCACTTTGTCCGGATATGAGTGGATGAAACCAGAAATATCCGGTTGTGTTTTGTCTTACTATATCCCCGATATTGCTACAGCCTCAGTGTCTGTGTTTTCTGGATATTATCGATGGCTTTTATTGTTTTGAATGTTTTTATCAGGGAACATTTAATTTTGTACCGTAGAAACACTAATTGGTTCCACATGGAGACACCAGTAACACATTCCTATGTTCTAGGGAGAAAGCTTGAGGAACTGCAAATCGATATGATATGTCTGTTTGTATAGATGACATTTTATGCACTTGCGATGGAAAAGACTTTTTGCCTTTCTCTAAAACCATTTTTACTGTGATTTTGTTGGTCCATTGCATACGAATTCCAACCCACTTTGTCCGGATATGACTGGATGAAACCAGAAATATCCGGTTGTGTTTTGGCTAACTCAATCCCAGATATTGTGAAAGCTTCTGTATTTGTGTTCTCCGGATATTATGAACGGATTTTATGGTTTTGCATGTTTTTTTTCAGGGAACATTCAATTTTGTACCGTAGAAACACTAATTGGTTCCACACGGAGACACCAGCTCTACACATTTGTATTTTCTAGGGAGAAAGCTAGAGGAACTGCGGCAAACAAACATGATATTTCTGTTTGTATAGATGACATTTTATGCACTTTCCTAAGAAAAAGACTTTACTTTTCTCCAAAACCATTTTTACTGTGATTTTCTCGGTCCATTGCATACGAATTCCACCTCACTTTGTCCAGATATGACTGGATGAAACCAGAAATATCCGTTTTCTTTTTTTTTTTTTGGGCTTACTATATCCCAGATATTACTACAGACTCTGTGTTTGTGTTTTCTGGATATTATCGATGGATTATATTGTTTTGAATGTTTTTATCAGGGAACATTTAATTTTGTGCTGGGAAACACTAATTGGTTCCACATGGAGACACCAGTCTACACATTCGTATTTTCTAGGGAGAAAGCTAGAATAACTGCGGTAAACAAACATGATGTTTCTGTTTGTATAGATGACATTTTATGCACTGGCTTAAGGAAAAGACTTTGTTTTACTCCAAAACCATTTTTACTGCGATTTTCCCGGTTCATTGCATACGAATTCCACCAACCTTAGTCCGGATATGACTGGATGAAACCAGAAATATCCGGTTGTGTTTTGGCTAACTCAATCCCAGATATTGCGACGGACTCTGTGTTTGTGTTTTCTGGACATTATCAACGGACTTTATTGTTTTGAATGTTTTTATCAGGGAACATTTAATTTTGTACCTTAGAAACACTAATAGGTTCAACATGGAGACACCAGTCTACACATTCGTATGTTCTAGGGAGAAAGTTAGAGGAACTGCGGCAAACAAACATGATATTTCTGTTTGTATACATGACATTTTATGCACTTGCATAATGAAAAAAACTTTGCTTTTCTCCAAAACCATTTTTACTGTGATTTTCTCGGTCCATTGCATACGAATTCCACCTCGCTTTGTCCGGATATGACTGGATGAAACCAGAAATATCCGGTTGTGTTTTGGCTTACTACAACCCAGATATTGTGAAAGCCTCTGTGTTTATGTTTTCCGGATACTATCAACGGAATTTATGTTTTTGCATGTTATTTATCAGGGAACATTTAATTTTGTGCTGGGAAACACTAATTGGTTCCACATGGAGACACCAGCTCTACACATTCGTATTTTCTAGGGAGAAAGCTAGAGGAACTGCGGCAAACAAACATGATATTTCTGTTTGTATAGATGACATTTTATGCACTTTCCTAAAGAAAAGACTTTGCTTTTCTCCAAAACCATATTTCCTGTGATATTCTCGATCCATTACATATGAATTCCACCCCACTTTGTCCGGATATGAGTGGATGAAACCAGAAATATCCGGTTGTGTTTTGTTTTACTATATCCCAGATATTGCTACAGCCTCAGTGTCTGTGTTTTCTGGATATTATCGATGGATTTTATTGTTTTGAATGTTTTTATCAGGGAACCTTTAATTTTGTACCGTAGAAATACAATTTGGTTCCACATGGAGACACCAGTAACACATTCCTCTGTTCTAGGGAGAAAGCTTGAGGAACTGCAAATCGATATGATATGTCTGTTTGTATAGATGACATTTTATGCACTTGCCATGGAAAAGACTTTTTGCCTTTCTCTAAAACCATTTTTACTGTGATTTTGTTGGTCCATTGCATACGAATTCCAACCCACTTTGTCCGGATATGACTGGATGAAACCAGAAATATCCGGTTGAGTTTCGGCTAACTCAATCCCAGATATTGTGAAAGCTTCTGTATTTGTGTTCTCCGGATATTATGAACGGATTTTATGGTTTTGCATGTTTTTTTTCAGGGAACATTCAATTTTGTACCGTAGAAACACTAATTGGTTCCACACGGAGACACCAGCTCTACACATTTGTATTTTCTAGGGAGAAAGCTAGAGGAACTGCGGCAAACAAACATGATATTTCTGTTTGTATACATGACATTTTATGCACTTTCCTAAGAAAAAGACTTTACTTTTCTCCAAAACCATTTTTACTGTGATTTTCTCGGTCCATTGCATACGAATTCCACCTCACTTTGTCCGGATATGACTGGATGAAACCAGAAATATCCGTTTTCTTTTTTTTTTTTTTTTTTGGCTTACTATATCCCAGATATTACTACAGACTCTGTTTTTGTGTTTTCTGGATATTATCGATGGATTATATTGTTTTGAATGTTTTTATCAGGGAACATTTAATTTTGTGCTGGGAAACACTAATTGGTTCCACATGGAGACACCAGTCTACACATTCGTATTTTCTAGGGAGAAAGCTAGAATAACTGCGGTAAACAAACATGATGTTTCTGTTTGTATGGATGACATTTTATGCACTGGCTTAAGGAAAAGACTTTGTTTTACTCCAAAACCATTTTTACTGCGATTTTCCCGGTTCATTGCATACGAATTCCACCAACCTTAGTCCGGATATGACTGGATGAAACCAGAAATATCCGGTTGTGTTTTGGCTAACTCAATCCCAGATATTGCGACGGACTCTGTGTTTGTGTTTTCTGGACATTATCAACGGACTTTATTGTTTTGAATGTTTTTATCAGGGAACATTTAATTTTGTACCTTAGAAACACTAATAGGTTCAACATGGAGACACCAGTCTACACATTCGTATGTTCTAGGGAGAAAGTTAGAGGAACTGCGGCAAACAAACATGATATTTCTGTTTGTATACATGACATTTTATGCACTTGCATAACGAAAAAAACTTTGCTTTTCTCCAAAACCATTTTTACTGTGATTTTCTCGGTCCATTGCATACGAATTCCACCTCGCTTTGTCCGGATATGACTGGATGAAACCAGAAATATCCGGCTGTGTTTTGGCTTACTACAACCCAGATATTGTGAAAGCCTCTGTGTTTATGTTTTCCGGATACTATCAACGGAATTTATGTTTTTGCATGTTATTTATCAGGGAACATTTAATTTTGTGCTGGGAAACACTAATTGGTTCCACATGGAGACACCAGCTCTACACATTCGTATTTTCTAGGGAGAAAGCTAGAGGAACTGCGGCAAACAAACATGATATTTCTGTTTGTATAGATGACATTTTATGCACTTTCCTAAAGAAAAGACTTTGCTTTTCTCCAAAACCATATTTCCTGTGATATTCTCGATCCATTACATATGAATTCCACCCCACTTTGTCCGGATATGAGTGGATGAAACCAGAAATATCCGGTTGTGTTTTGTTTTACTATATCCCAGATATTGCTACAGCCTCAGTGTCTGTGTTTTGTGGATATTATCGATGGATTTTATTGTTTTGAAAGTTTTTATCAGGGTACCTTTAATTTTGTACCGTAGAAATACAATTTGGTTCCACATGGAGACACCAGTAACACATTCCTCTGTTCTAGGGAGAAAGCTTGAGGAACTGCAAATCGATATGATATGTCTGTTTGTATAGATGACATTTTATGCACTTGCGATGGAAAAGACTTTTTGCCTTTCTCTAAAACCATTTTTACTGTGATTTTGTTGGTCCATTGCATACGAATTCCAACCCACTTTGTCCGGATATGACTGGATGAAACCAGAAATATCCGGTTGTGTTTTGGCTTACTACAACCCAGATATTGTGAAAGCTTCTGTATTTGTGTTCTCCGGATATTATGAATGGATTTTATGGTTTTGCATGTTTTTTAATCAGGGAACATTTAATTTTGTACCGTAGAAACACTAATTGGTTCCACACGGAGACACCAGCTCTACACATTTGTATTTTCTAGGGAGAAAGCTAGAGGAACTGCGGCAAACAAACATGATATTTCTGTTTGTATAGATGACATTTTATGCACTTTCCTAAGAAAAAGACTTTACTTTTCTCCAAAACCATTTTTACTGTGATTTTCTCGGTCCATTGCATACGAATTCCACCTCACTTTGTCCGGATATGACTGGATGAAACCAGAAATATCCGTTTTCTTTTTTTTTTGGCTTACTATATCCCAGATATTACTACAGACTCTGTGTTTGTGTTTTCTGGATATTATCGATGGATTATATTGTTTTGAATGTTTTTATCAGGGAACATTTAATTTTGTGCTGGGAAACACCAATTGGTTCCACATGGAGACACCAGTCTACACATTCGTATTTTCTAGGGAGAAAGCTAGAATAACTGCGGTAAACAAACATGATGTTTCTGTTTGTATAGATGACATTTTATGCACTGGCTTAAGGAAAAGACTTTGTTTTACTCCAAAACCATTTTTACTGCGATTTTCCCGGTTCATTGCATACGAATTCCACCAACCTTAGTCCGGATATGACTGGATGAAACCAGAAATATCCGGTTGTGTTTTGGCTAACTCAATCCCAGATATTGCGACGGACTCTGTGTTTGTGTTTTCTGGACATTATCAACGGACTTTATTGTTTTGAATGTTTTTATCAGGGAACATTTAATTTTGTACCTTAGAAACACTAATAGGTTCAACATGGAGACACCAGTCTACACATTCGTATGTTCTAGGGAGAAAGTTAGAGGAACTGCGGCAAACAAACATGATATTTCTGTTTGTATACATGACATTTTATGCACTTGCATAACGAAAAAAACTTTGCTTTTCTCCAAAACCATTTTTACTGTGATTTTCTCGGTCCATTGCATACGAATTCCACCTCGCTTTGTCCGGATATGACTGGATGAAACCAGAAATATCCGGTTGTGTTTTGGCTAACTCAATCCCAGATATTGTGAAAGCTTCTGTATTTGTGTTCTCCGGATATTATGAACGGATTTTATGGTTTTGCATGTTTTTTTTCAGGGAACATTCAATTTTGTACCGTAGAAACACTAATTGGTTCCACACGGAGACACCAGCTCTACACATTTGTATTTTCTAGGGAGAAAGCTAGAGGAACTGCGGCAAACAAACATGATATTTCTGTTTGTATAGATGACATTTTATGCACTTTCCTAAGAAAAAGACTTTACTTTTCTCCAAAACCATTTTTACTGTGATTTTCTCGGTCCATTGCATACGAATTCCACCTCACTTTGTCCGGATATGACTGGATGAAACCAGAAATATCCGTTTTCTTTTTTTTTTTTTTTTTTTGGCTTACTATATCCCAGATATTACTACAGACTCTGTTTTTGTGTTTTCTGGATATTATCGATGGATTATATTGTTTTGAATGTTTTTATCAGGGAACATTTAATTTTGTGCTGGGAAACACTAATTGGTTCCACATGGAGACACCAGTCTACACATTCGTATTTTCTAGGGAGAAAGCTAGAATAACTGCGGTAAACAAACATGATGTTTCTGTTTGTATGGATGACATTTTATGCACTGGCTTAAGGAAAAGACTTTGTTTTACTCCAAAACCATTTTTACTGCGATTTTCCCGGTTCATTGCATACGAATTCCACCAACCTTAGTCCGGATATGACTGGATGAAACCAGAAATATCCGGTTGTGTTTTGGCTAACTCAATCCCAGATATTGCGACGGACTCTGTGTTTGTGTTTTCTGGACATTATCAACGGACTTTATTGTTTTGAATGTTTTTATCAGGGAACATTTAATTTTGTACCTTAGAAACACTAATAGGTTCAACATGGAGACACCAGTCTACACATTCGTATGTTCTAGGGAGAAAGTTAGAGGAACTGCGGCAAACAAACATGATATTTCTGTTTGTATACATGACATTTTATGCACTTGCATAACGAAAAAAACTTTGCTTTTCTCCAAAACCATTTTTACTGTGATTTTCTCGGTCCATTGCATACGAATTCCACCTCGCTTTGTCCGGATATGACTGGATGAAACCAGAAATATCCGGCTGTGTTTTGGCTTACTACAACCCAGATATTGTGAAAGCCTCTGTGTTTATGTTTTCCGGATACTATCAACGGAATTTATGTTTTTGCATGTTATTTATCAGGGAACATTTAATTTTGTGCTGGGAAACACTAATTGGTTCCACATGGAGACACCAGCTCTACACATTCGTATTTTCTAGGGAGAAAGCTAGAGGAACTGCGGCAAACAAACATGATATTTCTGTTTGTATAGATGACATTTTATGCACTTTCCTAAAGAAAAGACTTTGCTTTTCTCCAAAACCATATTTCCTGTGATATTCTCGATCCATTACATATGAATTCCACCCCACTTTGTCCGGATATGAGTGGATGAAACCAGAAATATCCGGTTGTGTTTTGTTTTACTATATCCCAGATATTGCTACAGCCTCAGTGTCTGTGTTTTGTGGATATTATCGATGGATTTTATTGTTTTGAAAGTTTTTATCAGGGTACCTTTAATTTTGTACCGTAGAAATACAATTTGGTTCCACATGGAGACACCAGTAACACATTCCTCTGTTCTAGGGAGAAAGCTTGAGGAACTGCAAATCGATATGATATGTCTGTTTGTATAGATGACATTTTATGCACTTGCGATGGAAAAGACTTTTTGCCTTTCTCTAAAACCATTTTTACTGTGATTTTGTTGGTCCATTGCATACGAATTCCAACCCACTTTGTCCGGATATGACTGGATGAAACCAGAAATATCCGGTTGTGTTTTGGCTTACTACAACCCAGATATTGTGAAAGCTTCTGTATTTGTGTTCTCCGGATATTATGAATGGATTTTATGGTTTTGCATGTTTTTTAATCAGGGAACATTTAATTTTGTACCGTAGAAACACTAATTGGTTCCACACGGAGACACCAGCTCTACACATTTGTATTTTCTAGGGAGAAAGCTAGAGGAACTGCGGCAAACAAACATGATATTTCTGTTTGTATAGATGACATTTTATGCACTTTCCTAAGAAAAAGACTTTACTTTTCTCCAAAACCATTTTTACTGTGATTTTCTCGGTCCATTGCATACGAATTCCACCTCACTTTGTCCGGATATGACTGGATGAAACCAGAAATATCCGTTTTCTTTTTTTTTTGGCTTACTATATCCCAGATATTACTACAGACTCTGTGTTTGTGTTTTCTGGATATTATCGATGGATTATATTGTTTTGAATGTTTTTATCAGGGAACATTTAATTTTGTGCTGGGAAACACCAATTGGTTCCACATGGAGACACCAGTCTACACATTCGTATTTTCTAGGGAGAAAGCTAGAATAACTGCGGTAAACAAACATGATGTTTCTGTTTGTATAGATGACATTTTATGCACTGGCTTAAGGAAAAGACTTTGTTTTACTCCAAAACCATTTTTACTGCGATTTTCCCGGTTCATTGCATACGAATTCCACCAACCTTAGTCCGGATATGACTGGATGAAACCAGAAATATCCGGTTGTGTTTTGGCTAACTCAATCCCAGATATTGCGACGGACTCTGTGTTTGTGTTTTCTGGACATTATCAACGGACTTTATTGTTTTGAATGTTTTTATCAGGGAACATTTAATTTTGTACCTTAGAAACACTAATAGGTTCAACATGGAGACACCAGTCTACACATTCGTATGTTCTAGGGAGAAAGTTAGAGGAACTGCGGCAAACAAACATGATATTTCTGTTTGTATACATGACATTTTATGCACTTGCATAACGAAAAAAACTTTGCTTTTCTCCAAAACCATTTTTACTGTGATTTTCTCGGTCCATTGCATACGAATTCCACCTCGCTTTGTCCGGATATGACTGGATGAAACCAGAAATATCCGGTTGTGTTTTGGCTAACTCAATCCCAGATATTGTGAAAGCTTCTGTATTTGTGTTCTCCGGATATTATGAACGGATTTTATGGTTTTGCATGTTTTTTTTCAGGGAACATTCAATTTTGTACCGTAGAAACACTAATTGGTTCCACACGGAGACACCAGCTCTACACATTTGTATTTTCTAGGGAGAAAGCTAGAGGAACTGCGGCAAACAAACATGATATTTCTGTTTGTATACATGACATTTTATGCACTTTCCTAAGAAAAAGACTTTACTTTTCTCCAAAACCATTTTTACTGTGATTTTCTCGGTCCATTGCATACGAATTCCACCTCACTTTGTCCGGATATGACTGGATGAAACCAGAAATATCCGTTTTCTTTTTTTTTTTTTTTTTTTGGCTTACTATATCCCAGATATTACTACAGACTCTGTTTTTGTGTTTTCTGGATATTATCGATGGATTATATTGTTTTGAATGTTTTTATCAGGGAACATTTAATTTTGTGCTGGGAAACACTAATTGGTTCCACATGGAGACACCAGTCTACACATTCGTATTTTCTAGGGAGAAAGCTAGAATAACTGCGGTAAACAAACATGATGTTTCTGTTTGTATGGATGACATTTTATGCACTGGCTTAAGGAAAAGACTTTGTTTTACTCCAAAACCATTTTTACTGCGATTTTCCCGGTTCATTGCATACGAATTCCACCAACCTTAGTCCGGATATGACTGGATGAAACCAGAAATATCCGGTTGTGTTTTGGCTAACTCAATCCCAGATATTGCGACGGACTCTGTGTTTGTGTTTTCTGGACATTATCAACGGACTTTATTGTTTTGAATGTTTTTATCAGGGAACATTTAATTTTGTACCTTAGAAACACTAATAGGTTCAACATGGAGACACCAGTCTACACATTCGTATGTTCTAGGGAGAAAGTTAGAGGAACTGCGGCAAACAAACATGATATTTCTGTTTGTATACATGACATTTTATGCACTTGCATAACGAAAAAAACTTTGCTTTTCTCCAAAACCATTTTTACTGTGATTTTCTCGGTCCATTGCATACGAATTCCACCTCGCTTTGTCCGGATATGACTGGATGAAACCAGAAATATCCGGCTGTGTTTTGGCTTACTACAACCCAGATATTGTGAAAGCCTCTGTGTTTATGTTTTCCGGATACTATCAACGGAATTTATGTTTTTGCATGTTATTTATCAGGGAACATTTAATTTTGTGCTGGGAAACACTAATTGGTTCCACATGGAGACACCAGCTCTACACATTCGTATTTTCTAGGGAGAAAGCTAGAGGAACTGCGGCAAACAAACATGATATTTCTGTTTGTATAGATGACATTTTATGCACTTTCCTAAAGAAAAGACTTTGCTTTTCTCCAAAACCATATTTCCTGTGATATTCTCGATCCATTACATATGAATTCCACCCCACTTTGTCCGGATATGAGTGGATGAAACCAGAAATATCCGGTTGTGTTTTGTTTTACTATATCCCAGATATTGCTACAGCCTCAGTGTCTGTGTTTTGTGGATATTATCGATGGATTTTATTGTTTTGAAAGTTTTTATCAGGGTACCTTTAATTTTGTACCGTAGAAATACAATTTGGTTCCACATGGAGACACCAGTAACACATTCCTCTGTTCTAGGGAGAAAGCTTGAGGAACTGCAAATCGATATGATATGTCTGTTTGTATAGATGACATTTTATGCACTTGCGATGGAAAAGACTTTTTGCCTTTCTCTAAAACCATTTTTACTGTGATTTTGTTGGTCCATTGCATACGAATTCCAACCCACTTTGTCCGGATATGACTGGATGAAACCAGAAATATCCGGTTGTGTTTTGGCTTACTACAACCCAGATATTGTGAAAGCTTCTGTATTTGTGTTCTCCGGATATTATGAATGGATTTTATGGTTTTGCATGTTTTTTAATCAGGGAACATTTAATTTTGTACCGTAGAAACACTAATTGGTTCCACACGGAGACACCAGCTCTACACATTTGTATTTTCTAGGGAGAAAGCTAGAGGAACTGCGGCAAACAAACATGATATTTCTGTTTGTATAGATGACATTTTATGCACTTTCCTAAGAAAAAGACTTTACTTTTCTCCAAAACCATTTTTACTGTGATTTTCTCGGTCCATTGCATACGAATTCCACCTCACTTTGTCCGGATATGACTGGATGAAACCAGAAATATCCGTTTTCTTTTTTTTTTGGCTTACTATATCCCAGATATTACTACAGACTCTGTGTTTGTGTTTTCTGGATATTATCGATGGATTATATTGTTTTGAATGTTTTTATCAGGGAACATTTAATTTTGTGCTTGGAAACACTAATTGGTTCCACATGGAGACACCAGTCTACACATTCGTATTTTCTAGGGAGAAAGCTAGAATAACTGCGGTAAACAAACATGATGTTTCTGTTTGTATAGATGACATTTTATGCACTGGCTTAAGGAAAAGACTTTGTTTTACTCCAAAACCATTTTTACTGCGATTTTCCCGGTTCATTGCATACGAATTCCACGAAACTTAGTCCGGATATGACTGGATGAAACCAGAAATATCCGGTTGTGTTTTGGCTAACTCAATCCCAGATATTGTGAATGCTTCTGTATTGGTGTTTTCCGGATATTATCAACGGATTTTATGGTATTGCATGTTTTTTTATCAGAGAACATTTAATTTTGTACCTTAGAAACACTAATAGGTTCAACATGGAGACACCAGTCTACACATTCGTATGTTCTAGGGAGAAAGTTAGATGAACTGCGGCAAACAAACATGATATTTCTGTTTGTATACATGACATTTTATGCACTTGCATAACGAAAAAAACTATGCTTTTCTCCAAAACCATTTTTACTGTGATTTTCTCGGTTCATTGCATACGAATTCCACCTCGCTTTGTCCGGATATGACTGGATGAAACCAGAAATATCCGGTTGTGTTTTGGCTTACTACAACCCAGATATTGTGAAAGCCTCTGTGTTTATGTTTTCCGGATACTATCAACGGAATTTATGTTTTTGCATGTTATTTATCAGGGAACATTTAATTTTGTGCTGGGAAACACTAATTGGTTCCACATGGAGACACCAGCTCTACACATTCGTATGTTCTAGGGAGAAAGCTAGAGGAACTGCGGCAAACAAACATGATATTTCTGTTTGTATAGATGACATTTTATGCACTTTCCTAAAGAAAAGACTTTGCTTTTCTCCAAAATTATTTTTCCTGTGATATTCTCGATCCATTACATATGAATTCCACCCCACTTTGTCCGGATATGACTGGATGAAACCAGAAATATCCGGTTGTGTTTTGGCTAACTCAATCCCAGATATTGCGACGGACTCTGTGTTTGTGTTTTCTGGACATTATCAACGGACTTTATTGTTTTGAATGTTTTTATCAGGGAACATTTAATTTTGTACCTTAGAAACACTAATAGGTTCAACATGGAGACACCAGTCTACACATTCGTATGTTCTAGGGAGAAAGTTAGAGGAACTGCGGCAAACAAACATGATATTTCTGTTTGTATACATGACATTTTATGCACTTGCATAACGAAAAAAACTTTGCTTTTCTCCAAAACCAATTTTACTGTGATTTTCTCGGTCCATTGCATACGAATTCCACCTCGCTTTGTCCGGATATGACTGGATGAAACCAGAAATATCCGGTTGTGTTTTGGCTTACTACAACCCAGATATTGTGAAAGCCTCTGTGTTTATGTTTTCCGGATATTATCAACGGAATTTATGTTTTTGCATGTTATTTATCAGGGAACATTTAATTTTGTGCTGGGAAACACTAATTGGTTCCACATGGAGACACCAGCTCTACACATTCGTATTTTCTAGGGAGAAAGCTAGAGGAACTGCGGCAAACAAACATGATATTTCTGTTTGTATAGATGACATTTTATGCACTTTCCTAAAGAAAAGACTTTGCTTTTCTCCAAAACCATTTTTCCTGTGATATTCTCGATCCATTACATATGAATTCCACCCCACTTTGTCCGGATATGACTGGATGAAACCAGAAATATCCGGTTGTGTTTTGGCTTACTACAACCCAGATATTGTGAAAGCCTCTGTGTTTATGTTTTCCGGATATTATCAACGGAATTTATGTTTTTGCATGTTATTTATCAGGGAACATTTAATTTTGTACCGTAGAAACACTAATAGGTTCAAAATGGAGACACCAGTATACACATTCGTATGTCTAGGGAGAAAGCTAGAGGAACTGCGGCAAACAAACATGATATTTCTGTTTGTATACATGACATTTTATGCACTTGCATAACGAAAAAAACTTTGCTTTTCTCCAAAAGCATTTTTACTGTGATTTTCTCGGTCCATTGCATACGAATTCCAGCTCACTTTGTCCGGATATGACTGGATGAAACCAGAAATATCCGTTTTCTTTTTTTTTTGGCTTACTATATCCCAGATATTACTACAGACTCTGTGTTTGTGTTTTCTGGATATTATCGATGGATTATATTGTTTTGAATGTTTTTATCAGGGAACATTTAATTTTGTGCTGGGAAACACTAATTGTTTGCACATGGAGACACCAGTCTACACATTCGTATTTTCTAGGGAGAAAGCTAGAATAACTGCGGTAAACAAACATGATGTTTCTGTTTGTATAGATGACATTTTATGCACTGGCTTAAGGAAAAGACTTTGTTTTACTCCAAAACCATTTTTACTGCGATTTTCCTGGTTCATTGCATACGAATTCCAACCCACTTTGTCCGGATATGACTGGATGAAACCAGAAATATCCGGTTGTGTTTTGGCTAACTCAATCCCAGATATTGTGAAAGCTTCTCTATTTGTGTTCTCCGGATATTATGAACGGATTTTATGGTTTTGCATATTTTTTATCAGGGAACATTTAATTTTGTGCTGGGAAACACTAATTGGTTCCACATGGAGACACCAGTCTACACATTCGTATTTTCTAGGGAGAAAGCTAGAATAACTGCGTTAAACAAACATGATGTTTCTGTTTGTATAGATGAGATTTTATGCACTGGCTTAAGGAAAAGACTTTGTTTTACTCCAAAACCATTTTTACTGCGATTTTCCCGGTTCATTGCATACGAATTCCACCAAACTTAGTCCGGATATGACTGGATGAAACCAGAAATATCCGGCTGTGTTTTGGCTAACTCAATCCCAGATATTGTGAAAGCTTCTGTATTTGTGTTTTCCGGATATTATCAACGGATTTTATGGTTTTGCATGTTTTTTATCAGGGAACATTTAATTTTGTACCTTAGAAACACTACTTGGTTCCACACGGAGACACCAGCTCTACACATTCGTATTTTCTAGGGAGAAAGCTAGAGGAACTGCGGCAAACAAACATGATATTTCTGTTTGTATACATGACATTTTATGCACTTGCATAACGAAAAAAACTTTGCTTTTCTCCAAAACCATTTTTACTGTGATTTTCTCGGTCCATTGCATACGAATTCCACCTCGCTTTGTCCGGATATGAGTGGATGAAACCAGAAATATCCGGTTGTGTTTTGGCTTACTACAACCCAGATATTGTGAAAGCCTCTGTGTTTATGTTTTCCGGATATTATCAACGGAATTTATGTTTTTGCATGTTATTTATCAGGGAACATTTAATTTTGTGCTGGGAAACACTAATTGGTTCCACATGGAGACACCAGCTCTACACATTCGTATTTTCTAGGGAGAAAGCTAGAGGAACTGCGGCAAACAAACATGATATTTCTGTTTGTATAGATGACATTTTATGCACTTTCCTAAAGAAAAGACTTTGCTTTTCTCCAAAACCATTTTTCCTGTGATATTCTCCATCCTTTACATATGAATTCCACCCCACTTTGTCCGGATATGAGTGGATGAAACCAGAAATATCCGGTTGTGTTTTGTTTTACTATATCCCAGATATTGCTACAGCCTCAGTGTCTGTGTTTTCTGGATATTATCGATGGATTTTATTGTTTTGAATGTTTTTATCAGGAAACCTTTAATTTTGTACCGTAGAAATACAATTTGGTTCCACATGGAGACACCAGTAACACATTCCTATGTTCTAGGGAGAAAGCTTGAGGAACTGCAAATCGATATGATATGTCTGTTTGTATAGATGACATTTTATGCACTTGCGATGGAAAAGACTTTTTGCCTTTCTCTAAAACCATTTTTACTGTGATTTTGTTGCTCCATTGCATACGAATTCCAACCCACTTTGTCCGGATATGACTGGATGAAACCAGAAATATCCGGTTGTGTTTTGGCTTACTATAACCCAGATATTGTGAAAGCTTCTGTATTTGTGTTCTCCGGATATTATGAACGGATTTTATGGTTTTGCATGTTATTTATCAGGGAACATTTAATTTTGTACCGTAGAAACACTAATAGGTTCAACATGGAGACACCAGTATACACATTCGTATGTCTAGGGAGAAAGCTAGAGGAACTGCGGCAAACAAACATGATATTTCTGTTTGTATACATGACATTTTATGCACTTGCATAACGAAAAAAACTTTGCTTTTCTCCAAAAGCATTTTTACTGTGATTTTCTCGGTCCATTGCATACGAATTCCACCTCACTTTGTCCGGATATGACTGGATGAAACCAGAAATATCCGTTTTCTTTTTTTTTTGGCTTACTATATCCCAGATATTACTACAGACTCTGTGTTTGTGTTTTCTGGATATTATCGATGGATTATATTGTTTTGAATGTTTTTATCAGGGAACATTTAATTTTGTGCTGGGAAACACTAATTGGTTCCACATGGAGACACCAGTCTACACATTCGTATTTTCTAGGGAGAAAGCTAGAATAACTGCGGTAAACAAACATGATGTTTCTGTTTGTATAGATGACATTTTATGCACTGGCTTAAGGAAAAGACTTTGTTTTACTCCAAAACCATTTTTACTGCGATTTTCCCGGTTCATTGCATACGAATTCCACCAAACTTAGTCCGGATATGACTGGATGAAACCAGAAATATCCGGCTGTGTTTTGGCTAACTCAATCCCAGATATTGTGAAAGCTTCTGTATTTGTGTTTTCCGGATATTATCAACGGATTTTATGGTTTTGCATGTTTTTTATCAGGGAACATTTAATTTTGTACCTTAGAAACACTACTTGGTTCCACACGGAGACACCAGCTCTACACATTCGTATTTTCTAGGGAGAAAGCTAGAGGAACTGCGGCAAACAAACATGATATTTCTGTTTGTATACATGACATTTTATGCACTTGCATAACGAAAAAAACTTTGCTTTTCTCCAAAACCATTTTTACTGTGATTTTCTCGGTCCATTGCATACGAATTCCACCTCGCTTTGTCCGGATATGAGTGGATGAAACCAGAAATATCCGGTTGTGTTTTGGCTTACTACAACCCAGATATTGTGAAAGCCTCTGTGTTTATGTTTTCCGGATATTATCAACGGAATTTATGTTTTTGCATGTTATTTATCAGGGAACATTTAATTTTGTGCTGGGAAACACTAATTGGTTCCACATGGAGACACCAGCTCTACACATTCGTATTTTCTAGGGAGAAAGCTAGAGGAACTGCGGCAAACAAACATGATATTTCTGTTTGTATAGATGACATTTTATGCACTTTCCTAAAGAAAAGACTTTGCTTTTCTCCAAAACCATTTTTCCTGTGATATTCTCCATCCTTTACATATGAATTCCACCCCACTTTGTCCGGATATGAGTGGATGAAACCAGAAATATCCGGTTGTGTTTTGTTTTACTATATCCCAGATATTGCTACAGCCTCAGTGTCTGTGTTTTCTGGATATTATCGATGGATTTTATTGTTTTGAATGTTTTTATCAGGAAACCTTTAATTTTGTACCGTAGAAATACAATTTGGTTCCACATGGAGACACCAGTAACACATTCCTATGTTCTAGGGAGAAAGCTTGAGGAACTGCAAATCGATATGATATGTCTGTTTGTATAGATGACATTTTATGCACTTGCGATGGAAAAGACTTTTTGCCTTTCTCTAAAACCATTTTTACTGTGATTTTGTTGCTCCATTGCATACGAATTCCAACCCACTTTGTCCGGATATGACTGGATGAATCCAGAAATATCCGGTTGTGTTTTGGCTTACTATAACCCAGATATTGTGAAAGCTTCTGTATTTGTGTTCTCCGGATATTATGAACGGATTTTATGGTTTTGCATGTTATTTATCAGGGAACATTTAATTTTGTACCGTAGAAACACTAATAGGTTCAACATGGAGACACCAGTATACACATTCGTATGTCTAGGGAGAAAGCTAGAGGAACTGCGGCAAACAAACATGATATTTCTGTTTGTATACATGACATTTTATGCACTTGCATAACGAAAAAAACTTTGCTTTTCTCCAAAAGCATTTTTACTGTGATTTTCTCGGTCCATTGCATACGAATTCCACCTCACTTTGTCCGGATATGACTGGATGAAACCAGAAATATCCGTTTTCTTTTTTTTTTGGCTTACTATATCCCAGATATTACTACAGACTCTGTGTTTGTGTTTTCTGGATATTATCGATGGATTATATTGTTTTGAATGTTTTTATCAGGGAACATTTAATTTTGTGCTGGGAAACACTAATTGGTTCCACATGGAGACACCAGTCTACACATTCGTATTTTCTAGGGAGAAAGCTAGAATAACTGCGGTAAACAAACATGATGTTTCTGTTTGTATAGATGACATTTTATGCACTGGCTTAAGGAAAAGACTTTGTTTTACTCCAAAACCATTTTTACTGCGATTTTCCTGGTTCATTGCATACGAATTCCAACCCACTTTGTCCGGATATGACTGGATGAAACCAGAAATATCCGGTTGTGTTTTGGCTAACTCAATCCCAGATATTGCAACGGACTCTGTTTGTGTTTTCTGGACATTATCAACGGACTTTATTGTTTTGAATGTTTTTATCAGGGAACATTTAATTTTGTACCTTAGAAACACTAATAGGTTCAACATGGAGACACCAGTCTACACATTCGTATGTTCTAGGGAGAAAGTTAGATGAACTGCGGCAAACAAACATGATATTTCTGTTTGTATACATGACATTTTATGCACTTGCATAACGAAAAAAACTTTGCTTTTCTCCAAAACCATTTTTACTGTGATTTTCTCGGTCCATTGCATACGAATTCCACCTCGCTTTGTCCGGATATGACTGGATGAAACCAGAAATATCCGGTTGTGTTTTGGCTTACTACAACCCAGATATTGTGAAAGCCTCTGTGTTTATGTTTTCCGGATACTATCAACGGAATTTATGTTTTTGCATGTTATTTATCAGGGAACATTTAATTTTGTGCTGGGAAACACTAATTGGTTCCACATGGAGACACCAGCTCTACACATTCGTATTTTCTAGGGAGAAAGCTAGAGGAACTGCGGCAAACAAACATGATATTTCTGTTTGTATAGATGACTTTTTATGCACTTTCCTAAAGAAAAGACTTTGCTTTTCTCCAAAACCATTTTTCCTGTGATATTCTCGATCCATTACATATGAATTCCACCCCACTTTGTCCGGATATGAGTGGATGAAACCAGAAATATCCGGTTGTGTTTTGTTTTACTATATCCCAGATATTGCTACAGCCACAGTGTCTGTGTTTTCTGGATATTATCGATGGATTTTATTGTTTTGAATGTTTTTATCAGGGAACATTTAATTTTGTACCGTAGAAATACAATTTGGTTCCACATGGAGACACCAGGAACACATTCCTATGTTCGAGGGAGAAAGCTTTAGGAACTGCAAATCGATATGATATGTCTGTTTGTATAGATGACATTTTATGCACTTTCCTAAAGAAAAGACTTTGCTTTTCTCCAAAACCATTTTTCCTGTGATATTCTCGATCCATTACATATGAATTCCACCCCACTTTGTCCGGATATGAGTGGATGAAACCAGAAATATCCGGTTGTGTTTTGTTTTACTATATCCCAGATATTGCTACAGCCTCAGTGTCTGTGTTTTCTGGATATTATCGATGGATTTTATTGTTTTGAATGTTTTTATCAGGGAACCTTTAATTTTGTACCGTAGAAATACAATTTGGTTCCACATGGAGACACCAGGAACACATTCCTATGTTCTAGGGAGAAAGCTTGAGGAACTGCAAATCGATATGATATGTCTGTTTGTATAGATGACATTTTATGCACTTGCGATGGAAAAGACTTTTTGGCTTTCTCTAAAACCATTTTTACTGTGATTTTGTTGGTCCATTGCATACGAATTCCAACCCACTTTGTCCGGATATGACTGGATGAAACCAGAAATATCCGGTTGTGTTTTGGCTAACTCAATCCCAGATATTGTGAAAGCTTCTGTATTTGTGTTCTCCGGATATTATGAACGGATTTTATGGTTTTGCATGTTTTTTATCAGGGAACATTTAATTTTGTACCATAGAAACACTAATTGGTTCCACATGGAGACACCAGCTCTACACATTTGTATTTTCTAGGGAGAAAGCTAGAGGAACTGCGGCAAACAAACATGATATTTCTGTTTGTATAGATGACATTTTATGCACTTTCCTAACAAAAAGATTTTACTTTTCTCCAAAACCATTTTTACTGTGATTTTCTCAGTCCATTGCATACGAATTCCACCTCACTTTGTCCGGATATGACTGGATGAAACGAGAAATATCCGTTTTCTTTTTTTTTTGGCTTACTATATCCCAGATATTACTACAGACTCTGTGTTTGTGTTTTCTGGATATTATCGATGGATTATATTGTTTTGAATGTTTTTATCAGGGAACATTTAATTTTGTGCTGGGAAACACTAATTGGTTCCACATGGAGACACCAGTCTACACATTCGTATTTTCTAGGGAGAAAGCTAGAATAACTGCGGTAAACAAACATGATGTTTCTGTTTGTATAGATGACATTTTATGCACTGGCTTAAGGAAAAGACTTTGTTTTACTCCAAAACCATTTTTACTGCGATTTTCCCGGTTCATTGCATACGAATTCCACCAAACTTAGTCCGGATATGACTGGATGAAACCAGAAATATCCGGCTGTGTTTTGGCTAACTCAATCCCAGATATTGTGAAAGCTTCTGTATTTGTGTTTTCCGGATATTATCAACGGATTTTATGGTTTTGCATGTTTTTTATCAGGGAACATTTAATTTTGTACCTTAGAAACACTACTTGGTTCCACACGGAGACACCAGCTCTACACATTCGTATTTTCTAGGGAGAAAGCTAGAGGAACTGCGGCAAACAAACATGATATTTCTGTTTGTATACATGACATTTTATGCACTTGCATAACGAAAAAAACTTTGCTTTTCTCCAAAACCATTTTTACTGTGATTTTCTCGGTCCATTGCATACGAATTCCACCTCGCTTTGTCCGGATATGAGTGGATGAAACCAGAAATATCCGGTTGTGTTTTGGCTTACTACAACCCAGATATTGTGAAAGCCTCTGTGTTTATGTTTTCCGGATATTATCAACGGAATTTATGTTTTTGCATGTTATTTATCAGGGAACATTTAATTTTGTGCTGGGAAACACTAATTGGTTCCACATGGAGACACCAGCTCTACACATTCGTATTTTCTAGGGAGAAAGCTAGAGGAACTGCGGCAAACAAACATGATATTTCTGTTTGTATAGATGACATTTTATGCACTTTCCTAAAGAAAAGACTTTGCTTTTCTCCAAAACCATTTTTCCTGTGATATTCTCCATCCTTTACATATGAATTCCACCCCACTTTGTCCGGATATGAGTGGATGAAACCAGAAATATCCGGTTGTGTTTTGTTTTACTATATCCCAGATATTGCTACAGCCTCAGTGTCTGTGTTTTCTGGATATTATCGATGGATTTTATTGTTTTGAATGTTTTTATCAGGAAACCTTTAATTTTGTACCGTAGAAATACAATTTGGTTCCACATGGAGACACCAGTAACACATTCCTATGTTCTAGGGAGAAAGCTTGAGGAACTGCAAATCGATATGATATGTCTGTTTGTATAGATGACATTTTATGCACTTGCGATGGAAAAGACTTTTTGCCTTTCTCTAAAACCATTTTTACTGTGATTTTGTTGCTCCATTGCATACGAATTCCAACCCACTTTGTCCGGATATGACTGGATGAATCCAGAAATATCCGGTTGTGTTTTGGCTTACTATAACCCAGATATTGTGAAAGCTTCTGTATTTGTGTTCTCCGGATATTATGAACGGATTTTATGGTTTTGCATGTTATTTATCAGGGAACATTTAATTTTGTACCGTAGAAACACTAATAGGTTCAACATGGAGACACCAGTATACACATTCGTATGTCTAGGGAGAAAGCTAGAGGAACTGCGGCAAACAAACATGATATTTCTGTTTGTATACATGACATTTTATGCACTTGCATAACGAAAAAAACTTTGCTTTTCTCCAAAAGCATTTTTACTGTGATTTTCTCGGTCCATTGCATACGAATTCCACCTCACTTTGTCCGGATATGACTGGATGAAACCAGAAATATCCGTTTTCTTTTTTTTTTGGCTTACTATATCCCAGATATTACTACAGACTCTGTGTTTGTGTTTTCTGGATATTATCGATGGATTATATTGTTTTGAATGTTTTTATCAGGGAACATTTAATTTTGTGCTGGGAAACACTAATTGGTTCCACATGGAGACACCAGTCTACACATTCGTATTTTCTAGGGAGAAAGCTAGAATAACTGCGGTAAACAAACATGATGTTTCTGTTTGTATAGATGACATTTTATGCACTGGCTTAAGGAAAAGACTTTGTTTTACTCCAAAACCATTTTTACTGCGATTTTCCTGGTTCATTGCATACGAATTCCAACCCACTTTGTCCGGATATGACTGGATGAAACCAGAAATATCCGGTTGTGTTTTGGCTAACTCAATCCCAGATATTGCAACGGACTCTGTTTGTGTTTTCTGGACATTATCAACGGACTTTATTGTTTTGAATGTTTTTATCAGGGAACATTTAATTTTGTACCTTAGAAACACTAATAGGTTCAACATGGAGACACCAGTCTACACATTCGTATGTTCTAGGGAGAAAGTTAGATGAACTGCGGCAAACAAACATGATATTTCTGTTTGTATACATGACATTTTATGCACTTGCATAACGAAAAAAACTTTGCTTTTCTCCAAAACCATTTTTACTGTGATTTTCTCGGTCCATTGCATACGAATTCCACCTCGCTTTGTCCGGATATGACTGGATGAAACCAGAAATATCCGGTTGTGTTTTGGCTTACTACAACCCAGATATTGTGAAAGCCTCTGTGTTTATGTTTTCCGGATACTATCAACGGAATTTATGTTTTTGCATGTTATTTATCAGGGAACATTTAATTTTGTGCTGGGAAACACTAATTGGTTCCACATGGAGACACCAGCTCTACACATTCGTATTTTCTAGGGAGAAAGCTAGAGGAACTGCGGCAAACAAACATGATATTTCTGTTTGTATAGATGACTTTTTATGCACTTTCCTAAAGAAAAGACTTTGCTTTTCTCCAAAACCATTTTTCCTGTGATATTCTCGATCCATTACATATGAATTCCACCCCACTTTGTCCGGATATGAGTGGATGAAACCAGAAATATCCGGTTGTGTTTTGTTTTACTATATCCCAGATATTGCTACAGCCACAGTGTCTGTGTTTTCTGGATATTATCGATGGATTTTATTGTTTTGAATGTTTTTATCAGGGAACATTTAATTTTGTACCGTAGAAATACAATTTGGTTCCACATGGAGACACCAGGAACACATTCCTATGTTCGAGGGAGAAAGCTTTAGGAACTGCAAATCGATATGATATGTCTGTTTGTATAGATGACATTTTATGCACTTTCCTAAAGAAAAGACTTTGCTTTTCTCCAAAACCATTTTTCCTGTGATATTCTCGATCCATTACATATGAATTCCACCCCACTTTGTCCGGATATGAGTGGATGAAACCAGAAATATCCGGTTGTGTTTTGTTTTACTATATCCCAGATATTGCTACAGCCTCAGTGTCTGTGTTTTCTGGATATTATCGATGGATTTTATTGTTTTGAATGTTTTTATCAGGGAACCTTTAATTTTGTACCGTAGAAATACAATTTGGTTCCACATGGAGACACCAGGAACACATTCCTATGTTCTAGGGAGAAAGCTTGAGGAACTGCAAATCGATATGATATGTCTGTTTGTATAGATGACATTTTATGCACTTGCGATGGAAAAGACTTTTTGGCTTTCTCTAAAACCATTTTTACTGTGATTTTGTTGGTCCATTGCATACGAATTCCAACCCACTTTGTCCGGATATGACTGGATGAAACCAGAAATATCCGGTTGTGTTTTGGCTAACTCAATCCCAGATATTGTGAAAGCTTCTGTATTTGTGTTCTCCGGATATTATGAACGGATTTTATGGTTTTGCATGTTTTTTATCAGGGAACATTTAATTTTGTACCATAGAAACACTAATTGGTTCCACATGGAGACACCAGCTCTACACATTTGTATTTTCTAGGGAGAAAGCTAGAGGAACTGCGGCAAACAAACATGATATTTCTGTTTGTATAGATGACATTTTATGCACTTTCCTAACAAAAAGATTTTACTTTTCTCCAAAACCATTTTTACTGTGATTTTCTCAGTCCATTGCATACGAATTCCACCTCACTTTGTCCGGATATGACTGGATGAAACGAGAAATATCCGTTTTCTTTTTTTTTTGGCTTACTATATCCCAGATATTACTACAGACTCTGTGTTTGTGTTTTCTGGATATTATCGATGGATTATATTGTTTTGAATGTTTTTATCAGGGAACATTTAATTTTGTGCTGGGAAACACTAATTGGTTCCACATGGAGACACCAGTCTACACATTCGTATTTTCTAGGGAGAAAGCTAGAATAACTGCGGTAAACAAACATGATGTTTCTGTTTGTATAGATGACATTTTATGCACTGGCTTAAGGAAAAGACTTTGTTTTACTCCAAAACCATTTTTACTGCGATTTTCCCGGTTCATTGCATACGAATTCCACCAAACTTAGTCCGGATATGACTAGATGAAACCAGAAATATCCGGTTGTGTTTTGGCTAAATCAATCCCAGATATTGGGATGGACTCTGTGTTTGTGTTTTCCGGATATTATCAACGGTTTTTATGGTTTTGCATGTTTTTTATCAGGGAACAAATTAATTTTGTACCTTAAAAACACTAATTGGTTCCACACGGAGACACCAGCTCTACACATTTGTATTTTCTAGGGAGAAAGCTAGAGGAACTGCGGCAAACAAACATGATATTTCTGTTTGTATACATGACATTTTATGCACTTGCATAACGAAAAAAACTTTGCTTTTCTCCAAAACCATTTTTACTGCGATTTTCCCGGTTCGTTGCATACGAATTCCACCTCGCTTTGTCCGGATATGAGTGGATGAAACCAGAAATATCCGGTTGTGTTTTGGCTTACTACAACCCAGATATTGTGAAAGCCTCTGTGTTTATGTTTTCCGGATATTATCAACGGAATTCATCTTTTTGCATGTTATTTATCAGGGAACCTTTAATTTTGTACCGTAGAAACACTAATTGGTTCCACACGGAGACACCAGCTCTACACATTTGTATTTTCTAGGGAGAAAGCTAGAGGAACTGCGGCAAACAAACATGATATTTCTGTTTGTATAGATGACATTTTATGCACTTTCCTAAAGAAAAGACTTTGCTTTTCTCCAAAACCATTTTTCCTGTGATATTCTCGATCCATTACATATGAATTCCACGCCACTTTGTCCGGATATGAGTGGATGAAACCAGAAATATCCGGTTGTGTTTTGTCTTACTATATCCCAGATATTGCTACAGCCTCAGTGTCTGTGTTTTCTGGATATTATCGATGGATTTTATTGTTTTGAATGTTTTTATCAGGGAACCTTTAATTTTGTACCGTAGAAATACAATTTGGTTCCACATGGAGACACCAGTAACACATTCCTATGTTCTAGGGAGAAAGCTTGAGGAACTGCAAATCGATATGATATGTCTGTTTGTATAGATGACATTTTATGCACTTGCGATGGAAAAGACTTTTTGCCTTTCTCTAAAACCATTTTTACTGTGATTTTGTTGGTCCATTGCATACGAATTCCAACCCACTTTGTCCGGATATGACTGGATGAAACCAGAAATATCCGGTTGTGTTTTGGCTAACTCAATCCCAGATATTGTGAAAGCTTCTGTATTTGTGTTCTCAGGATATTATGAACGGATTTTATGGTTTGCATGTTTTTTATCAGGGAACATTTAATTTTGTACCGTAGAAACACTAATTGGTTCCACACGGAGACACCAGCTCTACACATTTGTATTTTCTAGGGAGAAAGCTAGAGGAACAGCGGCAAACAAACATGATATTTCTGTTTGTATACATGACATTTTATGCACTTTCCTAAGAAAAAGACTTTACTTTTCTCCAAAACCATTTTTACTGTGATTTTCTCGGTCCATTGCATACGAATTCCACCTCGCTTTGTCCGGATATGACTGGATGAAACCAGAAATATCCGTTTTCTTTTTTTTTGGCTTACTATATCCCAGATATTACTACAGACTCTGTGTTTGTGTTTTCTGGATATTATCGATGGATTATATTGTTTTGAATGTTTTTATCAGGGAACACTCAATTTTGTGCTGGGAAACACTAATTGTTTCCACATGGAGACACCAGTCTACACATTCTTTTTTCTAGGGAGAAAGCTAGATTAACTGCGGTAAACAAACATGATGTTTCTGTTTGTATAGATGACATTTTATGCACTGGCTTAAGGAAAAGACTTTGTTTTACTCCAAAACCATTTTTACTGCGATTTTCCCGGTTCATTGCATACGAATTCCACCAAACTTAGTCCGGATATGACTGGATGAAACCAGAAATATCCGGTTGTGTTTTGGCTAAATCAATCCCAGATATTGGGATGGACTCTGTGTTTGTGTTTTCTGGACATTATCAACGGACTTTATTGTTTTGAATGTTTTTATCAGGGAACATTTAATTTTGTACCATAGAAACACTAATAGGTTCAACATGGAGACACCAGTCTACACATTCGTATGTTCTAGGGAGAAAGTTAGAGGAACTGCGGCAAACAAAGATGATATTTCTGTTTGTATACATGACATTTTATGCACTTGCATAACGAAAAAAACTTTGCTTTTCTCCAAAACCATTTTTACTGTGATTTTCTCGGTCCATTGCATACGAATTCCACCTCGCTTTGTCCGGCTATGACTGGATGAAACCAGAAATATCCGGTTGTGTTTTGGCTTACTACAACCCAGATATTGTGAAAGCCTCTGTGTTAATGTTTTCCGGATATTATCAACGGAATTTATGTTTTTGCATGTTATTTATCAGGGAACATTTAATTTTGTTCTGGGAAACACTAATTGGTTCCACATGGAGACACCAGCTCTACACATTCATATTTTCTAGGGAGAAAGCTAGAGGAACTGTGGCAAACAAACATGATATTTCTGTTTGTATAGATGACATTTTATGCACTTTCCTAAAGAAAAGACTTTGCTTTTCTCCAAAACCACTTTTCCTGTGATATTCTCGATCCATTACATATGAATTCCACCCCACTTTGTCCGGATATGAGTGGATGAAACCAGAAATATCCGGTTGTGTTTTGTCTTACTATATCCCAGATATTGCTACAGCCTCAGTGTCTGTGTTTTCTGGATATTATCGATGGATTTTATGGTTTTGAATGTTTTTATCAGGGAACATTTAATTTTGTACCGTAGAAACACTAATTGGTTCCACATGGAGACACCAGTAACACATTCCTATGTTCTAGGGAGAAAGCTTGAGGAACTGCAAATCGATATGATATGTCTGTTTGTATAGATGACATTTTATGCACTTGCGATGGAAAAGACTTTTTGCCTTTCTCTAAAACCATTTTTACTGTGATTTTGTTGGTCCATTGCATACGAATTCCAACCCACTTGTTTCGGATATGACTGGATGAAACCAGAAATATCCGGTTGTGTTTTGGCTAACTCAATCCCAGATATTGTGAAAGCTTCTGTATTTGTGTTCTCCAGATATTATGAATGGATTTTATGGTTTTGCATGTTTTTTATCAGGGAACATTTAATTTTGTACCGTAGAAACACTAATTGGTTCCACACGGAGACACCAGCTCTACACATTTGTATTTTCTAGGGAGAAAGCTAGAGGAACTGCGGCAAACAAACATGATATTTCTGTTTGTATAGATGACATTTTATGCACTTTCCTAAGAAAAAGACTTTACTTTTCTCCAAAACCATTTTTACTGTGATTTTCTCGGTCCATTGCATACGAATTCCACCTCACTTTGTCCGGATATGACTGGATGAAACCAGAAATATCCGAATTCTTTTTTTTTGGCTTACTATATCCCAGATATTATTACAGATTCTGTGTTTGTGTTTTCTGGATATTATCGATGGATTATATTGTTTTGAATGTTTTTATCAGGGAACATTAAATTTTGTGCTGGGAAACACTAATTGGTTCCACATGGAGACACCAGTCTACACATTCGTATTTTCTAGGGAGAAAGCTAGAATAACTGCGGTAAACAAACATGATGTTTCTGTTTGTATAGATGACATTTTATGCACTGGCTTAAGGAAAAGACTTTGTTTTACTCCAAAACCATTTTTACTGCGATTTTCCCGGTTCATTGCATACGAATTCCACCAAACTTAGTCCGGATATGACTGGATGAAACCAGAAATATCCGGTTGTGTTTTGGCTAACTCAATCCCAGATATTGTGAAAGCTTCTGTATTGGTGTTTTCCGGATATTATCAACGGATTTTATGGTTTTGCATGATTTTTATCAGGGAACCTTTAATTTTGTACCTTAAAACACTAATAGGTTCAACATGGAGACTCCAGTCTACACATTCGTATGTTCTAGGGAGAAAGTTAGAGGAACTGCGGCAAACAAACATGATATTTCTGTTTGTATACATGACATTTTATGCACTTGCATAACGAAAAAAACTTTGCTTTTCTCCAAAACCATTTTTACTGTGATTTTCTCGGTCCATTGCATACGAATTCCACCTCGCTTTGCCGGATATGACTGGATGAAACCAGAAATATCTGGTTGTGTTTTGGCTTACTACAACCCAGATATTGTGAAAGCCTCTGTGTTTATGTTTTCCGGATATTATCAACGGAATTTATGTTTTTGCATGTTATTTATCAGGGAACATTTAATTTTGTGCTGGGAAACACTAATTGGTTCCACATGGAGACACCAGCTCTACACATTCGTATTTTCTAGGGAGAAAGCTAGAGGAACTGCGGCAAACAAACATGATATTTCTGTTTGTATAGATGACATTTTATGCACTTTCCTAAAGAAAAGACTTTGCTTTTCTCCAAAACCATTTTTCCTGTGATATTCTCGATCCATTACATATGAATTCCACCCCATTTTGTCCGGCTATGAGTGGATGAAACCAGAAATATCCGGTTGTGTTTTGTCTTACTATATCCCAGATATTGCTACAGCCTCAGTGTCTGTGTTTTCTGGATATTATCGATGGATTTTATTGTTTTGAATGTTTTTATCAGGGAACCTTTAATTTTGTACCGTAGAAATACAATTTGGTTCCACATGGAGACACCAGTAACACATTCCTATGTTCTAGGGAGAAAGCTTGAGGAACTGCAAATCGATATGATATGTCTGTGTGTATAGATGACATTTTATGCACTTGCGATGGAAAAGACTTTTTGCCTTTCTCTAAAACCATTTTTACTGTGATTTTGTTGGTCCATTGCATACGAATTCCAACCCACTTTGTCCGGATATGACTGGATGAAACCAGAAATATCCGGTTGTGTTTTGGCTTACTACAACCCAGATATTGTGAAAGCCTCTGTGTTTATGTTTCCGGATATTATCAACGGAATTTATGTTTTTGCATGTTATTTATCAGGGAACATTTAATTTTGTGCTGGGAAACACTAATTGGTTCCACACGGAGACACCAGCTCTACACATTTGTATTTTCTAGGGAGAAAGCTAGAGGAACTGCGGCAAACAAACATGATATTTCTGTTTGTATAGATGACATTTTATGCACTTTCCTAACAAAAAGACTTTACTTTTCTCCAAAACCATTTTTACTGTGATTTTCTCGGTCCATTGCATACGAATTCCACCTCACTTTGTCCGGATATGACTGGATGAAACCAGAAATATCCGTTTTCTTTTTTTTTGGCTTACTATATCCCAGATATTACTACAGACTCTGTGTTTGTGTTTTCTGGATATTATCGATGGATTATATTGTTTTGAATGTTTTTATCAGGGAACATTTAATTTTGTGCTGGGAAACACTAATTGTTTGCACATGGAGACACCAGTCTACACATTCGTATTTTCTAGGGAGAAAGCTAGAATAACTGCGGTAAACAAACATGATGTTTCTGTTTGTAAAGATGACATTTTATGCACTGGCTTAAGGAAAAGGCTTTGTTTTACTCCAAAACCATTTTTACTGCGATTTTCCCGGTTCATTGCATACGAATTCCACCAAACTTAGTCCGGATATGACTGGATGAAACCAGAAATATCCGGTTTTGTTTTGGCTAAATCAATCCCAGATATTGCGACGGACTCTGTGTTTGTGTTTTCTGGACATTATCAACGGACTTTACTGTTTTGAATGTTTTTATCGGGGAACATTTAATTTTGTACCTTAGAAACACTAATAGGTTCAACATGGAGACACCAGTCTACAGATTCGTATGTTCTAGGGAGAAAGTTAGAGGAACTGCGGCAAACAAACATGATATTTCTGTTTGTATACATGACATTTTATGCACTTGCATAACGAAAAAAACTTTGCTTTTCTCCAAAACCATTTTTACTGTGATTTTCTCGGTCCATTGCATACGAATTCCACCTCGCTTTGTCCGGATATGACTGGATGAAACCAGAAATATCCGGTTGTGTTTTGGCTTACTACAACCCAGATATTGCTACAGCCTCAGTGTCTGTGTTTTCTGGATATTATCGATGGCTTTTATTGTTTTGAATGTTTTTATCAGGGAACATTAAATTTTGTGCTGGGAAACACTAATTGGTTCCACATGGAGACACCAGTCTACACATTCGTATTTTCTAGGGAGAAAGCTAGAATAACTGCGGTAAACAAACATGATGTTTCTGTTTGTATAGATGAAATTTTATGCACTGGCTTAAGGAAAAGACTTTGTTTTACTCCAAAACCATTTTTACTGCGATTTTCCCGGTTCATTGCATACGAATTCCACCAAACTTAGTCCGGATATGACTGGATGAAACCAGAAATATCCGGTTGTGTTTTGGCTAACTCAATCCCAGATATTGTGAAAGCTTCTGTATTGGTGTTTTCCGGATATTATCAACGGATTTTATGGTTTTGCATGATTTTTATCAGGGAACCTTTAATTTTGTACCTTAAAACACTAATAGGTTCAACATGGAGACTCCAGTCTACACATTCGTATGTTCTAGGGAGAAAGTTAGAGGAACTGCGGCAAACAAACATGATATTTCTGTTTGTATACATGACATTTTATGCACTTGCATAACGAAAAAAACTTTGCTTTTCTCCAAAACCATTTTTACTGTGATTTTCTCGGTCCATTGCATACGAATTCCACCTCGCTTTGCCGGATATGACTGGATGAAACCAGAAATATCTGGTTGTGTTTTGGCTTACTACAACCCAGATATTGTGAAAGCCTCTGTGTTTATGTTTTCCGGATATTATCAACGGAATTTATGTTTTTGCATGTTATTTATCAGGGAACATTTAATTTTGTGCTGGGAAACACTAATTGGTTCCACATGGAGACACCAGCTCTACACATTCGTATTTTCTAGGGAGAAAGCTAGAGGAACTGCGGCAAACAAACATGATATTTCTGTTTGTATAGATGACATTTTATGCACTTTCCTAAAGAAAAGACTTTGCTTTTCTCCAAAACCATTTTTCCTGTGATATTCTCGATCCATTACATATGAATTCCACCCCACTTTGTCCGGCTATGAGTGGATGAAACCAGAAATATCCGGTTGTGTTTTGTCTTACTATATCCCAGATATTGCTACAGCCTCAGTGTCTGTGTTTTCTGGATATTATCGATGGATTTTATTGTTTTGAATGTTTTTATCAGGGAACCTTTAATTTTGTACCGTAGAAATACAATTTGGTTCCACATGGAGACACCAGTAACACATTCCTATGTTCTAGGGAGAAAGCTTGAGGAACTGCAAATCGATATGATATGTCTGTGTGTATAGATGACATTTTATGCACTTGCGATGGAAAAGACTTTTTGCCTTTCTCTAAAACCATTTTTACTGTGATTTTGTTGGTCCATTGCATACGAATTCCAACCCACTTTGTCCGGATATGACTGGATGAAACCAGAAATATCCGGTTGTGTTTTGGCTTACTACAACCCAGATATTGTGAAAGCCTCTGTGTTTATGTTTCCGGATATTATCAACGGAATTTATGTTTTTGCATGTTATTTATCAGGGAACATTTAATTTTGTGCTGGGAAACACTAATTGGTTCCACACGGAGACACCAGCTCTACACATTTGTATTTTCTAGGGAGAAAGCTAGAGGAACTGCGGCAAACAAACATGATATTTCTGTTTGTATAGATGACATTTTATGCACTTTCCTAACAAAAAGACTTTACTTTTCTCCAAAACCATTTTTACTGTGATTTTCTCGGTCCATTGCATACGAATTCCACCTCACTTTGTCCGGATATGACTGGATGAAACCAGAAATATCCGTTTTCTTTTTTTTTGGCTTACTATATCCCAGATATTACTACAGACTCTGTGTTTGTGTTTTCTGGATATTATCGATGGATTATATTGTTTTGAATGTTTTTATCAGGGAACATTTAATTTTGTGCTGGGAAACACTAATTGTTTGCACATGGAGACACCAGTCTACACATTCGTATTTTCTAGGGAGAAAGCTAGAATAACTGCGGTAAACAAACATGATGTTTCTGTTTGTATAGATGACATTTTATGCACTGGCTTAAGGAAAAGGCTTTGTTTTACTCCAAAACCATTTTTACTGCGATTTTCCCGGTTCATTGCATACGAATTCCACCAAACTTAGTCCGGATATGACTGGATGAAACCAGAAATATCCGGTTGTGTTTTGGCTAAATCAATCCCAGATATTGCGACGGACTCTGTGTTTGTGTTTTCTGGACATTATCAACGGACTTTACTGTTTTGAATGTTTTTATCGGGGAACATTTAATTTTGTACCTTAGAAACACTAATAGGTTCAACATGGAGACACCAGTCTACAGATTCGTATGTTCTAGGGAGAAAGTTAGAGGAACTGCGGCAAACAAACATGATATTTCTGTTTGTATACATGACATTTTATGCACTTGCATAACGAAAAAAACTTTGCTTTTCTCCAAAACCATTTTTACTGTGATTTTCTCGGTCCATTGCATACGAATTCCACCTCGCTTTGTCCGGATATGACTGGATGAAACCAGAAATATCCGGTTGTGTTTTGGCTTACTACAACCCAGATATTGTGAAAGCCTCTGTGTTTATGTCTTCCGGATATTATCAACGGAATTTATGTTTTTGCATGTTATTTATCAGGGAACATTTAATTTTGTGCTGGGAAACACTAATTGGTTCCACATGGAGACACCAGCTCTACACATTCGTATTTTCTAGGGAGAAAGCTAGAGGAACTGCGGCAAACAAACATGATATTTCTGTTTGTATAGATGACATTTTATGCACTTTCCTAAAGAAAAGACTTTGCTTTTCTCCAAAACCATTTTTCCTGTGATATTCTCGATCCATTACATATGAATTCCACCCCACTTTGTCCGGATATGAGTGGATGAAACCAGAAATATCCGGTTGTGTTTTGTCTTACTATATCCCAGATATTGCTACAGCCTCAGTGTCTGTGTTTTCTGGATATTATCGATGGATTTTATTGTTTTGAATGTTTTTATCAGGGAACCTTTAATTTTGTACCGTAGAAATACAATTTGGTTCCACATGGAGACACCAGTAACACATTCCTATGTTCTAGGGAGAAAGCTTGAGGAACTGCAAATCGATATGATATGTCTGTTTGTATAGATGACATTTTATGCACTTGCGATGGAAAAGACTTTTTGCCTTTCTGTAAAACCATTTTTACTGTGATTTTGTTGGTCCATTGCATACGAATTCCAACCCACTTTGTCCGGATATGACTGGATGAAACCAGAAATATCCGGTTGTGTTTTGGCTTACTACAACCCAGATATTGTGAAAGCCTCTGTGTTTATGTTTCCGGATATTATCAACGGAATTTATGTTTTTGCATGTTATTTATCAGGGAACATTTAATTTTGTGCTGGGAAACACTAATTGGTTCCACACGGAGACACCAGCTCTACACATTTGTATTTTCTAGGGAGAAAGCTAGAGGAACTGCGGCAAACAAACATGATATTTCTGTTTGTATAGATGACATTTTATGCACTTTCCTAACAAAAAGACTTTACTTTTCTCCAAAACCATTTTTACTGTGATTTTCTCGGTCCATTGCATACGAATTCCACCTCACTTTGTCCGGATATGACTGGATGAAACCAGAAATATCCGTTTTCTTTTTTTTTGGCTTACTATATCCCAGATATTACTACAGACTCTGTGTTTGTGTTTTCTGGATATTATCGATGGATTATATTGTTTTGAATGTTTTTATCAGGGAACATTTAATTTTGTGCTGGGAAACACTAATTGGTTCCACATGGAGACACCAGTCTACACATTCGTATTTTCTAGGGAGAAAGCTAGAATAACTGCGGTAAACAAACATGATGTTTCTGTTTGTATAGATGACATTTTATGCACTGGCTTAAGGAAAAGACTTTGTTTTACTCCAAAACCATTTTTACTGCGATTTTCCCGGTTCATTGCATACGAATTCCACCAAACTTAGTCCGGATATGACTGGATGAAACCAGAAATATCCGGTTGTGTTTTGGCTAACTCAATCCCAGATATTGCGACGGACTCTGTGTTTGTGTTTTCTGGACATTATCAACGGACTTTATTGTTTTGAATGTTTTTATCAGGGAACATTTAATTTTGTACCTTAGAAACACTAATAGGTTCAACATGGAGACACCAGTCTACACATTCGTATGTTCTAGGGAGAAAGTTAGAGGAACTGCGGCAAACAAACATGATATTTCTGTTTGTATACATGACATTTTATGCACTTGCATAACGAAAAAAACTTTGCTTTTCTCCAAAACCATTTTTACTGTGATTTTCTCGGTCCATTGCATACGAATTCCACCTCGCTTTGTCTGGATATGACTGGATGAAACCAGAAATATCCGGTTGTGTTTTGGCTTACTACAACCCAGATATTGTGAAAGCCTCTGTGTTTATGTTTTCCGGATATTATCAACGGAATTTATGTTTTTGCATGTTATTTATCAGGGAACATTTAATTTTGTGCTGGGGAACACTAATTGGTTCCACATGGAGACACCAGCTCTACACATTCGTATTTTCTAGGGAGAAAGCTAGAGGAACTGCGGCAAACAAACATGATATTTCTGTTTGTATAGATGACATTTTATGCACTTTCCTAAAGAAAAGACTTTGCTTTTCTCCAAAACCATTTTTCCTGTGATATTCTCGATCCATTACATATGAATTCCACCCCACTTTGTCCGGATATGAGTGGATGAAACCAGAAATATCCGGTTGTGTTTTGTCTTACTATATCCCAGATATTGCTACAGCCTCAGTGTCTGTGTTTTCTGGATATTATCGATGGATTTTATTGTTTTGAATGTTTTTATCAGGGAACCTTTAATTTTGTACCGTAGAAATACAATTTGGTTCCACATGGAGACACCAGTAACACATTCCTATGTTCTAGGGAGAAAGCTTGAGGAACTGCAAATCGATATGATATGTCTGTGTGTATAGATGACATTTTATGCACTTGCGATGGAAAAGACTTTTTGCCTTTCTGTAAAACCATTTTTACTGTGATTTTGTTGGTCCATTGCATACGAATTCCAACCCACTTTGTCCGGATATGACTGGATGAAACCAGAAATATCCGGTTGTGTTTTGGCTTACTACAACCCAGATATTGTGAAAGCCTCTGTGTTTATGTTTCCGGATATTATCAACGGAATTTATGTTTTTGCATGTTATTTATCAGGGAACATTTAATTTTGTGCTGGGAAACACTAATTGGTTCCACACGGAGACACCAGCTCTACACATTCGTATTTTCTAGGGAGAAAGCTAGAGGAACTGCGGCAAACAAACATGATATTTCTGTTTGTATAGATGACATTTTATGCACTTTCCTAACAAAAAGAATTTACTTTTCTCCAAAACCATTTTTACTGTGATTTTCTCGGTCCATTGCATACGAATTCCAGCTCACTTTGTCCGGATATGACTGGATGAAACCAGAAATATCCGTTTTCTTTTTTTTTGGCTTACTATATCCCAGATATTACTACAGACTCTGTGTTTGTGTTTTCTGGATATTATCGATGGATTATATTGTTTTGAATGTTTTTATCAGGGAACATTTAATTTTGTGCTGGGAAACACTAATTGTTTGCACATGGAGACACCAGTCTACACATTCGTATTTTCTAGGGAGAAAGCTAGAATAACTGCGGTAAACAAACATGATGTTTCTGTTTGTATAGATGACATTTTATGCACTGGCTTAAGGAAAAGACTTTGTTTTACTCCAAAACCATTTTTACTGCGATTTTCCCGGTTCATTGCATACGAATTCCACCAAACTTAGTCCGGATATGACTGGATGAAACCAGAAATATCCGGTTGTGTTTTGGCTAACTCAATCCCAGATATTGCGATGGACTCTGTGTTTGTGTTTTCTGGACATTATCAACGGACTTTATTGTTTTGAATATTTTTATCAGGGAACATTTAATTTTGTACCTTAGAAACACTAATAGGTTCAACATGGAGACACCAGTCTACACATTCGTATGTTCTAGGGAGAAAGTTAGAGGAACTGCGGCAAACAAACATGATATTTCTGTTTGTATACATGACATTTTATGCACTTGCATAACGAAAAAATCTTTGCTTTTCTCCAAAACCATTTTTACTGTGATTTTCTCGGTCCATTGCATACGAATTCCACCTCGCTTTGTCCGGATATGACTGGATGAAACCAGAAATATCCGGTTGTGTTTTGGCTTACTACAACCCAGATATTGTGAAAGCCTCTGTGTTTATGTTTTCCGGATATTATCAACGGAATTTATGTTTTTGCATGTTATTTATCAGGAACATTTAATTTTGTGCTGGGAAACACTAATTGGTTCCACATGGAGACACCAGCTCTACACATTCGTATTTTCTAGGGAGAAAGCTAGAGGAACTGCGGCAAACAAACATGATATTTCTGTTTGTATAGATGACATTTTATGCACTTTCCTAAAGAAAAGACTTTGCTTTTCTCCAAAACCATTTTTCCTGTGATATTCTCCATCCATTACATATGAATTCCACCCCACTTTGTCCGGATATGACTGGATGAAACCAGAAATATCCGGTTGTGTTTTGTCTTACTATATCCCAGATATTGCTACAGCCTCAGTGTCTGTGTTTTCTGGATATTATCGATGGATTTTATTGTTTTGAATGTTTTTATCAGGGAACCTTTAATTTTGTACCGTAGAAATACAATTTGGTTCCACATGGAGACACCAGTAACACATTCCTCTGTTCTAGGGAGAAAGCTTGAGGAACTGCAAATCGATATGATATGTCTGTTTGTATAGATGACATTTTATGCACTTGCGATGGAAAAGACTTTTTGCCTTTCTCTAAAACCATTTTTACTGTGATTTTGTTGGTCCATTGCATACGAATTCCAACCCACTTTGTCCGGATATGACTGGATGAAACCAGAAATATCCGGTTGTGTTTTGGCTTACTACAACCCAGATATTGTGAAAGCCTCTGTGTTTATGTTTCCGGATATTATCAACGGAATTTATGTTTTTGCATGTTATTTATCAGGGAACATTTAATTTTGTGCTGGGAAACACTAATTGGTTCCACACGGAGACACCAGCTCTACACATTTGTATTTTCTAGGGAGAAAGCTAGAGGAACTGCGGCAAACAAACATGATATTTCTGTTTGTATAGATGACATTTTATGCACTTTCCTAACAAAAAGACTTTACTTTTCTCCAAAACCATTTTTACTGTGATTTTCTCGGTCCATTGCATACGAATTCCACCTCACTTTGTCCGGATATGACTGGATGAAACCAGAAATATCCGTTTTCTTTTTTTTGGCTTACTATATCCCAGATATTACTACACTCTGTGTTTGTGTTTTCTGGATATTATCGATGGATTATATTGTTTTGAATGTTTTTATCAGGGAACATTTAATTTTGTGCTGGGAAACACTAATTGTTTGCACATGGAGACACCAGTCTACACATTCGTATTTTCTAGGGAGAAAGCTAGAATAACTGCGGTAAACAAACATGATGTTTCTGTTTGTATAGATGACATTTTATGCACTGGCTTAAGGAAAAGACTTTGTTTTACTCCAAAACCATTTTTACTGCGATTTTCCCGGTTCATTGCATACGAATTCCACCAAACTTAGTCCGGATATGACTGGATGAAACCAGAAATATCCGGTTGTGTTTTGGCTAAATCAATCCCAGATATTGCGACGGACTCTGTGTTGGTGTTTTCTGGACATTATCAACGGACTTTATTGTTTTGAATGTTTTTATCAGGGAACATTTAATTTTGTACCTTAGAAACACTAATAGGTTCAACATGGAGACACCAGTCTACACATTCGTATGTTCTAGGGAGAAAGTTAGAGGAACTGCGGCAAACAAACATGATATTTCTGTTTGTATACATGACATTTTATGCACTTGCATAACGAAAAAAACTTTGCTTTTCTCCAAAACCATTTTTACTGTGATTTTCTCGGTCCATTGCATACGAATTCCACCTCGCTTTGTCCGGCTATGACTGGATGAAACCAGAAATATCCGGTTGTGTTTTGGCTTACTACAACCCAGATATTGTGAAAGCCTCTGTGTTTATGTTTTCCGGATATTATCAACGGAATTTATGTTTTTGCATGTTATTTATCAGGGAACATTTAATTTTGTGCTGGGAAACACTAATTGGTTCCACATGGAGACACCAGTCTACACATTCGTATTTTCTAGGGAGAAAGCTAGAATAACTGCGGTAAACAAACATGATGTTTCTGTTTGTATAGATGACATTTTATGCACTGGCTTAAGGAAAAGACTTTGTTTTACTCCAAAACCATTTTTACTGCGATTTTCCCGGTTCATTGCATACGAATTCCACCAAACTTAGTCCGGATATGACTGGATGAAACCAGAAATATCCGGTTGTGTTTTGGCTAACTCAATCCCAGATATTGCGACGGACTCTGTGTTTGTGTTTTCTGGACATTATCAACGGACTATATTGTTTTGAATGTTTTTATCAGGGAACATTTAATTTTGTACCTTAGAAACACTAATAGGTTCAACATGGAGACACCAGTCTACACATTCGTATGTTCTAGGGAGAAAGTTAGAGGAACTGCCGCAAACAAACATGATATTTCTGTTTGTATACATGACATTTTATGCACTTGCATAACGAAAAAATCTTTGCTTTTCTCCAAAACCATTTTTACTGTGATTTTCTCGGTCCATTGCATACGAATTCCACCTCGCTTTGTCCGGATATGACTGGATGAAACCAGAAATATCCGGTTGTGTTTTGGCTTACTACAACCCAGATATTGTGAAAGCCTCTGTGTTTATGTTTTCCGGATATTATCAACGGAATTTATGTTTTTGCATGTTATTTATCAGGAACATTTAATTTTGTGCTGGGAAACACTAATTGGTTCCACATGGAGACACCAGCTCTACACATTCGTATTTTCTAGGGAGAAAGCTAGAGGAACTGCGGCAAACAAACATGATATTTCTGTTTGTATAGATGACATTTTATGCACTTTCCTAAAGAAAAGACTTTGCTTTTCTCCAAAACCATTTTTCCTGTGATATTCTCCATCCATTACATATGAATTCCACCCCACTTTGTCCGGATATGACTGGATGAAACCAGAAATATCCGGTTGTGTTTTGTCTTACTATATCCCAGATATTGCTACAGCCTCAGTGTCTGTGTTTTCTGGATATTATCGATGGATTTTATTGTTTTGAATGTTTTTATCAGGGAACCTTTAATTTTGTACCGTAGAAATACAATTTGGTTCCACATGGAGACACCAGTAACACATTCCTCTGTTCTAGGGAGAAAGCTTGAGGAACTGCAAATCGATATGATATGTCTGTTTGTATAGATGACATTTTATGCACTTGCGATGGAAAAGACTTTTTGCCTTTCTCTAAAACCATTTTTACTGTGATTTTGTTGGTCCATTGCATACGAATTCCAACCCACTTTGTCCGGATATGACTGGATGAAACCAGAAATATCCGGTTGTGTTTTGGCTTACTACAACCCAGATATTGTGAAAGCCTCTGTGTTTATGTTTCCGGATATTATCAACGGAATTTATGTTTTTGCATGTTATTTATCAGGGAACATTTAATTTTGTGCTGGGAAACACTAATTGGTTCCACACGGAGACACCAGCTCTACACATTTGTATTTTCTAGGGAGAAAGCTAGAGGAACTGCGGCAAACAAACATGATATTTCTGTTTGTATAGATGACATTTTATGCACTTTCCTAACAAAAAGACTTTACTTTTCTCCAAAACCATTTTTACTGTGATTTTCTCGGTCCATTGCATACGAATTCCACCTCACTTTGTCCGGATATGACTGGATGAAACCAGAAATATCCGTTTTCTTTTTTTTGGCTTACTATATCCCAGATATTACTACACTCTGTGTTTGTGTTTTCTGGATATTATCGATGGATTATATTGTTTTGAATGTTTTTATCAGGGAACATTTAATTTTGTGCTGGGAAACACTAATTGTTTGCACATGGAGACACCAGTCTACACATTCGTATTTTCTAGGGAGAAAGCTAGAATAACTGCGGTAAACAAACATGATGTTTCTGTTTGTATAGATGACATTTTATGCACTGGCTTAAGGAAAAGACTTTGTTTTACTCCAAAACCATTTTTACTGCGATTTTCCCGGTTCATTGCATACGAATTCCACCAAACTTAGTCCGGATATGACTGGATGAAACCAGAAATATCCGGTTGTGTTTTGGCTAAATCAATCCCAGATATTGCGACGGACTCTGTGTTGGTGTTTTCTGGACATTATCAACGGACTTTATTGTTTTGAATGTTTTTATCAGGGAACATTTAATTTTGTACCTTAGAAACACTAATAGGTTCAACATGGAGACACCAGTCTACACATTCGTATGTTCTAGGGAGAAAGTTAGAGGAACTGCGGCAAACAAACATGATATTTCTGTTTGTATACATGACATTTTATGCACTTGCATAACGAAAAAAACTTTGCTTTTCTCCAAAACCATTTTTACTGTGATTTTCTCGGTCCATTGCATACGAATTCCACCTCGCTTTGTCCGGCTATGACTGGATGAAACCAGAAATATCCGGTTGTGTTTTGGCTTACTACAACCCAGATATTGTGAAAGCCTCTGTGTTTATGTTTTCCGGATATTATCAACGGAATTTATGTTTTTGCATGTTATTTATCAGGGAACATTTAATTTTGTGCTGGGAAACACTAATTGGTTCCACATGGAGACACCAGTCTACACATTCGTATTTTCTAGGGAGAAAGCTAGAATAACTGCGGTAAACAAACATGATGTTTCTGTTTGTATAGATGACATTTTATGCACTGGCTTAAGGAAAAGACTTTGTTTTACTCCAAAACCATTTTTACTGCGATTTTCCCGGTTCATTGCATACGAATTCCACCAAACTTAGTCCGGATATGACTGGATGAAACCAGAAATATCCGGTTGTGTTTTGGCTAACTCAATCCCAGATATTGCGACGGACTCTGTGTTTGTGTTTTCTGGACATTATCAACGGACTATATTGTTTTGAATGTTTTTATCAGGGAACATTTAATTTTGTACCTTAGAAACACTAATAGGTTCAACATGGAGACACCAGTCTACACATTCGTATGTTCTAGGGAGAAAGTTAGAGGAACTGCCGCAAACAAACATGATATTTCTGTTTGTATACATGACATTTTATGCACTTGCATAACGAAAAAAACTTTGCTTTTCTCCAAAACCATTTTTACTGTGATTTTCTTGGTCCATTGCATACGAATTCCACCTCGCTTTGTCCGGATATGACTGGATGAAACCAGAAATATCCGGTTGTGTTTTGGCTTACTACAACCCAGATATTGTGAAAGCCTCTGTGTTTATGTTTTCCGGATATTATCAACGGAATTTATGTTTTTGCATGTTATTTATCAGGGAACATTTAATTTTGTGCTGGGAAACACTAATTGGTTCCACATGGAGACACCAGCTCTACACATTCGTATTTTCTAGGGAGAAAGCTAGAGGAACTGCGGCAAACAAACATGATATTTCTGTTTGTATAGATGACATTTTATGCACTTTCCTAAAGAAAAGACTTTGCTTTTCTCCAAAACCATTTTTCCTGTGATATTCTCGGTCCATTGCATACGAATTCCACCCCACTTTGTCCGGATATGACTGGATGAAACCAGAAATATCCGGTTGTGTTTTGTCTTACTATATCCCAGATATTGCTACAGCCTCAGTGTCTGTGTTTTCTGGATATTATCGATGGATTTTATTGTTTTGAATGTTTTTATCAGGGAACCTTTAATTTTGTACCGTAGAAATACAATTTGGTTCCACATGGAGACACCAGTAACACATTCCTCTGTTCTAGGGAGAAAGCTTGAGGAACTGCAAATCGATATGATATGTCTGTTTGTATAGATGACATTTTATGCACTTGCGATGGAAAAGACTTTTTGCCTTTCTCTAAAACCATTTTTACTGTGATTTTGTTGGTCCATTGCATACGAATTCCAACCCACTTTGTCCGGATATGACTGGATGAAACCAGAAATATCCGGTTGTGTTTTGGCTTACTACAACCCAGATATTGTGAAAGCCTCTGTGTTTATGTTTCCAGATATTATCAACGGAATTTATGTTTTTGCATGTTATTTATCAGGGAACATTTAATTTTGTGCTGGGAAACACTAATTGGTTCCACACGGAGACACCAGCTCTACACATTTGTATTTTCTAGGGAGAAAGCTAGAGGAACTGCGGCAAACAAACATGATATTTCTGTTTGTATAGATGACATTTTATGCACTTTCCTAACAAAAAGACTTTACTTTTCTCCAAAACCATTTTTACTGTGATTTTCTCGGTCCATTGCATACGAATTCCACCTCACTTTGTCCGGATATGACTGGATGAAACCAGAAATATCCGTTTTCTTTTTTTTTTGGCTTACTATATCCCAGATATTACTACAGACTCTGTGTTTGTGTTTTCTGGATATTATCGATGGATTATATTGTTTTGAATGTTTTTATCAGGGAACATTTAATTTTGTGCTGGGAAACACTAATTGTTTGCACATGGAGACACCAGTCTACACATTCGTATTTTCTAGGGAGAAAGCTAGAATAACTGCGGTAAACAAACATGATGTTTCTGTTTGTATAGATGACATTTTATGCACTGGCTTAAGGAAAAGACTTTGTTTTACTCCAAAACCATTTTTACTGCGATTTTCCTGGTTCATTGCATACGAATTCCACCAAACTTAGTCCGGATATGACTGGATGAAACCAGAAATATCCGGTTGTGTTTTGGCTAAATCAATCCCAGATATTGCGACGGACTCTGTGTTTGTGTTTTCTGGACATTATCAACGGACTTTATTGTTTTGAATGTTTTTATCAGGGAACATTTAATTTTGTACCTTAGAAACACTAATAGGTTCAACATGGAGACACCAGTCTACACATTCGTATGTTCTAGGGAGAAAGTTAGAGGAACTGCGGCAAACAAACATGATATTTCTGTTTGTATACATGACATTTTATGCACTTGCATAACGAAAAAAACTTTGCTTTTCTCCAAAACCATTTTTACTGTGATTTTCTCGGTCCATTGCATACGAATTCCACCTCGCTTTGTCCGGCTATGACTGGATGAAACCAGAAATATCCGGTTGTGTTTTGGCTTACTACAACCCAGATATTGTGAAAGCCTCTGTGTTTATGTTTTCCGGATATTATCAACGGAATTTATGTTTTTGCATGTTATTTATCAGGGAACATTTAATTTTGTGCTGGGAAACACTAATTGGTTCCACATGGAGACACCAGTCTACACATTCGTATTTTCTAGGGAGAAAGCTAGAATAACTGCGGTAAACAAACATGATGTTTCTGTTTGTATAGATGACATTTTATGCACTGGCTTAAGGAAAAGACTTTGTTTTACTCCAAAACCATTTTTACTGCGATTTTCCCGGTTCATTGCATACGAATTCCACCAAACTTAGTCCGGATATGACTGGATGAAACCAGAAATATCCGGTTGTGTTTTGGCTAACTCAATCCCAGATATTGCGACGGACTCTGTGTTTGTGTTTTCTGGACATTATCAACGGACTATATTGTTTTGAATGTTTTTATCAGGGAACATTTAATTTTGTACCTTAGAAACACTAATAGGTTCAACATGGAGACACCAGTCTACACATTCGTATGTTCTAGGGAGAAAGTTAGAGGAACTGCGGCAAACAAACATGATATTTCTGTTTGTATACATGACATTTTATGCACTTGCATAACGAAAAAAACTTTGCTTTTCTCCAAAACCATTTTTACTGTGATTTTCTTGGTCCATTGCATACGAATTCCACCTCGCTTTGTCCGGATATGACTGGATGAAACCAGAAATATCCGGTTGTGTTTTGGCTTACTACAACCCAGATATTGTGAAAGCCTCTGTGTTTATGTTTTCCGGATATTATCAACGGAATTTATGTTTTTGCATGTTATTTATCAGGGAACATTTAATTTTGTGCTGGGAAACACTGGTTCCACATGGAGACACCAGCTCTACACATTCGTATTTTCTAGGGAGAAAGCTAGAGGAACTGCGGCAAACAAACATGATATTTCTGTTTGTATAGATGACATTTTATGCACTTTCCTAAAGAAAAGACTTTGCTTTTCTCCAAAACCATTTTTCCTGTGATATTCTCGATCCATTACATATGAATTCCACCCCACTTTGTCCGGATATGAGTGGATGAAACCAGAAATATCCGGTTGTGTTTTGTCTTACTATATCCCAGATATTGCTACAGCCTCAGTGTCTGTGTTTTCTGGATATTATCGATGGATTTTATTGTTTTGAATGTTTTTATCAGGGAACCTTTAATTTTGTACCGTAGAAATACAATTTGGTTCCACATGGAGACACCAGTAACACATTCCTATGTTCTAGGGAGAAAGCTTCAGGAACTGCAAATCGATATGATATGCCTGTTTGTATAGATGACATTTTATGCACTTGCGATGGAAAAGACTTTTTGCCTTTCTGTAAAACCATTTTTACTGTGATTTTGTTGGTCCATTGCATACGAATTCCAACCCACTTTGTCCGGATATGACTGGATGAAACCAGAAATATCCGGTTGTGTTTTGGCTTACTACAACCCAGATATTGTGAAAGCCTCTGTGTTTATGTTTCCGGATATTATCAACGGAATTTATGTTTTTGCATGTTATTTATCAGGGAACATTTAATTTTGTGCTGGGAAACACTAATTGGTTCCACACGGAGACACCAGCTCTACACATTTGTATTTTCTAGGGAGAAAGCTAGAGGAACTGCGGCAAACAAACATGATATTTCTGTTTGTATAGATGACATTTTATGCACTTTCCTAACAAAAAGACTTTACTTTTCTCCAAAACCATTTTTACTGTGATTTTCTCGGTCCATTGCATACGAATTCCACCTCACTTTGTCCGGATATGACTGGATGAAACCAGAAATATCCGTTTTCTTTTTTTTGGCTTACTATATCCCAGATATTACTACACTCTGTGTTTGTGTTTTCTGGATATTATCGATGGATTATATTGTTTTGAATGTTTTTATCAGGGAACATTTAATTTTGTGCTGGGAAACACTAATTGTTTGCACATGGAGACACCAGTCTACACATTCGTATTTTCTAGGGAGAAAGCTAGAATAACTGCGGTAAACAAACATGATGTTTCTGTTTGTATAGATGACATTTTATGCACTGGCTTAAGGAAAAGACTTTGTTTTACTCCAAAACCATTTTTACTGCGATTTTCCCAGTTCATTGCATACGAATTCCACCAAACTTAGTCCGGATATGACTGGATGAAACCAGAAATATCCGGTTGTGTTTTGTCTTACTATATCCCAGATATTGCTACAGCCTCAGTGTCTGTGTTTTCTGGACATTATCAACGGACTTTATTGTTTTGAATGTTTTTATCAGGGAACATTTAATTTTGTACCTTAGAAACACTAATAGGTTCAACATGGAGACACCAGTATACACATTCGTATGTTCTGGGGAGAAAGTTAGAGGAACTGCGGCAAACAAACATGATATTTCTGTTTGTATACATGACATTTTATGCACTTGCATAACGAAAAAAACTTTGCTTTTCTCCAAAACCATTTTTACTGTGATTTTCTCGGTCCATTGCATACGAATTCCACCTCGCTTTGTCCGGCTATGACTGGATGAAACCAGAAATATCCGGTTGTGTTTTGGCTTACTACAACCCAGATATTGTGAAAGCCTCTGTGTTTATGTTTTCCGGATATTATCAACGGAATTTATGTTTTTGCATGTTATTTATCAGGGAACATTTAATTTTGTGCTGGGAAACACTAATTGGTTCCACATGGAGACACCAGTCTACACATTCGTATTTTCTAGGGAGAAAGCTAGAATAACTGCGGTAAACAAACATGATGTTTCTGTTTGTATAGATGACATTTTATGCACTGGCTTAAGGAAAAGACTTTGTTTTACTCCAAAACCATTTTTACTGCGATTTTCCCGGTTCATTGCATACGAATTCCACCAAACTTAGTCCGGATATGACTGGATGAAACCAGAAATATCCGGTTGTGTTTTGGCTAAATCAATCCCAGATATTGCGACGGACTCTGTGTTGGTGTTTTCTGGACATTATCAACGGACTTTATTGTTTTGAATGTTTTTATCAGGGAACATTTAATTTTGTACCTTAGAAACACTAATAGGTTCAACATGGAGACACCAGTCTACACATTCGTATGTTCTAGGGAGAAAGTTAGAGGAACTGCGGCAAACAAACATGATATTTCTGTTTGTATACATGACATTTTATGCACTTGCATAACGAAAAAAACTTTGCTTTTCTCCAAAACCATTTTTACTGTGATTTTCTCGGTCCATTGCATACGAATTCCACCTCGCTTTGTCCGGCTATGACTGGATGAAACCAGAAATATCCGGTTGTGTTTTGGCTTACTACAACCCAGATATTGTGAAAGCCTCTGTGTTTATGTTTTCCGGATATTATCAACGGAATTTATGTTTTTGCATGTTATTTATCAGGGAACATTTAATTTTGTGCTGGGAAACACTAATTGGTTCCACATGGAGACACCAGTCTACACATTCGTATTTTCTAGGGAGAAAGCTAGAATAACTGCGGTAAACAAACATGATGTTTCTGTTTGTATAGATGACATTTTATGCACTGGCTTAAGGAAAAGACTTTGTTTTACTCCAAAACCATTTTTACTGCGATTTTCCCGGTTCATTGCATACGAATTCCACCAAACTTAGTCCGGATATGACTGGATGAAACCAGAAATATCCGGTTGTGTTTTGGCTAACTCAATCCCAGATATTGCGACGGACTCTGTGTTTGTGTTTTCTGGACATTATCAACGGACTATATTGTTTTGAATGTTTTTATCAGGGAACATTTAATTTTGTACCTTAGAAACACTAATAGGTTCAACATGGAGACACCAGTCTACACATTCGTATGTTCTAGGGAGAAAGTTAGAGGAACTGCCGCAAACAAACATGATATTTCTGTTTGTATACATGACATTTTATGCACTTGCATAACGAAAAAAACTTTGCTTTTCTCCAAAACCATTTTTACTGTGATTTTCTTGGTCCATTGCATACGAATTCCACCTCGCTTTGTCCGGATATGACTGGATGAAACCAGAAATATCCGGTTGTGTTTTGGCTTACTACAACCCAGATATTGTGAAAGCCTCTGTGTTTATGTTTTCCGGATATTATCAACGGAATTTATGTTTTTGCATGTTATTTATCAGGGAACATTTAATTTTGTGCTGGGAAACACTAATTGGTTCCACATGGAGACACCAGCTCTACACATTCGTATTTTCTAGGGAGAAAGCTAGAGGAACTGCGGCAAACAAACATGATATTTCTGTTTGTATAGATGACATTTTATGCACTTTCCTAAAGAAAAGACTTTGCTTTTCTCCAAAACCATTTTTCCTGTGATATTCTCGGTCCATTGCATACGAATTCCACCCCACTTTGTCCGGATATGACTGGATGAAACCAGAAATATCCGGTTGTGTTTTGTCTTACTATATCCCAGATATTGCTACAGCCTCAGTGTCTGTGTTTTCTGGATATTATCGATGGATTTTATTGTTTTGAATGTTTTTATCAGGGAACCTTTAATTTTGTACCGTAGAAATACAATTTGGTTCCACATGGAGACACCAGTAACACATTCCTCTGTTCTAGGGAGAAAGCTTGAGGAACTGCAAATCGATATGATATGTCTGTTTGTATAGATGACATTTTATGCACTTGCGATGGAAAAGACTTTTTGCCTTTCTCTAAAACCATTTTTACTGTGATTTTGTTGGTCCATTGCATACGAATTCCAACCCACTTTGTCCGGATATGACTGGATGAAACCAGAAATATCCGGTTGTGTTTTGGCTTACTACAACCCAGATATTGTGAAAGCCTCTGTGTTTATGTTTCCGGATATTATCAACGGAATTTATGTTTTTGCATGTTATTTATCAGGGAACATTTAATTTTGTGCTGGGAAACACTAATTGGTTCCACACGGAGACACCAGCTCTACACATTTGTATTTTCTAGGGAGAAAGCTAGAGGAACTGCGGCAAACAAACATGATATTTCTGTTTGTATAGATGACATTTTATGCACTTTCCTAACAAAAAGACTTTACTTTTCTCCAAAACCATTTTTACTGTGATTTTCTCGGTCCATTGCATACGAATTCCACCTCACTTTGTCCGGATATGACTGGATGAAACCAGAAATATCCGTTTTCTTTTTTTTTTGGCTTACTATATCCCAGATATTACTACAGACTCTGTGTTTGTGTTTTCTGGATATTATCGATGGATTATATTGTTTTGAATGTTTTTATCAGGGAACATTTAATTTTGTGCTGGGAAACACTAATTGTTTGCACATGGAGACACCAGTCTACACATTCGTATTTTCTAGGGAGAAAGCTAGAATAACTGCGGTAAACAAACATGATGTTTCTGTTTGTATAGATGACATTTTATGCACTGGCTTAAGGAAAAGACTTTGTTTTACTCCAAAACCATTTTTACTGCGATTTTCCTGGTTCATTGCATACGAATTCCACCAAACTTAGTCCGGATATGACTGGATGAAACCAGAAATATCCGGTTGTGTTTTGGCTAAATCAATCCCAGATATTGCGACGGACTCTGTGTTTGTGTTTTCTGGACATTATCAACGGACTTTATTGTTTTGAATGTTTTTATCAGGGAACATTTAATTTTGTACCTTAGAAACACTAATAGGTTCAACATGGAGACACCAGTCTACACATTCGTATGTTCTAGGGAGAAAGTTAGAGGAACTGCGGCAAACAAACATGATATTTCTGTTTGTATACATGACATTTTATGCACTTGCATAACGAAAAAAACTTTGCTTTTCTCCAAAACCATTTTTACTGTGATTTTCTCGGTCCATTGCATACGAATTCCACCTCGCTTTGTCCGGCTATGACTGGATGAAACCAGAAATATCCGGTTGTGTTTTGGCTTACTACAACCCAGATATTGTGAAAGCCTCTGTGTTTATGTTTTCCGGATATTATCAACGGAATTTATGTTTTTGCATGTTATTTATCAGGGAACATTTAATTTTGTGCTGGGAAACACTAATTGGTTCCACATGGAGACACCAGTCTACACATTCGTATTTTCTAGGGAGAAAGCTAGAATAACTGCGGTAAACAAACATGATGTTTCTGTTTGTATAGATGACATTTTATGCACTGGCTTAAGGAAAAGACTTTGTTTTACTCCAAAACCATTTTTACTGCGATTTTCCCGGTTCATTGCATACGAATTCCACCAAACTTAGTCCGGATATGACTGGATGAAACCAGAAATATCCGGTTGTGTTTGGGCTAACTCAATCCCAGATATTGCGACGGACTCTGTGTTTGTGTTTTCTGGACATTATCAACGGACTATATTGTTTTGAATGTTTTTATCAGGGAACATTTAATTTTGTACCTTAGAAACACTAATAGGTTCAACATGGAGACACCAGTCTACACATTCGTATGTTCTAGGGAGAAAGTTAGAGGAACTGCGGCAAACAAACATGATATTTCTGTTTGTATACATGACATTTTATGCACTTGCATAACGAAAAAAACTTTGCTTTTCTCCAAAACCATTTTTACTGTGATTTTCTTGGTCCATTGCATACGAATTCCACCTCGCTTTGTCCGGATATGACTGGATGAAACCAGAAATATCCGGTTGTGTTTTGGCTTACTACAACCCAGATATTGTGAAAGCCTCTGTGTTTATGTTTTCCGGATATTATCAACGGAATTTATGTTTTTGCATGTTATTTATCAGGGAACATTTAATTTTGTGCTGGGAAACACTGGTTCCACATGGAGACACCAGCTCTACACATTCGTATTTTCTAGGGAGAAAGCTAGAGGAACTGCGGCAAACAAACATGATATTTCTGTTTGTATAGATGACATTTTATGCACTTTCCTAAAGAAAAGACTTTGCTTTTCTCCAAAACCATTTTTCCTGTGATATTCTCGATCCATTACATATGAATTCCACCCCACTTTGTCCGGATATGAGTGGATGAAACCAGAAATATCCGGTTGTGTTTTGTCTTACTATATCCCAGATATTGCTACAGCCTCAGTGTCTGTGTTTTCTGGATATTATCGATGGATTTTATTGTTTTGAATGTTTTTATCAGGGAACCTTTAATTTTGTACCGTAGAAATACAATTTGGTTCCACATGGAGACACCAGTAACACATTCCTATGTTCTAGGGAGAAAGCTTCAGGAACTGCAAATCGATATGATATGCCTGTTTGTATAGATGACATTTTATGCACTTGCGATGGAAAAGACTTTTTGCCTTTCTCTAAAACCATTTTTACTGTGATTTTGTTGGTCCATTGCATACGAATTCCAACCCACTTTGTCCGGATATGACTGGATGAAACCAGAAATATCCGGTTGTGTTTTGGCTTACTACAACCCAGATATTGTGAAAGCCTCTGTGTTTATGTTTCCGGATATTATCAACGGAATTTATGTTTTTGCATGTTATTTATCAGGGAACATTTAATTTTGTGCTGGGAAACACTAATTGGTTCCACACGGAGACACCAGCTCTACACATTTGTATTTTCTAGGGAGAAAGCTAGAGGAACTGCGGCAAACAAACATGATATTTCTGTTTGTATAGATGACATTTTATGCACTTTCCTAAGAAAAAGACTTTACTTTTCTCCAAAACCATTTTTACTGTGATTTTCTCGGTCCATTGCATACGAATTCCACCTCACTTTGTCCGGATATGACTGGATGAAACCAGAAATATCCGTTTTCTTTTTTTTGGCTTACTATATCCCAGATATTACTACACTCTGTGTTTGTGTTTTCTGGATATTATCGATGGATTATATTGTTTTGAATGTTTTTATCAGGGAACATTTAATTTTGTGCTGGGAAACACTAATTGTTTGCACATGGAGACACCAGTCTACACATTCGTATTTTCTAGGGAGAAAGCTAGAATAACTGCGGTAAACAAACATGATGTTTCTGTTTGTATAGATGACATTTTATGCACTGGCTTAAGGAAAAGACTTTGTTTTACTCCAAAACCATTTTTACTGCGATTTTCCCAGTTCATTGCATACGAATTCCACCAAACTTAGTCCGGATATGACTGGATGAAACCAGAAATATCCGGTTGTGTTTTGTCTTACTATATCCCAGATATTGCTACAGCCTCAGTGTCTGTGTTTTCTGGACATTATCAACGGACTTTATTGTTTTGAATGTTTTTATCAGGGAACATTTAATTTTGTACCTTAGAAACACTAATAGGTTCAACATGGAGACACCAGTATACACATTCGTATGTTCTGGGGAGAAAGTTAGAGGAACTGCGGCAAACAAACATGATATTTCTGTTTGTATACATGACATTTTATGCACTTGCATAACGAAAAAAACTTTGCTTTTCTCCAAAACCATTTTTACTGTGATTTTCTCGGTCCATTGCATACGAATTCCACCTCGCTTTGTCCGGCTATGACTGGATGAAACCAGAAATATCCGGTTGTGTTTTGGCTTACTACAACCCAGATATTGTGAAAGCCTCTGTGTTTATGTTTTCCGGATATTATCAACGGAATTTATGTTTTTGCATGTTATTTATCAGGGAACATTTAATTTTGTGCTGGGAAACACTAATTGGTTCCACATGGAGACACCAGTCTACACATTCGTATTTTCTAGGGAGAAAGCTAGAATAACTGCGGTAAACAAACATGATGTTTCTGTTTGTATAGATGACATTTTATGCACTGGCTTAAGGAAAAGACTTTGTTTTACTCCAAAACCATTTTTACTGCGATTTTCCCGGTTCATTGCATACGAATTCCACCAAACTTAGTCCGGATATGACTGGATGAAACCAGAAATATCCGGTTGTGTTTTGGCTAACTCAATCCCAGATATTGCGACGGACTCTGTGTTTGTGTTTTCTGGACATTATCAACGGACTATATTGTTTTGAATGTTTTTATCAGGGAACATTTAATTTTGTACCTTAGAAACACTAATAGGTTCAACATGGAGACACCAGTCTACACATTCGTATGTTCTAGGGAGAAAGTTAGAGGAACTGCGGCAAACAAACATGATATTTCTGTTTGTATACATGACATTTTATGCACTTGCATAACGAAAAAAACTTTGCTTTTCTCCAAAACCATTTTTACTGTGATTTTCTCGGTCCATTGCATACGAATTCCACCTCGCTTTGTCCGGATATGACTGGATGAAACCAGAAATATCCGGTTGTGTTTTGGCTTACTACAACCCAGATATTGTGAAAGCCTCTGTGTTTATGTTTTCCGGATATTATCAACGGAATTTATGTTTTTGCATGTTATTTATCAGGGAACATTTAATTTTGTGCTGGGAAACACTGGTTCCACATGGAGACACCAGCTCTACACATTCGTATTTTCTAGGGAGAAAGCTAGAGGAACTGCGGCAAACAAACATGATATTTCTGTTTGTATAGATGACATTTTATGCACTTTCCTAAAGAAAAGACTTTGCTTTTCTCCAAAACCATTTTTCCTGTGATATTCTCGATCCATTACATATGAATTCCACCCCACTTTGTCCGGATATGAGTGGATGAAACCAGAAATATCCGGTTGTGTTTTGTCTTACTATATCCCAGATATTGCTACAGCCTCAGTGTCTGTGTTTTCTGGATATTATCGATGGATTTTATTGTTTTGAATGTTTTTATCAGGGAACCTTTAATTTTGTACCGTAGAAATACAATTTGGTTCCACATGGAGACACCAGTAACACATTCCTATGTTCTAGGGAGAAAGCTTCAGGAACTGCAAATCGATATGATATGCCTGTTTGTATAGATGACATTTTATGCACTTGCGATGGAAAAGACTTTTTGCCTTTCTCTAAAACCATTTTTACTGTGATTTTGTTGGTCCATTGCATACGAATTCCAACCCACTTTGTCCGGATATGACTGGATGAAACCAGAAATATCCGGTTGTGTTTTGGCTTACTACAACCCAGATATTGTGAAAGCCTCTGTGTTTATGTTTCCGGATATTATCAACGGAATTTATGTTTTTGCATGTTATTTATCAGGGAACATTTAATTTTGTGCTGGGAAACACTAATTGGTTCCACACGGAGACACCAGCTCTACACATTTGTATTTTCTAGGGAGAAAGCTAGAGGAACTGCGGCAAACAAACATGATATTTCTGTTTGTATACATGACATTTTATGCACTTTCCTAACAAAAAGACTTTACTTTTCTCCAAAACCATTTTTACTGTGATTTTCTCGGTCCATTGCATACGAATTCCACCTCACTTTGTCCGGATATGACTGGATGAAACCAGAAATATCCGTTTTCTTTTTTTTGGCTTACTATATCCCAGATATTACTACACTCTGTGTTTGTGTTTTCTGGATATTATCGATGGATTATATTGTTTTGAATGTTTTTATCAGGGAACATTTAATTTTGTGCTGGGAAACACTAATTGGTTCCACATGGAGACACCAGTCTACACATTCGTATTTTCTAGGGAGAAAGCTAGAATAACTGCGGTAAACAAACATGATGTTTCTGTTTGTATAGATGACATTTTATGCACTGGCTTAAGGAAAAGACTTTGTTTTACTCCAAAACCATTTTTACTGCGATTTTCCCGGTTCATTGCATACGAATTCCACCAAACTTAGTCCGGATATGACTGGATGAAACCAGAAATATCCGGTTGTGTTTTGGCTAACTCAATCCCAGATATTGCGACGGACTCTGTGTTTGTGTTTTCTGGACATTATCAACGGACTATATTGTTTTGAATGTTTTTATCAGGGAACATTTAATTTTGTACCTTAGAAACACTAATAGGTTCAACATGGAGACACCAGTCTACACATTCGTATGTTCTAGGGAGAAAGTTAGAGGAACTGCGGCAAACAAACATGATATTTCTGTTTGTATACATGACATTTTATGCACTTGCATAACGAAAAAAACTTTGCTTTTCTCCAAAACCATTTTTACTGTGATTTTCTTGGTCCATTGCATACGAATTCCACCTCGCTTTGTCCGGATATGACTGGATGAAACCAGAAATATCCGGTTGTGTTTTGGCTTACTACAACCCAGATATTGTGAAAGCCTCTGTGTTTATGTTTTCCGGATATTATCAACGGAATTTATGTTTTTGCATGTTATTTATCAGGGAACATTTAATTTTGTGCTGGGAAACACTGGTTCCACATGGAGACACCAGCTCTACACATTCGTATTTTCTAGGGAGAAAGCTAGAGGAACTGCGGCAAACAAACATGATATTTCTGTTTGTATAGATGACATTTTATGCACTTTCCTAAAGAAAAGACTTTGCTTTTCTCCAAAACCATTTTTCCTGTGATATTCTCGATCCATTACATATGAATTCCACCCCACTTTGTCCGGATATGAGTGGATGAAACCAGAAATATCCGGTTGTGTTTTGTCTTACTATATCCCAGATATTGCTACAGCCTCAGTGTCTGTGTTTTCTGGATATTATCGATGGATTTTATTGTTTTGAATGTTTTTATCAGGGAACCTTTAATTTTGTACCGTAGAAATACAATTTGGTTCCACATGGAGACACCAGTAACACATTCCTATGTTCTAGGGAGAAAGCTTGAGGAACTGCAAATCGATATGATATGCCTGTTTGTATAGATGACATTTTATGCACTTGCGATGGAAAAGACTTTTTGCCTTTCTCTAAAACCATTTTTACTGTGATTTTGTTGGTCCATTGCATACGAATTCCAACCCACTTTGTCCGGATATGACTGGATGAAACCAGAAATATCCGGTTGTGTTTTGGCTTACTACAACCCAGATATTGTGAAAGCCTCTGTGTTTATGTTTCCGGATATTATCAACGGAATTTATGTTTTTGCATGTTATTTATCAGGGAACATTTAATTTTGTGCTGGGAAACACTAATTGGTTCCACACGGAGACACCAGCTCTACACATTTGTATTTTCTAGGGAGAAAGCTAGAGGAACTGCGGCAAACAAACATGATATTTCTGTTTGTATAGATGACATTTTATGCACTTTCCTAAGAAAAAGACTTTACTTTTCTCCAAAACCATTTTTACTGTGATTTTCTCGGTCCATTGCATACGAATTCCACCTCGCTTTGTCCGGATATGACTGGATGAAACCAGAAATATCCGTTTTCTTTTTTTTGGCTTACTATATCCCAGATATTACTACACTCTGTGTTTGTGTTTTCTGGATATTATCGATGGATTATATTGTTTTGAATGTTTTTATCAGGGAACATTTAATTTTGTGCTGGGAAACACTAATTGGTTCCACATGGAGACACCAGTCTACACATTCGTATTTTCTAGGGAGAAAGCTAGAATAACTGCGGTAAACAAACATGATGTTTCTGTTTGTATAGATGACATTTTATGCACTGGCTTAAGGAAAAGACTTTGTTTTACTCCAAAACCATTTTTACTGCGATTTTCCCAGTTCATTGCATACGAATTCCACCAAACTTAGTCCGGATATGACTGGATGAAACCAGAAATATCCGGTTGTGTTTTGTCTTACTATATCCCAGATATTGCTACAGCCTCAGTGTCTGTGTTTTCTGGACATTATCAACGGACTTTATTGTTTTGAATGTTTTTATCAGGGAACATTTAATTTTGTACCTTAGAAACACTAATAGGTTCAACATGGAGACACCAGTATACACATTCGTATGTTCTGGGGAGAAAGTTAGAGGAACTGCGGCAAACAAACATGATATTTCTGTTTGTATACATGACATTTTATGCACTTGCATAACGAAAAAACTTTGCTTTTCTCCAAAACCATTTTTACTGTGATTTTCTCGGTCCATTGCATACGAATTCCACCTCGCTTTGTCCGGATATGACTGGATGAAACCAGAAATATCCGGTTGTGTTTTGGCTTACTACAACCCAGATATTGTGAAAGCCTCTGTGTTTATGTTTTCCGGATATTATCAACGGAATTTATGTTTTTGCATGTTATTTATCAGGGAACATTTAATTTTGTGCTGGGAAACACTAACTGGTTCCACATGGAGACACCAGCTCTACACATTCATATTTTCTAGGGAGAAAGCTAGAGGAATTGCGGCAAACAAACATCATATTTCTGTTTGTATAGATGACATTTTATGCACTTTCCTAAAGAAAAGACTTTGCTTTTCTCCAAAGCCATTTTTCCTGTGATATTCTCGATCCATTACATATGAATTCCACCCCACTTTGTCCAGATATGAGTGGATGAAACCAGAAATATCCGGTTGTGTTTTGTCTTACTATATCCCAGATATTGCTACAGCCTCAGTGTCTGTGTTTTCTGGATATTATCGATGGATTTTATTGTTTTGAATGTTTTTATCAGGGAACATTTAATTTTGTACCGTAGAAACACTAATTGGTTCCACATGGAGACACCAGTAACACATTCCTATGTTCTAGGGAGAAAGCTTGAGGAACTGCAAATCGATATGATATGTCTGTTTGTATAGATGACATTTTATGCACTTGCGATGGAAAAGACTTTTTGCATTTCTCTAAAACCATTTTTACTATGTTTTTGTTGGTCCATTGCGTACGAATTCCAACCCACTTTGTCCGGATATGACTGGATTCAACCAGAAATATCCGGTTGTGTTTTGGCTAACTCAATCCCAGATATTGTGAAAGCTTCTGTATTTGTGTTCTCCGGATATTATGAACGGATTTTATGGATTTGCATGTTTTTTATCAGGGAACATTTAATTTTGTACCATAGAAACACTAATTGGTTCCACACGGAGACACCAGTAACACATTCCTATGTTGTAGGGAGAAAGCTTGAGGAACTGCAAATCGATATGATATGTCTGTTTGTATAGATGACATTTTATGCACTTGCGATGGAAAAGACTTTTTGCCTTTCTCTAAAACCATTTTTACTGTGATTTTGTTGGTCCATTGCATACGAATTCCAACCCACTTTGTCCGGATATGACTGGATGAAACCAGAAATATCCGGTTGTGTTTTGGCTAACTCAATCCCAGATATTGTGAAAGCTTCTGTATTGGTGTTCTCCGGATATTATGAACGGATTTTATGGTTTTGCATGTTTTTTTTCAGGGAACATTTAATTTTGTACCGTAGAAACACTAATTGGTTCCACACGGAAACAACGGCTCTACACATTTGTATTTTCTAGGGAGAAAGCTAGAGGAACTGCGGCAAACAAACATGATATTTCTGTTTGTATACATGACTTTTTATGCACTTTCCTAAGAAAAAGACTTTACTTTTCTCCAAAACCATTTTTACTGTGATTTTCTCGATCCATTGCATACGAATTCCACCTCACTTTGTCCGGATATGACTGGATGAAACCAGAAATATCCGGTTGTGTTTTGGCTAACTCAATCCCAGATATCGCGACAGACTCTGTGTTTGTGTTTTCTGGACATTATCAACGGACTTTATTGTTTTGAATGTTTTTATCAGGGAACATTTAATTTTGTACCTTAGAAACACTAATTGGTTCAACATGGAGACACCAGTATACACATTCGTATGTTCTAGGGAGAAAGTTAGAGGAACTGCGGCAAACAAACATGATATTTCTGTTTGTATAGATGACATTTTATGCACTTTCCTAACAAAAAGATTTAACTTTTCTCCAAAACCATTTTTACTGTGATTTTCTCGGTCCATTGCATACGAATTCCACCTCACTTTGTCCGGATATGACTGGATGAAACCAGAAATATCCGTTTTCTTTTTTTTTTGGCTTACTATATCCCAGATATTACTACAGACTCTGTGTTTGTGTTTTCTGGATATTATCGATGGATTATATTGTTTTGAATGTTTTTATCAGGGAACATTTAATTTTGTGCTGGGAAACACTAATTGGTTCCACATGGAGACACCAGTCTACACATTCGTATTTTCTAGGGAGAAAGCTAGAATAACTGCGGTAAACAAACATGATATTTCTGTTTGTATAGATGACATTTTATGCACTGGCTTAAGGAAAAGACTTTGTTTTACTCCAAAACCATTTTTACTGCGATTTCCCGGTTCATTGCATACGAATTCCACCAAACTTAGTCCGGATATGACTGGATGAAACCAGAAATATCCGGTTGTGTTTTGGCTAACTCAATCCCAGATATTGTGAAAGCTTCTGTATTTGTGTTCTCCGGATATTATGAACGGATTTTATGGTTTTGCATGTTTTTTATCAGGGAACATTTAATTTTGTACCATAGAAACACTAATTGGTTCCACACGGAGACACCAGCTCTACACATTTGCATTTTCTAGGGAGAAAGCTAGAGGAACTGCGGCAAACAAACATGATATTTCTGTTTGTATAGATGACATTTTATGCACTTGCATAACGAAAAAAACTTTGCTTTTCTCCAAAACCATTTTTACTGTGATTTTCTCGGTCCATTGCATACGAATTCCACCTCGCTTTGTCCGGATATGACTGGATGAAACCAGAAATATCTGGTTGTGTTTTGGCTTACTACAACCCAGATATTGTGAAAGCCTCTGTGTTTATGTTTTCCAGATATTATCAACGGAATTTATGTTTTTGCATGTTATTTATCAGGGAACATTTAATTTTGTGCTGGGAAACACTAATTGGTTCCACATGGAGACACCAGCTCTACACATTCGTATTTTCTAGGGTGAAAGCTAGAGGAACTGCGGCAAACAAACATGATATTTCTGTTTGTATAGATGACATTTTGTGCACTTTCTAAAGAAAAGACTTTGCTTTTCTCCAAAACCATTTTTCCTGTGATATTCTCCATCCATTACATATGAATTCCACCCCACTTTCTCCGAATATGAGTGGATGAAACCAGAAATATCCGGTTGTGTTTTGTCTTACTATATCCCAGATATTGCTACAGCCTCAGTGTCTGTGTTTTCTGGATATTATCGATGGATTTTATTGTTTTGAATGTTTTTATCAGGGAACCTTTAATTTTGTACCGTAGAAATACAATTTGGTTCCACATGGAGACACCAGTAACACATTCCTATGTGCTAGGGAGAAAGCTTGAAGAACTGCAAATCGATATGATATGTCTGTTTGTATAGATGACATTTTATGCACTTGCGATGGAAAAGACTTTTTGCCTTTCTCTAAAACCATTTTTACTGTGATTTTGTTGGTCCATTGCATACGAATTCCAACCCACTTTGTCCGGATATGACTGGATGAAACCAGAAATATCCGGTTGTGTTTTGGCTAACTCAATCCCAGATATTGTGAAAGCTTCTGTATTTGTGTTCTCCGGATATTATGAACGGATTTTATGGTTTTGCATGTTTTTTATCAGGGAACATTTAATTTTGTACCGTAGAAACACTAATTGGTTCCACACGGAGACACCAGCTCTACACATTTGTATTTTCTAGGGAGAAAGCTAGAGGAACTGCGGCAAACAAACATGATATTTCTGTTTGTATAGATGACATTTTATGCACTTTCCTAAGAAAAAGACTTTATTTTTCTCCAAAACCATTTTTACTGTGATTTTCTCGGTCCATTGCATACGAATTCCAGCTCACTTTGTCCGGATATGACTGGATGAAACCAGAAATATCCGTTTTCTTTTTTTTTTTGGCTTACTATATCCCAGATATTACTACAGACTCTGTGTTTGTGTTTTCTGGATATTATCGATGGATTATATTGTTTTGAATGTTTTTATCAGGGAACACTTAATTTTGTGCTGGGAAACACTAATTGGTTCCACATGGAGACACCAGTCTACACATTCGTATATTCTAGGGAGAAAGCTAGAATAACTGCGGTAAACAAACATGATGTTTCCGTTTGTATAGATGACATTTTATGCACTGGCTTAAGGAAAAGACTTTGTTTTACTCCAAAACCATTTTTACTACGATTTTCCCGGTTCATTGCATATGAATTCCACCAAACTTAGTCCGGATATGACTGGATGAAACCAGAAATATCCGGTTGTGTTTTGGCTAACTCAATCCCAGATATTGTGAAAGCTTCTGTATTGGTGTTTTCCGGATAATATCAACGGATTTTCTGGTTTTGCATGTTTTTTTATCAGGGAACATTTAATTTTGTACCTTAGAAACACTAATAGGTTCAACATGGAGACACCAGTCTACACATTCGTATGTTCTAGGGAGAAAGTTAGAGGAACTGCGGCAAACAAACATGATATTTCTGTTTGTATACATGACAATTTATGCACTTGCATAACGAAAAAAACTTTGCTTTTCTCCAAAACCATTTTTACTGTGATTTTCTCGGTCCATTGCATACGAATTCCACCTCGCTTTGTCCGGATATGACTGGATGAAACCAGAAATATCTGGTTGTGTTTTGGCTTACTACAACCCAGATATTGTGAAAGCCTCTGTGTTTATATTTTCCGGATATTATCAACGGAATTTATGTTTTTGCATGTTATTTATCAGGGAACACTTAATTTTGTGCTGGGAAACACTAATTGGTTCCACATGGAGACACCAGCTCTACACATTTGTATTTTCTAGGGAGAAAGCTAGAATAACTGCGGCAAACAAACATGATATTTCTGTTTGTATAGATGACATTTTATGCACTTTCCTAAAGAAAAGACTTTGCTTTTCTCCAAAACCATTTTTCCTGTGATATTCTCGATCCATTACATATGAATTCCACCCCACTTTGTCCGGATATGAGTGGATGAAACCAGAAATATCCGGTTGTGTTTTGTCTTACTATATCCCAGATATTGCTACAGCCTCAGTGTCTGTGTTTTCTGGATATTATCGATGGATTTTATTGTTTTGAATGTTTTTATCAGGGAACCTTTAATTTTGTACCGTAGAAACACTAATTGGTTCCACATGGAGACACCAGTAACACATTCCTCTGTTCTAGGGAGAAAGCTTGAGGAACTGCAAATCGATATGATATGTCTGTTTGTATAGATGACATTTTATGCACTTGCGATGGAAAAGATTTTTGCCTTTCTCTAAAACCATTTTTACTGTGATTTTGTTGGTCCATTGCATACGAATTCCAACCCACTTTGTCCGGATATGACTGGATGAAACCAGAAATATCCGGTTGTGTTTTGGCTAACTCAATCCCAGATATTGCGAAAGCTTCTGTATTTGTGTTCTGCGGATATTATGAATGGATTTTATGGTTTTGCATGTTTTTTATCAGGGAACATTTAATTTTGTACCGTAGAAACACTAATTGGTTCCACACGGAGACACCAGCTCTACACATTTGTATTTTCTAGGGAGAAAGCTAGAGGAACTGCGGCAAACAAACATGATATTTCTGTTTGTATAGATGACATTTTATGCACTTTCCTAAGAAAAAGACTTTACTTTTCTCCAAAACCATTTTTACTGTGATTTTCTCGGTCCATTGCATACGAATTCCACCTCACTTTGTCCGGATATGACTGGATGAAACCAGAAATATCCGTTTTCTTTTTTTTTTTTGGCTTACTATATCCCAGATATTACTACAGACTCTGTGTTTGTGTTTTCTGGATATTATCGATGGATTATATTGTTTTGAATGTTTTTATCAGGGAACATTTAATTTTGTGCTGGGAAACACTATTTGGTTCCACATGGAGACACCATTCTACACATTCGTATTTTCTAGGGAGAAAGCTAGAATAACTGCGGTAAACAAACATGATGTTTCTGTTTGTATAGATGACATTTTATGCACTGGCTTAAGGAAAAGACTTTGTTTTACTCCAAAACCATTTTTACTGCGAATTTCCCGGTTCATTGCATACGAATTCCACCAACCTTAGTCCGGATATGACTGGATGAAACCAGAAATATCCGGTTGTGTTTTGGCTAACTCAATCCCAGATATTGTGAAAGCTTCTGTATTGGTGTTTTCCGGATATTATCAACGGATTTTCTGGTTTTGCATGTTTTTTATCAGGGAACATTTAATTTTGTACCTTAGAAACACTAATAGGTTCAACATGGAGACACCAGTCTACACATTCGTATGTTCTAGGGAGAAAGTTAGAGGAACTGCGGCAAACAAACATGATATTTCTGTTTGTATACATGACATTTTATGCACTTGCATAACGAAAAAAACTTTGCTTTTCTCCAAAACCATTTTTACTGTGATTTTCTCGGTCCATTACATATGAATTCCACCCCACTTTGTCCGGATATGACTGGATGAAACCAGAAATATCCGGTTGTGTTTTGGCTTACTACAACCCAGATATTGTGAAAGCCTCTGTGTTTATGTTTTCCGGATACTATCAACGGAATTTATGTTTTTGCATGTTATTTATCAGGGAACATTTAATTTTGTGCTGGGAAACACTAATTGGTTCCACATGGAGACACCAGCTCTACACATTCGTATTTTCTAGGGAGAAAGCTAGAGGAACTGCGGCAAACAAACATGATATTTCTGTTTGTATAGATGACATTTTATGCACTTTCCTAAAGAAAAGACTTTGCTTTTCTCCAAAACCATTTTTCCTGTGACATTCTCGATCCATTACATATGAATTCCACCCCACTTTGTCCGGATATGAGTGGATGAAACCAGAAATATCCGGTTGTGTTTTGTCTTACTATATCCCAGATATTGCTACAGCCTCAGTGTCTGTGTTTTCTGGATATTATCGATGGATTTTATTGTTTTGAATGTTTTTATCAGGGAACATTTAATTTTGTACCGTAGAAACACTAATTGGTTCCACATGGAGACACCAGTAACACATTCCTATGTTCTAGGGAGAAAGCTTGAGGAACTGCAAATCGATATGATATGTCTGTTTGTATAGATGACATTTTATGCACTTGCGATGGAAAAGACTTTTTGCCTTTCTCTAAAACCATTTTTACTGTGATTTTGTTGGTCCATTGCATACGAATTCCAACCCACTTTGTCCAGATATGACTGGATGAAACCAGAAATATCTGGTTGTGTTTTGGCTAACTCAATCCCAGATATTGTGAAAGCTTCTGTATTTGTGTTCTCAGGATATTATGAACGGATTTTATGGTTTTGCATGTTTTTTATCAGGGAACATTTAATTTTGTACCGTAGAAACACTAATTGGTTCCACACGGAGACACCAGCTCTACACATTTGTATTTTCTAGGGAGAAAGCTAGAGGAACTGCGGCAAACAAACATGATATTTCTGTTTGTATAGATGACATTTTATGCACTTTCCTAAAGAAAAGACTTTGCTTTTCTCCAAAACCATTTTTCCTGTGATATTCTCAATAAATTGCATACGAATTCCACCTCGCTTTGTCCGGATATGACTGGATGAAACCAGAAATATCCGGTTGTGTTTTGGCTTACTACAACCCAGATATTGTGAAAGCCTCTGTGTTTATGTTTTCCGGATACTATCAACGGAATTTATGTTGTTGCATGTTATTTATCAGGGAACATTTAATTTTGTGCTGGGAAACACTAATTGGTTCCACATGGAGACACCAGCTCTACACATTCGTATTTTCTAGGGAGAAAGCTAGAGGAACTGCGGCAAACAAACATGATATTTCTGTTTGTATAGATGACATTTTATGCACTTTCCTAAAGAAAAGACTTTGCTTTTCTCCAAAACCATTTTTCCTGTGATATTCTCGATCCATTACATATGAATTCTCCCCACTTTGTCCGGATATGAGTGGATGAAACCAGAAATATCCGGTTGTGTTTTGTCTTACTATATCCCAGATATTGCTACAGCCTCAGTGTCTGTGTTTTCTGGATATTATCGATGGATTTTATTGTTTTGAATGTTTTTATCAGGGAACCTTTAATTTTGTACCGTAGAAATACAATTTGCTTCCACATGGAGACACCAGGAACACATTCCTATGTTCTAGGGAGAAAGTTTGAGGAACTGCAAATCGATATGATATGTCTGTTTGTATAGATGACATTTTATGCACTTGCGATGGAAAAGACTTTTTGCCTTTCTCTGAAACCATTTTTACTGTGATTTTGTTGGTCCATTGCATACGAATTCCAACCCACTTTGTCCGGATATGACTGGATGAAACCAGAAATATCCGGTTGTGTTTTGGCTTACTACAACCCAGATATTGTGAAAGCCTCTGTGTTTATGTTTTCCGGATGTTATCAACGGAATTTATGTTTTTGCATGTTATTTATCAGGGAACATTTAAATTTGTGCTGGGAAACACTAATTGGTTCCACATGGAGACACCAGCTCTACACATTCGTATTTTCTAGGGAGAAAGCTAGAGGAACTGCGGCAAACAAACATGATATTTCTGTTTGTATAGATGACATTTTATGCACTTTCCTAAAGAAAAGACTTTGCTTTTCTCCAAAACCATTTTTCCTGTGATATTCTCGATCCATTACATATGAATTCCACCCCACTTTGTCCGGATATGAGTGGATGAAACCAGAAATATCCGGTTGTGTTTTGTCTTACTATATCCCAGATATTGCTACAGCCTCAGTGTCTGTGTTTTCTGGATATTATCGATGGCTTTTATTGTTTTGAATGTTTTTATCAGGGAACCTTTAATTTTGTACCGTAGAAACACTAATTGGTTCCACATGGAGACACCAGTAACACATTCCTATGTTCTAGGGAGAAAGCTTGAGGAACTGCAAATCGATATGATATGTCTGTTTGTATAGATGACATTTTATGCACTTGCGATGGAAAAGACTTTTTGCCTTTCTCTAAAACCATTTTTACTGTGATTTTGTTGGTCCATTGCATACGAATTCCAACCCACTTTGTCCGGATATGACTGGATGAAACCAGAAATATCCGGTTGTGTTTTGGCTAACTCAATCCCAGATATTGTGAAAGCTTCTGTATTTGTGTTCTCCGGATATTATGAACGGATTTTATGGTTTTGCATGTTTTTTTTCAGGGAACATTTAATTTTGTACCGTAGAAACACTAATTGGTTCCACACGGAGACACCAGCTCTACACATTTGTATTTTCTAGGGAGAAAGCTAGAGGAACTGCGGCAAACAAACATGATATTTCTGTTTGTATAGATGACATTTTATGCACTTTCCTAACAAAAAGACTTTACTTTTCTCCAAAACCATTTTTACTGTGATTTTCTCGGTCCATTGCATACAAATTCCACCTCACTTTGTCCGGATATGACTGGATGAAACCAGAAATATCCGTTTTCTTTTTTTTTTTGGCTTACTATATCCCAGATATTACTACAGACTCTGTGTTTGTGTTTTCTGGATATTATCGATGGATTATATTGTTTTGAATGTTTTTATCAGGGAACACTTAATTTTGTGCTGGGAAACACTAATTGGTTCCACATGGAGACACCAGTCTACACATTCGTATATTCTAGGGAGAAAGCTAGATTAACTGCGGTAAACAAACATGATGTTTCTGTTTGTATAGATGACATTTTATGCACTGGCTTAAGGAAAAGACTTTGTTTTACTCCAAAACCATTTTTACTGCGATTTTCCCGGTTCATTGCATACGAATTCCAGCAACCTTAGTCCGGATATGACTGGATGAAACCAGAAATATCCGGTTGTGTTTTGGCTAACTCAATCCCAGATATTGTGAAAGCTTCTGTATTGGTGTTTTCCGGATATTATCAACGGATTTTATGATTTTGCATGTTTTTTATCAGGGAACATTTAATTTTGTACCTTAGAAACACTAATAGGTTCAACATGGAGACACCAGTCTACACATTCGTATGTTCTAGGGAGAAAGTTAGAGGAACTGTGGCAAACAAACATGATATTTCTGTTTGTATAGATGACATTTTATACACTTGCATAACGAAAAAAAACTTTGCTTTTCTCCAAAACCATTTTTACTGTGATTTTCTCGGTCCATTGCATACGAATTCCACCTCGCTTTGTCCGGATATGACTGGATGAAACCAGAAATATCCGGTTGTGTTTTGGCTTACTACAACCCAGATATTGTGAAAGCCTCTGTGTTTATGTTTTCCGGATATTACCAACGGAATTTATGTTTTTGCATGTTATTTATCAGGGAACATTTAATTTTGTGCTGGGAAACACTAATTGGTTCCACATGGAGACACCAGCTCTACACATTTGTATGTTCTAGGGAGAATGCTAGAGGAACTGCGGCAATCAAACATGATATTTCTGTTTGTATAGATGACATTTTATGCACTTGCGATGGAAAAGACTTTTTGCCTTTCTCTAAAACCATTTTTACTGTGATTTTGTTGGTCGATTGCATACGAATTCCAACCCACTTTGTCCGGATATGACTGGATGAAACCAGAAATATCCGGTTGTGTTTTGGCTTACTACAACCCAGATATTGTGGAAACCTCTGTGTTTATGTTTCTGGATATTATCAACGGAATTTATGTTTTTGCATGTTATTTATCAGGGAACATTAAATTTTGTGCTGGGAAACACTAATTGGTTCCACACGGAGACACCAGCTCTACACATTTGTATTTTCTAGGGAGAAAGCTAGAGGAACTGCGGCAAACAAACATGACATTTCTGTTTGTATAGATGACATTTTATGCACTTTCCTAAAGAAAAGACTTTGCTTTTCTCCAAAACCATTTTTCCTGTGATATTCTCGATCCATTACATATGAATTCCAACCCACTTTGTCCGGATATGACTGGATGAAACCAGAAATATCCGGTTGTGTTTTGTCTTACTATATCCCAGATATTACTACAGACTCTGTGTCTGTGTTTTCTGGATATTATCGATGGATTTTATTGTTTTGAATGTTTTTATCAGGGAACATTTAATTTTGTACCGTAGAAACACTAATTGGTTCCACATGGAGACACCAGTAACACATTCCTATGTTCTAGGGAGAAAGCTTGAGGAACTGCAAATCGATATGATATGTCTGTTTGTATAGATGACACTTTATGCACTTGCGATGGAAAAGACTTTTTGCCTTTCTCTAAAACCATTTTTACTATGATTTTATTGGTCCATTGCATACGAATTCCAACCCACTTTGTCCGGATATGCCTGGATGAAACCAGAAATATCCAGTTGTGTTTTGGCTAACTCAATCCCAGATATTGTGAAAGCTTCTGTATTTGTGTTCTCCGGATATTATGAACGGATTTTATGTTTTTTTATGTTATTTATCAGGGAACACTTAATTTTGTGCTGGGAAACACTAATTGGTTCCACATGGAGACACCAGCTCTACACATTCGTATTTTCTAGGGAGAAAGTAGAGGAACTGCGGCAAACAAACATGATATTTCTGTTTGTATAGATGACATTTTATGCACTTTCCTAAAGAAAAGACTTTGCTTTTCTCCAAAACCATTTTTCCTGTGATATTCTCGATCCATTACATATGAATTCCACCCCACTTTGTCCGGATATGACTGGATGAAACCAGAAATATCCGTTTTCTTTTTTTTTTGCTTACTATATCCCAGATATTACTACAGACTCTGTGTTTGTGTTTTCTGGATATTATCGATGGATTATATTGTTTTGAATGTTTTTATCAGGGAACATTTAATTTTGTGCTGGGAAACACTAATTGGTTCCACATGGAGACACCAGTCTACACATTCGTATATTCTAGGGAGAAAGCTAGATTAACTGCGGTAAACAAACATTATGTTTCTGTTTGTATAGATGACATTTTATGCACTGGCTTAAGGAAAAGACTTTGTTTTACTCCAAAACCATTTTTACTGCGAATTTCCCGGTTCATTGCATACGAATTCCACCAACCTTAGTCCGGATATGACTGGATGAAACCAGAAATATCCGGTTGTGTTTTGGCTAACTCAATCCCAGATATTGTGAAAGCTTCTGTATTGGTGTTTTCCGGATATTATCAACGGATTTTATGGTTTTGCATGTTTTTTATCAGGGAACATTTAATTTTGTACCTTAGAAACACTAATAGGTTCAACATGGAGACACCAGTCTACACATTCGTATGTTCTAGGGAGAAAGTTAGAGGAACTGCGGCAAACAAACATGATATTTCTGTTTGTATACATGACATTTTATGCACTTGCATAACGAAAAAAACTTTGCTTTTCTCCAAAACCATTTTTACTGTGATTTTCTCGGTCCATTGCATGCGAATTCCACATCGCTTTGTCCAGATATGACTGGATGAAACCAGAAATATCCGGTTGTGTTTTGGCTTACTACAACCCAGATATTGTGAAAGCCTCTGTGTTTATGTTTTCCGGATATTATCAACGGAATTTATGTTTTTGCATGTTATTTATCAGGGAACATTTAATTTTGTGCTGGGAAACACTAATTGGTTCCACATGGAGACACCAGCTCTACACATTCGTATTTTCTAGGGACAAAGCTAGAGGAACTGCGGCAAACAAACATGATATTTCTGTTTGTATAGATGACATTTTATGCACTTTCCTAAAGAAAAGACTTTGCTTTTATCCAAAACCATTTTTCCTGTGATATTCTCGATCCATTACATATGAATTCCACCCCACTTTGTCCGGATATGAGTGGATGAAACCAGAAATATCCGGTTGTGTTTTGTCTTACTATATCCCAGATATTGCTACAGCCTCAGTGTCTGTGTTTTCTGGATATTATCGATGGATTTTATTGTTTTGAATGTTTTTATCAGGGAACATTGAATTTTGTACCGTAGAAACACTAATTGGTTCCACATGGAGACACCAGTAACACATTCCTATGTTCTAGGGAGAAAGCTTGAGGAACTGCAAATCGATATGATATGTCTGTTTGTATAGATGACATTTTATGCACTTGCGATGGAAAAGACTTTTTGCCTTTCTCTAAAACCATTTTTACTGTGATTTTGTTGGTCCATTGCATACGAATTCCAACCCACTTTGTCCGGATATGACTGGATGAAACCAGAAATATCCGGTTGGTGTTTTGGCTAACTCAATCCCAGATATTGTGAAAGCTTCTGTATTTGTGTTCTCTGGATATTATGAACGGATTTTATGGTTTTGCATGTTTTTTATCAGGGAACATTTAATTTTGTACCGTAGAAACACTAATTGGTTCCACACGGAGACACCAGCTCTACACATTTGTATTTTCTAGGGAGAAAGCTAGAGGAACTGCGGCAAAAAAACATGATATTTCTGTTTGTATACATGACATTTTATGCACTTTCCTAAGAAAAAGACTTTACTTTTCTCCAAAACCATTTTTACTGTGATTTTCTCGGTCCATTGCATACGAATTCCACCTCACTTTGTCCGGATATGACTGGATGAAACCAGAAATATCCGTTTTCTTTTTTTTGGCTTACTATATCCCAGATATTACTACAGACTCTGTGTTTGTGTTTTCTGGATATTATCGATGGATTATATTGTTTTGAATGTTTTTATCAGGGAACACTTAATTTTGTGCTGGGAAACACTAATTGCACATGGAGACACCAGTCTACACATTCGTATTTTCTAGGGAGAAAGCTAGAATAACTGCGGTAAACAAACATGATGTTTCTGTTTGTATAGATGACATTTTATGCACTGGCTTAAGGAAAAGACTTTGTTTTACTCCAAAACCATTTTTACTGCGATTTTCCCGGTTCATTGCATACGAATTCCACCAAACTTAGTCCGGATATGACTGGATGAAACCAGAAATATCCGGTTGTGTTTTGGCTAAATCAATCCCAGATATTGCGACGGACTCTGTGTTTGTGTTTTCTGGACATTATCAACGGACTTTATTGTTTTGAATGTTTTTATCAGGGAACATTTAATTTTGTACCGTAGAAACACTAATAGGTTCAACATGGAGACACCAGTCTACACATTCGTATGTTCTAGGGAGAAAGTTAGAGGAACTGCGGCAAACAAACATGATATTTCTGTTTGTATACATGACATTTTATGCACTTGCATAACGAAAAAAACTTTGCTTTTCTCCAAAACCATTTTTACTGTGATTTTCTCGGTCCATTGCATACGAATTCCACCTCGCTTTGTCCAGATATGACTGGATGAAACCAGAAATATCCGGTTGTGTTTTGGCTTACTACAACCCAGATATTGTGAAAGCCTCTGTGTTTATGTTTTCCAGATATTATCAACGGAATTTATGTTTTTGCATGTTATTTATCAGGGAACATTTAATTTTGTGCTGGGAAACACTAATTGGTTCCACATGGAGACACCAGCTCTACACATTCGTATGTTCTAGGGAGAAAGCTAGAGGAACTGCGGCAAACAAACATGATATTTCTGTTTGTATAGATGACATTTTATGCACTTTCCTAAAGAAAAGACTTTGCTTTTCTCCAAAACCATTTTTCCTGTGATATTCTCGATCCATTACATATGAATTCCACCCCCACTTTGTCCGGATATGAGTGGATGAAACCAGAAATATCCGGTTGTGTTTTGTCTTACTATATCCCAGATATTACTACAGACTCTATGTCTGTGTTTTCTGGATATTATCGATGGATTTTATTGTTTTGAATGTTTTTATCAGGGAACATTTAATTTTGTACCGTAGAAACACTAATTGGTTCCACATGGAGACACCAGTAACACATTCCTATGTTCTAGGGAGAAAGCTTGAGGAACTGCAAATCGATATGATATGTCTGTTTGTATAGATGACATTTTATGCACTTGCGATGGAAAAGACTTTTTGCCTTTCTCTAAAACCATTTTTACTGAGATTTTGTTGGTCCATTGCATACGAATTCCAACCCACTTTGTCCGGATACGACTGGATGAAACCAGAAATATCCAGTTGTGTTTTGGCTAACTCAATCCCAGATATTGTGAAAGCTTCTGTATTTGTGTTCTCCGGATATTATGAACGGATTTTATGTTTTTGCATGTTATTTATCAGGGAACATTTAATTTTGTGCTGGGAAACACTAATTGGTTCCACATGGAGACACCAGCTCTACACATTCGTATTTTCTAGGGAGAAAGCTAGAGGAACTGCGGCAAACAAACATGATATTTCTGTTTGTATAGATGACATTTTATGCACTTTCCTAAAGAAAAGACTTTGCTTTTCTCCAAAACCATTTTTCCTGTGATATTCTCGATCCATTACATATGAATTCCACCCCACTTTGTCCGGATATGAGTGGATGAAACCAGAAATATCCGGTTGTGTTTTGTCTTACTATATCCCAGATATTGCTACAGCCTCAGTGTCTGTGTTTTCTGGATATTATCGATGGCTTTTATTGTTTTGAATGTTTTTATCAGGGAACCTTTAATTTTGTACCGTAGAAACACTAATTGGTTCCACATGGAGACACCAGTAACACATTCCTATGTTCTAGGGAGAAAGCTTGAGGAACTGCAAATCGATATGATATGTCTGTTTGTATAGATGACATTTTATGCACTTGCGATGGAAAAGACTTTTTGCCTTTCTCTAAAACCATTTTTACTGTGATTTTGTTGGTCCATTGCATACGAATTCCAACCCACTTTGTCCGGATATGACTGGATGAAACCAGAAATATCCGGTTGTGTTTTGGCTAACTCAATCCCAGATATTGTGAAAGCTTCTGTATTTGTGTTCTCTGGATATTATGAACGGATTTTATGGTTTTGCATGTTTTTTATCAGGGAACATTTAATTTTGTACCGTAGAAACACTAATTGGTTCCACACGGAGACACCAGCTCTACACATTTGTATTTTCTAGGGAGAAAGCTAGAGGAACTGCGGCAAACAAACATGATATTTCTGTTTGTATAGATGACATTTTATGCACTTTCCTAAGAAAAAGACTTTACTTTTCTCCAAAACCATTTTTACTGTGATTTTCTCGGTCCATTGCATACGAATTCCACCTCACTTTGTCCGGATATGAGTGGATGAAACCAGAAATATCCGTTTTCTTTTTTTTGGCTTACTATATCCCAGATATTACTACAGACTCTGTGTTTGTGTTTTCTGTATATTATCGATGGATTATATTGTTTTGAATGTTTTTATCAGGGAACACTTAATTTTGTGCTGGGAAACACTAATTGTTTGCACATGGAGACACCAGTCTACACATTCGTATTTTCTAGGGAGAAAGCTAGAATAACTGCGGTAAACAAACATGATGTTTCTGTTTGTATAGATGACATTTTATGCACTGGCTTAAGGAAAAGACTTTGTTTTACTCCAAAACCATTTTTACTGCGATTTTCCCGGTTCATTGCATACGAATTCCACCAAACTTAGTCCGGATATGACTGGATGAAACCAGAAATATCCGGTTGTGTTTTGGCTAAATCAATCCCAGATATTGCGACGGACTCTGTGTTTGTGTTTTCTGGACATTATCAACGGACTTTATTGTTTTGAATGTTTTTATCAGGGAACATTTAATTTTGTACCTTAGAAACACTAATAGGTTCAACATGGAGACACCAGTCTACACATTCGTATGTTCTAGGGAGAAAGTTAGAGGAACTGCGGCAAACAAACATGATATTTCTGTTTGTATACATGACATTTTATGCACTTGCATAACGAAAAAAACTTTGCTTTTCTCCAAAACCATTTTTACTGTGATTTTCTCGGTCCATTGCATACGAATTCCACCTCGCTTTGTCCAGATATGACTGGATGAAACCAGAAATATCCGGTTCTGTTTTGGCTTACTACAACCAAGATATTGTGAAAGCCTCTGTGTTTATGTTTTCCGGATATTATCAACGGAATTTATGTTTTTGCATGTTATTTATCAGGGAACATTTAATTTTGTGCTGGGAAACACTAATTGGTTCCACATGGAGACACCAGTCTACACATTCGTATTTTCTAGGGAGAAAGCTAGAATAACTGCGGTAAACAAACATGATGTTTCTGTTTGTATAGATGACATTTTATGCACTGGCTTAAGGAAAAGACTTTGTTTTACTCCAAAACCATTTTTACTGCGATTTTCCCGGTTCATTGCATACGAATTCCACCAACCTTAGTCCGGATATGACTGGATGAAACCAGAAATATCCGGTTGTGTTTTGGCTAAATCAATCCCAGATATTGCGACGGACTCTGTGTTTGTGTTTTCTGGACATTATCAACGGACTTTATTGTTTTGAATGTTTGTATCAGGAAACATTTAATTTTGTACCTTAGAAACACTAATAGGTTCAACATGGAGACACCAGTCTACACATTCGTATGTTCTAGGGAGAAAGTTAGAGGAACTGCGGCAAACAAACATGATATTTCTGTTTGTATACATGACATTTTATGCACTTGCATAACGAAAAAAACTTTGCTTTTCTCCAAAACCATTTTTACTGTGATTTTCTCGGTCCATTGCATACGAATTCCACCTCGCTTTGTCCAGATATGACTGGATGAAACCAGAAATATCCAGTTGTGTTTTGGCTAACTCAATCCCAGATATTGTGAAAGCTTCTGTATTTGTGTTCTCCGGATATTATGAACGGATTTTATGTTTTTGCATGTTATTTAAAAGGGAACATTTAATTTTGTGCTGGGAAACACTAATTGGTTCCACATGGAGACACCAGCTCTACACATTCGTATTTTCTAGGGAGAAAGCTAGAGGAACTGCGGCAAACAAACATGATATTTCTGTTTGTATAGATGACATTTTATGCACTTGCCTGACAAAAGGACTTTGCTTTTCTCCAAAACCATTTTTACGGTGATTTTCTCGGTCCATTGCATACGAATTCCACCCCCCTTTGTCCGGATATGAGTGGATGAAACCAGAAATATCCGATTGTGTTTTGGCTAACTCAATCCCATTATTGCTACAACCTCTCTGTTTGTGTTTTCCGGATATTATCAACGGGCTTTATGGTTTTGAATGTTTTTTATCAGAGAATATTCAATTTTGTGCTGGGAATCACTAATTAATTTCACATGGAGACACCAGCTCTACACATTCGTATTTTCTAGGGAGAAAGCTAGAGGAACTGTGGCAAACAAGCATGATATTTCTGTTTGTATACATGGCATTTTATGCACTTGCCTAACGAAAAGACTTTGCTTTTCTCCAAAACCATTTTTACTGTGATTTTCTCGGTCAATTGCATACGAATTCCACACCACTTTGTCCGGATATGACTGGATGAAACCAGAAATATCCGGTTGTGTTTTGTCTAACTCAATCCGAAATATTTCGAAAGCCTCTCTGTTTGTGTTTTCCGGATATTATCAATGGACTTTTTTTTTTGAATGTTTTTTATCAGGGAACATTTAATCTTGTGCTGGGAAACAGTAGTTGACTCCACATGGATACACCAGATGCACATTCGTATTTTCTAGGGAGGAAGCTAGAGGAACTGTGGCAAACCAACCTGATATTTCTGTTCCTCTTGATGATATTTTATGCACTTGCCTAAAGAAAAGAGTTTGCTTTTCTCAAGAACCATTTTTACGATGATTTTCTCAGACTATTGCATACGAATTCCACACCACTTTGTCTGGATATGACTGGATGAAACCAGAAATATCTGGTTGCGTTTTGGCTAACTCAATCCCAGATATTCCTACAGCCTCTGTGTTTGTGTTTTCTAGATATTATCAACCGACTTTATGGTTTTGAATCTTTTTTATCAGGGAACATTTAATTTTGTACCGTAGAAACACTAACAGGTTCCACATGGAGACACCAGCTCTACACATTTGTATTTTGTAGGTAGAAACCTAGAGGAACTGGGGCAAACAAACATGATATTTCTGTTTGAATAGATGACATTTTATACACTTCCCTAACGAAAAGACTTCGCTTTTCTCCAAAACTATTTTTACTGTGATTTTCTCGGTCCATTGCATACGAATTCCATCCCACTTTGTCCGGATATGAGTGGATTAAACCAGAAATATCCGGTTGTGTTTTGGCTAACTGAATCCGAAATATTTTGAAAGCCTCTGTGTTGGTGTTTTCCGGATATTATCAACGGACTTTATGGATTTGAATGTTTTTTTATCATGGAACATTTAATTTTGTGCTGGGAAACACTAATTGGTTTCACAAGGAGAAACCAGCTCTACACATTCATATTTTCTTAGCAGAAAGCTAGAGGAACTGTGGCAAACAAACATGATATTTCTGTTTGTATACCTGACCTTTATGCACTTGCCTAAAAAAAAGACTTTGCTTTTCTCCAAAACCATTTTTACTTTTATTTTCTCTGTCCATTGCATACGAATTCCACACCACTTTGTCCGGATATGCCTGGATGAAAACTGAAATATACGGTTGTATTTTGGCTAACTAAATCCGAAATATTGAGAAAGCCACTGTGCTTGTAATTTTTGGATATTATCGATGGACTTTATCGTTTTGATTGTTTTTATCAGGAAACATTTAATTTTGTACCGTTTAAACACTAATTAATTCACCATGCAGAAACCAGCTCTACACATTCTTATTTTCTAGGGAGAAAGCTAGAGGAAATGCGGCAAACATGATATTTCTGTTTGTGTAGATGATATTTTATGCACTTTCCTAACGAAAAGACTTCGCTTTTCTCCAAAACCGTTTTTACTGTGATTTTCTGCGTCCTTTGCATACGAATTCCAACCCACTTTGTCCGGATATGACTGGATGAAACCAGAAATATCCGGTTGTGTTTTGGCTTACTACAACCCAGATATTGTGAAAGCTTCTGTATTTGTGTTCTCCGGATATTATGAACGGATTTTATGGTTTTGCATGTTTTTTATCAGGGAACATTTAATTTTGTACCGTAGAAACACTAATTGGTTCCACACGGAGACACCAGCTCTACACATTTGTATTTTCTAGGGAGAAAGCTAGAGGAACTGCGGCAAACAAACATGATATTTCTGTTTGTATAGATGACATTTTATGCACTTTCCTAAGAAAAAGACTTTACTTTTCTCCAAAACCATTTTTACTGTGATTTTCTCGGTCCATTGCATACGAATTCCACCTCACTTTGTCCGGATATGACTGGATGAAACCAGAAATATCCGTTTTCTTTTTTTTGGCTTACTATATCCCAGATATTACTACAGACTCTGTGTTTGTGTTTTCTGGATATTATCGATGGATTATATTGTTTTGAATGTTTTTATCAGGGAACACTTAATTTTGTGCTGGGAAACACTAATTGGTTCCACATGGAGACACCAGTCTACACATTCGTATTTTCTAGGGAGAAAGCTAGAATAACTGCGGTAAACAAACATGATGTTTCTGTTTGTATAGATGACATTTTATGCACTGGCTTAAGGAAAAGACTTTGTTTTACTCCAAAACCATTTTTACTGCGATTTTCCCGGTTCATTGCATACGAATTCCACCAAACTTAGTCCGGATATGACTGGATGAAACCAGAAATATCCGGTTGTGTTTTGGCTAACTCAATCCCAGATATTGCGATGGACTCTGTGTTTATGTTTTCTGGACATTATCAACGGACTTTATTGTTTTGAATGTTTTTATCAGGGAACATTTAATTTTGTACCTTAGAAACACTAATAGGTTCAACATGGAGACACCAGTATACACATTCGTATGTTCTAGGGAGAAAGTTAGAGGAACTGCGGCAAACAAACATGATATTTCTGTTTGTATACATGACATTTTATGCACTTGCATAACGAAAAAAACTTTGCTTTTCTCCAAAACCATTTTTACTGTGATTTTCTCGGTCCATTGCATACGAATTCCACCTCGCTTTGTCCGGATATGACTGGATGAAACCAGAAATATCCGGTTGTGTTTTGGCTTACTACAACCCAGATATTGTGAAAGCCTCTGTGTTTATGTTTTCCGGATATTATCAACGGAATTTATGTTTTTGCATGTTATTTATCAGGGAACATTTAATTTTGTGCTGGGAAACACTAATTGGTTCCACATGGAGACACCAGCTCTACACATTCATATTTTCTAGGGAGAAAGCTAGAGGAACTGCGGCAAACAAACATGATATTTCTGTTTGTATAGATGACATTTTATGCACTTTCCTAAAGAAAAGACTTTGCTTTTCTCCAAAACCATTTTTCCTGTGATATTCTCCATCCATTACATATGAATTCCACCCCACTTTGTCCAGATATGAGTGGATGAAACCAGAAATATCCGGTTGTGTTTTGTCTTACTATATCCCAGATATTGCTACAGCCTCAGTGTCTGTGTTTTCTGGATATTATCGATGGATTTTATTGTTTTGAATGTTTTTATCAGGGAACATTTAATTTTGTACCGTAGAAACACTAATTGGTTCCACATGGAGACACCAGTAACACATTCCTCTGTTCTAGGGAGAAAGCTTGAGGAACTGCAAATCGATATGATATGTCTGTTTGTATAGATGACATTTTATGCACTTGCGATGGAAAAGACTTTTTGCCTTTCTCTAAAACCATTTTTACTGTGATTTTGTTGGTCCATTGCATACGAATTCCAACCCACTTTGTCCGGATATGACTGGATGAAACCAGAAATATCCGGTTGTGTTTTGGCTTACTACAACCCAGATATTGTGAAAGCCTCTGTGTTTATGTTTTCCGGATATTATCAACGGAATTTATGTTTTTGCATGTTATTTTTCAGGGAACATTTAATTTTGTGCTGGGAAACACTAATTGGTTCCACATGGAGACACCTGCTCTACACATTCGTATTTTCTAGGGAGAAAGCTAGAGGAACTGCGGCAAACAAACATGATATTTCTGTTTGTATAGATGACATTTTATGCACTTGCCTGACAAAAGGACTTTGCTTTTCTCCAAAACCATTTTTACAGTGATTTTCTCGGTCCATTGCATACGAATTCCACACCACTTTGTCCGGATATGAGTGGATGAAACCAGAAATATCCGATTGTGTTTTGGCTAACTCAATCCCATTATTGCTACAACCTCTCTGTTTGTGTTTTCCGGATATTATCAACGGGCTTTATGGTTTTGAATGTTTTTTATCAGAGAATATTCAATTTTGTGCTGGGAATCACTAATTAATTTCACATGGAGACACCAGCTCTACACATTCGTATTTTCTAGGGAGAAAGCTAGAGGAACTGTGGCAAACAAGCATGATATTTCTGTTTGTATACATGGCATTTTATGCACTTGCCTAACGAAAAGACTTTGCTTTTCTCCAAAACCATTTTTACTGTGATTTTCTCGGTCAATTGCATACGAATTCCACACCACTTTGTCCGGATATGACTGGATGAAACCAGAAATATCCGGTTGTGTTTTGGCTAACTCAATCCGAAATATTTCGAAAGCCTCTCTGTTTGTGTTTTCCGGATATTATCAATGGACTTTTTTTTTTTGAATGTTTTTTATCAGGGAACATTTAATCTTGTGCTGGGAAACAGTAGTTGACTCCACATGGATACACCAGATGTACATTCGTATTTTCTAGGGAGGAAGCTAGAGGAACTGTGGCAAACCAACCTGATATTTCTGTTCCTCTTGATGATATTTTATGCACTTGCCTAAAGAAAAGAGTTTGCTTTTCTCAAGAACCATTTTTACTGTGATTTTCTCGGTCCATTGCATACGAATTCCACACCACTTTGTCTGGATATGACTGGATGAAACCAGAAATATCTGGTTGCGTTTTGGCTAACTCAATCCCAGATATTCCTACAGCCTCTGTGTTTGTGTTTTCTAGATATTATCAACCGACTTTATGGTTTTGAATCTTTTTTATCAGGGAACATTTAATTTTGTACCGTAGAAACACTAACAGGTTCCACATGGAGACACCAGCTCTACACATTTGTATTTTGTAGGTAGAAACCTAGAGGAACTGGGGCAAACAAACATGATATTTCTGTTTGAATAGATGACATTTTATACACTTCCCTAACGAAAAGACTTCGCTTTTCTCCAAAACTATTTTTACTGTGATTTTCTCGGTCCATTGCATACGAATTCCATCCCACTTTGTCCGGATATGAGTGGATTAAACCAGAAATATCCGGTTGTGTTTTGGCTAACTGAATCCGAAATATTTTGAAAGCCTCTGTGTTGGTGTTTTCCGGATATTATCAACGGACTTTATGGATTTGAATGTTTTTTATCATGGAACATTTAATTTTGTGCTGGGAAACACTAATTGGTTTCACAAGGAGAAACCAGCTGTACACATTCATATTTTCTTAGCAGAAAGCTAGAGGAACTGTGGCAAACAAACATGATATTTCTGTTTGTATACCTGACCTTTATGCACTTGCCTAAAAAAAAGACTTTGCTTTTCTCCAAAACCATTTTTACTTTTATTTTCTCTGTCCATTGCATACGAATTCCACACCACTTTGTCCGGATATGCCTGGATGAAAACTGAAATATACGGTTGTATTTTGGCTAACTAAATCCGAAATATTGAGAAAGCCACTGTGCTTGTAATTTTTGGATATTATCGATGGACTTTATCGTTTTGATTGTTTTTATCAGGTAACATTTAATTTTGTACCGTTTAAACACTAATTAATTCACCATGCAGAAACCAGCTCTACACATTCTGATTTTCTAGGGAGAAAGCTAGAGGAAATGCGGCAAACATGATATTTCTGTTTGTGTAGATGACATTTTATGCACTTTCCTAACGAAAAGACTTCGCTTTTCTCCAAAACCGTTTTTACTGTGATTTTCTCCGTCCTTTGCATACGAATTCCAACCCACTTTGTCCGGATATGACTGGATGAAACCAGAAATATCCGGTTGTGTTTTGGCTTACTACAACCCAGATATTGTGAAAGCTTCTGTATTTGTGTTCTCCGGATATTATGAACGGATTTTATGGTTTTGCATGTTTTTTATCAGGGAACATTTAATTTTGTACCGTAGAAACACTAATTGGTTCCACACGGAGACACCAGCTCTACACATTTGTATTTTCTAGGGAGAAAGCTAGAGGAACTGCGGCAAACAAACATGATATTTCTGTTTGTATAGATGACATTTTATGCACTTTCCTAAGAAAAAGACTTTACTTTTCTCCAAAACCATTTTTACTGTGATTTTCTCGGTCCATTGCATACGAATTCCACCTCACTTTGTCCGGATATGACTGGATGAAACCAGAAATATCCGTTTTCTTTTTTTTGGCTTACTATATCCCAGATATTACTACAGACTCTGTGTTTGTGTTTTCTGGATATTATCGATGGATTATATTGTTTTGAATGTTTTGATCAGGGAACACTTAATTTTGTGCTGGGAAACACTAATTGGTTCCACATGGAGACACCAGTCTACACATTCGTATGTTCTAGGGAGAAAGTTAGAGGAACTGCGGCAAACAAACATGATATTTCTGTTTGTATACATGACATTTTATGCACTTGCATAACGAAAAAAACTTTGCTTTTCTCCAAAACCATTTTTACTGTGATTTTCTCGGTCCATTGCATACGAATTCCACCTCGCTTTGTCCGGATATGACTGGATGAAACCAGAAATATCCGGTTGTGTTTTGGCTTACTACAACCCAGATATTGTGAAAGCCTCTGTGTTTATGTTTTCCGGATATTATCAACGGAATTTATGTTTTTGCATGTTATTTATCAGGGAACATTTAATTTTGTGCTGGGAAACACTAATTGGTTCCACATGGAGACACCAGCTCTACACATTCGTATTTTCTAGGGAGAAAGCTAGAGGAACTGCGGCAAACAAACATCATATTTCTGTTTGTATAGATGACATTTTATGCACTTTCCTAAAGAAAAGACTTTGCTTTTCTCCAAAACCATTTTTCCTGTGATATTCTCCATCCATTACATATGAATTCCACCCCACTTTGTCCGGATATGAGTGGATGAAACCAGAAATATCCGGTTGTGTTTTGTCTTACTATATCCCAGATATTGCTACAGCCTCAGTGTCTGTGTTTTCTGGATATTATCGATGGATTTTATTGTTTTGAATGTTTTTATCAGGGAACATTTAATTTTGTACCGTAGAAACACTAATTGGTTCCACATGGAGACACCAGTAACACATTCCTATGTTCTAGGGAGAAAGCTTGAGGAACTGCAAATCGATATGATATGTCTGTTTGTATAGATGACATTTTATGCACTTGCGATGGAAAAGACTTTTTGCCTTTCTCTAAAACCATTTTTACTGTGATTTTGTTGGTCCATTGCATACGAATTCCAACCCACTTTGTCCGGATATGACTGGATGAAACCAGAAATATCCGGTTGTGTTTTGGCTTACTACACCCAGATATTGTGAAAGCTTCTGTATTTGTGTTCTCCGGATATTATGAACGGATTTTATGGTTTTGCATGTTTTTTATCAGGGAACATTTAATTTTGTACCGTAGAAACACTAATTGGTTCCACACGGAGACACCAGCTCTACACATTTGTATTTTCTAGGGAGAAAGCTAGAGGAACTGCGGCAAACAAACATGATATTTCTGTTTGTATAGATGACATTTTATGCACTTTCCTAAGAAAAAGACTTTACTTTTCTCCAAAACCATTTTTACTGTGATTTTCTCGGTCCATTGCATACGAATTGCACATCACTTTGTCCAGATATGACTGGATGAAACCAGAAATATCCGTTTTCTTTATTTTTGGCTTACTATATCCCAGATATTACTACAGACTCTGTGTTTGTGTTTTCTGGATATTATCGATGGATTATATTGTTTTGAATGTTTTGATCAGGGAACACTTAATTTTGTGCTGGGAAACACTAATTGGTTCCACATGGAGACACCAGTCTACACATTCGTATTTTCTAGGGAGAAAGCTAGAATAACTGCAGTAAACAAACATGATGTTTCTGTTTGTATAGATGACATTTTATGCACTGGCTTAAGGAAAAAACTTTGTTTTACTCCAAAACCATTTTTACTGCGATTTTCCCGGTTCATTGCATACGAATTCCACCAAACTTAGTCCGGATATGACTGGATGAAACCAGAAATATCCGGTTGTGTTTTGGCTAACTCAATCCCAGATATTGCAACGGACTCTGTGTTTGTGTTTTCTGGACATTATCAACGGACTTTATTGTTTTGAATGTTTTTATCAGGGAACATTTAATTTTGTACCTTAGAAACACTAATAGGTTCAACATGGAGACACCAGTATACACATTCGTATGTTCTAGGGAGAAAGCTAGAGGAACTGCGGCAAACAAACATGATATTTCTGTTTGTATACATGACATTTTATGCACTTTCCTAACAAAAAGACTTTACTTTTCTCCAAAACCATTTTTACTGTGATTTTCTCGGTCCATTGCATACGAATTCCACCTCACTTTGTCCGGATATGACTGGATGAAACCAGAAATATCCGTTTTGTTTTTGTTTTTTTTTTGGCTTACTATATCCCAGATATTACTACAGACTCTGTGTTTGTGTTTTCTGGATATTATCGATGGATTATATTGTTTTGAATGTTTTTATCAGGGAACATTTAATTTTGTGCTGGGAAACACTAATTGGTTCCACATGGAGACACCAGTCTACACATTCGTATTTTCTAGGGAGAAAGCTAAAATAACTGCGGTAAACAAACATGATGTTTCTGTTTGTATAGATGACATTTTATGCACTGGCTTAAGGAAAAGACTTTGTTTTACTCCAAAACCATTTTTACTGCGATTTTCCCGGTTCATTGCATACGAATTCCACCAAACTTAGTCCGGATATGACTGGATGAAACCAGAAATATCCGGTTGTGTTTTGGCTAACTCAATCCCAGATATTGTGAAAGCTTCTGTATTTGTGTTTTCCGGATATTATCAACGGATTTTATGGTTTTGCATGTTTTTTATCAGGGAACATTTAATTTTGTACCTTAGAAACACTAATTGGTTCCACACGGAGACACCAGCTATACACATTTGTATTTTCTAGGGAGAAAGCTAGAGGAACTGTGGCAAACAAACATGATATTTCTGTTTGTATACATGACATTTTATGCACTTGCATAACGAAAAAAACTTTGCTTTTCTCCAAAACCATTTTTACTGTGATTTTCTCGGTCCATTGCATACGAATTCCACCTCGCTTTGTCCGGATATGACTGGATGAAACCAGAAATATCCGGTTGTGTTTTGGCTTACTACAACCCAGATATTGTGAAAGCCTCTGTGTTTATGTTTTCCGGATATTATCAACGGAATTTATGTTTTTGCATGTTATTTATCAGGGAACATTTAATTTTGTGCTGGGAAACACTAATTGGTTCCACATGGAGACACCAGCTCTACACATTCGTATTTTCTAGGGAGAAAGCTAGAGGAACTGCGGCAAACAAACATGATATTTCTGTTTGTATAGATGACATTTTATGCACTTTCCTAAAGAAAAGACTTTGCTTTTCTCCAAAACCATTTTTCCTGTGATATTCTCGATCCATTACATATGAATTCCACCCCCACTTTGTCCGGATATGAGTGGATGAAACCAGAAATATCCGGTTGTGTTTTGTCTTACTATATCCCAGATATTGCTACAGCCTCAGTGTCTGTGTTTTCTGGATATTATCGATGGATTTTATTGTTTTGAATGTTTTTATCAGGGAACATTTAATTTTGTACCGTAGAAACACTAATTGGTTCCACATGGAGACACCAGGAACACATTCCTATGTTCTAGGGAGAAAGCTTGAGGAACTGCAAATCGATATGATATGTCTGTTTGTATAGATGACATTTTATGCACTTGCGATGGAAAAGACTTTTTGCCTTTCTCTAAAACCATTTTTACTGTGATTTTGTTGGTCCATTGCATACGAATTCCAACCCACTTTGTCCGGATATGACTGGATGAAACCAGAAATATCCGGTTGTGTTTTGGCTAACTCAATCCCAGATATTGTGAAAGCTTCTGTATTTGTGTTCTCCGGATATTATGAACGGATTTTATGGTTTTGCATGTTTTTAATCAGGGAACATTTAATTTTGTACTGTAGAAACACTAATTGGTTCCACACGGAGACACCAGCTCTACACATTTGTATTTTCTAGGGAGAAAGCTAGAGGCACTGCGGCAAACAAACATGATATTTCTGTTTGTATAGATGACATTTTATGCACTTTCCTAAGAAAAAGACTTTACTTTTCTCCAAAACCATTTTTACTGTGATTTTCTCGGTCCATTGCATACGAATTCCACCTCACTTTGTCCGGATATGAGTGGATGAAACCAGAAATATCCGTTTTCTTTTTTTTTTTTTTGGCTTACTATATCCCAGATATTACTACAGACTCTGTGTTTGTGTTTTCTGGATATTATCGATGGATTATATTGTTTTGAATGTTTTTATCAGGGAACATTTAATTTTGTGCTGGGAAACACTAATTGGTTCCACATGGAGACACCAGTCTACACATTCGTATTTTCTAGGGAGAAAGCTAGAATAACTGCGGTAAACCAACATGATGTTTCTGTTTGTATAGATGACATTTTATGCACTGGCTTAAGGAAAAGACTTTGTTTTACTCCAAAACCATTTTTACTGCGATTTTCCCGGTTCATTGCATACGAATTCCACCAAACTTAGTCCGGATATGACTGGATGAAACCAGAAATATCCGGTTGTGTTTTGGCTAACTCAATCCCAGATATTGTGAAAGCTTCTGTATTTGTGTTTTCCGGATATTATCAACGGATTTTATGGTTTTGCATGTTTTTTATCAGGGAACATTTAATTTTGTACCTTAGAAACACTAATTGGTTCCACACGGAGACACCAGCTCTACACATTTGTATTTTCTAGGGAGAAAGCTAGAGGAACTGTGGCAAACAAACATGATATTTCTGTTTGTATACATGACATTTTATGCACTTGCATAACGAAAAAAACTTTGCTTTTCTCCAAAACCATTTTTACTGTGATTTTCTCGGTCCATTGCATACGAATTCCACCTCGCTTTGTCCGGATATGACTGGATGAAACCAGAAATATCCGGTTGTGTTTTGGCTTACTACAACCCAGATATTGTGAAAGCCTCTGTGTTTATGTTTTCCGGATATTATCAACGGAATTTATGTTTTTGCATGTTATTTATCAGGGAACATTTAATTTTGTGCTGGGAAACACTAATTGGTTCCACATGGAGACACCAGCTCTACACATTTGTATTTTCTAGGGAGAAAGCTAGAGGAACTGCGGCAAACAAACATGATATTTCTGTTTGTATAGATGACATTTTATGCACTTTCCTAAAGAAAAGACTTTGCTTTTCTCCAAAACCATTTTTCCTGTGATATTCTCGATCCATTACATATGAATTCCACCCCCACTTTGTCCGGATATGAGTGGATGAAACCAGAAATATCCGGTTGTGTTTTGTCTTACTATATCCCAGATATTGCTACAGCCTCAGTGTCTGTGTTTTCTGGATATTATCGATGGATTTTATTGTTTTGAATGTTTTTATCAGGGAACATTTAATTTTGTACCGTAGAAACACTAATTGGTTCCACATGGAGACACCAGGAACACATTCCTATGTTCTAGGGAGAAAGCTTGAGGAACTGCAAATCGATATGATATGTCTGTTTGTATAGATGACATTTTATGCACTTGCGATGGAAAAGACTTTTTGCCTTTCTCTAAAACCATTTTTACTGTGATTTTGTTGGTCCATTGCATACGAATTCCAACCCACTTTGTCCGGATATGACTGGATGAAACCAGAAATATCCGGTTGTGTTTTGGCTAACTCAATCCCAGATATTGTGAAAGCTTCTGTATTTGTGTTCTCCGGATATTATGAACGGATTTTATTGTTTTGCATGTTTTTAATCAGGGAACATTTAATTTTGTACTGTAGAAACACTAATTGGTTCCACACGGAGACACCAGCTCTACACATTTGTATTTTCTAGGGAGAAAGCTAGAGGCACTGCGGCAAACAAACATGATATTTCTGTTTGTATAGATGACATTTTATGCACTTTCCTAAGAAAAAGACTTTACTTTTCTCCAAAACCATTTTTACTGTGATTTTCTCGGTCCATTGCATACGAATTCCACCTCACTTTGTCCGGATATGAGTGGATGAAACCAGAAATATCCGTTTTCTTTTTTTTTTTTTGGCTTACTATATCCCAGATATTACTACAGACTCTGTGTTTGTGTTTTCTGGATATTATCGATGGATTATATTGTTTTGAATGTTTTTATCAGGGAACATTTAATTTTGTGCTGGGAAACACTAATTGGTTCCACATGGAGACACCAGTCTACACATTCGTATTTTCTAGGGAGAAAGCTAGAATAACTGCGGTAAACAAACATGATGTTTCTGTTTGTATAGATGACATTTTATGCACTGGCTTAAGGAAAAGACTTTGTTTTACTCCAAAACCATTTTTACTGCGATTTTCCCGGTTCATTGCATACGAATTCCACCAAACTTAGTCCGGATATGACTGGATGAAACCAGAAATATCCGGTTGTGTTTTGGCTAACTCAATCCCAGATATTGTGAAAGCTTCTGTATTTGTGTTTTCCGGATATTATCAACGGATTTTATGGTTTTGCATGTTTTTTATCAGGGAACATTTAATTTTGTACCTTAGAAACACTAATTGGTTCCACACGGAGACACCAGCTCTACACATTTGTATTTTCTAGGGAGAAAGCTAGAGGAACTGTGGCAAACAAACATGATATTTCTGTTTGTATACATGACATTTTATGCACTTGCATAACGAAAAAAACTTTGCTTTTCTCCAAAACCATTTTTACTGTGATTTTCTCGGTCCATTGCATACGAATTCCACCTCGCTTTGTCCGGATATGACTGGATGAAACCAGAAATATCCGGTTGTGTTTTGGCTTACTACAACCCAGATATTGTGAAAGCCTCTGTGTTTATGTTTTCCGGATATTATCAACGGAATTTATGTTTTTGCATGTTATTTATCAGGGAACATTTAATTTTGTGCTGGGAAACACTAATTGGTTCCACATGGAGACACCAGCTCTACACATTCATATTTTCTAGGGAGAAAGCTAGAGGAACTGCGGCAAACAAACATGATATTTCTGTTTGTATAGATGACATTTTATGCACTTTCCTAAAGAAAAGACTTTGCTTTTCTCCAAAACCATTTTTCCTGTGATATTCTCGATCCATTACATATGAATTCCACCCCACTTTGTCCGGATATGAGTGGATGAAACCAGAAATATCCGGTTGTGTTTTGTCTTACTATATCCCAGATATTGCTACAGCCTCAGTGTCTGTGTTTTCTGGATATTATCGATGGATTTTATTGTTTTGAATGTTTTTATCAGGGAACATTTAATTTTGTACCATAGAAACACTAATTGGTTCCACATGGAGACACCAGTAACACATTCCTATGTTCTAGGGAGAAAGCTTGAGGAACTGCAAATCGATATGATATGTCTGTTTGTATAGATGACATTTTATGCACTTGCGATGGAAAAGACTTTTTGCCTTTCTCTAAAACCATTTTTACTGTGATTTTGTTGGTCCATTGCATATGAATTCCAACCCACTTTGTCCGGATATGACTGGATGAAACCAGAAATATCCGGTTGTGTTTTGGCTTACTACAACCCAGATATTGTGAAAGCTTCTGTATTTGTGTTCTCCGGATATTATGAACGGATTTTATGGTTTTGCATGTTTTTTATCAGGGAACATTTAATTTTGTACCGTAGAAACACTAATTGGTTCCACACGGAGACACCAGCTCTACACATTTGTATTTTCTAGGGAGAAAGCTAGAGGAACTGCGGCAAACAAACATGATATTTCTGTTTGTATAGATGACATTTTATGCACTTTCCTAAGAAAAAGACTTTACTTTTCTCCAAAACCATTTTTACTGTGATTTTCTCGGTCCATTGCATACGAATTGCACATCACTTTGTCCAGATATGACTGGATGAAACCAGAAATATCCGTTTTCTTTATTTTTGGCTTACTATATCCCAGATATTACTACAGACTCTGTGTTTGTGTTTTCTGGATATTATCGATGGATTATATTGTTTTGAATGTTTTGATCAGGGAACACTTAATTTTGTGCTGGGAAACACTAATTGGTTCCACATGGAGACACCAGTCTACACATTCGTATTTTCTAGGGAGAAAGCTAGAATAACTGCAGTAAACAAACATGATGTTTCTGTTTGTATAGATGACATTTTATGCACTGGCTTAAGGAAAAGACTTTGTTTTACTCCAAAACCATTTTTACTGCGATTTTCCCGGTTCATTGCATACGAATTCCACCAAACTTAGTCCGGATATGACTGGATGAAACCAGAAATATCCGGTTGTGTTTTGGCTAACTCAATCCCAGATATTGCAACGGACTCTGTGTTTGTGTTTTCTGGACATTATCAACGGACTTTATTGTTTTGAATGTTTTTATCAGGGAACATTTAATTTTGTACCTTAGAAACACTAATAGGTTCAACATGGAGACACCAGTATACACATTCGTATGTTCTAGGGAGAAAGCTAGAGGAACTGCGGCAAACAAACATGATATTTCTGTTTGTATACATGACATTTTATGCACTTTCCTAACAAAAAGACTTTACTTTTCTCCAAAACCATTTTTACTGTGATTTTCTCGGTCCATTGCATACGAATTCCACCTCACTTTGTCCGGATATGAGTGGATGAAACCAGAAATATCCGTTTTGTTTTTGTTTTTTTTTTTGGCTTACTATATCCCAGATATTACTACAGACTCTGTGTTTGTGTTTTCTGGATATTATCGATGGATTATATTGTTTTGAATGTTTTTATCAGGGAACATTTAATTTTGTGCTGGGAAACACTAATTGGTTCCACATGGAGACACCAGTCTACACATTCGTATTTTCTAGGGAGAAAGCTAGAATAACTGCGGTAAACAAACATGATGTTTCTGTTTGTATAGATGACATTTTATGCACTGGCTTAAGGAAAAGACTTTGTTTTACTCCAAAACCATTTTTACTGCGATTTTCCCGGTTCATTGCATACGAATTCCACCAAACTTAGTCCGGATATGACTGGATGAAACCAGAAATATCCGGTTGTGTTTTGGCTAACTCAATCCCAGATATTGTGAAAGCTTCTGTATTTGTGTTTTCCGGATATTATCAACGGATTTTATGGTTTTGCATGTTTTTTATCAGGGAACATTTAATTTTGTACCTTAGAAACACTAATTGGTTCCACACGGAGACACCAGCTATACACATTTGTATTTTCTAGGGAGAAAGCTAGAGGAACTGTGGCAAACAAACATGATATTTCTGTTTGTATACATGACATTTTATGCACTTGCATAACGAAAAAAACTTTGCTTTTCTCCAAAACCATTTTTACTGTGATTTTCTCGGTCCATTGCATACGAATTCCACCTCGCTTTGTCCGTATATGACTGGATGAAACCAGAAATATCCGGTTGTGTTTTGGCTTACTACAACCCAGATATTGTGAAAGCCTCTGTGTTTATGTTTTCCGGATATTATCAACGGAATTTATGTTTTTGCATGTTATTTATCAGGGAACATTTAATTTTGTGCTGGGAAACACTAATTGGTTCCACATGGAGACACCAGCTCTACACATTCGTATTTTCTAGGGAGAAAGCTAGAGGAACTGCGGCAAACAAACATGATATTTCTGTTTGTATAGATGACATTTTATGCACTTTCCTAAAGAAAAGACTTTGCTTTTCTCCAAAACCATTTTTCCTGTGATATTCTCGATCCATTACATATGAATTCCACCCCACTTTGTCCGGATATGAGTGGATGAAACCAGAAATATCCGGTTGTGTTTTGTCTTACTATATCCCAGATATTGCTACAGCCTCAGTGTCTGTGTTTTCTGGATATTATCGATGGATTTTATTGTTTTGAATGTTTTTATCAGGGAACATTTAATTTTGTACCATAGAAACACTAATTGGTTCCACATGGAGACACCAGTAACACATTCCTATGTTCTAGGGAGAAAGCTTGAGGAACTGCAAATCGATATGATATGTCTGTTTGTATAGATGACATTTTATGCACTTGCGATGGAAAAGACTTTTTGCCTTTCTCTAAAACCATTTTTACTGTGATTTTGTTGGTCCATTGCATATGAATTCCAACCCACTTTGTCCGGATATGACTGGATGAAACCAGAAATATCCGGTTGTGTTTTGGCTTACTACAACCCAGATATTGTGAAAGCTTCTGTATTTGTGTTCTCCGGATATTATGAACGGATTTTATGGTTTTGCATGTTTTTTATCAGGGAACATTTCATTTTGTACCGTAGAAACACTAATTGGTTCCACACGGAGACACCAGCTCTACACATTTGTATTTTCTAGGGAGAAAGCTAGAGGAACTGCGGCAAACAAACATGATATTTCTGTTTGTATAGATGACATTTTATGCACTTTCCTAAGAAAAAGACTTTACTTTTCTCCAAAACCATTTTTACTGTGATTTTCTCGGTACATTGCATACGAATTGCACATCACTTTGTCCAGATATGACTGGATGAAACCAGAAATATCCGTTTTCTTTATTTTTGGCTTACTATATCCCAGATATTACTACAGACTCTGTGTTTGTGTTTTCTGGATATTATCGATGGATTATATTGTTTTGAATGTTTTGATCAGGGAACACTTAATTTTGTGCTGGGAAACACTAATTGGTTCCACATGGAGACACCAGTCTACACATTCGTATTTTCTAGGGAGAAAGCTAGAATAACTGCAGTAAACAAACATGATGTTTCTGTTTGTATAGATGACATTTTATGCACTGGCTTAAGGAAAAGACTTTGTTTTACTCCAAAACCATTTTTACTGCGATTTTCCCGGTTCATTGCATACGAATTCCACCAAACTTAGTCCGGATATGACTGGATGAAACCAGAAATATCCGGTTGTGTTTTGGCTAACTCAATCCCAGATATTGCAACGGACTCTGTGTTTGTGTTTTCTGGACATTATCAACGGACTTTATTGTTTTGAATGTTTTTATCAGGGAACATTTAATTTTGTACCTTAGAAACACTAATAGGTTCAACATGGAGACACCAGTATACACATTCGTATGTTCTAGGGAGAAAGCTAGAGGAACTGCGGCAAACAAACATGATATTTCTGTTTGTATACATGACATTTTATGCACTTTCCTAACAAAAAGACTTTACTTTTCTCCAAAACCATTTTTACTGTGATTTTCTCGGTCCATTGCATACGAATTCCACCTCACTTTGTCCGGATATGACTGGATGAAACCAGAAATATCCGTTTTGTTTTTGTTTTTTTTTTTGGCTTACTATATCCCAGATATTACTACAGACTCTGTGTTTGTGTTTTCTGGATATTATCGATGGATTATATTGTTTTGAATGTTTTTATCAGGGAACATTTAATTTTGTGCTGGGAAACACTAATTGGTTCCACATGGAGACACCAGTCTACACATTCGTATTTTCTAGGGAGAAAGCTAGAATAACTGCGGTAAACAAACATGATGTTTCTGTTTGTATAGATGACATTTTATGCACTGGCTTAAGGAAAAGACTTTGTTTTACTCCAAAACCATTTTTACTGCGATTTTCCCGGTTCATTGCATACGAATTCCACCAAACTTAGTCCGGATATGACTGGATGAAACCAGAAATATCCGGTTGTGTTTTGGCTAACTCAATCCCAGATATTGTGAAAGCTTCTGTATTTGTGTTTTCCGGATATTATCAACGGATTTTATGGTTTTGCATGTTTTTTATCAGGGAACATTTAATTTTGTACCTTAGAAACACTAATTGGTTCCACACGGAGACACCAGCTATACACATTTGTATTTTCTAGGGAGAAAGCTAGAGGAACTGTGGCAAACAAACATGATATTTCTGTTTGTATACATGACATTTTATGCACTTGCATAACGAAAAAAACTTTGCTTTTCTCCAAAACCATTTTTACTGTGATTTTCTCGGTCCATTGCATACGAATTCCACCTCGCTTTGTCCGTATATGACTGGATGAAACCAGAAATATCCGGTTGTGTTTTGGCTTACTACAACCCAGATATTGTGAAAGCCTCTGTGTTTATGTTTTCCGGATATTATCAACGGAATTTATGTTTTTGCATGTTATTTATCAGGGAACATTTAATTTTGTGCTGGGAAACACTAATTGGTTCCACATGGAGACACCAGCTCTACACATTCGTATTTTCTAGGGAGAAAGCTAGAGGAACTGCGGCAAACAAACATGATATTTCTGTTTGTATAGATGACATTTTATGCACTTTCCTAAATAAAAGACTTTGCTTTTCTCCAAAACCATTTTTCCTGTGATATTCTCGATCCATTACATATGAATTCCACCCCCACTTTGTCCGGATATGAGTGGATGAAACCAGAAATATCCGGTTGTGTTTTGTCTTACTATATCCCAGATATTGCTACAGCCTCAGTGTCTTTGTTTTCTGGATATTATCGATGGATTTTATTGTTTTGAATGTTTTTATCAGGGAACATTTAATTTTGTACCGTAGAAACACTAATTGGTTCCACATGGAGACACCAGGAACACATTCCTATGTTCTAGGGAGAAAGCTTGAGGAACTGCAAATCGATATGATATGTCTGTTTGTATAGATGACATTTTATGCACTTGCGATGGAAAAGACTTTTTGCCTTTCTCTAAAACCATTTTTACTGTGATTTTGTTGGTCCATTGCATACGAATTCCAACCCACTTTGTCCGGATATCACTGGATGAAACCAGAAATATCCGGTTGTGTTTTGGCTAACTCAATCCCAGATATTGTGAAAGCTTCTGTATTTGTGTTCTCCGGATATTATGAACGGATTTTATGGTTTTGCATGTTTTTAATCAGGGAACATTTAATTTTGTACTGTAGAAACACTAATTGGTTCCACACGGAGACACCAGCTCTACACATTTGTATTTTCTAGGGAGAAAGCTAGAGGCACTGCGGCAAACAAACATATTTCTGTTTGTATAGATGACATTTTATGCACTTTCCTAAGAAAAAGACTTTACTTTTCTCCAAAACCATTTTTACTGTGATTTTCTCGGTCCATTGCATACGAATTCCACCTCACTTTGTCCGGATATGAGTGGATGAAACCAGAAATATCCGTTTTCTTTTTTTTTTTTTGGCTTACTATATCCCAGATATTACTACAGACTCTGTGTTTGTGTTTTCTGGATATTATCGATGGATTATATTGTTTTGAATGTTTTTATCAGGGAACATTTAATTTTGTGCTGGGAAACACTAATTGGTTCCACATGGAGACACCAGTCTACACATTCGTATTTTCTAGGGAGAAAGCTAGAATAACTGCGGTAAACAAACATGATGTTTCTGTTTGTATAGATGACATTTTATGCACTGGCTTAAGGAAAAGACTTTGTTTTACTCCAAAACCATTTTTACTGTGATTTTCCCGGTTCATTGCATACGAATTCCACCAAACTTAGTCCGGATATGACTGGATGAAACCAGAAATATCCGGTTGTGTTTTGGCTAACTCAATCCCAGATATTGCAACGGACTCTGTGTTTGTGTTTTCTGGACATTATCAACGGACTTTATTGTTTTGAATGTTTTTAGCAGGGAACATTTAATTTTGTACCTTAGAAACACTAATAGGTTCAACATGGAGACACAAGTATACACATTCGTTTGTTCTAGGGAGAAAGCTAGAGGAACTGCGGCAAACAAACATGATATTTCTGTTTGTATACATGACATTTTATGCACTTTCCTAACAAAAAGACTTTACTTTTCTCCAAAACCATTTTTACTGTGATTTTCTCGGTCCATTGCATACGAATTCCACCTCACTTTGTCCGGATATGACTGGATGAAACCAGAAATAACCGTTTTGTTTTTGTTTTTTTTTTTTTTGGCTTACTATATCCCAGATATTACTACAGACTCTGTGTTTGTGTTTTCTGGATATTATCGATGGATTATATTGTTTTGAATGTTTTTATCAGGGAACATTTAATTTTGTGCTGGGAAACACTAATTGGTTCCACATGGAGACACCAGTAACATATTTGTATTTTCTAGGGAGAAAGCTAGAATAACTGCGGTAAACAAACATGATGTTTCTGTTTGTATAGATGACATTTTATGCACTGGCTTAAGGAAAAGACTTTGTTTTACTCCAAAACCATTTTTACTGCGATTTTCCCGGTTCATTGCATACGAATTCCACCAAACTTAGTCCGGATATGAGTGGATGAAACCAGAAATATCCGGTTGTGTTTTGGCTAACTCAATCCCAGATATTGCAACGGACTCTGTGTTTGTGTTTTCTGGACATTATCAACGGACTTTATTGTTTTGAATGTTTTTATCAGGGAACAATTAATTTTGTACCTTAGAAACACTAATAGGTTCAACATGGAGACACCAGTCTACACATTCGTATGTTCTAGGGAGAAAGTTAGAGGAACTGCGGCAAACAAACATGATATTTCTGTTTGTATACATGACATTTTATGCACTTGCATAACGAAAAAAACTTTGCTTTTCTCCAAAACCATTTTTACTGTGATTTTCTCGGTCCATTGCATACGAATTCCACCTCGCTTTGTCCGGATATGACTGGATGAAACCAGAAATATCCGGTTGTGTTTTGGCTTACTACAACCCAGATATTGTGAAAGCCTCTGTGTTTATGTTTTCCGGATATTATCAACGGAATTTATGTTTTTGCATGTTATTTATCAGGGAACATTTAATTTTGTGCTGGGAAACACTAATTGGTTCCACATGGAGACACCAGCTCTACACATTCGTATTTTCTAGGGAGAAAGCTAGAGGAACTGCGGCAAACAAACATGATATTTCTGTTTGTATAGATGACATTTTATGCACTTTCCTAAAGAAAAGACTTTGCTTTTCTCCAAAACCATTTTTCCTGTGATATTCTCGATCCATTACATATGAATTCCACCCCCACTTTGACCGGATATGAGTGGATGAAACCAGAAATATCCGGTTGTGTTTTGTCTTACTATATCCCAGATATTGCTACAGCCTCAGTGTCTGTGTTTTCTGGATATTATGGATGGATTTTATTGTTTTGAATGTTTTTATCAGGGAACATTTAATTTTGTACCGTAGAAACACTAATTGGTTCCACATGGAGACACCAGGAACACATTCCTATGTTCTAGGGAGAAAGCTTGAGGAACTGCAAATCGATATGATATGTCTGTTTGTATAGATGACATTTTATGCACTTGCGATGGAAAAGACTTTTTGCCTTTCTCTAAAACCATTTTTACTGTGATTTTGTTGGTCCATTGCATACGAATTCCAACCCACTTTGTCCGGATATGACTGGATGAAACCAGAAATATCCAGTTGTGTTTTGGCTAACTCAATCCCAGATATTGTGAAAGCTTCTGTATTTGTGTTCTCCGGATATTATGAACGGATTTTATGGTTTTGCATGTTTTTTATCAGGGAACATTTAATTTTGTACCGTAGAAACACTAATTGGTTCCACACGGAGACACCAGCTCTACACATTTGTATTTTCTAGGGAGAAAGCTAGAGGAACTGCGGCAAACAAACATGATATTTCTGTTTGTATAGATGACATTTTATGCACTTTCCTAACAAAAAGACTTTACTTTTCTCCAAAACCATTTTTACTGTGATTTTTCTCGGTCCATTGCATACGAATTCCACCTCACTTTGTCCGGATATGACTGGATGAAACCAGAAATATACGTTTTCTTTTTTTTTGGCTTACTATATCCCAGATATTACTACAGACTCTGTGTTTGTGTTTTCTGGATATTATCGATGGATTATATTGTTTTGAATGTTTTTATCAGGGAACATTAAATTTTGTGCTGGGAAACACTAATTGGTTCCACATGGAGACACCAGTCTACACATTCGTATTTTCTAGGGAGAAAGCTAGAATAACTGCGGTAAACAAACATGATGTTTCTGTTTGTATAGATGACATTTTATGCACTGGCTTAAGGAAAAGACTTTGTTTTACTCCAAAACCATTTTTACTGCGATTTTCCCGGTTCATTGCATACGAATTCCACCAAACTTAGTCCGGATATGACTGGATGAAACCAGAAATATCCAGTTGTGTTTTGGCTAACTCAATCCCAGATATTGCGACGGACTCTGTGTTTGTGTTTTCTGGACATTATCAACGGACTTTATTGTTTTGAATGTTTTTATCAGGGAACATTTAATTTTGTACCTTAGAAACACTAATAGGTTCAACATGGAGACACCAGTCTACACATTCGTATGTTCTAGGGAGAAAGTTAGAGGAACTGCGGCAAACAAACATGATATTTCTGTTTGTATACATGACATTTTATGCACTTGCATAACGAAAAAAACTTTGCTTTTCTCCAAAACCATTTTTACTGTGATTTTCTCGGTCCATTGCATACGAATTCCACCTCGCTTTGTCCGGATATGACTGGATGTAACCAGAAATATCCGGTTGTGTTTTGGCTTACTACAACCCAGATATTGTGAAAGCCTCTGTGTTTATGTTTTCCGGATATTATCAATGGAATTCATCTTTTTGCATGTTATTTATCAGGGAACATTTAATTTTGTGCTGGGAAACACTAATTGGTTCCACATGGAGACACCAGCTCTACACATTCGTATTTTCTAGGGAGAAAGCTAGAGGAACTGCGGCAAACAAACATGATATTTCTGTTTGTATAGATGACATTTTATGCACTGGCTTAAGGAAAAGACTTTGTTTTACTCCAAAACCATTTTTACTGCGATTTTCCCGGTTCATTGCATACGAATTCCACCAAACTTAGTCCGGATATGACTGGATGAAACCAGAAATATCCGGTTGTGTTTTGTCTTACTATATCCCAGATATTGCTACAGCCTCAGTGTCTGTGTTTTCTGGATATTATCGATGGATTTTATTGTTTTGAATGTTTTTGTCAGGGAACATTTAATTTTGTACCGTAGAAACACTAATTGGTTCCACATGGAGACACCAGGAACACATTCCTATGTTCTAGGGAGAAAGCTTGAGGAACTGCAATTCGATATGATATGTCTGTTTGTATAGATGACATTTTATGCACTTGCGATGGAAAAGACTTTTTGCCTTTCTCTAAAACCATTTTTACTGTGATTTTGTTGGTCCATTGCATACGAATTCCAACCCACTTTGTCCGGATATGACTGGATGAAACCAGAAATATCCGGTTGTGTTTTGGCTAACTCAATCCCAGATATTGTGAAAGCTTCTGTATTTGTGTTCTCCGGATATTATGAACGGATTTTATGGTTTTGCATGTTTTTTTTCAGGGAACATTTAATTTTGTACCTTAGAAACACTAATTGGTTCCACACGGAGACACCAGCTCTACACATTTGTATTTTCTAGGGAGAAAGCTAGAGGAACTGCGGCAAACAAACATGATATTTCTGTTTGTATAGATGACATTTTATGCACTTTCCTAAGAAAAAGACTTTACTTTTCTCCAAAACCATTTTTACTGTGATTTTCTCGGTCCATTGCATACGAATTCCACCTCACTTTGTCTGGATATGAGTGGATGAAACCAGAAATATCCGTTTTCTTTTTTTTTGGCTTACTATATCCCAGATATTACTACAGACTCTGTGTTTGTGTTTTCTGGATATTATCGATGGATTATATTGTTTTGAATGTTTTTATCAGGGAACATTTAATTTTGTGCTGGGAAACACTAATTGGTTCCACATGGAGACACCAGTCTACACATTCGTATTTTCTAGGGAGAAAGCTAGAATAACTGCGGTAAACAAACATGATGTTTCTGTTTGTATAGATGACATTTTATGCACTGGCTTAAGGAAAAGACTTTGTTTTACTCCAAAACCATTTTTACTGCGATTTTCCCGGTTCATTGCATACGAATTCCACCAAACTTAGTCCGGATATGACTGGATGAAACCAGAAATATCCGGTTGTGTTTTGGCTAACTCAATCCCAGATATTGCGACGGACTCTGTGTTTGTGTTTTCTGGACATTATCAACGGACTTTATTGTTTTGAATGTTTTTATCAGGGAACATTTAATTTTGTACCGTAGAAACACTAATAGGTTCAACATGGAGACACCAGTCTACACATTCGTATGTTCTAGGGAGAAAGTTAGAGGAACTGCGGCAAACAAACATGATATTTCTGTTTGTATACATGACATTTTATGCACTTGCATAACGAAAAAAACTTTGCTTTTCTCCAAAACCATTTTTACTGTGATTTTCTCGGTCCATTGCATACGAATTCCACCTCGCTTTGTCCGGATATGACTGGATGAAACCAGAAATATCCGGTTGTGTTTTGGCTTACTACAACCCAGATATTGTGAAAGCCTCTGTGTTTATGTTTTCCGATACTATCAACGGAATTTATGTTTTTGCATGTTATTTATCAGGGAACATTTAATTTTGTGCTGGGAAACACTAATTGGTTCCACATGGAGACACCAGCTCTACACATTCGTATTTTCTAGGGAGAAAGCTAGAGGAACTGCGGCAAACAAACATGATATTTCTGTTTGTATAGATGACATTTTATGCACTTTCCTAAAGAAAAGACTTTGCTTTTCTCCAAAACCATTTTTCCTGTGATATTCTCGATCCATTACATATGAATTCCACCCCACTTTGTCCGGATATGAGTGGATGAAACCAGAAATATCCGGTTGTGTTTTGTCTTACTATATCCCAGATATTGCTACAGCCTCAGTGTCTGTGTTTTCTGGATATTATCGATGGATTTTATTGTTTTGAATGTTTTTATCAGGGAACATTTAATTTTGTACCGTAGAAACACTAATTGGTTCCACATGGAGACACCAGTAACACATTCCTATGTTCTAGGGAGAAAGCTTGAGGAACTGCAAATCGATATGATATGTCTGTTTGTATAGATGACATTTTATGCACTTGCGATGGAAAAGACTTTTTGCCTTTCTCTAAAACCATTTTTACTGTGATTTTGTTGGTCCATTGCATACGAATTCCAACCCACTTTGTCCGGATATGACTGGATGAAACCAGAAATATCCGGTTGTGTTTTGGCTAACTCAATCCCAGATATTGTGAAAGCTTCTGTATTTGTGTTCTCAGGATATTATGAATGGATTTTATGGTTTTGCATGTTTTTTATCAGGGAACAGTTAATTTTGTACCGTAGAAACACTAATTGGTTCCACACGGAGACACCAGCTCTACACATTTGTATTTTCTAGGGAGAAAGCTAGAGGAACTGCGGTAAACAAACATGATATTTCTGTTTGTATAGATGACATTTTATGCACTTTCCTAACAAAAAGACTTTACTTTTCTCCAAAACCATTTTTACTGTGATTTTTCTCGGTCCATTGCATACGAATTCCACCTCACTTTGTCCGGATATGACTGGATGAAACCAGAAATATCCGTTTTCTTTTTTTTTTTTTGGCTTACTATATCCCAGATATTACTACAGACTCTGTGTTTGTGTTTTCTGGATATTATCGATGGATTATATTGTTTTGAATGTTTTTATCAGGGAACATTAAATTTTGTGCTGGGAAACACTAATTGGTTCCACATGGAGACACCAGTCTACACATTCGTATTTTCTAGGGAGAAAGCTAGAATAACTGCGGTAAACAAACATGATGTTTCTGTTTGTATAGATGACATTTTATGCACTGGCTTAAGGAAAAGACTTTGTTTTACTCCAAAACCATTTTTACTGCGATTTTCCCGGTTCATTGCATACGAATTCCACCAAACTTAGTCCGGATATGACTGGATGAAACCAGAAATATCCAGTTGTGTTTTGGCTAACTCAATCCCAGATATTGCGACGGACTCTGTGTTTGTGTTTTCTGGACATTATCAACGGACTTTATTGTTTTGAATGTTTTTATCAGGGAACATTTAATTTTGTACCTTAGAAACACTAATAGGTTCAACATGGAGACACCAGTCTACACATTCGTATGTTCTAGGGAGAAAGTTAGAGGAACTGCGGCAAACAAACATGATATTTCTGTTTGTATACATGACATTTTATGCACTTGCATAACGAAAAAAACTTTGCTTTTCTCCAAAACCATTTTTACTGTGATTTTCTCGGTCCATTGCATACGAATTCCACCTCGCTTTGTCCGGATATGACTGGATGTAACCAGAAATATCCGGTTGTGTTTTGGCTTACTACAACCCAGATATTGTGAAAGCCTCTGTGTTTATGTTTTCCGGATATTATCAATGGAATTCATCTTTTTGCATGTTATTTATCAGGGAACATTTAATTTTGTGCTGGGAAACACTAATTGGTTCCACATGGAGACACCAGCTCTACACATTCGTATTTTCTAGGGAGAAAGCTAGAGGAACTGCGGCAAACAAACATGATATTTCTGTTTGTATAGATGACATTTTATGCACTGGCTTAAGGAAAAGACTTTGTTTTACTCCAAAACCATTTTTACTGCGATTTTCCCGGTTCATTGCATACGAATTCCACCAAACTTAGTCCGGATATGACTGGATGAAACCAGAAATATCCGGTTGTGTTTTGTCTTACTATATCCCAGATATTGCTACAGCCTCAGTGTCTGTGTTTTCTGGATATTATCGATGGATTTTATTGTTTTGAATGTTTTTGTCAGGGAACATTTAATTTTGTACCGTAGAAACACTAATTGGTTCCACATGGAGACACCAGGAACACATTCCTATGTTCTAGGGAGAAAGCTTGAGGAACTGCAATTCGATATGATATGTCTGTTTGTATAGATGACATTTTATGCACTTGCGATGGAAAAGACTTTTTGCCTTTCTCTAAAACCATTTTTACTGTGATTTTGTTGGTCCATTGCATACGAATTCCAACCCACTTTGTCCGGATATGACTGGATGAAACCAGAAATATCCGGTTGTGTTTTGGCTAACTCAATCCCAGATATTGTGAAAGCTTCTGTATTTGTGTTCTCCGGATATTATGAACGGATTTTATGGTTTTGCATGTTTTTTTTCAGGGAACATTTAATTTTGTACCTTAGAAACACTAATTGGTTCCACACGGAGACACCAGCTCTACACATTTGTATTTTCTAGGGAGAAAGCTAGAGGAACTGCGGCAAACAAACATGATATTTCTGTTTGTATAGATGACATTTTATGCACTTTCCTAAGAAAAAGACTTTACTTTTCTCCAAAACCATTTTTACTGTGATTTTCTCGGTCCATTGCATACGAATTCCACCTCACTTTGTCTGGATATGAGTGGATGAAACCAGAAATATCCGTTTTCTTTTTTTTTGGCTTACTATATCCCAGATATTACTACAGACTCTGTGTTTGTGTTTTCTGGATATTATCGATGGATTATATTGTTTTGAATGTTTTTATCAGGGAACATTTAATTTTGTGCTGGGAAACACTAATTGGTTCCACATGGAGACACCAGTCTACACATTCGTATTTTCTAGGGAGAAAGCTAGAATAACTGCGGTAAACAAACATGATGTTTCTGTTTGTATAGATGACATTTTATGCACTGGCTTAAGGAAAAGACTTTGTTTTACTCCAAAACCATTTTTACTGCGATTTTCCCGGTTCATTGCATACGAATTCCACCAAACTTAGTCCGGATATGACTGGATGAAACCAGAAATATCCGGTTGTGTTTTGGCTAACTCAATCCCAGATATTGCGACGGACTCTGTGTTTGTGTTTTCTGGACATTATCAACGGACTTTATTGTTTTGAATGTTTTTATCAGGGAACATTTAATTTTGTACCGTAGAAACACTAATAGGTTCAACATGGAGACACCAGTCTACACATTCGTATGTTCTAGGGAGAAAGTTAGAGGAACTGCGGCAAACAAACATGATATTTCTGTTTGTATACATGACATTTTATGCACTTGCATAACGAAAAAAACTTTGCTTTTCTCCAAAACCATTTTTACTGTGATTTTCTCGGTCCATTGCATACGAATTCCACCTCGCTTTGTCCGGATATGACTGGATGAAACCAGAAATATCCGGTTGTGTTTTGGCTTACTACAACCCAGATATTGTGAAAGCCTCTGTGTTTATGTTTTCCGATACTATCAACGGAATTTATGTTTTTGCATGTTATTTATCAGGGAACATTTAATTTTGTGCTGGGAAACACTAATTGGTTCCACATGGAGACACCAGCTCTACACATTCGTATTTTCTAGGGAGAAAGCTAGAGGAACTGCGGCAAACAAACATGATATTTCTGTTTGTATAGATGACATTTTATGCACTTTCCTAAAGAAAAGACTTTGCTTTTCTCCAAAACCATTTTTCCTGTGATATTCTCGATCCATTACATATGAATTCCACCCCACTTTGTCCGGATATGAGTGGATGAAACCAGAAATATCCGGTTGTGTTTTGTCTTACTATATCCCAGATATTGCTACAGCCTCAGTGTCTGTGTTTTCTGGATATTATCGATGGATTTTATTGTTTTGAATGTTTTTATCAGGGAACATTTAATTTTGTACCGTAGAAACACTAATTGGTTCCACATGGAGACACCAGTAACACATTCCTATGTTCTAGGGAGAAAGCTTGAGGAACTGCAAATCGATATGATATGTCTGTTTGTATAGATGACATTTTATGCACTTGCGATGGAAAAGACTTTTTGCCTTTCTCTAAAACCATTTTTACTGTGATTTTGTTGGTCCATTGCATACGAATTCCAACCCACTTTGTCCGGATATGACTGGATGAAACCAGAAATATCCGGTTGTGTTTTGGCTAACTCAATCCCAGATATTGTGAAAGCTTCTGTATTTGTGTTCTCAGGATATTATGAATGGATTTTATGGTTTTGCATGTTTTTTATCAGGGAACAGTTAATTTTGTACCGTAGAAACACTAATTGGTTCCACACGGAGACACCAGCTCTACACATTTGTATTTTCTAGGGAGAAAGCTAGAGGAACTGCGGTAAACAAACATGATATTTCTGTTTGTATAGATGACATTTTATGCACTTTCCTAACAAAAAGACTTTACTTTTCTCCAAAACCATTTTTACTGTGATTTTTCTCGGTCCATTGCATACGAATTCCACCTCACTTTGTCCGGATATGACTGGATGAAACCAGAAATATCCGTTTTCTTTTTTTTTTTTTGGCTTACTATATCCCAGATATTACTACAGACTCTGTGTTTGTGTTTTCTGGATATTATCGATGGATTATATTGTTTTGAATGTTTTTATCAGGGAACATTTAATTTTGTGCTGGGAAACACTAATTGGTTCCACATGGAGACACCAGTCTACACATTCGTATTTTCTAGGGAGAAAGCTAGAATAACTGCGGTAAACAAACATGATATTTCTGTTTGTATAGATGACATTTTATGCACTGGCTTAAGGAAAAGACTTTGTTTTACTCCAAAACCATTTTTACTGCGACTTTCCCGGTTCATTGCATACGAATTCCACCAAACTTAGTCCGGATATGACTGGATGAAACCAGAAATATCCGGTTGTGTTTTGGCTAACTCAATCCCAGATATTGCAACGGACTCTGTGTTTGTGTTTTCTGGACATTATCAACGGACTTTATTGTTTTGAATGTTTTTATCAGGGAACATTTAATTTTGTACCTTAGAAACACTAATAGGTTCAACATGGAGACACCCGTCTACACATTCGTATGTTCTAGGGAGAAAGTTAGAGGAACTGCGGCAAACAAACATGATATTTCTGTTTGTATACATGACATTTTATGCACTTGCATAACGAAAAAAACTTTGCTTTTCTCCAAAACCATTTTTACTGTGATTTTCTCGGTCCATTGCATACGAATTCCACCTCGCTTTGTCCGGATATGACTGGATGTAACCAGAAATATCCGGTTGTGTTTTGGCTTACTACAACCCAGATATTGTGAAAGCCTCTGTGTTTATGTTTTCCGGATATTATCAACGGAATATGTTTTTGCATGTTATTTATCAGGGAACATTTAATTTTGTGCTGGGAAACACTAATTGGTTCCACATGGAGACACCAGCTCTACACATTCGTATTTTCTAGGGAGAAAGCTAGAGGAACTGCGGCAAACAAACATGATATTTCTGTTTGTATAGATGACATTTTATGCACTTTCCTAAAGAAAAGACTTTGCTTTTCTCCAAAACCATTTTTCCTGTGATTTTCTCGGTCCATTACATATGAATTCCACCCCACTTTGACCGGATATGAGTGGATAAAACCAGAAATATCCGGTTGTGTTTTGTCTTACTATATCCCAGATATTGCTACAGCCTCAGTGTCTGTGTTTTCTGGATATTATCGATGGATTTTATTGTTTTGAATGTTTTTATCAGGGAACATTTAATTTTGTACCATAGAAACACTAATTGGTTCCACATGGAGACACCAGGAACACATTCCTATGTTCTAGGGAGAAAGCTTGAGGAACTGCAAATCGATATGATATGTCTGTTTGTATAGATGACATTTTATGCACTTGCGATGGAAAAGACTTTTTGCCTTTCTCTAAAACCATTTTTACTGTGATTTTGTTGGTCCATTGCATACGAATTCCAACCCACTTTGTCCGGATATGACTGGATGAAACCAGAAATATCCGGTTGTGTTTTGGCTAACTCAATCCCAGATATTGTGAAAGCTTCTGTATTTGTGTTCTCCGGATATTATGAACGGATTTTATGGTTTTGCATGTTTTTTTTCAGGGAACATTTAATTTTTACCTTAGAAACACTAATTGGTTCCACACGGAGACACCAGCTCTACACATTTGTATTTTCTAGGGAGAAAGCTAGAGGAACTGCGGCAAACAAACATGATATTTCTGTTTGTATAGATGACATTTTATGCACTTTCCTAAGAAAAAGACTTTACTTTTCTCCAAAACCATTTTTACTGTGATTTTCTCGGTCCATTGCATACGAATTCCACCTCACTTTGTCCGGATATGAGTGGATGAAACCAGAAATATCCGTTTTCTTTTTTTTTGGCTTACTATATCCCAGATATTACTACAGACTCTGTGTTTGTGTTTTCTGGATATTATCGATGGATTATATTGTTTTGAATGTTTTTATCAGGGAACATTTAATTTTGTGCTGGGAAACACTAATTGGTTCCACATGGAGACACCAGTCTACACATTCGTATTTTCTAGGGAGAAAGCTAGAATAACTGCGGTAAACAAACATGATGTTTCTGTTTGTATAGATGACATTTTATGCACTGGCTTAAGGAAAAGACTTTGTTTTACTCCAAAACCATTTTTACTGCGATTTTCCCGGTTCATTGCATACGAATTCCACCAAACTTAGTCCGGATATGACTGGATGAAACCAGAAATATCCGGTTGTGTTTTGGCTAACTCAATCCCAGATATTGCGACGGACTCTGTGTTTGTGTTTTCTGGACATTATCAACGGACTTTATTGTTTTGAATGTTTTTATCAGGGAACATTTAATTTTGTACCTTAGAAACACTAATAGGTTCAACATGGAGACACCCGTCTACACATTCGTATGTTCTAGGGAGAAAGTTAGAGGAACTGCGGCAAACAAACATGATATTTCTGTTTGTATACATGACATTTTATGCACTTGCATAACGAAAAAAACTTTGCTTTTCTCCAAAACCATTTTTACTGTGATTTTCTCGGTCCATTGCATACGAATTCCACCTCGCTTTGTCCGGATATGACTGGATGTAACCAGAAATATCCGGTTGTGTTTTGGCTTACTACAACCCAGATATTGTGAAAGCCTCTGTGTTTATGTTTTCCGGATATTATCAACGGAATATGTTTTTGCATGTTATTTATCAGGGAACATTTAATTTTGTGCTGGGAAACACTAATTGGTTCCACATGGAGACACCAGCTCTACACATTCGTATTTTCTAGGGAGAAAGCTAGAGGAACTGCGGCAAACAAACATGATATTTCTGTTTGTATAGATGACATTTTATGCACTTTCCTAAAGAAAAGACTTTGCTTTTCTCCAAAACCATTTTTCCTGTGATTTTCTCGGTCCATTACATATGAATTCCACCCCACTTTGACCGGATATGAGTGGATAAAACCAGAAATATCCGGTTGTGTTTTGTCTTACTATATCCCAGATATTGCTACAGCCTCAGTGTCTGTGTTTTCTGGATATTATCGATGGATTTTATTGTTTTGAATGTTTTTATCAGGGAACATTTAATTTTGTACCATAGAAACACTAATTGGTTCCACATGGAGACACCAGGAACACATTCCTATGTTCTAGGGAGAAAGCTTGAGGAACTGCAAATCGATATGATATGTCTGTTTGTATAGATGACATTTTATGCACTTGCGATGGAAAAGACTTTTTGCCTTTCTCTAAAACCATTTTTACTGTGATTTTGTTGGTCCATTGCATACGAATTCCAACCCACTTTGTCCGGATATGACTGGATGAAACCAGAAATATCCGGTTGTGTTTTGGCTAACTCAATCCCAGATATTGTGAAAGCTTCTGTATTTGTGTTCTCCGGATATTATGAACGGATTTTATGGTTTTGCATGTTTTTTTTCAGGGAACATTTAATTTTGTACCTTAGAAACACTAATTGGTTCCACACGGAGACACCAGCTCTACACATTTGTATTTTCTAGGGAGAAAGCTAGAGGAACTGCGGCAAACAAACATGATATTTCTGTTTGTATAGATGACATTTTATGCACTTTCCTAAGAAAAAGACTTTACTTTTCTCCAAAACCATTTTTACTGTGATTTTCTCGGTCCATTGCATACGAATTCCACCTCACTTTGTCCGGATATGAGTGGATGAAACCAGAAATATCCGTTTTCTTTTTTTTTTGGCTTACTATATCCCAGATATTACTACAGACTCTGTGTTTGTGTTTTCTGGATATTATCGATGGATTATATTGTTTTGAATGTTTTTATCAGGGAACATTTAATTTTGTGCTGGGAAACACTAATTGGTTCCACATGGAGACACCAGTCTACACATTCGTATTTTCTAGGGAGAAAGCTAGAATAACTGCGGTAAACAAACATGATGTTTCTGTTTGTATAGATGACATTTTATGCACTGGCTTAAGGAAAAGACTTTGTTTTACTCCAAAACCATTTTTACTGCGATTTTCCCGGTTCATTGCATACGAATTCCACCAAACTTAGTCCGGATATGACTGGATGAAACCAGAAATATCCGGTTGTGTTTTGGCTAACTCAATCCCAGATATTGCGACGGACTCTGTGTTTGTGTTTTCTGGACATTATCAACGGACTATATTGTTTTGAATGTTTTTATCAGGGAACATTTAATTTTGTACCTTAGAAACACTAATAGGTTCAACATGGAGACACCAGTCTACACATTCGTATGTTCTAGGGAGAAAGTTAGAGGAACTGCGGCAAACAAACATGATATTTCTGTTTGTATACATGGCATTTTATGCACTTGCATAACGAAAAAAATTTTGCTTTTCTCCAAAACCATTTTTACTGTGATTTTCTCGGTCCATTGCATACGAATTCCACCTCGCTTTGTCCGGATATGACTGGATGAAACCATAATATCCGGTTGTGTTTTGGCTTACTACAACCCAGATATTGTGAAAGCCTCTGTGTTTATGTTTTCCGGATACTATCAACGGAATTTATGTTTTTGCATGTTATTATCAGGGAACATTTAATTTTGTGCTGGGAAACACTAATTGGTTCCACATGGAGACACCAGCTCTACACATTCGTATTTTCTAGGGAGAAAGCTAGAGGAACTGCGGCAAACATGATATTTCTGTTTGTATAGATGACATTTTATGCACTTTCCTAAAGAAAAGACTTTGCTTTTCTCCAAAACCATTTTTCCTGTGATATTCTCGATCCATTACATATGAATTCCACCCCACTTTGTCCGGATATGAGTGGATGAAACCAGAAATATCCGGTTGTGTTTTGTCTTACTATATCCCAGATATTGCTACAGCCTCAGTGTCTGTGTTTTCTGGATATTATCGATGGATTTTATTGTTTTGAATGTTTTTATCAGGGAACATTTAATTTTGTACCGTAGAAACACTAATTGGTTCCACATGGAGACACCAGTAACACATTCCTATGTTCTAGGGAGAAAGCTTGAGGAACTGCAAATCGATATGATATGTCTGTTTGTATAGATGACATTTTATGCACTTGCGATGGAAAAGACTTTTTGCCTTTCTCTAAAACCATTTTTACTGTGATTTTGTTGGTCCATTGCATACGAATTCCAACCCACTTTGTCCGGATATGACTGGATGAAACCAGAAATTGAGGGACCCCGAAGCTGGTGTCCCACGAATCGATTGACCCCAGATACACAAGCTCCACGCCACAATCGATGCAAAAACAAGAGGAAGTTTATTGCATTTGCGCAAATGGGCCGTCTCAGAGCACAACACACCTCAGTGCAGTGCGAGAAGAGAGGCACCTGATCATCGATTACACGGAGTATTTAAGGCTAAAAACCGCAACATTAGCATATTTCCACATCATTACGAATGATCACAAGGTATAGGGACTTTCCAGGGCAAAAAGGAACAAAGTACAGGGGATTTCCAAAAGGGAACAAGATACATGCAGTACGCCTTAGGGATTTTTCCAATTTTTACTTGAGCAAGCATGAGTAAGGGGGTCACCGCGGTGTTACAGGATATAGGTTGGGTACATTTTCTGTTAACTGTAGCCTTTTTGGTTCCTAAAAACGGTTACATATTGCAAACTCAGCCATCTCATAAAAAGCAATCTCATTTCCTGCAAAATTACTGCAAGCTTAGCCATTTCATACAAAAGCAGAATAATATGCAGTTAGCTCCAGCAACTTTATTTTAAACCCGTCAAATTTCTTTTACCTGTTATTAAAATTATTTTAGGGCCTTACATTCCCTCATCTCCTTTCTGTACTAATTTTAATCTTAAAATTAAAGAATAGCTACATTTAAAGTGAGTCTTCTATGTCTTCTAGTTTTAAACTCTGGTGTTGTAGGGTTAGGATTAAGGCATGAGTGACAGTCATTTTGTCATTAACAAACTGTAGAAACCTATTTATTATGCAGGGTCCAATGGTTATAATTAGGAGTAACACAACTAGGGGCCCTGTGACGGAAGAGATTAAAGTAGTGAGCCAAGGGGATGAATTAAACCAGCCCTGGAACCACGACTGTCCTGTCTTAAAATAGCTTTCCCGTTGTTTTAGTCTTTCCCTTAATTTTGCCATATTATCTCGGACCACTCCAGTGTGATCCACATAGAAACAACATTCTTCCTTTAAGGCTGCACACAGTCCCCCTTCTTTTAGAAAAACTAAATCCAGTCCCCTTCTATTTTGCAACACTACCTCAGAAAGTGAGGTTAAGGATTTTTCCAAAGCACTAACAGATTCTTCTAGGGCACGTAAATCTGAATGCATAGCTTGCTGTAGTAAATGAAATTGGTTTGTCTGATGTAAAGCAGCAGCTCCGGTACCTATGCCAGCCCCAATACCCCCAACTGTGAGTCCTCCCAATATAAGGGCTAGTGTTATGGATACGGGTTCCCTACGGAACCGGAGATTTCCCTCATAGTGTTGGTAGACTTCTTCAGAGTTATGTAATGTGACCCGAGGCCACACTTCAACCATGACACACCATTCATGAGTTTGATTATGAGCTTGTCCTGCTAAGCAGGGAGTCAGGCCAGTATTACATGCCCAATATAACCCATCTGGCCCTGTTAAATAATAGGCGCCTGGTTTGAGGGTCATGGTTTTGTTACAGAGGCCCTGGTATCGGGGGGGAACAGAACCTACACAAAGCCCTTGTCCTGTTACTTCTGTAAGAGTCAGCCGATGGGATGGCAGATTGGAACACTGGGGAGGGACATTAGTGTGGTTTGTCCAATTTCCAACAACAGCCACTCCCTCATAATAAGGGGGAGGTGAGGCAAGGCACATCCAACAATCCTGAGTTCTGTTGGGGTTAGAATTATTTAGTGCTTGGTAAGCCCCATGTATTAGGCTGAGGAGCCTACTCTCTGCTCCGGGCAAAGGGGTGGACACAGAACCGGGCAAAGGAGGCGTGGTTGTTACAGACTTATTTAAAAAAACGGGTGTCTGGGGAGTCAGGCTGGACCGATTGCTAGCAGGCGTTTGGGTGGGCCGATTCTTAACAAGCACTTGTTTATGGAATTTTTCCTTTTGAAAAGGTAGAGCGGGTGGGCTCTTTTGTTTGGTTAATATTTTATTTGGCCCGACTGCCATTTTGGATGGGGAAGTTATTTGGAGTTTGAGTCTAAAATTAAGACAGGAATCCCGACCGTCTTGATAGAGGCAAAGGCTCCACTCGAACCCTCGGCCCATGGTACTCCACGGAGCCTGTTGTCCTGCTTGAGTAAAGGAAATTTCAAGCGGGTTGCACCATCCTTTTCGTTGTGAAGTTGAGCCACACTGACTATGCAACAGCCATTGGTCGGGAGACCCATATGTCCGCCGAGGGGGGTTAGTTCTTTTAACTAATATGTAATCCCACTTAGAAGAAGGCTTCCAGTGGACATCCCCGGTGGTTTCACATCCCCATGAGCCGCAATAGTGAGGTACCCATCCACAGCAATAATGAGTTTCCCTGGGCCGGTGACTTCCAGGGCAAACATATATCCCGTCTTGTAGGGTTAGCACAGCCCTCTGGGTGTCACTCCCGCACCCGGGGCCTGTACCCGAAGTATGTTGTTTAGGGGCAGACGGTTGCGGATAATAGAGATCAGGGGTTCCCCATTCGGGCCCAGCCCCCAATGCCAACGCACAGAGATCCACCTGGATAGGATCCCAAGGGATGGTAGCTTGTACTTTGGAGGTGGAGTTTACCACGTCCCCAGCTTGGTTATAAAGTAGCCAAGTGAAATTGTAAATTTGATGGGGACTCACGCTAGTCTTAACAATTAGGGGGTACAGAATGAGATAGAAAAGAGTAATGAGGCGTAAATAAGTCTTATCTGGAGGGGTTATTGGGTGCGTTGTAATCTCCATTCCGGTGTGAGCTCGTCGGCAAGGCTACTCGCCCCCCCTTTGACTCGTTGCCGTTGGTGTGGTCAGCAGTCCAAACGTCCCGGCGTAGACGGTGTCTCCAACCTGGAACAAGTGTGGCAGCACGGAGTCTTTGGGCTGATATGTGGCAGGCAACTGCTTTCCTATGTAGATCAGCTGTAAAGCACGGAAACAAATCTGCAGGGTAGGGGAAGTTGTAAAGGAATCAATACTAGATTTTAATAAATCCGCCGCAGGGCAGGAGCCTTCACATAATATGATGTTAGTCCACACATAAAAGGCATGCCACAAGCTCCAAACAAAGCTGTCATCAGCAGTTGTTTAGGGCTTGTAGCATACCCCCCATGCGGGATGCAACACAAATCCTTAAAGTTGGGCATGTTGGTCCAAAAGGCGGTACAGGATTGTTAATATTTGTTCTATAATGTCAATAGTCTGGTCCAGGAGGCTCCAACCGTCAATCACATCCCAGAGGCTGCGCAGGGCGTCCCGCTCCTGCGTGAGCCGTCTTACGTAGAAGCGTAGTTTTTCATTTTCCACAGACAACTCTATTAACCTCTGTTGCATCTCCTTGGCCCTTTCTTTGGCCTTTGCACGGCTCCTGCGCTGGGAGATGGCGTGGCGCTCCCGCCTCAGCTGGTCCTCATTTACTACCCCTCTGCCTTCCTGCGGGGAGTTAGCCGAGGAGGGCGCCCCGAGGGAGGAGCTGCATGGGGGTACAGCGGTGTCCAAGGGGGTCCCGCTGAAGCGCAAGGCCTGGTTCAGCAGGGATTGTAGCTGCTCTGACTGCCACCTGGGTTGCCCCCTGGCTTCCGCGGCCCCCTTCTCCACAGCCACAGCCCCATAACTTCCTGGACTGTTGTCATGGTTTCCCAATCCCTCAAGGCCCCATGCTTCCGGCGCCTGCATCAGGGATGTAAATAGATCCTAGAAAAATAAGCATTTAAGCAAAACCTTAGCCATGTTGACAAGAAATATAGAAATATTGCAAACCTCAAGTAAAAGAAGAACCTGACCCAGTCTCTAGTGCCAGTCTCCATTATTTTTACGTTTCATTTGACTGTCTCCCTAATACCCTGGCCACTATCACTTTCTGACCTATCCTGTAGATACTATGCAACTTTTAATATCCGCGCCACCATCTGACTTACCCAGGAGACGACAGCCAGCCCGGTGTCTGACCCAGTGCCCCTGGTAGTCCAAGTCTTTAAAAAGCTTCTGTCCGTTTTAAGTTCCCCGCAGGTAGCGTACCTGTTGTTCTTATGCATTATCATCCGTTCCTTTTTTAGCTGTACAGAGTGCGTAGTTCATGGCGATCAGTTCCGCCTTGCCGAGCAGAGTCCTCGGGGGGTTGAAGGTAGAAACCCAGACCACTGACCTTGTTCGGTCACCTCCCGCTGTTATCTTTGTTGAGTTCCAGACGCTTAGGGAATATTGTGTGGGCCCATCCCAGACACCGCAGGGGGAGATGGAGTATTGTCCTCGGGAACCTAAGCAGGGCCCGCGTCCCCAACACTGTCCCCACCCATGTGTCAGTCCACACGCCCACGCGCGCCCCAACGGAGGAGGGGCCGTTGTCGCCCAGTCTCACCACTCCGCTGTTGCCGTCTTTTCTCTCACCGTCTTGCACGGGCCATTTCGGTCAGTTCTGTCTCGTGTGGCAGTCGCGCACCACTGGGTTCTCGGTGTTAGTCGGATCTTAGGCAGTTCTTCTTGGCACTTTTCTGCGCTTTTTGTCAGTCTCCTGGGGTCCCTGCCTATCCTGATTCTTTTACTTTGTTTGCTTTTCAGCTCATTAAACTAAGCAATGTCAGTTTTCTTTACCCCTGCTATCCCTTTAGCTAAGCCCTCTCAGGAGAGCCTGGCAGTAGAGTCTGAGTCTCCCTCTTCCCTTTATAAGTGTAGTGTTATTTTAATGGCAGTATAAGCCCTGCAAGTGTAGTGTTTTAATAAGCCCTGCAAGTGTAGTTGGGGCTTGTGATCTCAATTATACGGACGAGGAGGACGGCCAGTTGGGACGGGTCTGGGGTCCTTTCTCTTTGGGCACCGTGGGTCTTCCTGGAAAGCGGGGAATATAAGGCGCTCTCCTTGGGAGGCGGGGGGTGCAAGGTGGCAATAGGTCCTCCGGTTCACCTGAAGGAACTATAGGTTTTTCTGGTTTGTAAGTGTCTGATTCCTGTAATGGGTACAGGGTCGAGGTGGGGTATTTGCCCTGGTCTACGAGTTTCGATACTAAGGGTGTTGTGGGTAAAGTGGGAGTGGGTTTAGGGCTCGACACCGATCCCGGGGCAGCAGGTGACTCAGAACTGGGCTTTTTCCTTAGGGCGGGCTTTTTCCTTAGGGCGGTGGTGAGTGTAACAGGATTAAGTTCTGCCACCGCCCTGTTGGAAAGGAGGCAGGGTTTTACCCAGTCTGGGGGATTTTTCGCCAGGTCCTCCCACACTAAGATGTAGGGCACTTGACCCAGGTGCCCTTCTTTGCCTTCCCTGCAGACCTGGCTCTTCACCCGTGAGATAATTTGAGAGTCAAAAGTCCCATCCCGTGGCCACCCGATTTTTAAGGCTGGCCACTCGGACGTACAAAAACTTGTCCAGTTCTCCTTCTGCACTCTTATAGACAAGTTTTGGGCCCGTTCCCGGACCTCTCTCCAATGATCTAAAGTAAGACTTAAAGGTGTAGTTAATTCCTGTCCCATGTTGAAGGGAAAGGCAAATAAGGAAAGTATACAAAAACACAGAAAGCAAGAAAACAATTACACAGACACTGCGCGCAACAACAAACAGAGACAAAACTGAAACCTAAACCTCCGATGGGAGCGGCCGCTTAGTCACCAGCCTTCTCTCGGAGAAAAAGAACAAAGGAAAAAATTTCGTGGTGGGAGAGCTGCCTAGCCAGCCTCCCCCGAGACACCGGCACTGGAGCGTCCCCCAGGCCCAAGCCAGGGGTCGTGGACACGTCTGTCCTTACCTACTACTGGCTCTATTCTTTCGGCGCCTAGCGCCCGGACGCCCTAGCCGCCCGTACAATACAGAAGTACACAGAAGTACACAGAACAGTGAGAACTTACCTCCGATTGGAGGATGGAGCGTGGGTCTGGGGTCTCCAATCCCGGACGAGCCCCCAAGATGAGGGACCCCGAAGCTGGTGTCCCACGAATCGATTGACCCCAGATACACAAGCTCCACGCCACAATCGATGCAAAAACAAGAGGAAGTTTATTGCATTTGCGCAAATGGGCCGTCTCAGAGCACAACACACCTCAGTGCAGTGCGAGAAGAGAGGCACCTGATCATCGATTACACGGAGTATTTAAGGCTAAAAACCGCAACATTAGCATATTTCCACATCATTACGAATGATCACAAGGTATAGGGACTTTCCAGGGCAAAAAGGAACAAAGTACAGGGGATTTCCAAAAGGGAACAAGATACATGCAGTACGCCTTAGGGATTTTTCCAATTTTTACTTGAGCAAGCATGAGTAAGGGGGTCACCGCGGTGTTACAGGATATAGGTTGGGTACATTTTCTGTTAACTGTAGCCTTTTTGGTTCCTAAAAACGGTTACATATTGCAAACTCAGCCATCTCATAAAAAGCAATCTCATTTCCTGCAAAATTACTGCAAGCTTAGCCATTTCATACAAAAGCAGAATAATATGCAGTTAGCTCCAGCAACTTTATTTTAAACCCGTCAAATTTCTTTTACCTGTTATTAAAATTATTTTAGGGCCTTACAAAATATCCGGTTGTGTTTTGGCTAACTCAATCCCAGATATTGTGAAAGCTTCTGTATTTGTGTTCTCCGGATATTATGAACGGATTTTATGGTTTTGCATGTTTTTTATCAGGGAACATTTAATTTTGTACCGTAGAAACACTAATTGGTTCCACACGGAGACACCAGCTCTACACATTTGTATTTTCTAGGGAGAAAGCTAGAGGAACTGCGGCAAACAAACATGATATTTCTGTTTGTATAGATGACATTTTATGCACTTTCCTAAAGAAAAGACTTTGCTTTTCTCCAAAACCATTTTTCCTGTGATATTCTCGATCCATTACATATGAATTCCACCCCACTTTGTCCGGATATGAGTGGATGAAACCAGAAATATCCGTTTTCTTTTTTTTTGTCTTACTATATCCCAGATATTGCTACAGCCTCAGTGTCTGTGTTTTCTGGATATTATCGATGGATTTTATTGTTTTGAATGTTTTTATCAGGGAACCTTTAATTTTGTACCGTAGAAACACTAATTGGTTCCACATGGAGACACCAGTAACACATTCCTATGTTCTAGGGAGAAAGCTTGAGGAACTGCAAATCGATATGATATGTCTGTTTGTATAGATGACATTTTATGCACTTGCGATGGAAAAGACTTTTTGCCTTTCTCTAAAACCATTTTTACTGTGATTTTGTTGGTCCATTGCATACGAATTCCAACCCACTTTGTCCGGATATGACTGGATGAAACCAGAAATATCCGGTTGTGTTTTGGCTAACTCAATCCCAGATATTGTGAAAGCTTCTGTATTTGTGTTCTCCGGATATTATGAACGGATTTTATGGTTTTGCATGTTTTTTATCAGGGAACATTTAATTTTGTACCGTAGAAACACTAATTGGTTCCACACGGAGACACCAGCTCTACACATTTGTATTTTCTAGGGAGAAAGCTAGAGGAACTGCGGCAAACAAACATGATATTTCTGTTTGTATAGATGACATTTTATGCACTTTCCTAAGAAAAAGACTTTACTTTTCTCCAAAACCATTTTTACTGTGATTTTCTCGGTCCATTGCATACGAATTCCACCTCACTTTGTCCGGATATGACTGGATGAAACCAGAAATATCCGTTTTCTTTTTTTTTGGCTTACTATATCCCAGATATTACTACAGACTCTGTGTTTGTGTTTTCTGGATATTATCGATGGATTATATTGTTTTGAATGTTTTTATCAGGGAACATTTAATTTTGTGCTGGGAAACACTAATTGGTTCCACATGGAGACACCAGTCTACACATTCGTATTTTCTAGGGAGAAAGCTAGAATAACTGCGGTAAACAAACATGATGTTTCTGTTTGTATAGATGACATTTTATGCACTGGCTTAAGGAAAAGACTTTGTTTTACTCCAAAACCATTTTTACTGCGATTTTCCCAGTTCATTGCATACGAATTCCAACCCAATTTGTCCGGATATGACTGGATGAAACCAGAAATATCCGGTTGTGTTTTGGCTTACTACAACCCAGATATTGTGAAAGCCTCTGTGTTTATGTTTTCCGGATATTATCAAAGGAATTTATGTTTTTGCATGTTATTTATCAGGGAACATTTACTTTTGTGCTGGGAAACACTAATTGGTTCCACATGGAGACACCAGCTCTACACATTCGTATTTTCTAGGGAGAAAGCTAGAGGAACTGCGGTAAACAAACATGATGTTTCTGTTTGTATAGATGACATTTTATGCACTGGCTTAAGGAAAAGACTTTGTTTTACTCCAAAACCATTTTTACTGCGATTTTCCCGGTTCATTGCATACGAATTCCACCAAACTTAGTCCGGATATGACTGGATGAAACCAGAAATATCCGGTTGTGTTTTGGCTAAATCAATCCCAGATATTGGGATGGACACTGTGTTCGTGTTTTCCGGATATTATCAACGGTTTTTATGGTTTTGCATGTTTTTTATCAGGGAACAAATTAATTTTGTACCTTAAAAACACTAATTGGTTCCACACGGAGACACCAGCTCTACACATTTGTATTTTCTAGGGAGAAAGCTAGAGGAACTGCGGCAAACAAACATGATATTTCTGTTTGTATACATGACATTTTATGCACTTGCATAACGAAAAAAAAACTTTGCTTTTCTCCAAAACCATTTTTACTGCGATTTTCCCGGTTCGTTGCATACGAATTCCACCTCGCTTTGTCCGGATATGACTGGATCAGACCAGAAATATCCGGTTGTGTTTTGGCTTACTACAACCCAGATATTGTGAAAGCCTCTGTGTTTATGTTTTCCGGATATTATCAACGGAATTTATGTTTTTGCATGTTATTTATCAGGGAACATTTAATTTTGTGCTGGGAAACACTAATTGGTTCCACATGGAGACACCAGCTCTACACATTCGTATTTTCTAGGGAGAAAGCTAGAGGAACTGCGGCAAACAAACATGATATTTCTGTTTGTATAGATGACATTTTATGCACTTTCCTAAAGAAAAGACTTTGCTTTTCTCCAAAACCATTTTTCCTGTGATATTCTCGATCCATTACATATGAATTCCACCCCACTTTGTCCGGCTATGAGTGGATGAAACCAGAAATATCCGGTTGTGTTTTGTCTTACTATATCCCAGATATTGCTACAGCCTCAGTGTCTGTGTTTTCTGGATATTATCGATGGATTTTATTGTTTTGAATGTTTTTATCAGGGAACATTTAATTTTGTACCATAGAAACACTAATTGGTTCCACATGGAGACACCAGTAACACATTCCTATGTTCTAGGGAGAAAGCTTGAGGAACTGCAAATCGATATGATATGTCTGTTTGCATAGATTACATTTTATGCACTTGCGATGGAAAAGACTTTTTGCCTTTCTCTGAAACCATTTTTACTGTGATTTTGTTGGTCCATTGCATACGAATTCCAACCCACTTTGTCCGGATATGACTGGATGAAACCAGAAATATCCGGTTGTTTTTTGGCTTACTACAACCCAGATATTGTGAAAGCCTCTGTGTTTATGTTTTCCGGATATTATCAACGGAATTTATGTTTTTGCATGTTATTTATCAGGGAACATTTAATTTTGTGCTGGGAAACACTAATTGGTTCCACATGGAGACACCAGCTCTACACATTCGTATTTTCTAGGGAGAAAGCTAGAGGAACTGCGGCAAACAAACATGATATTTCTGTTTGTATAGATGACATTTTATGCACTTGCGATGGAAAAGACTTTTTGCCTTTCTCTAAAACCATTTTTACTGTGATTTTGTTGGTCCATTGCATACGAATTCCAACCCACTTTGTCCGGATATGACTGGATGAAACCAGAAATATCCGGTTGTGTTTTGGCTAACTCAATCCCAGATATTGTGAAAGCTTCTGTATTTGTGTTCTCCGGATATTATGAACGGATTTTATGGTTTTGCATGTTTTTTATCAGGGAACATTTAATTTTGTACCATAGAAACACTAATTGGTTCCACACGGAGACACCAGCTCTACACATTTGTATTTTCTAGGGAGAAAGCTAGAGGAACTGCGGCAAACAAACATGATATTTCTGTTTATATAGATGATATTTTATGCACTTTCCTAACAAAAAAACTTTGCTTTTCTCCAAAACCATTTTTACTGTGATTTTCTCAGTCCATTGCATACGAATTCCACCTCACTTTGTCCAGATATGACTGGATGAAACCAGAAATATCCGTTTTATTTTTTTTTGGCTTACTATATCCCAGATATTACTACAGACTCTGTGTTTGTGTTTTCTGGATATTATCTATGGATTATATTGTTTTGAATGTTTTTATCAGGGAACATTTAATTTTGTGCTGGGAAACACTAATTGGTTCCACATGGAGACACCAGTCTACACATTCGTATTTTCTAGGGAGAAAGCTAGAATAACTGCGGTAAACAAACATGATGTTTCTGTTTGTATAGATGACATTTTATGCACTGGCTTAAGGAAAAGACTTTGTTTTACTCCAAAACCATTTTTACTGCGATTTTCCCGGTTCATTGCATACGAATTCCACCAAACTTAGTCCGGATATGACTGGATGAAACCAGAAATATCCGGTTGTGTTTTGGCTAACTCAATCCCAGATATTGCGACGGACTCTGTGTTTGTGTTTTCTGGACATTATCAACGGACTTTATTGTTTTGAATGTTTTTATCAGGGAACATTTAATTTTGTACCTTAGAAACACTAATAGGTTCAACATGGAGACACCAGTATACAGATTCGTATGTTCTAGGGAGAAAGCTAGAGGAACTGCGGCAAACAAACATGATATTTCTGTTTGTATAGATGACATTTTATGCACTTTCCTAAAGAAAAGACTTTGCTTTTCTCCAAAACCATTTTTCCTGTGATATTCTCGATCCATTACATATGAATTCCACCCCACTTTGTCCGGATATGAGTGGATGAAACCAGAAATATCCGGTTGTGTTTTGTCTTACTATATCCCAGATATTGCTACAGCCTCAGTGTCTGTGTTTTCTGGATATTATCGATGGATTTTATTGTTTTGAATGTTTTTATCAGGGAACATTTAATTTTGTACCGTAGAAACACTAATTGGTTCCACATGGAGACACCAGTAACACATTCCTATGTTCTAGGGAGAAAGCTTGAGGAACTGCAAATCGATATGATATGTCTGTTTGTATAGATGACATTTTATGCACTTGCGATGGAAAAGACTTTTTGCCTTTCTCTAAAACCATTTTTACTGCGATTTTGTTGGTCCATTGCATACGAATTCCAACCCACTTTGTCCGGATATGACTGGATGAAACCAGAAATATCCAGTTGTGTTTTGGCTAACTCAATCCCAGATATTGTGAAAGCTTCTGTATTTGTGTTCTCCGGATATTATGAACGGATTTTATGGTTTTGCATGTTTTTTATCAGGGAACATTTAATTTTGTACCATAGAAACACTAATTGGTTCCACACGGAGACACCAGCTCTACACATTTGTATTTTCTAGGGAGAAAGCTAGAGGAACTGCGGCAAACAAACATGATATTTCTGTTTGTATAGATGACATTTTATGCACTTTCCTAACAAAAAGATTTTACTTTTCTCCAAAACCATTTTTACTGTGATTTTCTCGGTCCATTGCATACGAATTCCACCTCACTTTGTCCAGATATGACTGGATGAAACGAGAAATATCCGTTTTATTTTTTTTTTGGCTTACTATATCCCAGATATTACTACAGACTCTGTGTTTGTGTTTTCTGGATATTATCGATGGATTATATTGTTTTGAATGTTTTTATCAGGGAACATTAAATTTTGTGCTGGGAAACACTAATTGGTTCCACATGGAGACACCAGTCTACACATTCGTATTTTCTAGGGAGAAAGCTAGAATAACTGCGGTAAACAAACATGATGTTTCTGTTTGTATAGATGACATTTTATGCACTGGCTTAAGGAAAAGACTTTGTTTTACTCCAAAACCATTTTTACTGCAATTTTCCCGGTTCATTGCATACGAATTCCACCAAACTTAGTCCGGATATGACTGGATGAAACCAGAAATATCCGGTTGTGTTTTGGCTAAATCAATCCCAGATATTGGGATGGACTCTGTGTTTGTGTTTTCCGGATATTATCAACGGTTTTTATGGTTTTGCATGTTTTTTATCAGGGAACAAATTAATTTTGTACCTTAAAAACACTAATTGGTTCCACACGGAGACACCAGCTCTACACATTTGTATTTTCTAGGGAGAAAGCTAGTGGAACTGCGGCAAACAAACATGATATTTCTGTTTGTATACATGACATTTTATGCACTTGCATAATGAAAAAAACTTTGCTTTTCTCCAAAACCATTTTTACTGCGATTTTCCCGGTTCGTTGCATACGAATTCCACCTCGCTTTGTCCGGATATGACTGGATCAAACCAGAAATATCCGGTTGTGTTTTGGCTTACTACAACCCAGATATTGTGAAAGCCTCTGTGTTTATGTTTTCCGGATATTATCAACGGAATTCATCTTTTTGCATGTTATTCATCAGGGAACATTTAATTTTGTGCTGGGAAACACTAATTGGTTCCACATGGAGACACCAGCTCTACACATTCGTATTTTCTAGGGAGAAAGCTAGAGGAACTGCGGCAAACAAACATGATATTTCTGTTTGTATAGATGACATTTTATGCACTTGCGATGGAAAAGACTTTTTGCCTTTCTCTAAAACCATTTTTACTGTGAATTTGTTGGTCCATTGCATACGAATTCCAACCCACTTTGTCCGGATATGACTGGATGAAACCAGAAATATCCGGTTGTGTTTTGGCTTACTACAACCCAGATATTGTGAAAGCTTCTGTATTTGTGTTCTCCGGATATTATGAACGGATTTTATGGTTTTGCATGTTTTTTATCAGGGAACATTTAATTTTGTACCATAGAAACACTAATTGGTTCCACACGGAGACACCAGCTCTACACATTTGTATTTTCTAGGGAGAAAGCTAGAGGAACTGCGGCAAACAAACATGATATTTCTGTTTGTATAGATGATATTTTATGCACTTTCCTAACAAAAAGACTTTACTTTTCTCCAAAACCATTTTTACTGTGATTTTCTCAGTCCATTGCATACGAATTCCACCTCACTTTGTCCAGATATGACTGGATGAAACCAGAAATATCCGTTTTATTTTATTTTTTGGCTTACTATATCCCAGATATTACTACAGACTCTGTGTTTGTGTTTTCTGGATATTATCTATGGATTATATTGTTTTGAATGTTTTTATCAGGGAACATTTAATTTTGTGCTGGGAAACACTAATTGGTTCCACATGGAGACACCAGTCTACACATTCGTATTTTCTAGGGAGAAAGCTAGAATAACTGCGGTAAACAAACATGATGTTTCTGTTTGTATAGATGACATTTTATGCACTGGCTTAAGGAAAAGACTTTGTTTTACTCCAAAACCATTTTTACTGCGATTTTCCCGGTTCATTGCATACGAATTCCACCAACCTTAGTCCGGATATGACTGGCTGAAACCAGAAATATCCGGTTGTGTTTTGGCTAACTCAATCCCAGATATTGTGAAAGCTTCTGTATTTGTGTTCTCCGGATATTATGAACGGATTTTATTGTTTTGAATGTTTTTATCAGGGAACATTTAATTTTGTACCTTAGAAACACTAATTGGTTCCACATGGAGACACCAGTAACACATTCCTCTGTTCTAGGGAGAAAGCTTGAGGAACTGCAAATCGATATGATATGTCTGTTTGTATAGATGACATTTTATGCACTTGCGATGGAAAAGACTTTTTGCCTTTCTCTAAAACCATTTTTACTGTGATTTTGTTGGTCCATTGCATACGAATTCCAACCCACTTTGTCCGGATATGACTGGATGAAACCAGAAATATCCGGTTGTGTTTTGGCTAACTCAATCCCAGATATTGTGAAAGCTTCTGTATTGGTGTTCTCCGGATATTATGAACGGATTTTATGGTTTTGCATGTTTTTTATCAGGGAACATTTAATTTTGTACCGTAGAAACACTAATTGGTTCCACACGGAGACACCAGCTCTACACATTCGTATTTTCTAGGGAGAAAGCTAGAGGAACTGCGGCAAACAAACATGATATTTCTGTTTGTATACATGACATTTTATGCACTTGCATAACGAAAAAAACTTTGCTTTTCTCCAAAACCATTTTTACTGCGATTTTCCCGGTTCATTGCATACGAATTCCACCTCGCTTTGTCCGGATATGACTGGATGAAACCAGAAATATCCGGTTGTGTTTTGGCTTACTACAACCCAGATATTGTGAAAGCCTCTGTGTTTATGTTTTCCGGATATTATCAACGGAAATCATCTTTTTGCATGTTATTTATCAGGGAACATTTAATTTTGTGCTGGGAAACACTAATTGGTTCCACATGGAGACACCAGCTCTACACATTCCTATTTTCTAGGGAGAAAGCTAGAGGAACTGCGGCAAACAAACATGATATTTCTGTTTGTATAGATGACATTTTATGCACTTTCCTAAAGAAAAGACTTTGCTTTTCTTCAAAACCATTTTTCCTGTGATATTCTCCATCCATTACATATGAATTCCACCCCACTTTGTCCGGATATGACTGGATGAAACCAGAAATATCCGGTTGTGTTTTGTCTTACTATATCCCAGATATTGCTACAGCCTCAGTGTCTGTGTTTTCTGGATATTATCGATGGATTTTATTGTTTTGAATGTTTTTATCAGGGAACCTTTAATTTTGTACCGTAGAAATACAATTTGGTTCCCCATGGAGACACCAGTAACACATTCCTATGTTCTAGGGAGAAAGCTTGAGGAACTGCAAATCGATATGATATGTCTGTTTGTATAGATGACATTTTATGCACTTGCGATGGAAAAGACTTTTTGCCTTTCTCTAAAACCATTTTTACTGTGATTTTGTTGGTCCATTGCATACGAATTCCAACCCACTTTGTCCGGATATGACTGGATGAAACCAGAAATATCCGGTTGTGTTTTGGCTAACTCAATCCCAGATATTGTGAAAGCTTCTGTATTTGTGTTCTCCGGATATTATGAACGGATTTTATGGTTTTGCATGTTTTTTATCAGGGAATATTTAATTTTGTACCGTAGAAACACTAATTGGTTCCACACGGAGACACCAGCTCTACACATTTGTATTTTCTAGGGAGAAAGCTAGAGGAACTGCGGCAAACAAACATGATATTTCTGTTTGTATAGATGACATTTTATGCACTTTCCTAAGAAAAAGACTTTACTTTTCTCCAAAACCATTTTTACTGTGATTTTCTCAGTCCATTGCATACGAATTCCACCTCACTTTGTCCGGATATGACTGGATGAAACCAGAAATATCCGTTTTCTTTTTTTTTGGCTTACTATATCCCAGATATTACTACAGACTCTGTGTTTGTGTTTTCTGGATATTATCGATGGATTATATTGTTTTGAATGTTTTTATCAGGGAACACTTAATTTTGTGCTGGGAAACACTAATTGGTTCCACATGGAGACACCAGTCTACACATTCGTATTTTCTAGGGAGAAAGCTAGAATAACTGCGGTAAACAAACATGATGTTTCTGTTTGTATAGATGACATTTTATGCACTGGCTTAAGGAAAAGACTTTGTTTTACTCCAAAACCATTTTTACTGCGATTTTCCCGGTTCATTGCATACGAATTCCACCAACCTTAGTCCGGATATGACTGGATGAAACCAGAAATATCCGGTTGTGTTTTGGCTAAATCAATACCAGATATTGTGAAAGCTTCTGTATTGGTGTTTTCCGGATATTATCAACGGATTTTATGGTTTTGCATGTTTTTTATCAGGGAACATTTAATTTTGTACCTTAGAAACACTAATAGGTTCAACATGGAGACACCAGTCTACACATTCGTATGTTCTAGGGAGAAAGTTAGAGGAACTGCGGCAAACAAACATGATATTTCTGTTTGTATACATGACATTTTATGCACTTGCATAACGAAAAAAACTTTGCTTTTCTCCAAAACCATTTTTACTGTGATTTTCTCGGTCCATTGCATACGAATTCCACCTCGCTTTGTCCGGATATGACTGGATGAAACCAGAAATATCCGGTTGTGTTTTGGCTTACTACAACCCAGATATTGTGAAAGCCTCTGTGTTTATGTTTTCCGGATATTATCAACGGAATTTATGTTTTTGCATGTTATTTATCAGGGAACATTTAATTTTGTGCTGGGAAACACTAATTGGTTCCACATGGAGACACCAGCTCTACACATTCGTATTTTCTAGGGAGAAAGCTAGAGGAACTGCGGCAAACAAACATGATATTTCTGTTTGTATAGATGACATTTTATGCACTTTCCTAAAGAAAAGACTTTGCTTTTCTCCAAAACCATTTTTCCTGTGATATTCTCGATCCATTACATATGAATTCCACCCCACTTTGTCCGGATATGAGTGGATGAAACCAGAAATATCCGGTTGTGTTTTGTCTTACTATATCCCAGATATTGCTACAGCCTCAGTGTCTGTGTTTTCTGGATATTATGGATGGATTTTATTGTTTTGAATGTTTTTATCAGGGAACATTGAATTTTGTACCGTAGAAACACTAATTGGTTCCACATGGAGACACCAGTAACACATTCCTATGTTCTAGGGAGAAAGCTTGAGGAACTGCAAATCGATATGATATGTCTGTTTGTATAGATGACATTTTATGCACTTGCGATGGAAAAGACTTTTTGCCTTTCTCTAAAACCATTTTTACTGTGATTTTCTCGGTCCATTGCATACGAATTCCACCTCACTTTGTCCGGATATGACTGGATGAAACCAGAAATATCCGTTTTCTTTTTTTTGGCTTACTATATCCCAGATATTACTACAGACTCTGAGTTTGTGTTTTCTGGATATTATCGATGGATTATATTGTTTTGAATGTTTTTATCAGGGAACACTTAATTTTGTGCTGGGAAACACTAATTGGTTCCACATGGAGACACCAGTCTACACATTCGTATTTTCTAGGGAGAAAGCTAGAGGAACTGCGGTAAACAAACATGATGTTTCTGTTTGTATAGATGACATTTTATGCACTGGCTTAAGGAAAAGACTTTGTTTTACTCCAAAACCATTTTTACTGCGATTTTCCCGGTTCATTGCATACGAATACCACCAAACTTAGTCCGGATATGACTGGATGAAACCAGAAATATCCGGTTGTGTTTTGGCTAACTCAATCCCAGATATTGCGACGGACTCTGTGTTTGTGTTTTCCGGACATTATCAACGGACTTTATTGTTTTGAATGTTTTTATCAGGGAACATTTAATTTTGTACCGTAGAAACACTAATTGGTTCCACATGGAGACACCAGTAACACATTCCTCTGTTCTAGGGAGAAAGCTTGAGGAATTGCAAATCGATATGATATGTCCGTTTTTTATAGATGACATTTTATGCACTTGCGATGGAAAAGACTTTTTGCCTTTCTCTAAAACCATTTTTACTGTGATTTTGTTGGTCCATTGCATACGAATTCCAACCCACTTTGTCCGGATATGACTGGATGAAACCAGAAATATCCGGTTGTGTTTTGGCTAACTCAATCCCAGATATTGTGAAAATTCTGTATTTGTGTTCTCCGGATATTATGAACGGATTTTATGGTTTTGCATGTTTTTTATCAGGGAACATTTAATTTTGTACCGTAGAAACACTAATTGGTTCCACACGGAGACACCAGCTCTACACATTTGTATTTTCTAGGGAGAAAGCTAGAGGAACTGCGGCAAACAAACATGATATTTCTGTTTGTATACATGACATTTTATGCACTTGCATAACGAAAAAAACTTTGCTTTTCTCCAAAACCATTTTTACTGCGATTTTCCCGGTTCATTGCATACGAATTCCACCTCGCTTTGTCCGGATATGACTGGATGAAACCAGAAATATCCGGTTGTGTTTTGGCTTACTACAACCCAGATATTGTGAAAGCCTCTGTGTTTATGTTTTCCGGATATTATCAACGGAAATCATCTTTTTGCATGTTATTTATCAGGGAACATTTAATTTTGTGCTGGGAAACACTAATTGGTTCCACATGGAGACACCAGCTCTACACATTCCTATTTTCTAGGGAGAAAGCTAGAGGAACTGCGGCAAACAAACATGATATTTCTGTTTGTATAGATGACATTTTATGCACTTTCCTAAAGAAAAGACTTTGCTTTTCTTCAAAACCATTTTTCCTGTGATATTCTCCATCCATTACATATGAATTCCACCCCACTTTGTCCGGATATGAGTGGATGAAACCAGAAATATCCGGTTGTGTTTTGTCTTACTATATCCCAGATATTGCTACAGCCTCAGTGTCTGTGTTTTCTGGATATTATCGATGGATTTTATTGTTTTGAATGTTTTTATCAGGGAACCTTTAATTTTGTACCGTAGAAATACAATTTGGTTCCCCATGGAGACACCAGTAACACATTCCTATGTTCTAGGGAGAAAGCTTGAGGAACTGCAAATCGATATGATATGTCTGTTTGTATAGATGACATTTTATGCACTTGCGATGGAAAAGACTTTTTGCCTTTCTCTAAAACCATTTTTACTGTGATTTTGTTGGTCCATTGCATACGAATTCCAACCCACTTTGTCCGGATATGACTGGATGAAACCAGAAATATCCGGTTGTGTTTTGGCTAACTCAATCCCAGATATTGTGAAAGCTTCTGTATTTGTGTTCTCCGGATATTATGAACGGATTTTATGGTTTTGCATGTTTTTTATCAGGGAATATTTAATTTTGTACCGTAGAAACACTAATTGGTTCCACACGGAGACACCAGCTCTACACATTTGTATTTTCTAGGGAGAAAGCTAGAGGAACTGCGGCAAACAAACATGATATTTCTGTTTGTATAGATGACATTTTATGCACTTTCCTAAGAAAAAGACTTTACTTTTCTCCAAAACCATTTTTACTGTGATTTTCTCAGTCCATTGCATACGAATTCCACCTCACTTTGTCCGGATATGACTGGATGAAACCAGAAATATCCGTTTTCTTTTTTTTTGGCTTACTATATCCCAGATATTACTACAGACTCTGTGTTTGTGTTTTCTGGATATTATCGATGGATTATATTGTTTTGAATGTTTTTATCAGGGAACACTTAATTTTGTGCTGGGAAACACTGATTGTTTGCACATGGAGACACCAGTCTACACATTCGTATTTTCTAGGGAGAAAGCTAGAATAACTGCGGTAAACAAACATGATGTTTCTGTTTGTATAGATGACATTTTATGCACTGGCTTAAGGAAAAGACTTTGTTTTACTCCAAAACCATTTTTACTGCGATTTTCCCGGTTCATTGCATACGAATTCCACCAACCTTAGTCCGGATATGACTGGATGAAACCAGAAATATCCGGTTGTGTTTTGGCTAAATCAATCCCAGATATTGTGAAAGCTTCTGTATTGGTGTTTTCCGGATATTATCAACGGATTTTATGGTTTTGCATGTTTTTTATCAGGGAACATTTAATTTTGTACCTTAGAAACACTAATAGGTTCAACATGGAGACACCAGTCTACACATTCGTATGTTCTAGGGAGAAAGTTAGAGGAACTGCGGCAAACAAACATGATATTTCTGTTTGTATACATGACATTTTATGCACTTGCATAACGAAAAAAACTTTGCTTTTCTCCAAAACCATTTTTACTGTGATTTTCTCGGTCCATTGCATACGAATTCCACCTCGCTTTGTCCGGATATGACTGGATGAAACCAGAAATATCCGGTTGTGTTTTGGCTTACTACAACCCAGATATTGTGAAAGCCTCTGTGTTTATGTTTTCCGGATATTATCAACGGAATTTATGTTTTTGCATGTTATTTATCAGGGAACATTTAATTTTGTGCTGGGAAACACTAATTGGTTCCACATGGAGACACCAGCTCTACACATTCGTATTTTCTAGGGAGAAAGCTAGAGGAACTGCGGCAAACAAACATGATATTTCTGTTTGTATAGATGACATTTTATGCACTTTCCTAAAGAAAAGACTTTGCTTTTCTCCAAAACCATTTTTCCTGTGATATTCTCGATCCATTACATATGAATTCCACCCCACTTTGTCCGGATATGACTGGATGAAACCAGAAATATCCGGTTGTGTTTTGTCTTACTATATCCCAGATATTGCTACAGCCTCAGTGTCTGTGTTTTCTGGATATTATGGATGGATTTTATTGTTTTGAATGTTTTTATCAGGGAACATTGAATTTTGTACCGTAGAAACACTAATTGGTTCCACATGGAGACACCAGTAACACATTCCTATGTTCTAGGGAGAAAGCTTGAGGAACTGCAAATCGATATGATATGTCTGTTTGTATAGATGACATTTTATGCACTTGCAATGGAAAAGACTTTTTGCCTTTCTCTAAAACCATTTTTACTGTGATTTTGTTGGTCCATTGCATACGAATTCCACCTCACTTTGTCCGGATATGACTGGATGAAACCAGAAATATCCGTTTTCTTTTTTTTGGCTTACTATATCCCAGATATTACTACAGACTCTGAGTTTGTGTTTTCTGGATATTATCGATGGATTATATTGTTTTGAATGTTTTTATCAGGGAACACTTAATTTTGTGCTGGGAAACACTAATTGGTTCCACATGGAGACACCAGTCTACACATTCGTATTTTCTAGGGAGAAAGCTAGAATAACTGCGGTAAACAAACATGATGTTTCTGTTTGTATAGATGACATTTTATGCACTGGCTTAAGGAAAAGACTTTGTTTTACTCCAAAACCATTTTTACTGCGATTTTCCCGGTTCATTGCATACGAATTCCACCAAACTTAGTCCGGATATGACTGGATGAAACCAGAAATATCCGGTTGTGTTTTGGCTAACTCAATCCCAGATATTGCGACGGACTCTGTGTTTGTGTTTTCCGGACATTATCAACGGACTTTATTGTTTTGAATGATTTTATCAGGGAACATTTAATTTTGTACCGTAGAAACACTAATTGGTTCCACATGGAGACACCAGTAACACATTCCTCTGTTCTAGGGAGAAAGCTTGAGGAATTGCAAATCGATATGATATGTCCGTTTTTTATAGATGACATTTTATGCACTTGCGATGGAAAAGACTTTTTGCCTTTCTCTAAAACCATATTTACTGTGATTTTGTTGGTCCATTGCATACGAATTCCAACCCACTTTGTCCGGATATGACTGGATGAAACCAGAAATATCCGGTTGTGTTTTGGCTAACTCAATCCCAGATATTGTGAAAATTCTGTATTTGTGTTCTCCGGATATTATGAACGGATTTTATGGTTTTGCATGTTTTTTATCAGGGAACATTTAATTTTGTACCGTAGAAACACTAATTGGTTCCACACGGAGACACCAGCTCTACACATTTGTATTTTCTACGGAGAAAGCTAGAGGAACTGCGGCAAACAATCATGATATTAATGTTTGTATACATGACATTTTATGCACTTGCCTAACGAAAAAAAATTTGCTTTTCTCCAAAACCATTTTTAATGTGATTTTCTCGGTCCATTGCATACGAATTCCACCTCGCTTTGTCTGGATATGACTGGATGAAACCAGAAATATCCGGTTGTGTTTTGGCTTACTACAACCCAGATATTGTGAAAGCCTCTGTGTTTATGTATTCCGGATATTATCAACGGAATTTATGTTTTTGCATGTTATTTATCAGGGAACATTTAATTTTGTGCTGGGAAACACTAATTGGTTCCACATGGAGACACCAGCTCTACACATTCGTATGTTCTAGGGAGAAAGCTAGAGGAACTGCGGCAAACAAACATGATATTTCTGTTTGTATAGATGACATTTTATGCACTTTCCTAAAGAAAAGACTTTGCTTTTCTCCAAAACCATTTTTCCTGTGATATTCTCGATCCATTACATATGAATTCCACCCCACTTTGTCCGGATATGAGTGGATGAAACCAGAAATATCCGGTTGTGTTTTGTCTTACTATATCCCAGATATTGCTACAGCCTCAGTGTCTGTGTTTTCTGGATATTATGGATGGATTTTATTGTTTTGAATGTTTTTATCAGGGAACCTTTAATTTTGTACCGTAGAAACCCTAATTGGTTCCACATGGAGACACCAGTAACACATTCCTATGTTCTAGGGAGAAAGCTTGAGGAACTGCAAATCGATATGATATGTCTGTTTGTATAGATGACATTTTATGCACTTGCGATGGAAAAGACTTTTTGCCTTTCTCTAAAACCATTTTTACTGCGATTTTGTTGGTCCATTGCATACGAATTCCAACCCACTTTGTCCGGATATGACTGGATGAAACCAGAAATATCCGGTTGTGTTTTGGCTAACTCAATCCCAGATATTGTGAAAGCTTCTGTATTTGTGTTCTCCGGATATTATGAACGGATTTTATGGTTTTGCATGTTTTTTATCAGGGAATATTTAATTTTGTACCGTAGAAACACTAATTGGTTCCACACGGAGACACCAGCTCTACACATTTGTATTTTCTAGGGAGAAAGCTAGAGGAACTGCGGCAAACAAACATGATATTTCTGTTTGTATAGATGACATTTTATGCACTTTCCTAACAAAAAGACTTTACTTTTCTCCAAAACCATTTTTACTGTGATTTTCTCGGTCCATTGCATACGAATTCCAGCTCACTTTGTCCGGATATGACTGGATAAAACCTGAAATATCCGTTTTCTTTTTTTTGGGCTTACTATATCCCAGATATTTCTACAGACTCTGTGTTTGTGTTTGCTGGATATTATCGATGGATTATATTGTTTTGAATGTTTTTATCAGGGAACACTTAATTTTGTGCTGGGAAACACTAATTGTTTGCACATGGAGACACCAGTCTACACATTCTTATTTTCTCGGGAGAAAGCTAGAATAACTGCGGTAAACAAACATGATGTTTCTGTTTGTATAGATGACATTTTATGCACTGGCTTAAGGAAAAGACTTTGTTTTACTCCAAAACCATTTTTACTGCGATTTTCCCGGTTCATTGCATACGAATTCCACCAAACTTAGTCCGGATATGACTGGATGAAACCAGAAATATCCGGTTGTGTTTTGGCTAACTCAATCCCAGATATTGTGAAAGCTTCTGTATTGGTGTTTTCCGGATAATATCAACGGATTTTATGGTTTTGCATGTTTTTTATCAGGGAACATTTAATTTTGTACCTTAGAAACACTAATAGGTTCAACATGGAGACACCAGTCTACACATTCGTATGTTCTAGGGAGAAAGTTAGAGGAACTGCGGCAAACAAACATGATATTTCTGTTTGTATACATGACATTTTATGCACTTGCATAACGAAAAAAACTTTGCTTTTCTCCAAAACCATTTTTACTGTGATTTTCTCGGTCCATTGCATACGATTTCCAACTCGCTTTGTCCGGAAATGACTGGATAAACCAGAAATATCCGGTTGTGTTTTGGCTTACTACAACCCAGATATTGTGAAAGCCTCTGTGTTTATGTTTTCCGGATACTATCAACGGAATTTATGTTTTTGCATGTTATTTATCAGGGAACATTTAATTTTGTGCTGGGAAACACTAATTGGTTCCACATGGAGACACCAGCTCTACACATTCGTATTTTCTAGGGAGAAAGCTAGAGGAACTGCGGCAAACAAACATGATATTTCTGTTTGTATAGATGACATTTTATGCACTTTCCTAAAGAAAAGACTTTGCTTTTCTCCAAAACCATTTTTCCTGTGATATTCTCCATCCATTACATATGAATTCCACCCCACTTTGTCCGGATATGAGTGGATGAAACCAGAAATATCCGGTTGTGTTTTGTCTTACTATATCCCAGATATTGCTACAGCCTCAGTGTCTGTGTTTTCTGGATATTATCGATGGATTTTATTGTTTTGAATGTTTTTATCAGGGAACCTTTAATTTTGTAGCGTAGAAATACAATTTGGTTCCACATGGAGACACCAGTAACACATTCCTATGTTCTAGGGAGAAAGCTTGAGGAACTGCAAATCGATATGATATGCCTGTTTGTATAGATGACATTTTATGCACTTGCGATGGAAAAGACTTTTTGCCTTTCTCTAAAACCATTTTTACTGTGATTTTGTTGGTCCATTGCATACGAATTCCAACCCACTTTGTCCGGATATGACTGGATGAAACCAGAAATATCCGGTTGTGTTTTGGCTTACTACAACCCAGATATTGTGAAAGCCTCTGTGTTTATGTTTCCGGATATTATCAACGGAATTTATGGTTTTGCATGTTATTTATCAGGGAACATTTAATTTTGTGCTGGGAAACACTAATTGGTTCCACACGGAGACACCAGCTCTACACATTTGTATTTTCTAGGGAGAAAGCTAGAGGAACTGCGGCAAACAAACATGATATTTCTGTTTGTATAGATGACATTTTATGCACTTTCCTAACAAAAAGACTTTACTTTTCTCCAAAACCATTTTTACTGTGATTTTCTCGGTCCATTGCATACGAATTCCACCTCACTTTGTCCGGATATGACTGGATGAAACCAGAAATATCCGTTTTCTTTTTTTTTTGCCTACTTTATCCCCGATATTACTACACTCTGTGTTTGTGTTTTCTGGATATTATCGATGGATTATATTGTTTTGAATGTTTTTATCAGGGAACACTTAATTTTGTGCTGGGAAACACTAATTGTTTGCACATGGAGACACCAGTCTACACATTCGTATTTTCTAGGGAGAAAGCTAGAATAACTGCGGTAAACAAACATGATGTTTCTGTTTGTATAGATGACATTTTATGCACTGGCTTAAGGAAAAGACTTTGTTTTACTCCAAAACCATTTTTACTGCGATTTTCCCGGTTCATTGCATACGAATTCCACCAACCTTAGTCCGGATATGACTGGATGAAACCAGAAATATCCGGTTGTGTTTTGGCTAACTCAATCCCAGATATTGTGAAAGCTTCTGTATTGGTGTTTTCCGGATATTATCAACGGATTTTATGGATTTGCATGTTTTTTATCAGGGAACATTTAATTTTGTACCTTAGAAACACTAATAGGTTCAACATGGAGACACCAGTCCACACATTCGTATGTTCTAGGGAGAAAGTTAGAGGAACTGCGGCAAACAAACATGATATTTCTGTTTGTATACATGACATTTAATGCACTTGCATAACGAAAAAAACTTTGCTTTTCTCCAAAACCATTTTTACTGTGATTTTCTCGGTCCATTGCATCCGAATTAAACCTCGCTTTGTACGGATATGACTGGATGAAACCAGAAATATCTGGTTGTGTTTTGGTTTACTACAACCCAGATATTGTGAAAGCCTCTGTGTTTATGTTTTCCAGATGTTATCAACGGAATTTATGTTTTTGCATGTTATTTATCAGGGAACATTTAATTTTGTGCTGGGAAACACTAATTGGTTCCACATGGAGACACCAGCTCTACACATTCGTATTTTCTAGGGAGAAAGCTAGAGGAACTGCGGCAAACAAACATGATATTTCTGTTTGTATAGATGACATTTTATGCACTTTCCTAAAGAAAAGACTTTGCTTTTCTCCAAAACCATTTTTCCTGTGATATTCTCCATCCATTACATATGAATTCCACCCCACTTTGTCCGGATATGACTGGATGAAACCAGAAATATCCGGTTGTGTTTTATCTTACTATATCCCAGATATTGCTACAGCCTCAGTGTCTGTGTTTTCTGGATATTATCGATGGATTTTATTGTTTTGAATGTTTTTATCAGGGAACCTTTAATTTTGTAACGTAGAAATACAATTTGGTTCCACATGGAGACACCAGTAACACATTCCTATGTTCTAGGGAGAAAGCTTGAGGAACTACAAATCGATATGATATGTCTGTATAGATGACATTTTATGCACTTGCGATGGAAAAGACTTTTTGCCTTTCTCTAAAACCATTTTTACTGTGATTTTGTTGGTCCATTGCATACGAATCCCAACCCACTTTGTCCGGATATGACTGGATGAAACCAGAAATATCCGGTTGTGTTTTGGCTTACTACAACCCAGATATTGTGAAAGCTTCTGTGTATATATTTCCGGATATTATCAACGGAATTTATGTTTTTGCATGTTATTTATCAGGGAACATTTAATTTTGTGCTGGGAAACACTAATTGGTTCCACACGGAGACACCAGTATACACATTCGTATGTCTAGGGAGAAAGCTAGAGGAACTGCGGCAAACAAACATGATATTTCTGTTTGTATAGATGACATTTTATGCACTGGCTTAAGGAAAAGACTTTGTTTTACTCCAAAACCATTTTTACTGCGATTTTCCCGGTTCATTGCATACGAATTCCACCTCACTTTGTCCGGATATGACTGGATGAAACCAGAAATATCCGTTTTCTTTTTTTTTGGCTTACTATATCCCAGATATTTCTACAGACTCTGTGTTTGTGTTTTCTGGATATTATCGATGGATTATATTGTTTTGAATGTTTTTATCAGGGAACATTTAATTTTGTGCTGGGAAACACTAATTGTTTGCACATGGAGACACCAGTCTACACATTCGTATTTTCTAGGGAGAAAGCTAGAATAACTGCGGTAAACAAACATGATGTTTCTGTTTGTATAGATGACATTTTATGCACTGGCTTAAGGAAAAGACTTTGTTTTACTCCAAAACCATTTTTACTGCGATTTTCCCGGTTCATTGCATACGAATTCCACCAAACTTAGTCCGGATATGACTGGATGAAACCAGAAATATCCGGTTGTGTTTTGGCTAACTCAATCCCAGATATTGCGCCAGACTCTGTGTTTGTGTTTTCTGGACATTATCAACGGACTTTATTGTTTTGAATGTTTTATCAGGGAACATTTAATTTTGTACCGTAGAAACACTAATAGGTTCAACATGGAGACACCAGTCTACACATTCGTATGTTCTAGGGAGAAAGTTAGAGGAACTGCGGCAAACAAACATGATATTTCTGTTTGTATACATGACATTTTATGCACTTGCATAACGAAAAAAACTTTGCTTTTCTCCAAAACCATTTTTACTGTGATTTTCTTGGTCCATTGCATACGAATTCCACCTCACTTTGTCCGGATATGACTGGATGAAACCAGAAATATCCGGTTGTGTTTTGGCTTACTACAACCCAGATATTGTGAAAGCCTCTGTGTTTATGTTTTCCGGATATTATCAACGGAATTTATGTTTTTGCATGTTATTTATCAGGGAACATTTAATTTTGTGCTGGGAAACACTAATTGGTTCCACATGGAGACACCAGCTCTACACATTCGTATTTTCTAGGGAGAAAGCTAGAGGAACTGCGGCAAACAAACATGATATTTCTGTTTGTATAGATGACATTTTATGCACTTTCCTAAAGAAAAGACTTTGCTTTTCTCCAAAACCATTTTTCCTGTGATATTCTCAATCCATTACATATGAATTCCACCCCACTTTGTCCGGATATGAGTGGATGAAACCAGAAATATCCGGTTGTGTTTTGTCTTACTATATCCCAGATATTGCTACAGCCTCAGTGTCTGTGTTTTCTGGATATTATCGATGGATTTTATTGTTTTGAATGTTTTTATCAGGGAACCTTTAATTTTGTACCGTAGAAATACAATTTGGTTCCACATGGAGACACCAGTAACACATTCCTATGTTCTAGGGAGAAAGCTTGAGGAACTGCAAATCGATATGATATGCCTGTTTGTATAGATGACATTTTATGCACTTGCGATGGAAAAGACTTTTTGCCTTTCTCTAAAACCATTTTTACTGTGCTTTTGTTGGTCCATTGCATACGAATTCCAACCCACTTTGTCCGGATATGACTGGATGAAACCAGAAATATCCGGTTGTGTTTTGGCTTACTACAACCCAGATATTGTGAAAGCCTCTGTGTTTATGTTTCCGGATATTATCAACGGAATTTATGTTTTTGCATGTTATTTATCAGGGAACATTCAATTTTGTACCGTAGAAACACTAATTGGTTCCACACGGAGACACCAGCTCTACACATTTGTATTTTCTAGGGAGAAAGCTAGAGGAACTGCGGCAAACAAACATGATATTTCTGTTTGTATAGATGACATTTTATGCACTTTCCTAACAAAAAGACTTTACTTTTCTCCAAAACCATTTTTACTGTGATTTTCTCGGTCCATTGCATACGAATTCCACCTCACTTTGTCCGGATATGACTGGATGAAACCAGAAATATCCGTTTTCTTTTTTTTTGGCTTACTATATCCCAGATATTTCTACAGACTCTGTGTTTGTGTTTTCTGGATATTATCGATGGATTATATTGTTTTGAATGTTTTTATCAGGGAACATTTAATTTTGTGCTGGGAAACACTAATTGTTTGCACATGGAGACACCAGTCTACACATTCGTATTTTCTAGGGAGAAAGCTAGAATAACTGCGGTAAACAAACATGATGTTTCTGTTTGTATAGATGACATTTTATGCACTGGCTTAAGGAAAAGACTTTGTTTTACTCCAAAACCATTTTTACTGCGATTTTCCCGGTTCATTGCATACGAATTCCACCAAACTTAGTCCGGATATGACTGGATGAAACCAGAAATATCCGGTTGTGTTTTGGCTAAATCAATCCCAGATATTGCGACGGACTCTGTGTTTGTGTTTTCTGGACATTATCAACGGACTTTATTGTTTTGAATGTTTTTATCAGGGAACATTTAATTTTGTACCTTAGAAACACTAATAGGTTCAACATGGAGACACCAGTCTACACATTCGTATGTTCTAGGGAGAAAGTTAGAGGAACTGCGGCAAACAAACATGATATTTCTGTTTGTATACATGACATTTTATGCACTTGCATAACGAAAAAAACTTTGCTTTTCTCCAAAACCATTTTTACTGTGATTTTCTCGGTCCATTGCATACGAATTCCACCTCGCTTTGTCCGGATATGACTGGATGAAACCAGAAATATCCGGTTGTGTTTTGGCTTACTACAACCCAGATATTGTGAAAGCCTCTGTGTTTATGTTTTCCTGATATTATCAACGGAATTTATGTTTTTGCATGTTATTTATCAGGGAACATTTAATTTTGTGCTGGGAAACACTAATTGGTTCCACATGGAGACACCAGCTCTACACATTCGTATTTTCTAGGGAGAAAGCTAGAGGAACTGCGGCAAACAAACATGATATTTCTGTTTGTATAGATGACATTTTATGCACTTTCCTAAAGAAAAGACTTTGCTTTTCTCCAAAACCATTTTTCCTGTGATATTCTCGATCCATTACATATGAATTCCACCCCACTTTGTCCGGATATGAGTGGATGAAACCAGAAATATCCGGTTGTGTTTTGTCTTACTATATCCCAGATATTGCTACAGCCTCAGTGTCTGTGTTTTCTGGATATTATCGATGGATTTTATTGTTTTGAATGTTTTTATCAGGGAACATTTAATTTTGTACCATAGAAACACTAATTGGTTCCACATGGAGACACCAGTAACACATTCCTATGTTCTAGGGATAAAGCTTGAGGAACTGCAAATCGATATGATATGTCTGTTTGTATAGATGACATTTTATGCACTTGCGATGGAAAAGACTTTTTGCCTTTCTCTAAAACCATTTTTACTGTGATTTTGTTGGTCCATTGCATACGAATTCCAACCCACTTTGTCCGGATATCACTGGATGAAACCAGAAATATCCGGTTGTGTTTTGGCTAACTCAATCCCAGATATTGTGAAAGCTTCTGTATTTGTGTTCTCCGGATATTATGAACGGATTTTATGGTTTTGCATGTTTTTTATCAGGGAACATTTAATTTTGTACCGTAGAAACACTAATTGGTTCCACACGGAGACACCAGCTCTACACATTTGTATTTTCTAGGGAGAAAGCTAGAGGAACTGTGGCAAACAAACATGATATTTCTGCTTGTATAGATGACATTTTATGCACTTTCCTAAGAAAAAGACTTTACTTTTCTCCAAAACCATTTTTACTGTGATTTTCTCGGTCCATTGCATACGAATTCCACCTCACTTTGTCCGGATATGAGTGGATGAAACCAGAAATATCCGTTTTCTTTTTTTTTTGGCTTACTATATCCCAGATATTACTACACTCTGTGTTTGTGTTTTCTGGATATTATCGATGGATTATATTGTTTTGAATGTTTTTATCAGGGAACACTTAATTTTGTGCTGGGAAACACTAATTGGTTCCACATGGAGACACCAGTCTACACATTCGTATTTTCTAGGGAGAAAGCTAGAATAACTGCGGTAAACAAACATGATGTTTCTGTTTGTATAGATGACATTTTATGCACTGGCTTAAGGAAAAGACTTTGTTTTACTCCAAAACCATTTTTACTGCGATTTTCCCGGTTCATTGCATACGAATTCCACCAAACTTAGTCCGGATATGACTGGATGAAACCAGAAATATCCGGTTGTGTTTTGGCTAACTCAATCCCAGATATTGTGAAAGCTTCTGTATTGGTGTTTTCCGGATATTATCAACGGATTTTATGGATTTGCATGTTTTTTATCAGGGAACATTTAATTTTGTACCTTAGAAACACTAATAGGTTCAACATGGAGACACCAGTCTACACATTCGTATGTTCTAGGGAGAAAGTTAGAGGAACTGCGGCAAACAAACATGATATTTCTGTTTGTATAGATGACATTTTATGCACTTTCCTAAAGAAAAGACTTTGCTTTTCTCCAAAACCATTTTTCCTGTGATATTCTCGATCCATTACATATGAATTCCACCCCACTTTGTCCGGATATGAGTGGATGAACCAGAAATATCCGGTTGTGTTTTGTCTTACTATATCGTAGATATTGCTACAGCCTCAGTGTCTGTGTTTTCTGATATTATCGATGGATTTTATTGTTTTGAATGTTTTTATCAGGGAACCTTTAATTTTGTACCGTAGAAATACAATTTGGTTCCACATGGAGACACCAGTAACACATTCCTATGTTCTAGGGAGAAAGCTTGAGGAACTACAAATCGATATGATATGTCTGTTTGTATAGATGACATTTTATGCACTTGCGATGGAAAAGACTTTTTGCCTTTCTCTAAAACCATTTTTACTGTGATTTTGTTGGTTTATTGCATACGAATCCCAACCCACTTTGTCCGGATATGACTGGATGAAACCAGAAATATCCGGTTGTGTTTTGGCTTACTACAACCCAGATATTGTGAAAGCTTCTGTGTTTATGTTTCCGGATATTATCAACGGAATTTATGTTTTTGCATGTTATTTATCAGGGAACATTTAATTTTGTGCTGGGAAACACTAATTGGTTCCACACGGAGACACCAGCTCTACACATTTGTATTTTCTAGGGAGAAAGCTAGAGGAACTGCGGCAAACAAACATGATATTTCTGTTTGTATAGATGACATTTTATGCACTTTTCTAACAAAAAGACTTTACTTTTCTCAAAAACCATTTTTACTGTGATTTTCTCGGTCCATTGCATATGAATTCCACCTCACTTTGTCCGGATATGACTGGATGAAACCAGAAATATCCGTTTTCTTTTTTTTGGCTTACTATATCCCAGATATTACTACAGACTCTGTATAATCGATGGATTATATTGTTTTGAATGTTTTTATCAGGCAACACTTAATTTTGTGCTGGGAAACACTAATTGGTTCCACATGGAGACACCAGTCTACACATTCGTATTTTCTAGGGAGAAAGCTAGAATAACTGCGGTAAACAAACATGATGTTTCTGTTTGTATAGATGACATTTTATGCACTGGCTTAAGGAAAAGACTTTGTTTTACTCCAAAACCATTTTTACTGCGATTTTCCCGGTTCATTGCATACGAATTCCACCAAACTTAGTCCGGATATGACTGGATGAAACCAGAAATATCCGGTTGTGTTTTGGCTAACTCAATCCCAGATATTGCGACGGACTCTGTGTTTGTGTTTTCTGGACATTATCAACGGACTTTATTGTTTTGAATGTTTTTATCAGGGAACATTTAATTTTGTACCTTAGAAACACTAATAGGTTCAACATGGAGACACCAGTCTACACATTCGTATGTTCTAGGGAGAAAGTTAGAGGAACTGCGGCAAACAAACATGATATTTCTGTTTGTATACATGACATTTTATGCACTTGCATAACGAAAAAAACTTTGCTTTTCTCCAAAACCATTTTTACTGTGATTTTCTCGGTCCATTGCATACGAATTCCACCTCGCTTTGTCCGGATATGACTGGATGAAACCAGAAATATCCGGTTGTGTTTTGGCTTACTACAACCCAGATATTGTGAAAGCCTCTGTACTTATGTTTTCCGGATATTATCAACGGAATTTATGTTTTTGCATGTTATTTATCAGGGAACATTTAATTTTGTGCTGGGAAACACTAATTGGTTCCACATGGAGACACCAGCTCTACACATTCGTATTTTCTAGGGAGAAAGCTAGAGGAACTGCGGCAAACAAACATGATATTTCTGTTTGTACAGATGACATTTTATGCACTTTCCTAAAGAAAAGACTTTGCTTTTCTCCAAAACCATTTTTCCTGTGATATTCTCGATCCATTACATATGAATTCCACCCCACTTTGTCCGGATATGAGTGGATGAAACCAGAAATATCCGGTTGTGTTTTGTCTTACTATATCCCAGATATTGCTACAGCCTCAGTGTCTGTGTTTTCTGGATATTATCGATGGATTTTATTGTTTTGAATGTTTTTATCAGGGAACATTTAATTTTGTACCGTAGAAACACTAATTGGTTCCCCATGGAGACACCAGTAACACATTCCTATGTTCTAGGGAGAAAGCTTGAGGAACTGCAAATCGATATGATATGTCTGTTTGTATAGATGACATTTTATGCACTTGCGATGGAAAAGACTTTTTGCCTTTCTCTAAAACCATTTTTACTGTGATTTTGTTGGTCCATTGCATACGAATTCCAACCCACTTTGTCCGAATATGACTGGATGAAACCAGAAATATCCGGTTGTGTTTTGGCTAACTCAATCCCAGATATTGTGAAAGCTTCTGTGTTTGTGTTCTCCGGATATTATGAACGGATTTTATGGTTTTGCATGTTTTTTATCAGGGAACATTTAATTTTGTACCGTAGAAACACTAATTGGTTCCACACGGAGACACCAGCTCTACACATTTGTATTTTCTAGGGAGAAAGCTAGAGGAACTGCGGCAAACAAACATGATATTTCTGTTTTTATAGATGACATTTTATGCACTTTACTAAGAAAAAGACTTTACTTTTCTCCAAAACTATTTTTACTGTGATTTTCTCGGTCCATTGCATATGAATTCCACCTCACTTTGTCCGGATATGAGTGGATGAAACCAGAAATATCCGGTTCCTTTTTTTTGGCTTACTATATCCCAGATATTACTACAGACTCAGTGTTTGTGTTTTCTGGATGTTATTGATGGATTATATTGTTTTGAATGTTTTTATCAGGGAACATTTAATTTTGTGCTGGGAAACACTAATTGGTTCCACATGGAGACACCAGTCTACACATTCGTATTTTCTAGGGAGAAAGCTAGAATAACTGCGGCAAACAAACATGATATTTCTGTTTGTATAGATGACATTTTATGCACTTTCCTAAAGAAAAGACTTTGCTTTTCTCCAAAACCATTTTTCCTGTGATATTCTCGGTCCATTACATATGAATTCCACCCCACTTTGTCCAGATATGAGTGGATGAAACCAGAAATATCCGGTTGTGTTTTGTCTTACTATATCCCAGATATTGCTACAGCCTCAGTGTCTGTGTTTTCTGGATATTATCGATGGATTTTATTGTTTTGAATGTTTTTATCAGGGAACATTTAATTTTGTACCGTAGAAACACTAATTGGTTCCACATGGAGACACCAGTAACACATTCCTATGTTCTAGGGAGAAAGCTTGAGGAACTGCAAATCGATATGATATGTCTGTTTGTATAGATGACATTTTATGCACTTGCGATGGAAAAGACTTTTTGCCTTTCTCTAAAACCATTTTTACTGTGATTTTGTTGCTCCATTGCGTACGAATTCCAACCCACTTTGTCCGGATATGACTGGATGCAACCAGAAATATCCGGTTGTGTTTTGGCTAACTCAATCCCAGATATTGTGAAAGCTTCTGTATTTGTGTTCTCCGGATATTATGAACGGATTTTATGGTTTTGCATGTTTTTTATCAGGGAACATTTAATTTTGTACCGTATAAACACTAATTGGTTCCACACGGAGACACCAGTAACACATTCCTATGTTGTAGGGAGAAAGCTTGAGGAACTGCAAATCGATATGATATGTCTGTTTGTATAGATGACATTTTATGCACTTGCGATGGAAAAGACTTTTTGCCTTTCTCTAAAACCATTTTTACTGCGATTTTGTTGGTCCATTGCATACGAATTCCAACCCACTTTGTCCGCATATGACTGGATGAAACCAGAAATATCCGGTTGTGTTTTGGCTAACTCAATCCCAGATATGGTGAAAGCTTCTGTATTTGTGTTCTCCGGATATTATGAACGGATTTTATGGTTTTGCATGTTTTTTATCAGGGAACATTTAATTTTGTACCGTAGAAACACTAATTGGTTCCACACGGAGACACCAGCTCTACACATTTGTATTTTCTAGGGAGAAAGCTAGAGGAACTGCGGCAAACAAACATGATATTTCTGTTTGTATACATGACTTTTTTTGCACTTTCCTAAGAAAAAGACTTTACTTTTCTCCAAAACCATTTTTACTGTGATTTTCTGGGTCCATTGCATACGAATTCCACCTCACTTTGTCCGGATATGACTGGATGAAACCAGAATTATCCGTTTTCTTTTTTTTTGGCTTACTATATCCCATATATTACTACAGACTCTGTGTTTGTGTTTTCTGGATATTATCGATGGATTATATTGTTTTGAATGTTTTTATCAGGGAACATTTAATTTTGTGCTGGGAAACACTAATTGGTTCCACATGGAGACACCAGTCTACACATTTGTAATTTCTAGGGAGAAAGCTAGAATAACTGCGGTAAACAAACATGATGTTTCTGTGTGTATAGATGACATTTTATGCACTGGCTTAAGGAAAAGACTTTGTTTTACTCCAAAACCATTTTTACTGCGATTTTCCTGGTTCATTGCATACGAATTCCACCAAACTTAGTCCGGATATGACTGGATGAAACCAGAAATATCCGGTTGTGTTTTGGCTAACTCAATCCCAGATATTGCGACGGACTCTGTGTTTGTGTTTTCTGGACATTATCAACGGACTTTATTGTTTTGAATGTTTTTATCAGGGAACATTTAATTTTGTACCTTAGAAACACTAATAGGTTCAACATGGAGACACCAGTCTACACATTCGTATGTTCTAGGGAGAAAGTTAGAGGAACTGCGGCAAACAAACATGATATTTCTGTTTGTATACATGACATTTTATGCACTTGCATAACGAAAAAAACTTTGCTTTTCTCCAAAACCATTTTTACTGTGATTTTCTCGGTCCATTGCATACGAATTCCACCTCGCTTTGTCCGGATATGACTGGATGAAACCAGAAATATCCGGTTGTGTTTTGGCTTACTACAACCCAGATATTGTGAAAGCCTCTGTGTTTATGTTTTCCGGATATTATCAACGGAATTTATGTTTTTGCATGTTATTTATCAGGGAACATTTAATTTTGTGCTGGGAAACACTAATTGGTTCCACATGGAGACACCAGCTCTACACATTCATATTTTCTAGGGAGAAAGCTAGAGGAACTGCGGCAAACAAACATGATATTTCTGTTTGTATAGATGACATTTTATGCACTTTCCTAAAGAAAAGACTTTGCTTTTCTCCAAAACCATTTTTCCTGTGATTTTCTCGGTCCATTACATATGAATTCCACCCCACTTTGTCCGGATATGAGTGGATGAAACCAGAAATATCCGGTTGTGTTTTGTCTTACTATATCCCAGATATTGCTACAGCCTCAGTGTCTGTGTTTTCTGGATATTATGGATGGATTTTATTGTTTTGAATGTTTTTATCAGGGAACATTGAATTTTGTACCGTAGAAACACTAATTGGTTCCACATGGAGACACCAGTAACACATTCCTATGTTCTAGGGAGAAAGCTTGAGGAACTGCAAATCGATATGATATGTCTGTTTGTATAGATGACATTTTATGCACTTGCGATGGAAAAGACTTTTTGCCTTTCTCTAAAACCATTTTTACTGCGATTTTGTTGGTCCATTGCATACGAATTCCAACCCACTTTGTCCGAATATGACTGGATGAAACCAGAAATATCCGGTTGTGTTTTGGCTAACTCAATCCCAGATATTGTGAAAGCTTCTGTATTTGTGTTCTCCGGATATTATGAACGGATTTTATGGTTTTGCATGTTTTTCATCAGGGAACATTTAATTTTGTGCTGGGAAACACTAATTGGTTCCACATGGAGACACCAGCTCTACGCATTCGTATTTTCTAGGGAGAAAGCTAGAATAACTGCGGTAAAGAAACATAATGTTTCTGTTTGTATAGATGACATTTTATGCACTGGCTTAAGGAAAAGACTTTGTTTTACTCCAAAACCATTTTTACTGCGATTTTCCCGGTTCATTGCCTATGAATTCCACCAACCTTAGTCCGGATATGACTGGATGAAACCAGAAATATCCGGTTGTGTTTTGGCTAACTCAATCCCAGATATTGCGACGGACTCTGTGTTTGTGTTTTCTGGACATTATCAATTGACTTTATTGTTTTGAATGTTTTTATCAGGGAACATTTAATTTTGTACCTTAGAAACACTAATAGGTTCAACATGGAGACACCAGTATACACATTCGTATGTTCTAGGGAGAAAGTTAGAGGAACTGTGGCAAACAAACATGATATTTCTGTTTGTATACATGACATTTTATGCACTTTCCTAAAGAAAAGACTTTGCTTTTCTCCAAAACCATTTTTACTGTGATTTTCTCGGTCCATTGCATACGAATTCCACCTCGCTTTGTCCGGATATGACTGGATGAAACCAGAAATATCCGGTTGTGTTTTGGCTTACTACAACCCAGATATTGTGAAAGCCTCTGTGTTTATGTGTTCCGGATATTATCAATGGAATTTATGTTTTTGCATGTTATTTATCAGGGAACATTTAATTTTGTGCTGGGAAACACTAATTGGTTCCACATGGAGACACCAGCTCTACACATTCGTATTTTCTAGGGAGAAAGCTAGAGGAACTGCGGCAAACAAACATGATATTTCTGTTTGTATAGATGACATTTTATGCACTTTCCTAAAGAAAAGACTTTGCTTTTCTCCAAAACCATTTTTCCTGTGATATTCTCCATCCATTACATATGAATTCCACCCCACTTTGTCCGGATATGAGTGGATGAAACCAGAAATATCCGGTTGTGTTTTGTCTTACTATATCCCAGATATTGCTACAGCCTCAGTGTCTGTGTTTTCTGGATATTATCGATGGATTTTATTGTTTTGAATGTTTTTATCAGGGAACATTTAATTTTGTACCGTAGAAACACTAATTGGTTCCCCATGGAGACACCAGTAACACATTCCTATGTTCTAGGGAGAAAGCTTGAGGAACTGCAAATCGATATGATATGTCTGTTTGTATAGATGACATTTTATGCACTTGCGATGGAAAAGACTTTTTGCCTTTCTCTAAAACCATTTTTACTGTGATTTTGTTGGTCCATTGCATACGAATTCCAACCCACTTTGTCCGGATATGACTGGATGAAACCAGAAATATCCGGTTGTGTTTTGGCTAACTCAATCCCAGATATTGTGAAAGCTTCTGTATTTGTGTTCTCCGGATATTATGAACGGATTTTATGGTTTTGCATGTTTTTTATCAGGGAACATTTAATTTTGTACCGTAGAAACACTAATTGGTTCCACACGGAGACACCAGCTCTACACATTCGTATTTTCTAGGGAGAAAGCTAGAGGAACTGCGGCAAACAAACATGATATTTCTGTTTGTATAGATGACATTTTATGCACTTTCCTAACAAAAAGACTTTACTTTTCTCCAAAACCATTTTTACTGTGATTTTCTCGGTCCATTGCATACGAATTCCACCTCACTTTGTCCGGATATGACTGGATGAAACCAGAAATATCTGTTTTCTTTTTTTTTTGGCTTACTATATCCCAGATATTACTACAGACTCTGTGTTTGTGTTTTCTGGATATTATCGATGGATTATATTGTTTTGAATGTTTTTATCAGGGAACATTTAATTTTGTGCTGGGAAACACTAATTGGTTCCACATGGAGACACCAGTCTACACATTTGTAATTTCTAGGGAGAAAGCTAGAATAACTGCGGTAAACAAACATGATATTTCTGTTTGTATAGATGACATTTTATGCACTGGCTTAAGGAAAAGACTTTGTTTTACTCCAAAACCATTTTTACTGCGATTTTCCTGGTTCATTGCATACGAATTCCACCAAACTTAGTCATGATATGACTGGATGAAACCAGAAATATCCGGTTGTATTTTGGCTAAATCAATCCCAGATATTGCGACGGACTCTGTGTTTGCGTTTTCTGGACATTATCAACGGACTTTATTGTTTTGAATGTTTTTATCAGGGAACATTTAATTTTGTACCTTAGAAACACTAATAGGTTCAACAAGGAGACACCAGTATACACATTCGTATGTTCTAGGGAGAAAGTTAGAGGAACTGCGGCAAACAAACATGATATTTCTGTTTGTATACATGACATTTTATGCACTTGCATAACGAAAAAAACTTTGCTTTTCTCCAAAACCATTTTTACTGTGATTTTCTCGGTCCATTGCATACGAATTCCACCTCGCTTTGTCCGGATATGACTGGATGAAACCAGATATATCCGGTTGTGTTTTGACTTACTACAACCCAGATATTGTGAAAGCCTCTGTGTTTATGTTTTCCGGATACTATCAACGGAATTTATGTTTTTGCATGTTATTTATCAGGGAACACTTAATTTTGTGCTGGGAAACACTAATTGGTTCCACATGGAGACACCAGTCTACACATTCGTATTTTCTAGGGAGAAAGCTAGAATAACTGCGGTAAACAAACATGATATTTCTGTTTGTATAGATGACATTTTATGCACTGGCTTAAGGAAAAGACTTTGTTTTACTCCAAAACCATTTTTACTGCGATTTTCCCGGTTCATTGCATACGAATTCCACCAAACTTAGTCCTGATATGACTGGATGAAACCAGAAATATCCGGCTGTGTTTTGGCTAAATCAATCCCAGATATTGCGACGGACTCTGTGTTTGTGTTTTCTGGACATTATCAACGGACTTTATTGTTTTGAATGTTTTTATCAGGGAACATTTAATTTTGTGCTGGGAAACACTAATTGGTTCCACATGGAGACACCAGCTCTACACATTCGTATTTTCTAGGGAGAAAGCTAGAGGAACTGCGGCAAACAAACATGATATTTCTGTTTGTATAGATGACATTTTATGCACTTTCCTAAAGAAAAGACTTTGCTTTTCTCCAAAACCATTTTTCCTGTGATATTCTCGATCCATTACATATGAATTCCACCCCCCCTTTGTCCGGATATAAGTGGATGAAACCAGAAATATCCGGTTGTGTTTTGTCTTACTATATCCCAGATATTGCTACAGCCTCAGTGTCTGTGTTTTCTCGATATTATCGATGGATTTTATTGTTTTGAATGTTTTTATCAGGGAACATTTAATTTTGTACCGTAGAAACACTAATTGGTTCCCCATGGAGACACCAGTAACACATTCCTATGTTCTAGGGAGAAAGCTTGAGGAACTGCAAATCGATATGATATGTCTGTTTGTATAGATGACATTTTATGCACTTGCGATGGAAAAGACTTTTTGCCTTTCTCTAAAACCATTTTTACTGTGATTTTGTTGGTCCATTGCATACGAATTCCAACCCACTTTGTCCGGATATGACTGGATGAAACCAGAAATATCCGGTTGTGTTTTGGCTAACTCAATCCCAGATATTGTGAAAGCTTCTGTATTGGTGTTCTCCGGATATTATGAACGGATTTTATGGTTTTGCATGTTTTTTATCAGGGAACATTTAATTTTGTACCGTAGAAACACTAATTGGTTCCACACGGAGACACCAGCTCTACACATTTGTATTTTCTAGGGAGAAAGCTAGAGGAACTGCGGCAAACAAACATGATATTTCTGTTTGTATAGATGACATTTTATGCACTTTCCTAACAAAAAGACTTTACTTTTCTCCAAAACCATTTTTACTGTGATTTTCTCGGTCCATTGCATACGAATTCCACCTCACTTTGTCCGGATATGACTGGATGAAACCAGAAATATCCGTTATCTTTTTTTTTTTTTTTGGCTTACTATATCCCAGATATTACTAAAGACACTGTGTTTGTGTTTTCTGGATATTATCGATGGATTATATTGTTTTGAATGTTTTTATCAGGGAACATTTAATTTTGTGCTGGGAAACACTAATTGGTTCCACATGGAGACACCAGTCTACACATTCGTATTTTCTAGGGAGAAAGCTAGAATAACTGCGGTAAACAAACATGATGTTTCTGTTTGTATAGATGACATTTTATGCACTGGCTTAAGGAAAAGACTTTGTTTTACTCCAAAACCATTTTTACTGCGATTTTCCCGGTTCATTGCATACGAATTCCACCAAACTTAGTCCGGATATGACTGGATGAAACCAGAAATATCCGGTTGTGTTTTGGCTAACTCAATCCCAGATATCGCGACAGACTCTGTGTTTGTGTTTTCTGGACATTATCAACGGACTTTATTGTTTTGAATGTTTTTATCAGGGAACATTTAATTTTGTACCTTAGAAACACTAATAGGTTCAACATGGAGACACCAGTCTACACATTCGTATGTTCTAGGGAGAAAGCTAGAGGAACTGCGGCAAACAAACATGATATTTCTGTTTGTATACATGACATTTTATGCACTTGCATAACGAAAAAAACTTTGCTTTTCTCCAAAACCATTTTTACTGTGATTTTCTCGGTCCATTGCATACGAATTCCACCAAACTTAGTCCTGATATGACTGGATGAAACCAGAAATATCCGGTTGTGTTTTGGCTTACTACAACCCAGATATTGTGAAAGCTTCTGAGTTTATGCTTTCCGGATATTATCAACGGAATTTATGTTTTTGCATGTTATGTATCAGGGAACATTTAATTTTGTGCTGGGAAACACTAATTGGTTCCACATGGAGACACCAGCTCTACACATTCGTATTTTCTAGGGAGAAAGCTAGAGGAACTGCGGCAAACAAACATGATATTTCTGTTTGTATAGATGACATTTTATGCACTTTCCTAAAGAAAAGACTTTGCTTTTCTCCAAAACCATTTTTTCCTGTGATATTCTCGATCCATTACATATGAATTCCACCCCCCCTTTGTCCGGATATAAGTGGATGAAACCAGAAATATCCGGTTGTGTTTTGTCTTACTATATCCCAGATATTGCTACAGCCTCAGTGTCTGTGTTTTCTGGATATTATCGATGGATTTTATTGTTTTGAATGTTTTTATCAGGGAACATTTAATTTTGTACCGTAGAAACACTAATTGGTTCCCCATGGAGACACCAGTAACACATTCCTATGTTCTAGGGAGAAAGCTTGAGGAACTGCAAATCGATATGATATGTCTGTTTGTATAGATGACATTTTATGCACTTGCGATGGAAAAGACTTTTTGCCTTTCTCTAAAACCATTTTTACTGTGATTTTGTTGGTCCATTGCATACGAATTCCAACCCACTTTGTCCGGATATGACTGGATGAAACCAGAAATATCCGGTTGTGTTTTGGCTAACTCAATCCCAGATATTGTGAAAGCTTCTGTATTTGTGTTCTCCGGATATTATGAACGGATTTTATGGTTTTGCATGTTTTTTATCAGGGAACATTTAATTTTGTACCGTAGAAACACTAATTGGTTCCACACGGAGACACCAGCTCTACACATTCGTATTTTCTAGGGAGAAAGCTAGAGGAACTGCGGCAAACAAACATGATATTTCTGTTTGTATAGATGACATTTTATGCACTTTCCTAAGAAAAAGATTTTACTTTTCTCCAAAACCATTTTTACTGTGATTTTCTCGGTCCATTGCATACGAATTCCACCTCACTTTGTCCGGATATGACTGGATGAAACCAGAAATATCCGTTATCTTTTTTTTTTTTTTTTGGCTTACTATATCCCAGATATTACTAAAGACACTGTGTTTGTGTTTTCTGGATATTATCGATGGATTATATTGTTTTGAATGTTTTTATCAGGGAACATTTAATTTTGTGCTGGGAAACACTAATTGGTTCCACATGGAGACACCAGTCTACACATTCGTATTTTCTAGGGAGAAAGCTAGAATAACTGCGGTAAACAAACATGATGTTTCTGTTTGTATAGATGACATTTTATGCACTGGCTTAAGGAAAAGACTTTGTTTTACTCCAAAACCATTTTTACTGCGATTTTCCCGGTTCATTGCATACGAATTCCACCAAACTTAGTCCGGATATGACTGGATGAAACCAGAAATATCCGGTTGTGTTTTGGCTAACTCAATCCCAGATATCGCGACAGACTCTGTGTTTGTGTTTTCTGGACATTATCAACGGACTTTATTGTTTTGAATGTTTTTATCAGGGAACATTTAATTTTGTACCTTAGAAACACTAATTGGTTCAACATGGAGACACCAGTATACACATTCGTATGTTCTAGGGAGAAAATTAGAGGAACTGCGGCAAACAAACATGATATTTCTGTTTGTATACATGACATTTTATGCACTTGCATAACGAAAAAAACTTTGCTTTTCTCCAAAACCATTTTTACTGTGATTTTCTCGGTCCATTGCATACGAATTCCACCAAACTTAGTCCTGATATGACTGGATGAAACCAGAAATATCCGGTTGTGTTTTGGCTTACTACAACCCAGATATTGTGAAAGCTTCTGAGTTTATGTTTTCCGGATATTATCAACGGAATTTATGTTTTTGCATGTTATTTATCAGGGAACATTTAATTTTGTGCTGGGAAACACTAATTGGTTCCACATGGAGACACCAGCTCTACACATTCGTATTTTCTAGGGAGAAAGCTAGAGGAACTGCGGCAAACAAACATGATATTTCTGTTTGTATAGATGACATTTTATGCACTTTCCTAAAGAAAAGACTTTGCTTTTCTCCAAAACCATTTTTCCTGTGATATTCTCGATCCATTACATATGAATTCCACCCCCCCTTTGTCCGGATATAAGTGGATGAAACCAGAAATATCCGGTTGTGTTTTGTCTTACTATATCCCAGATATTGCTACAGCCTCAGTGTCTGTGTTTTCTGGATATTATCGATGGATTTTATTGTTTTGAATGTTTTTATCAGGGAACATTTAATTTTGTACCGTAGAAACACTAATTGGTTCCACATGGAGACACCAGCAACACATTCCTATGTTCTAGGGAGAAAGCTTGAGGAACTGCAAATCGATATGATATGTCTGTTTGTATAGATGACATTTTATGCACTTGCGATGGAAAAGACTTTTTGCCTTTCTCTAAAACCATTTTTACTGTGCTTTTGTTGGTCCATTGCGTACGAATTCCAACCCACTTTGTCCGGATATGACTGGATGAAACCAGAAATATCCGGTTGTGTTTTGGCTAACTCAATCCCAGATATTGTGAAAGCTTCTGTATTTGTGTTCTCCGGATATTATGAACGGATTTTATGGTTTTGCATGTTTTTTATCAGGGAATATTTAATTTTGTACTGTAGAAACACTAATTGGTTCCACACGGAGACACCAGCTCTACACATTTGTATTTTCTAGGGAGAAAGCTAGAGGAACTGCGGCAAACAAACATGATATTTCTGTTTGTATAGATGACATTTTATGCACTCTCCTAAGAAAAAGACTTTACTTTTCTCCAAAACCATTTTTACTGTGATTTTCTCGGTCCATTGCATACGAATTCCACCTCACTTTGTCCGGATATGAGTGGATGAAACCAGAAATATCCGTTTTCTTTTTTTTTTTGGCTTACAATATCCCAGATATTACTACAGACTCTGTGTTTGTGTTTTCTGGATATTATCGATGGATTATATTGTTTTGAATGTTTTTATCAGGGAACATTTAATTTTGTGCTGGGAAACACTAATTGGTTCCACATGGAGACACCAGTCTACACATTCGTATTTTCTAGGGAGAAAGCTAGAATAACTGCGGTAAACAAACATGATGTTTCTGTTTGTATAGATGACATTTTATGCACTGGCTTAAGGAAAAGACTTTGTTTTACTCCAAAACCATTTTTACTGCAATTTTCCTGGTTCATTGCATACGAATTCCACCAAACTTAGTCCGGATATGACTGGATGAAACCAGAAATATCCGGTTGTGTTTTGGCTAACTCAATCCCAGATATTGCGCCAGACTCTGTGTTTGCGTTTTCTGGACATTATCAATGGACTTTATTGTTTTGAATGTTTTTATCAGGGAACATTTAATTTTGTACCTTAGAAACACTAATAGGTTCAACATGGAGACACCAGTCTACACATTCGTATGTTCTAGGGAGAAAGTTAGAGGAACTGCGGCAAACAAACATGATATTTCTGTTTGTATACATGACATTTTATGCACTTGCATAACGAAAAAAACTTTGCTTTTCTCCAAAACCATTTTTACTGTGATTTTCTCGGTCCATTGCATACGAATTCCACCAAACTTAGTCCTGATACGACTGGATGAAACCAGAAATATCCGGTTGTGTTTTGGCTTACTACAACCCAGATATTGTGAAAGCCTCTGTGTTTATGTTTTCCGGATACTATCAACGGAATTTATGTTTTTGCATGTTATTTATCAGGGAACATTTAATTTTGTGCTGGGAAACACTAATTGGTTCCACATGGAGACACCAGCTCTACACATTCGTATTTTCTAGGGAGAAAGCTAGAGGAACTGCGGCAAACAAACATGATATTTCTGTTTGTATAGATGACATTTTATGCACTTTCCTAAAGAAAAGACTTTGCTTTTCTCCAAAACCATTTTTCCTGTGATTTTCTCGGTCCATTACATATGAATTCCACCCCACTTTGTCCGGATATGAGTGGATGAAACCAGAAATATCCGGTTGTGTTTTGTCTTACTATATCCCAGATATTGCTACAGCCTCAGTGTCTGTGTTTTCTCGATATTATCGATGGATTTTATTGTTTTGAATGTTTTTATCAGGGAACATTTAATTTTGTACCGTAGAAACACTAATTGGTTCCCCATGGAGACACCAGTAACACATTCCTATGTTCTAGGGAGAAAGCTTGAGGAACTGCAAATCGATATGATATGTCTGTTTGTATAGATGACATTTTATGCACTTGCGATGGAAAAGACTTTTTGCCTTTCTCTAAAACCATTTTTACTGTGATTTTGTTGGTCCATTGCGTACGAATTCCAACCCACTTTGTCCGGATATGACTGGATGAAACCAGAAATATCCGGTTGTGTTTTGGCTAACTCAATCCCAGATATTGTGAAAGCTTCTGTATTTGTGTTCTCAGGATATTATGAATGGATTTTATGGTTTTGCATGTTTTTTATCAGGGAACAGTTAATTTTGTACCGTAGAAACACTAATTGGTTCCACACGGAGACACCAGCTCTACACATTTGTATTTTCTAGGGAGAAAGCTAGAGGAACTGCGGTAAACAAACATGATGTTTCTGTTTGTATAGATGACATTTTATGCACTGGCTTAAGGAAAAGACTTTGTTTTACTGCAAAACCATTTTTACTGCGATTTTCCCGGTTCATTGCATACGAATTCCACCAAACTTAGTCCGGATATGACTGGATGAAACCAGAAATATCCGGTTGTGTTTTGGCTAACTCAATCCCAGATATTGTGAAAGCTTCTGTATTTGTGTTCTCCGGATATTATGAACGGATTTTATGGTTTTGCATGTTTTTTTATCAGGGAATATTTAATTTTGTACCGTAGAAACACTAATTGGTTCCACACGGAGACACCAGCTCTACACATTTGTATTTTCTAGGGAGAAAGCTAGAGGAACTGCGGCAAACAAACATGATATTTCTGTTTGTATAGATGACATTTTATGCACTCTCCTAAGAAAAAGACTTTACTTTTCTCCAAAACCATTTTTACTGTGATTTTCTCAGTCCATTGCATACGAATTCCACCTCACTTTGTCCGGATATGACTGGATGAAACCAGAAATATCCGGTTGTGTTTTGGCTAACTCAATCCCAGATATTGCGACGGAATCTGTGTTTGTGTTTTCTGGACATTATCAATGGACTTTATTGTTTTGAATGTTTTTATCAGGGAACATTTAATTTTGTACCTTAGAAACACTAATAGGTTCAACATGGAGACACCAGTATACACATTCGTATGTACTAGGGAGAAAGTTAGAGGAACTGCGGCAAACAAACATGATATTTCCGTTTGTATACATGACATTTTATGCACTTGCATAACGAAAAAAACTTTGCTTTTCTCCAAAACCATTTTTACTGTGATTTTCTCGGTCCATTGCATACGAATTCCACCTCGCTTTGTCCGGATATGACTGGATGAAACCAGAAATATCCGGTTGTGTTCTGGCTTACTACAACCCAGATATTGTGAAAGCCTCTGTGTTTATGTTGTCCGGATATTATCAACGGAATTTATGTTTTTGCATGTTATTTATCAGGGAACATTTAATTTTGTGCTGGGAAACACTAATTGGTTCCACATGGAGACACCAGCTCTACACATTCGTATTTTCTAGGGAGAAAGCTAGAGGAACTGCGGCAAACAAACATGATATTTCTGTTTGTATAGATGACATTTTATGCACTTTCTTAAAGAAAAGAAAACCATTTTTACTGCGATTTTCCCGGTTCATTGCATACGAATTCCACCAAACTTAGTCCGGATATGACTGGATGAAACCAGAAATATCCGGTTGTGTTTTGGCTAACTCAATCCCAGATATTGCGACGGAATCTGTGTTTGTGTTTTCTGGACATTATCAATGGACTTTATTTTTTGAATGTTTTTATCAGGGAACATTTAATTTTGTACCTTAGAAACACTAATAGGTTCAACATGGAGACACCAGTCTACACATTCGTATGTACTAGGGAGAAAGTTAGATGAACTGCGGCAAACAAACATGATATTTCTGCTTGTATACATGACATTTTATGCACTTGCATAACGAAAAAAACTTTGCTTTTCTCCAAAACCATTTTTACTGTGATTTTCTCGGTCCATTGCATACGAATTCCACCTCGCTTTGTCCGGATATGACTGGATGAAACCAGAAATATCCGGTTGTGTTTTGGCTTACTATAACCCAGATATTGTGAAAGCCTCTGTGTTTATGTTTTCCGGATATTATCAACGGAATTTATGTTTTTGCATGTTATTTATCAGGGAACATTTAATTTTGTGCTGGGAAACACTAATTGGTTCCACATGGAGACACCAGCTCTACACATTCGTATTTTCTAGGGAGAAAGCTAGAGGAACTGCGGCAAACAAACATGATATTTCTGTTTGTATAGATGACATTTTATGCACTTTCCTAAAGAAAAGACTTTGCTTTTCTCCAAAACCATTTTTCCTGTGATATTCTCGATCCATTACATATGAATTCCACCCCACTTTGTCCGGATATGAGTGGATGAAACCAGAAATATCTGGTTGTGTTTTGTCTTACTATATCCCAGATATTGCTACAGCCTCAGTGTCTGTGTTTTCTGGATATTATCGATGGATTTTATTGTTTTGAATATTTTTATCAGGGAACCTTTAATTTTGTACCGTAGAAATACAATTTGGTTCCACATGGAGACACCAGGAACACATTCCTATGTTCTAGGGAGAAAGCTTGAGGAACTGCAAATCGATATGATATGTCTGTTTGTATAGATGACATTTTATGCACTTGCGATGGAAAAGACTTTTTGCCTTTCTCTAAAACCATTTTTACTGTGATTTTGTTGGTCCATTGCATACGAATTCCAACCCACTTTGTCCGGATATGACTGGATGAAACCAGAAATATCCGGTTGTGTTTTGGCTAACTCAATCCCAGATATTGTGAAAGCTTCTGTATTTGTGTTCTCCGGATATTATGAACGGATTTTATGGATTTGTATGTTTTTTATCAGGGAACATTTAATTTTGTACCGTAGAAACACTAATTGGTTCCACACGGAGACACCAGCTCTACACATTTGTATTTTCTAGGGAGAAAGCTAGAGGAACTGCGGCAAACAAACATGATATTTCTGTTTGTATAGATGACATTTTATGCACTTTCCTAAGAAAAAGACTTTACTTTTCTCCAAAACCATTTTTACTGTGATTTTCTCGGTCCATTGCATACGAATTCCAGCTCACTTTGTCCGGATATGACTGGATGAAACCAGAAATATCCGTTTTCTTTTTTTTTGGCTTACTATATCCCAGATATTACTACAGACTCTGTGTTTGTGTTTTCTGGATATTATCGATGGATTATATTGTTTTGAATGTTTTTATCAGGGAACATTTAATTTTGTGCTGGGAAACACTAATTGGTTCCACATGGAGACACCAGTCTACACATTCGTATTTTCTAGGGAGAAAGCTAGAATAACTGCGGTAAACAAACATGATGTTTCTGTTTGTATAGATGACATTTTATGCACTGGCTTAAGGAAAAGACTTTGTTTTACTCCAAAACCATTTTTACTGCGATTTTCCCGGTTCATTGCATACGAATTCCACCAAACTTAGTCCGGATATGACTGGATGAAACCAGAAATATCCGGTTGTGTTTTGGCTAACTCAATCCCAGATATTGTGAAAGCTTCTGTATTTGTGTTCTCCGGATATTATGAACGGATTTTATGGTTTTGCATGTTTTTCATCAGGGAACATTTAATTTTGTACCTTAGAAACACTAATAGGTTCAACATGGAGACACCAGTCTACACATTCGTATGTTCTAGGGAGAAAGTTAGAGGAACTGCGGCAAACAAACATGATATTTCTGTTTGTATACATGACATTTTATGCACTTGCATAACGAAAAAAACTTTGCTTTTCTCCAAAACCATTTTTACTGTGATTTTCTCGGTCCATTGCATACGAATTCCACCTCGCTTTGTCCGGATATGACTGGATGAAACCAGAAATATCCGGTTGTGTTTTGGCTTACTACAACCCAGATATTGTGAAAGCCTCTGTGTTTATGTTTTCCGGATATTATCAACGGAATTTATGTTTTTGCATGTTATTTATCAGGGAACATTTAATTTTGTGCTGGGAAACACTAATTGGTTCCACATGGAGACACCAGCTCTACACATTCGTATGTTCTGGGAGAAAGCTAGAGGAACTGCGGCAAACAAACATGATATTTCTGTTTGTATAGATGACATTTTATGCACTTTCCTAAAGAAAAGACTTTGCTTTTCTCCAAAACCATTTTTCCTGTGATATGCTCGATCCATTACATATGAATTCCACCCCCCCTTTGTCCGGATATAAGTGCATGAAACCAGAAATATCCGGTTGTGTTTTGTCTTACTATATCCCAGATATTGCTACAGCCTCAGTGTCTGTGTTTTCTGGATATTACCGATGGCTTTTATTGTTTTGAATGTTTTTATCAGGGAACATTTAATTTTGTACCGTAGAAACACTAATTGGTTCCACATGGAGACACCAGTAACACATTCCTATGTTCTAGGGAGAAAGCTTGAGGAACTGCAAATCGATATGATATGTCTGTTTGTATAGATGACATTTTATGCACTTGCGATGGAAAAGACTTTTTGCCTTTCTCTAAAACCATTTTTACTGTGCTTTTGTTGGTCCATTGCATACGAATTCCAACCCACTTTGTCCGGATATGACTGGATGAAACCAGAAATATCCGGTTGTGTTTTGGCTTACTATAACCCAGATATTGTGAAAGCTTCTGTATTTGTGTTCTCCGGATATTATGAACGGATTTTATGGATTGCATGTTTTTTATCAGGGAACATTTAATTTTGTACCGTAGAAACACTAATTGGTTCCACACGGAGACACCAGCTCTACACATTTGTATTTTCTAGGGAGAAAGCTGGAGGAACTGTGGCAAACAAACATGATATTTCTGTTTGTATAGATGACATTTTATGCACTTTCCTAACAAAAAGACTTTACTTTTCTCCAAAACCATTTTTACTGTGATTTTCTTGGTCCATTGCATACGAATTCCACCTCACTTTGTCCGGATATGACTGGATGAAACCAGAAATATCCGTTTTCTTTTTTTTTGGCTTACTATATCCCAGATATTACTACAGACTCTGTGTTTGTGTTTTCTGGATATTATCGATGGATTATATTGTTTTGAATGTTTTTATCAGGGAACACTCAATTTTGTGCTGGGAAACACTAATTGGTTCCACATGGAGACACCAGTCTACACATTCTATTTTCTAGGGAGAAAGCTAGAATAACTGCGGTAAACAAACATGATGTTTCTGTTTGTATAGATGACATTTTATGCACTTGCATAACGAAAAAAAACTTTGCTTTTCTCCAAAAGCATTTTTACTGTGATTTTCTCGGTCCATTGCATACGAATTCCACCTCGCTTTGTCCGGATATGACTGGATGAAACCAGAAATATCTGGTTGTGTTTTGGCTTACTACAACCCAGATATTGTGAAAGCCTCTGTGTTTATGTTTTCCGGATATTATCAACGGAATTTATGTTTTTGCATGTTATTTATCAGGGAACATTTAATTTTGTGCTGGGAAACACTAATTGGTTCCACATGGAGACACCAGTCTACACATTCGTATTTTCTAGGGAGAAAGCTAGAATAACTGCGGTAAACAAACATGATGTTTCTGTTTGTATAGATGACATTTTATGCACTGGCTTAAGGAAAAGACTTTGTTTTACTCCAAAACCATTTTTACTGCGATTTTCCCGGTTCATTGCATACGAATTCCACCAAACTTAGTCCGGATATGACTGGATGAAACCAGAAATATCCGGTTGTGTTTTGGCTAACTCAATCCCAGATATTGCGCCAGACTCTGTGTTTGCGTTTTCTGGACATTATCAACGGACTTTATTGTTTTGAATGTTTTTATCAGGGAACATTTAATTTTGTACCATAGAAACACTAATAGTTTCAACATGGAGACACCAGTCTACACATTCGTATGTTCTAGGGAGAAAGTTAGAGGAACTGCGGCAAACAAACATGATATTTCTGTTTGTATACATGACATTTTATGCACTTGCATAACGAAAAAAACTTTGCTTTTCTCCAAAACCATTTTTACTGTGATTTTCTCGGTCCATTGCATACGAATTCCACCTCGCTTTGTCCGGATATGACTGGATGAAACCAGAAATATCTGGTTGTGTTTTGGCTTACTACAACCCAGATATTGTGAAAGCCTCTGTGTTTATGTTTTCCGGATATTATCAACGGAATTTATGTTTTTGCATGTTATTTATCAGGGAACATTTAATTTTGTGCTGGGAAACACTAATTGGTTCCACATGGAGACACCAGCTCTACACATTCGTATTTTCTAGGGAGAAAGCTAGAGGAACTGCGGCAAACAAACATGATATTTCTGTTTGTATAGATGACATTTTATGCACTTTCTTAAAGAAAAGAAAACCATTTTTACTGCGATTTTCCCGGTTCATTGCATACGAATTCCACCAAACTTAGTCCGGATATGACTGGATGAAACCAGAAATATCCGGTTGTGTTTTGGCTAACTCAATCCCAGATATTGCGACGGAATCTGTGTTTGTGTTTTCTGGACATTATCAATGGACTTTATTTTTTGAATGTTTTTATCAGGGAACATTTAATTTTGTACCTTAGAAACACTAATAGGTTCAACATGGAGACACCAGTCTACACATTCGTATGTACTAGGGAGAAAGTTAGATGAACTGCGGCAAACAAACATGATATTTCTGCTTGTATACATGACATTTTATGCACTTGCATAACGAAAAAAACTTTGCTTTTCTCCAAAACCATTTTTACTGTGATTTTCTCGGTCCATTGCATACGAATTCCACCTCGCTTTGTCCGGATATGACTGGATGAAACCAGAAATATCCGGTTGTGTTTTGGCTTACTATAACCCAGATATTGTGAAAGCCTCTGTGTTTATGTTTTCCGGATATTATCAACGGAATTTATGTTTTTGCATGTTATTTATCAGGGAACATTTAATTTTGTGCTGGGAAACACTAATTGGTTCCACATGGAGACACCAGCTCTACACATTCGTATTTTCTAGGGAGAAAGCTAGAGGAACTGCGGCAAACAAACATGATATTTCTGTTTGTATAGATGACATTTTATGCACTTTCCTAAAGAAAAGACTTTGCTTTTCTCCAAAACCATTTTTCCTGTGATATTCTCGATCCATTACATATGAATTCCACCCCACTTTGTCCGGATATGAGTGGATGAAACCAGAAATATCTGGTTGTGTTTTGTCTTACTATATCCCAGATATTGCTACAGCCTCAGTGTCTGTGTTTTCTGGATATTATCGATGGATTTTATTGTTTTGAATATTTTTATCAGGGAACCTTTAATTTTGTACCGTAGAAATACAATTTGGTTCCACATGGAGACACCAGGAACACATTCCTATGTTCTAGGGAGAAAGCTTGAGGAACTGCAAATCGATATGATATGTCTGTTTGTATAGATGACATTTTATGCACTTGCGATGGAAAAGACTTTTTGCCTTTCTCTAAAACCATTTTTACTGTGATTTTGTTGGTCCATTGCATACGAATTCCAACCCACTTTGTCCGGATATGACTGGATGAAACCAGAAATATCCGGTTGTGTTTTGGCTAACTCAATCCCAGATATTGTGAAAGCTTCTGTATTTGTGTTCTCCGGATATTATGAACGGATTTTATGGATTTGTATGTTTTTTATCAGGGAACATTTAATTTTGTACCGTAGAAACACTAATTGGTTCCACACGGAGACACCAGCTCTACACATTTGTATTTTCTAGGGAGAAAGCTAGAGGAACTGCGGCAAACAAACATGATATTTCTGTTTGTATAGATGACATTTTATGCACTTTCCTAAGAAAAAGACTTTACTTTTCTCCAAAACCATTTTTACTGTGATTTTCTCGGTCCATTGCATACGAATTCCAGCTCACTTTGTCCGGATATGACTGGATGAAACCAGAAATATCCGTTTTCTTTTTTTTTGGCTTACTATATCCCAGATATTACTACAGACTCTGTGTTTGTGTTTTCTGGATATTATCGATGGATTATATTGTTTTGAATGTTTTTATCAGGGAACATTTAATTTTGTGCTGGGAAACACTAATTGGTTCCACATGGAGACACCAGTCTACACATTCGTATTTTCTAGGGAGAAAGCTAGAATAACTGCGGTAAACAAACATGATGTTTCTGTTTGTATAGATGACATTTTATGCACTGGCTTAAGGAAAAGACTTTGTTTTACTCCAAAACCATTTTTACTGCGATTTTCCCGGTTCATTGCATACGAATTCCACCAAACTTAGTCCGGATATGACTGGATGAAACCAGAAATATCCGGTTGTGTTTTGGCTAACTCAATCCCAGATATTGTGAAAGCTTCTGTATTTGTGTTCTCCGGATATTATGAACGGATTTTATGGTTTTGCATGTTTTTCATCAGGGAACATTTAATTTTGTACCTTAGAAACACTAATAGGTTCAACATGGAGACACCAGTCTACACATTCGTATGTTCTAGGGAGAAAGTTAGAGGAACTGCGGCAAACAAACATGATATTTCTGTTTGTATACATGACATTTTATGCACTTGCATAACGAAAAAAACTTTGCTTTTCTCCAAAACCATTTTTACTGTGATTTTCTCGGTCCATTGCATACGAATTCCACCTCGCTTTGTCCGGATATGACTGGATGAAACCAGAAATATCCGGTTGTGTTTTGGCTTACTACAACCCAGATATTGTGAAAGCCTCTGTGTTTATGTTTTCCGGATATTATCAACGGAATTTATGTTTTTGCATGTTATTTATCAGGGAACATTTAATTTTGTGCTGGGAAACACTAATTGGTTCCACATGGAGACACCAGCTCTACACATTCGTATGTTCTGGGAGAAAGCTAGAGGAACTGCGGCAAACAAACATGATATTTCTGTTTGTATAGATGACATTTTATGCACTTTCCTAAAGAAAAGACTTTGCTTTTCTCCAAAACCATTTTTCCTGTGATATGCTCGATCCATTACATATGAATTCCACCCCCCCTTTGTCCGGATATAAGTGCATGAAACCAGAAATATCCGGTTGTGTTTTGTCTTACTATATCCCAGATATTGCTACAGCCTCAGTGTCTGTGTTTTCTGGATATTACCGATGGCTTTTATTGTTTTGAATGTTTTTATCAGGGAACATTTAATTTTGTACCGTAGAAACACTAATTGGTTCCACATGGAGACACCAGTAACACATTCCTATGTTCTAGGGAGAAAGCTTGAGGAACTGCAAATCGATATGATATGTCTGTTTGTATAGATGACATTTTATGCACTTGCGATGGAAAAGACTTTTTGCCTTTCTCTAAAACCATTTTTACTGTGCTTTTGTTGGTCCATTGCATACGAATTCCAACCCACTTTGTCCGGATATGACTGGATGAAACCAGAAATATCCGGTTGTGTTTTGGCTTACTATAACCCAGATATTGTGAAAGCTTCTGTATTTGTGTTCTCCGGATATTATGAACGGATTTTATGGATTGCATGTTTTTTATCAGGGAACATTTAATTTTGTACCGTAGAAACACTAATTGGTTCCACACGGAGACACCAGCTCTACACATTTGTATTTTCTAGGGAGAAAGCTGGAGGAACTGTGGCAAACAAACATGATATTTCTGTTTGTATAGATGACATTTTATGCACTTTCCTAACAAAAAGACTTTACTTTTCTCCAAAACCATTTTTACTGTGATTTTCTTGGTCCATTGCATACGAATTCCACCTCACTTTGTCCGGATATGACTGGATGAAACCAGAAATATCCGTTTTCTTTTTTTTTGGCTTACTATATCCCAGATATTACTACAGACTCTGTGTTTGTGTTTTCTGGATATTATCGATGGATTATATTGTTTTGAATGTTTTTATCAGGGAACACTCAATTTTGTGCTGGGAAACACTAATTGGTTCCACATGGAGACACCAGTCTACACATTCTATTTTCTAGGGAGAAAGCTAGAATAAATGCGGTAAACAAACATGATGTTTCTGTTTGTATAGATGACATTTTATGCACTTGCATAACGAAAAAAAACTTTGCTTTTCTCCAAAAGCATTTTTACTGTGATTTTCTCGGTCCATTGCATACGAATTCCACCTCGCTTTGTCCGGATATGACTGGATGAAACCAGAAATATCTGGTTGTGTTTTGGCTTACTACAACCCAGATATTGTGAAAGCCTCTGTGTTTATGTTTTCCGGATATTATCAACGGAATTTATGTTTTTGCATGTTATTTATCAGGGAACATTTAATTTTGTGCTGGGAAACACTAATTGGTTCCACATGGAGACACCAGTCTACACATTCGTATTTTCTAGGGAGAAAGCTAGAATAACTGCGGTAAACAAACATGATGTTTCTGTTTGTATAGATGACATTTTATGCACTGGCTTAAGGAAAAGACTTTGTTTTACTCCAAAACCATTTTTACTGCGATTTTCCCGGTTCATTGCATATGAATTCCACCAAACTTAGTCCGGATATGACTGGATGAAACCAGAAATATCCGGTTGTCTTTTGGCTAACTCAATCCCAGATATTGTGAAAGCTTCTGTATTTGTGTTCTCCGGATATTATGAACGGATTTTATGGTTTTGCATGTTTTTTATCAGGGAACATTTAATTTTGTACCTTAGAAACACTAATAGGTTCAACATGGAGACACCAGTCTACACATTCGTATGTTCTAGGGAGAAAGTTAGAGGAACTGCGGCAAACAAACATGTTATTTCTGTTTGTATACATGACATTTTATGCACTTGCATAACGAAAAAAACTTTGCTTTTCTCCAAAACCATTTTTACTGTGATTTTCTCGGTCCATTGCATACGAATTCCACCTCGCTTTGTCCGGATATGACTGGATGAAACCAGAAATATCCGGTTGTGTTTTGGCTTACTACAACCCAGATATTGTGAAAGCCTCTGTGTTTATGTTTTCTGGATATTATCAACGGAATTTATGTTTTTGCATGTTATTTATCAGGGAACATTTAATTTTGTGCTGGGAAACACTAATTGGTTCCACATGGAGACACCAGCTCTACACATTCGTATGTTCTAGGGAGAAAGCTAGAGGAACTGCGGCAAACAAACATGATATTTCTGTTTGTATAGATGATATTTTATGCACTTTCCTAAAGAAAAGACTTTGCTTTTCTCCAAAACCATTTTTCCTGTGATATTCTCCATCCATTACATATGAATTCCACCCCACTTTGTCCGGATATGAGTGCATGAAACCAGAAATATCCGGTTGTGTTTTGTCTTACTATATCCCAGATATTGCTACAGCCTCAGTGTCTGTGTTTTCTGGATATTATCGATGGCTTTTATTGTTTTGAATGTTTTTATCAGGGAACATTTAATTTTGTACCGTAGAAACACTAATTGGTTCCACATGGAGACACCAGTAACACATTCCTATGTTCTAGGGAGAAAGCTTGAGGAACTGCAAATCGATATGATATGTCTGTTTGTATAGATGACATTTTATGCACTTGCGATGGAAAAGACTTTTTGCCTTTCTCTAAAACCATTTTTACTGTGATTTTGTTGGTCCATTGCATACGAATTCCAACCCACTTTGTCCGGATATGACTGGATGAAACCAGAAATATCCGGTTGTGTTTTGGCTTACTATAACCCAGATATTGTGAAAGCTTCTGTATTTGTGTTCTCCGGATATTATGAACGGATTTTATGGATTGCATGTTTTTTATCAGGGAACATTTAATTTTGTACCGTAGAAACACTAATTGGTTCCACACGGAGACACCAGCTCTACACATTTGTATTTTCTAGGGAGAAAGCTGGAGGAACTGTGGCAAACAAACATGATATTTCTGTTTGTATAGATGACATTTTATGCACTTTCCTAAGAAAAAGACTTTACTTTTCTCCAAAACCATTTTTACTGTGATTTTCTCGGTCCATTGCATACGAATTCCAGCTCACTTTGTCCGGATATGACTGGATGAAACCAGAAATATCCGTTTTCTTTTTTTTTGGCTTACTATATCCCAGATATTACTACAGACTCTGTGTTTGTGTTTTCTGGATATTATCGATGGATTATATTGTTTTGAATGTTTTTATCAGGGAACACTCAATTTTGTGCTGGGAAACACTAATTGGTTCCACATGGAGACACCAGTCTACACATTCGTATTTTCTAGGGAGAAAGCTAGAATAGCTGCGGTAAACAAACATGATGTTTCTGTTTGTATAGATGACATTTTATGCACTTGCATAACGAAAAAAAACTTTGCTTTTCTCCAAAAGCATTTTTACTGTGATTTTCTCGGTCCATTGCATACGAATTCCACCTCGCTTTGTCCGGATATGACTGGATGAAACCAGAAATATCTGGTTGTGTTTTGGCTTACTACAACCCAGATATTGTGAAAGCCTCTGTGTTTATGTTTTCCGGATATTATCAACGGAATTTATGTTTTTGCATGTTATTTATCAGGGAACATTTAATTTTGTGCTGGGAAACACTAATTGGTTCCACATGGAGACACCAGTCTACACATTCGTATTTTCTAGGGAGAAAGCTAGAATAACTGCGGTAAACAAACATGATGTTTCTGTTTGTATAGATGACATTTTATGCACTGGCTTAAGGAAAAGACTTTGTTTTACTCCAAAACCATTTTTACTGCGATTTTCCCGGTTCATTGCATACGAATTCCACCAAACTTAGTCCGGATATGACTGGATGAAACCAGAAATATCCGGTTGTGTTTTGGCTAACTCAATCCCAGATATTGCGCCAGACTCTGTGTTTGCGTTTTCTGGACATTATCAACGGACTTTATTGTTTTGAATGTTTTTATCAGGGAACATTTAATTTTGTACCATAGAAACACTAATAGGTTCAACATGGAGACACCAGTCTACACATTCGTATGTTCTAGGGAGAAAGTTAGAGGAACTGCGGCAAACAAACATGATATTTCTGTTTGTATACATGACATTTTATGCACTTGCATAACGAAAAAAACTTTGCTTTTCTCCAAAACCATTTTTACTGTGATTTTCTCGGTCCATTGCATACGAATTCCACCTCGCTTTGTCCGGATATGACTGGATGAAACCAGAAATATCTGGTTGTGTTTTGGCTTACTACAACCCAGATATTGTGAAAGCCTCTGTGTTTATGTTTTCCGGATATTATCAACGGAATTTATGTTTTTGCATGTTATTTATCAGGGAACATTTAATTTTGTACCGTAGAAACACTAATTGGTTCCACATGGAGACACCAGCTCTACACATTCGTATTTTCTAGGGAGAAAGCTAGAGGAACTGCGGCAAACAAACATGATATTTCTGTTTGTATAGATGACATTTTATGCACTTTCCTAAAGAAAAGACTTTGCTTTTCTCCAAAACCATTTTTCCTGTGATATTCTCCATCCATTACATATGAATTCCACCCCACTTTGTCCGGATATGAGTGGATGAAACCAGAAATATCCGGTTGTGTTTTGTCTTACTATATCCCAGATATTGCTACAGCCTCAGTGTCTGTGTTTTCTGGATATTATCGATGGCTTTTATTGTTTTGAATGTTTTTATCAGGGAACATTTAATTTTGTACCGTAGAAACACTAATTGGTTCCACATGGAGACACCAGTAACACATTCCTATGTTCTAGGGAGAAAGCTTGAGGAACTGCAAATCGATATGATATGTCTGTTTGTATAGATGACATTTTATGCACTTGCGATGGAAAAGACCTTTTGCCTTTCAGTAAAACCATTTTTACTGTGATTTTGTTGGTCCATTGCATACGAATTCCAACCCAATTTGTCCGGATATGACTGGATGAAACCAGAAATATCCGGTTGTGTTTTGGCTAACTCAATCCCAGATATTGTGAAAGCTTCTGTATTTGTGTTCTCCGGATATTATGAACGGATTTTATGGTTTTGCATGTTTTTTATCAGGGAACATTTAATTTTGTACCGTAGAAACACTAATTGGTTCCACACGGAGACACCAGCTCTACACATTTGTATTTTCTAGGGAAAAAGCTAGAGGAACTGCGGCAAACAAACATGATATTTCTGTTTGTATAGATGACATTTTATGCACTTTCCTCAGAAAAAGACTTTACTTTTCTCCAAAACCATTTTTACTGTGATTTTCTCGGTCCATTGCATACGAATTCCAGCTCACTTTGTCCGGATATGACTGGATGAAACCAGAATTATCCGTTTTCTTTTTTTTTGGCTTACTATATCCCAGATATTACTACAGACTCTGTGTTTGTGTTTTCTGGATATTATCGATGGATTATATTTTTTTGAATGTTTTTATCAGGGAACATTTAATTTTGTGCTGGGAAACACTAATTGGTTCCACATGGAGACACCAGTCTACACATTCGTATTTTCTAGGGAGAAAGCTAGAATAACTGCGGTAAACAAACATGATGTTTCTGTTTGTATAGATGACATTTTATGCACTGGCTTAAGGAAAAGACTTTGTTTTACTCCAAAACCATTTTTACTGCGATTTTCCCGGTTCATTGCATACGAATTCCACCAAACTTAGTCCGGATATGACTGGATGAAACCAGAAATATCCGGTTGTGTTTTGGCTAACTCAATCCCAGATATTGTGAAAGCTTCTGTATTTGTGTTCTCCGGATATTATGAACGGATTTTATTGTTTTGAATGTTTTTATCAGGGAACATTTAATTTTGTACCTTAGAAACACTAATAGGTTCAACATGGAGACACCAGTCTACACATTCGTATGTTCTAGGGAGAAAGTTAGAGGAACTGCGGCAAACAAACATGTTATTTCTGTTTGTATACATGACATTTTATGCACTTGCATAACGAAAAAAACTTTGCTTTTCTCCAAAACCATTTTTACTGTGATTTTCTCGGTCCATTGCATACGAATTCCACCTCGCTTTGTCCGGATATGACTGGATGAAACCAGAAATATCCGGTTGTGTTTTGGCTTACTACAACCCAGATATTGTGAAAGCCTCTGTGTTTATGTTTTCTGGATATTATCAACGGAATTTATGTTTTTGCATGTTATTTATCAGGGAACATTTAATTTTGTGCTGGGAAACACTAATTGGTTCCACATGGAGACACCAGCTCTACACATTTGTATGTTCTAGGGAGAAAGCTAGAGGAACTGCGGCAAACAAACATGATATTTCTGTTTGTATAGATGATATTTTATGCACTTTCCTAAAGAAAAGACTTTGCTTTTCTCCAAAACCATTTTTCCTGTGATATTCTCGATCCATTACATATGAATTCCACCCCACTTTGTCCGGATATGAGTGCATGAAACCAGAAATATCCGGTTGTGTTTTGTCTTACTATATCCCAGATATTGCTACAGCCTCAGTGTCTGTGTTTTCTGGATATTATCGATGGCTTTTATTGTTTTGAATGTTTTTATCAGGGAACATTTAATTTTGTACCGTAGAAACACTAATTGGTTCCACATGGAGACACCAGTAACACATTCCTATGTTCTAGGGAGAAAGTTTGAGGAACTGCAAATCGATATGATATGTCTGTTTGTATAGATGACATTTTATGCACTTGCGATGGAAAAGACTTTTTGCCTTTCTCTAAAACCATTTTTACTGTGATTTTGTTGGTCCATTGCATACGAATTCCAACCCACTTTGTCCGGATATGACTGGATGAAACCAGAAATATCCGGTTGTGTTTTGGCTTACTATAACCCAGATATTGTGAAAGCTTCTGTATTTGTGTTCTCCGGATATTATGAACGGATTTTATGGATTGCATGTTTTTTATCAGGGAACATTTAATTTTGTACCGTAGAAAAACTAATTGGTTCCACACGGAGACACCAGCTCTACATATTTGTATTTTCTAGGGAGAAAGCTAGAGGAACTGCGGCAAACAAACATGATATTTCTGTTTCTATAGATGACATTTTATGCACTTTCCTCAGAAAAAGACTTTACTTTTCTCCAAAACCATTTTTACTGTGATTTTCTCGGTCCATTGCATACGAATTCCACCTCACTTTGTCCGGATATGACTGGATGAAACCAGAAATATCCATTTTATTTTTTTTTTTGGCTTACTATATCCCAGATATTACTACAGACTCTGTGTTTGTGTTTTCTGGATATTATCGATGGATTATATTGTTTTGAATGTTTTTATCAGGGAACACTTAATTTTGTGCTGGGAAACACTAATTGTTTGCACATGGAGACACCAGTCTACACATTCGTATTTTCTAGGGAGAAAGCTAGAATAACTGCGGTAAACAAACATGATGTTTCTGTTTGTATAGATGACATTTTATGCACTGGCTTAAGGAAAAGACTTTGTTTTACTCCAAAACCATTTTTACTGCGATTTTCCCGGTTCATTGCATACGAATTCCACCAAACTTAGTCCGGATATGACTGGATGAAAACAGAAATATCCGGTTGTGTTTTGGCTAACTCAATCCCAGATATTGCGACGGACTCTGTGTTTGTGTTTTCTGAACATTATCAACGGACTTTATTGTTTTGAATGTTTTTATCAGGGAACATTTAATTTTGTACCTTAGAAACACTAATAGGTTCAACATGGAGACACCAGTCTACACATTCGTATGTTCTAGGGAGAAAGTTAGAGGAACTGCGGCAAACAAACATGATATTTCTGTTTGTATAGATGACATTTTATGCACTTGCATAACGAAAAAAACTTTGCTTTTCTCCAAAACCATTTTTACTGTGATTTTCTCGGTCCATTGCATACGAATTCCACCTCGCTTTGTCCGGATATGACTGGATGAAACCAGAAATATCTGGTTGTGTTTTGGCTTACTACAACCCAGATATTGTGAAAGCCTCTGTGTTTATGTTTTCCGGATATTATCAACGGAATTTATGTTTTTGCATGTTATTTATCAGGGAACATTTAATTTTGTGCTGGGAAACACTAATTGGTTCCACATGGAGACACCAGCTCTACACATTCGTATTTTCTAGGGAGAAAGCTAGAGGAACTGCGGCAAACAAACATGATATTTCTGTTTGTATAGATGACATTTTATGCACTTTCCTAAAGAAAAGACTTTGCTTTTCTCCAAAACCATTTTTCCTGTGATATTCTCGATCCATTACATATGAATTCCACCCCACTTTGTCCGGATATGAGTGCATGAAACCAGAAATATCCGGTTGTGTTTTGTCTTACTATATCCCAGATATTGCTACAGCCTCAGTGTCTGTGTTTTCTGGATATTATCGATGGCTTTTATTGTTTTGAATGTTTTTATCAGGGAACATTTAATTTTGTACCGTAGAAACACTAATTGGTTCCACACGGAGACACCAGCTCTACACATTCCTATGTTCTAGGGAGAAAGCTTGAGGAACTGCAAATCGATATGATATGTCTGTTTGTATAGATGACATTTTATGCACTTGCGATGGAAAAGACTTTTTGCCTTTCTCTAAAACCATTTTTACTGTGATTTTGTTGGTCCATTGCATACGAATTCCAACCCACTTTGTCCGGATATGACTGGATGAAACCAGAAATATCCGGTTGTGTTTTGGCTAACTCAATCCCAGATATTGTGAAAGCTTCTGTATTTGTGTTCTCCGGATATTATGAACGGATTTTATGGTTTTGCATGTTTTTTATCAGGGAACATTTAATTTTGTACCGTAGAAACACTAATTGGTTCCACACGGAGACACCAGCTCTACACATTTGTATTTTCTAGGGAGAAAGCTAGAGGAACTGCGGCAAACAAACATGATATTTCTGTTTGTATAGATGACATTTTATGCACTTTCCTAACAAAAAGACTTTACTTTTCTCCAAAACCATTTTTACTGTGATTTTCTCGGTCCATTGCATACGAATTCCACCTCACTTTGTCCGGATATGACTGGATGAAACCAGAAATATCCGTTTTATTTTTTTTTTTGGCTTACTATATCCCAGATATTACTACAGACTCTGTGTTTGTGTTTTCTGGATATTATCGATGGATTATATTGTTTTGAATGTTTTTATCAGGGAACACTCAATTTTGTGCTGGGAAACACTAATTGGTTCCACATGGAGACACCAGTCTACACATTCTATTTTCTAGGGAGAAAGCTAGAATAACTGCGGTAAACAAACATGATGTTTCTGTTTGTATAGATGACATTTTATGCACTGGCTTAAGGAAAAGACTTTGTTTTACTCCAAAACCATTTTTACTGCGATTTTCCCGGTTCATTGCATACGAATTCCACCAAACTTAGTCCGGATATGACTGGATGAAACCAGAAATATCCGGTTGTGTTTTGGCTAACTCAATCCCAGATATTGTGAAAGCTTCTGTATTGGTGTTTTCCGGATATTATCAACGGATTTTATGGTTTTGCATGTTTTTTATCAGGGAACATTTAATTTTGTACCTTAGAAACACTAATAGGTTCAACACGGAGACACCAGTCTACACATTTGTATGTTCTAGGGAGAAAGTTAGAGGAACTGTGGCAAACAAACATGATATTTCTGTTTGTATAGATGACATTTTATGCACTTGCATAACGAAAAAAAACTTTGCTTTTCTCCAAAACCATTTTTACTGTGATTTTCTCGGTCCATTGCATACGAATTCCACCTCGCTTTGTCCGGATATGACTGGATGAAACCAGAAATATCTGGTTGTGTTTTGGCTTACTACAACCCAGATATTGTGAAAGCCTCTGTGTTTATGTTTTCCGGATATTATCAACGGAATTTATGTTTTTGCATGTTATTTATCAGGGAACATTTAATTTTGTGCTGGGAAACACTAATTGGTTCCACATGGAGACACCAGTCTACACATTCGTATTTTCTAGGGAGAAAGCTAGAATAACTGCGGTAAACAAACATGATGTTTCTGTTTGTATAGATGACATTTTATGCACTGGCTTAAGGAAAAGACTTTGTTTTACTCCAAAACCATTTTTACTGCGATTTTCCCGGTTCATTGCATACGAATTCCACCAAACTTAGTCCGGATATGACTGGATGAAACCAGAAATATCCGGTTGTGTTTTGGCTAAATCAATCCCAGATATTGGGATGGACTCTGTGTTAGTGTTTTCTGGACATTATCAACGGACTTTATTGTTTTGAATGTTTTTATCAGGGAACATTTAATTTTGTACCATAGAAACACTAATAGGTTCAACATGGAGACACCAGTCTACACATTCGTATGTTCTAGGGAGAAAGTTAGAGGAACTGCGGCAAACAAACATGATATTTCTGTTTGTATACATGACATTTTATGCACTTGCATAACGAAAAAAAACTTTGCTTTTCTCCAAAACCATTTTTACTGTGATTTTCTCGGTCCATTGCATACGAATTCCACCTCGCTTTGTCCGGCTATGACTGGATGAAACCAGAAATATCCGGTTGTGTTTTGGCTTACTACAACCCAGATATTGTGAAAGCCTCTGTGTTTATGTTTTCCGGATATTATCAACGGAATTTATGTTTTTGCATGTTATTTATCAGGGAACATTTAATTTTGTGCTGGGAAACATTAATTGGTTCCACATGGAGACACCAGCTCTACACATTCGTATTTTCTAGGGAGAAAGCTAGAGGAACTGCGGCAAACAAACATGATATTTCTGTTTGTATAGATGACATTTTATGCACTTTCCTAAAGAAAAGACTTTGCTTTTCTCCAAAACCATTTTTCCTGTGATATTCTCGATCCATTACATATGAATTCCACCCCACTTTGTCCGGATATGAGTGGATGAAACCAGAAATATCCGGTTGTGTTTTGTCTTACTATATCCCAGATATTGCTACAGCCTCAGTGTCTATGTTTTCTGGATATTATCGATGGCTTTTATTGTTTTGAATGTTTTTATCAGGGAACATTTAATTTTGTACCGTAGAAACACTAATTGGTTCCACATGGAGACACCAGTAACACATTCCTATGTTCTAGGGAGAAAGCTTGAGGAACTGCAAATCGATATGATATGTCTGTTTGTATAGATGACATTTTATGCACTTGCGATGGAAAAGACTTTTTGCCATTCTCTAAAACCATTTTTACTGTGATTTTGTTGGTCCATTGCATACGAATTCCAACCCACTTTGTCCGGATATGACTGGATGAAACCAGAAATATCCGGTTGTGTTTTGGCTTACTATAACCCAGATATTGTGAAAGCTTCTGTATTTGTGTTCTCCGGATATTATGAATGGATTTTATGGATTGCATGTTTTTTATCAGGGAACATTTAATTTTGTACCGTAGAAACACTAATTGGTTCCACACGGAGACACCAGCTCTACACATTTGTATTTTCTAGGGAGAAAGCTAGAGGAACTGCGGCAAACAAACATGATATTTCTGTTTGTATAGATGACATTTTATGCACTTTCCTAACAAAAAGACTTTACTTTTCTCCAAAACCATTTTTACTGTGATTTTCTCGGTCCATTGCATACGAATTCCACCTCACTTTGTCCGGATATGACTGGATGAAACCAGAAATATCCGTTTTATTTTTTTTTTTGGCTTACTATATCCCAGATATTACTACAGACTCTGTGTTTGTGTTTTCTGGATATTATCGATGGATTATATTGTTTTGAATGTTTTTATCAGGGAACACTCAATTTTGTGCTGGGAAACACTAATTGGTTCCACATGGAGACACCAGTCTACACATTCTATTTTCTAGGGAGAAAGCTAGAATAACTGCGGTAAACAAACATGATGTTTCTGTTTGTATAGATGACATTTTATGCACTGGCTTAAGGAAAAGACTTTGTTTTACTCCAAAACCATTTTTACTGCGATTTTCCCGGTTCATTGCATACGAATTCCACCAAACTTAGTCCGGATATGACTGGATGAAACCAGAAATATCCGGTTGTGTTTTGGCTAACTCAATCCCAGATATTGTGAAAGCTTCTGTATTGGTGTTTTCCGGATATTATCAACGGATTTTATGGTTTTGCATGTTTTTTATCAGGGAACATTTAATTTTGTACCTTAGAAACACTAATAGGTTCAACACGGAGACACCAGTCTACACATTTGTATGTTCTAGGGAGAAAGTTAGAGGAACTGTGGCAAACAAACATGATATTTCTGTTTGTATAGATGACATTTTATGCACTTGCATAACGAAAAAAAACTTTGCTTTTCTCCAAAACCATTTTTACTGTGATTTTCTCGGTCCATTGCATACGAATTCCACCTCGCTTTGTCCGGATATGACTGGATGAAACCAGAAATATCTGGTTGTGTTTTGGCTTACTACAACCCAGATATTGTGAAAGCCTCTGTGTTTATGTTTTCCGGATATTATCAACGGAATTTATGTTTTTGCATGTTATTTATCAGGGAACATTTAATTTTGTGCTGGGAAACACTAATTGGTTCCACATGGAGACACCAGTCTACACATTCGTATTTTCTAGGGAGAAAGCTAGAATAACTGCGGTAAACAAACATGATGTTTCTGTTTGTATAGATGACATTTTATGCACTGGCTTAAGGAAAAGACTTTGTTTTACTCCAAAACCATTTTTACTGCGATTTTCCCGGTTCATTGCATACGAATTCCACCAAACTTAGTCCGGATATGACTGGATGAAACCAGAAATATCCGGTTGTGTTTTGGCTAACTCAATCCCAGATATTGCGCCAGACTCTGTGTTTGCGTTTTCTGGACATTATCAACGGACTTTATTGTTTTGAATGTTTTTATCAGGGAACATTTAATTTTGTACCATAGAAACACTAATAGGTTCAACATGGAGACACCAGTCTACACATTCGTATGTTCTAGGGAGAAAGTTAGAGGAACTGCGGCAAACAAACATGATATTTCTGTTTGTATACATGACATTTTATGCACTTGCATAACGAAAAAAAACTTTGCTTTTCTCCAAAACCATTTTTACTGTGATTTTCTCGGTCCATTGCATACGAATTCCACCTCGCTTTGTCCGGCTATGACTGGATGAAACCAGAAATATCCGGTTGTGTTTTGGCTTACTACAACCCAGATATTGTGAAAGCCTCTGTGTTTATGTTTTCCGGATATTATCAACGGAATTTATGTTTTTGCATGTTATTTATCAGGGAACATTTAATTTTGTGCTGGGAAACATTAATTGGTTCCACATGGAGACACCAGCTCTACACATTCGTATTTTCTAGGGAGAAAGCTAGAGGAACTGCGGCAAACAAACATGATATTTCTGTTTGTATAGATGACATTTTATGCACTTTCCTAAAGAAAAGACTTTGCTTTTCTCCAAAACCATTTTTCCTGTGATATTCTCGATCCATTACATATGAATTCCACCCCACTTTGTCCGGATATGAGTGGATGAAACCAGAAATATCCGGTTGTGTTTTGTCTTACTATATCCCAGATATTGCTACAGCCTCAGTGTCTATGTTTTCTGGATATTATCGATGGCTTTTATTGTTTTGAATGTTTTTATCAGGGAACATTTAATTTTGTACCGTAGAAACACTAATTGGTTCCACATGGAGACACCAGTAACACATTCCTATGTTCTAGGGAGAAAGCTTGAGGAACTGCAAATCGATATGATATGTCTGTTTGTATAGATGACATTTTATGCACTTGCGATGGAAAAGACTTTTTGCCATTCTCTAAAACCATTTTTACTGTGATTTTGTTGGTCCATTGCATACGAATTCCAACCCACTTTGTCCGGATATGACTGGATGAAACCAGAAATATCCGGTTGTGTTTTGGCTTACTATAACCCAGATATTGTGAAAGCTTCTGTATTTGTGTTCTCCGGATATTATGAATGGATTTTATGGATTGCATGTTTTTTATCAGGGAACATTTAATTTTGTACCGTAGAAACACTAATTGGTTCCACACGGAGACACCAGCTCTACACATTTGTATTTTCTAGGGAGAAAGCTAGAGGAACTGCGGCAAACAAACATGATATTTCTGTTTGTATAGATGACATTTTATGCACTTTCCTAACAAAAAGACTTTACTTTTCTCCAAAACCATTTTTACTGTGATTTTCTCGGTCCATTGCATACGAATTCCACCTCACTTTGTCCGGATATGACTGGATGAAACCAGAAATATCCGTTTTATTTTTTTTTTTGGCTTACTATATCCCAGATATTACTACAGACTCTGTGTTTGTGTTTTCTGGATATTATCGATGGATTATATTGTTTTGAATGTTTTTATCAGGGAACACTCAATTTTGTGCTGGGAAACACTAATTGGTTCCACATGGAGACACCAGTCTACACATTCTATTTTCTAGGGAGAAAGCTAGAATAACTGCGGTAAACAAACATGATGTTTCTGTTTGTATAGATGACATTTTATGCACTGGCTTAAGGAAAAGACTTTGTTTTACTCCAAAACCATTTTTACTGCGATTTTCCCGGTTCATTGCATACGAATTCCACCAAACTTAGTCCGGATATGACTGGATGAAACCAGAAATATCCGGTTGTGTTTTGGCTAACTCAATCCCAGATATTGTGAAAGCTTCTGTATTGGTGTTTTCCGGATATTATCAACGGATTTTATGGTTTTGATGTTTTTTATCAGGGAACATTTAATTTTGTACCTTAGAAACACTAATAGGTTCAACACGGAGACACCAGTCTACACATTTGTATGTTCTAGGGAGAAAGTTAGAGGAACTGTGGCAAACAAACATGATATTTCTGTTTGTATAGATGACATTTTATGCACTTGCATAACGAAAAAAAACTTTGCTTTTCTGCAAAACCATTTTTACTGTGATTTTCTCGGTCCATTGCATACGAATTCCACCTCGCTTTGTCCGGATATGACTGGATGAAACCAGAAATATCTGGTTGTGTTTTGGCTTACTACAACCCAGATATTGTGAAAGCCTCTGTGTTTATGTTTTCCGGATATTATCAACGGAATTTATGTTTTTGCATGTTATTTATCAGGGAACATTTAATTTTGTGCTGGGAAACACTAATTGGTTCCACATGGAGACACCAGTCTACACATTCGTATTTTCTAGGGAGAAAGCTAGAATAACTGCGGTAAACAAACATGATGTTTCTGTTTGTATAGATGACATTTTATGCACTGGCTTAAGGAAAAGACTTTGTTTTACTCCAAAACCATTTTTACTGCGATTTTCCCGGTTCATTGCATACGAATTCCACCAAACTTAGTCCGGATATGACTGGATGAAACCAGAAATATCCGGTTGTGTTTTGGCTAACTCAATCCCAGATATCGCGACAGACTCTGTGTTTGTGTTTTCTGGACATTATCAACGGACTTTATTGTTTTGAATGTTTTTATCAGGGAACATTTAATTTTGTACCATAGAAACACTAATAGGTTCAACATGGAGACACCAGTCTACACATTCGTATGTTCTAGGGAGAAAGTTAGAGGAACTGCGGCAAACAAACATGATATTTCTGTTTGTATACATGACATTCTATGCACTTGCATAACGAAAAAAACTTTGCTTTTCTCCAAAACCATTTTTACTGTGATTTTCTCGGTCCATTGCATACGAATTCCACCTCGCTTTGTCCGGATATGACTGGATGAAACCAGAAATATCTGGTTGTGTTTTGGCTTACTACAACCCAGATATTGTGAAAGCCTCTGTGTTTATGTTTTCCGGATATTATCAACGGAATTTATGTTTTTGCATGTTATTTATCAGGGAACATTTAATTTTGTGCTGGGAAACACTAATTGGTTCCACATGGAGACACCAGCTCTACACATTCGTATTTTCTAGGGAGAAAGCTAGAGGAACTGCGGCAAACAAACATGATATTTCTGTTTGTATAGATGACATTTTATGCACTTTCCTAAAGAAAAGACTTTGCTTTTCTCCAAAACCATTTTTCCTGTGATATTCTCGATCCATTACATATGAATTCCACCCCACTTTGTCCGGATATGAGTGCATGAAACCAGAAATATCCGGTTGTGTTTTGTCTTACTATATCCCAGATATTGCTACAGCCTCAGTGTCTGTGTTTTCTGGATATTATCGATGGCTTTTATTGTTTTGAATGTTTTTATCAGGGAACATTTAATTTTGTACCGTAGAAACACTAATTGGTTCCACATGGAGACACCAGTAACACATTCCTATGTTCTAGGGAGAAAGCTTGAGGAACTGCAAATCGATATGATATGTCTGTTTGTATAGATGACATTTTATGCACTTGCGATGGAAAAGACTTTTTGCCTTTCTCTAAAACCATTTTTACTGTGATTTTGTTGGTCCATTGCATACGAATTCCAACCCACTTTGTCCGGATATGACTGGATGAAACCAGAAATATCCGGTTGTGTTTTGGCTAACTCAATCCCAGATATTGTGAAAGCTTCTGTGTTTGTGTTCTCCGGATATTATGAACGGATTTTATGGTTTTGCATGTTTTTTATCAGGGAACATTTAATTTTGTACCGTAGAAACACTAATTGGTTCCACACGGAGACACCAGCTCTACACATTTGTATTTTCTAGGGAGAAAGCTAGAGGAACTGCGGCAAACAAACATGATATTTCTGTTTGTATAGATGACATTTTATGCACTTTCCTAACAAAAAGACTTTACTTTTCTCCAAAACCATTTTTACTGTGATTTTCTCGGTCCATTGCATACGAATTCCACCTCACTTTGTCCGGATATGACTGGATGAAACCAGAAATATCCGTTTTATTTTTTTTTGGCTTACTATATCCCAGATATTACTACAGACTCTGTGTTTGTGTTTTCTGGATATTATCGATGGATTATATTGTTTTGAATGTTTTTATCAGGGAACACTCAATTTTGTGCTGGGAAACACTAATTGGTTCCACATGGAGACACCAGTCTACACATTCGTATTTTCTAGGGAGAAAGCTAGAATAACTGCGGTAAACAAACATGATGTTTCTGTTTGTATAGATGACATTTTATGCACTGGCTTAAGGAAAAGACTTTGTTTTACTCCAAAACCATTTTTACTGCGATTTTCCCGGTTCATTGCATACGAATTCCACCAAACTTAGTCCGGATATGACTGGATGAAACCAGAAATATCCGGTTGTGTTTTGGCTAACTCAATCCCAGATATTGTGAAAGCTTCTGTATTGGTGTTTTCCGGATATTATCAACGGATTTTATGGTTTTGCATGTTTTTTATCAGGGAACATTTAATTTTGTACCTTAGAAACACTAATAGGTTCAACACGGAGACACCAGTCTACACATTTGTATGTTCTAGGGAGAAAGTTAGAGGAACTGTGGCAAACAAACATGATATTTCTGTTTGTATAGATGACATTTTATGCACTTGCATAACGAAAAAAAAACTTTGCTTTTCTCCAAAACCATTTTTACTGTGATTTTCTCGGTCCATTGCATACGAATTCCACCTCGCTTTGTCCGGCTATGACTGGATGAAACCAGAAATATCTGGTTGTGTTTTGGCTTACTACAACCCAGATATTGTGAAAGCCTCTGTGTTTATGTTTTCCGGATATTATCAACGGAATTTATGTTTTTGCATGTTATTTATCAGGGAACATTTAATTTTGTGCTGGGAAACACTAATTGGTTCCACATGGAGACACCAGTCTACACATTCGTATTTTCTAGGGAGAAAGCTAGAATAACTGCGGTAAACAAACATGATGTTTCTGTTTGTATAGATGACATTTTATGCACTGGCTTAAGGAAAAGACTTTGTTTTACTCCAAAACCATTTTTACTGCGATTTTCCCGGTTCATTGCATACGAATTCCACCAAACTTAGTCTGGATATGACTGGATGAAACCAGAAATATCCGGTTGTGTTTTGGCTAAATCAATCCCAGATATTGGGATGGACTCTGTGTTTGTGTTTTCTGGACATTATCAACGGACTTTATTGTTTTGAATGTTTTTATCAGGGAACATTTAATTTTGTACCATAGAAACACTAATAGGTTCAACATGGAGACACCAGTCTACACATTCGTATGTTCTAGGGAGAAAGTTAGAGGAACTGCGGCAAACAAACATGATATTTCTGTTTGTATACATGACATTTTATGCACTGGCTTAAGGAAAAGACTTTGTTTTACTCCAAAACCATTTTTACTGCGATTTTCCCGGTTCATTGCATACGAATTCCACCAAACTTAGTCCGGATACGACTGGATGAAACCAGAAATATCCGGTTGTGTTTTGGCTAAATCAATCCCAGATATTGGGATGGACTCTGTGTTAGTGTTTTCTGGACATTATCAACGGACTTTATTGTTTTGAATGTTTTTATCAGGGAACATTTAATTTTGTACCATAGAAACACTAATAGGTTCAACATGGAGACACCAGTCTACACATTCGTATGTTCTAGGGAGAAAGTTAGAGGAACTGCGGCAAACAAACATGATATTTCTGTTTGTATACATGACATTTTATGCACTTGCATAACGAAAAAAAACTTTGCTTTTCTCCAAAACCATTTTTACTGTGATTTTCTCGGTCCATTGCATACGAATTCCACCTCGCTTTGTCCGGCTATGACTGGATGAAACCAGAAATATCCGGTTGTGTTTTGGCTTACTACAACCCAGATATTGTGAAAGCCTCTGTGTTTATGTTTTCCGGATATTATCAACGGAATTTATGTTTTTGCATGTTATTTATCAGGGAACATTTAATTTTGTGCTGGGAAACATTAATTGGTTCCACATGGAGACACCAGCTCTACACATTCGTATTTTCTAGGGAGAAAGCTAGAGGAACTGCGGCAAACAAACATGATATTTCTGTTTGTATAGATGACATTTTATGCACTTTCCTAAAGAAAAGACTTTGCTTTTCTCCAAAACCATTTTTCCTGTGATATTCTCGATCCATTACATATGAATTCCACCCCACTTTGTCCGGATATGAGTGGATGAAACCAGAAATATCCGGTTGTGTTTTGTCTTACTATATCCCAGATATTGCTACAGCCTCAGTGTCTATGTTTTCTGGATATTATCGATGGCTTTTATTGTTTTGAATGTTTTTATCAGGGAACATTTAATTTTGTACCGTAGAAACACTAATTGGTTCCACATGGAGACACCAGTAACACATTCCTATGTTCTAGGGAGAAAGCTTGAGGAACTGCAAATCGATATGATATGTCTGTTTGTATAGATGACATTTTATGCACTTGCGATGGAAAAGACTTTTTGCCATTCTCTAAAACCATTTTTACTGTGATTTTGTTGGTCCATTGCATACGAATTCCAACCCACTTTGTCCGGATATGACTGGATGAAACCAGAAATATCCGGTTGTGTTTTGGCTTACTATAACCCAGATATTGTGAAAGCTTCTGTATTTGTGTTCTCCGGATATTATGAATGGATTTTATGGATTGCATGTTTTTTATCAGGGAACATTTAATTTTGTACCGTAGAAACACTAATTGGTTCCACACGGAGACACCAGCTCTACACATTTGTATTTTCTAGGGAGAAAGCTAGAGGAACTGCGGCAAACAAACATGATATTTCTGTTTGTATAGATGACATTTTATGCACTTTCCTAACAAAAAGACTTTACTTTTCTCCAAAACCATTTTTACTGTGATTTTCTCGGTCCATTGCATACGAATTCCACCTCACTTTGTCCGGATATGACTGGATGAAACCAGAAATATCCGTTTTATTTTTTTTTTTTTGGCTTACTATATCCCAGATATTACTACAGACTCTGTGTTTGTGTTTTCTGGATATTATCGATGGATTATATTGTTTTGAATGTTTTTATCAGGGAACACTCAATTTTGTGCTGGGAAACACTAATTGGTTCCACATGGAGACACCAGTCTACACATTCTATTTTCTAGGGAGAAAGCTAGAATAACTGCGGTAAACAAACATGATGTTTCTGTTTGTATAGATGACATTTTATGCACTGGCTTAAGGAAAAGACTTTGTTTTACTCCAAAACCATTTTTACTGCGATTTTCCCGGTTCATTGCATACGAATTCCACCAAACTTAGTCCGGATATGACTGGATGAAACCAGAAATATCCGGTTGTGTTTTGGCTAACTCAATCCCAGATATTGTGAAAGCTTCTGTATTGGTGTTTTCCGGATATTATCAACGGATTTTATGGTTTTGATGTTTTTTATCAGGGAACATTTAATTTTGTACCTTAGAAACACTAATAGGTTCAACACGGAGACACCAGTCTACACATTTGTATGTTCTAGGGAGAAAGTTAGAGGAACTGTGGCAAACAAACATGATATTTCTGTTTGTATAGATGACATTTTATGCACTTGCATAACGAAAAAAAACTTTGCTTTTCTGCAAAACCATTTTTACTGTGATTTTCTCGGTCCATTGCATACGAATTCCACCTCGCTTTGTCCGGATATGACTGGATGAAACCAGAAATATCTGGTTGTGTTTTGGCTTACTACAACCCAGATATTGTGAAAGCCTCTGTGTTTATGTTTTCCGGATATTATCAACGGAATTTATGTTTTTGCATGTTATTTATCAGGGAACATTTAATTTTGTGCTGGGAAACACTAATTGGTTCCACATGGAGACACCAGTCTACACATTCGTATTTTCTAGGGAGAAAGCTAGAATAACTGCGGTAAACAAACATGATGTTTCTGTTTGTATAGATGACATTTTATGCACTGGCTTAAGGAAAAGACTTTGTTTTACTCCAAAACCATTTTTACTGCGATTTTCCCGGTTCATTGCATACGAATTCCACCAAACTTAGTCCGGATATGACTGGATGAAACCAGAAATATCCGGTTGTGTTTTGGCTAAATCAATCCCAGATATTGGGATGGACTCTGTGTTTGTGTTTTCTGGACATTATCAACGGACTTTATTGTTTTGAATGTTTTTATCAGGGAACATTTAATTTTGTACCATAGAAACACTAATAGGTTCAACATGGAGACACCAGTCTACACATTCGTATGTTCTAGGGAGAAAGTTAGAGGAACTGCGGCAAACAAACATGATATTTCTGTTTGTATACATGACATTCTATGCACTTGCATAACGAAAAAAACTTTGCTTTTCTCCAAAACCATTTTTACTGTGATTTTCTCGGTCCATTGCATACGAATTCCACCTCGCTTTGTCCGGATATGACTGGATGAAACCAGAAATATCTGGTTGTGTTTTGGCTTACTACAACCCAGATATTGTGAAAGCCTCTGTGTTTATGTTTTCCGGATATTATCAACGGAATTTATGTTTTTGCATGTTATTTATCAGGGAACATTTAATTTTGTGCTGGGAAACACTAATTGGTTCCACATGGAGACACCAGCTCTACACATTCGTATTTTCTAGGGAGAAAGCTAGAGGAACTGCGGCAAACAAACATGATATTTCTGTTTGTATAGATGACATTTTATGCACTTTCCTAAAGAAAAGACTTTGCTTTTCTCCAAAACCATTTTTCCTGTGATATTCTCGATCCATTACATATGAATTCCACCCCACTTTGTCCGGATATGAGTGCATGAAACCAGAAATATCCGGTTGTGTTTTGTCTTACTATATCCCAGATATTGCTACAGCCTCAGTGTCTGTGTTTTCTGGATATTATCGATGGCTTTTATTGTTTTGAATGTTTTTATCAGGGAACATTTAATTTTGTACCGTAGAAACACTAATTGGTTCCACATGGAGACACCAGTAACACATTCCTATGTTCTAGGGAGAAAGCTTGAGGAACTGCAAATCGATATGATATGTCTGTTTGTATAGATGACATTTTATGCACTTGCGATGGAAAAGACTTTTTGCCTTTCTCTAAAACCATTTTTACTGTGATTTTGTTGGTCCATTGCATACGAATTCCAACCCACTTTGTCCGGATATGACTGGATGAAACCAGAAATATCCGGTTGTGTTTTGGCTAACTCAATCCCAGATATTGTGAAAGCTTCTGTATTTGTGTTCTCCGGATATTATGAACGGATTTTATGGTTTTGCATGTTTTTTATCAGGGAACATTTAATTTTGTACCGTAGAAACACTAATTGGTTCCACACGGAGACACCAGCTCTACACATTTGTATTTTCTAGGGAGAAAGCTAGAGGAACTGCGGCAAACAAACATGATATTTCTGTTTGTATAGATGACATTTTATGCACTTTCCTAACAAAAAGACTTTACTTTTCTCCAAAACCATTTTTACTGTGATTTTCTCGGTCCATTGCATACGAATTCCACCTCACTTTGTCCGGATATGACTGGATGAAACCAGAAATATCCGTTTTATTTTTTTTTGGCTTACTATATCCCAGATATTACTACAGACTCTGTGTTTGTGTTTTCTGGATATTATCGATGGATTATATTGTTTTGAATGTTTTTATCAGGGAACACTCAATTTTGTGCTGGGAAACACTAATTGGTTCCACATGGAGACACCAGTCTACACATTCGTATTTTCTAGGGAGAAAGCTAGAATAACTGCGGTAAACAAACATGATGTTTCTGTTTGTATAGATGACATTTTATGCACTGGCTTAAGGAAAAGACTTTGTTTTACTCCAAAACCATTTTTACTGCGATTTTCCCGGTTCATTGCATACGAATTCCACCAAACTTAGTCCGGATATGACTGGATGAAACCAGAAATATCCGGTTGTGTTTTGGCTAACTCAATCCCAGATATTGTGAAAGCTTCTGTATTGGTGTTTTCCGGATATTATCAACGGATTTTATGGTTTTGCATGTTTTTTATCAGGGAACATTTAATTTTGTACCTTAGAAACACTAATAGGTTCAACACGGAGACACCAGTCTACACATTTGTATGTTCTAGGGAGAAAGTTAGAGGAACTGTGGCAAACAAACATGATATTTCTGTTTGTATAGATGACATTTTATGCACTTGCATAACGAAAAAAAACTTTGTTTTTCTCCAAAACCATTTTTACTGTGATTTTCTCGGTCCATTGCATACGAATTCCACCTCGCTTTGTCCGGCTATGACTGGATGAAACCAGAAATATCTGGTTGTGTTTTGGCTTACTACAACCCAGATATTGTGAAAGCCTCTGTGTTTATGTTTTCCGGATATTATCAACGGAATTTATGTTTTTGCATGTTATTTATCAGGGAACATTTAATTTTGTGCTGGGAAACACTAATTGGTTCCACATGGAGACACCAGTCTACACATTCGTATTTTCTAGGGAGAAAGCTAGAATAACTGCGGTAAACAAACATGATGTTTCTGTTTGTATAGATGACATTTTATGCACTGGCTTAAGGAAAAGACTTTGTTTTACTCCAAAACCATTTTTACTGCGATTTTCCCGGTTCATTGCATACGAATTCCACCAAACTTAGTCTGGATATGACTGGATGAAACCAGAAATATCCGGTTGTGTTTTGGCTAAATCAATCCCAGATATTGGGATGGACTCTGTGTTTGTGTTTTCTGGACATTATCAACGGACTTTATTGTTTTGAATGTTTTTATCAGGGAACATTTAATTTTGTACCATAGAAACACTAATAGGTTCAACATGGAGACACCAGTCTACACATTCGTATGTTCTAGGGAGAAAGTTAGAGGAACTGCGGCAAACAAACATGATATTTCTGTTTGTATACATGACATTTTATGCACTTGCATAACGAAAAAAAACTTTGCTTTTCTCCAAAACCATTTTTACTGTGATTTTCTCGGTCCATTGCATACGAATTCCACCTCGCTTTGTCCGGCTATGACTGGATGAAACCAGAAATATCCGGTTGTGTTTTGGCTTACTACAACCCAGATATTGTGAAAGCCTCTGTGTTTATGTTTTCCGGATATTATCAACGGAATTTATATTTTTGCATGTTATTTATCAGGGAACATTTAATTTTGTGCTGGGAAACATTAATTGGTTCCACATGGAGACACCAGCTCTACACATTCGTATTTTCTAGGGAGAAAGCTAGAGGAACTGCGGCAAACAAACATGATATTTCTGTTTGTATAGATGACATTTTATGCACTTTCTAAAGAAAAGACTTTGCTTTTCTCCAAAACCACTTTTCCTGTGATATTCTCGATCCATTACATATGAATTCCACCCCACTTTGTCCGGATATGAGTGGATGAAACCAGAAATATCCGGTTGTGTTTTGTCTTACTATATCCCAGATATTGCTACAGCCTCAGTGTCTATGTTTTCTGGATATTATCGATGGATTTTATTGTTTTGAATGTTTTTATCAGGGAACATTTAATTTTGTACCGTAGAAACACTAATTGGTTCCACATGGAGACACCAGTAACACATTCCTATGTTCTAGGGAGAAAGCTTGAGGAACTGCAAATCGATATGATATGTCTGTTTGTATAGATGACATTTTATGCACTTGCGATGGAAAAGACTTTTTGCCTTTCTCTAAAACCATTTTTACTGTGATTTTGTTGGTCCATTGCATACGAATTCCAACCCACTTGTTTCGGATATGACTGGATGAAACCAGAAATATCCGGTTGTGTTTTGGCTAACTCAATCCCAGATATTGTGAAAGCTTCTGTATTTGTGTTCTCCAGATATTATGAATGGATTTTATGGTTTTGCATGTTTTTTATCAGGGAACATTTAATTTTGTACCGTAGAAACACTAATTGGTTCCACACGGAGACACCAGCTCTACACATTTGTATTTTCTAGGGAGAAAGCTAGAGGAACTGCGGCAAACAAACATGATATTTCTGTTTGTGTAGATGACATTTTATGCACTTTCCTAAGAAAAAGACTTTACTTTTCTCCAAAACCATTTTTACTATGATTCTCTCGGTCCATTGCATACGAATTCCACCTCACTTTGTCCGGATATGACTGGATGAAACCAGAAATATCCGTTTTCTTTTTTTTTGGCTTACTATATCCCAGATATTATTACAGACTCTGTGTTTGTGTTTTCTGGATATTATCGATGGATTATATTGTTTTGAATGTTTTTATCAGGGAACATTAAATTTTGTGCTGGGAAACACTAATTGGTTCCACATGGAGACACCAGTCTACACATTCGTATTTTCTAGGGAGAAAGCTAGAATAACTGCGGTAAACAAACATGATGTTTCTGTTTGTATAGATGACATTTTATGCACTGGCTTAAGGAAAAGACTTTGTTTTACTCCAAAACCATTTTTACTGCAATTTTCCCGGTTCATTGCATACGAATTCCACCAACCTTAGTCCGGATATGACTGGATGAAACCAGAAATATCCGGTTGTGTTTTGGCTAACTCAATCCCAGATATTGTGAAAGCTTCTGTATTGGTGTTTTCCGGATATTATCAACGGATTTTATGGTTTTGCATGTTTTTTATCAGGGAACCTTTAATTTTGTACCGTAGAAATACAATTTGGTTCCACATGGAGACACCAGTAACACATTCCTATGTTCTAGGGAGAAAGCTTGAGGAACTGCAAATCGATATGATATGTCTGTTTGTATAGATGACATTTTATGCACTGGCTTAAGGAAAAGACTTTGTTTTACTCCAAAACCATTTTTACTGCGATTTTCCCGGTTCATTGCATACGAATTCCACCAAACTTAGTCTGGATATGACTGGATGAAACCAGAAATATCCGGTTGTGTTTTGGCTAACTCAATCCCAGATATTGTGAAAGCTTCTGTATTGGTGTTTTCCGGATATTATCAACGGATTTTATGGTTTTGCATGTTTTTTATCAGGGAACCTTTAATTTTGTACCTTAGAAACACTAATAGGTTCAACATGGAGACTCCAGTCTACACATTCGTATGTTCTAGGGAGAAAGTTAGAGGAACTGCGGCAAACAAACATGATATTTCTGTTTGTATACATGACATTTTATGCACTTGCATAACGAAAAAAACTTTGCTTTTCTCCAAAACCATTTTTACTGTGATTTTCTCGGTCCATTGCATATGAATTCCACCTCGCTTTGTCCGGATATGACTGGATGAAACCAGAAATATCTGGTTGTGTTTTGGCTTACTACAACCCAGATATTGTGAAAGCCTCTGTGTTTATGTTTTCCGGATATTATCAACGGAATTTATGTTTTTGCATGTTATTTATCAGGGAACATTTAATTTTGTGCTGGGAAACACTAATTGGTTCCACATGGAGACACCAGCTCTACACATTCGTATTTTCTAGGGAGAAAGCTAGAGGAACTGCGGCAAACAAACATGATATTTCTGTTTGTATAGATGACATTTTATGCACTTTCCTAAAGAAAAGACTTTGCTTTTCTACAAAACCATTTTTCCTGTGATATTCTCTATCCATTACATATGAATTCCACCCCACTTTGTCCGGATATGAGTGGATGAAACCAGAAATATCCGGTTGTGTTTTGTCTTACTATATCCCAGATATTGCTACAGCCTCAGTGTCTGTGTTTTCTGGATATTATGGATGGATTTTATTGTTTTGAATGTTTTTATCAGGGAACCTTTAATTTTGTACCGTAGAAATACAATTTGGTTCCACATGGAGACACCAGTAACTCATTCCTATGTTCTAGGGAGAAAGCTTGAGTAACTGCAATTCGATATGATATGTCTGTTTGTATAGATGACATTTTATGCACTTGCGATGGAAAAGACTTTTTGCCTTTCTCTAAAACCATTTTTACTGTGATTTTGTTGGTCCATTGCATACGAATTCCAACCCACTTTGTCCGGATATGACTGGATGAAACCAGAAATATCCGGTTGTGTTTTGGCTTACTACAACCCAGATATTGTGAAAGCCTCTGTGTTTATGTTTCCGGATATCATCAACGGAATTTATGTTTTTGCATGTTATTTATCAGGGAACATTTAATTTTGTGCTGGGAAACACTAATTTGTTCCACACGGAGACACCAGCTCTACACATTTGTATTTTCTAGGGAGAAAGCTAGAGGAACTGCGGCAAACAAACATGATATTTCTGTTTGTATAGATGACATTTTATGCACTTTCCTAACAAAAAGACTTTACTTTTCTCCAAAACCATTTTTACTGTGATTTTCTCGGTCCATTGCATACGAATTCCACCTCACTTTGTCCGGATATGACTGGATGAAACCAGAAATATCCGTTTTCTTTTTTTTGGCTTACTATATCCCAGATATTACTACAGACTCTGTGTTTGTGTTTTCTGGATATTATCGATGGATTATATTGTTTTGAATGTTTTTATCAGGGAACATTTAATTTTGTGCTGGGAAACACTAATTGGTTCCACATGGAGACACCAGTCTACACATTCGTATTTTCTAGGGAGAAAGCTAGAATAACTGCGGTAAACAAACATGATGTTTCTGTTTGTATAGATGACATTTTATGCACTGGCTTAAGGAAAAGACTTTGTTTTACTCCAAAACCATTTTTACTGCGATTTTCCCGGTTCATTGCATACGAATTCCACCAAACTTAGTCCGGATATGACTGGATGAAACCAGAAATATCCGGTTGTGTTTTGGCTAACTCAATCCCAGATATTGCGACGGACTCTGTGTTTGTGTTTTCTGGACATTATCAACGGACTTTATTGTTTTGAATGTTTTTATCAGGGAACATTTAATTTTGTACCTTAGAAACACTAATAGGTTCAACATGGAGACACCAGTCTACACATTCGTATGTTCTAGGGAGAAAGTTAGAGGAACTGCGGCAAACAAACATGATATTTCTGTTTGTATACATGACATTTTATGCACTTGCATAACGAAAAAAACTTTGCTTTTCTCCAAAACCATTTTTACTGTGATTTTCTCGGTCCATTGCATACGAATTCCACCTCACTTTGTCCGGATATGACTGGATGAAACCAGAAATATCCGGTTGTGTTTTGGCTTACTACAACCCAGATATTGTGAAAGCCTCTGTGTTTATGTTTTCCGGATATTATCAACGGAATTTATGTTTTTGCATGTTATTTATCAGGGAACATTTAATTTTGTGCTGGGAAACACTAATTGGTTCCACATGGAGACACCAGCTCTACACATTCGTATTTTCTAGGGAGAAAGCTAGAGGAACTGCGGCAAACAAACATGATATTTCTGTTTGTATAGATGACATTTTATGCACTTTCCTAAAGAAAAGACTTTGCTTTTCTCCAAAACCATTTTTCCTGTGATTTTCTCGATCCATTACATATGAATTCCACCCCACTTTGTCCGGATATGAGTGGATGAAACCAGAAATATCCGGTTGTGTTTTGTCTTACTATATCCCAGATATTGCTACAGCCTCAGTGTCTGTGTTTTCTGGATATTATCGATGGATTTTATTGTTTTGAATGTTTTTATCAGGGAACATTTAATTTTGTACCGTAGAAACACTAATTGGTTCCACACGGAGACACCAGCTCTACACATTTGTATTTTCTAGGGAGAAAGCTAGAGGAACTGCGGCAAACAAACATGATATTTCTGTTTGTATAGATGACATTTTATGCACTTTCCTAACAAAAAGACTTTACTTTTCTCCAAAACCATTTTTACTGTGATTTTCTCGGTCCATTGCATACGAATTCCACCTCACTTTGTCCGGATATGACTGGATGAAACCAGAAATATCCGTTTTCTTTTTTTTTTGGCTTACTATATCCCAGATATTACTACACTCTGTGTTTGTGTTTTCTGGATATTATCGATGGATTATATTGTTTTGAATGTTTTTATCAGGGAACACTTAATTTTGTGCTGGGAAACACTAATTGGTTCCACATGGAGACACCAGTCTACACATTCGTATTTTCTAGGGAGAAAGCTAGAATAACTGCGGTAAACAAACATGATGTTTCTGTTTGTATAGATGACATTTTATGCACTGGCTTAAGGAAAAGACTTTGTTTTACTCCAAAACCATTTTTACTGTGATTTTCCCGGTTCATTGCATACGAATTCCACCAAACTTAGTCCGGATATGACTGGATGAAACCAGAAATATCCGGTTGTGTTTTGGCTAACTCAATCCCAGATATTGTGAAAGCTTCTGTATTGGTGTTTTCCGGATATTATCAACGGATTTTATGGATTTGCATGTTTTTTATCAGGGAACATTTAATTTTATACCTTAGAAACACTAATAGGTTCAACATGGAGACACCAGTCTACACATTCGTATGTTCTAGGGAGAAAGTTAGAGGAACTGCGGCAAACAAACATGATATTTCTGTTTGTATACATGACATTTAATGCACTTGCATAACGAAAAAAACTTTGCTTTTCTCCAAAACCATTTTTACTGTGATTTTCTCGGTCCATTGCATACGAATTCCACCTCGCTTTGTCCGGATATGACTGGATGAAACCAGAAATATCCGGTTGTGTTTTGGCTTACTACAACCCAGATATTGTGAAAGCCTCTGTGTTTATGTTTTCCGGATATTATCAACGGAATTTATGTTTTTGCATGTTATTTATCAGGGAACATTTAATTTTGTGCTGGGAAACACTAATTGGTTCCACATGGAGACACCAGCTCTACACATTCGTATTTTCTAGGGAGAAAGCTAGAGGAACTGCGGCAAACAAACATGATATTTCTGTTTGTATAGATGACATTTTATGCACTTTCCTAAAGAAAAGACTTTGCTTTTCTACAAAACCATTTTTCCTGTGATATTCTCGATCCATTACATATGAATTCCACCCCACTTTGTCCGGATATGACTGGATGAAACCAGAAATATCCGGTTGTGTTTTGTCTTACTATATCGCAGATATTGCTACAGCCTCAGTGTCTGTGTTTTCTGATATTATCGATGGATTTTATTGTTTTGAATGTTTTTATCAGGGAACCTTTAATTTTGTACCGTAGAAATACAATTTGGTTCCACATGGAGACACCAGTAACACATTCCTATGTTCTAGGGAGAAAGCTTGAGGAACTACAAATCGATATGATATGTCTGTTTGTATAGATGACATTTTATGCACTTGCGATGGAAAAGACTTTTTGCCTTTCTCTAAAACCATTTTTACTGTGATTTTGTTGGTCCATTGCATACGAATCCCAACCCACTTTGTCCGGATATGACTGGATGAAACCAGAAATATCCGGTTGTGTTTTGGCTTACCTCAACCCAGATATTGTGAAAGCTTCTGTGTTTATGTTTCCGGATATTATCAACGGAATTTATGTTTTTGCATGTTATTTATCAGGGAACATTTAATTTTGTGCTGGGAAACACTAATTGGTTCCACACGGAGACACCAGCTCTACACATTTGTATTTTCTAGGGAGAAAGCTAGAGGAACTGCGGCAAACAAACATGATATTTCTGTTTGTATAGATGACATTTTATGCACTTTCCTAACAAAAAGACTTTACTTTTCTCCAAAACCATTTTTACTGTGATTTTCTCGGTCCATTGCATACGAATTCCAGCTCACTTTGTCCGGATATGACTGGATGAAACCAGAAATATCCGTTTTCTTTTTTTTTGGCTTACTATATCCCAGATATTTCTACAGACTCTGTGTTTGTGTTTTCTGGATATTATCGATGGATTATATTGTTTTGAATGTTTTTATCAGGGAACATTTAATTTTGTGCTGGGAAACACTAATTGTTTGCACATGGAGACACCAGTCTACACATTCGTATTTTCTAGGGAGAAAGCTAGAATAACTGCGGTAAACAAACATGATGTTTCTGTTTGTATAGATGACATTTTATGCACTGGCTTAAGGAAAAGACTTTGTTTTACTCCAAAACCATTTTTACTGTGATTTTCCCGGTTCATTGCATACGAATTCCACCAAACTTAGTCCGGATATGACTGGATGAAACCAGAAATATCCGGTTGTGTTTTGGCTAACTCAATCCCAGATATTGTGAAAGCTTCTGTATTGGTGTTTTCCGGATATTATCAACGGATTTTATGGATTTGCATGTTTTTTATCAGGGAACATTTAATTTTGTACCTTAGAAACACTAATAGGTTCAACATGGAGACACCAGTCTACACATTCGTATGTTCTAGGGAGAAAGTTAGAGGAACTGCGGCAAACAAACATGATATTTCTGTTTGTATACATGACATTTTATGCACTTGCATAACGAAAAAAACTTTGCTTTTCTCCAAAACCATTTTTACTGTGATTTTCTCGGTCCATTGCATACGAATTCCACCTCGCTTTGTCCGGATATGACTGGATGAAACCAGAAATATCCGGTTGTGTTTTGGCTTACTACAACCCAGATATTGTGAAAGCTTCTGTGTTTATGTTTCCGGATATTATCAACGGAATTTATGTTTTTGCATGTTATTTATCAGGGAACATTTAATTTTGTGCTGGGAAACACTAATTGGTTCCACATGGAGACACCAGCTCTACACATTCGTATTTTCTAGGGAGAAAGCTAGAGGAACTGCGGCAAACAAACATGATATTTCTGTTTGTATAGATGACATTTTATGCACTTTCCTAAAGAAAAGACTTTGCTTTTCTACAAAACCATTTTTCCTGTGATATTCTCAATCCATTACATATGAATTCCACCCCACTTTGTCCGGATATGACTGGATGAAACCAGAAATATCCGGTTGTGTTTTGTCTTACTATATCGCAGATATTGCTACAGCCTCAGTGTCTGTGTTTTCTGATATTATCGATGGATTTTATTGTTTTGAATGTTTTTATCAGGGAACCTTTAATTTTGTACCGTAGAAATACAATTTGGTTCCACATGGAGACACCAGTAACACATTCCTATGTTCTAGGGAGAAAGCTTGAGGAACTACAAATCGATATGATATGTCTGTTTGTATAGATGACATTTTATGCACTTGCGATGGAAAAGACTTTTTGCCTTTCTCTAAAACCATTTTTACTGTGATTTTGTTGGTCCATTGCATACGAATCCCAACCCACTTTGTCCGGATATGACTGGATGAAACCAGAAATATCCGGTTGTGTTTTGGCTTACCTCAACCCAGATATTGTGAAAGCTTCTGTGTTTATGTTTCCGGATATTATCAACGGAATTTATGTTTTTGCATGTTATTTATCAGGGAACATTTAATTTTGTGCTGGGAAACACTAATTGGTTCCACACGGAGACACCAGCTCTACACATTTGTATTTTCTAGGGAGAAAGCTAGAGGAACTGCGGCAAACAAACATGATATTTCTGTTTGTATAGATGACATTTTATGCACTTTCCTAACAAAAAGACTTTACTTTTCTCCAAAACCATTTTTACTGTGATTTTCTCGGTCCATTGCATACGAATTCCAGCTCACTTTGTCCGGATATGACTGGATGAAACCAGAAATATCCGTTTTCTTTTTTTTTGGCTTACTATATCCCAGATATTTCTACAGACTCTGTGTTTGTGTTTTCTGGATATTATCGATGGATTATATTGTTTTGAATGTTTTTATCAGGGAACATTTAATTTTGTGCTGGGAAACACTAATTGTTTGCACATGGAGACACCAGTCTACACATTCTTATTTTCTAGGGAGAAAGCTAGAATAAATGCGGTAAACAAACATGATGTTTCTGTTTGTATAGATGACATTTTATGCACTGGCTTAAGGAAAAGACTTTGTTTTACTCCAAAACCATTTTTACTGCGATTTTCCCGGTTCATTGCATACGAATTCCACCAAACTTAGTCCGGATATGACTGGATGAAACCAGAAATATCCGGTTGTGTTTTGGCTAACTCAATCCCAGATATTGCGCCAGACTCTGTGTTTGTGTTTTCTGGACATTATCAACGGACTTTATTGTTTTGAATGTTTTTATCAGGGAACATTTAATTTTGTACCTTAGAAACACTAATAGGTTCAACATGGAGACACCAGTTACACATTCGTATGTTCTAGGGAGAAAGTTAGAGGAACTGCGGCAAACAAACATGATATTTCTGTTTGTATACATGACATTTTATGCACTTGCATAACGAAAAAAACTTTGCTTTTCTCCAAAACCATTTTTACTGTGATTTTCTCGGTCCATTGCATACGAATTCCACCTCGCTTTGTCCGGATATGAGTGGATGAAACCAGAAATATCCGGTTGTGTTTTGTCTTACTATATCCCAGATATTGCTACAGCCTCAGTGTCTGTGTTTTCTGGATATTATCGATGGATTTTATTGTTTTGAATGTTTTTATCAGGGAACCTTTAATTTTGTACCGTAGAAACACTAATTGGTTCCACATGGAGACACCAGTAACACATTCCTATGTTCTAGGGAGAAAGCTTGAGGAACTGCAAATCGATATGATATGTCTGTTTGTATAGATGACATTTTATGCACTTGCGATGGAAAAGACTTTTTGCCTTTCTCTAAAACCATTTTTACTGTGATTTTGTTGGTCCATTGCATACGAATCCCAACCCACTTTGTCCGGATATGACTGGATGAAACCAGAAATATCCGGTTGTGTTTTGGCTTACTACAACCCAGATATTGTGAAAGCTTCTGTGTTTATGTTTCCGGATATTATCAACGGAATTTATGTTTTTGCATGTTATTTATCAGGGAACATTTAATTTTGTGCTGGGAAACACTAATTTGTTCCACACGGAGACACCAGCTCTACATATTTGTATTTTCTAGGGAGAAAGCTAGAGGAACTGCGGCAAACAAACATGATATTTCTGTTTGTATAGATGACATTTTATGCACTGGCTTAAGGAAAAGACTTTGTTTTACTCCAAAACCATTTTTACTGCGATTTTCCCGGTTCATTGCATACGAATTCCACCAAACTTAGTCCGGATATGACTGGATGAAACCAGAAATATCCGGTTGTGTTTTGGCTAAATCAATCCCAGATATTGCGACGGACTCTGTGTTTGTGTTTTCTGGACATTATCAACGGACTTTATTGTTTTGAATGTTTTTATTGGGGAACATTTAATTTTGTACCTTAGAAACACTAATAGGTTCAACATGGAGATACCAGTCTACACATTCGTATGTTCTAGGGAGAAAGTTAGAGGAACTGCGGCAAACAAACATGATATTTCTGTTTGTATAGATGACATTGTATGCACTTTCCTAAAGAATAGACTTTGCTTTTCTCCAAAACCATTTTTCCTGTGATATTCTCGATCCATTACATATGAATTCCACCCCACTTTGTCCGGATATGAGTGGATGAAACCAGAAATATCCGGTTGTGTTTTGTCTTACTATATCCCAGATATTGCTACAGCCTCAGTGTCTGTGTTTTCTGGATATTATCGATGGATTTTATTGTTTTGAATGTTTTTATCAGGGAACCTTTAATTTTGTACCGTAGAAATACAATTTGGTTCCACATGGAGACACCAGTAACACATTCCTATGTTCTAGGGAGAAAGCTTGAGGAACTGCAAATCGATATGATATGTCTGTTTGTATAGATGACATTTTATGCACTTGCGATGGAAAAGACTTTTTGCCTTTCTCTAAAACCATTTTTACTGTGATTCTGTTGGTCCATTGCATACGAATTCCAACCCACTTTGTCCGGATATGACTGGATGAAACCAGAAATATCCGGTTGTGTTTTGGCTTACTACAACCCAGATATTGTGAAAGCCTCTGTGTTTATGTTTCCGGATATTATCAACGGAATTTATGTTTTTGCATGTTATTTATCAGGGAACATTTAATTTTGTGCTGGGAAACACTAATTGGTTCCACACGGAGACACCAGCTCTACACATTTGTATTTTCTAGGGAGAAAGCTAGAGGAACTGCGGCAAACAAACATGATATTTCTGTTTGTATAGATGACATTTTATGCACTTTCCTAACAAAAAGACTTTACTTTTCTCCAAAACCATTTTTACTGTGATTTTCTCGGTCCATTGCATACGAATTCCAGCTCACTTTGTCCGGATATGACTGGATGAAACCAGAAATATCCGTTTTCTTTTTTTTTGGCTTACTATATCCCAGATATTTCTACAGACTCTGTGTTTGTGTTTTCTGGATATTATCGATGGATTATATTGTTTTGAATGTTTTTATCAGGGAACATTTAATTTTGTGCTGGGAAACACTAATTGTTTGCACATGGAGACACCAGTCTACACATTCTTATTTTCTAGGGAGAAAGCTAGAATAACTGCGGTAAACAAACATGATGTTTCTGTTTGTATAGATGACATTTTATGCACTGGCTTAAGGAAAAGACTTTGTTTTACTCCAAAACCATTTTTACTGCGATTTTCCCGGTTCATTGCATACGAATTCCACCAAACTTAGTCCGGATATGACTGGATGAAACCAGAAATATCCGGTTGTGTTTTGGCTAACTCAATCCCAGATATTGCGCCAGACTCTGTGTTTGTGTTTTCTGGACATTATCAACGGACTTTATTGTTTTGAATGTTTTTATCAGGGAACATTTAATTTTGTACCTTAGAAACACTAATAGGTTCAACATGGAGACACCAGTTACACATTCGTATGTTCTAGGGAGAAAGTTAGAGGAACTGCGGCAAACAAACATGATATTTCTGTTTGTATACATGACATTTTATGCACTTGCATAACGAAAAAAACTTTGCTTTTCTCCAAAACCATTTTTACTGTGATTTTCTCGGTCCATTGCATACGAATTCCACCTCGCTTTGTCCGGATATGAGTGGATGAAACCAGAAATATCCGGTTGTGTTTTGTCTTACTATATCCCAGATATTGCTACAGCCTCAGTGTCTGTGTTTTCTGGATATTATCGATGGATTTTATTGTTTTGAATGTTTTTATCAGGGAACCTTTAATTTTGTACCGTAGAAACACTAATTGGTTCCCCATGGAGACACCAGTAACACATTCCTATGTTCTAGGGAGAAAGCTTGAGGAACTGCAAATCGATATGATATGTCTGTTTGTATAGATGACATATTATGCACTTGCGATGGAAAAGACTTTTTGCCTTTCTCTAAAACCATTTTTACTGTGATTTTGTTGGTCCATTGCATACGAATTCCAACCCACTTTGTCCGGATATGACTGGATGAAACCAGAAATATCCGGTTGTGTTTTGGCTTACTACAACCCAGATATTGTGAAAGCTTCTGTGTTTATGTTTCCGGATATTATCAACGGAATTTATGTTTTTGCATGTTATTTATCAGGGAACATTTAATTTTGTGCTGGGAAACACTAATTGGTTCCACACGGAGACACCAGCTCTACACATTTGTATTTTCTAGGGAGAAAGCTAGAGGAACTGCGGCAAACAAACATGATATTTCTGTTTGTATAGATGACATTTTATGCACTTTTCTAACAAAAAGACTTTACTTTTCTCAAAAACCATTTTTACTGTGATTTTCTCGGTCCATTGCATACGAATTCCACCTCACTTTGTCCGGATATGACTGGATGAAACCAGAAATATCCGTTTTCTTTTTTTTGGCTTACTATATCCCAGATATTACTACAGACTCTGTGTTTGCGTTTTCTGGATATTATCGATGGATTATATTGTTTTGAATGTTTATATCAGGCAACACTTAATTTTGTGCTGGGAAACACTAATTGTTTGCACATGGAGACACCAGTCTACACATTCTTATTTTCTTGGGAGAAAGCTAGAATAACTGCGGTAAACAAACATGATGTTTCTGTTTGTATAGATGACATTTTATGCACTGGCTTAAGGAAAAGACTTTGTTTTACTCCAAAACCATTTTTACTGCGATTTTCCCGGTTCATTGCATACGAATTCCACCAAACTTAGTCCGGATATGACTGGATGAAACCAGAAATATCCGGTTGTGTTTTGGCTAACTCAATCCCAGATATTGCGACGGACTCTGTGTTTGTGTTTTCTGGACATTATCAACGGACTTTATTGTTTTGAATGTTTTTATCAGGGAACATTTAATTTTGTACCTTAGAAACACTAATAGGTTCAACATGGAGACACCAGTCTACACATTCGTATGTTCTAGGGAGAAAGTTAGAGGAACTGCGGCAAACAAACATGATATTTCTGTTTGTATACATGACATTTTATGCACTTGCATAACGAAAAAAACTTTGCTTTTCTCCAAAACCATTTTTACTGTGATTTTCTCGGTCCATTGCATACGAATTCCACCTCGCTTTGTCCGGATATGACTGGATGAAACCAGAAATATCCGGTTGTGTTTTGGCTTACTACAACCCAGATATTGTGAAAGCTTCTGTGTTTATGTTTCCGGATATTATCAACGGAATTTATGTTTTTGCATGTTATTTATCAGGGAACATTTAATTTTGTGCTGGGAAACACTAATTGGTTCCACATGGAGACACCAGCTCTACACATTCGTATTTTCTAGGGAGAAAGCTAGAGGAACTGCGGCAAACAAACATGATATTTCTGTTTGTATAGATGACATTTTATGCACTTTCCTAAAGAAAAGACTTTGCTTTTCTACAAAACCATTTTTCCTGTGATATTCTCGATCCATTACATATGAATTCCACCCCACTTTGTCCGGATATGAGTGGATGAAACCAGAAATATCCGGTTGTGTTTTGTCTTACTATATCGCAGATATTGCTACAGCCTCAGTGTCTGTGTTTTCTGGATATTATCGATGGATTTTATTGTTTTGAATGTTTTTATCAGGGAACCTTTAATTTTGTACCGTAGAAATACAATTTGGTTCCACATGGAGACACCAGTAACACATTCCTATGTTCTAGGGAGAAAGCTTGAGGAACTACAAATCGATATGATATGTCTGTTTGTATAGATGATATTTTATGCACTTGCGATGGAAAAGACTTTTTGCCTTTCTCTAAAACCATTTTTACTGTGATTTTGTTGGTCCATTGCATACGAATCCCAACCCACTTTGTCCGGATATGACTGGATGAAACCAGAAATATCCGGTTGTGTTTTGGCTTACCTCAACCCAGATATTGTGAAAGCTTCTGTGTTTATGTTTCCGGATATTATCAACGGAATTTATGTTTTTGCATGTTATTTATCAGGGAACATTTAATTTTGTGCTGGGAAACACTAATTTGTTCCACACGGAGACACCAGCTCTACACATTTGTATTTTCTAGGGAGAAAGCTAGAGGAACTGCGGCAAACAAACATGATATTTCTGTTTGTATAGATGACATTTTATGCACTGGCTTAAGGAAAAGACTTTGTTTTACTCCAAAACCATTTTTACTGCGATTTTCCCGGTTAATTGCATAAAATTCCACCTCACTTTGTCCGGATATGACTGGATGAAACCAGAAATATCTGGTTGTGTTTTGGCTAAATCAATCCCAGATATTGCGACGGACTCTGTGTTTGTGTTTTCTGGACATTATCAACGGACTTTATTGTTTTGAATGTTTTTATCGGGGAACATTTAATTTTGTACCTTAGAAACACTAATAGGTTCAACATGGAGATACCAGTCTACACATTCGTATGTTCTAGGGAGAAAGTTAGAGGAACTGCGGCAAACAAACATGATATTTCTGTTTGTATAGATGACATTTTATGCACTTTCCTAAAGAAAAGACTTTGCTTTTCTCCAAAACCATTTTTCCTGTGATATTCTCCATCCATTACATATGAATTCCACCCCACTTTGTCCGGATATGAGTGGATGAAACCAGAAATATCCGGTTGTGTTTTGTCTTACTATATCCCAGATATTGCTACAGCCTCAGTGTCTGTCTTTTCTGGATATTATCGATGGATTTTATTGTTTTGAATGTTTTTATCAGGGAACATTTAATTTTGTACCGTAGAAACACTAATTGGTTCCCCATGGAGACACCAGTAACACATTCCTATGTTCTAGGGAGAAAGCTTGAGGAACTGCAAATCGATATGATGTGTCTGTTTGTATAGATGACATTTTATGCACTTGCGATGGAAAAGACTTTTTGCCTTTCTCTAAAACCATTTTTACTGTGATTTTGTTGGTCCATTGCATAGGAATTCCAACCCACTTTGTCCGAATATGACTGGATGAAACCAGAAATATCCGGTTGTGTTTTTGCTAACTCAATCCCAGATATTGTGAAAGCTTCTGTATTTGTGTTCTCCGGATATTATGAACGGATTTTATGGTTTTGCATGTTTTTTATCAGGGAACATTTAATTTTGTACCGTAGAAACACTAATTGGTTCCACACGGAGACACCAGCTCTACACATTTGTATTTTCTAGGGAGAAAGCTAGAGGAACTGCGGCAAACAAACATGATATTTCTGTTTTTATAGATGACATTTTATGCACTTTACTAAGAAAAAGACTTTACTTTTCTCCAAAACCATTTTTCCTGTGATATTCTCGATCCATTACATATGAATTCCACCCCACTTTGTCCGGATATGAGTGGATGAAACCAGAAATATCCGGTTGTGTTTTGTCTTACTATATCCCAGATATTGCTACAGCCTCAGTGTCTGTGTTTTCTGGATATTATCGATGGATTTTATTGTTTTGAATGTTTTTATCAGGGAACCTTCAATTTTGTACTGTAGAAATACAATTTGGTTCCACATGGAGACACCAGTAACACATTCCTATGTTCTAGGGAGAAAGCTTGAGGAACTGCAAATCGATATGATATGTCTGTTTGTATAGATGACATTTTATGCACTTGCGATGGAAAAGACTTTTTGCCTTTCTCTAAAACCATTTTTACTGTGATTCTGTTGGTCCATTGCATACGAATTCCAACCCACTTTGTCCGGATATGACTGGATGAAACCAGAAATATCCGGTTGTGTTTTGGCTTACTACAACCCAGATATTGTGAAAGCCTCTGTGTTTATGTTTCCGGATATTATCAACGGAATTTATGTTTTTGCATGTTATTTATCAGGGAACATTTAATTTTGTGCTGGGAAACACTAATTGGTTCCACACGGAGACACCAGCTCTACACATTTGTATTTTCTAGGGAGAAAGCTAGAGGAACTGCGGCAAACAAACATGATATTTCTGTTTGTATAGATGACATTTTATGCACTTTCCTAACAAAAAGACTTTACTTTTCTCCAAAACCATTTTTACTGTGATTTTCTCGGTCCATTGCATACGAATTCCAGCTCACTTTGTCCGGATATGACTGGATGAAACCAGAAATATCCGTTTTCTTTTTTTTTTGGCTTACTATATCCCAGATATTACTACAGACTCTGTGTTTGTGTTTGCTGGATATTATCGATGGATTATATTGTTTTGAATGTTTTTATCAGGGAACATTTAATTTTGTGCTGGGAAACACTAATTGTTTGCACATGGAGACACCAGTCTACACATTCTTATTTTCTAGGGAGAAAGCTAGAATAACTGCGGTAAACAAACATGATGTTTCTGTTTGTATAGATGACATTTTATGCACTGGCTTAAGGAAAAGACTTTGTTTTACTCCAAAACCATTTTTACTGCGATTTTCCCGGTTCATTGCATACGAATTCCACCAAACTTAGTCCGGATATGACTGGATGAAACCAGAAATATCCGGTTGTGTTTTGGCTAACTCAATCCCAGATATTGCGCCAGACTCTGTGTTTGTGTTTTCTGGACATTATCAACGGACTTTATTGTTTTGAATGTTTTTATCAGGGAACATTTAATTTTGTACCTTAGAAACACTAATAGGTTCAACATGGAGACACCAGTCTACACATTCGTATGTTCTAGGGAGAAAGTTAGAGGAACTGCGGCAAACAAACATGATATTTCTGTTTGTATACATGACATTTTATGCACTTGCATAACGAAAAAAACTTTGCTTTTCTCCAAAACCATTTTTACTGTGATTTTCTCGGTCCATTGCATACGAATTCCACCTCGCTTTGTCCGGATATGACTGGATGAAACCAGAAATATCCGGTTGTGTTTTGGCTTACTACAACCCAGATATTGTGAAAGCCTCTGTGTTTATGTTTTCCGGATATTATCAACGGAATTTATGTTTTTGCATGTTATTTATCAGGGAACATTTAATTTTGTGCTGGGAAACACTAATTGGTTCCACATGGAGACACCAGCTCTACACATTCGTATTTTCTAGGGAGAAAGCTAGAGGAACTGCGGCAAACAAACATGATATTTCTGTTTGTATAGATGACATTTTATGCACTTTCCTAAAGAAAAGACTTTGCTTTTCTCCAAAACCATTTTTCCTGTGATATTCTCGATCCATTACATATGAATTCCACCCCACTTTGTCCGGATATGAGTGGATGAAACCAGAAATATCCGGTTGTGTTTTGTCTTACTATATCCCAGATATTGCTACAGCCTCAGTGTCTGTGTTTTCTGGATATTATCGATGGATTTTATTGTTTTGAATGTTTTTATCAGGGAACTTTAATTTTGTACCGTAGAAATACAATTTGGTTCCACATGGAGACACCAGTAACACATTCCTATGTTCTAGGGAGAAAGCTTGAGGAACTACAAATCGATATGATATGTCTGTTTGTATAGATGATATTTTATGCACTTGCGATGGAAAAGACTTTTTGCCTTTCTCTAAAACCATTTTTACTGTGATTTTGTTGGTCCATTGCATACGAATCCCAACCCACTTTGTCCGGATATGACTGGATGAAACCAGAAATATCCGGTTGTGTTTTGGCTTACCTCAACCCAGATATTGTGAAAGCTTCTGTGTTTATGTTTCCGGATATTATCAACGGAATTTATGTTTTTGCATGTTATTTATCAGGGAACATTTAATTTTGTGCTGGGAAACACTAATTTGTTCCACACGGAGACACCAGCTCTACACATTTGTATTTTCTAGGGAGAAAGCTAGAGGAACTGCGGCAAACAAACATGATATTTCTGTTTGTATAGATGACATTTTATGCACTGGCTTAAGGAAAAGACTTTGTTTTACTCCAAAACCATTTTTACTGCGATTTTCCCGGTTAATTGCATACGAATTCCACCTCACTTTGTCCGGATATGACTGGATGAAACCAGAAATATCTGGTTGTGTTTTGGCTAAATCAATCCCAGATATTGCGACGGACTCTGTGTTTGTGTTTTCTGGACATTATCAACGGACTTTATTGTTTTGAATGTTTTTATCGGGGAACATTTAATTTTGTACCTTAGAAACACTAATAGGTTCAACATGGAGATACCAGTCTACACATTCGTATGTTCTAGGGAGAAAGTTAGAGGAACTGCGGCAAACAAACATGATATTTCTGTTTGTATAGATGACATTGTATGCACTTTCCTAAAGAATAGACTTTGCTTTTCTCCAAAACCATTTTTCCTGTGATATTCTCGATCCATTACATATGAATTCCACCCCACTTTGTCCGGATATGAGTGGATGAAACCAGAAATATCCGGTTGTGTTTTGTCTTACTATATCCCAGATATTGCTACAGCCTCAGTGTCTGTGTTTTCTGGATATTATCGATGGATTTTATTGTTTTGAATGTTTTTATCAGGGAACCTTCAATTTTGTACTGTAGAAATACAATTTGGTTCCCCATGGAGACACCAGTAACACATTCCTATGTTCTAGGGAGAAAGCTTGAGGAACTGCAAATCGATATGATATGTCTGTTTGTATAGATGACATTTTATGCACTTGCGATGGAAAAGACTTTTTGCCTTTCTCTAAAACCATTTTTACTGTGATTCTGTTGGTCCATTGCATACGAATTCCAACCCACTTTGTCCGGATATGACTGGATGAAACCAGAAATATCCGGTTGTGTTTTGGCTTACTACAACCCAGATATTGTGAAAGCCTCTGTGTTTATGTTTCCGGATATTATCAACGGAATTTATGTTTTTGCATGTTATTTATCAGGGAACATTTAATTTTGTGCTGGGAAACACTAATTGGTTCCACACGGAGACACCAGCTCTACACATTTGTATTTTCTAGGGAGAAAGCTAGAGGAACTGCGGCAAACAAACATGATATTTCTGTTTGTATAGATGACATTTTATGCACTTTCCTAACAAAAAGACTTTACTTTTCTCCAAAACCATTTTTACTGTGATTTTCTCGGTCCATTGCATACGAATTCCACCTCACTTTGTCCGGATATGACTGGATGAAACCAGAAATATCCGTTTTCTTTTTTTTTTGGCTTACTATATCCCAGATATTTCTACAGACTCTGTGTTTGTGTTTGCTGGATATTATCGATGGATTATGTTGTTTTGAATGTTTTTATCAGGGAACATTTAATTTTGTGCTGGGAAACACTAATTGTTTGCACATGGAGACACCAGTCTACACATTCGTATTTTCTAGGGAGAAAGCTAGAATAACTGCGGTAAACAAACATGATGTTTCTGTTTGTATAGATGACATTTTATGCACTGGCTTAAGGAAAAGACTTTGTTTTACTCCAAAACCATTTTTACTGCGATTTTCCCGGTTCATTGCATACGAATTCCACCAAACTTAGTCCGCATATGACTGGATGAAACCAGAAATATCCAGTTGTGTTTTGGCTAACTCAATCCCAGATATTGCGCCAGACTCTGTGTTTGTGTTTTCTGGACATTATCAACGGACTTTATTGTTTTGAATGTTTTTATCGGGGAACATTTAATTTTGTACCTTAGAAACACTAATAGGTTCAACATGGAGACACCAGTTACACATTCGTATGTTCCAGGGAGAAAGTTAGAGGAACTGCGGCAAACAAACATGATATTTCTGTTTGTATACATGACATTTTATGCACTTGCATAACGAAAAAAACTTTGCTTTTCTCCAAAACCATTTTTACTGTGATTTTCTCGGTCCATTGCATACGAATTCCACCTCGCTTTGTCCGGATATGAGTGGATGAAACCAGAAATATCCGGTTGTGTTTTGTCTTACTATATCCCAGATATTGCTACAGCCTCAGTGTCTGTGTTTTCTGGATATTATCGATGGATTTTATTGTTTTGAATGTTTTTATCAGGGAACATTTAATTTTGTACCGTAGAAACACTAATTGGTTCCACATGGAGACACCAGTAACACATTCCTATGTTCTAGGGAGAAAGCTTGAGGAACTGCAAATCGATATGATATGTCTGTTTGTATAGATGACATTTTATGCACTTGTGATGGAAAAGACTTTTTGCCTTTCTGTAAAACCATTTTTACTGTGATTTTGTTGGTCCATTGCATATGAATTCCAACCCACTTTGTCCGGATATGACTGGATGAAACCAGAAATATCCGGTTGTGTTTTGGCTTACTACAACCCAGATATTGTGAAAGCTTCTGTGTTTATGTTTCCGGATATTATCAACGGAATTTATGTTTTTGCATGTTATTTATCAGGGAACATTTAATTTTGTGCTGGGAAACACTAATTGGTTCCACACGGAGACACCAGCTCTACACATTTGTATTTTCTAGGGAGAAAGCTAGAGGAACTGCGGCAAACAAACATGATATTTCTGTTTGTATAGATGACATTTTATGCACTTTTCTAACAAAAAGACTTTACTTTTCTCAAAAACCATTTTTACTGTGATTTTCTCGGTCCATTGCATACGAATTCCACCTCACTTTGTCCAGGTATGACTGGATGAAACCAGAAATATCCGTTTTCTTTTTTTTGGCTTACTATATCCCAGATATTACTACAGACTCTGTGTTTGTGTTTTCTGGATATTATCGATGGATTATATTGTTTTGAATGTTTTTATCAGGCAACACTTAATTTTGTGCTGGGAAACACTAATTGTTTGCACATGGAGACACCAGTCTACACATTCTTATTTTCTAGGGAGAAAGCTAGAATAACTGCGGTAAACAAACATGATGTTTCTGTTTGTATAGATGACATTTTATGCACTGGCTTAAGGAAAAGACTTTGTTTTACTCCAAAACCATTTTTACTGCGATTTTCCCGGTTCATTGCATACGAATTCCACCAAACTTAGTCCGGATATGACTGGATGAAACCAGAAATATCCGGTTGTGTTTTGGCTAACTCAATCCCAGATATTGCGACGGACTCTGTGTTTGTGTTTTCTGGACATTATCAACGGACTTTATTGTTTTGAATGTTTTTATCGGGGAACATTTAATTTTGTACCTTAGAAACACTAATAGGTTCAACATGGAGACACCAGTTACACATTCGTATGTTCCAGGGAGAAAGTTAGAGGAACTGCGGCAAACAAACATGATATTTCTGTTTGTATACATGACATTTTATGCACTTGCATAACGAAAAAAACTTTGCTTTTCTCCAAAACCATTTTTACTGTGATTTTCTCGGTCCATTGCATACGAATTCCACCTCGCTTTGTCCGGATATGAGTGGATGAAACCAGAAATATCCGGTTGTGTTTTGTCTTACTATATCCCAGATATTGCTACAGCCTCAGTGTCTGTGTTTTCTGGATATTATCGATGGATTTTATTGTTTTGAATGTTTTTATCAGGGAACATTTAATTTTGTACCGTAGAAACACTAATTGGTTCCACATGGAGACACCAGTAACACATTCCTATGTTCTAGGGAGAAAGCTTGAGGAACTGCAAATCGATATGATATGTCTGTTTGTATAGATGACATTTTATGCACTTGTGATGGAAAAGACTTTTTGCCTTTCTGTAAAACCATTTTTACTGTGATTTTGTTGGTCCATTGCATATGAATTCCAACCCACTTTGTCCGGATATGACTGGATGAAACCAGAAATATCCGGTTGTGTTTTGGCTTACTACAACCCAGATATTGTGAAAGCTTCTGTGTTTATGTTTCCGGATATTATCAACGGAATTTATGTTTTTGCATGTTATTTATCAGGGAACATTTAATTTTGTGCTGGGAAACACTAATTGGTTCCACACGGAGACACCAGCTCTACACATTTGTATTTTCTAGGGAGAAAGCTAGAGGAACTGCGGCAAACAAACATGATATTTCTGTTTGTATAGATGACATTTTATGCACTTTTCTAACAAAAAGACTTTACTTTTCTCAAAAACCATTTTTACTGTGATTTTCTCGGTCCATTGCATACGAATTCCACCTCACTTTGTCCAGGTATGACTGGATGAAACCAGAAATATCCGTTTTCTTTTTTTTGGCTTACTATATCCCAGATATTACTACAGACTCTGTGTTTGTGTTTTCTGGATATTATCGATGGATTATATTGTTTTGAATGTTTTTATCAGGCAACACTTAATTTTGTGCTGGGAAACACTAATTGTTTGCACATGGAGACACCAGTCTACACATTCTTATTTTCTAGGGAGAAAGCTAGAATAACTGCGGTAAACAAACATGATGTTTCTGTTTGTATAGATGACATTTTATGCACTGGCTTAAGGAAAAGACTTTGTTTTACTCCAAAACCATTTTTACTGCGATTTTCCCGGTTCATTGCATACGAATTCCACCAAACTTAGTCCGGATATGACTGGATGAAACCAGAAATATCCGGTTGTGTTTTGGCTAACTCAATCCCAGATATTGCGACGGACTCTGTGTTTGTGTTTTCTGGACATTATCAACGGACTTTATTGTTTTGAATGTTTTTATCAGGGAACATTTAATTTTGTACCTTAGAAACACTAATAGGTTCAACATGGAGACACCAGTCTACACATTCGTATGTTCTAGGGAGAAAGTTAGAGGAACTGCGGCAAACAAACATGATATTTCTGTTTGTATACATGACATTTTATGCACTTGCATAACGAAAAAAACTTTGCTTTTCTCCAAAACCATTTTTACTGTGATTTTCTCGGTCCATTGCATACGAATTCCACCTCGCTTTGTCCGGATATGACTGGATGAAACCAGAAATATCCGGTTGTGTTTTGGCTTACTACAACCCAGATATTGTGAAAGCCTCTGTGTTTATGTTTTCCGGATATTATCAACGGAATTTATGTTTTTGCATGTTATTTATCAGGGAACATTTAATTTTGTGCTGGGAAACACTAATTGGTTCCACATGGAGACACCAGCTCTACACATTCGTATTTTCTAGGGAGAAAGCTAGAGGAACTGCGGCAAACAAACATCATATTTCTGTTTGTATAGATGACATTTTATGCACTTTCCTAAAGAAAAGACTTTGCTTTTCTCCAAAACCATTTTACCTGTGATATTCTCCATCCATTACATATGAATTCCACCCCACTTTGTCCGGATATGAGTGGATGAAACCAGAAATATCCGGTTGTGTTTTGTCTTACTATATCCCAGATATTGCTACAGCCTCAGTGTCTGTCTTTTCTGGATATTATCGATGGATTTTATTGTTTTGAATGTTTTTATCAGGGAACATTTAATTTTGTACCGTAGAAACACTAATTGGTTCCCCATGGAGACACCAGTAACACATTCCTATGTTCTAGGGAGAAAGCTTGAGGAACTGCAAATCGATATGATGTGTCTGTTTGTATAGATGACATTTTATGCACTTGCGATGGAAAAGACTTTTTGCCTTTCTCTAAAACCATTTTTACTGTGATTTTGTTGGTCCATTGCATAGGAATTCCAACCCACTTTGTCCGAATATGACTGGATGAAACCAGAAATATCCGGTTGTGTTTTTGCTAACTCAATCCCAGATATTGTGAAAGCTTCTGTATTTGTGTTCTCCGGATATTATGAACGGATTTTATGGTTTTGCATGTTTTTTATCAGGGAACATTTAATTTTGTACCGTAGAAACACTAATTGGTTCCACACGGAGACACCAGCTCTACACATTTGTATTTTCTAGGGAGAAAGCTAGAGGAACTGCGGCAAACAAACATGATATTTCTGTTTTTATAGATGACATTTTATGCACTTTCCTAAGAAAAAGACTTTACTTTTCTCCAAAACCATTTTTACTGTGATTTTCTCGGTCCATTGCATATGAATTCCACCTCACTTTGTCCGGATATGAGTGGATGAAACCAGAAATATCCGTTTCCTTTTTTTTGGCTTACTATATCCCAGATATTACTACAGACTCAGTGACTGTGTTTTCTGGATGTTATTGATGGATTATATTGTTTTGAATGTTTTTATCAGGGAACATTTAATTTTGTGCTGGGAAACACTAATTGGTTCCACATGGAGACACCAGTCTACACATTCGTATTTTCTAGGGAGAAAGCTAGAATAACTGCGGCAAACAAACATGATATTTCTGTTTGTATAGATGACATTTTATGCACTTTCCTAAAGAAAAGACTTTGCTTTTCTCCAAAACCATTTTTCCTGTGATATTCTCGGTCCATTACATATGAATTCCACCCCACTTTGTCCAGATATGAGTGGATGAAACCAGAAATATCCGGTTGTGTTTTGTCTTACTATATCCCAGATATTGCTACAGCCTCAGTGTCTGTGTTTTCTGGATATTATCGATGGATTTTATTGTTTTGAATGTTTTTATCAGGGAACATTTAATTTTGTACCGTAGAAACACTAATTGGTTCCACATGGAGACACCAGTAACACATTCCTATGTTCTAGGGAGAAAGCTTGAGGAACTGCAAATCGATATGATATGTCTGTTTGTATAGATGACATTTTATGCACTTGCGATGGAAAAGACTTTTTGCCTTTCTCTAAAACCATTTTTACTGTGATTTTGTTGGTCCATTGTGTACGAATTCCAACCCACTTTGTCCGGATATGACTGGATGCAACCAGAAATATCCGGTTGTGTTTTGGCTAACTCAATCCCAGATATTGTGAAAACTTCTGTATTTGTGTTCTCCGGATATTATGAACGGATTTTATGGTTTTGCATGTTTTTTATCAGGGAACATTTAATTTTGTACCGTAGAAACACTAATTGGTTCCACACGGAGACACCAGTAACACATTCCTATGTTGTAGGGAGAAAGCTTGAGGAACTGCAAATCGATATGATATGTCTGTTTGTATAGATGACATTTTATGCACTTGCGATGGAAAAGACTTTTTCCTTTCTCTAAAACCATTTTTACTGCGATTTTGTTGGTCCATTGCATACGAATTCCAACCCACTTTGTCCGGATATGACTGGATGAAACCAGAAATATCCGGTTGTGTTTTGGCTAACTCAATCCCAGATATTGTGAAAGCTTCTGTATTTGTGTTCTCCGGATATTATGAACGGATTTTATGGTTTTGCATGTTTTTTATCAGGGAACATTTAATTTTGTACCGTAGAAACACTAATTGGTTCCACACGGAGACACCAGCTCTACACATTTGTATTTTCTAGGGAGAAATCTAGAGGAACTGCGGCAAACAAACATGATATTTCTGTTTGTATACATGACTTTTTATGCACTTTCCTAAGAAAAAGACTTTACTTTTCTCCAAAACCATTTTTACTGTGATTTTCTTGGTAAATTGCATACGAATTCCACCTCACTTTGTCCGGATATGACTGGATGAAACCAGAAATATCCGTTTTCTTTTTTTTTTTTGCTTACTATATCCCAGATATTACTACAGACTCTGTGTTTGTGTTTTCTGGATATTATCGATGGATTGTATTTTTTTGAATGTTTTAATCAGGGAATACTTCATTTAGTGCTGGGAAACACTAATTGTTTGCACATGGAGACACCAGTCTACACATTCGTATTTTCTAGGGAGAAAGCTAGAATAACTGCGGTAAACAAACATGATGTTTCTGTGTGTATAGATGACATTTTATGCACTGGCTTAAGGAAAAGACTTTGTTTTACTCCAAAACCATTTTTACTGCGATTTTCCCGGTTCATTGCATACGAATTCCACCAACCTTAGTCCGGATATGACTGGATGAAACCAGAAATATCCGGTTGTGTTTTGGGTAACTCAATCCCAGATATTGCGACGGACTCTGTGTTTGTGTTTTCTGGACATTATCAACGGACTTTATTGTTTTGAATGTTTTTATCAGGGAACATTTAATTTTGTACCGTAGAAACACTAATTGGTTCCACATGGAGACACCAGTAACACATTCCTATGTTCTAGGGAGAAAGCTTGAGGAACTGCAAATCGATATGATATGTCTGTTTGTATAGATGACATTTTATGCACTTGCGATGGAAAAGACTTTTTGCCTTTCTCTAAAACCATTTTTACTGTGATTTTGTTGGTCCATTGCATACGAATTCCAACCCACTTTGTCTGAATATGACTGGATGAAACCAGAAATATCCGGTTGTGTTTTGGCTAACTCAATCCCAGATATTGTGAAAGCTTCTGTATTTGTGTTCTCCGGATATTATGAACGGATTTTATGGTTTTGCATGTTTTTTATCAGGGAACATTTAATTTTGTGCTGGGAAACACTAATTGGTTCCACATGGAGACACCAGCTCTACGCATTCGTATTTTCTAGGGAGAAAGCTAGAATAACTGCGGTAAAGAAACATAATGTTTCTGTTTGTATAGATGACATTTTATGCACTGGCTTAAGGAAAAGACTTTGTTTTACTCCAAAACCATTTTTACTGCGATTTTCCCGGTTCATTGCCTACGAATTCCACCAACCTTAGTCCGGATATGACTGGATGAAACCAGAAATATCCGGTTGTGTTTTGGCTAACTCAATCCCAGATATTGCGACGGACTCTGTGTTTGTGTTTTCTGGACATTATCAATGGACTTTATTGTTTTGAATGTTTTTATCAGGGAACATTTAATTTTGTACCTTAGAAACACTAATAGGTTCCACATGGAGACACCAGTATACACATTCGTATGTTCTAGAGAGAAAGTTAGAGGAACTGTGGCAAACAAACATGATATTTCTGTTTGTATAGATGACATTTTATGCACTTTCCTAAAGAAAAGACTTTGCTTTTCTCCAAAACCATTTTTACTGTGATTTTCTCGGTCCATTGCATACGAATTCCACATCGCTTTGTCCGGATATGACTGGATGAAACCAGAAATATCCGGTTGTGTTTTGGCTTACTACAACCCAGATATTGTGAAAGCCTCTGTGTTTATGTGTTCCGGATATTATCAATGGAATTTATGTTTTTGCATGTTATTTATCAGGGAACATTTAATTTTGTGCTGGGAAACACTAATTGGTTCCACATGGAGACACCAGCTCTACACATTCGTATTTTCTAGGGAGAAAGCTAGAGGAACTGCGGCAAACAAACATGATATTTCTGTTTGTATAGATGACATTTTATGCACTTTCCTAAAGAAAAGACTTTGCTTTTCTCCAAAACCATTTTTCCTGTGATATTCTCGATCCATTACATATGAATTCCACCCCACTTTGTCCGGATATGAGTGGATGAAACCAGAAATATCCGGTTGTGTTTTGTCTTACTATATCCCAGATATTGCTACAGCCTCAGTGTCTGTGTTTTCTGGATATTATCGATGGATTTTATTGTTTTGAATGTTTTTATCAGGGAACATTTAATTTTGTACCGTAGAAACACTAATTGGTTCCCCATGGAGACACCAGTAACACATTCCTATGTTCTAGGGAGAAAGCTTGAGGAACTGCAAATCGATATGGTATGTCTGTTTGTATAGATGACATTTTATGCACTTGCGATGGAAAAGTCTTTTTGCCTTTCTCCAAAACCATTTTTACTGTGATTTTGTTGGTCCATTGCATACGAATTGCAACCCACTTTGTCCGGATATGACTGGATGAAACCAGAAATATCCGGTTGTGTTTTGGCTAACTCAATCCCAGATATTGTGAAAGCTTCTGTATTTGTGTTCTCCGGATATTATGAACGGATTTTATGGTTTTGCATGTTATTTATCAGGGAACATTTAATTTTGTACCGTAGAAACACTAATTGGTTCCACACGGAGACACCAGCTCTACACATTCGTATTTTCTAGGGAGAAAGCTAGAGGAACTGCGGCAAACAAACATGATATTTCTGTTTGTATAGATGACATTTTATGCACTTTCCTAAGAAAAAGACTTTACTTTTCTCCAAAACCATTTTTACTGTGATTTTCTCGGTCCATTGCATACGAATTCCACCTCACTTTGTCCGAATATGACTGGATGAAACCAGAAATATCTGTTTTATTTTTTTTTTGGCTTACTATATCCCAGATATTACTACAGACTCTGTGTTTGTGTTTTCTGGATATTATCGATGGATTATATTGTTTTGAATGTTTTTATCAGGGAACATTTAATTTTGTGCTGGGAAACACTAATTGGTTCCACATGGAGACACCAGTCTACACATTCGTAATTTCTAGGGAGAAAGCTAGAATAACTGCGGTAAACAAACATGATATTTCTGTTTGTATAGATGACATTTTATGCACTGGCTTAAGGAAAAGACTTTGTTTTACTCCAAAACCATTTTTGCTGCGATTTTCCTGGTTCATTGCATACGAATTCCACCAACCTTAGTCCGGATATGACTGGATGAAACCAGAAATATCCGGTTGTGTTTTGGCTAACTCAATCCCAGATATTGTGAAAGCTTCTGTATTTGTGTTCTCCGGATATTATGAACAGATTTTATGGTTTTGCATGTTTTTTATCAGGGAACATTTAATTTTGTACCGTAGAAACACTAATTGGTTCCACACGGAGACACCAGCTCTACACATTTGTATTTTCTAGGGAGAAAGCTAGAGGAACTGCGGCAAACAAACATGATATTTCTGTTTGTATAGATGACATTTTATGCACTTTCCTAACAAAAAGACTTTACTTTTCTCCAAAACCATTTTTACTGTGATTTTCTCGGTCCATTGCATACGAATTCCACCTCGCTTTGTCCGGATATGACTGGATGAAACCAGAAATATCCGGTTGTGTTTTGGCTTACTACAACCCAGATATTGTGAAAGCCTCTGTGTTTATGTGTTCCGGATATTATCAATGGAAGTTATGTTTTTGCATGTTATTTATCAGGGAACATTTAATTTTGTGCTGGGAAACACTAATTGGTTCCACATGGAGACACCAGCTCTACACATTCGTATTTTCTAGGGAGAAAGCTAGAGGAACTGCGGCAAACAAACATGATATTTCTGTTTGTATAGATGACATTTTATGCACTTTCCTAAAGAAAAGACTTTGCTTTTCTCCAAAACCATTTTTCCTGTGATATTCTCGATCCATTACATATGAATTCCACCCCACTTTGTCCGGATATGAGTGGATGAAACCAGAAATATCCGGTTGTGTTTTGTCTTACTATATCCCAGATATTGCTACAGCCTCAGTGTCTGTGTTTTCTGGATATTATCGATGGATTTTATTGTTTTGAATGTTTTTATCAGGGAACATTTAATTTTGTACCGTAGAAACACTAATTGGTTCCACATGGAGACACCAGTAACACATTCCTATGTTCTAGGGAGAAAGCTTGAGGAACTGCAAATCGATATGGTATGTCTGTTTGTATAGATGACATTTTATGCACTTGCGATGGAAAAGACTTTTTGCCTTTCTCTAAAACCATTTTTACTGTGATTTTGTTGGTCCATTGCATACGAATTCCAACCCACTTTGTCCGGATATGACTGGATGAAACCAGAAATATCCGGTTGTGTTTTGGCTAACTCAATCCCAGATATTGTGAAAGCTTCTGTATTTGTGTTCTCCGGATATTATGAACGGATTTTATGGTTTTGCATGTTTTTTATCAGGGAACATTTAATTTTGTACCGTAGAAACACTAATTGTTCCACACGGAGACACCAGCTCTACACATTCGTATTTTCTAGGGAGAAAGCTGAGGAACTGCGGCAAACAAACATGATATTTCTGTTTGTATAGATGACATTTTATGCACTTTCCTAAGAAAAAGACTTTACTTTTCTCCAAAACCATTTTTACTGTGATTTTCTCGGTCCATTGCATACGAATTCCACCTCACTTTGTCCGAATATGACTGGATGAAACCAGAAATATCTGTTTTATTTTTTTTTTGGCTTACTATATCCCAGATATTACTACAGACTCTGTGTTTGTGTTTTCTGGATATTATCGATGGATTATATTGTTTTGAATGTTTTTATCAGGGAACATTTAATTTTGTGCTGGGAAACACTAATTGGTTCCACATGGAGACACCAGTCTACACATTCGTAATTTCTAGGGAGAATGCTAGAATAACTGCGGTAAACAAACATGATATTTCTGTTTGTATAGATGACATTTTATGCACTGGCTTAAGGAAAAGACTTTGTTTTACTCCAAAACCATTTTTGCTGCGATTTTCCTGGTTCATTCCATACGAATTCCACCAACCTTAGTCCGGATATGACTGGATGAAACCAGAAATATCCGGTTGTGTTTTGGCTAACTCAATCCCAGATATTGCGACGGACTCTGTGTTTGTGTTTTCTGGACATTATCAACGGACTTTATTGTTTTGAATGTTTTTATCAGGGAACATTTAATTTTGTACCTTAGAAACACTAATAGGTTCAACATGGAGACACCAGTATACACATTCGTATGTTCTAGGGAGAAAGTTAGAGGAACTGCGGCAAACAAACATGATATTTCTGTTTGTATACATGACATTTTATGCACTTGCATAACGAAAAAAACTTTGCTTTTCTCCAAAACCATTTTTACTGTGATTTTCTCGGTCCATTGCATACGAATTCCACCTCGCTTTGTCCGGATATGACTGGATGAAACCAGAAATATCCGGTTGTGTTTTGGCTTACTACAACCCAGATATTGTGAAAGCCTCTGTGTTTATGTTTTCCGGATATTATCAATGGAATTTATGTTTTTGCATGTTATTTATCAGGGAACACTTAATTTTGTGCTGGGAAACACTAATTGGTTCCACATGGAGACACCAGTCTACACATTCGTATTTTCTAGGGAGAAAGCTAGAATAACTGCGGTAAACAAACATGATATTTCTGTTTGTATAGATGACATTTTATGCACTGGCTTAAGGAAAAGACTTTGTTTTACTCCAAAACCATTTTTACTGCGATTTTCCCGGTTCATTGCATACGAATTCCACCAAACTTAGTCCGGATATGACTGGATGAAACCAGAAATATCCGGTTGTGTTTTGTCTTACTATATCCCAGATATTGCTACAGCCTCAGTGTCTGTGTTTTCTGGATATTATCGATGGATTTTATTGTTTTGAATGTTTTTATCAGGGAACATTTAATTTTGTACCATAGAAACACTAATTGGTTCCCCATGGAGACACCAGTAACACATTCCTATGTTCTAGGGAGAAAGCTTGAGGAACTGCAAATCGATATGATATGTCTGTTTGTATAGATGACATTTTATGCACTTGCGATGGAAAAGACTTTTTGCCTTTCTCTAAAACCATTTTTACTGTGATTTTGTTGGTCCATTGCATACGAATTCCAACCCACTTTGTCCGGATATGACTGGATGAAACCAGAAATATCCGGTTGTGTTTTGGCTAACTCAATCCCAGATATTGTGAAAGTTTCTGTATTTGTGTTCTCCGGATATTATGAACGGATTTTATGGTTTTGCATGTTTTTTATCAGGGAACATTTAATTTTGTACCGTAGAAACACTAATTGGTTCCACACGGAGACACCAGCTCTACACATTTGTATTTTCTAGGGAGAAAGCTAGAGGAACTGCGGCAAACAAACATGATATTTCTGTTTGTATAGATGACATTTTATCCACTCTCCTAACAAAAAAACTTTGCTTTTCTCCAAAACCATTTTTACTGTGATTTTCTCGGTCCATTGCATACGAATTCCACCTCGCTTTGTCCGGATATGACTGGATGAAACCAGAAATATCCGTTTTCTTTTTTTTGGCTTACTATATCCCAGATATTACTACAGACTCTGTGTTTGTGTTTTCTGGATATTATCGATGGATTATATTGGTTTGAATGTTTTTATCAGGGAACATTTAATTTTGTGCTGGGAAACACTAATTGGTTCCACATGGAGACACCAGTCTACACATTCGTATTTTCTAGGGAGAAAGCTAGAATAACTGCGGTAAACAAACATGATGTTTCTGTTTGTATAGATGACATTTTATGCACTGGCTTAAGGAAAAGACTTTGTTTTACTCCAAAACCATTTTTACTGCGATTTTCCCGGTTCATTGCATACGAATTCCACCAACCTTAGTCCGGATATGACTGGATGAAACCGGAAATATCCGGTTGTGTTTTGGCTAACTCAATCCCAGATATTGGGACGGACTCTGTGTTTGTGTTTTCTGGACATTATCAACGGACTTTATTGTTTTGAATGTTTTTATCAGGGAACATTTAATTTTGTACCTTAGAAACACTAATAGGTTCAACATGGAGACTCCAGTATACACATTCGTATGTTCTAGGGAGAAAGTTAGAGGAACTGCGGCAAACAAACATGATATTTCTGTTTGTATACATGACATTTTATGCATTTGCATAACGAAAAAACTTTGCTTTTCTCCAAAACCATTTTTACTGTGATTTTCTCGGTCCATTGCATACGAATTCCACCTCGCTTTGTCCGGATATCACTGGATGAAACCAGAAATATCCGGTTGTGTTTTGGCTAACTCAATCCCAGATATTGTGAAAGCTTCTGTATTTGTGTTCTCCGGATATTATGATCGGATTTTATGGTTTTGCATGTTTTTTATCAGGGAACATTTAATTTTGTACCGTAGAAACACTAATTGGTTCCACATGGAGACACCAGCTCTACACATTCATATTTTCTAGGGAGAAAGCTAGAGGAACTGCGGCAAACAAACATGATATTTCTGTTTGTATAGATGACATTTTATGCACTTTCCTAAAGAAAAGACTTTGCTTTTCTCCAAAACCATTTTTCCTGTGAAATTCTCGATCCATTACATATGAATTCTACCCCCCCTTTGTCCGGATATGACTGGATGAAACCAGAAATATCCGGTTGTGTTTTGTCTTACTATATCCCAGATATTGCTACAGCCTCAGTGTCTGTGTTTTCTGGATATTATCGATGGATTTTATTGTTTTGAATGTTTTTATCAGGGAACATTTAATTTTGTACCGTAGAAACACTAATTGGTTCCCCATGGAGACACCAGTAACACATTCCTATGTTCTAGGGAGAAAGCTTGAGGAACTGCAAATCGATATGATATGTCTGTTTGTATAGATGACATTTTATGCACTTGCGATGGAAAAGACTTTTTGCCTTTCTCTAAAACCATTTTTACTGTGATTTTGTTGGTCCATTGCATACGAATTCCAACCCACTTTGTCCGGATATGACTGGATGCAACCAGAAATATCCGGTTGTGTTTTGGCTAACTCAATCCCAGATATTGTGAAAGCTTCTGTATTTGTGTTCTCCGGATATTATGAACGGATTTTATGGTTTTGCATGTTTTTTATCAGGGAACATTTAATTTTGTACCGTAGAAACACTAATTGGTTCCACACGGAGACACCAGCTCTACACATTTGTATTTTCTAGGGAGAAAGCTAGAGGAACTGCGGCAAACAAACATGATATTTCTGTTTGTATACATGACATTTTATGCACTTGCATAACGAAAAAAACTTTGCTTTTCTCCAAAACCATTTTTACTGTGATTTTCTCGGTCCATTGCATACGAATTCCACCTCGCTTTGTCCGGATATGACTGGATGAAACCAGAAATATCCAGTTGTGTTTTGGCTTACTACAACCCAGATATTGTGAAAGCCTCTGTGTTTATGTTTTCCGGATATTATCAACGGAATTTATGTTTTTGCATGTTATTTATCAGGGAACACTTAATTTTGTGCTGGGAAACACTAATTGGTTCCACATGGAGACACCAGTCTACACATTCGTATTTTCTAGGGAGAAAGCTAGAATAACTGCGGTAAACAAACATGATATTTCTGTTTGTATAGATGACATTTTATGCACTGGCTTAAGGAAAAGACTTTGTTTTACTCCAAAACCATTTTTACTGCGATTTTCCCGGTTCATTGCATACGAATTCCACCAAACTTAGTCCGGATATGACTGGATGAAACCAGAAATATCCGGTTGTGTTTTGTCTTACTATATCCCAGATATTGCTACAGCCTCAGTGTCTGTGTTTTCTGGATATTATCGATGGATTTTATTGTTTTGAATGTTTTTATCAGGGAACATTTAATTTTGTACCGTAGAAACACTAATTGGTTCCCCATGGAGACACCAGTAACACATTCCTATGTTCTAGGGAGAAAGCTTGAGGAACTGCAAATCGATATGATATGTCTGTTTGTATAGATGACATTTTATGCACTTGCGATGGAAAAGACTTTTTGCCTTTCTCTAAAACCATTTTTACTGTGATTTTGTTGGTCCATTGCATACGAATTCCAACCCACTTTGTCCGGATATGACTGGATGAAACCAGAAATATCCGGTTGTGTTTTGGCTAACTCAATCCCAGATATTGTGAAAGTTTCTGTATTTGTGTTCTCCGGATATTATGAACGGATTTTATGGTTTTGCATGTTTTTTATCAGGGAACATTTAATTTTGTACCGTAGAAACACTAATTGGTTCCACACGGAGACACCAGCTCTACACATTTGTATTTTCTAGGGAGAAAGCTAGAGGAACTGCGGCAAACAAACATGATATTTCTGTTTGTATAGATGACATTTTATCCACTCTCCTAACAAAAAAACTTTGCTTTTCTCCAAAACCATTTTTACTGTGATTTTCTCGGTCCATTGCATACGAATTCCACCTCGCTTTGTCCGGATATGACTGGATGAAACCAGAAATATCCGGTTGTGTTTTGGCTTACTACAACCCAGATATTGTGAAAGCCTCTGTGTTTATGTTTTCCGGATATTATCAACGGAATTTATGTTTTTGCATGTTATTTATCAGGGAACACTTAATTTTGTGCTGGGAAACACTAATTGGTTCCACATGGAGACACCAGTCTACACATTCGTATTTTCTAGGGAGAAAGCTAGAATAACTGCGGTAAACAAACATGATATTTCTGTTTGTATAGATGACATTTTATGCACTGGCTTAAGGAAAAGACTTTGTTTTACTCCAAAACCATTTTTACTGCGATTTTCCAGGTTCATTGCATACGAATTCCACCAAACTTAGTCCGGATATGACTGGATGAAACCAGAAATATCCGGTTGTGTTTTGTCTTACTATATCCCAGATATTGCTACAGCCTCAGTGTCTGTGTTTTCTGGATATTATCGATGGATTTTATTGTTTTGAATGTTTTTATCAGGGAACATTTAATTTTGTACCATAGAAACACTAATTGGTTCCCCATGGAGACACCAGTAACACATTCCTATGTTCTAGGGAGAAAGCTTGAGGAACTGCAAATCGATATGATATGTCTGTTTGTATAGATGACATTTTATGCACTTGCGATGGAAAAGACTTTTTGCCTTTCTCTAAAACCATTTTTACTGTGATTTTGTTGGTCCATTGCATACGAATTCCAACCCACTTTGTCCGGATATGACTGGATGAAACCAGAAATATCCGGTTGTGTTTTGGCTAACTCAATCCCAGATATTGTGAAAGTTTCTGTATTTGTGTTCTCCGGATATTATGAACGGATTTTATGGTTTTGCATGTTTTTTATCAGGGAACATTTAATTTTGTACCGTAGAAACACTAATTGGTTCCACACGGAGACACCAGCTCTACACATTTGTATTTTCTAGGGAGAAAGCTAGAGGAACTGCGGCAAACAAACATGATATTTCTGTTTGTATAGATGACATTTTATCCACTCTCCTAACAAAAAAACTTTGCTTTTCTCCAAAACCATTTTTACTGTGATTTTCTCGGTCCATTGCATACGAATTCCACCTCGCTTTGTCCGGATATGACTGGATGAAACCAGAAATATCCGTTTTCTTTTTTTTGGCTTACTATATCCCAGATATTACTACAGACTCTGTGTTTGTGTTTTCTGGATATTATCGATGGATTATATTGGTTTGAATGTTTTTATCAGGGAACATTTAATTTTGTGCTGGGAAACACTAATTGGTTCCACATGGAGACACCAGTCTACACATTCGTATTTTCTAGGGAGAAAGCTAGAATAACTGCGGTAAACAAACATGATGTTTCTGTTTGTATAGATGACATTTTATGCACTGGCTTAAGGAAAAGACTTTGTTTTACTCCAAAACCATTTTTACTGCGATTTTCCCGGTTCATTGCATACGAATTCCACCAACCTTAGTCCGGATATGACTGGATGAAACCGGAAATATCCGGTTGTGTTTTGGCTAACTCAATCCCAGATATTGGGACGGACTCTGTGTTTGTGTTTTCTGGACATTATCAACGGACTTTATTGTTTTGAATGTTTTTATCAGGGAACATTTAATTTTGTACCTTAGAAACACTAATAGGTTCAACATGGAGACTCCAGTATACACATTCGTATGTTCTAGGGAGAAAGTTAGAGGAACTGCGGCAAACAAACATGATATTTCTCTTTGTATACATGACATTTTATGCACTTGCATAACGAAAAAAACTTTGCTTTTCTCCAAAACCATTTTTACTGTGATTTTCTCGGTCCATTGCATACGAATTCCACCTCGCTTTGTCCGGATATCACTGGATGAAACCAGAAATATCCGGTTGTGTTTTGGCTAACTCAATCCCAGATATTGTGAAAGCTTCTGTATTTGTGTTCTCCGGATATTATGATCGGATTTTATGGTTTTGCATGTTTTTTATCAGGGAACATTTAATTTTGTACCGTAGAAACACTAATTGGTTCCACATGGAGACACCAGCTCTACACATTCGTATTTTCTAGGGAGAAAGCTAGAGGAACTGCGGCAAACAAACATGATATTTCTGTTTGTATAGATGACATTTTATGCACTTTCCTAAAGAAAAGACTTTGCTTTTCTCCAAAACCATTTTTCCTGTGAAATTCTCGATCCATTACATATGAATTCTACCCCCCCTTTGTCCGGATATGACTGGATGAAACCAGAAATATCCGGTTGTGTTTTGTCTTACTATATCCCAGATATTGCTACAGCCTCAGTGTCTGTGTTTTCTGGATATTATCGATGGATTTTATTGTTTTGAATGTTTTTATCAGGGAACATTTAATTTTGTACCGTAGAAACACTAATTGGTTCCCCATGGAGACACCAGTAACACATTCCTATGTTCTAGGGAGAAAGCTTGAGGAACTGCAAATCGATATGATATGTCTGTTTGTATAGATGACATTTTATGCACTTGCGATGGAAAAGACTTTTTGCCTTTCTCTAAAACCATTTTTACTGTGATTTTGTTGGTCCATTGCATACGAATTCCAACCCACTTTGTCCGGATATGACTGGATGCAACCAGAAATATCCGGTTGTGTTTTGGCTAACTCAATCCCAGATATTGTGAAAGCTTCTGTATTTGTGTTCTCCGGATATTATGAACGGATTTTATGGTTTTGCATGTTTTTTATCAGGGAACATTTAATTTTGTACCGTAGAAACACTAATTGGTTCCACACGGAGACACCAGCTCTACACATTTGTATTTTCTAGGGAGAAAGCTAGAGGAACTGCGGCAAACAAACATGATATTTCTGTTTGTATACATGACATTTTATCCACTCTCCTAACAAAAAGACTTTACTTTTCTCCAAAACCATTTTTACTGTGATTTTCTCGGTCCATTGCATACGAATTCCACCTCACTTTGTCCGGATATGACTGGATGAAACCAGAAATATCCGTTTTCTTTTTTTTGGCTTACTATATCCCAGATATTACTACAGACTCTGTGTTTGTGTTTTCAGGATATTATCGATGGATTATATTGGTTTGAATGTTTTTATCAGGGAACATTTAATTTTGTGCTGGGAAACACTAATTGGTTCCACATGGAGACACCAGTCTACACATTCGTATTTTCTAGGGAGAAAGCTAGAATAACTGCGGTAAACAAACATGATGTTTCTGTTTGTATAGATGACATTTTATGCACTGGCTTAAGGAAAAGACTTTGTTTTACTCCAAAACCATTTTTACTGCGATTTTCCCGGTTCATTGCATACGAATTCCACCAACCTTAGTCCGGATATGACTGGATGAAACCGGAAATATCCGGTTGTGTTTTGGCTAACTCAATCCCAGATATTGCGACGGACTCTGTGTTTGTGATTTCTGGACATTATCAACGGACTTTATTGTTTTGAATGTTTTTATCAGGGAACATTTAATTTTGTACCTTAGAAACACTAATAGGTTCAACATGGAGACTCCAGTATACACATTCGTATGTTCTAGGGAGAAAGTTAGAGGAACTGCGGCAAACAAACATGATATTTCTGTTTGTATACATGACATTTTATGCACTTGCATAACGAAAAATCTTTGCTTTTCTCCAAAACCATTTTTACTGTGATTTTCTCGGTCCATTGCATACGAATTCCACCTCGCTTTGTCCGGATATCACTGGATGAAACCAGAAATATCCGGTTGTGTTTTGGCTAACTCAATCCCAGATATTGTGAAAGCTTCTGTATTTGTGTTCTCCGGATATTATGATCGGATTTTATGGTTTTGCATGTTTTTTATCAGGGAACATTTAATTTTGTACCGTAGAAACACTAATTGGTTCCACATGGAGACACCAGCTCTACACATTCGTATTTTCTAGGGAGAAAGCTAGAGGAACTGCGGCAAACAAACATGATATTTCTGTTTGTATAGATGACATTTTATGCACTTTCCTAAAGAAAAGACTTTGCTTTTCTCCAAAACCATTTTTCCTGTGAAATTCTCGATCCATTACATATGAATTCTACCCCCCCTTTGTCCGGATATGAGTGGATGAAACCAGAAATATCCGGTTGTGTTTTGTCTTACTATATCCCAGATATTGCTACAGCCTCAGTGTCTGTGTTTTCTGGATATTATCGATGGATTTTATTGTTTTGAATGTTTTTATCAGGGAACATTTAATTTTGTACCGTAGAAACACTAATTGGTTCCCCATGGAGACACCAGTAACACATTCCTATGTTCTAGGGAGAAAGCTTGAGGAACTGCAAATCGATATGATATGTCTGTTTGTATAGATGACATTTTATGCACTTGCGATGGAAAAGACTTTTTGCCTTTCTCTAAAACCATTTTTACTGTGATTTTGTTGGTCCATTGCATACGAATTCCAACCCACTTTGTCCGGATATGACTGGATGAAACCAGAAATATCCGGTTGTGTTTTGGCTAACTCAATCCCAGATATTGTGAAAGCTTCTGTATTTGTGTTCTCCGGATATTATGAACGGATTTTATGGTTTTGCATGTTTTTTATCAGGGAACATTTAATTTTGTACCGTAGAAACACTAATTGGTTCCACACGGAGACACCAGCTCTACACATTTGTATTTTCTAGGGAGAAAGCTAGAGGAACTGCGGCAAACAAACATGATATTTCTGTTTGTATAGATGACATTTTATGCACTTTCCTAACAAAAAGACTTTACTTTTCTCCAAAACCATTTTTACTGCGATTTTCCTGGTTCATTGCATACGAATTCCACCAAACTTAGTCCTGATATGACTGGATGAAACCAGAAATATCCGGTTGTATTTTGGCTAAATCAATCCCAGATATTGCGACGGACTCTGTGTTTGTGTTTTCTGGACATTATCAACGGACTTTATTGTTTTGAATGTTTTTATCAGGGAACATTTAATTTTGTACCTTAGAAACACTAATAGGTTCAACAAGGAGACACCAGTATACACATTCGTATGTTCTAGGGAGAAAGTTAGAGGAACTGCGGCAAACAAACATGATATTTCTGTTTGTATACATGACATTTTATGCACTTGCATAACGAAAAAAACTTTGCTTTTCTCCAAAACGATTTTTACTGTGATTTTCTCGGTCCATTGCATACGAATTCCACCTCACTTTGTCCGGATATGACTGGATGAAACCAGAAATATCCGGTTGTGTTTTGGCTTACTACAACCCAGATATTGTGAAAGCCTCTGTGTTTATGTTTTCCGGATACTATCAACAGAATTTATGTTTTTGCATGTTATTTATCAGGGAACACTTAATTTTGTGCTGGGAAACACTAATTGGTTCCACATGGAGACACCAGTCTACACATTCGTATTTTCTAGGGAGAAAGCTAGAATAACTGCGGTAAACAAACATGATATTTCTGTTTGTATAGATGACATTTTATGCACTGGCTTAAGGAAAAGACTTTGTTTTACTCCAAAACCATTTTTACTGCGATTTTCCCGGTTCATTGCATACGAATTCCACCAAACTTAGTCCTGATATGACTGGATGAAACCAGAAATATCCGGTTGTATTTTGGCTAAATCAATCCCAGATATTGCGACCGACTCTGTGTTTGTGTTTTCTGGACATTATCAACGGACTTTATAGTTTTGAATATTTTTATCAGGGAACATTTAATTTTGTGCTGGGAAACACTAATAGGTTCAACATGGAGACACCAGTCTACACATTCGTAATTTCTAGGGAGAAAGCTAGAATAACTGCGGTAAACAAACATGATATTTCTGTTTATATAGATGACATTTTATGCACTGGCTTAATGAAAAGACTTTGTTTTATTCCAAAACCATTTTTGCTGCGATTTTCCTGGTTCATTGCATACGAATTCCACCAAACTTAGTCCTGATATGACTGGATGAAACCAGAAATATCCAGTTGCATTTTGGCTAAATCAATCCCAGATATTGCGACGGACTCTGTGTTTGTGTTTTCTGGACATTATCAACGGACTTTATTGTTTTGAATGTTTTTATCAGGGAACATTTAATTTTGTACCTTAGAAACACTAATAGGTTCAACATGGAGACACCAGTATACACATTCGTATGTTCTAGGGAGAAATTTAGAGGAACTGCGGCAAACAAACATGATATTTCTGTTTGTATAGATGACATTTTATGCACTTCCCTAAAGAAATGACTTTGCTTTTCTCCAAAACCATTTTTCCTGTGATATTCTCGATCCATTACATATGAATTCCACCCCACTTTGTCCGGATATGAGTGGATGAAACCAGAAATATCCGGTTGTGTTTTGTCTTACTATATCCCAGATATTGCTACAGCCTCAGTGTCTGTGTTTTCTGGATATTATCGATGGATTTTATTGTTTTGAATGTTTTTATCAGGGAACATTTAATTTTGTACCGTAGAAACACTAATTGGTTCCACATGGAGACACCAGTAACACATTCCTATGTTCTAGGGAGAAAGCTTGAGGAACTGCAAATCGATATGTTATGTCTATTTGTATAGATGACATTTTATGCACTTGCGATGGAAAAGACTTTTTGCCTTTCTCTAAAACCATTTTTACTGTGATTTTGTTGGTCCATTGCATACGAATTCCAACCCACTTTGTCTGGATATGACTGGATGAAACCAGAAATATCCGGTTGTGTTTTGGCTAACTCAATCCCAGATATTGTGAAAGCTTCTGTATTTGTGTTCTCCGGATATTATGAACGGATTTTATGGTTTTGCATGTTTTTTTTCAGGGAACATTTAATTTTGTACCGTAGAAACACTAATTGGTTCCACACGGAGACACCAGCTCTACACATTTGTATTTTCTAGGGAGAAAGCTAGAGGAACTGCGGCAAACAAACATGATATTTCTGTTTGTATAGATGACATTTTATGCACTTTCCTAACAAAAAGACTTTACTTTTCTCCAAAACCATTTTTACTGTGATTTTCTCGGTCCATTGCATACGAATTCCACCTCACTTTGTCCGGATATGACTGGATGAAACCAGAAATATCCGTTTTCTTTTTTTTGCTTACTATATCCCAGATACTACTACAGCCTCAGTGTCTGTGTTTTCTGGATGTTATTGATGGATTACATTGGTTTGAATGTTTTTATCAGGGAACATTTAATTTTGTGCTGGGAAACACTAATTGGTTCCACATGGAGACACCAGTCTACACATTCGTATTTTCTAGGGAGAAAGCTAGAATAACTGCGGTAAACAAACATGATGTTTCTGTTTGTATAGATGACATTTTATGCACTGGCTTAAGGAAAAGACTTTGTTTTACTCCAAAACCATTTTTACTGCAATTTTCCTGGTTCATTGCATACGAATTCCACCAAACTTAGTCCGGATATGACTGGATGAAACCAGAAATATCCGGTTGTGTTTTGGCTAACTCAATCCCAGATATTGCGCCAGACTCTGTGTTTGCGTTTTCTGGACATTATGAACGGACTTTATTGTTTTGAATGTTTTTATCAGGGAACATTTAATTTTGTACCTTAGAAACACTAATTGGTTCAACATGGAGACACCAGTCTACACATTCGTATGTTCTAGGGAGAAAGTTAGAGGAACTGCGGCAAACAAACATGATATTTCTGTTTGTATACATGACATTTTATGCACTTGCATAACGAAAAAAACTTTGCTTTTCTCCAAAACCATTTTTACTGTGATTTTCTCGGTCCATTGCGTACGAATTCCACCAAACTTAGTCATGATACGACTGGATGAAACCAGAAATATCCGGTTGTGTTTTGGCTTACTACAACCCAGATATTGTGAAAGCCTCTGTGTTTATGTTTTCCGGATATTATCAACGGAATTTATGTTTTTGCATGTTATTTATCAGGGAACATTTAATTTTGTGCTGGGAAACACTAATTGGTTCCACATGGAGACACCAGCTCTACACATTCGTATTTTCTAGGGAGAAACCTAGAGGAACTGCGGCAAACAAACATGATATTTCTGTTTGTATAGATGACATTTTATGCACTTTCCTAAAGAAAAGACTTTGCTTTTCTCCAAAACCATTTTTCCTGTGATTTTCTCGGTCCATTACATATGAATTCCACCCCACTTTGTCCGGATATGAGTGGATGAAACCAGAAATATCCGGTTGTGTTTTGTCTTACTATATCCCAGATATTGCTACAGCCTCAGTGTCTGTGTTTTCTGGATATTATCGATGGATTTTATTGTTTTGAATGTTTTTATCAGGGAACATTTAATTTTGTACCGTAGAAACACTAATTGGTTCCACATGGAGACACCAGTAACACATTCCTATGTTCTAGGGAGAAAGCTTGAGGAACTGCAAATCGATATGATATGTCTGTTTGTATAGATGACATTTTATGCACTTGCGATGGAAAAGACTTTTTGCCTTTCTCTAAAACCATTTTTACTGTGATTTTGTTGGTCCATTGCATACGAATTCCAACCCACTTTGTCCGGATATGACTGGAAGAAACCAGAAATATCCGGTTGTGTTTTGGCTAACTCAATCCCAGATATTGTGAAAGCTTCTGTATTTGTGTTCTCCGGATATTATGAACGGATTTTATGGTTTTGCATGTTTTTTATCAGGGAATATTTAATTTTGTACCGTAGAAACACTAACTGGTTCCACACGGAGACACCAGCTCTACACATTTGTATTTTCTAGGGAGAAAGCTAGAGGAACTGCGGCAAACAAACATGATATTTCTGTTTGTATAGATGACATTTTATGCACTTTCCTAAGAAAAAGACTTTACTTTTCTCCAAAACCATTTTTACTGCAATTTTCCTGGTTCATTGCATACGAATTCCACCAAACTTAGTCCGGATATGACTGGATGAAACCAGAAATATCCGGTTGTGTTTTGGCTAACTCAATCCCAGATATCGCGACAGACTCTGTGTTTGTGTTTTCTGGACATTATCAACGGACTTTATTGTTTTGAATGTTTTTATCAGGGAACATTTAATTTTGTGCTGGGAAACACTAATTGGTTCCACATGGAGACACCAGTCTACACATTCGTATTTTCTAGGGAGAAAGCTAGAGTAACTGCGGTAAACAAACATGATGTTTCTGTTTGTATAGATGACATTTTATGCACTGGCTTAAGGAAAACACTTTGTTTTACTCCAAAACCATTTTTACTGCGGTTTTCCCGGTTCATTGCATACGAATTCCACCAAACTTAGTCCGGATATGACTGGATGAAACCAGAAATATCCGGTTGTGTTTTGGCTAACTCAATCCCAGATATCGCGACAGACTCTGTGTTTGTGTTTTCTGGACATTATCAACGGACTTTATTGTTTTGAATGTTTTTATCAGGGAACATTTAATTTTATACCTTAGAAACACTAATTGGTTCAACATGGAGACACCAGTCTACACATTCGTATGTTCTAGGGAGAAAGTTAGAGGAACTGCGGCAAACAAACATGATATTTCTGTTTGTATACATGACATTTTATGCACTTGCATAACGAAAAAAACTTTGCTTTTCTCCGAAACCATTTTTACTGTGATTTTCTCGGTCCATTGCATACGAATTCCACCAAACTTAGTCCTGATATGACTGGATGAAACCAGAAATATCCGGTTGTGTTTTGGCTTACTACAACCCAGATATTGTGAAAGCCTCTGTGTTTATGTTTTCCGGATATTATCAACGGAATTTATGTTTTTGCATGTTATTTATCAGGGAACATTTAATTTTGTGCTGGGAAACACTAATTGCTTCCACATGGAGACACCAGCTCTACACATTCGTATTTTCTAGGGAGAAAGCTAGAGGAACTGCGGCAAACAAACATGATATTTCTGTTTGTATAGATGACATTTTATGCACTTTCCTAAAGAAAAGACTTTGCTTTTATCCAAAACCATTTTTCCTGTGATATTCTCCATCCATTACATATGAATTCCACCCCACTTTGTCCAGATATGAGTGGATGAAACCAGAAATATCCGGTTGTGTTTTGTCTTACTATATCCCAGATATTGCTACAGCCTCAGTGTCTGTGTTTTCTGGATATTATCGATGGATTTTATTGTTTTGAATGTTTTTATCAGGGAACATTTAATTTTGTGCTGGGAAACACTAATTGGTTCCACATGGAGACACCAGTCTACACATTCGTAATTTCTAGGGAGAAAGCTAGAATAACTGCGGTAAACAAACATGATATTTCTGTTTGTATAGATGACATTTTATGCACTTTCCTAACAAAAAGACTTTACTTTTCTCCAAAACCATTTTTCCTGTGATATTCTCGATCCATTACATATGAATTCCACCCCACTTTGTCCGGATATGACTGGATGAAACCAGAAATATCCGGTTGTGTTTTGTCTTACTATATCCCAGATATTGCTACAGCCTCAGTGTCTGTGTTTTCTGGATATTATCGATGGATTTTATTGTTTTGAATGTTTTTATCAGGGAACATTTAATTTTGTACCGTAGAAACACTAATTGGTTCCACATTCAGACACCAGTAACACATTCCTATGTTCTAGGGAGAAAGCTTGAGGAACTGCAAATCGATATGGTATGTCTATTTGTATAGATGACATTTTATGCACTTGCGATGGAAAAGACTTTTTGCCTTTCTCTAAAACCATTTTTACTGTGATTTTGTTGGTCCATTGCATACGAATTCCAACCCACTTTGTCCGGATATGACTGGATGAAACCAGAAATATCCGGTTGTGTTTTGGCTAACTCAATCCCAGATATTGTGAAAGCTTCTGTATTTGTGTTCTCCGGATATTATGAACGGATTTTATGGTTTTGCATGTTTTTTATCAGGGAACATTTAATTTTGTACCGTAGAAACACTAATTGGTTCCACACGGAGACACCAGCTCTACACATTTGTATTTTCTAGGGAGAAAGCTAGAGGAACTGCGGCAAACAAACATGATATTTCTGTTTGTATAGATGACATTTTATGCACTTTCCTAACAAAAAGACTTTACTTTTCTCCAAAACCATTTTTACTGTGATTTTCTCGGTCCATTGCATACGAATTCCACCTCACTTTGTCCGGATATGAGTGGATGAAACCAGAAATATCCGTTTTCTTTTTTTGGCTTACTATATCGCAGATACTACTACAGCCTCAGTGTCTGTGTTTTCTGGATGTTATTGATGGATTACATTGGTTTGAATGTTTTTATCAGGGAACATTTAATTTTGTGCTGGGAAACACTAATTGGTTCCACATGGAGACACCAGTCTACACATTCGTATTTTCTAGGGAGAAAGCTAGAATAACTGCGGTAAACAAACATGATGTTTCTGTTTGTATAGATGACATTTTATGCACTGGCTTAAGGAAAAGACTTTGTTTTACTCCAAAACCATTTTTACTGCGATTTTCCCGGTTCATTGCATACGAATTCCACCAAACTTAGTCCGGATATGACTGGATGAAACCAGAAATATCCGGTTGTGTTTTGGCTAACTCAATCCCAGATATTGCGACGGACTCTGTGTTTGTGTTTTCTGGACATTATCAACGGACTTTATTGTTTTGAATGTTTTTTATCAGGGAACATTTAATTTTGTACCTTAGAAACACTAATAGGTTCAACATGGAGACACCAGTCTACACATTAGTATGTTCTAGGGAGAAAGCTAGAGGAACTGCGGCAAACAAACATGATATTTCTGTTTGTATACATGACATTTTATGCACTTGCATAACGAAAAAAACTTTGCTTTTCTCCAAAACCATTTTTACTGTGATTTTCTCGGTCCATTGCATACGAATTCCACCAAACTTAGTCCTGATATGACTGGATGAAACCACAAATATCCGGTTGTGTTTTGGTTTACTACAACCCAGATATTGTGAAAGCTTCTGAGTTTATGTTTTCCGGATATTATCAACGGAATTTATGTTTTTGCATGTTATGTATCAGGGAACATTTAATTTTGTGCTGGGAAACACTAATTGGTTCCACATGGAGACACCAGCTCTACACATTCGTATTTTCTAGGGAGAAAGCTAGAGGAACTGCGGCAAACAAACATCATATTTCTGTTTGTATAGATGACATTTTATGCACTTTCCTAAAGAAAAGACTTTGCTTTTCGCCAAAATCATTTTTCCTGTGATATTCTCGATCCATTACATATGAATTCCACCCCCCCTTTGTCCGGATATAAGTGGATGAAACCAGAAATATCCGGTTGTGTTTTGTCTTACTATATCCCAGATATTGCTACAGCCTCAGTGTCTGTGTTTTCTGGATATTATCGATGGCTTTTATTGTTTTGAATGTTTTTATCAGGGAACATTTAATTTTGTGCTGGGAAACACTAATTGGTTCCACATGGAGACACCAGTCTACACATTCGTATTTTCTAGGGAGAAAGCTAGAATAACTGCGGTAAACAAACATGATGTTTCTGTTTGTATAGATGACATTTTATGCACTTGCATAACGAAAAAAACTTTGCTTTTCTCCAAAACCATTTTTACTGTGATTTTCTCGGTCCATTGCATACGAATTCCACCAACCTTAGTCCTGATATGACTGGATGAAACCAGAAATATCCGGTTGTGTTTTGGCTTACTACAACCCAGATATTGTGAAAGCCTCTGTGTTTATGTTTTCCGGATATTATCAACGGAATTTATGTTTTTGCATGTTATTTATCAGGGAACATTTAATTTTGTGCTGGGAAACACTAATTGGTTCCACATGGAGACACCAGCTCTACACATTCGTATTTTCTAGGGAGAAAGCTAGAGGAACTGCGGCAAACAAACATGATATTTCTGTTTGTATAGATGACATTTTATGCACTTTCCTAAAGAAAAGACTTTGCTTTTCTCCAAAACCATTTTTCCTGTGATATTCTCCATCCATTACATATGAATTCCACCCCACTTTGTCCGGATATGAGTGGATGAAACCAGAAATATCCGGTTGTGTTTTGTCTTACTATATCCCAGATATTGCTACAGCCTCAGTGTCTGTGTTTTCTGGATATTATGGATGGATTTTATTGTTTTGAATGTTTTTATCAGGGAACCTTTAATTTTGTACCGTAGAAACCCTAATTGGTTCCACATGGAGACACCAGTAACACATTCCTATGTTCTAGGGAGAAAGCTTGAGGAACTGCAAATCGATATGATATGTCTGTTTGTATAGATGACATTTTATGCACTTGCGATGGAAAAGACTTTTTGCCTTTCTCTAAAACCATTTTTACTGTGATTTTGTTGGTCCATTGCATACGAATTCCAACCCACTTTGTCCGGATATGACTGGATGAAACCAGAAATATCTGGTTGTGTTTTGGCTAACTCAACCCAGATATTGTGAAAGCTTCTGTATTTGTGTTCTCCGGATATTATGAACGGATTTTATGGTTTTGCATGTTTTTTATCAGGGAATATTTAATTTTGTACCGTAGAAACACTAATTGGTTCCACACGGAGACACCAGCTCTACACATTTGTATTTTCTAGGGAGAAAGCTAGAGGAACTGCGGCAAACAAACATGATATTTCTGTTTGTATAGATGACATTTTATGCACTTTCCTAAGAAAAAGACTTTACTTTTCTCCAAAACCATTTTTACTGCGATTTTCCCGGTTCATTGCATACGAATTCCACCTCACTTAGTCCAGATATGACTGGATGAAACCAGAAATATCCGGTTGTGTTTTGGCTAACTCAATCCCAGATATCGCGACAGACTCTGTGTTTGTGTTTTCTGGACATTATCAACGGACTTTATTGTTTTGAATGTTTTTATCAGGGAACATTTAATTTTGTACCTTAGAAACACTAATTGGTTCCACATGGAGACACCAGTCTACACATTCGTATGTTCTAGGGAGAAAGTTAGAGGAACTGCGGCAAACAAACATGATATTTCTGTTTGTATACATGACATTTTATGCACTTGCATAACGAAAAAAACTTTGCTTTTCTCCAAAACCATTTTTACTGTGATTTTCTCGGTCCATTGCATACGAATTCCACCACGCTTTGTCCGGATATGACTGGATGAAACCAGAAATATCCGGTTGTGTTCTGGCTTACTACAACCCAGATATTGTGAAAGCCTCTGTGTTTATGTTTTCCGGATATTATCAACGGAATTTATGTTTTTGCATGTTATTTATCAGGGAACATTTAATTTTGTGCTGGGAAACACTAATTGGTTCCACATGGAGACACCAGCTCTACACATTCGTATTTTCTAGGGAGAAAGCTAGAGGAACTGCGGCAAACAAACATGATATTTCTGTTTGTATAGATGACATTTTATGCACTTTCCTAAAGAAAAGACGTTGCTTTTCTCCAAAACCATTTTTCCTGTGATATTCTCGATCCATTACATATGAATTCCACCCCACTTTGTCCGGATATGAGTGGATGAAACCAGAAATATCCGGTTGTGTTTTGTCTTACTATATCCCAGATATTGCTACAGCCTCAGTGTCTGTGTTTTCTGGATATTATCGATGGATTTTATTGTTTTGAATGTTTTTATCAGGGAACATTTAATTTTGTACCGTAGAAACACTAATTGGTTCCACATGGAGACACCAGTAACACATTCCTATGTTCTAGGGAGAAAGCTTGAGGAACTGCAAATCGATATGATATGTCTGTTTGTATAGATGACATTTTATGCACTTGCGATGGAAAAGACTTTTTGCCTTTCTCTAAAACCATTTTTACTGTGATTTTGTTGGTCCATTGCGTACGAATTCCAACCCACTTTGTCCGGATATGACTGGATGAAACCAGAAATATCCGGTTGTGTTTTGGCTAACTCAATCCCAGATATTGTGAAAGCTTCTGTATTTGTGTTCTCCGGATATTATGAACGGATTTTATGGTTTTGCATGTTTTTTATCAGGGAATATTTAATTTTGTACTGTAGAAACACTAATTGGTTCCACACGGAGACACCAGCTCTACACATTTGTATTTTCTAGGGAGAAAGCTAGAGGAACTGCGGCAAACAAACATGATATTTCTGTTTGTATAGATGACATTCTATGCACTCTCCTAAGAAAAAGACTTTACTTTTCTCCAAAACCATTTTTACTGTGATTTTCTCGGTCCATTGCATACGAATTCCACCTCACTTTGTCCGGATATGAGTGGATGAAACCAGAAATATCCGTTTTCTTTTTTTTTTTTTGGCTTACTATATCCCAGATATTACTACAGACTCTGTGTTTGTGTTTTCTGGATATTATCGATGGATTATATGGTTTTGAATGTTTTTATCAGGGAACATTTAATTTTGTGCTGGGAAACACTAATTGGTTCCACATGGAGACACCAGTCTACACATTCGTATTTTCTAGGGAGAAAGCTAGAATAACTGCGGTAAACAAACATGATGTTTCTGTTTGTATAGATGACATTTTATGCACTGGCTTAAGGAAAAGACTTTGTTTTACTCCAAAACCATTTTTACTGCAATTTTCCTGGTTCATTGCATACGAATTCCACCAAACTTAGTCCGGATATGACTGGATGAAACCAGAAATATCCGGTTGTGTTTTGGCTAACTCAATCCCAGATATTGCGCCAGACTCTGTGTTTGCGTTTTCTGGACATTATCAATGGACTTTATTGTTTTGAATGTTTTTATCAGGGAACATTTAATTTTGTACCTTAGAAACACTAATTGGTTCAACATGGAGACACCAGTCTACACATTCGTATGTTCTAGGGAGAAAGTTAGAGGAACTGCGGCAAACAAACATGATATTTCTGTTTGTATACATGACATTTTATGCACTTGCATAACGAAAAAAACTTTGCTTTTCTCCAAAACCATTTTTACTGTGATTTTCTCGGTCCATTGCATACGAATTCCACCAAACTTAGTCCTGATACGACTGGATGAAACCAGAAATATCCGGTTGTGTTTTGGCTTACTACAACCAAGATATTGTGAAAGCCTCTGTGTTTATGTTTTCCGGATATTATCAACGGAATTTATGTTTTTGCATGTTATGTATCAGGGAACATTTAATTTTGTGCTGGGAAACACTAATTGGTTCCACATGGAGACACCAGCTCTACACATTCGTATTTTCTAGGGAGAAAGCTAGAGGAACTGCGGCAAACAAACATCATATTTCTGTTTGTATAGATGACATTTTATGCACTTTCCTAAAGAAAAGACTTTGCTTTTCTCCAAAACCATTTTTCCTGTGATATTCTCCATCCATTACATATGAATTCCACCCCACTTTGTCCGGATATGAGTGGATGAAACCAGAAATATCCGGTTGTGTTTTGTCTTACTATATCCCAGATATTGCTACAGCCTCAGTGTCTGTCTTTTCTGGATATTATCGATGGATTTTATTGTTTTGAATGTTTTTATCAGGGAACATTTAATTTTGTACCGTAGAAACACTAATTGGTTCCCCATGGAGACACCAGTAACACATTCCTATGTTCTAGGGAGAAAGCTTGAGGAACTGCAAATCGATATGATATGTCTGTTTGTATAGATGACATTTTATGCACTTGCGATGGAAAAGACTTTTTGCCTTTCTCTAAAACCATTTTTACTGTGATTTTTTTGGTCCATTGTGTACGAATTCCAACCCACTTTGTCCGGATATGACTGGATGAAACCAGAAATATCCGGTTGTGTTTTGGCTAACTCAATCCCAGATATTGTGAAAGCTTCTGTATTTGTGTTCTCAGGATATTATGAATGGATTTTATGGTTTTGCATGTTTTTTATCAGGGAACATTTAATTTTGTACCGTAGAAACACTAACTGGTTCCACACGGAGACACCAGCTCTACACATTTGTATTTTCTAGGGAGAAAGCTAGAGGAACTGCGGTAAACAAACATGATGTTTCTGTTTGTATAGATGACATTTTATGCACTGGCTTAAGGAAAAGACTATGTTTTACTACAAAACAATTTTTACTGCGATTTTCCCGGTTTATTGCATACGAATTCCACCAAACTTAGTCCGGATATGACTGGATGAAACCAGAAATATCCGGTTGTGTTTTGGCTAACTCAATCCCAGATATTGTGAAAGCTTCTGTATTTGTGTTCTCCGGATATTATGAACGGATTTTATGGTTTTGCATGTTTTTTATCAGGGAATATTTAATTTTGTACCGTAGAAACACTAATTGGTTCCACACGGAGACACCAGCTCTACACATTTGTATTTTCTAGGGAGAAAGCTAGAGGAACTGCGGCAAACAAACATGATATTTCTGTTTGTATAGATGACATTTTATGCACTCTCCTAAGAAAAAGACTTTACTTTTCTCCAAAACCATTTTTACTGTGATTTTTTCGGTCCATTGCATACGAATTCCACCTCACTTTGTCCGGATATGACTGGATGAAACCAGAAATATCCGTTTTCTTTTTTTTTTTGGCTTACTATATCCCAGATATTACTACAGACTCTGTGTTTGTGTTTTCAGGATATTATCGATGGATTATATTGTTTTTAATGTTTTTATCAGGGAACATTTAATTTTGTGCTGGGAAACACTAATTGGTTCCACATGGAGACACCAGTCTAGACATTCTCATTTTCTAGGGAGAAAGCTAGAATAACTGCGGTAAACAAACATGATGTTTCTGTTTGTATAGATGACATTTTATGCACTGGCTTAAGGAAAAGACTTTGTTTTACTCCAAAACCATTTTTACTGCGATTTTCCCGGTTCATTGCATATGAATTCCACCAAACTTAGTCCGGATATGACTGGATGAAACCAGAAATATCCGGTTGTGTTTTGGCTAACTCAATCCCAGATATTGCGACAGACTCTATGTTTGCGTTTTCTGGACATTATCAACGGACTTTATTGTTTTGAATGTTTTTATCAGGGAACATTTAATTTTGTACCTTAGAAACACTAATTGGTTCAACATGGAGACACCAGTATACACATTCGTATGTTCTAGGGAGAAAGTTAGAGGAACTGCGGCAAACAAACATGATATTTCTGTTTGTATACATGACATTTTATGCACTTGCATAACGAAAAAAACTTTGCTTTTCTCCAAAACCATTTTTACTGTGATTTTCTCGGTCCATTGCATACGAATTCCACCAAACTTAGTCCTGATACGACTGGATGAAACCAGAAATATCCGGTTGTGTTTTGGCTTACTACAACCCAGATATTGTGAAAGCCTCTGTGTTTATGTTTTCCGGATATTATCAACGGAATTTATGTTTTTGCATGTTATTTATCAGGGAACATTTAATTTTGTGCTGGGAAACACTAATTGGTTCCACATGGAGACACCAGCTCTACACATTCGTATTTTCTAGGGAGAAAGCTAGAGGAACTGCGGCAAACAAACATGATATTTCTGTTTGTATAGATGACATTTTATGCACTTTCCTAAAGAAAAGACTTTGCTTTTCTCCAAAACCATTTTTCCTGTGATTTTCTCTGTCCATTATATATGAATTCCACCCCACTTTGTCCAGATATGAGTGGATGAAACCAGAAATATCCGGTTGTGTTTTGTCTTACTATATCCCAGATATTGCTACAGCCTCAGTGTCTGTGTTTTCTGGATATTATCGATGGATTTTATTGTTTTGAATGTTTTTATCAGGGAACATTTAATTTTGTACCGTAGAAACACTAATTGGTTCCCCATGGAGACACCAGTAACACATTCCTATGTTCTAGGGAGAAAGCTTGAGGAACTGCAAATCGATATGATATGTCTGTTTGTATAGATGACATTTTATGCACTTGCGATGGAAAAGACTTTTTGCCTTTCTCTAAAACCATTTTTACTGTGATTTTTTTGGTCCATTGTGTACGAATTCCAACCCACTTTGTCCGGATATGACTGGATGAAACCAGAAATATCCGGTTGTGTTTTGGCTAACTCAATCCCAGATATTGTGAAAGCTTCTGTATTTGTGTTCTCAGGATATTATGAATGGATTTTATGGTTTTGCATGTTTTTTATCAGGGAACATTTAATTTTGTACCGTAGAAACACTAACTGGTTCCACACGGAGACACCAGCTCTACACATTTGTATTTTCTAGGGAGAAAGCTAGAGGAACTGCGGTAAACAAACATGATGTTTCTGTTTGTATAGATGACATTTTATGCACTGGCTTAAGGAAAAGACTATGTTTTACTACAAAACAATTTTTACTGCGATTTTCCCGGTTTATTGCATACGAATTCCACCAAACTTAGTCCGGATATGACTGGATGAAACCAGAAATATCCGGTTGTGTTTTGGCTAACTCAATCCCAGATATTGTGAAAGCTTCTGTATTTGTGTTCTCCGGATATTATGAACGGATTTTATGGTTTTGCATGTTTTTTATCAGGGAATATTTAATTTTGTACCGTAGAAACACTAATTGGTTCCACACGGAGACACCAGCTCTACACATTTGTATTTTCTAGGGAGAAAGCTAGAGGAACTGCGGCAAACAAACATGATATTTCTGTTTGTATAGATGACATTTTATGCACTCTCCTAAGAAAAAGACTTTACTTTTCTCCAAAACCATTTTTACTGTGATTTTTTCGGTCCATTGCATACGAATTCCACCTCACTTTGTCCGGATATGACTGGATGAAACCAGAAATATCCGTTTTCTTTTTTTTTTTGGCTTACTATATCCCAGATATTACTACAGACTCTGTGTTTGTGTTTTCAGGATATTATCGATGGATTATATTGTTTTTAATGTTTTTATCAGGGAACATTTAATTTTGTGCTGGGAAACACTAATTGGTTCCACATGGAGACACCAGTCTAGACATTCTCATTTTCTAGGGAGAAAGCTAGAATAACTGCGGTAAACAAACATGATGTTTCTGTTTGTATAGATGACATTTTATGCACTGGCTTAAGGAAAAGACTTTGTTTTACTCCAAAACCATTTTTACTGCGATTTTCCCGGTTCATTGCATATGAATTCCACCAAACTTAGTCCGGATATGACTGGATGAAACCAGAAATATCCGGTTGTGTTTTGGCTAACTCAATCCCAGATATTGCGACAGACTCTGTGTTTGCGTTTTCTGGACATTATCAACGGACTTTATTGTTTTGAATGTTTTTATCAGGGAACATTTAATTTTGTACCTTAGAAACACTAATTGGTTCAACATGGAGACACCAGTATACACATTCGTATGTTCTAGGGAGAAAGTTAGAGGAACTGCGGCAAACAAACATGATATTTCTGTTTGTATACATGACATTTTATGCACTTGCATAACGAAAAAAACTTTGCTTTTCTCCAAAACCATTTTTACTGTGATTTTCTCGGTCCATTGCATACGAATTCCACCAAACTTAGTCCTGATACGACTGGATGAAACCAGAAATATCCGGTTGTGTTTTGGCTTACTACAACCCAGATATTGTGAAAGCCTCTGTGTTTATGTTTTCCGGATATTATCAACGGAATTTATGTTTTTGCATGTTATTTATCAGGGAACATTTAATTTTGTGCTGGGAAACACTAATTGGTTCCACATGGAGACACCAGCTCTACACATTCGTATTTTCTAGGGAGAAAGCTAGAGGAACTGCGGCAAACAAACATGATATTTCTGTTTGTATAGATGACATTTTATGCACTTTCCTAAAGAAAAGACTTTGCTTTTCTCCAAAACCATTTTTCCTGTGATTTTCTCTGTCCATTATATATGAATTCCACCCCACTTTGTCCAGATATGAGTGGATGAAACCAGAAATATCCGGTTGTGTTTTGTCTTACTATATCCCAGATATTGCTACAGCCTCAGTGTCTGTGTTTTCTGGATATTATCGATGGATTTTATTGTTTTGAATGTTTTTATCAGGGAACATTTAATTTTGTACCGTAGAAACACTAATTGGTTCCCCATGGAGACACCAGTAACACATTCCTATGTTCTAGGGAGAAAGCTTGAGGAACTGCAAATCGATATGATATGTCTGTTTGTATAGATGACATTTTATGCACTTGCGATGGAAAAGACTTTTTGCCTTTCTCTAAAACCATTTTTACTGTGATTTTGTTGGTCCATTGCGTACGAATTCCAACCCACTTTGTCCGGATATGACTGGATGAAACCAGAAATTTCCGGTTGTGTTTTGGCTAACTCAATCCCAGATATTGTGAAAGCTTCTGTATTTGTGTTCTCCGGATATTATGAACGGATTTTATGGTTTTGCATGTTTTTTATCAGGGAACATTTAATTTTGTACCGTAGAAACACTAATTGGTTCCACACGGAGACACCAGCTCTACACATTTGTATTTTCTAGGGAGAAAGCTAAAGGAACTGCGGCAAACAAACATGATATTTCTGTATGTATAGATGACATTTTATGCACTTTCCCAAGAAAAAGACTTTACTTTTCTCCAAAACCATTTTTACTGTGATTTTCTCGGTCCATTGCATACGAATTCCACCTCACTTTGTCCGGATATGACTGGATGAAACCAGAAATATCCGTTTTCTTTTTTTTTTTTTTTTTGGCTTACTATATCCCAGATATTACTACAGACTCTGTGTTTGTGTTTTCTGGATATTATCGATGGATTATATTGTTTTGAATGTTTTTATCAGGGAACATTTAATTTTGTGCTGGGAAACACTAATTGGTTCCACATGGAGACACCAGTCTACACATTCGTATTTTCTAGGGAGAAAGCTAGAATAACTGCGGTAAACAAACATGATGTTTCTGTTTGTATAGATGACATTTTATGCACTGGCTTAAGGAAAAGACTTTGTTTTACTCCAAAACCATTTTTACTGCGATTTTCCTGGTTCATTGCATATGAATTCCACCAAACTTAGTCCGGATATGACTGGATGAAACCAGAAATATCCGGTTGTGTTTTGGCTAACTCAATCCCAGATATTGCGACGGACTCTGTGTTTGCGTTTTCTGGACATTATCAACGGACTTTATTGTTTTGAATGTTTTTATCAGGGAACATTTAATTTTGTACCTTAGAAACACTAATTGGTTCAACATGGAGACACCAGTATACACATTCGTATGTTCTAGGGAGAAAGTTAGAGGAACTGCGGCAAACAAACATGATATTTCTGTTTGTATACATGACATTTTATGCACTTGCATAACGAAAAAAACTTTGCTTTTCTCCAAAACCATTTTTACTGTGATTTTCTCGGTCCATTGCATACGAATTCCACCAAACTTAGTCCTGATACGACTGGATGAAACCAGAAATATCCGGTTGTGTTTTGGCTTACTACAACCAAGATATTGTGAAAGCCTCTGTGTTTATGTTTTCCGGATATTATCAACGGAATTTATGTTTTTGCATGTTATTTATCAGGGAACATTTAATTTTGTGCTGGGAAACACTAATTGGTTCCACATGGAGACACCAGCTCTACACATTCGTATTTTCTAGGGAGAAACCTAGAGGAACTGCGGCAAACAAACATGATATTTCTGTTTGTATAGATGACATTTTATGCACTTTCCTAAAGAAAAGACTTTGCTTTTCTCCAAAACCATTTTTCCTGTGATTTTCTCTGTCCATTACATATGAATTCCACCCCACTTTGTCCAGATATGAGTGGATGAAACCAGAAATATCCGGTTGTGTTTTGTCTTACTATATCCCAGATATTGCTACAGCCTCAGTGTCTGTGTTTTCTGGATATTATCGATGGATTTTATTGTTTTGAATGTTTTTATCAGGGAACATTTAATTTTGTACCGTAGAAACACTAATTGGTTCCCCATGGAGACACCAGTAACACATTCCTATGTTCTAGGGAGAAAGCTTGAGGAACTGCAAATCGATATGATATGTCTGTTTGTATAGATGACATTTTATGCACTTGCGATGGAAAAGACTTTTTGCCTTTCTCTAAAACCATTTTTACTGTGATTTTGTTGGTCCATTGCGTACGAATTCCAACCCACTTTGTCCGGATATGACTGGATGAAACCAGAAATTTCCGGTTGTGTTTTGGCTAACTCAATCCCAGATATTGTGAAAGCTTCTGTATTTGTGTTCTCCGGATATTATGAACGGATTTTATGGTTTTGCATGTTTTTTATCAGGGAACATTTAATTTTGTACCGTAGAAACACTAATTGGTTCCACACGGAGACACCAGCTCTACACATTTGTATTTTCTAGGGAGAAAGCTAAAGGAACTGCGGCAAACAAACATGATATGTCTGTTTGTATAGATGACATTTTATGCACTTTCCCAAGAAAAAGACTTTACTTTTCTCCAAAACCATTTTTACTGTGATTTTCTCGGTCCATTGCATACGAATTCCACCTCACTTTGTCCGGATATGACTGGATGAAACCAGAAATATCCGTTTTCTTTTTTTTTTTTTTTTGGCTTACTATATCCCAGATATTACTACAGACTCTGTGTTTGTGTTTTCTGGATATTATCGATGGATTATATTGTTTTGAATGTTTTTATCAGGGAACATTTAATTTTGTGCTGGGAAACACTAATTGGTTCCACATGGAGACACCAGTCTACACATTCGTATTTTCTAGGGAGAAAGCTAGAATAACTGAGGTAAACAAACATGATATTTCTGTTTGTATAGATGACATTTTATGCACTGGCTTAAGGAAAAGACTTTGTTTTACTCCAAAACCATTTTTACTGCGATTTTCCCGGTTCATTGCATACGAATTCCACAGCACTTTGTCCGGATATGACTGGATGAAACCAGAAATATCCGGTTGTGTTTTGGCTAACTCAATCCCAGATATTGCGACGGACTCTGTGTTTGTGTTTTCTGGACATTATCAACGGACTTTATTGTTTTGAATGTTTTTATCAGGGAACATTTAATTTTGTACCTTAGAAACACTAATAGGTTCAACATGGAGACACCAGTCTACACATTCGTATGTTCTAGGGAGCAAGTTAGAGGAACTGCGGCAAACAAACATGATATTTCTGTTTGTATACATGACATTTTATGCACTTGCATAACGAAAAAAACTTTGCTTTTCTCCAAAACCATTTTTACTGTGATTTTCTCGGTCCATTGCATACGAATTCCACCTCGCTTTGTCCGGATATGACTGGATGAAACCAGGAATATCCGGTTGTGTTTTGGCTTACTACAACCCAGATATTGTGAAAGCCTCTGTGTTTACGTTTTCCGGATATTATCAACGGAATTTATGTTTTTGCATGTTATTTATCAGGGAACATTTAATTTTGTGCTGGGAAACACTAATTGGTTCCACATGGAGACACCAGCTCTACACAATCGTATTTTCTAGGGAGAAAGCTAGAGGAACTGCGGCAAACAAACATGATATTTCTGTTTGTATAGATGACATTTTATGCACTTTCCTAAAGAAAAGACTTTGCTTTTCTCCAAAACCATTTTTCCTGTGATATTCTCGATCCATTACATATGAATTCCACCCCACTTTGTCCGGATATGAGTGGATGAAACCAGAAATATCCGGTTGTGTTTTGTCTTACTATATCCCAGATATTGCTACAGCCTCAGTGTCTGTGTTTTCTGGATATTATCGATGGATTTTATTGTTTGAATGTTTTTATCAGGGAACATTTAATTTTGTACCGTAGAAACACTAATTGGTTCCACATGGAGACACCAGTAACACATTCCTATGTTCTAGGGAGAAAGCTTGAGGAACTGCAAATCGATATGTTATGTCTGTTTGTATAGATGACATTTTATGCACTTGCGATGGAAAAGACTTTTTGCCTTTCTCTAAAACCATTTTTACTGTGATTTTGTTGGTCCATTGCATATGAATTCCAACCCACTTTGTCCGGGTATGACTGGATGAAACCAGAAATATCCGGTTGTGTTTTGGCTAACTCAATCCCAGATATTGTGAAAGCTTCTGTATTTGTGTTCTCCAGATATTATGAACGGATTTTATGGTTTTGCATGTTTTTTATCAGGGAACATTTAATTTTGTACCTTAGAAACACTAATCGGTTCCACACGGAGACACCAGCTCTACACATTTGTATTTTCTAGGGAGAAAGCTAGAGGAACTGCGGCAAACAAACATGATATTTCTGTTTGTATAGATGACATTTTATGCACTTTCCCAAGAAAAAGACTTTACTTTTCTCCAAAACCATTTTTAATGTGATTTTCTCGGTCCATTGCATACGAATTCCACCTCACTTTGTCCGGATATGACTGGATGAAACCAGAAATATCCGTTTTCTTTTTTTTTTTTTTTGGCTTACTATATCCCAGATATTACTACAGACTCTGTGTTTGTGTTTTCTGGATATTATCGATGGATTATATTGTTTTGAATGTTTTTATCAGGGAACATTTAATTTTGTGCTGGGAAACACTAATTGGTTCCACATGGAGACACCAGCTCTACACATTCGTATTTTCTAGGGAGAAAGCTAGAGGAACTGCGGCAAACAAACATGATATTTTGTAAGACCCCCGACAGGTGTCTCACACTTTTACTGACCCCAGAAACACGAATTCCAGACCAATCGCTGCAAGTGCATGAGGAAGTTTATTACATCTGCACAGATGGGCCAACTCTTAAGCACAACAGCACCCTCTAGTGCAGTGCGAGAAGAGAGGCGCCGATCATCAACCGCACAGCGTATTTAAGATTTGAAACCACAACATTAGCATATCTCCACATCACTGCCAAGAATCACAAGATAAACCACAGCATGACGAATACATCACAAGGTAGTGGGTTTTTCCAGGGTGAGGGGACAAAAAACCTTGAGCAAGCATAAACACGGGGTCATCACGACCAAAAACTCAACACAGCTCCTAAAAGAATTATCACATGCTCCATTATCTCATAAAAGCATTAGCACAATCATCACATGTTACAAGGTCAGCTAAAGTCTAGTTATCTTAAACAAAATGCAATTTGCAAGCCAAAGCATTTTGTACAAAAGCAGAACAATATGCAGTTAGCTCATAAGCAACTCCAATTTAACCCTATCCTGCCTCAATTTCACATTTTCTGTTTGTATAGATGACATTTTATGCACTTTCCTAAAGAAAAGACTTTGCTTTTCTCCAAAACCATTTTTCCTGTGATTTTCTCGGTCCATTACATATGAATTCCACGCCACTTTGTCCGGATATGAGTGGATGAAACCAGAAATATCCGGTTGTGTTTTGTCTTACTATATCCCAGATATTGCTACAGCCTCAGTGTCTGTGTTTTCTGGATATTATCGATGGATTTTATTGTTTTGAATGTTTTTATCAGGGAACATTTAATTTTGTACCGTAGAAACACTAATTGGTTCCACATGGAGACACCAGTAACACATTCCTATGTTCTAGGGAGAAAGCTTGAGGAACTGCAAATCAATATGATATGTCTGTTTGTATAGATGACATTTTATGCACTTGCGATGGAAAAGACTTTTTGCCTTTCTCTAAAACCATTTTTACTGTGATTTTGTTGGTCCATTGCATACGAATTCCAACCCACTTTGTCCGGATATGACTGGATGAAACCAGAAATATCCGGTTGTGTTTTGGCTCACGCAAACCCAGATATTGTGAAAGCTTCTGTATTTGTGTTCTCCGGATATTATGAACGGATTTTATGGTTTTGCATGTTTTTTATCAGGGAACATTTAATTTTGTACCGTAGAAACACTAATTGGTTCCACACGGAGACACCAGCTCTACACATTTGTATTTTCTAGGGAGAAAGCTAGAGGAACTGCGGCAAACAAACATGATATTTCTGTTTGTATAGATGACATTTTATGCACTTTCCTAAGAAAAAGACTTTACTTTTCTCCAAAACCATTTTTACTGTGATTTTCTCGGTCCATTGCATACGAATTCCACCTCACTTTGTCCGGATATGAGTGGATGAAACCAGAAATATCCGTTTAATTTTTTTTTTTGGCTTACTATATCCCAGATATTGCTACAGCCTCAGTGTCTGTGTTTTCTGGATATTATCGATGGATTATATTGTTTTGAATGTTTTTATCAGGGAACATTTAATTTTGTGCTGGGAAACACTAATTGGTTCCACATGGAGACACCAGTCTACACATTCGTATTTTCTAGGGAGAAAGCTAGAATAACTGCGGCAAACAAACATGATATTTCTGTTTGTGTAGATGACATTTTATGCACTGGCTTAAGGAAAAGACTTTGTTTTACTCCAAAACCATTTTTACTGCGATTTTCCCAGTTCATTGCATAGGAATTCCACCAAACTTAGTCCGGATATGACTGGATGAAACCAGAAATATCCGGTTGTGTTTTGGCTAACTCAATCCCAGATATTGCGACGGACTCTGTGTTTGTGTTTTCTGGACATTACCAACGGACTTTATTGTTTTGAATGTTTTTATCAGGGAACATTTAATTTTGTACCTTAGAAACACTAATAGGTTCAACATGGAGACACCAGTATACACATTCGTATTTTCTAGGGAGAAAGCTAGAGGAACTGCGGCAAACAAACATGATATTTCTGTTTGTATAGATGACATTTTATGCACTTTCCTAAAGAAAAGACTTTGCTTTTCTCCAAAACCATTTTTCCTGTGATATTCTCGATCCATTACATATGAATTCCACCCCACTTTGTCCGGATATGAGTGGATGAAACCAGAAATATCCGGTTGTGTTTTGTCTTACTATATCCCAGATATTGCTACAGCCTCAGTGTCTGTGTTTTCTGGATATTATCGATGGATTTTATTGTTTTGAATGTTTTTATCAGGGAACATTTAATTTTGTACCGTAGAAACACTAATTGGTTCCCCATGGAGACACCAGTAACACATTCCTATGTTCTAGGGAGAAAGCTTGAGGAACTGCAAATCGATATGATATGTCTGTTTGTATAGATGACACTTTATGCACTTGCGATGGAAAAGACTTTTTGCCTTTCTCTAAAACCATTTTTACTGTGATTTTGTTGGTCCATTGCATACGAATTCCAACCCACTTTGTCCGGATATGACTGGATGAAACCAGAAATATCCGGTTGTGTTTTGGCTAACTCAATCCCAGATATTGTGAAAGCTTCTGTATTTGTGTTCTCAGGATATTATGAACGGATTTTATGGTTTTGCATGTTTTTTGTCAGGGAACATTTAATTTTGTACCGTAGAAACACTAATTGGTTCCACACGGAGACACCAGCTCTACACATTTGTATTTTCTAGGGAGAAAGCTAGAGGAACTGTGGCAAACAAACATGATATTTCTGTTTGTATACATGACATTTTATGCACTTTCCTAACAAAAAGACTTTACTTTTCTCCAAAACCATTTTTAATGTGATTTTCTCGGTCCATTGCATACGAATTCCACCTCACTTTGTCCGGATATGACTGGATGAAACCAGAAATATCCGTTTTCTTTTTTTTTTTTGGCTTACTATATCCCCGATATTACTACAGACTCTGTGTTTGTGTTTTCTGGATATTATCGATGGATTATATTGTTTTGAATGTTTTTATCAGGGAACATTTAATTTTGTGCTGGGAAACACTAATTGGTTCCACATGGAGACACCAGTCTACACATTCGTATTTTCTAGGGAGAAAGCTAGAATAACTGCGGTAAACAAACATGATGTTTCTGTTTGTATAGATGGCATTTTATGCACTGGCTTAAGGAAAAGACATTGTTTTACTCCAAAACCATTTTTACTGCGATTTTCCCGGTTCATTGCATACGAATTCCACCAAACTTAGTCCGGATATGACTGGATGAAACCAGAAATATCCGGTTGTGTTTTGGCTAACTCAATCCCAGATATTGCGACGGACTCTGTGTTTGTGTTTTCTGGACATTATCAACGGATTTTATGGTATTGCATGTTTTTTATCAGGGAACATTTAATTTTGTACCTTAGAAACACTAATAGGTTCAACATGGAGACACCAGTATACACATTCGTAAGTTCTAGGGAGACAGTTAGAGGAACTGCGGCAAACAAACATGATATTTCTGTTTGTATACATGACATTTTATGCACTTGCATAACGAAAAAAACTTTGCTTTTCTCCAAAACCATTTTTACTGTGATTTTCTTGGTCCATTGCATACGAATTCCACCTCGCTTTGTCCGGATATGACTGGATGAAACCAGAAATATCCGGTTGTGTTTTGGCTTACTATAACCCAGATATTGTGAAAGCCTCTGTGTTTATGTTTTCCGGATATTATCAACGGAATTTATGTTTTTGCATGTTATTTATCAGGGAACATTTAATTTTGTACCGTAGAAACACTAATTGGTTCCACACGGAGACACCAGCTCTACACATTTGTATTTTCTAGGGAGAAAGCTGGAGGAACTGCGGCAAACAAACATGATATTTCTTTTTGTATAGATGACATTTTATGCACTTTCCTAAAGAAAAGACTTTGCTTTTCTCCAAAACCATTTTTACTGTGATTTTCTCGGTCCATTACATATGAATTCCACCCCACTTTGTCCGGATATGAGTGGATGAAACCAGAAATATCCGGTTGTGTTTTGTCTTACTATATCCCAGATATTGCTACAGCCTCAGTGTCTGTGTTTTCTGGATATTATCGATGGATTTTATTGTTTTGAATGTTTTTATCAGGGAACATTTAATTTTGTACCGTAGAAACACTAATTGGTTCCACATGGAGACACCAGTAACACATTCCTATGTTCTAGGGAGAAAGCTTGAGGAACTGCAAATCGATATGATATGTCTGTTTGTATAGATGACATTTTATGCACTTGCGATGGAAAAGACTTTTTGCCTTTCTCTAAAACCATTTTTACTGTGATTTTGTTGGTCCATTGCATACGAATTCCAACCCACTTTGTCCGGATATGACTGGATGAAACCAGAAATATCCGGTTGTGTTTTGGCTAACTCAATCCCAGATATTGTGAAAGCTTCTGTATTTGTGTTCTCCGGATATTATGAACGGATTTTATGGTTTTGCATGTTTTTTATCAGGGAACATTTAATTTTGTACCGTAGAAACACTAATTGGTTCCACACGGAGACACCAGCTCTACACATTTGTATTTTCTAGGGAGAAAGCTAGAGGAACTGCGGCAAACAAACATGATATTTCTGTTTGTATACATGACATTTTATGCACTTGCATAACGAAAAAAACTTTGCTTTTCTCCAAAACCATTTTTACTGTGATTTTCTCGGTCCATTGCATACGAATTCCACCTCACTTTGTCCGGATATGACTGGATGAAACCAGAAATATCCGTTTTTTTTTTTTTTGGCTTACTATATCCCAGATATTACTACAGACTCTGTGTTTGTGTTTTCTGGATATTATCGATTGATTTTATTGTTTTGAATGTTTTTATCAGGGAACATTTAATTTTGTTCTGGGAAACACTAATTGGTTCCACATGGAGACACCAGTCTACACATTCGTATTTTCTAGGGAGAAAGCTAGAATAACTACGGTAAACACACATGATGTTTCTGTTTGTATAGGATACATTTTATGCACTGGCTTAAGGAAAAGACTTTGTTTTACTCCAAAACCATTTTTACTGCGATTTTCCCGGTTCATTGCATACGAATTCCACCAAACTTAGTCCGGATATGACTGGATGAAACCAGAAATATCCGGTTGTGTTTTGGCTAACTCAATCCCAGATATTGCGACGGACTCTGTGTTTGTGTTTTCTGGACATTATCAACGGACTTTATTGTTTTGAATGTTTTTATCAGGGAACATTTAATTTTGTACCTTAGAAACACTAATAGGTTCAACATGGAGACACCAGTATACACATTCGTATGTTCTAGGGAGAAAGTTAGAGGAACTGCGGCAAACAAACATGATATTTCTGTTTGTATACATGACATTTTATGCACTTGCATAACGAAAAAAACTTTGCTTTTCTCCAAAACCATTTTTACTGTGATTTTCTCGGACCATTGCATACGAATTCCACCTCGCTTTGTCCGGATATGACTGGATGAAACCAGAAATATCCGGTTGTGTTTTGGCTTACTACAACCCAGATATTGTGAAAGCCTCTGTGTTTATGTTTTCCGGATATTATCAACGGAATTTATGTTGTTGCATGTTATTTATCAGGGAACATTTAATTTTGTGCTGGGAAACACTAATTGGTTCCACATGGAGACACCAGCTCTACAAATTCGTATTTTCTAGGGAAAAAGCTAGAGGAACTGTGGCAAACAAACATGATATTTCTGTTTGTATAGATGACATTTTATGCACTTTCCTAAAGAAAAGACTTTGCTTTTCTCCAAAACCATTTTTCCTGTGATATTCTCGATCCATTACATATGAATTCCACCCCACTTTGTCCGGATATGAGTGGATGAAACCAGAAATATCCGGTTGTGTTTTGTCTTACTATATCCCAGATATTGCTACAGCCTCAGTGTCTGTGTTTTCTGGATATTATCGATGGATTTTATTGTTTTGAATGTTTTTATCAGGGAACCTTTAATTTTGTACCGTAGAAACACTAATTGGTTCCACATGGAGACACCAGTAACACATTCCTATGTTCTAGGGAGAAAGCTTGAGGAACTGCAAATCGATATGATATGTCTGTTTGTATAGATGACACTTAATGCACTTGCGATGGAAAAGACTTTTTGCCTTTCTCTAAAACCATTTTTACTGTGATTTTGTTGGTCCATTGCATACGAATTCCAACCCACTTTGTCCGGATATGACTGGATGAAACCAGAAATATCCGGTTGTGTTTTGGCTAACTCAATCCCAGATATTGTGAAAGATTCTGTATTTGTGTTCTCTGGATATTATGAACGGATTTTATGGTTTTGCATGTTTTTTGTCAGGGAACATTTAATTTTGTACCGTAGAAACACTAATTGGTTCCACACGGAGACACCAGCTCTACACATTTGTATTTTCTAGGGAGAAAGCTAGAGGAACTGCGGCAAACAAACATGATATTTCTGTTTGTATAGATGACATTTTATGCACTTTCCTAACAAAAAGACTTTACTTTTCTCCAAAACCATTTTTAATGTGATTTTCTCGGTCCATTGCATACGAATTCCACCTCACTTTGTCCGGATATGACTGGATGAAACCAGAAATATCCGTTTTTTTTTTTTTTGGCTTACTATATCCCAGATATTACTACAGACTCTGTGTTTGTGTTTTCTGGATATTATCGATTGATTTTATTGTTTTGAATGTTTTTATCAGGGAACATTTAATTTTGTTCTGGGAAACACTAATTGGTTCCACATGGAGACACCAGTCTACACATTCGTATTTTCTAGGGAGAAAGCTAGAATAACTACGGTAAACACACATGATGTTTCTGTTTGTATAGGATACATTTTATGCACTGGCTTAAGGAAAAGACTTTGTTTTACTCCAAAACCATTTTTACTGCGATTTTCCCGGTTCATTGCATACGAATTCCACCAAACTTAGTCCGGATATGACTGGATGAAACCAGAAATATCCGGTTGTGTTTTGGCTAACTCAATCCCAGATATTGCGACGGACTCTGTGTTTGTGTTTTCTGGACATTATCAACGGATTTTATGGTATTGCATGTTTTTTATCAGGGAACATTTAATTTTGTACCTTAGAAACACTAATAGGTTCAACATGGAGACACCAGTATACACATTCGTAAGTTCTAGGGAGACAGTTAGAGGAACTGCGGCAAACAAACATGATATTTCTGTTTGTATACATGACATTTTATGCACTTGCATAACGAAAAAAACTTTGCTTTTCTCCAAAACAATTTTTACTGTGATTTTCTTGGTCCATTGCATACGAATTCCACCTCGCTTTGTCCGGATATGACTGGATGAAACCAGAAATATCCGGTTGTGTTTTGGCTTACTATAACCCAGATATTGTGAAAGCCTCTGTGTTTATGTTTTCCGGATATTATCAACGGAATTTATGTTTTTGCATGTTATTTATCAGGGAACATTTAATTTTGTACCGTAGAAACACTAATTGGTTCCACACGGAGACACCAGCTCTACACATTTGTATTTTCTAGGGAGAAAGCTGGAGGAACTGCGGCAAACAAACATGATATTTCTTTTTGTATAGATGACATTTTATGCACTTTCCTAAAGAAAAGACTTTGCTTTTCTCCAAAACCATTTTTACTGTGATTTTCTCGGTCCATTACATATGAATTCCACCCCACTTTGTCCGGATATGAGTGGATGAAACCAGAAATATCCGGTTGTGTTTTGTCTTACTATATCCCAGATATTGCTACAGCCTCAGTGTCTGTGTTTTCTGGATATTATCGATGGATTTTATTGTTTTGAATGTTTTTATCAGGGAACATTTAATTTTGTACCGTAGAAACACTAATTGGTTCCACATGGAGACACCAGTAACACATTCCTATGTTGTAGGGAGAAAGCTTGAGGAACTGCAAATCGATATGATATGTCTGTTTGTATAGATGACATTTTATGCACTTGCGATGGAAAAGACTTTTTGCCTTTCTCTAAAACCATTTTTACTGTGATTTTGTTGGTCCATTGCATACGAATTCCAACCCACTTTGTCTGGATATGACTGGATGAAACCAGAAATATCCGGTTGTGTTTTGGCTAACTCAATCCCAGATATTGTGAAAGCTTCTGTATTTGTGTTCTCCGGATATTATGAACGGATTTTATGGTTTTGCATGTTTTTTATCAGGGAACATTTAATTTTGTACCGTAGAAACACTAATTGGTTCCACACGGAGACACCAGCTCTACACATTTGTATTTTCTAGGGAGAAAGCTAGAGGAACTGCGGCAAACAAACATGATATTTCTGTTTGTATACATGACATTTTATGCACTTGCATAACGAAAAAAACTTTGCTTTTCTCCAAAACCATTTTTACTGTGATTTTCTCGGTCCATTGCATACGAATTCCACCTCACTTTGTCCGGATATGACTGGATGAAACCAGAAATATCCGTTTTTTTTTTTTTTGGCTTACTATATCCCAGATATTACTACAGACTCTGTGTTTGTGTTTTCTGGATATTATCGATTGATTTTATTGTTTTGAATGTTTTTATCAGGGAACATTTAATTTTGTTCTGGGAAACACTAATTGGTTCCACATGGAGACACCAGTCTACACATTCGTATTTTCTAGGGAGAAAGCTAGAATAACTACGGTAAACAAACATGATGTTTCTGTTTGTATAGGATACATTTTATGCACTGGCTTAAGGAAAAGACTTTGTTTTACTCCAAAACCATTTTTACTGCGATTTTCCCGGTTCATTGCATACGAATTCCACCAAACTTAGTCCGGATATGACTGGATGAAACCAGAAATATCCGGTTGTGTTTTGGCTAACTCAATCCCAGATATTGCGACGGACTCTGTGTTTGTGTTTTCTGGACATTATCAACGGACTTTATTGTTTTGAATGTTTTTATCAGGGAACATTTAATTTTGTACCTTAGAAACACTAATAGGTTCAACATGGAGACACCAGTATACACATTCGTATGTTCTAGGGAGAAAGTTAGAGGAACTGCGGCAAACAAACATGATATTTCTGTTTGTATACATGACATTTTATGCACTTGCATAACGAAAAAAACTTTGCTTTTCTCCAAAACCATTTTTACTGTGATTTTCTCGGACCATTGCATACGAATTCCACCTCGCTTTGTCCGGATATGACTGGATGAAACCAGAAATATCCGGTTGTGTTTTGGCTTACTACAACCCAGATATTGTGAAAGCCTCTGTGTTTATGTTTTCCGGATATTATCAACGGAATTTATGTTGTTGCATGTTATTTATCAGGGAACATTTAATTTTGTGCTGGGAAACACTAATTGGTTCCACATGGAGACACCAGCTCTACAAATTCGTATTTTCTAGGGAGAAAGCTAGAGGAACTGTGGCAAACAAACATGATATTTCTGTTTGTATAGATGACATTTTATGCACTTTCCTAAAGAAAAGACTTTGCTTTTCTCCAAAACCATTTTTCCTGTGATATTCTCGATCCATTACATATGAATTCCACCCCACTTTGTCCGGATATGAGTGGATGAAACCAGAAATATCCGGTTGTGTTTTGTCTTACTATATCCCAGATATTGCTACAGCCTCAGTGTCTGTGTTTTCTGGATATTATCGATGGATTTTATTGTTTTGAATGTTTTTATCAGGGAACCTTTAATTTTGTACCGTAGAAACACTAATTGGTTCCACATGGAGACACCAGTAACACATTCCTATGTTCTAGGGAGAAAGCTTGAGGAACTGCAAATCGATATGATATGTCTGTTTGTATAGATGACACTTAATGCACTTGCGATGGAAAAGACTTTTTGCCTTTCTCTAAAACCATTTTTACTGTGATTTTGTTGGTCCATTGCATACGAATTCCAACCCACTTTGTCTGGATATGACTGGATGAAACCAGAAATATCCGGTTGTGTTTTGGCTAACTCAATCCCAGATATTGTGAAAGATTCTGTATTTGTGTTCTCTGGATATTATGAACGGATTTTATGGTTTTGCATGTTTTTTGTCAGGGAACATTTAATTTTGTACCGTAGAAACACTAATTGGTTCCACACGGAGACACCAGCTCTACACATTTGTATTTTCTAGGGAGAAAGCTAGAGGAACTGCGGCAAACAAACATGATATTTCTGTTTGTATAGATGACATTTTATGCACTTTCCTAACAAAAAGACTTTACTTTTCTCCAAAACCATTTTTAATGTGATTTTCTCGGTCCATTGCATACGAATTCCACCTCACTTTGTCCGGATATGACTGGATGAAACCAGAAATATCCGTTTTCTTTTTTTTTTTGGCTTACTATATCCCAGATATTACTACAGACTCTGTGTTTGTGTTTTCTGGATATTATCGATGGATTATATTGTTTTGAATGTTTTTATCAGGGAACATTTAATTTTGTGCTGGGAAACACTAATTGGTTCCACATGGAGACACCAGTCTAGACATTCGTATTTTCTAGGGAGAAAGCTAGAATAACTGCGGTAAACAAACATGATGTTTCTGTTTGTATAGATGACATTTTATGCACTGGCTTAAGGAAAAGACTTTGTTTTACTCCAAAACCATTTTTACTGCGATTTTCCCGGTTCATTGCATACGAATTCCACCAAACTTAGTCCGGATATGACTGGATGAAACCAGAAATATCCGGTTGTGTTTTGGCTAACTCAATCCCAGATATTGTGAAAGCTCCTGTATTTGTGTTTTCCGGATATTATCAACGGATTTTATGGTTTTGCATGTTTTTTATCAGGGAACATTTAATTTTGTACCTTAGAAACACTAATTGGTTCCACACGGAGACACCAGCTCTACACATTTGTATTTTCTAGGCAGAAAGCTAGAGGAACTGCGGCAAACAAACATGATATTTCTGTTTGTATACATGACATTTTATGCACTTGCATAACGAAAAAAACTTTGCTTTTCTCCAAAACCCTTTTTACTGTGATTTTCTCGGTCCATTGCATACGAATTCCACCTCGCTTTGTCCGGATATGACTGGATGAAACCAGAAATATCCGGTTGTGTTTTGGCTTACTACAACCCAGATATTGTGAAAGCCTCTGTGTTTATGTTTTCCGGATGTTATCAACGAAATTTATGTTTTTGCATGTTATTTATCAGGGAACATTTAATTTTGTGCTGAGAAACACTAACTGGTTCCACACGGAGACACCAGCTCTACACATTCGTATTTTCTAGGGAGAAAGCTAGAGGAACTGCGGCAAACAAACATGACATTTCTGTTTGTATAGATGACATTTTATGCACTTTCCTAAAGAAAAGACTTTGCTTTTCTCCAAAACCATTTTTCCTGTGATATTCTCGATCCATTACATATGAATTCCACCCCACTTTGTCCGGATATGAGTGGATGAAACCAGAAATATCCGGTTGTGTTTTGTCTTACTATATCCCAGATATTGCTACAGCCTCAGTGTCTGTGTTTTCTGGATATTATCGATGGATTTTATTGTTTTGAATGTTTTTATCAGGGAACATTTAATTTTGTACCGTAGAAACACTAATTGGTTCCACATGGAGACACCAGTAACACATTCCTATGTTCTAGGGAGAAAGCTTGAGGAACTGCAAATCGATATGATATGTCTGTTTGTATAGATGACATTTTATGCACTTGCGATGGAAAAGACTTTTTGCCTTTCTCTAAAACCATTTTTACTGTGATTTTGTTGGTCCATTGCATACGAATTCCAACCCACTTTGTCCGGATATGACTGGATGAAACCAGAAATATCCGGTTGTGTTTTGGCTAACTCAATCCCAGATATTGTGAAAGCTTCTGTATTTGTGTTCTCCGGATATTATCAACGGATTTTATGGTTTTGCATGTTTTTTATCAGGGAACATTTAATTTTGTACCATAGAAACACTAATTGGTTCCACACGGAGACACCAGCTCTACACATTTGTATTTTCTAGGGAGAAAGCTAGAGGAACTGCGGCAAACAAACATGATATTTCTGTTTGTATAGATGACATTTTATGCACTTTCCTAACAAAAAGATTTTACTTTTCTCCAAAACCATTTTTACTGTGATTTTCTCGGTCCATTGCATATGAATTCCACCTCACTTTGTCTGGATATGACTTAATGAAACCAGAAATATCCGTTTTCTTTTTTTTGGCTTACTATATCCCAGATATTACTACAGACTCTGTGTTTGTGTTTTCTGGATATTATCGATGGATTATATTGTTTTGAATGTTTTTATCAGGGAACATTTAATTTTGTGCTGGGAAACACTAATTGGTTCCACATGGAGACACCAGTCTACACATTCGTATTTTCTAGGGAGAAAGCTAGAATAACTGCGGTAAACAAACATGATGTTTCTGTTTGTATAGATGACATTTTATGCACTGGCTTAAGGAAAAGACTTTGTTTTACTCCAAAACCATTTTTACTGCGATTTTCCCGGTTCATTGCATACGAATTCCACCAAACTTAGTCCGGATATGACTGGATGAAACCAGAAATATCCGGTTGTGTTTTGGCTAACACAATCCCAGATATTGTGAAAGCTTCTGTATTTGTGTTTTCCGGATATTATCAACGGATTTTATGGTATTGCATGTTTTTTATCAGGGAACATTTAATTTTGTACCTTAGAAACACTAATTGGTTCCACACGGATACACCAGCTCTACACATTTGTATTTTCTAGGGAGAAAGCTAGAGGAACTGCGGCAAACAAACATGATATTTCTGTTTGTATACATGACATTTTATGCACTTGCATAACGAAAAAAACTTTGCTTTTCTCCAAAACCATTTTTACTGTGATTTTCTCGGTCCATTGCATACGAATTCCACCTCGCTTTGTCCGGATATGACTGGATGAAACCAGAAATATCCGGTTGTGTTTTGGCTTACTACAACCCAGATATTGTGAAAGCCTCTGTGTTTATGTTTTCCGGATGTTATCAACGAAATTTATGTTTTTGCATGTTATTTATCAGGGAACATTTAATTTTGTGCTGAGAAACACTAACTGGTTCCACACGGAGACACCAGCTCTACACATTCGTATTTTCTAGGGAGAAAGGTAGAGCAACTGCGGCAAACAAACATGACATTTCTGTTTGTATAGATGACATTTTATGCACTTTCCTAAAGAAAAGACTTTGCTTTTCTCCAAAACCATTTTTCCTGTGATATTCTCGATCCATTACATATGAATTCCACCCCACTTTGTCCGGATATGAGTGGATGAAACCTGAAATATCCGGTTGTGTTTTGTCTTACTATATTCCAGATATTGCTACAGCCTCAGTGTCTGTGTTTTCTGGATATTATCGATGGATTTTATTGTTTTGAATGTTTTTATCAGGGAACATTTAATTTTGTACTGTAGAAACACTAATTGGTTCCACATGGAGACACCAGTAACACATTCCTATGTTCTAGGGAGAAAGCTTGAGGAACTGCAAATCGATATGATATGTCTGTTTGTATAGATGACACTTTATGCACTTGCGATGGAAAAGACTTTTTGCCTTTCTCTAAAACCATTTTTACTGTGATTTTGTTGGTCCATTGCATACGAATTCCAACCCACTTTGTCCGGATATGAATGGATGAAACCAGAAATATCCGGTTGTGTTTTGGCTAACTCAATCCCAGATATTGTGAAAGCTTCTGTATTTGTGTTCTCCGGATATTATGAATGGATTTTATGGTTTTGCATCTTTTTTATCAGGGAACATTTAATTTTGTACCGTAGAAACACTAATTGGTTCCACACGGAGACACCAGCTCTACACATTTGTATTTTCTAGGGAGAAAGCTAGAGGAACTGCGGCAAACAAACATGATATTTCTGTTTGTATAGATGACATTTTATGCACTTTCCTAACAAAAAGACTTTACTTTTCTCCAAAACCATTTTTACTGTGATTTTCTCGGTCCATTGCATACGAATTCCACCTCACTTTGTCCGGATATGACTGGATGAAACCAGAAATATCCGTTTTCTTTTTTTGTCGCTTACTATATCCCAGATATTACTACAGACTCTGTGTTTGTGTTTTCTGGATATTATCGATGGATTATATTGTTTTGAATGTATTTATCAGGGAACATTTAATTTTGTGCTGGGAAACACTAATTGGTTCCACATGGAGACACCAGTCTACACATTCGTATTTTCTAGGGAGAAAGCTAGAATAACTGCGGTAAACAAACATGATGTTTCTGTTTGTATAGATGGCATTTTATGCACTGCCTTAAGGAAAAGACATTGTTTTACTCCAAAACCATTTTTACTGCGATTTTCCCGGTTCATTGCATACGAATTCCACCAAACTTAGCCCGGATATGACTGGATGAAACCAGAAATATCCGGTTTTGTTTTGGCTAACTCAATCCCAGATATTGCGACGGAGTCTGTGTTTGTGTTTTCTGGACATTTTCAACGGATTTTATGGTATTGCATGTTTTTTATCAGGGAACATTTAATTTTGTACCTTAGAAACACTAATTGGTTCCACACTGATACACCAGCTCTACACATTTGTATTTTCTAGGGAGAAAGCTAGAGGAACTGCGGCAAACAAACATGATATTTCTGTTTGTATACATGACATTTTATGCACTTGCATAACGAAAAAAACTTTGCTTTTCTCCAAAACCATTTTTACTGTGATTTTCTCGGTCCATTGCATACGAATTCCACCTCGCTTTGTCCTGATATGACTGGATGAAACCAGAAATATCCGGTTGTGTTTTGGCTTACTACAACCCAGATATTGTGAAAGCCTCTGTGTTTATGTTTTCCGGATATTATCAACGGAATTTATGTTGTTGCATGTTATTTATCAGGGAACATTTAATTTTGTGCTGGGAAACACTAATTGGTTCCACATGGAGACACCAGCTCTACACATTCGTATTTTCTAGGGAGAAAGCTAGAGGAACTGCGGCAAACAAACATGATATTTCTGTTTGTATAGATGACATTTTATGCACTTTCCTAAAGAAAAGACTTTGCTTTTCTCCAAAACCATTTTTCCTGTGATATTCTCGATCCATTACATATGAATTCCACCCCACTTTGTCCGGATATGAGTGGATGAAACGAGAAATATCCGGTTGTGTTTTGTCTTACTATATCCCAGATATTGCTACAGCCTCAGTGTCTGTGTTTTCTGGATATTATCGATGGATTTTATTGTTTTGAATGTTTTTATCAGGGAACATTTAATTTTGTACCGTAGAAACACTAATTGGTTCCACATGGAGACACCAGTAACACATTCCTATGTTGTAGGGAGAAAGCTTGAGGAACTGCAAATCGATATGATATGTCTGTTTGTATAGATGACATTTTATGCACTTGCGATGGAAAAGACTTTTTGCCTTTCTCTAAAACCATTTTTACTGTGATTTTGTTGGTCCATTGCATACGAATTCCAACCCACTTTGTCCGGATATGACTGGATGAAACCAGAAATATCCGGTTGTGTTTTGGCTAACTCAATCCCAGATATTGTGAAAGCTTCTGTATTTGTGTTCTCCGGATATTATGAACGGATTTTATGGTTTTGCATGTTTTTTATCAGGGAACATTTAATTTTGTACCATAGAAACACTAATTGGTTCCACACGGAGACACCAGCTCTACACATTTGTATTTTCTAGGGAGAAAGCTAGAGGAACTGCGGCAAACAAACATGATATTTCTGTTTGTATAGATGACATTTTATGCACTTTCCTAACAAAAAGATTTTACTTTTCTCCAAAACCATTTTTACTGTGATTTTCTCAGTCCATTGCATACGAATTCCACCTCACTTTGTCCGGATATGACTGGATGAAACCAGAAATATCCGTTTTTTTTTTTTTTGGCTTACTATATCCCAGATATTACTACAGACTCTGTGTTTGTGTTTTCTGGATATTATCGATGGATTATATTGTTTTGAATGTTTTTATCAGGGAACATTTAATTTTGTGCTGGGAAACACTAATTGGTTCCACATGGAGACACCAGTCTACACATTCGTATTTTCTAGGGAGAAAGCTAGAATAACTGCGGTAAACAAACATGATGTTTCTGTTTGTATAGATGACATTTTATGCACTGGCTTAAGGAAAAGACTTTGTTTTACTCCAAAACCATTTTTACTGCGATTTTCCCGGTTCATTGCATACGAATTCCACCAAACTTTTCCGGATATGACTGGATGAAACCAGAAATATCCGGTTGTGTTTTGGCTAACTCAATCCCAGATATTGCGACGGACTCTGTGTTTGTGTTTTCTGGACATTATCAACGGACTTTATTGTTTTGAATGTTTTTATCAGGGAACATTTAATTTTGTACCTTAGAAACACTAATAGGTTCAACATGGAGACACCAGTCTACACATTCGTATGTTCTAGGGAGAAAGTTAGAGGAACTGCGGCAAACAAACATGATATTTCTGTTTGTATACATGACATTTTATGCACTTGCATAACGAAAAAAACTTTGCTTTTCTCCAAAACCATTTTTACTGTGATTTTCTCGGTCCATTGCATACGAATTCCACCTCGCTTTGTCCAGATATGACTGGATGAAACCAGAAATATCCGGTTGTGTTTTGGCTTACTACAACCCAGATATTGTGAAAGCCTCTGTGTTTATGTTTTCCGGATATTATCAACGGAATTTATTTTGTTGCATGTTATTTATCAGGGAACATTTAATTTTGTGCTGGGAAACACTAATTGGTTCCACATGGAGACACCAGCTCTACACATTCATATTTTCTAGGGAGAAAGCTAGAGGAACTGCGGCAAACAAACATGATATTTCTGTTTGTATAGATGACATTTTATGCACTTTCCTAAAGAAAAGACTTTGCTTTTCTCCAAAACCATTATTCCTGTGATATTCTCGATCCATTACATATGAATTCCACCCCACTTTGTCCGGATATGAGTGGATGAAACCAGAAATATCCGGTTGTGTTTTGTCTTACTATATCCCAGATATTGCTACAGCCTCAGTGTCTGTGTTTTCTGGATATTATCGATGGATTTTATTGTTTTGAATGTTTTTATCAGGGAACCTTTAATTTTGTACCGTAGAAACACTAATTGGTTCCACATGGAGACACCAGTAACACATTCCTATGTTCTAGGGAGAAAGCTTGAGGAACTGCAAATCGATATGATATGTCTGTTTGTATAGATGACACTTTATGCACTTGCGATGGAAAAGACTTTTTGCCTTTCTCTAAAACCATTTTTACTGTGATTTTGTTGGTCCATTGCATACGAATTCCAACCCACTTTGTCCGGATATGACTGGATGAAACCAGAAATATCCGGTTGTGTTTTGGCTAACTCAATCCCAGATATTGTGAAAGCTTCTGTATTTGTGTTCTCTGGATATTATGAACGGATTTTATGGTTTTGCATGTTTTTTATCAGGGAACATTTAATTTTGTACCGTAGAAACACTAATTGGTTCCACACGGAGACACCAGCTCTACACATTTGTATTTTCTAGGGAGAAAGCTAGAGGAACTGCGGCAAACAAACATGATATTTCTGTTTGTATAGATGACATTTTATGGACTTTCCTAACAAAAAGACTTTACTTTTCTCCAAAACCATTTTTAATGTGATTTTCTCGGTCCATTGCATACGAATTCCACCTCACTTTGTCCGGATATGACTGGATGAAACCAGAAATATCCGTTTTCTTTTTTTTTTGGCTTACTATATCCCCGATATTACTACAGACTCTGTGTTTGTGTTTTCTGGATATTATCGATGGATTATATTGTTTTGAATGTTTTTATCAGGGAACATTTAATTTTGTGCTGGGAAACACTAATTGGTTCCACATGGAGACACCAGTCTACACATTCGTATTTTCTAGGGAGAAAGCTAGAATAACTGCGGTAAACAAACATGATGTTTCTGTTTGTATAGATGGCATTTTATGCACTGCCTTAAGGAAAAGACATTGTTTTACTCCAAAACCATTTTTACTGCGATTTTCCCGGTTCATTGCATACGAATTCCACCAAACTTAGTCCGGATATGACTGGATGAAACCAGAAATATCCGGTTGTGTTTTGGCTAACTCAATCCCAGATATTGTGAAAGCTTCTGTATTTGTGTTTTCCGGATATTATCAACGGATTTTATGGTTTTGCATGTTTTTTATCAGGGAACATTTAATTTTGTACCTTAGAAACACTAATTGGTTCCACACGGAGACACCAGCTCTACACATTTGTATTTTCTAGGCAGAAAGCTAGAGGAACTGCGGCAAACAAACATGATATTTCTGTTTGTATACATGACATTTTATGCACTTGCATAACGAAAAAAACTTTGCTTTTCTCCAAAACCCTTTTTACTGTGATTTTCTCGGTCCATTGCATACGAATTCCACCTCGCTTTGTCCGGATATGACTGGATGAAACCAGAAATATCCGGTTGTGTTTTGGCTTACTACAACCCAGATATTGTGAAAGCCTCTGTGTTTATGTTTTCCGGATGTTATCAACGAAATTTATGTTTTTGCATGTTATTTATCAGGGAACATTTAATTTTGTGCTGAGAAACACTAACTGGTTCCACACGGAGACACCAGCTCTACACATTCGTATTTTCTAGGGAGAAAGGTAGAGGAACTGCGGCAAACAAACATGACATTTCTGTTTGTATAGATGACATTTTATGCACTTTCCTAAAGAAAAGACTTTGCTTTTCTCCAAAACCATTTTTCCTGTGATATTCTCGATCCATTACATATGAATTCCACCCCACTTTGTCCGGATATGAGTGGATGAAACCAGAAATATCTGGTTGTGTTTTGTCTTACTATATCCCAGATATTGCTACAGCCTCAGTGTCTGTGTTTTCTAGATAATATCGATAGATTTTATTGTTTTGAATGTTTTTATCAGGGAACCTTTAATTTTGTACCGTAGAAACACTAATTGGTTCCACATGGAGACACCAGTAACACATTCCTATGTTCTAGGGAGAAAGCTTGAGGAACTGCAAATCGATATGATATGTCTGTTTGTATAGATGACACTTTATGCACTTGCGATGGAAAAGACTTTTTGCCTTTCTCTAAAACCATTTTTACTGTGATTTTGTTGGTCCATTGCATACGAATTCCAATCCACTTTGTCCGGATATGACTGGATGAAACCAGAAATATCCGGTTGTGTTTTGGCTAACTCAATCCCAGATATTGTGAAAGCTTCTGTATTTGTGTTCTCCGGATATTATGAATGGATTTTATGGTTTTGCATCTTTTTTATCAGGGAACATTTAATTTTGTACCGTAGAAACACTAATTGGTTCCACACGGAGACACCAGCTCTACACATTTGTATTTTCTAGGGAGAAAGCTAGAGGAACTGCGGCAAACAAACATGATATTTCTGTTTGTATAGATGACATTTTATGCACTTTCCTAACAAAAAGACTTTACTTTTCTCCAAAACCATTTTTACTGTGATTTTCTCGGTCCATTGCATACGAATTCCACCTCACTTTGTCCGGATATGACTGGATGAAACCAGAAATATCCGTTTTCTTTTTTTGTCGCTTACTATATCCCAGATATTACTACAGACTCTGTGTTTGTGTTTTCTGGATATTATCGATGGATTATATTGTTTTGAATGTATTTATCAGGGAACATTTAATTTTGTGCTGGGAAACACTAATTGGTTCCACATGGAGACACCAGCTCTACACATTCGTATTTTCTAGGGAGAAAGCTAGAGGAACTGCGGCAAACAAACATGACATTTCTGTTTGTATAGATGACATTTTATGCACTTTCCTAAAGAAAAGACTTTGCTTTTCTCCAAAACCATTTTTCCTGTGATATTCTCGATCCATTACATATGAATTCCACCCCACTTTGTCCGGATATGAGTGGATGAAACCAGAAATATCCGGTTGTGTTTTGTCTTACTATATCCCAGATATTGCTACAGCCTCAGTGTCTGTGTTTTCTGGATATTATCGATGGATTTTATTGTTTTGAATGTTTTTATCAGGGAACATTTAATTTTGTACCGTAGAAACACTAATTGGTTCCACATGGAGACACCAGTAACACATTCCTATGTTGTAGGGAGAAAGCTTGAGGAACTGCAAATCGATATGATATGTCTGTTTGTATAGATGACATTTTATGCACTTGCGATGGAAAAGACTTTTTGCCTTTCTCTAAAACCATTTTTACTGTGATTTTGTTGGTCCATTGCATACGAATTCCAACCCACTTTGTCCGGATATGACTGGATGAAACCAGAAATATCCGGTTGTGTTTTGGCTAACTCAATCCCAGATATTGTGAAAGCTTCTGTATTTGTGTTCTCCGGATATTATGAACGGATTTTATGGTTTTGCATGTTTTTTATCAGGGAACATTTAATTTTGTACCGTAGAAACACTAATTGGTTCCACACGGAGACACCAGCTCTACACATTTGTATTTTCTAGGGAGAAAGCTAGAGGAACTGCGGCAAACAAACATGATATTTCTGTTTGTATAGATGACATTTTATGCACTTTCCTAACAAAAAGATTTTACTTTTCTCCAAAACCATTTTTACTGTGATTTTCTCGGTCCATTGCATATGAATTCCACCTCACTTTGTCTGGATATGACTTAATGAAACCAGAAATATCCGTTTTCTTTTTTTTGGCTTACTATATCCCAGATATTACTACAGACTCTGTGTTTGTGTTTTCTGGATATTATCGATGGATTATATTGTTTTGAATGTTTTTATCAGGGAACATTTAATTTTGTGCTGGGAAACACTAATTGGTTCCACATGGAGACACCAGTCTACACATTCGTATTTTCTAGGGAGAAAGCTAGAATAACTGCGGTAAACAAACATGATGTTTCTGTTTGTATAGATGACATTTTATGCACTTGCATAACGAAAAAAACTTTGCTTTTCTCCAAAACCATTTTTACTGTGATTTTCTCGGTCCATTGCATACGAATTCCACCTCGCTTTGTCCGGATATGACTGGATGAAACCAGAAATATCCGGTTGTGTTTTGGCTTACTACAACCCAGATATTGTGAAAGCCTCTGTGTTTATGTTTTCCGGATGTTATCAACGAAATTTATGTTTTTGCATGTTATTTATCAGGGAACATTTAATTTTGTGCTGAGAAACACTAACTGGTTCCACACGGAGACACCAGCTCTACACATTCGTATTTTCTAGGGAGAAAGCTAGAGGAACTGCGGCAAACAAACATGACATTTCTGTTTGTATAGATGACATTTTATGCACTTTCCTAAAGAAAAGACTTTGCTTTTCTCCAAAACCATTTTTCCTGTGATATTCTCGATCCATTACATATGAATTCCACCCCACTTTGTCCGGATATGAGTGGATGAAACGAGAAATATCCGGTTGTGTTTTGTCTTACTATATCCCAGATATTGCTACAGCCTCAGTGTCTGTGTTTTCTGGATATTATCGATGGATTTTATTGTTTTGAATGTTTTTATCAGGGAACATTTAATTTTGTACTGTAGAAACACTAATTGGTTCCACATGGAGACACCAGTAACACATTCCTATGTTCTAGGGAGAAAGCTTGAGGAACTGCAAATCGATATGATATGTCTGTTTGTATAGATGACACTTTATGCACTTGCGATGGAAAAGACTTTTTGCCTTTCTCTAAAACCATTTTTACTGTGATTTTGTTGGTCCATTGCATACGAATTCCAACCCACTTTGTCCGGATATGACTGGATGAAACCAGAAATATCCGGTTGTGTTTTGGCTAACTCAATCCCAGATATTGTGAAAGCTTCTGTATTTGTGTTCTCCGGATATTATGAATGGATTTTATGGTTTTGCATCTTTTTTATCAGGGAACATTTAATTTTGTACCGTAGAAACACTAATTGGTTCCACACGGAGACACCAGCTCTACACATTTGTATTTTCTAGGGAGAAAGCTAGAGGAACTGCGGCAAACAAACATGATATTTCTGTTTGTATAGATGACATTTTATGCACTTTCCTAACAAAAAGACTTTACTTTTCTCCAAAACCATTTTTACTGTGATTTTCTCGGTCCATTGCATACGAATTCCACCTCACTTTGTCCGGATATGACTGGATGAAACCAGAAATATCCGTTTTCTTTTTTTGTCGCTTACTATATCCCAGATATTACTACAGACTCTGTGTTTGTGTTTTCTGGATATTATCGATGGATTATATTGTTTTGAATGTTTTTATCAGGGAACATTTAATTTTGTGCTGGGAAACACTAATTGGTTCCACATGGAGACACCAGTCTACACATTCGTATTTTCTAGGGAGAAAGCTAGAATAACTGCGGTAAACAAACATGATGTTTCTGTTTGTATAGATGGCATTTTATGCACTGACTTAAGGAAAAGACATTGTTTTACTCCAAAACCATTTTTACTGCGATTTTCCCGGTTCATTGCATACGAATTCCACCAAACTTAGTCCGGATATGACTGGATGAAACCAGAAATATCCGGTTGTGTTTTGGCTAACTCAATCCCAGATATTGCGACGGAGTCTGTGTTTGTGTTTTCTGGACATTTTCAACGGATTTTATGGTATTGCATGTTTTTTATCAGGGAACATTTAATTTTGTACCTTAGAAACACTAATTGGTTCCACACGGATACACCAGCTCTACACATTTGTATTTTCTAGGGAGAAAGCTAGAGGAACTGCGGCAAACAAACATGATATTTCTGTTTGTATACATGACATTTTATGCACTTGCATAACGAAAAAAACTTTGCTTTTCTCCAAAACCAATTTTACTGTGATTTTCTCGGTCCATTGCATACGAATTCCACCTCGCTTTGTCCTGATATGACTGGATGAAACCAGAAATATCCGGTTGTGTTTTGGCTTACTACAACCCAGATATTGTGAAAGCCTCTGTGTTTATGTTTTCCGGATATTATCAACGGAATTTATGTTTTTGCATGTTATTTATCAGGGAACATTTAATTTTGTGCTGGGAAACACTAATTGGTTCCACATGGAGACACCAGCTCTACACATTCGTATTTTCTAGGGAGAAAGCTAGAGGAACTGCGGCAAACAAACATGATATTTCTGTTTGTATAGATGACATTTTATGCACTTTCCTAAAGAAAAGACTTTGCTTTTCTCCAAAACCATTTTTCCTGTGATATTCTCGATCCATTACATATGAATTCCACCCCACTTTGTCCGGATATGAGTGGATGAAACGAGAAATATCCGGTTGTGTTTTGTCTTACTATATCCCAGATATTGCTACAGCCTCAGTGTCTGTGTTTTCTGGATATTATCGATGGATTTTATTGTTTTGAATGTTTTTATCAGGGAACATTTAATTTTGTACCGTAGAAACACTAATTGGTTCCACATGGAGACACCAGTAACACATTCCTATGTTGTAGGGAGAAAGCTTGAGGAACTGCAAATCGATATGTTATGTCTGTTTGTATAGATGACATTTTATGCACTTGCGATGGAAAAGACTTTTTGCCTTTCTCTAAAACCATTTTTACTGTGATTTTGTTGGTCCATTGCATACGAATTCCAACCCACTTTGTCCGGATATGACTGGATGAAACCAGAAATATCCGGTTGTGTTTTGGCTAACTCAATCCCAGATATTGTGAAAGCTTCTGTATTTGTGTTCTCCGGATATTATGAACGGATTTTATGGTTTTGCATGTTTTTTATCAGGGAACATTTAATTTTGTACCGTAGAAACACTAATTGGTTCCACACGGAGACACCAGCTCTACACATTTGTATTTTCTAGGGAGAAAGCTAGAGGAACTGCAGCAAACAAACATGATATTTCTGTTTGTATAGATGACATTTTATGCACTTTCCTAACAAAAAGATTTTACTTTTCTCCAAAACCATTTTTACTGTGATTTTCTCGGTCCATTGCATACGAATTCCACCTCACTTTGTCCGGATATGACTTAATGAAACCAGAAATATCCGTTTTCTTTTTTTTTGGCTTACTATATCCCAGATATTACTACAGACTCTGTGTTTGTGTTTTCTGGATATTATCGATGGGTTATATTGTTTTGAATGTTTTTATCAGGGAACATTTAATTTTGTGCTGGGAAACACTAATTGGTTCCACATGGAGACACCAGTCTACACATTCGTATTTTCTAGGGAGAAAGCTAGAATAACTGCGGTAAACAAACATGATGTTTCTGTTTGTATAGATGACATTTTATGCACTGGCTTAAGGAAAAGACTTTGTTTTACTCCAAAACCATTTTTACTGCGATTTTCCCGGTTCATTGCATACGAATTCCACCAAACTTTTCCGGATATGACTGGATGAAACCAGAAATATCCGGTTGTGTTTTGGCTAACTCAATCCCAGATATTGCGACGGAGTCTGTGTTTGTGTTTTCTGGACATTATCAACGGACTTTATTGTTTTGAATGTTTTTATCAGGGAACATTTAATTTTGTACCTTAGAAACACTAATAGGTTCAACATGGAGACACCAGTCTACACATTCGTATGTTCTAGGGAGAAAGTTAGAGGAACTGCGGCAAACAAACATGATATTTCTGTTTGTATACATGACATTTTATGCACTTGCATAACGAAAAAAACTTTGCTTTTCTCCAAAACCATTTTTACTGTGATTTTCTCGGTCCATTGCATACGAATTCCACCTCGCTTTGTCCTGATATGACTGGATGAAACCAGAAATATCCGGTTGTGTTTTGGCTTACTACAACCCAGATATTGTGAAAGCCTCTGTGTTTATGTTTTCCGGATACTATCAACGGAATTTATGTTTTTGCATGTTATTTATCAGGGAACATTTAATTTTGTGCTGGGAAACACTAATTGGTTCCACATGGAGACACCAGCTCTACACATTCGTATTTTCTAGGGAGAAAGCTAGAGGAACTGCGGCAAACAAACATGATATTTCTGTTTGTATAGATGACATTTTATGCACTTTCCTAAAGAAAAGACTTTGCTTTTCTCCAAAACCATTATTCCTGTGATATTCTCGATCCATTACATATGAATTCCACCCCACTTTGTCCGGATATGAGTGGATGAAACCAGAAATATCCAGTTGTGTTTTGTCTTACTATATCCCAGATATTGCTACAGCCTCAGTGTCTGTGTTTTCTGGATATTATCGATGGATTTTATTGTTTTGAATGTTTTTATCAGGGATCCTTTAATTTTGTACCGTAGAAACACTAATTGGTTCCACATGGAGACACCAGTAACACATTCCTATGTTGTAGGGAGAAAGCTTGAGGAACTGCAAATCGATATGATATGTCTGTTTGTATAGATGACACTTTATGCACTTGCGATGGAAAAGACTTTTTGCCTTTCTCTAAAACCATTTTTACTGTGATTTTGTTGGTCCATTGCATACGAATTCCAACCCACTTTGTCCGGATATGAATGGATGAAACCAGAAATATCCGGTTGTGTTTTGGCTAACTCAATCCCAGATATTGTGAAAGCTTCTGTATTTGTGTTCTCTGGATATTATGAACGGATTTTATGGTTTTGCATGTTTTTTATCAGGGAACATTTAATTTTGTACCGTAGAAACACTAATTGGTTCCACACGGAGACACCAGCTCTACACATTTGTATTTTCTAGGGAGAAAGCTAGAGGAACTGCGGCAAACAAACATGATATTTCTGTTTGTATAGATGACATTTTATGCACTTTCCTAACAAAAAGACTTTACTTTTCTCCAAAACCATTTTTAATGTGATTTTCTCGGTCCATTGCATACGAATTCCACCTCACTTTGTCCGGATATGACTGGATGAAACCAGAAATATCCGTTTTCTTTTTTTTTTGGCTTACTATATCCCCGATATTACTACAGACTCTGTGTTTGTGTTTTCTGGATATTATCGATGGATTATATTGTTTTGAATGTTTTTATCAGGGAACATTTAATTTTGTGCTGGGAAACACTAATTGGTTCCACATGGAGACACCAGTCTACACATTCGTATTTTCTAGGGAGAAAGCTAGAATAACTGCGGTAAACAAACATGATGTTTCTGTTTGTATAGATGGCATTTTATGCACTGCCTTAAGGAAAAGACATTGTTTTACTCCAAAACCATTTTTACTGCGATTTTCCCGGTTCATTGCATACGAATTCCACCAAACTTAGTCCGGATATGACTGGATGAAACCAGAAATATCCGGTTGTGTTTTGGCTAACTCAATCCCAGATATTGTGAAAGCTTCTGTATTTGTGTTTTCCGGATATTATCAACGGATTTTATGGTTTTGCATGTTTTTTATCAGGGAACATTTAATTTTGTACCTTAGAAACACTAATTGGTTCCACACGGAGACACCAGCTCTACACATTTGTATTTTCTAGGGAGAAAGCTAGAGGAACTGCGGCAAACAAACATGATATTTCTGTTTGTATACATGACATTTTATGCACTTGCATAACGAAAAAAACTTTGCTTTTCTCCAAAACCATTTTTACTGTGATTTTCTCGGTCCATTGCATACGAATTCCACCTCGCTTTGTCCGGATATGACTGGATGAAACCAGAAATATCCGGTTGTGTTTTGGCTTACTACAACCCAGATATTGTGAAAGCCTCTGTGTTTATGTTTTCCGGATGTTATCAACGAAATTTATGTTGTTGCATGTTATTTATCAGGGAACATTTAATTTTGTGCTGAGAAACACTAACTGGTTCCACATGGAGACACCAGCTCTACACATTCGTATGTTCTAGGGAGAAAGCTAGAGGAACTGCGGCAAACAAACATGACATTTCTGTTTGTATAGATGACATTTTATGCACTTTCCTAAAGAAAAGACTTTGCTTTTCTCCAAAACCATTTTTCCTGTGATATTCTCCATCCATTACATATGAATTCCACCCCACTTTGTCCGGATATGAGTGGATGAAACCAGAAATATCCGGTTGTGTTTTGTCTTACTATATCCCAGATATTGCTACAGCCTCAGTGTCTGTGTTTTCTAGATAATATCGATAGATTTTATTGTTTTGAATGTTTTTATCAGGGAACATTTAATTTTGTACCGTAGAAACACTAATTGGTTCCACATGGAGACACCAGTAACACATTCCTATGTTCTAGGGAGAAAGCTTGAGGAACTGCAAATCGATATGATATGTCTCTTTGTATAGATGACACTTTATGCACTTGCGATGGAAAAGACTTTTTGCCTTTCTCTAAAACCATTTTTACTGTGATTTTGTTGGTCCATTGCATACGAATTCCAACCCACTTTGTCCGGATATGACTGGATGAAACCAGAAATATCCGGTTGTGTTTTGGCTAACTCAATCCCAGATATTGTGAAAGCTTCTGTATTTGTGTTCTCAGGATATTATGAACGGATTTTATGGTTTTGCATGTTTTTTATCAGGGAACATTTAATTTTGTACTGTAGAAACACTAATTGGTTCCACACGGAGACACCAGCTCTACACATTTGTATTTTCTAGGGAGAAAGCTAGAGGAACTGCGGCAAACAAACATGATATTTCTGTTTGTATAGATGACATTTTATGCACTTTCCTAACAAAAAGACTTTACTTTTCTCCAAAACCATTTTTACTGTGATTTTCTCGGTCCATTGCATACGAATTCCACCTCACTTTGTCCGGATATGACTGGATGAAACCAGAAATATCCGTTTTCTTTTTTTTGGGCTTACTATATCCCAGATATTACTACAGACTCTGTGTTTGTGTTTTCTGGATATTATCGATGGATTATATTGTTTTGAATGTTTTTATCAGGGAACATTTAATTTTGTGCTGGGAAACACTAATTGGTTCCACATGGAGACACCAGTCTACACATTCGTATTTTCTAGGGAGAAAGCTAGAGGAACTGCGGCAAACAAACATGATATTTCTGTTTGTATAGATGACATTTTATGCACTTTCCTAAAGAAAAGACTTTGCTTTTCTCCAAAACCATTTTCCTGTGATATTCTCGATCCATTACATATGAATTCCACCCCACTTTGTCCGGATATGACTGGATGAAACCAGAAATATCCGGTTGTGTTTTGTCTTACTATATCCCAGATATTGCTACAGCCTCAGTGTCTGTGTTTTCTGGATATTATCGATGGATTTTATTGTTTTGAATGTTTTTATCAGGGAACATTTAATTTTGTGCTGGGAAACACTAATTGGTTCCACATGGAGACACCAGTCTACACATTCGTATTTTCTAGGGAGAAAGCTAGAATAACTGCGGTAAACAAACATGATGTTTCTGTTTGTATAGATGACATTTTATGCACTGGCTTAAGGAAAAGACTTTGTTTTACTCCAAAACCATTTTTACTGCGATTTTCCCGGTTCATTGCATACGAATTCCACCAAACTTAGTCCGGATATGACTGGATGAAACCAGAAATATCCGGTTGTGTTTTGGTTAACTCAATCCCAGATATTGAGACGGACTCTGTGTTTGTGTTTTCTGGACATTATCAACAGACTTTATTGTTTTGAATGTTTTTATCAGGGAACATTTAATTTTGTACCTTAGAAACACTAATAGGTTCAACATGGAGACACCAGTATACACATTCGTATGTTCTAGGGAGAAAGTTAGAGGAACTGCGGCAAACAAACATGATATTTCTGTTTGTATACATGACATTTTATGCACTTGCATAACGAAAAAAACTTTGCTTTTCTCCAAAACCATTTTTACTGTGATTTTCTCAGTCCATTGCATACGAATTCCACCTCGCTTTGTCCGGATATGACTGGATGAAACCAGAAATATCCGGTTGTGTTTTGGCTTACTACAACCCAGATATTGTGAAAGCTTCTGTGTTTATGTTTTCCGGATATTATCAACGGAATTTATGTTTTTGCATGTTATTTATCAGGGAACATTTATCTTTATGCTGGGAAACACTAATTGGTTCCACATGGAGACACCAGCTCTACACATTCGTATGTTCTAGGGAGAAAGCTAGAGGAACTGCGGCAAACAAACATGACATTTCTGTTTGTATAGATGACATTTTATGCACTTTCCTAAAGAAAAGACTTTGCTTTTCTCCAAAACCATTTTTCCTGTGATATTCTCGATCCATTACATATGAATTCCACCCCACTTTGTCCGGATATGAGTGGATGAAACCAGAAATATCCTGTTGTGTTTTGTCTTACTATATCCCAGATATTGCTACAGCCTCAGTGTCTGTGTTTTCTGGATATTATCGATGGATTTTATTGTTTTGAATGTTTTTATCAGGGAACATTTAATTTTGTACCGTAGAAACACTAATTGGTTCCACATGGAGACACCAGGAACACATTCCTATGTTCTAGGGAGAAAGCTTGAGGAACTGCAAATCGATATGATATGTCTGTTTGTATAGATGACATTTTATGCACTTGCGATGGAAAAGACTTTTTGCCTTTCTCTAAAACCATTTTTACTGTGATTTTGTTGGTCCATTGCATACGAATTCCAACCCACTTTGTCCGGATATGACTGGATGAAACCAGAAATATCCGGTTGTGTTTTGGCTCACGCAATCCCAGATATTGTGAAAGCTTCTGTATTTGTGTTCTCCGGATATTATGAACGGATTTTATGGTTTTGCATGTTTTTTATCAGGGAACATTTAATTTTGTACCGTAGAAACACTAATTGGTTCCACACGGAGACACCAGCTCTACACATTTGTATTTTCTAGGGAGAAAGCTAGAGGCACTGCGGCAAACAAACATGATATTTCTGTTTGTATAGATGACATTTTATGCACTTTCCTCAGAAAAAGACTTTACTTTTCTCCAAAACCATTTTTACTGTGATTTTCTCGGTCCATTGCATACGAATTCCACCTCACTTTGTCCGGATATCAGTGGATGAAACCAGAAATATCCGTTTTCTTTTTTTTGGGCTTACTATATCCCAGATATTACTACAGACTCTGTGTTTGGGTTTTCTGGATATTATCGATGGATTATATTGTTTTGAATGTTTTTATCAGGGAACATTTAATTTTGTGCTGGGAAACACTAATTGGTTCCACATGGAGACACCAGTCTACACATTCGTATTTTCTAGGGAGAAAGCTAGAATAACTGCGGTAAACAAACATGATGTTTCTGTTTGTATAGATGACATTTTATGCACTGGCTTAAGGAAAAGACTTTGTTTTACTCCAAAACCATTTTTACTGTGATTTTCCCAGTTCATTGCATACGAATTCCACCAAACTTAGTCCGGATATGACTGGATGAAACCAGAAATATCCGGTTGTGTTTTGGCTAAATCAATCCCAGATATTGTGAAAGCTTCTGTATTTGTGTTTTCCGGATATTATCAACGGATTTTATGGTTTTGCATGTTTTTTATCAGGGAACATTTAATTTTGTACCTTAGAAACACTAATTGGTTCCACACGGAGACACCAGTTCTACACATTCGTATTTTCTAGGGAGAAAGCTAGAGGAACTGCGGCAAACAAACATGATATTTCTGTTTGTATACATGACATTTTATGCACTTGCATAACGAAAAAAACTTTACTTTTCTCCAAAACCATTTTTACTGTGATTTTCTCGGTCCATTGCATACGAATTCCACCTCGCTTTGTCCGGATATGACTGGATGAAACCAGAAATATCCGGTTGTGTTTTGGCTTACTACAACCCAGATATTGTGAAAGCCTCTGTGTTTATGTTTTCCGGATACTATCAACGGAATTTATGTTTTTGCATGTTATTTATCAGGGAACATTTAATTTTGTGCTGGGAAACACTAATTGGTTCCACATGGAGACACCAGTCTACACATTCGTATTTTCTAGGGAGAAAGCTAGAATAACTGCGGTAAACAAACATGATGTTTCTGTTTGTATAGATGACATTTTATGCACTTGCCTAACGTAAAGACTTTCCTTTTCTCCAAAACCATTTGTACTGTGATTTTCTCGTTCCATTGCATACGAATTCCACCCCAGTTTGTCCGGATATGACTGGATGAAATCAGAAACAACCGGTTGTGTTTTGCCTAACTCAATCCCAGATATTGCTACAGCCTCTGTGTTTCTGCATTCCTGATATTATCCACAGACTTTATTGTTTTGAATGTTTTCAATCAGGGAACATTTAATTTTGTGCTGCGAAACACTGATTGTTTCCACATGGATACACCAGCTCTACACATTTGTAATTTCTAGGGAGAAAGCTAGAGGAACTGCGACAAACAAAAATGATATTTCTATTTGTATGGGTGACATTTTATGCTCTTGCCTAACGAAAAGACTTTGCTTTTCTCCAAAACCATTTTTACTGTGATTTTCTCACTCCATTGCATACGAATTCCACACCAGTTTGTCTGCATATGACTGGATGAAACCAGAAATATCCGGTTGTGTTTTGGCTTACTACAACCCAGATATTGTGAAAGCCTCTGTGTTTATGTTTTCCGGATACTATCAACGGAATTTATGTTTTTGCATGTTATTTATCAGGGAACATTTAATTTTGTGCTGGGAAACACTAATTGGTTCCACATGGAGACACCAGTCTACACATTCGTATTTTCTAGGGAGAAAGCTAGAATAACTGCGGCAAACAAACATGATATTTCTGTTTGTATCGGTGACATTTTATGCACTTGCCTAACGTAAAGACTTTGCTTTTCTCCAAAACCATTTGTACTGTGATTTTCTCGTTCCATTGCATACGAATTCCACCCCAGTTTGTCCGGATATGACTGGATGAAATCAGAAACATCCGGTTGTGTTTTGCCTAACTCAATCCCAGATATTGCTACAGCCTCTGTGTTTCTGCATTCCTGATATTATCCACAGACTTTATTGTTTTGAAAGTTTTTTATAAGGTAACATTTAATTTTGTACCTTAAAAACACTAATTTTTTCCACATGGAGACCCAGCTCTACATATTCCTATTTTCTAGGAAGAAATCTAGAGGAACTGCGGCAAACAAACATGATATTTCTGTTTGTATAGATGACATTTTATGCACTTGCCTAACGAAAATACTTTGCTTATCTCCAAAACCATATTTAATGCGGTTTTCTCGGTCCATTGCATATGAATTCCACACCAATTTGTCCGGATATGACTGGATGAAACCGGAAATATCCGGTTTTGTTTTGGCTAACTCAATCTGAAATATTGCTACAGCCTCTGTGTTTATGTATTCCTGATATTATCCACGGACTTTATTTTTTTGAATTTTTTTTTCAGGGAACGTTTATTTTTGTACCGTTGAAACAATAATTAATTCATCAAGGGATACCAGCTCTACACATTCGTATTTTCTAGGGAGAAAGCAAGAAGACCTGCGGAAAGCAAACATGATATTTCTGTTTCTATAGATGACATTTTATGCACTTGCCTAATGAAAAGACTTTGCTTTTCTCCAAAACCATTTGCACTGTGATTTTCTCGGTCCATTACATATGATTTCCACACTAGTTTGACCGGATATGACTGGATGAAAGCAAAAATATCCGGTTGTGTTTTGGCTATCTCAATCCCAGATATTGTTACCGCCTCTATGTTTGTGTATTCCTGATATTATCCACACACTTTATTGTTTTGAATGTTTTCAATCAGGGAACATTTAATTTTGTGCTGCGAAACACTGATTGTTTCCACATGGATACACCAGCTCTACACATTTGTAATTTCTAGGGAGAAAGCTAGAGGAACTGCGACAAACAAAAATGATATTTCTATTTGTATGGGTGACATTTTATGCTCTTGCCTAACGAAAAGACTTTGCTTTTCTCCAAAACCATTTTTACTGTTATTTTCTCGGTTCATTGCATACGAATTCCACACCAGTTTGTCCGGATATGACTGGATGAAACCAGAAATATCCGGTTGTGTTTTGGCTAACTCAATCCCAGATATTGCTACAGCCTCTGTGTTTGTGCATTCCTGATATTATCCACAGACTTTATTGTTTTGAAAGTTTTTTATAAGGTAACATTTAATTTTGTACCTTAAAACACTAATTTTTTCCACATGGAGACCCAGCTCTACATATTCCTATTTTCTAGGGAGAAAGCTAGAGGAACTGCAGCAAACAAACAAGATATTTCTGTTTGTATAGATGATATTTTATGCACTTGCCTAACGTAAAGACTTTGCTTTTCTTCAAAACCATTTTTACTGTGATTTTCTCAGACCATTGCATACGAATTCCACACCAGTTTGTCTGGATATGACTGGATGAAATCAGAAATATCCAGTTTTGTTTTGGCTAACTCAATCCCAGATATTGCTATAGCCTCTGTGTTTGTGTATTCCTGATATTATCAACGGACTTTATTTTTTCAATGTTTTTTTTTTCAGGGAATATTTAATTTTGAGCTTGTAAACACTAATTGGTCCACATGGAGACACCAGCTCTACACATTCGTATTTTCTAGGGAGAAAGCTAGAGGAACTGCGACAAACAAACATGATATTTATGTTTGTATAGATGACATTTTATGCACTTGCCTAACGAAAATACTTTGCTTTTCTCCAAAACCATTTTTACTGTAATTTTCTCAGTCCATTGCATACGAATTCCACACCACTTTTTCCGGATATGACTGGATGAAAACAGAATTATCCGGTTGTGTCTAGGCTAACTCAATCCGAAATATTGTGAAAGCCTCTGTGTTTATGTTTTCTGGATATTATCGATGGGCTTATTGTTTTGAATGCTTTTATCAGGGAACATTTAATTTTATACCCTGGAAACACGATTTGTTTCATAATGGGAACACCAGCTCTACACATTTCTATTTTAAAGGGAGAAAGCTAGAGGAACTGCAGCAAACAAACATGATATTTCTGTTTGTATAGATGACATTTTATGCACTTTCCTCAGAAAAAGACTTTACTTTTCTCCAAAACCATTTTTAATGTGATTTTCTCGGTCCATTGCATACGAATTCCACCTCACTTTGTCCGGATATGAGTGGATGAAACCAGAAATATCCGTTTTCTTTTTTTTGGGCTTACTATATCCCAGATATTACTACAGACTCTGTGTTTGTGTTTTCTGGATATTATCGATGGATTTTATTGTTTTGAATGTTTTTATCAGGGAACATTTAATTTTGTGCTGGGAAACACTAATTGGTTCCACATGGAGACACCAGTCTACACATTCGTATTTTCTAGGGAGAAAGCTAGAATAACTGCGGTAAACAAACATGATGTTTCTGTTTGTATAGATGACATTTTATGCACTGGCTTAAGGAAAAGACTTTGTTTTACTCCAAAACCATTTTTACTGCGATTTTCCCGGTTCATTGCATACGAATTCCACCAAACTTAGTCCGGATATGACTGGATGAAACCAGAAATATCCGGTTGTGTTTTGGCTAACTCAATCCCAGATATTGCGACGGACTCTGTGTTTGTGTTTTCTGGACATTATCAACGGACTTTATTGTTTTGAATGTTTTTATCAGGGAACATTTAATTTTGTACCTTAGAAACACTAATAGGTTCAACATGGAGACACCAGTATACACATTCGTATGTTCTAGGGAGAAAGTTAGAGGAACTGCGGCAAACAAACATGATATTTCTGTTTGTATACATGACATTTTATGCACTTGCATAACGAAAAAAACTTTGCTTTTCTCCAAAACCATTTTTACTGTGATTTTCTCAGTCCATTGCATACGAATTCCACCTCGCTTTGTCCGGATATGACTGGATGAAACCAGAAATATCCGGTTGTGTTTTGGCTTACTACAACCCAGATATTGTGAAAGCTTCTGTGTTTATGTTTTCCGGATATTATCAACGGAATTTATGTTTTTGCATGTTATTTATCAGGGAACATTTATCTTTGTGCTGGGAAACACTAATTGGTTCCACATGGAGACACCAGCTCTACACATTCGTATTTTCTAGGGAGAAAGCTAGAGGAACTGCGGCAAACAAACATGACATTTCTGTTTGTATAGATGACATTTTATGCACTTTCCTAAAGAAAAGACTTTGCTTTTCTCCAAAACCATTTTTCCTGTGATATTCTCGATCCATTACATATGAATTCCACCCCACTTTGTCCGGATATGAGTGGATGAAACCAGAAATATCCGGTTGTGTTTTGTCTTACTATATCCCAGATATTGCTACAGCCTCAGTGTCTGTGTTTTCTGGATATTATCGATGGCTTTTATTGTTTTGAATGTTTTTATCAGGGAACATTTAATTTTGTACCGTAGAAACACTAATTGGTTCCACATGGAGACACCAGGAACACATTCCTATGTTCTAGGGAGAAAGCTTGAGGAACTGCAAATCGATATGATATGTCTGTTTGTATAGATGACATTTTATGCACTTGCGATGGAAAAGACTTTTTGCCTTTCTCTAAAACCATTTTTACTGTGATTTTGTTGGTCCATTGCATACGAATTCCAACCCACTTTGTCCGGATATGACTGGATGAAACCAGAAATATCCGGTTGTGTTTTGGCTCACGCAATCCCAGATATTGTGAAAGCTTCTGTATTTGTGTTCTCCGGATATTATGAACGGATTTTATGGTTTTGCATGTTTTTTATCAGGGAACATTTAATTTTGTACCGTAGAAACACTAATTGGTTCCACACGGAGAAACCAGCTCTACACATTTGTATTTTCTAGGGAGAAAGCTAGAGGCACTGCGGCAAACAAACATGATATTTCTGTTTGTATAGATGACATTTTTTGCACTTTCCTAACAAAAAGACTTTACTTTTCTCCAAAACCATTTTTACTGTGATTTTCTCGGTCCATTGCATACGAATTCCACCTCATTTTGTCCGGATATGACTGGATGAAACCAGAAATATCCGTTTTCTTTTTTTTGGGCTTACTATATCCCAGATATTACTACAGACTCTGTGTTTGTGTTTTCTGGATATTATCGATGGATTATATTGTTTTGAATGTTTTTATCAGGGAACATTTAATTTTGTGCTGGGAAACACTAATTGGTTCCACATGGAGACACCAGTCTACACATTCGTATTTTCTAGGGAGAAAGCTAGAATAACTGCGGTAAACAAACATGATGTTTCTGTTTGTATAGATGACATTTTATGCACTGGCTTAAGGAAAAGACTTTGTTTTACTCCAAAACCATTTTTACTGTGATTTTCCCAGTTCATTGCATACGAATTCCACCAAACTTAGTCCGGATATGACTGGATGAAACCAGAAATATCCGGTTGTGTTTTGGCTAAATCAATCCCAGATATTGTGAAAGCTTCTGTATTTGTGTTTTCCGGATATTATCAACGGATTTTATGGTTTTGCATGTTTTTTATCAGGGAACATTTAATTTTGTACCTTAGAAACACTAATTGGTTCCACACGGAGACACCAGTTCTACACATTCGTATTTTCTAGGGAGAAAGCTAGAGGAACTGCGGCAAACAAACATGATATTTCTGTTTGTATACATGACATTTTATGCACTTGCATAACGAAAAAAACTTTACTTTTCTCCAAAACCATTTTTACTGTGATTTTCTCGGTCCATTGCATACGAATTCCACCTCGCTTTGTCCGGATATGACTGGATGAAACCAGAAATATCCGGTTGTGTTTTGGCTTACTACAACCCAGATATTGTGAAAGCCTCTGTGTTTATGTTTTCCGGATACTATCAACGGAATTTATGTTTTTGCATGTTATTTATCAGGGAACATTTAATTTTGTGCTGGGAAACACTAATTGGTTCCACATGGAGACACCAGTCTACACATTCGTATTTTCTAGGGAGAAAGCTAGAATAACTGCGGTAAACAAACATGATGTTTCTGTTTGTATAGATGACATTTTATGCACTTGCCTAACGTAAAGACTTTGCTTTTCTCCAAAACCATTTGTACTGTGATTTTCTCGTTCCATTGCATACGAATTCCAACCCACTTTGTCCGGATATGACTGGATGAAACCAGAAACAACCGGTTGTGTTTTGCCTAACTCAATCCCAGATATTGCTACAGCCTCTGTGTTTCTGCATTCCTGATATTATCCACAGACTTTATTGTTTTGAATGTTTTCAATCAGGGAACATTTAATTTTGTGCTGCGAAACACTGATTGTTTCCACATGGATACACCAGCTCTACACATTTGTAATTTCTAGGGAGAAAGCTAGAGGAACTGCGACAAACAAAAATGATATTTCTATTTGTATGGGTGACATTTTATGCTCTTGCCTAACGAAAAGACTTTGCTTTTCTCCAAAACCATTTTTACTGTTATTTTCTCGGTTCATTGCATACGAATTCCACACCAGTTTGTCTGGATATGACTGGATGAAACCAGAAATATCCGGTTGTGTTTTGGCTTACTACAACCCAGATATTGTGAAAGCCTCTGTGTTTATGTTTTCCGGATACTATCAACGGAATTTATGTTTTTGCATGTTATTTATCAGGGAACATTTAATTTTGTGCTGGGAAACACTAATTGGTTCCACATGGAGACACCAGTCTACACATTCGTATTTTCTAGGGAGAAAGCTAGAATAACTGCGGCAAACAAACATGATATTTCTGTTTGTATCGATGACATTTTATGCACTTGCCTAACGTAAAGACTTTGCTTTTCTCCAAAACCATTTGTACTGTGATTTTCTCGTTCCATTGCATACGAATTCCACCCCAGTTTGTCCGGATATGACTGGATGAAATCAGAAACATCCGGTTGTGTTTTGCCTAACTCAATCCCAGATATTGCTACAGCCTCTGTGTTTCTGCATTCCTGATATTATCCACAGACTTTATTGTTTTGAAAGTTTTTTATAAGGTAACATTTAATTTTGTACCTTAAAAACACTAATTTTTTCCACATGGAGACCCAGCTCTACATATTCCTATTTTCTAGGAAGAAATCTAGAGGAACTGCGGCAAACAAACATGATATTTCTGTTTGTATAGATGACATTTTATGCACTTGCCTAACGAAAATACTTTGCTTATCTCCAAAACCATATTTAATGCGGTTTTCTCGGTCCATTGCATATGAATTCCACACCAATTTGTCCGGATATGACTGGATGAAACCGGAAATATCCGGTTTTGTTTTGGCTAACTCAATCTGAAATATTGCTACAGCCTCTGTGTTTATGTATTCCTGATATTATCCACGGACTTTATTTTTTTGAATTTTTTTTTCAGGGAACGTTTATTTTTGTACCGTTGAAACAATAATTAATTCATCAAGGGATACCAGCTCTACACATTCGTATTTTCTAGGGAGAAAGCAAGAAGACCTGTGGAAAGCAAACATGATATTTCTGTTTCTATAGATGACATTTTATGCACTTGCCTAACGAAAAGACTTTGCTTTTCTCCAAAACCATTTGCACTGTGATTTTCTCGGTCCATTACATATGATTTCCACACTAGTTTGACCGGATATGACTGGATGAAAGCAAAAATATCCGGTTGTGTTTTGGCTATCTCAATCCCAGATATTGTTACCGCCTCTATGTTTGTGTATTCCTGATATTATCCACACACTTTATTGTTTTGAATGTTTTCAATCAGGGAACATTTAATTTTGTGCTGCGAAACACTGATTGTTTCCACATGGATACACCAGCTCTACACATTTGTAATTTCTAGGGAGAAAGCTAGAGGAACTGCGACAAACAAAAATGATATTTCTATTTGTATGGGTGACATTTTATGCTCTTGCCTAACGAAAAGACTTTGCTTTTCTCCAAAACCATTTTTACTGTGATTTTCTCGGTTCATTGCATACGAATTCCACACCAGTTTGTCCGGATATGACTGGATGAAACCAGAAATATCCGGTTGTGTTTTGGCTAACTCAATCCCAGATATTGCTACAGCCTCTGTGTTTGTGCATTCCTGATATTATCCACAGACTTTATTGTTTTGAAAGTTTTTTATAAGGTAACATTTAATTTTGTACCTTAAAACACTAATTTTTTCCACATGGAGACCCAGCTCTACATATTCCTATTTTCTAGGGAGAAAGCTAGAGGAACTGCAGCAAACAAACAAGATATTTCTGTTTGTATAGATGATATTTTATGCACTTGCCTAACGTAAAGACTTTGCTTTTCTTCAAAACCATTTTTACTGTGATTTTCTCAGACCATTGCATACGAATTCCACACCAGTTTGTCTGGATATGACTGGATGAAATCAGAAATATCCAGTTTTGTTTTGGCTAACTCAATCCCAGATATTGCTATAGCCTCTGTGTTTGTGTATTCCTGATATTATCAACGGACTTTATTTTTTCAATGTTTTTTTTTTCAGGGAATATTTAATTTTGAGCTTGTAAACACTAATTGGTCCACATGGAGACACCAGCTCTACACATTCGTATTTTCTAGGGAGAAAGCTAGAGGAACTGCGACAAACAAACATGATATTTCTGTTTGTATAGATGACATTTTATGCACTTGCCTAACGAAAATACTTTGCTTTTCTCCAAAACCATTTTTACTGTAATTTTCTCAGTCCATTGCATACGAATTCCACACCACTTTTTCCGGATATGACTGGATGAAAACAGAATTATCCGGTTGTGTCTAGGCTAACTCAATCCGAAATATTGTGAAAGCCTCTGTGTTTATGTTTTCTGGATATTATCGATGGGCTTATTGTTTTGAATGCTTTTATCAGGGAACATTTAATTTTATACCCTGGAAACACGATTTGTTTCATAATGGGAACACCAGCTCTACACATTTCTATTTTAAAGGGAGAAAGCTAGAGGAACTGCAGCAAACAAACATGATATTTCTGTTTGTATAGGTGACATTTTATGCACTTGCCTAACGAAAAGACTTTGCTTTTCTTCAAAACCATTTTTACTGTGATTTTCTCAGACCAAAGCATACGAATTCCACACCAGTTTCTCTGGTTATGACTGGATGAAATCAGAAATATCTGGTTGTGTTTTGGCTAACTCAATCCGAAATATTACTACTGGCTCTGTGTGTGTGTATTCCGGATATTATCCACGGACTTTATTTTTTTGAATTTTTTTTTTCAGGGAACATTTAATTTTGTGCTTGTAAACACTAATTGGTCCACATGGAGACACCAGGTCTACACATTCGTATTTTCCAGGGAAAAAGCTAGAGGAACTGCCACAAACATGATATTTCTGTTTGTATAGATGACATTTTATGCACTTGCCTAACGAGAAGACATTGCTTTTCTCCAAAACCAATTTTACTGTTATTTTCTCGGTCCATTGCATACGAATTCCACACCACTTTGTCTGGATATGACTGGATGAAACCAGAAATATCCGGCTGTGTTTTGGCTAACTCAATCCGAAATATTGTGAAAGCCTCTGTGTTTGTGTTTTGTTGATATTATCGATGGACTTTATTGTTTTCAATATTTTTATCAGGGGATATTTAATTTTGTGCGTGGAAACACTAATTGGTTACACATGGAGACACCAGCTCTACACATTCGTATTTTCTAGGCAGAAAGCTAGAGGAACTCCGAAAAACAACCATTATATTTCTGTTGGTATCGATGACATTTTATGCACTTTCCTAACGAAAAGTCTTTGCTTTTCTCCAAAACCCTTTTTACTGTGATTTTCTCGGTCCATTGCATACGAATTCCACACCAGTTTGTTTGGATATGAGTAGATGAAACCGGAAATATCCAGATCTGTTTTGGCTAAATCAACCCCAGATATTGCTACAGCCTCTGTGTTTCTGCATTCCTGATATTATCCACAGACTTTATTGTTTTGAAAGTTTTTTATAAGGTAACATTTAATGTTGTACCGTAAAAACACTAATTTTTTCCACATTGAGACACCAGCTCTACATATTCTTATTTTCTAGGAAGTAAGCTAGAGGAACTGCGGCAAACAAACATGATATTTCTGTTTATATAGATGACATTTTATGCACTTGCCTAACGTAAAGACTTTGCTTTTCTTCAAAACCATTTTTACTGTGATTTTCTCAGACCAAAGCATACGAATTCCACACCAGTTTCTCTGGTTATGACTGGATGAAATCAGAAATATCTGGTTGAGTTTTGGCTAACTCAATCCGAAATATTACTACTGGCTCTGTGTGTGTGTATTCCGGATATTATCCACGGACTTTATTTTTTTGAATTTTTTTTCAGGGAACATTTAATTTTGAGCTTGTAAACACTAATTGGTCCACATGGAGACACCAGGTCTACACATTAGTATTTTCCAGGGAGATAGCTAGAGGAACTGCGGCAAACAAACATGATATTTCTGTTTGTATAGATGACATTTTATGCACTTGCCTAACGCAAAGACTTTGCTTTTCTTCAAAACCATTTTTACTGTGATTTTCTCAGACCATTGCATACGAATTCCACACCAGTTTCTCTGGTTATGACTGGATGAAACCGGAAATATCTGGTTGTGTTTTGGCTAACTCAATCCGAAATATTACTACTGGCTCTGTGTGTGTGTATTCCGGATATTATCCACGGACTTTATTTTTTTGAATTTTTTTTCAGGGAACATTTAATTTTGTGCTTGTAAACACTAATTGGTCCACATGGAGACACCAGGTCTACACATTCGTATTTTCCAGGGAGAAAGCTAGAGGAACTGCCACAAACATGATATTTCTGTTTGTATAGATGACATTTTATGCACTTGCCTAACGAGAAGACATTGCTTTTCTCCAAAACCAATTTTACTGTTATTTTCTCGGTCCATTGCATACGAATTCCACACCACTTTGTCCGGATATGACTGGATGAAACCAGAAATATCCGGCTGTGTTTTGGCTAACTCAATCCGAAATATTGTGAAAGCCTCTGTGTTTGTGTTTTGTTGATATTATCGATGGACTTTATTGTTTTCAATATTTTTATCAGGGGATATTTAATTTTGTGCGTGGAAACACTAATTGGTTACACATGGAGACACCAGCGCTACACATTCGTATTTTCTAGGCAGAAAGCTAGAGGAACTCCGAAAAACAACCATTATATTTCTGTTGGTATCGATGACATTTTATGCACTTACCTAACGAAAAGACTTTGCTTTTCTCCAAAACCCTTTTTACTGTGATTTTCTCGGTCCATTGCATACGAATTCCACACCAGTTTGTTTGGATATGACTAGATGAAACCGGAAATATCCAGATCTGTTTTGGCTAAATCAACCCCAGATATTGCTACAGCCTCTGTGTTTCTGCATTCCTGATATTATCCACAGACTTTATTGTTTGAATGTTTTTTTTGTAAGGGAACATTTAATTTTAGTAACATTGAAACACTAATTTTTTCCACATGGAGACACCAGCTCTACACATTCTTATTTTCTAGGGAGAAATCTAGAGGAACTGCAGCAAACAAACATGATATTTCTGTTTGTATCGATGACATTTTATGCACTTGCCTAACGTAAAGACTTTGCTTTTCTCCAAAACCATTTGTACTGTGATTTTCTCGTTCCATTGCATACGAATTCCACCCCAGTTTGTCCGGATATGACTGGATGAAATCAGAAACATCCGGTTGTGTTTTGCCTAACTCAATCCCAGATATTGCTACAGCCTCTGTGTTTCTGCATTCCTGATATTATCCACAGACTTTATTGTTTTGAAAGTTTTTTATAAGGTAACATTTAATTTTGTACCTTAAAAACACTAATTTTTTCCACATGGAGACCCAGCTCTACATATTCCTATTTTCTAGGAAGAAATCTAGATATTCTCGATCCATTACATATGAATTCCACCCCACTTTGTCCGGATATGAGTGGATGAAACCAGAAATATCCGGTTGTGTTTTGTCTTACTATATCCCAGATATTGCTACAGCCTCAGAGTCTGGTTTTCTGGATATTATCGATGGATTTTATTGTTTTGAATGTTTTTATCAGGGAACCTTTAATTTTGTACCATAGAAATACAATTTGGTTCCACATGGAGACACCAGTAACACATTCCTATGTTCTAGGGAGAAAGCTTGAGGAACTGCAAATCGATATGATATGTCTGTTTGTATAGATGACATTTTATGCACTGGCTTAAGGAAAAGACTTTGTTTTACTCCAAAACCATTTTTACTGCGATTTTCCCGGTTCATTGCATACGAATTCCACCAAACTTAGTCCGGATATGACTGGATGAAACCAGAAATATCCGGTTGTGTTTTGGCTAACTCAATCCCAGATATTGTGAAAGCTTCTGTATTGGTGTTTTCCGGATAATATTAACGGATTTTATGGTTTTGCATGTTTTTTATCAGGGAACATTTAATTTTGTACCTTAGAAACACTAATAGGTTCAACATGGAGACACCAGTCTACACATTCGTATGTTCTAGGGAGAAAGTTAGAGGAACTGCGGCAAACAAACATGATATTTCTGTTTGTATACATGACATTTTATGCACTTGCATAACGAAAAAAACTTTGCTTTTCTCCAAAACCATTTTTACTGTGATTTTCTCGGTCCATTGCATACGAATTCCACCTCGCTTTGTCCGGATATGACTGGATGAAACCAGAAATATCCGGTTGTGTTTTGGCTTACTACAACCCAGATATTGTGAAAGCCTCTGTGTTTATGTTTTCCGGATACTATCAACGGAATTTATGTTTTTGCATGTTATTTATCAGGGAACATTTAATTTTGTGCTGGGAAACACTAATTGGTTCCACATGGAGACACCAGCTCTACACATTCGTATTTTCTAGGGAGAAAGCTAGAGGAACTGCGGCAAACAAACATGATATTTCTGTTTGTATAGATGACATTTTATGCACTTTCCTAAAGAAAAGACTTTGCTTTTCTCCAAAACCATTTTTCCTGTGATATTCTCCATCCATTACATATGAATTCCACCCCACTTTGTCCGGATATGAGTGGATGAAACCAGAAATATCCGGTTGTGTTTTGTCTTACTATATCCCAGATATTGCTACAGCCCCAGTGTCTGTGTTTTCTGGATATTATCAATGGATTTTATTGTTTTGAATGTTTTTATCAGGGAACCTTTAATTTTGTACCGTAGAAATACAATTTGGTTCCACATGGAGACACCAGGAACACATTCCTATGTTCTAGGGAGAAAGCTTGAGGAACTGCAAATCGATATGATATGTCTGTTTGTATAGATGACATTTTATGCACTTGCGATGGAAAAGACTTTTTGCCTTTCTCTAAAACCATTTTTACTGTGATTTTGTTGGTCCATTGCATACGAATTCCAACCCACTTTGTCCGGATATGACTGGATGAAACCAGAAATATCCGGTTGTGTTTTGGCTAACTCAATCCCAGATATTGTGAAAGCTTCTGTATTTGTGTTCTCCGGATATTATGAACGGATTTTATGGTTTTGCATGTTTTTTATCAGGGAACATTTAATTTTGTACCGTAGAAACACTAATTGGTTCCACACGGAGACACCAGCTCTACACATTTGTATTTTCTAGGGAGAAAGCTAGAGGAACTGCGGCAAACAAACATGATATTTCTGTTTGTATAGATGACATTTTATGCACTTTCCTAACAAAAAGACTTTACTTTTCTCCAAAACCATTTTTACTGTGATTTTCTCGGTCCATTGCATACGAATTCCAGCTCACTTTGTCCGGATATGACTGGATGAAACCAGAAATATCCGTTTTCTTTTTTTTTGGCTTACTATATCCCAGATATTACTACAGACTCTGTGTTTGTGTTTTCTGGATATTATCGATGGATTATATTGTTTTGAATGTTTTTATCAGGGAACACTTAATTTTGTGCTGGGAAACACTAATTGTTTGCACATGGAGACACCAGTCTACACATTCGTATTTTCTAGGGAGAAAGCTAGAATAACTGCGGTAAACAAACATGATGTTTCTGTTTGTATAGATGACATTTTATGCACTGGCTTAAGGAAAAGACTTTGTTTTACTCCAAAACCATTTTTACTGCGATTTTCCCGGTTCATTGCATACGAATTCCACCAAACTTAGTCCGGATATGACTGGATGAAACCAGAAATATCCGGTTGTGTTTTGGCTAACTCAATCCCAGATATTGTGAAAGCTTCTGTATTGGTGTTTTCCGGATAATATTAACGGATTTTATGGTTTTGCATGTTTTTTATCAGGGAACATTTAATTTTGTACCTTAGAAACACTAATAGGTTCAACATGGAGACACCAGTCTACACATTCGTATGTTCTAGGGAGAAAGTTAGAGGAACTGCGGCAAACAAACATGATATTTCTGTTTGTATACATGACATTTTATGCACTTTCCTAAAGAAAAGACTTTGCTTTTCTCCAAAACCATTTTTCCTGTGATATTCTCGATCCATTACATATGAATTCCACCCCACTTTGTCCGGATATGAGTGGATGAAACCAGAAATATCCGGTTGTGTTTTGTCTTACTATATCCCAGATATTGCTACAGCCTCAGTGTCTGTGTTTTCTGGATATTATCGATGGATTTTATTGTTTTGAATGTTTTTATCAGGGAACATTTAATTTTGTACCGTAGAAACACTAATTGGTTCCACATAGAGACACCAGTAACACATTCCTATGTTCTAGGGAGAAAGCTTGAGGAACTGCAAATCGATATGATATGTCTGTTTGTATAGATGACATTTTATGCACTGGCTTAAGGAAAAGACTTTGTTTTACTCCAAAACCATTTTTACTGCGATTTTCCCGGTTCATTGCATACGAATTCCACCAAACTTAGTCCGGATATGACTGGATGAAACCAGAAATATCCGGTTGTGTTTTGGCTAACTCAATCCCAGATATTGTGAAAGCTTCTGTATTGGTGTTTTCCGGATAATATCAACGGATTTTATGGTTTTGCATGTTTTTTATCAGGGAACATTTAATTTTGTACCTTAGAAACACTAATAGGTTCAACATGGAGACACCAGTCTACACATTCGTATGTTCTAGGGAGAAAGTTAGAGGAACTGCGGCAAACAAACATGATATTTCTGTTTGTATACATGACATTTTATGCACTTGCATAACGAAAAAAACTTTGCTTTTCTCCAAAACCATTTTTACTGTGATTTTCTCGGTCCATTGCATACGAATTCCACCTCGCTTTGTCCGGATATGACTGGATGAAACCAGAAATATCCGGTTGTGTTTTGGCTTACTACAACCCAGATATTGTGAAAGCCTCTGTGTTTATGTTTTCCGGATACTATCAATGGAATTTATGTTTTTGCATGTTATTTATCAGGGAACATTTAATTTTGTGCTGGGAAACACTAATTGGTTCCACATGGAGACACCAGCTCTACACATTCGTATTTTCTAGGGAGAAAGCTAGAGGAACTGCGGCAAACAAACATGATATTTCTGTTTGTATAGATGACATTTTATGCACTTTCCTAAAGAAAAGACTTTGCTTTTCTCCAAAACCATTTTTCCTGTGATATTCTCCATCCATTACATATGAATTCCACCCCACTTTGTCCGGATATGAGTGGATGAAACCAGAAATATCCGGTTGTGTTTTGTCTTACTATATCCCAGATATTGCTACAGCCCCAGTGTCTGTGTTTTCTGGATATTATCGATGGATTTTATTGTTTTGAATGTTTTTATCAGGGAACCTTTAATTTTGTACCGTAGAAATACAATTTGGTTCCACATGGAGACACCAGGAACACATTCCTATGTTCTAGGGAGAAAGCTTGAGGAACTGCAAATCGATATGATATGTCTGTTTGTATAGATGACATTTTATGCACTTGCGATGGAAAAGACTTTTTGCCTTTCTCTAAAACCATTTTTACTGTGATTTTGTTGGTCCATTGCATAAGAATTCCAACCCACTTTGTCCGGATATGACTGGATGAAACCAGAAATATCCGGTTGTGTTTTGGCTAACTCAATCCCAGATATTGTGAAAGCTTCTGTATTTGTGTTCTCCGGATATTATGAACGGATTTTATGGTTTTGCATGTTTTTTATCAGGGAACATTTAATTTTGTACCGTAGAAACACTAATTGGTTCCACACGGAGACACCAGCTCTACACATTTGTATTTTCTAGGGAGAAAGCTAGAGGAACTGCGGCAAACAAACATGATATTTCTGTTTGTATAGATGACATTTTATGCACTTTCCTAACAAAAAGACTTTACTTTTCTCCAAAACCATTTTTACTGTGATTTTCTCGGTCCATTGCATACGAATTCCAGCTCACTTTGTCCGGATATGACTGGATGAAACCAGAAATATCCGTTTTCTTTTTTTTTGGCTTACTATATCCCAGATATTACTACAGACTCTGTGTTTGTGTTTTCTGGATATTATCGATGGATTATATTGTTTTGAATGTTTTTATCAGGGAACACTTAATTTTGTGCTGGGAAACACTAATTGTTTGCACATGGAGACACCAGTCTACACATTCGTATTTTCTAGGGAGAAAGCTAGAATAACTGCGGTAAACAAACATGATGTTTCTGTTTGTATAGATGACATTTTATGCACTGGCTTAAGGAAAAGACTTTGTTTTACTCCAAAACCATTTTTACTGCGATTTTCCCGGTTCATTGCATACGAATTCCACCAAACTTAGTCCGGATATGACTGGATGAAACCAGAAATATCCGGTTGTGTTTTGGCTAACTCAATCCCAGATATTGTAAAAGCTTCTGTATTGGTGTTTTCCGGATATTATCAACGGATTTTATGGTTTTGCATGTTTTTTATCAGGGAACATTTAATTTTGTACCTTAGAAACACTAATAGGTTCAACATGGAGACACCAGTCTACACATTCGTATGTTCTAGGGAGAAAGTTAGAGGAACTGCGGCAAACAAACATGATATTTCTGTTTGTATACATGACATTTTATGCACTTGCATAACGAAAAAAACTTTGCTTTTCTCCAAAACCATTTTTACTGTGATTTTCTCGGTCCATTGCATACGAATTCCACCTCGCTTTGTCCGGATATGACTGGATGAAACCAGAAATATCCGGTTGTGTTTTGGCTTACTACAACCCAGATATTGTGAAAGCCTCTGTGTTTATGTTTTCTGGATATTATCGATGGATTTTATTGTTTTGAATGTTTTTATCAGGGAACCTTTAATTTTGTACCGTAGAAATACAATTTGGTTCCACATGGAGACACCAGTAACACATTCCTATGTTCTAGGGAGAAAGCTTGAGGAACTGCAAATCGATATGATATGTCTGTTTGTATAGATGACATTTTATGCACTTGCGATGGAAAAGACTTTTTGCCTTTCTCTAAAACCATTTTTACTGTGATTTTGTTGGTCCATTGCATACGAATTCCAACCCACTTTGTCCGGATATGACTGGATGAAACCAGAAATATCCGGTTCTGTTTTGGCTTACTACAACCCAGATATTGTGAAAGCCTCTGTGTTTATGTTTTCCGGATACTATCAACGGAATTTATGTTTTTGCATGTTATTTATCAGGGAACATTTAATTTTGTGCTGGGAAACACTAATTGGTTCCACATGGAGACACCAGCTCTACACATTCGTATTTTCTAGGGAGAAAGCTAGAGGAACTGCGGCAAACAAACATGATATTTCTGTTTGTATAGATGACATTTTATGCACTTTCCTAAAGAAAAGACTTTGCTTTTCTCCAAAACCATTTTTCCTGTGATATTCTCGATCCATTACATATGAATTCCACCCCACTTTGTCCGGATATGAGTGGATGAAACCAGAAATATCCGGTTGTGTTTTGTCTTACTATATCCCAGATATTGCTACAGCCTCAGTGTCTGTGTTTTCTGGATATTATCGATGGCTTTTATTGTTTTGAATGTTTTTATCAGGGAACCTTTAATTTTGTACCGTAGAAACACTAATTGGTTCCACATGGAGACACCAGAAACACAGTCCTATGTTCTAGGGAGAAAGCTTGAGGAACTGAAAATCGATATGATATGTCTGTTTGTATAGATGACATTTTATGCACTTGCGATGGAAAAGACTTTTTGCCTTTCTCTAAAACCATTTTTACTGTGATTTTGTTGGTCCATTGCATACGAATTCCAACCCACTTTGTCCGGATATGACTGGATGAAACCAGAAATATCCGGTTGTGTTTTGGCTAACTCAATCCCAGATATTGTGAAAGCTTCTGTATTTGTGTTCTCAGGATATTATGAACGGATTTTATGGTTTGCATGTTTTTTATCAGGGAACATTTAATTTTGTACCGTAGAAACACTAATTGGTTCCACACGGAGACACCAGCTCTACACATTTGTATTTTCTAGGGAGAAAGCTAGAGGAACTGCGGCAAACAAACATGATATTTCTGTTTGTATAGATGACATTTTATGCACTTTCCTAACAAAAAGACTTTACTTTTCTCCAAAATCATTTTTACTGTGATTTTCTCGGTCCATTGCATACGAATTCCACCTCACTTTGTCCGGATATGAGTGGATGAAACCAGAAATATCTGGTTGTGTTTTGGCTTACTACAACCCAGATATTGTGAAAGCCTCTGTGTTTATGTTTTCCGGATATTATCAACGGAATTTATGTTTTTGCATGTTATTTATCAGGGAACATTTAATTTTGTGCTGGGAAACACTAATTGGTTCCACATGGAGACACCAGCTCTACACATTCGTATTTTCTAGGGAGAAAGCTAGAGGAACTGCGGCAAACAAACATGATATTTCTGTTTGTATAGATGACATTTTATGCACTTTCCTAAAGAAAAGACTTTGCTTTTCTCCAAAACCATTTTTCCTGTGATATTCTCGATCCATTACATATGAATTCCACCCCACTTTGTCCGGATATGAGTGGATGAAACCAGAAATATCCGGTTGTGTTTTGTCTTACTATATCCCAGATATTGCTACAGCCTCAGTGTCTGTGTTTTCTGGATATTATCGATGGATTTTATTGTTTTGAATGTTTTTATCAGGGAACCTTTAATTTTGTACCGTAGAAATACAATTTGGTTCCACATGGAGACACCAGTAACACATTCCTATGTTCTAGGGAGAAAGCTTGAGGAACTGCAAATCGATATGATATGTCTGTTTGTATAGATGACATTTTATGCACTTGCGATGGAAAAGACTTTTTGCCTTTCTCTAAAACCATTTTTACTGTGATTTTGTTGGTCCATTGCATACGAATTCCAACCCACTTTGTCCGGATATGACTGGATGAAACCAGAAATATCCGGTTGTGTTTTGGCTAACTCAATCCCAGATATTGTGAAAGCTTCTGTATTTGTGTTCTCAGGATATTATGAACGGATTTTATGGTTTGCATGTTTTTTATCAGGGAACATTTAATTTTGTACCGTAGAAACACTAATTGGTTCCACACGGAGACACCAGCTCTACACATTTGTATTTTCTAGGGAGAAAGCTAGAGGAACTGCGGCAAACAAACATGATATTTCTGTTTGTATAGATGACATTTTATGCACTTTCCTAACAAAAAGACTTTACTTTTCTCCAAAATCATTTTTACTGTGATTTTCTCGGTCCATTGCATACGAATTCCACCTCACTTTGTCCGGATATGAGTGGATGAAACCAGAAATATCTGGTTGTGTTTTGGCTTACTACAACCCAGATATTGTGAAAGCCTCTGTGTTTATGTTTTCCGGATATTATCAACGGAATTTATGTTTTTGCATGTTATTTATCAGGGAACATTTAATTTTGTGCTGGGAAACACTAATTGGTTCCACATGGAGACACCAGCTCTACACATTCGTATTTTCTAGGGAGAAAGCTAGAGGAACTGCGGCAAACAAACATGATATTTCTGTTTGTATAGATGACATTTTATGCACTTTCCTAAAGAAAAGACTTTGCTTTTCTCCAAAACCATTTTTCCTGTGATATTCTCGATCCATTACATATGAATTCCACCCCACTTTGTCCGGATATGAGTGGATGAAACCAGAAATATCCGGTTGTGTTTTGTCTTACTATATCCCAGATATTGCTACAGCCTCAGTGTCTGTGTTTTCTGGATATTATCGATGGATTTTATTGTTTTGAATGTTTTTATCAGGGAACCTTTAATTTTGTACCGTAGAAATACAATTTGGTTCCACATGGAGACACCAGGAACACATTCCTATGTTCTAGGGAGAAAGCTTGAGGAACTGCAAATCGATATGATATGTCTGTTTGTATAGATGACATTTTATGCACTTGCGATGGAAAAGACTTTTTGCCTTTCTCTAAAACCATTTTTACTGTGATTTTGTTGGTCCATTGCATACGAATTCCAACCCACTTTGTCCGGATATGACTGGATGAAACCAGAAATATCCGGTTGTGTTTTGGCTAACTCAATCCCAGATATTGTGAAAGCTTCTGTATTTGTGTTCTCAGGATATTATGAACGGATTTTATGGTTTGCATGTTTTTTATCAGGGAACATTTAATTTTGTACCGTAGAAACACTAATTGGTTCCACACGGAGACACCAGCTCTACACATTTGTATTTTCTAGGGAGAAAGCTAGAGGAACTGCGGCAAACAAACATGATATTTCTGTTTGTATAGATGACATTTTATGCACTTTCCTAACAAAAAGACTTTACTTTTCTCCAAAATCATTTTTACTGTGATTTTCTCGGTCCATTGCATACGAATTCCACCTCACTTTGTCCGGATATGACTGGATGAAACCAGAAATATCTGGTTGTGTTTTGGCTTACTACAACCCAGATATTGTGAAAGCCTCTGTGTTTATGTTTTCCGGATATTATCAACGGAATTTATGTTTTTGCATGTTATTTATCAGGGAACATTTAATTTTGTGCTGGGAAACACTAATTGGTTCCACATGGAGACACCAGCTCTACACATTCGTATTTTCTAGGGAGAAAGCTAGAGGAACTGCGGCAAACAAACATGATATTTCTGTTTGTATAGATGACATTTTATGCACTTTCCTAAAGAAAAGACTTTGCTTTTCTCCAAAACCATTTTTCCTGTGATATTCTCGATCCATTACATATGAATTCCACCCCACTTTGTCCGGATATGAGTGGATGAAACCAGAAATATCCGGTTGTGTTTTGTCTTACTATATCCCAGATATTGCTACAGCCTCAGTGTCTGTGTTTTCTGGATATTATCGATGGATTTTATTGTTTTGAATGTTTTTATCAGGGAACCTTTAATTTTGTACCGTAGAAATACAATTTGGTTCCACATGGAGACACCAGGAACACATTCCTATGTTCTAGGGAGAAAGCTTGAGGAACTGCAAATCGATATGATATGTCTGTTTGTATAGATGACATTTTATGCACTTGCGATGGAAAAGACTTTTTGCCTTTCTCTAAAACCATTTTTACTGTGATTTTGTTGGTCCATTGCATACGAATTCCAACCCACTTTGTCCGGATATGACTGGATGAAACCAGAAATATCCGGTTGTGTTTTGGCTAACTCAATCCCAGATATTGTGAAAGCTTCTGTATTTGTGTTCTCAGGATATTATGAACGGATTTTATGGTTTGCATGTTTTTTATCAGGGAACATTTAATTTTGTACCGTAGAAACACTAATTGGTTCCACACGGAGACACCAGCTCTACACATTTGTATTTTCTAGGGAGAAAGCTAGAGGAACTGCGGCAAACAAACATGATATTTCTGTTTGTATAGATGACATTTTATGCACTTTCCTAACAAAAAGACTTTACTTTTCTCCAAAATCATTTTTACTGTGATTTTCTCGGTCCATTGCATACGAATTCCACCTCACTTTGTCCGGATATGACTGGATGAAACCAGAAATATCTGGTTGTGTTTTGGCTTACTACAACCCAGATATTGTGAAAGCCTCTGTGTTTATGTTTTCCGGATATTATCAACGGAATTTATGTTTTTGCATGTTATTTATCAGGGAACATTTAATTTTGTGCTGGGAAACACTAATTGGTTCCACATGGAGACACCAGCTCTACACATTCGTATTTTCTAGGGAGAAAGCTAGAGGAACTGCGGCAAACAAACATGATATTTCTGTTTGTATAGATGACATTTTATGCACTTTCCTAAAGAAAAGACTTTGCTTTTCTCCAAAACCATTTTTCCTGTGATATTCTCGATCCATTACATATGAATTCCACCCCACTTTGTCCGGATATGAGTGGATGAAACCAGAAATATCCGGTTGTGTTTTGTCTTACTATATCCCAGATATTGCTACAGCCTCAGTGTCTGTGTTTTCTGGATATTATCGATGGATTTTATTGTTTTGAATGTTTTTATCAGGGAACCTTTAATTTTGTACCGTAGAAATACAATTTGGTTCCACATGGAGACACCAGGAACACATTCCTATGTTCTAGGGAGAAAGCTTGAGGAACTGCAAATCGATATGATATGTCTGTTTGTATAGATGACATTTTATGCACTTGCGATGGAAAAGACTTTTTGCCTTTCTCTAAAACCATTTTTACTGTGATTTTGTTGGTCCATTGCATACGAATTCCAACCCACTTTGTCCGGATATGACTGGATGAAACCAGAAATATCCGGTTCTGTTTTGGCTTACTACAACCCAGATATTGTGAAAGCCTCTGTGTTTATGTTTTCCGGATACTATCAACGGAATTTATGTTTTTGCATGTTATTTATCAGGGAACATTTAATTTTGTGCTGGGAAACACTAATTGGTTCCACATGGAGACACCAGCTCTACACATTCGTATTTTCTAGGGAGAAAGCTAGAGGAACTGCGGCAAACAAACATGATATTTCTGTTTGTATAGATGACATTTTATGCACTTTCCTAAAGAAAAGACTTTGCTTTTCTCCAAAACCATTTTTCCTGTGATATTCTCGATCCATTACATATGAATTCCACCCCACTTTGTCCGGATATGAGTGGATGAAACCAGAAATATCCGGTTGTGTTTTGTCTTACTATATCCCAGATATTGCTACAGCCTCAGTGTCTGTGTTTTCTGGATATTATCGATGGCTTTTATTGTTTTGAATGTTTTTATCAGGGAACCTTTAATTTTGTACCGTAGAAACACTAATTGGTTCCACATGGAGACACCAGTAACACATTCCTATGTTCTAGGGAGAAAGCTTGAGGAACTGCAAATCGATATGATATGTCTGTTTGTATAGATGACATTTTATGCACTTGCGATGGAAAAGACTTTTTGCCTTTCTCTAAAACCATTTTTACTGTGATTTTGTTGGTCCATTGCATACGAATTCCAACCCACTTTGTCCGGATATGACTGGATGAAACCAGAAATATCCGGTTGTGTTTTGGCTAACTCAATCCCAGATATTGTGAAAGCTTCTGTATTTGTGTTCTCAGGATATTATGAACGGATTTTATGGTTTGCATGTTTTTTATCAGGGAACATTTAATTTTGTACCGTAGAAACACTAATTGGTTCCACACGGAGACACCAGCTCTACACATTTGTATTTTCTAGGGAGAAAGCTAGAGGAACTGCGGCAAACAAACATGATATTTCTGTTTGTATAGATGACATTTTATGCACTTTCCTAACAAAAAGACTTTACTTTTCTCCAAAACCATTTTTACTGTGATTTTCTCGGTCCATTGCATACGAATTCCACCTCACTTTGTCCGGATATGAGTGGATGAAACCAGAAATATCTGGTTGTGTTTTGGCTTACTACAACCCAGATATTGTGAAAGCCTCTGTGTTTATGTTTTCCGGATATTATCAACGGAATTTATGTTTTTGCATGTTATTTATCAGGGAACATTTAATTTTGTGCTGGGAAACACTAATTGGTTCCACATGGAGACACCAGCTCTACACATTCGTATTTTCTAGGGAGAAAGCTAGAGGAACTGCGGCAAACAAACATGATATTTCTGTTTGTATAGATGACATTTTATGCACTTTCCTAAAGAAAAGACTTTGCTTTTCTCCAAAACCATTTTTCCTGTGATATTCTCGATCCATTACATACGAATTCCACCCCACTTTGTCCGGATATGAGTGGATGAAACCAGAAATATCCGGTTGTGTTTTGTCTTACTATATCCCAGATATTGCTACAGCCTCAGTGTCTGTGTTTTCTGGATATTATCGATGGATTTTATTGTTTTGAATGTTTTTATCAGGGAACCTTTAATTTTGTACCGTAGAAATACAATTTGGTTCCACATGGAGACACCAGTAACACATTCCTATGTTCTAGGGAGAAAGCTTGAGGAACTGCAAATCGATATGATATGTCTGTTTGTATAGATGACATTTTATGCACTTGCGATGGAAAAGACTTTTTGCCTTTCTCTAAAACAATTTTTACAGTGATTTTGTTGGTCCATTACATACGAATTCCAACCCACTTTGTCCGGATATGACTGGATGAAACCAGAAATATCCGTTTTCTTTTTTTTTTTTTTGCTTACTATATCCCAGATATTACTACAGACTCTGTGTTTGTGTTTTCTGGATATTATCGATGGATTATATTGTTTTGAATGTTTTTATCAGGGAACACTTAATTTTGTGCTGGGAAACACTAATTGGTTCCACATGGAGACACCAGTCTACACATTCGTATATTCTAGGGAGAAAGCTAGATTAACTGCGGTAAACAAACATGATGTTTCTGTTTGTATAGATGACATTTTATGCACTGGCTTAAGGAAAAGACTTTGTTTTACTCCAAAACCATTTTTACTGCGATTTTCCCGGTTCATTGCATACGAATTCCACCAAACTTAGTCCGGATATGACTGGATGAAACCAGAAATATCCGGTTGTGTTTTGGCTAACTCAATCCCAGATATTGTGAAAGCTTCTGTATTGGTGTTTTCCGGATATTATCAACGGATTTTATGATTTTGCATGTTTTTTATCAGGGAACATTTAATTTTGTACCTTAGAAACACTAATAGGTTCAACATGGAGACACCAGTCTACACATTCGTATGTTCTAGGGAGAAAGTTAGAGGAACTGTGGCAAACAAACATGATATTTCTGTTTGTATAGATGACATTTTATGCACTTGCATAACGAAAAAAAACTTTGCTTTTCTCCAAAACCATTTTTACTGTGATTTTCTCGGTCCATTGCATATGAATTCCACCTCGCTTTGTCCGGATATGACTGGATGAAACCAGAAATATCTGGTTGTGTTTTGGCTTACTACAACCCAGATATTGTGAAAGCCTCTGTGTTTATGTTTTCCGGATATTATCAACGGAATTTATGTTTTTGCATGTTATTTATCAGGGAACATTTAATTTTGTGCTGGGAAACACTAATTGGTTCCACATGGAGACACCAGCTCTACACATTTGTATGTTCTAGGGAGAAAGCTAGAGGAACTGCGGCAAACAAACATGATATTTCTGTTTGTATAGATGACATTTTATGCACTTTCCTAAAGAAAAGACTTTGCTTTTCTCCAAAACCATTTTTCCTGTGATATTCTCCATCCATTACATATGAATTCCACCCCACTTTGTCCGGATATGAGTGGATGAAACCAGAAATATCCGGTTGTGTTTTGTCTTACTATATCCCAGATATTGCTACAGCCTCAGTGTCTGTGTTTTCTGGATATTATCGATGGCTTTTATTGTTTTGAATGATTTTATCAGGGAACATTTAATTTTGTACCGTAGAAACACTAATTGGTTCCACATGGAGACAGCAGTAACACATTCCTCTGTTCTAGGGAGAAAGCTTGAGGAACTGCAAATCGATATGATATGTCTGTTTGTATAGATGACATTTTATGCACTTGCGATGGAAAAGACTTTTTGCCTTTCTCTAAAACCATTTTTACTGTGATTTTGTTGGTCCATTGCATACGAATTCCAACCCACTTTGTCCGGATATGACTGGATGAAACCAGAAATATCCGGTTGTGTTTTGGCTAACTCAATCCCAGATATTGTGAAAGCTTCTGTATTTGTGTTCTCCGGATATTATGAACGGATTTTATGGTTTTGCATGTTTTTTTTCAGGGAACATTTAATTTTGTACCGTAGAAACACTAATTGGTTGCACACGGAGACACCAGCTCTACACATTTGTATTTTCTAGGGAGAAAGCTAGAGGAACTGCGGCAAACAAACATGATATTTCTGTTTGTATAGATGACATTTTATGCACTTGCATAACGAAAAAGACTTTACTTTTCTCCAAAACCATTTTTACTGTGATTTTCTCGGTCCATTGCATACGAATTCCACCTCGCTTTGTCCGGATATGACTGGATGAAACCAGAAATATCTGGTTGTGTTTTGGCTTACTACAACCCAGATATTGTGAAAGCCTCTGTGTTTATGTTTTCCGGATATTATCAACGGAATTTATGTTTTTGCATGTTATTTATCAGGGAACATTTAATTTTGTGCTGGGAAACACTAATTGGTTCCACATGGAGACACCAGCTCTACACATTCGTATTTTCTAGGGAGAAAGCTAGAGGAACTGCGGCAAACAAACATGATATTTCTGTTTGTATAGATGACATTTTATGCACTTGCATAACGAAAAAAACTTTGCTTTTCTCCAAAACCATTTTTACTGTGATTTTCTCGGTCCATTGCATACGAATTCCACCTCGCTTTGTCCGGATATGACTGGATGAAACCAGAAATATCCGGTTGTGTTTTGGCTTACTACAACCCAGATATTGTGAAAGCCTCTGTGTTTATGTTTTCCGGATATTATCAACGGAATTTATGTTTTTGCATGTTATGTATCAGGGAACATTTAATTTTGTGCTGGGAAACACTAATTGGTTCCACATGGAGACACCAGCTCTACACATTCGTATTTTCTAGGGAGAAAGCTAGAGGAACTGCGGCAAACAAGCATGATATTTCTGTTTGTATAGATGACATTTTATGCACTTTCCTAAAGAAAAGACTTTGCTTTTCTCCAAAACCATTTTTCCTGTGATATTCTCGATCCATTACATATGAATTCCACCCCCCCTTTGTCCGGATATGATTGGATGAAACCAGAAATATCCGGTTGTGTTTTGTCTTACTATATCCCAGATATTGCTACAGCCTCAGTGTCTGTGTTTTCTGGATATTATCGATGGCTTTTATTGTTTTGAATGTTTTTATCAGGGAACCTTTAATTTTGTACCGTAGAAATACAATTTGGTTCCACATGGAGACACCAGGAACACAGTCCTATGTTCTAGGGAGAAAGCTTGAGGAACTGCAAATCGATATGATATGTCTGTTTGTATAGATGATATTTTATGCACTTGCGATGGAAAAGAGTTTTTGCCTTTCTCTAAAACCATTTTTACTGTGATTTTGTTGGTCCATTGCATACGAATTCCAACCCACTTTGTCCGGATATGACTGGATGAAACCAGAAATATCCGGTTGTGATTTGGCTTACTACAACCCAGATATTGTGAAAGCCTCTGTGTTTATGTTTTCCGGATATTATCAACGGAATTTATGTTTTTGTATGTTATTTATCAGGGAACATTTAATTTTTGCTGGGAAACACTAATTGGTTCCACACGGAGACACCAGCTCTACACATTTGTATGTTCTAGGGAGAAAGCTAGAGGAACTGCGGCAAACAAACATGATATTTCTGTTTGTATAGATGACATTTTATGCACTTTCCTAACAAAAAGACTTTACTTTTCTCCAAAACCATTTTTACTGTGATTTTCTCGGTCCATTGCATACGAATTCCACCTCACTTTTTCCGGATATGACTGGATGAAACCAGAAATATCCGTTTTCTTTTTTTTTTTTGCTTACTATATCCCAGATATTACTACAGACTCTGTGTTTGTGTTTTCTGGATATTATCGATGGATTATATTGTTTTGAATGTTTTTATCAGGGAACACTTAATTTTGTGCTGGGAAACACTAATTGGTTCCACATGGAGACACCAGTCTACACATTCGTATATTCTAGGGAGAAAGCTAGATTAACTGCGGTAAACAAACATGATGTTTCTGTTTGTATAGATGACATTTTATGCACTGGCTTAAGGAAAAGACTTTGTTTTACTCCAAAACCATTTTTACTGCGATTTTCCCGGTTCATTGCATACGAATTCCACCAAACTTAGTCCGGATATGACTGGATGAAACCAGAAATATCCGGTTGTGTTTTGGCTAACTCAATCCCAGATATTGTGAAAGCTTCTGTATTGGTGTTTTCCGGATATTATCAACGGATTTTATGATTTTGCATGTTTTTTATCAGGGAACATTTAATTTTGTACCTTAGAAACACTAATAGGTTCAACATGGAGACACCAGTCTACACATTCGTATGTTCTAGGGAGAAAGTTAGAGGAACTGTGGCAAACAAACATGATATTTCTGTTTGTATAGATGACATTTTATGCACTTGCATAACGAAAAAAAACTTTGCTTTTCTCCAAAACCATTTTTACTGTGATTTTCTCGGTCCATTGCATATGAATTCCACCTCGCTTTGTCCGGATATGACTGGATGAAACCAGAAATATCTGGTTGTGTTTTGGCTTACTACAACCCAGATATTGTGAAAGCCTCTGTGTTTATGTTTTCCGGATATTATCAACGGAATTTATGTTTTTGCATGTTATTTATCAGGGAACATTTAATTTTGTGCTGGGAAACACTAATTGGTTCCACATGGAGACACCAGCTCTACACATTTGTATGTTCTAGGGAGAAAGCTAGAGGAACTGCGGCAAACAAACATGATATTTCTGTTTGTATAGATGACATTTTATGCACTTTCCTAAAGAAAAGACTTTGCTTTTCTCCAAAACCATTTTTCCTGTGATATTCTCCATCCATTACATATGAATTCCACCCCACTTTGTCCGGATATGAGTGGATGAAACCAGAAATATCCGGTTGTGTTTTGTCTTACTATATCCCAGATATTGCTACAGCCTCAGTGTCTGTGTTTTCTGGATATTATCGATGGCTTTTATTGTTTTGAATGTTTTTATCAGGGAACCTTTAATTTTGTACCGTAGAAACACTAATTGGTTCCACATGGAGACACCAGTAACACATTCCTATGTTCTAGGGAGAAAGCTTGAGGAACTGCAAATCGATATGATATGTCTGTTTGTATAGATGACATTTTATGCACTTGCGATGGAAAAGACTTTTTGCCTTTCTCTAAAACCATTTTTACAGTGATTTTGTTGGTCCATTGCATACGAATTCCAACCCACTTTGTCCGGATATGACTGGATGTAACCAGAAATATCCGGTTGTGATTTGGCTTACTACAACCCAGATATTGTGAAAGCCTCTGTGTTTATGTTTTCCGGATATTATCAACGGAATTTATGTTTTTGCATGTTATTTATCAGGGAACATTTAATTTTGTGCTGGGAAACACTAATTGGTTCCACACGGAGACACCAGCTCTACACATTTGTATGTTCTAGGGAGAAAGCTAGAGGAACTGCGGCAAACAAACATGATATTTCTGTTTGTATAGATGACATTTTATGCACTTTCCTAACAAAAAGACTTTACTTTTCTCCAAAACCATTTTTACTGTGATTTTCTCGGTCCATTGCATACGAATTCCACCTCACTTTGTCCGGATATGACTGGATGAAACCAGAAATATCCGTTTTTTTTTTTTTGGCTTACTATATCCCAGATATTACTACAGACTCTGTGTTTGTGTTTTCTGGATATTATCGATGGATTATATTGTTTTGAATGTTTTTATCAGGGAACACTTAATTTTGTGCTGGGAAACACTAATTGGTTCCACATGGAGACACCAGTCTACACATTCGTATTTTCTAGGGAGAAAGCTAGATAAACTGCGGTAAACAAACATGATGTTTCTGTTTGTATAGATGACATTTTATGCACTGGCTTAAGGAAAAGACTTTGTTTTACTCCAAAACCATTTTTACTGCGATTTTCCCGGTTCATTGCATACGAATTCCACCAAACTTAGTCCGGATATGACTGGATGAAACCAGAAATATCCGGTTGTGTTTTGGCTAACTCAATCCCAGATATTGTGAAAGCTTCTGTATTGGTGTTTTCCGGATATTATCAACGGATTTTATGGTTTTGCATGTTTTTTATCAGGGAACATTTAATTTTGTACCTTAGAAACACTAATAGGTTCAACATGGAGACACCAGTCTACACATTCGTATGTTCTAGGGAGAAAGTTAGAGGAACTGTGGCAAACAAACATGATATTTCTGTTTGTATAGATGACATTTTATGCACTTTCATAACGAAAAAAAACTTTGCTTTTCTCCAAAACCATTTTTTACTGTGATTTTCTCGGTCCATTGCATATGAATTCCACCTCGCTTTGTCCGGATATGACTGGATGAAACCAGAAATATCTGGTTGTGTTTTGGCTTACTACAACCCAGATATTGTGAAAGCCTCTGTGTTTATGTTTTCCGGATATTATCAACAGAATTTATGTTTTTGCATGTTATTTATCAGGGAACATTTAATTTTGTGCTGGGAAACACTAATTGGTTCCACATGGAGACACCAGCTCTACACATTTGTATGTTCTAGGGAGAAAGCTAGAGGAACTGCGGCAAACAAACATGATATTTCTGTTTGTATAGATGACATTTTATGCACTTTCCTAAAGAAAAGACTTTGCTTTTCTCCAAAACCATTTTTCCTGTGATATTCTCGATCCATTACATATGAATTCCACCCCACTTTGTCCGGATATGAGTGGATGAAACCAGAAATATCCGGTTGTGTTTTGTCTTACTATATCCCAGATATTGCTACAGCCTCAGTGTCTGTGTTTTCTGGATATTATCGATGGCTTTTATTGTTTTGAATGTTTTTATCAGGGAACATTTAATTTTGTACCGTAGAAACACTAATTGGTTCCCCATGGAGACACCAGTAACACATTCCTATGTTCTAGGGAGAAAGCTTGAGGAAGTGCAAATCGATATGATATGTCTGTTTGTATAGATGACATTTTATGCACTTGCGATGGAAAAGACTTTTTGCCTTTCTCTAAAACCATTTTTACTGTGATTTTGTTGGTCCATTGCATACGAATTCCAACCCACTTTGTCCGGATATGACTGGATGAAACCAGAAATATCCGGTTGTGTTTTGGCTTACTACAACCCAGATATTGTGAAAGCCTCTGTGTTTATGTTTCCGGATATTATCAACGGAATTTATGTTTTTGCATGTTATTTATCAGGGAACATTTAATTTTGTGCTGGGAAACACTAATTGGTTGCACACGGAGACACCAGCTCTACACATTTGTATTTTCTAGGGAGAAAGCTAGAGGAACTGCGGCAAACAAACATGATATTTCTGTTTGTATAGATGACATTTTATGCACTTTCCTAACAAAAAGACTTTACTTTTCTCCAAAAGCATTTTTACTGTGATTTTCTCGGTCCATTGCATACGAATTCCACCTCGCTTTGTCCGGATATGACTGGATGAAACCAGAAATATCCGGTTGTGTTTTGGCTTACTACAACCCAGATATTGTGAAAGCCTCTGTGTTTATGTTTTCCGGATATTATCAACGGAATTTATGTTTTTGCATGTTATTTATCAGGGAACATTTAATTTTGTGCTGGGAAACACTAATTGGTTCCACATGGAGACACCAGCTCTACACATTCGTATTTTCTAGGGAGAAAGCTAGAGGAACTGCGGCAAACAAACATGATATTTCTGTTTGTATAGATGACATTTTATGCACTTTCCTAAAGAAAAGACTTTGCTTTTCTCCAAAACCATTTTTCCTGTGATATTCTCCATCCATTACATATGAATTCCACCCCACTTTGTCCGGATATGAGTGGATGAAACCAGAAATATCCGGTTGTGTTTTGTCTTACTATATCCCAGATATTGCTACAGCCTCAGTGTCTGTGTTTTCTGGATATTATCGATGGCTTTTATTGTTTTGAATGTTTTTATCAGGGAACATTTAATTTTGTACCGTAGAAATACAATTTGGTTCCACATGGAGACACCAGTAACACATTCCTATGTTCTAGGGAGAAAGCTTGAGGAACTGCAAATCGATATGATATGTCTGTTTGTATAGATGACATTTTATGCACTTGCGATGGAAAAGACTTTTTGCCTTTCTCTAAAACCATTTTTACTGTGATTTTGTTGGTCCATTGCATACGAATTCCAACCCACTTTGTCCGGATATGACTGGATGAAACCAGAAATATCCGGTTGTGTTTTGGCTAACTCAATCCCAGATATTGTGAAAGCTTCTGTATTTGTGTTCTCCGGATATTATGAACGGATTTTATGGTTTTGCATGTTTTTTATCAGGGAACATTTAATTTTGTACCGTAGAAACACTAATTGGTTCCACACGGAGACACCAGCTCTACACATTTGTATTTTCTAGGGAGAAAGCTAGAGGAACTGCGGCAAACAAACATGATATTTCTGTTTGTATAGATGACATTTTATGCACTTTCCTAACAAAAAGACTTTACTTTTCTCCAAAACCATTTTTACTATGATTCTCTCGGTCCATTGCATACGAATTCCACCTCACTTTGTCCGGATATGACTGGATGAAACCAGAAATATCCGTTTTCTTTTTTTTTGGCTTACTATATCCCAGATATTACTACAGCCTCAGTGTCTGTGTTTTCTGGATATTATCGATGGATTATATTGTTTTGAATGTTTTTATCAGGGAACACTTAATTTTGTGCTGGGAAACACTAATTGGTTCCACATGGAGACACCAGTCTACACATTCGTATTTTCTAGGGAGAAAGCTAGAATAACTGCGGTAAACAAACATGATGTTTCTGTTTGTATAGATGACATTTTATGCACTGGCTTAAGGAAAAGACTTTGTTTTACTCCAAAACCATTTTTACTGCGATTTTCCCGGTTCATTGCATACGAATTCCACCAAACTTAGTCCGGATATGACTGGATGAAACCAGAAATATCCGGTTGTGTTTTGGCTTACTACAACCCAGATATTGTGAAAGCCTCTGTGTTTATGTTTCCGGATATTATCAACGGAATTTATGTTTTTGCATGTTATTTATCAGGGAACATTTAATTTTGTGCTGGGAAACACTAATTGGTTCCACACGGAGACACCAGCTCTACACATTTGTATTTTCTAGGGAGAAAGCTAGAGGAACTGCGGCAAACAAACATGATATTTCTGTTTGTATAGATGACATTTTATGCACTTTCCTAACAAAAAGACTTTACTTTTCTCCAAAACCATTTTTACTGTGATTTTCTCGGTCCATTGCATACGAATTCCACCTCGCTTTGTCCGGATATGACTGGATGAAACCAGAAATATCTGGTTGTGTTTTGGCTTACTACAACCCAGATATTGTGAAAGCCTCTGTGTTTATGTTTTCCGGATATTATCAACGGAATTTATGTTTTTGCATGTTATTTATCAGGGAACATTTAATTTTGTGCTGGGAAACACTAATTGGTTCCACATGGAGACACCAGCTCTACACATTCGTATTTTCTAGGGAGAAAGCTAGAGGAACTGCGGCAAACAAACATGATATTTCTGTTTGTATAGATGACATTTTATGCACTTTCCTAAAGAAAAGACTTTGCTTTTCTCCAAAACCATTTTTCCTGTGATATTCTCGATCCATTACATAGGAATTCCACCCCACTTTGTCCGGATATGAGTGGATGAATCCAGAAATATCCGGTTGTGTTTTGTCTTACTATATCCCAGATATTGCTACAGCCTCAGTGTCTGTGTTTTCTGGATATTATCGATGGCTTTTATTGTTTTGAATGTTTTTATCAGGGAACATTTAATTTTGTACCGTAGAAACACTAATTGGTTCCACATGGAGACACCAGTAACACATTCCTATGTTCTAGGGAGAAAGCTTGAGGAACTGCAAATCGATATGATATGTCTGTTTGTATAGATGACATTTTATGCACTTGCGATGGAAAAGACTTTTTGCCTTTCTCTAAAACCATTTTTACTGTGATTTTGTTGGTCCATTGCATACGAATTCCAACCCACTTTGTCCGGATATGACTGGATGAAACCAGAAATATCCGGTTGTGTTTTGGCTAACTCAATCCCAGATATTGTGAAAGCTTCTGTATTTGTGTTCTCCGGATATTATGAACGGATTTTATGGTTTTGCATGTTTTTTATCAGGGAACATTTAATTTTGTACCGTAGAAACACTAATTGGTTCCACACGGAGACACCAGCTCTACACATTTGTATTTTCTAGGGAGAAAGCTAGAGGAACTGCGGCAAACAAACATGATATTTCTGTTTGTATAGATGACATTTTATGCACTTTCCTAACAAAAAGACTTTACTTTTCTCCAAAACCATTTTTACTATGATTCTCTGGGTCCATTGCATACGAATTCCACCTAACTTTGTCCGGATATGACTGGATGAAACCAGAAATATCCGTTTTCTTTTTTTTTGGCTTACTATATCCCAGATATTACTACAGACTCTGTGTTTGTGTTTTCTGGATATTATCGATGGATTATATTGTTTTGAATGTTTTTATCAGGGAACACTTAATTTTGTGCTGGGAAACACTAATTGGTTCCACATGGAGACACCAGTCTACACATTCGTATTTTCTAGGGAGAAAGCTAGAATAACTGCGGTAAACAAACATGATGTTTCTGTTTGTATAGATGACATTTTATGCACTGGCTTAAGGAAAAGACTTTGTTTTACTCCAAAACCATTTTTACTGCGATTTCCCCGGTTCATTGCATACGAATTCCACCAAACTTAGTCCGGATATGACTGGATGAAACCAGAAATATCCGGTTGTGTTTTGGCTAACTCAATCCCAGATATTGTGAAAGCTTCTGTATTGGTGTTTTCCGGATATTATCAACGGATTTTATGGTTTTGCATGTTTTTTATCAGGGAACCTTTAATTTTGTACCGTAGAAATACAATTTGGTTCCACAAGGAGACACCAGTAACACATTCCTATGTTCTAGGGAGAAAGCTTGAGGAACTGCAAATCGATATGATATGTCTGTTTGTATAGATGACATTTTATGCACTGGCTTAAGGAAAAGACTTTGTTTTACTCCAAAACCATTTTTACTGCGATTTTCCTTGTTCATTGCATACGAATTCCACCAAACTTAGTCCGGATATGAGTGGATGAAACCAGAAATATCCGGTTGTGTTTTGTCTTACTATATCCCAGATATTGCTACAGCCTCAGTGTCTGTGTTTTCTGGATATTATCGATGGCTTTTATTGTTTTGAATGTTTTTATCAGGGAACATTTAATTTTGTACCATAGAAACACTAATTGGTTCCACATGGAGACACCAGTAACACATTCCTATGTTCTAGGGAGAAAGCTTGAGGAAGTGCAAATCGATATGATATGTCTGTTTGTATAGATGACATTTTATGCACTTGCGATGGAAAAGACTTTTTGCCTTTCTCTAAAACCATTTTTACTGTGATTTTGTTGGTCCATTGCATACGAATTCCAACCCACTTTGTCCGGATATGACTGGATGAAACCAGAAATATCCGGTTGTGTTTTGGCTTACTACAACCCAGATATTGTGAAAGCCTCTGTGTTTATGTTTCCGGATATTATCAACGGAATTTATGTTTTTGCATGTTATTTATCAGGGAACATTTAATTTTGTGCTGGGAAACACTAATTGGTTGCACACGGAGACACCAGCTCTACACATTTGTATTTTCTAGGGAGAAAGCTAGAGGAACTGCGGCAAACAAACATGATATTTCTGTTTGTATACATGACATTTTATGCACTTGCATAACGAAAAAAACTTTGCTTTTCTCCAAAACCATTTTTACTGTGATTTTCTCGGTCCATTGCATACGAATTCCACCTCGCTTTGTCCGGATATGACTGGATGAAACCAGAAATATCCGGTTGTGTTTTGGCTTACTACAACCCAGATATTGTGAAAGCCTCTGTGTTTATGTTTTCCGGATATTATCAATGGAATTTATGTTTTTGCATGTTATTTATCAGGGAACATTTAATTTTGTGCTGGGAAACACTAATTGGTTCCACATGGAGACACCAGCTCTACACATTCATATTTTCTAGGGAGAAAGCTAGAGGAACTGCGGCAAACAAACATGATATTTCTGTTTGTATAGATGACATTTTATGCACTTTCCTAAAGAAAAGACTTTGCTTTTCTCCAAAACCATTTTTCCTGTGATATTCTCGATCCATTACATATGAATTCCACCCCACTTTGTCCGGATATGAGTGGATGAAACCAGAAATATCCGGTTGTGTTTTGTCTTACTATATCCCAGATATTGCTACAGCCTCAGAGTCTGGTTTTCTGGATATTATCGATGGATTTTATTGTTTTGAATGTTTTTATCAGGGAACCTTTAATTTTGTACTGTAGAAACACTAATTGGTTCCACATGGAGACACCAGTAACACATTCCTATGTTCTAGGGAGAAAGCTTGAGGAACTGCAAATCGATATGATATGTCTGTTTGTATAGATGACATTTTATGCACTTGCGATGGAAAAGACTTTTTGCCTTTCTCTAAAACCATTTTTATTGTGATTTTGTTGGTCCATTGCATACGAATTCCAACCCACTTTGTCCGGATATGACTGGATGAAACCAGAAATATCCGGTTGTGTTTTGGCTAACTCAATCCCAGATAATGTGAAAGCTTCTGTATTTGTGTTCTCCGGATATTATGAACGGATTTTATGGTTTTGCATGTTTTTTATCAGGGAACATTTAATTTTGTACCGTAGAAACACTAATTGGTTGCACACGGAGACACCAGCTCTACACATTTGTATTTTCTAGGGAGAAAGCTAGAGGAACTGCGGCAAACAAACATGATATTTCTGTTTGTATAGATGACATTTTATGCACTTTCCTAACAAAAAGACTTTACTTTTCTCCAAAACCATTTTACTGTGATTTTCTCGGTCCATTGCATACGAATTCCACCTCGCTTTGTCCGGATATGAGTGGATGAAACCAGAAATATCTGGTTGTGTTTTGGCTTACTACAACCCAGATATTGTGAAAGCCTCTGTGTTTATGTTTTCCGGATATTATCAACGGAATTTATGTTTTTGCATGTTATTTATCAGGGAACATTTAATTTTGTGCTGGGAAACACTAATTGGTTCCACATGGAGACACCAGCTCTACACATTCGTATTTTCTAGGGAGAAAGCTAGAGGAACTGCGGCAAACAAACATGATATTTCTGTTTGTATAGATGACATTTTATGCACTTTCCTAAAGAAAAGACTTTGCTTTTCTCCAAAACCATTTTTCCTGTGATATTCTCGATCAATTACATATGAATTCCACCCCACTTTGTCCGGATATGAGTGGATGAAACCAGAAATATCCGGTTGTGTTTTGTCTTACTATATCCCAGATATTGCTACAGCCTCAGTGTCTGTGTTTTCTGGATATTATCGATGGATTTTATTGTTTTGAATGTTTTTATCAGGGAACCTTTAATTTTGTACCGTAGAAATACAATTTGGTTCCACATGGAGACACCAGCAACACATTCCTATGTTCTAGGGAGAAAGCTTGAGGAACTGCAAATCGATATGATATGTCTGTTTGTATAGATGACATTTTATGCACTTGCGATGGAAAAGACTTTTTGCCTTTCTCTAAAACCATTTTTACTGTGATTTTGTTGGTCCATTGCATACGAATTCCAACCCACTTTGTCCGGATATGACTGGATGAAACCAGAAATATCCGGTTGTGATTTGGCTTACTACAACCCAGATATTGTGAAAGCCTCTGTGTTTATGTTTTCCGGATATTATCAACGGAATTTATGTTTTTGCATGTTATTTATCAGGGAACATTTAATTTTGTGCTGGGAAACACTAATTGGTTCCACATGGAGACACCAGCTCTACACATTTGTATGTTCTAGGGAGAAAGCTAGAGGAACTGCGGCAAACAAACATGATATTTCTGTTTGTATAGATGACATTTTATGCACTTTCCTAAAGAAAAGACTTTGCTTTTCTCCAAAACCATTTTTCCTGTGATATTCTCCATCCATTACATATGAATTCCACCCCACTTTGTCCGGATATGAGTGGATGAAACCAGAAATATCCGGTTGTGTTTTGTCTTACTATATCCCAGATATTGCTACAGCCTCAGTGTCTGTGTTTTCTGGATATTATCGATGGCTTTTATTGTTTTGAATGTTTTTATCAGGGAACATTTAATTTTGTACCGTAGAAACACTAATTGGTTCCACATGGAGACACCAGTAACACATTCCTATGTTCTAGGGAGAAAGCTTGAGGAACTGCAAATCGATATGATATGTCTGTTTGTATAGATGACATTTTATGCACTTGCGATGGAAAAGACTTTTTGCCTTTCTCTAAAACCATTTTTACCGTGATTTTGTTGGTCCATTGCATACGAATTCCAACCCACTTTGTCCGGATATGACTGGATGAAACCAGAAATATCCGGTTGTGTTTTGGCTAACTCAATCCCAGATATTGTGAAAGCTTCTGTATTTGTGTTCTCCGGATATTATGAACGGATTTTATGGTTTTGCATGTTTTTTTTCAGGGAACATTTAATTTTGTACCGTAGAAACACTAATTGGTTCCACACGGAGACACCAGCTCTACACATTTGCATGTTCTAGGGAGAAAGCTAGAGGAACTGCGGCAAACAAACATGATATTTCTGTTTGTATAGATGACATTTTATGCACTTTCCTAAGAAAAAGACTTTACTTTTCTCCAAAACCATTTTTACTGTGATTTTCTCGGTCCATTGCATACGAATTCCACCTCACTTTGTCCGGATATGACTGGATGAAACCAGAAATATCCGTTTTCTTTTTTTTTGGCTTACTATATCCCAGATATTACTACAGACTCTGTGTTTGTGTTTTCTGGATATTATCGATGGATTATATTGTTTTGAATGTTTTTATCAGGGAACACTTAATTTTGTGCTGGGAAACAATAATTGGTTCCACATGGAGACACCAGTCTACACATTCGTATATTCTAGGGAGAAAGCTAGATTAACTGCGGTAAACAAACATGATGTTTCTGTTTGTATAGATGACATTTTATGCACTGGCTTAAGGAAAAGACTTTGTTTTACTCCAAAACCATTTTTACTGCGAATTTCCCGGTTCATTGCATACGAATTCCACCAAACTTAGTCCGGATATGACTGGATGAAACCAGAAATATCCGGTTGTGTTTTGGCTAACTCAATCCCAGATATTGTGAAAGCTTCTGTATTGGTGTTTTCCGGATATTATCAACGGATTTTATGATTTTGCATGTTTTTTATCAGGGAACATTTAATTTTGTACCTTAGAAACACTAATAGGTTCAACATGGAGACACCAGTCTACACATTCGTATGTTCTAGGGAGAAAGTTAGAGGAACTGTGGCAAACAAACATGATATTTCTGTTTGTATACATGACATTTTATGCACTTGCATAACGAAAAAAAACTTTGCTTTTCTCCAAAACCATTTTTACTGTGATTTTCTCGGTCCATTGCATATGAATTCCACCTCGCTTTGTCCGGATATGACTGGATGAAACCAGAAATATCTGGTTGTGTTTTGGCTTACTACAACCCAGATATTGTGAAAGCCTCTGTGTTTATGTTTTCCGGATATTATCAACGGAATTTATGTTTTTGCATGTTATTTATCAGGGAACATTTAATTTTGTGCTGGGAAATACTAATTGGTTCCACATGGAGACACCAGCTCTACACATTCGTATGTTCTAGGGAGAAAGCTAGAGGAACTGCGGCAAACAAACATGATATTTCTGTTTGTATAGATGACATTTTATGCACTTTCCTAAAGAAAAGACTTTGCTTTTCTCCAAAACCATTTTTCCTGTGATATTCTCGATCCATTACATATGAATTCCACCCCACTTTGTCCGGATATGAGTGGATGAAACCAGAAATATCCGGTTGTGTTTTGTCTTACTATATCCCAGATATTGCTACAGCCTCAGTGTCTGTGTTTTCTGGATATTATCGATGGCTTTTATTGTTTTGAATGTTTTTATCAGGGAACATTTAATTTTGTACCGTAGAAACACTAATTGGTTCCACATGGAGACACCAGTAACACATTCCTATGTTCTAGGGAGAAAGCTTGAGGAACTGCAAATCGATATGATATGTCTGTTTGTATAGATGACATTTTATGCACTTGCGATGGAAAAGACTTTTTGCCTTTCTCTAAAACCATTTTTACTGTGATTTTGTTGGTCCATTGCATACGAATTCCAACCCACTTTGTCCGGATATGACTGGATGAAACCAGAAATATCCGGTTGTTTTTTGGCTAACTCAATCCCAGATATTGTGAAAGCTTCTGTATTTGTGTTCTCCGGATATTATGAACGGATTTTATGGTTTTGCATGTTTTTTATCAGGGAACATTTAATTTTGTACCATAGAAACACTAATTGGTTCCACACGGAGACACCAGCTCTACACATTTGTATTTTCTAGGGAGAAAGCTAGAGGAACTGCGGCAAACAAACATGATATTTCTGTTTGTATAGATGACATTTTATGCACTTTCCTAAAGAAAAGACTTTGCTTTTCTCCAAAACCATTTTTCCTGTGAAATTCTCGATCCATTACATATGAATTCCACCCCACTTTGTCCGGATATGAGTGGATGAAACCAGAAATATCCGGTTGTGTTTTGTCTTACTATATCCCAGATATTGCTACAGCCTCAGTGTCTGTGTTTTCTGGATATTATCGATGGCTTTTATTGTTTTGAATGTTTTTATCAGGGAACATTTAATTTTGTACCGTAGAAACACTAATTGGTTCCACATGGAGACACCAGTAACACATTCCTATGTTCTAGGGAGAAAGCTTGAGGAACTGCAAATCGATATGATATGTCTGTTTGTATAGATGACATTTTATGCACTTGCGATGGAAAAGACTTTTTGCCTTTCTCTAAAACCATTTTTACTGTGATTTTGTTGGTCCATTGCATACGAATTCCAACCCACTTTGTCCGGATATGACTGGATGAAACCAGAAATATCCGGTTGTGTTTTGGCTTACTACAACCCAGATATTGTGAAAGCTTCTGTATTTGTGTTCTCCGGATATTATAAACGGATTTTATGGTTTTGCATGTTTTTTATCAGGGAACATTTAATTTTGTACCGTAGAAACACTAATTGGTTCCACACGGAGACACCAGCTCTACACATTTGTATTTTCTAGGGAGAAAGCTAGAGGAACTGCGGCAAACAAACATGATATTTCTGTTTGTATAGATGACATTTTATGCACTTTCCTAACAAAAAGACTTTACTTTTCTCCAAAACCATTTTAACTGTGATTTTCTCGGTCCATTGCATACGAATTCCACCTCACTTTGTCCGGATATGACTGGATGAAACCAGAAATATCCGTTTTCTTTTTTTTTGGCTTACTATATCCCAGATATTACTACAGACTCTGTGTTTGTGTTTTCTGGATATTATCGATGGATTATATTGTTTTGAATGTTTTTATCAGGGAACACTTAATTTTGTGCTGGGAAACACTAATTGGTTCCACATGGAGACACCAGTCTACACATTCGTATATTCTAGGGAGAAAGCTAGATTAACTGCGGTAAACAAACATGATGTTTCTGTTTGTATAGATGACATTTTATGCACTGGCTTAAGGAAAAGACTTTGTTTTACTCCAAAACCATTTTTACTGCGATTTTCCCGATTCATTGCATACGAATTCCACCAAACTTAGTCCGGATATGACTGGATGAAACCAGAAATATCCGGTTGTGTTTTGGCTAACACAATCCCAGATATTGTGAAAGCTTCTGTATTGGTGTTTTCCGGATATTATCAACGGATTTTATGATTTTGCATGTTTTTTATCAGGGAACATTTAATTTTGTACCTTAGAAACACTAATAGGTTCAACATGGAGACACCAGTCTACACATTCGTATGTTCTAGGGAGAAAGTTAGAGGAACTGTGGCAAACAAACATGATATTTCTGTTTGTATAGATGACATTTTATGCACTTGCATAACGAAAAAAAACTTTGCTTTTCTCCAAAACTATTTTTACTGTGATTTTCTCGGTCCATTGCATATGAATTCCACCTCGCTTTGTCCGGATATGACTGGATGAAACCAGAAATATCTGGTTGTGTTTTGGCTTACTACAACCCAGATATTGTGAAAGCCTCTGTGTTTATGTTTTCCGGATATTATCAACGGAATTTATGTTTTTGTATGTTATTTATCAGGGAACATTTAATTTTGTGCTGGGAAACACTAATTGGTTCCACACGGAGACACCAGCTCTACACATTTGTATGTTCTAGGGAGAAAGCTAGAGGAACTGCGGCAAACAAACATGATATTTCTGTTTGTATAGATGACATTTTATGCACTTTCCTAACAAAAAGACTTTACTTTTCTCCAAAACCATTTTTACTGTGATTTTCTCGGTCCATTGCATACGAATTCCACCTCACTTTTTCCGGATATGACTGGATGAAACCAGAAATATCCGTTTTCTTTTTTTTTTTGCTTACTATATCCCAGATATTACTACAGACTCTGTGTTTGTGTTTTCTGGATATTATCGATGGATTATATTGTTTTGAATGTTTTTATCAGGGAACACTTAATTTTGTGCTGGGAAACACTAATTGGTTCCACATGGAGACACCAGTCTACACATTCGTATATTCTAGGGAGAAAGCTAGATTAACTGCGGTAAACAAACATGATGTTTCTGTTTGTATAGATGACATTTTATGCACTGGCTTAAGGAAAAGACTTTGTTTTACTCCAAAACCATTTTTACTGCGATTTTCCCGGTTCATTGCATACGAATTCCACCAAACTGAGTCCGGATATGACTGGATGAAACCAGAAATATCCGGTTGTGTTTTGGCTAACTCAATCCCAGATATTGTGAAAGCTTCTGTATTGGTGTTTTCCGGATATTATCAACGGATTTTATGATTTTGCATGTTTTTTATCAGGGAACATTTAATTTTGTACCTTAGAAACACTAATAGGTTCAACATGGAGACACCAGTCTACACATTCGTATGTTCTAGGGAGAAAGTTAGAGGAACTGTGGCAAACAAACATGATATTTCTGTTTGTATAGATGACATTTTATGCACTTGCATAACGAAAAAAAACTTTGCTTTTCTCCAAAACCATTTTTACTGTGATTTTCTCGGTCCATTGCATATGAATTCCACCTCGCTTTGTCCGGATATGACTGGATGAAACCAGAAATATCTGGTTGTGTTTTGGCTTACTACAACCCAGATATTGTGAAAGCCTCTGTGTTTATGTTTTCCGGATATTATCAACGGAATTTATGTTTTTGCATGTTATTTATCAGGGAACATTTAATTTTGTGCTGGGAAACACTAATTGGTTCCACATGGAGACACCAGCTCTACACATTTGTATGTTCTAGGGAGAAAGCTAGAGGAACTGCGGCAAACAAACATGATATTTCTGTTTGTATAGATGACATTTTATGCACTTTCCTAAAGAAAAGACTTTGCTTTTCTCCAAAACCATTTTTCCTGTGATATTCTCCATCCATTACATATGAATTCCACCCCACTTTGTCCGGATATGAGTGGATGAAACCAGAAATATCCGGTTGTGTTTTGTCTTACTATATCCCAGATATTGCTACAGCCTCAGTGTCTGTGTTTTCTGGATATTATCGATGGCTTTTATTGTTTTGAATGTTTTTATCAGGGAACATTTAATTTTGTACCGTAGAAACACTAATTGGTTCCACATGGAGACACCAGTAACACATTCCTATGTTCTAGGGAGAAAGCTTGAGGAACTGCAAATCGATATGATATGTCTGTTTGTATAGATGACATTTTATGCACTTGCGATGGAAAAGACTTTTTGCCTTTCTCTAAAACCATTTTTACTGTGATTTTGTTGGTCCATTGCATACGAATTCCAACCCACTTTGTCCGGATATGACTGGATGAAACCAGAAATATCCGGTTGTGTTTTGGCTTACTACAACCCAGATATTGTGAAAGCCTCTGTGTTTATGTTTCCGGATATTATCAACGGAATTTATGTTTTTGCATGTTATTTATCAGGGAACATTTAATTTTGTGCTGGGAAACACTAATTGGTTGCACACGGAGACACCAGCTCTACACATTTGTATTTTCTAGGGAGAAAGCTAGAGGAACTGCGGCAAACAAACATGATATTTCTGTTTGTATACATGACATTTTATGCACTTGCATAACGAAAAAAACTTTGCTTTTCTCCAAAACCATTTTTACTGTGATTTTCTCGGTCCATTGCATACGAATTCCACCTCGCTTTGTCCGGATATGACTGGATGAAACCAGAAATATCCGGTTGTGTTTTGGCTTACTACAACCCAGATATTGTGAAAGCCTCTGTGTTTATGTTTTCCGGATATTATCAATGGAATTTATGTTTTTGCATGTTATTTATCAGGGAACATTTAATTTTGTGCTGGGAAACACTAATTGGTTCCACATGGAGACACCAGCTCTACACATTCGTATTTTCTAGGGAGAAAGCTAGAGGAACTGCGGCAAACAAACATGATATTTCTGTTTGTATAGATGACATTTTATGCACTTTCCTAAAGAAAAGACTTTGCTTTTCTCCAAAACCATTTTTCCTGTGATATTCTCGATCCATTACATATGAATTCCACCCCACTTTGTCCGGATATGAGTGGATGAAACCAGAAATATCCGGTTGTGTTTTGTCTTACTATATCCCAGATATTGCTACAGCCTCAGAGTCTGGTTTTCTGGATATTATCGATGGATTTTATTGTTTTGAATGTTTTTATCAGGGAACCTTTAATTTTGTACCATAGAAATACAATTTGGTTCCACATGGAGACACCAGTAACACATTCCTATGTTCTAGGGAGAAAGCTTGAGGAACTGCAAATCGATATGATATGTCTGTTTGTATAGATGACATTTTATGCACTTGCGATGGAAAAGACTTTTTGCCTTTCTCTAAAACCATTTTTATTGTGATTTTGTTGGTCCATTGCATACGAATTCCAACCCACTTTGTCCGGATATGACTGGATGAAACCAGAAATATCCGGTTGTGTTTTGGCTAACTCAATCCCAGATAATGTGAAAGCTTCTGTATTTGTGTTCTCCGGATATTATGAACGGATTTTATGGTTTTGCATGTTTTTTATCAGGGAACATTTAATTTTGTACCGTAGAAACACTAATTGGTTGCACACGGAGACACCAGCTCTACACATTTGTATTTTCTAGGGAGAAAGCTAGAGGAACTGCGGCAAACAAACATGATATTTCTGTTTGTATAGATGACATTTTATGCACTTTCCTAACAAAAAGACTTTACTTTTCTCCAAAACCATTTTACTGTGATTTTCTCGGTCCATTGCATACGAATTCCACCTCGCTTTGTCCGGATATGAGTGGATGAAACCAGAAATATCTGGTTGTGTTTTGGCTTACTACAACCCAGATATTGTGAAAGCCTCTGTGTTTATGTTTTCCGGATATTATCAACGGAATTTATGTTTTTGCATGTTATTTATCAGGGAACATTTAATTTTGTGCTGGGAAACACTAATTGGTTCCACATGGAGACACCAGCTCTACACATTCGTATTTTCTAGGGAGAAAGCTAGAGGAACTGCGGCAAACAAACATGATATTTCTGTTTGTATAGATGACATTTTATGCACTTTCCTAAAGAAAAGACTTTGCTTTTCTCCAAAACCATTTTTCCTGTGATATTCTCGATCAATTACATATGAATTCCACCCCACTTTGTCCGGATATGAGTGGATGAAACCAGAAATATCCGGTTGTGTTTTGTCTTACTATATCCCAGATATTGCTACAGCCTCAGTGTCTGTGTTTTCTGGATATTATCGATGGATTTTATTGTTTTGAATGTTTTTATCAGGGAACCTTTAATTTTGTACCGTAGAAATACAATTTGGTTCCACATGGAGACACCAGCAACACATTCCTATGTTCTAGGGAGAAAGCTTGAGGAACTGCAAATCGATATGATATGTCTGTTTGTATAGATGACATTTTATGCACTTGCGATGGAAAAGACTTTTTGCCTTTCTCTAAAACCATTTTTACTGTGATTTTGTTGGTCCATTGCATACGAATTCCAACCCACTTTGTCCGGATATGACTGGATGAAACCAGAAATATCCGGTTGTGTTTTGGCTAACTCAATCCCAGATATTGTGAAAGCTTCTGTATTTGTGTTCTCCGGATATTATGAACGGATTTTATGGTTTTGCATGTTTTTTATCAGGGAACATTTAATTTTGTACCGTAGAAACACTAATTGGTTCCACACGGAGACACCAGCTCTACACATTTGTATTTTCTAGGGAGAAAGCTAGAGGAACTGCGGCAAACAAACATGATATTTCTGTTTGTATAGATGACATTTTATGCACTTTCCTAAAGAAAAGACTTTGCTTTTCTCCAAAACCATTTTTCCTGTGATATTCTCGATCCATTACATATGAATTCCACCCCACTTTGTCCGGATATGAGTGGATAAAACCAGAAATATCCGGTTGTGTTTTGTCTTACTATATCCCAGATATTGCTACAGACTCTGTGTTTGTGTTTTCTGGATATTATCGATGGATTATATTGTTTTGAATGTTTTTATCAGGGAACATTAAATTTTGTGCTGGGAAACACTAATTGGTTCCACATGGAGACACCAGTCTACACATTCGTATTTTCTAGGGAGAAAGCTAGAATAACTGCGGTAAACAAACATGATGTTTCTGTTTGTATAGATGACATTTTATGCACTGGCTTAAGGAAAAGACTTTGTTTTACTCCAAAACCATTTTTACTGCGATTTTCCCGGTTCATTGCATACGAATTCCAAAAAACTTAGTCCGGATATGACTGGATGAAACCAGAAATATCCGGTTGTGTTTTGGCTAACTCAATCCCAGATATTGTGAAAGCTTCTGTATTGGTGTTTTCCGGATATTATCAACGGATTTTATGGTTTTGCATGTTTTTTATCAGGGAACCTTTAATTTTGTACCGTAGAAATACAATTTGGTTCCACATGGAGACACCAGTAACACATTCCTATGTTCTAGGGAGAAAGCTTGAGGAACTGCAAATCGATATGATATGTCTGTTTGTATAGATGACATTTTATGCACTGGCTTAAGGAAAAGACTTTGTTTTACTCCAAAACCATTTTTACTGCGATTTTCCCGGTTCATTGCATGCGAATTCCCCCAAACTTCGTCCGAATATGAGTGGATGAAACCAGAAATATCCGGTTGTGTTTTGTCTTACTATATCCCAGATATTGCTACAGCCTCAGTGTCTGTGTTTTCTGGATATTATCGATGGCTTTTATTGTTTTGAATGTTTTTATCAGGGAACATTTAATTTTGTACCGTAGAAACACTAATTGGTTCCACATGGAGACACCAGTAACACATTCCTATGTTCTAGGGAGAAAGCTTGAGGAACTGCAAATCGATATGATATGTCTGTTTGTATAGATGACATTTTATGCACTTGCGATGGAAAAGACTTTTTGCCTTTCTCTAAAACCATTTTTACTGTGATTTTGTTGGTCCATTGCATACGAATTCCAACCCACTTTGTCCGGATATGACTGGATGAAACCAGAAATATCCGGTTGTGTTTTGGCTAACTCAATCCCAGATATTGTGAAAGCTTCTGTATTTGTGTTCTCCGGATATTATGAACGGATTTTATGGTTTTGCATGTTTTTTTTCAGGGAACATTTAATTTTGTACCGTAGAAACACTAATTGGTTCCACACGGAGACACCAGCTCTACACATTTGTATGTTCTAGGGAGAAAGCTAGAGGAACTGCGGCAAACAAACATGATATTTCTGTTTGTATAGATGACATTTTATGCACTTTCCTAAAGAAAAGACTTTGCTTTTCTCCAAAACCATTTTTCCTGTGATATTCTCGATCCATTACATATGAATTCCACCCCACTTTGTCCGGATATGAGTGGATGAAACCAGAAATATCCGGTTGTGTTTTGTCTTACTATATCCCAGATATTGCTACAGCCTCAGTGTCTGTGTTTTCTGGATATTATCGATGGCTTTTATTGTTTTGAATGTTTTTATCAGGGAACATTTAATTTTGTACCGTAGAAACACTAATTGGTTCCACATGGAGACACCAGTAACACATTCCTATGTTCTAGGGAGAAAGCTTGAGGAACTGCAAATCGATATGATATGTCTGTTTGTATAGATGACATTTTATGCACTTGCGATGGAAAAGACTTTTTGCCTTTCTCTAAAACCATTTTTACTGTGATTTTGTTGGTCCATTGCATACGAATTCCAACCCACTTTGTCCGGATATGACTGGATGAAACCAGAAATATCCGGTTGTGTTTTGGCTAACTCAATCCCAGATATTGTGAAAGCTTCTGTATTTGTGTTCTCCGGATATTATGAACGGATTTTATGGTTTTGCATGTTTTTTTTCAGGGAACATTTAATTTTGTACCGTAGAAACACTAATTGGTTCCACACGGAGACACCAGCTCTACACATTTGTATGTTCTAGGGAGAAAGCTAGAGGAACTGCGGCAAACAAACATGATATTTCTGTTTGTATAGATGACATTTTATGCACTTTCCTAAGAAAAAGACTTTACTTTTCTCCAAAACCATTTTTACTGTGATTTTCTCGGTCCATTGCATACGAATTCCACCTCACTTTGTCCGGATATGACTGGATGAAACCAGAAATATCCGTTTTCTTTTTTTTTGGCTTACTATATCCCAGATATTACTACAGACTCTGTGTTTGTGTTTTCTGGATATTATCGATGGATTATATTGTTTTGAATGTTTTTATCAGGGAACACTTAATTTTGTGCTGGGAAACACTAATTGGTTCCACATGGAGACACCAGTCTACACATTCGTATATTCTAGGGAGAAAGCTAGATTAACTGCGGTAAACAAACATGATGTTTCTGTTTGTATAGATGACATTTTATGCACTGGCTTAAGGAAAAGACTTTGTTTTACTCCAAAACCATTTTTACTGCGAATTTCCCGGTTCATTGCATACGAATTCCACCAAACTTAGTCCGGATATGACTGGATGAAACCAGAAATATCCGGTTGTGTTTTGGCTAACTCAATCCCAGATATTGTGAAAGCTTCTGTATTGGTGTTTTCCGGATATTATCAACGGATTTTATGATTTTGCATGTTTTTTATCAGGGAACATTTAATTTTGTACCTTAGAAACACTAATAGGTTCAACATGGAGACACCAGTCTACACATTCGTATGTTCTAGGGAGAAAGTTAGAGGAACTGTGGCAAACAAACATGATATTTCTGTTTGTATACATGACATTTTATGCACTTGCATAACGAAAAAAAACTTTGCTTTTCTCCAAAACCATTTTTACTGTGATTTTCTCGGTCCATTGCATATGAATTCCACCTCGCTTTGTCCGGATATGACTGGATGAAACCAGAAATATCTGGTTGTGTTTTGGCTTACTACAACCCAGATATTGTGAAAGCCTCTGTGTTTATGTTTTCCGGATATTATCAACGGAATTTATGTTTTTGCATGTTATTTATCAGGGAACATTTAATTTTGTGCTGGGAAACACTAATTGGTTCCACATGGAGACACCAGCTCTACACATTCGTGTGTTCTAGGGAGAAAGCTAGAGGAACTGCGGCAAACAAACATGATATTTCTGTTTGTATAGATGACATTTTATGCACTTTCCTAAAGAAAAGACTTTGCTTTTCTCCAAAACCATTTTTCCTGTGATATTCTCGATCCATTACATATGAATTCCACCCCACTTTGTCCGGATATGAGTGGATGAAACCAGAAATATCCGGTTGTGTTTTGTCTTACTATATCCCAGATATTGCTACAGCCTCAGTGTCTGTGTTTTCTGGATATTATCGATGGCTTTTATTGTTTTGAATGTTTTTATCAGGGAACATTTAATTTTGTACCGTAGAAACACTAATTGGTTCCACATGGAGACACCAGTAACACATTCCTATGTTCTAGGGAGAAAGCTTGAGGAACTGCAAATCGATATGATATGTCTGTTTGTATAGATGACATTTTATGCACTTGCGATGGAAAAGACTTTTTGCCTTTCTCTAAAACCATTTTTACTGTGATTTTGTTGGTCCATTGCATACGAATTCCAACCCACTTTGTCCGGATATGACTGGATGAAACCAGAAATATCCGGTTGTGTTTTGGCTAACTCAATCCCAGATATTGTGAAAGCTTCTGTATTTGTGTTCTCCGGATATTATGAACGGATTTTATGGTTTTGCATGTTTTTTTTCAGGGAACATTTAATTTTGTACCGTAGAAACACTAATTGGTTCCACACGGAGACACCAGCTCTACACATTTGTATGTTCTAGGGAGAAAGCTAGAGGAACTGCGGCAAACAAACATGATATTTCTGTTTGTATAGATGACATTTTATGCACTTTCCTAAGAAAAAGAATTTACTTTTCTCCAAAACCATTTTTACTGTGATTTTCTCGGTCCATTGCATACGAATTCCACCTCACTTTGTCCGGATATGACTGGATGAAACCAGAAATATCCGTTTTCTTTTTTTTTGGCTTACTATATCCCAGATATTACTACAGACTCTGTGTTTGTGTTTTCTGGATATTATCGATGGATTATATTGTTTTGAATGTTTTGATCAGGGAACACTTAATTTTGTGCTGGGAAACACTAATTGGTTCCACATGGAGACACCAGTCTACACATTCGTATTTTCTAGGGAGAAAGCTAGATTAACTGCGGTAAACAAACATGATGTTTCTGTTTGTATAGATGACATTTTATGCACTGGCTTAAGGAAAAGACTTTGTTTTACTCCAAAACCATTTTTACTGCGAATTTCCCGGTTCATTGCATACGAATTCCACCAAACTTAGTCCGGATATGACTGGATGAAACCAGAAATATCCGGTTGTGTTTTGGCTAACTCAATCCCAGATATTGTGAAAGCTTCTGTATTGGTGTTTTCCGGATATTATCAACGGATTTTATGATTTTGCATGTTTTTTATCAGGGAACATTTAATTTTGTACCTTAGAAACACTAATAGGTTCAACATGGAGACACCAGTCTACACATTCGTATGTTCTAGGGAGAAAGTTAGAGGAACTGTGGCAAACAAACATGATATTTCTGTTTGTATACATGACATTTTATGCACTTGCATAACGAAAAAAAACTTTGCTTTTCTCCAAAACCATTTTTACTGTGATTTTCTCGGTCCATTGCATATGAATTCCACCTCGCTTTGTCCGGATATGACTGGATGAAACCAGAAATATCTGGTTGTGTTTTGGCTTACTACAACCCAGATATTGTGAAAGCCTCTGTGTTTATGTTTTCCGGATATTATCAACGGAATTTATGTTTTTGCATGTTATTTATCAGGGAACATTTAATTTTGTGCTGGGAAACACTAATTGGTTCCACATGGAGACACCAGCTCTACACATTCGTGTGTTCTAGGGAGAAAGCTAGAGGAACTGCGGCAAACAAACATGATATTTCTGTTTGTATAGATGACATTTTATGCACTTTCCTAAAGAAAAGACTTTGCTTTTCTCCAAAACCATTTTTCCTGTGATATTCTCGATCCATTACATATGAATTCCACCCCACTTTGTCCGGATATGAGTGGATGAAACCAGAAATATCCGGTTGTGTTTTGTCTTACTATATCCCAGATATTGCTACAGCCTCAGTGTCTGTGTTTTCTGGATATTATCGATGGCTTTTATTGTTTTGAATGTTTTTATCAGGGAACATTTAATTTTGTACCGTAGAAACACTAATTGGTTCCACATGGAGACACCAGTAACACATTCCTATGTTCTAGGGAGAAAGCTTGAGGAACTGCAAATCGATATGATATGTCTGTTTGTATAGATGACATTTTATGCACTTGCGATGGAAAAGACTTTTTGCCTTTCTCTAAAACCATTTTTACTGTGATTTTGTTGGTCCATTGCATACGAATTCCAACCCACTTTGTCCGGATATGACTGGATGAAACCAGAAATATCCGGTTGTGTTTTGGCTAACTCAATCCCAGATATTGTGAAAGCTTCTGTATTTGTGTTCTCCGGATATTATCAACGGATTTTATGGTTTTGCATGTTTTTTATCAGGGAACATTTAATTTTGTACCGTAGAAACACTAATTGGTTCCACACGGAGACACCAGCTCTACACATTTGTATTTTCTAGGGAGAAAGCTAGAGGAACTGCGGCAAACAAACATGATATTTCTGTTTGTATAGATGACATTTTATGCACTTTCCTAAAGAAAAGACTTTGCTTTTCTCCAAAACCATTTTTCCTGTGATATTTCCATCCATTACATATGAATTCCACCCCACTTTGTCCGGATATGAGTGGATGAAACCAGAAATATCCGGTTGTGTTTTGTCTTACTATATCCCAGATATTGCTACAGCCTCAGTGTCTGTGTTTTCTGGATATTATCGATGGCTTTTATTGTTTTGAATGTTTTTATCAGGGAACATTTAATTTTGTACCGTAGAAACACTAATTGGTTCCACATGGAGACACCAGTAACACATTCTTATGTTCTAGGGAGAAAGCATGAGGAACTGCAAATCGATATGATATGTCTGTTTGTATAGATGACATTTTATGCACTTGCGATGGAAAAGACTTTTTGCCTTTCTCTAAAACCATTTTTACTGTGATTTTGTTGGTCCATTGCATACGAATTCCAACCCACTTTGTCCGGATATGACTGGATGAAACCAGAAATATCCGGTTGTGTTTTGGCTAACTCAATCCCAGATATTGTGAAAGCTTCTGTATTTGTGTTCTCCGGATATTATGAACGGATTTTATGGTTTTGCATGTTTTTTTTTCAGGGAACATTTAATTTTGTACCGTAGAAACACTAATTGGTTCCACACGGAGACACCAGCTCTACACATTTGTATTTTCTAGGGAGAAAGCTAGAGGAACTGCGGCAAACAAACATGATATTTCTGTTTGTATAGATGACATTTTATGCACTTTCCTAAGAAAAAGACTTTACTTTTCTCCAAAACCATTTTTACTGTGATTTTCTCGGTCCATTGCATACGAATTCCACCTCACTTTGTCCGGATATGAGTGGATGAAACCAGAAATATCCGTTTTCTTTTTTTTTTTTTTTTGGCTTACTATATCCCAGATATTACTACAGACTCTGTGTTTGTGTTTTCTGGATATTATCGATGGATTATATTGTTTTGAATGTTTTTATCAGGGAACACTTAATTTTGTGCTGGGAAACACTAATTGGTTCCACATGGAGACACCAGTCTACACATTCGTATATTCTAGGGAGAAAGCTAGATTAACTGCGGTAAACAAACATGATGTTTCTGTTTGTATAGATGACATTTTATGCACTGGCTTAAGGAAAAGACTTTGTTTTACTCCAAAACCATTTTTACTGCGATTTTCCCGGTTCATTGCATACGAATTCCACCAAACTTAGTCCGGATATGACTGGATGAAACCAGAAATATCCGGTTGTGTTTTGGCTAACTCAATCCCAGATATTGTGAAAGCTTCTGTATTGGTGTTTTCCGGATATTATCAACGGATTTTATGATTTTGCATGTTTTTTATCAGGGAACATTTAATTTTGTACCTTAGAAACACTAATAGGTTCAACATGGAGACACCAGTCTACACATTCGTATGTTCTAGGGAGAAAGTTAGAGGAACTGTGGCAAACAAACATGATATTTCTGTTTGTATAGATGACATTTTATGCACTTGCATAACGAAAAAAAACTTTGCTTTTCTCCAAAACTATTTTTACTGTGATTTTCTCGGTCCATTGCATATGAATTCCACCTCGCTTTGTCCGGATATGACTGGATGAAACCAGAAATATCTGGTTGTGTTTTGGCTTACTACAACCCAGATATTGTGAAAGCCTCTGTGTTTATGTTTTCCGGATATTATCAACGGAATTTATGTTTTTGCATGTTATTTATCAGGGAACATTTAATTTTGTGCTGGGAAACACTAATTGGTTCCACATGGAGACACCAGCTCTACACATTCGTATGTTCTAGGGAGAAAGCTAGAGGAACTGCGGCAAACAAACATGATATTTCTGTTTGTATAGATGACATTTTATGCACTTTCCTAAAGAAAAGACTTTGCTTTTCTCCAAAACCATTTTTCCTGTGATATTCTCGATCCATTACATATGAATTCCACCCCACTTTGTCCGGATATGAGTGGATGAAACCAGAAATATCCGGTTGTGTTTTGTCTTACTATATCCCAGATATTGCTACAGCCTCAGTGTCTGTGTTTTCTGGATATTATCGATGGCTTTTATTGTTTTGAATGTTTTTATCAGGGAACATTTAATTTTGTACCGTAGAAACACTAATTGGTTCCACATGGAGACACCAGTAACACATTCCTATGTTCTAGGGAGAAAGCTTGAGGAACTGCAAATCGATATGATATGTCTGTTTGTATAGATGACATTTTATGCACTTGCGATGGAAAAGACTTTTTGCCTTTCTCTAAAACCATTTTTACTGTGATTTTGTTGGTCCATTGCATACGAATTCCAACCCACTTTGTCCGGATATGACTGGATGAAACCAGAAATATACGGTTGTGTTTTGGCTAACTCAATCCCAGATATTGTGAAAGCTTCTGTATTTGTGTTCTCCGGATATTATGAACGGATTTTATGGTTTTGCATGTTTTTTTTTCAGGGAACATTTAATTTTGTACCGTAGAAACACTAATTGGTTCCACACGGAGACACCAGCTCTACACATTTGTATTTTCTAGGGAGAAAGCTAGAGGAACTGCGGCAAACAAACATGATATTTCTGTTTGTATAGATGACATTTTATGCACTTTCCTAAAGAAAAGACTTTGCTTTTCTCCAAAACCATTTTTCCTGTGATATTCTCGATCCATTACATATGAATTCCACCCCACTTTGTCCGGATATGAGTGGATAAAACCAGAAATATCCGGTTGTGTTTTGTCTTACTATATCCCAGATATTGCTACAGCCTCAGTGTCTGTGTTTTCTGGATATTATCGATGGATTATATTGTTTTGAATGTTTTTATCAGGGAACATTAAATTTTGTGCTGGGAAACACTAATTGGTTCCACATGGAGACACCAGTCTACACATTCGTATTTTCTAGGGAGAAAGCTAGAATAACTGCGGTAAACAAACATGATGTTTCTGTTTGTATAGATGACATTTTATGCACTGGCTTAAGGAAAAGACTTTGTTTTACTCCAAAACCATTTTTACTGCGATTTTCGCGGTTCATTGCATACGAATTCCAAAAAACTTAGTCCGGATATGACTGGATGAAACCAGAAATATCCGGTTGTGTTTTGGCTAACTCAATCCCAGATATTGTGAAAGCTTCTGTATTTGTGTTCTCCGGATATTATGAACGGATTTTATGGTTTTGCATGTTTTTTTTCAGGGAACATTTAATTTTGTACCGTAGAAACACTAATTGGTTCCACACGGAGACACCAGCTCTACACATTTGTATGTTCTAGGGAGAAAGCTAGAGGAACTGCGGCAAACAAACATGATATTTCTGTTTGTATAGATGACATTTTATGCACTTTCCTAAGAAAAAGACTTTACTTTTCTCCAAAACCATTTTTACTGTGATTTTCTCGGTCCATTGCATACGAATTCCACCTCACTTTGTCCGGATATGACTGGATGAAACCAGAAATATCCGTTTTCTTTTTTTTTGGCTTACTATATCCCAGATATTACTACAGACTCTGTGTTTGTGTTTTCTGGATATTATCGATGGATTATATTGTTTTGAATGTTTTTATCAGGGAACACTTAATTTTGTGCTGGGAAACACTAATTGGTTCCACATGGAGACACCAGTCTACACATTCGTATTTTCTAGGGAGAAAGCTAGATTAACTGCGGTAAACAAACATGATGTTTCTGTTTGTATAGATGACATTTTATGCACTGGCTTAAGGAAAAGACTTTGTTTTACTCCAAAACCATTTTTACTGCGAATTTCCCGGTTCATTGCATACGAATTCCACCAAACTTAGTCCGGATATGACTGGATGAAACCAGAAATATCCGGTTGTGTTTTGGCTAACTCAATCCCAGATATTGTGAAAGCTTCTGTATTGGTGTTTTCCGGATATTATCAACGGATTTTATGATTTTGCATGTTTTTTATCAGGGAACATTTAATTTTGTACCTTAGAAACACTAATAGGTTCAACATGGAGACACCAGTCTACACATTCGTATGTTCTAGGGAGAAAGTTAGAGGAACTGTGGCAAACAAACATGATATTTCTGTTTGTATACATGACATTTTATGCACTTGCATAACGAAAAAAAACTTTGCTTTTCTCCAAAACCATTTTTACTGTGATTTTCTCGGTCCATTGCATATGAATTCCACCTCGCTTTGTCCGGATATGACTGGATGAAACCAGAAATATCTGGTTGTGTTTTGGCTTACTACAACCCAGATATTGTGAAAGCCTCTGTGTTTATGTTTTCCGGATATTATCAACGGAATTTATGTTTTTGCATGTTATTTATCAGGGAACATTTAATTTTGTGCTGGGAAACACTAATTGGTTCCACATGGAGACACCAGCTCTACACATTCGTGTGTTCTAGGGAGAAAGCTAGAGGAACTGCGGCAAACAAACATGATATTTCTGTTTGTATAGATGACATTTTATGCACTTTCCTAAAGAAAAGACTTTGCTTTTCTCCAAAACCATTTTTCCTGTGATATTCTCGATCCATTACATATGAATTCCACCCCACTTTGTCCGGATATGAGTGGATGAAACCAGAAATATCCGGTTGTGTTTTGTCTTACTATATCCCAGATATTGCTACAGCCTCAGTGTCTGTGTTTTCTGGATATTATCGATGGCTTTTATTGTTTTGAATGTTTTTATCAGGGAACATTTAATTTTGTACCGTAGAAACACTAATTGGTTCCACATGGAGACACCAGTAACACATTCCTATGTTCTAGGGAGAAAGCTTGAGGAACTGCAAATCGATATGATATGTCTGTTTGTATAGATGACATTTTATGCACTTGCGATGGAAAAGACTTTTTGCCTTTCTCTAAAACCATTTTTACTGTGATTTTGTTGGTCCATTGCATACGAATTCCAACCCACTTTGTCCGGATATGACTGGATGAAACCAGAAATATCCGGTTGTGTTTTGGCTAACTCAATCCCAGATATTGTGAAAGCTTCTGTATTTGTGTTCTCCGGATATTATGAACGGATTTTATGGTTTTGCATGTTTTTTTTCAGGGAACATTTAATTTTGTACCGTAGAAACACTAATTGGTTCCACACGGAGACACCAGCTCTACACATTTGTATGTTCTAGGGAGAAAGCTAGAGGAACTGCGGCAAACAAACATGATATTTCTGTTTGTATAGATGACATTTTATGCACTTTCCTAAGAAAAAGAATTTACTTTTCTCCAAAACCATTTTTACTGTGATTTTCTCGGTCCATTGCATACGAATTCCACCTCACTTTGTCCGGATATGACTGGATGAAACCAGAAATATCCGTTTTCTTTTTTTTTGGCTTACTATATCCCAGATATTACTACAGACTCTGTGTTTGTGTTTTCTGGATATTATCGATGGATTATATTGTTTTGAATGTTTTTATCAGGGAACACTTAATTTTGTGCTGGGAAACACTAATTGGTTCCACATGGAGACACCAGTCTACACATTCGTATTTTCTAGGGAGAAAGCTAGATTAACTGCGGTAAACAAACATGATGTTTCTGTTTGTATAGATGACATTTTATGCACTGGCTTAAGGAAAAGACTTTGTTTTACTCCAAAACCATTTTTACTGCGAATTTCCCGGTTCATTGCATACGAATTCCACCAAACTTAGTCCGGATATGACTGGATGAAACCAGAAATATCCGGTTGTGTTTTGGCTAACTCAATCCCAGATATTGTGAAAGCTTCTGTATTGGTGTTTTCCGGATATTATCAACGGATTTTATGATTTTGCATGTTTTTTATCAGGGAACATTTAATTTTGTACCTTAGAAACACTAATAGGTTCAACATGGAGACACCAGTCTACACATTCGTATGTTCTAGGGAGAAAGTTAGAGGAACTGTGGCAAACAAACATGATATTTCTGTTTGTATACATGACATTTTATGCACTTGCATAACGAAAAAAAACTTTGCTTTTCTCCAAAACCATTTTTACTGTGATTTTCTCGGTCCATTGCATATGAATTCCACCTCGCTTTGTCCGGATATGACTGGATGAAACCAGAAATATCTGGTTGTGTTTTGGCTTACTACAACCCAGATATTGTGAAAGCCTCTGTGTTTATGTTTTCCGGATATTATCAACGGAATTTATGTTTTTGCATGTTATTTATCAGGGAACATTTAATTTTGTGCTGGGAAACACTAATTGGTTCCACATGGAGACACCAGCTCTACACATTCGTATGTTCTAGGGAGAAAGCTAGAGGAACTGCGGCAAACAAACATGATATTTCTGTTTGTATAGATGACATTTTATGCACTTTCCTAAAGAAAAGACTTTGCTTTTCTCCAAAACCATTTTTCCTGTGATATTCTCGATCCATTACATATGAATTCCACCCCACTTTGTCCGGATATGAGTGGATGAAACCAGAAATATCCGGTTGTGTTTTGTCTTACTATATCCCAGATATTGCTACAGCCTCAGTGTCTGTGTTTTCTGGATATTATCGATGGCTTTTATTGTTTTGAATGTTTTTATCAGGGAACATTTAATTTTGTACCGTAGAAACACTAATTGGTTCCACATGGAGACACCAGTAACACATTCCTATGTTCTAGGGAGAAAGCTTGAGGAACTGCAAATCGATATGATATGTCTGTTTGTATAGATGACATTTTATGCACTTGCGATGGAAAAGACTTTTTGCCTTTCTCTAAAACCATTTTTACTGTGATTTTGTTGGTCCATTGCATACGAATTCCAACCCACTTTGTCCGGATAAGACTGGATGAAACCAGAAATATCCGGTTGTGTTTTGGCTAACTCAATCCCAGATATTGTGAAAGCTTCTGTATTTGTGTTCTCCGGATATTATGAACGGATTTTATGGTTTTGCATGTTTTTTATCAGGGAACATTTAATTTTGTACCGTAGAAACACTAATTGGTTCCACACGGAGACACCAGCTCTACACATTTGTATTTTCTAGGGAGAAAGCTAGAGGAACTGCGGCAAACAAACATGATATTTCTGTTTGTATAGATGACATTTTATGCACTTTCCTAAAGAAAAGACTTTGCTTTTCTCCAAAACCATTTTTCCTGTGATATTTCCATCCATTACATATGAATTCCACCCCACTTTGTCCGGATATGAGTGGATGAAACCAGAAATATCCGGTTGTGTTTTGTCTTACTATATCCCAGATATTGCTACAGCCTCAGTGTCTGTGTTTTCTGGATATTATCGATGGCTTTTATTGTTTTGAATGTTTTTATCAGGGAACATTTAATTTTGTACCGTAGAAACACTAATTGGTTCCACATGGAGACACCAGTAACACATTCCTATGTTCTAGGGAGAAAGCTTGAGGAACTGCAAATCGATATGATATGTCTGTTTGTATAGATGACATTTTATGCACTTGCGATGGAAAAGACTTTTTGCCTTTCTCTAAAACCATTTTTACTGTGATTTTGTTGGTCCATTGCATACGAATTCCAACCCACTTTGTCCGGATATGACTGGATGAAACCAGAAATATACGGTTGTGTTTTGGCTAACTCAATCCCAGATATTGTGAAAGCTTCTGTATTTGTGTTCTCCGGATATTATGAACGGATTTTATGGTTTTGCATGTTTTTTTTTCAGGGAACATTTAATTTTGTACCGTAGAAACACTAATTGGTTCCACACGGAGACACCAGCTCTACACATTTGTATTTTCTAGGGAGAAAGCTAGAGGAACTGCGGCAAACAAACATGATATTTCTGTTTGTATAGATGACATTTTATGCACTTTCCTAAGAAAAAGACTTTACTTTTCTCCAAAACCATTTTTACTGTGATTTTCTCGGTCCATTGCATACGAATTCCACCTCACTTTGTCCGGATATGAGTGGATGAAACCAGAAATATCCGTTTTCTTTTTTTTTTTTTTTTGGCTTACTATATCCCAGATATTACTACAGACTCTGTGTTTGTGTTTTCTGGATATTATCGATGGATTATATTGTTTTGAATGTTTTTATCAGGGAACACTTAATTTTGTGCTGGGAAACACTAATTGGTTCCACATGGAGACACCAGTCTACACATTCGTATATTCTAGGGAGAAAGCTAGATTAACTGCGGTAAACAAACATGATGTTTCTGTTTGTATAGATGACATTTTATGCACTGGCTTAAGGAAAAGACTTTGTTTTACTCCAAAACCATTTTTACTGCGATTTTCCCGGTTCATTGCATACGAATTCCACCAAACTTAGTCCGGATATGACTGGATGAAACCAGAAATATCCGGTTGTGTTTTGGCTAACTCAATCCCAGATATTGTGAAAGCTTCTGTATTGGTGTTTTCCGGATATTATCAACGGATTTTATGATTTTGCATGTTTTTTATCAGGGAACATTTAATTTTGTACCTTAGAAACACTAATAGGTTCAACATGGAGACACCAGTCTACACATTCGTATGTTCTAGGGAGAAAGTTAGAGGAACTGTGGCAAACAAACATGATATTTCTGTTTGTATAGATGACATTTTATGCACTTGCATAACGAAAAAAAACTTTGCTTTTCTCCAAAACTATTTTTACTGTGATTTTCTCGGTCCATTGCATATGAATTCCACCTCGCTTTGTCCGGATATGACTGGATGAAACCAGAAATATCTGGTTGTGTTTTGGCTTACTACAACCCAGATATTGTGAAAGCCTCTGTGTTTATGTTTTCCGGATATTATCAACGGAATTTATGTTTTTGCATGTTATTTATCAGGGAACATTTAATTTTGTGCTGGGAAACACTAATTGGTTCCACATGGAGACACCAGCTCTACACATTCGTATGTTCTAGGGAGAAAGCTAGAGGAACTGCGGCAAACAAACATGATATTTCTGTTTGTATAGATGACATTTTATGCACTTTCCTAAAGAAAAGACTTTGCTTTTCTCCAAAACCATTTTTCCTGTGATATTCTCGATCCATTACATATGAATTCCACCCCACTTTGTCCGGATATGAGTGGATGAAACCAGAAATATCCGGTTGTGTTTTGTCTTACTATATCCCAGATATTGCTACAGCCTCAGTGTCTGTGTTTTCTGGATATTATCGATGGCTTTTATTGTTTTGAATGTTTTTATCAGGGAACATTTAATTTTGTACCGTAGAAACACTAATTGGTTCCACATGGAGACACCAGTAACACATTCCTATGTTCTAGGGAGAAAGCTTGAGGAACTGCAAATCGATATGATATGTCTGTTTGTATAGATGACATTTTATGCACTTGCGATGGAAAAGACTTTTTGCCTTTCTCTAAAACCATTTTTACTGTGATTTTGTTGGTCCATTGCATACGAATTCCAACCCACTTTGTCCGGATATGACTGGATGAAACCAGAAATATACGGTTGTGTTTTGGCTAACTCAATCCCAGATATTGTGAAAGCTTCTGTATTTGTGTTCTCCGGATATTATGAACGGATTTTATGGTTTTGCATGTTTTTTTTTCAGGGAACATTTAATTTTGTACCGTAGAAACACTAATTGGTTCCACACGGAGACACCAGCTCTACACATTTGTATTTTCTAGGGAGAAAGCTAGAGGAACTGCGGCAAACAAACATGATATTTCTGTTTGTATAGATGACATTTTATGCACTTTCCTAAAGAAAAGACTTTGCTTTTCTCCAAAACCATTTTTCCTGTGATATTCTCGATCCATTACATATGAATTCCACCCCACTTTGTCCGGATATGAGTGGATAAAACCAGAAATATCCGGTTGTGTTTTGTCTTACTATATCCCAGATATTGCTACAGCCTCAGTGTCTGTGTTTTCTGGATATTATCGATGGATTATATTGTTTTGAATGTTTTTATCAGGGAACATTAAATTTTGTGCTGGGAAACACTAATTGGTTCCACATGGAGACACCAGTCTACACATTCGTATTTTCTAGGGAGAAAGCTAGAATAACTGCGGTAAACAAACATGATGTTTCTGTTTGTATAGATGACATTTTATGCACTGGCTTAAGGAAAAGACTTTGTTTTACTCCAAAACCATTTTTACTGCGATTTTCGCGGTTCATTGCATACGAATTCCAAAAAACTTAGTCCGGATATGACTGGATGAAACCAGAAATATCCGGTTGTGTTTTGGCTAACTCAATCCCAGATATTGTGAAAGCTTCTGTATTGGTGTTTTCCGGATATTATCAACGGATTTTATGGTTTTGCATGTTTTTTATCAGGGAACCTTTAATTTTGTACCGTAGAAATACAATTTGGTTCCACATGGAGACACCAGTAACACATTCCTATGTTCTAGGGAGAAAGCTTGAGGAACTGCAAATCGATATGATATGTCTGTTTGTATAGATGACATTTTATGCACTGGCTTAAGGAAAAGACTTTGTTTTACTCCAAAACCATTTTTACTGCGATTTTCCCGGTTCATTGCATACGAATTCCCCCAAACTTAGTCCGAATATGAGTGGATGAAACCAGAAATATCCGGTTGTGTTTTGTCTTACTATATCCCAGATATTGCTACAGCCTCAGTGTCTGTGTTTTCTGGATATTATCGATGGCTTTTATTGTTTTGAATGTTTTTATCAGGGAACATTTAATTTTGTACCGTAGAAACACTAATTGGTTCCACATGGAGACACCAGTAACACATTCCTATGTTCTAGGGAGAAAGCTTGAGGAACTGCAAATCGATATGATATGTCTGTTTGTATAGATGACATTTTATGCACTTGCGATGGAAAAGACTTTTTGCCTTTCTCTAAAACCATTTTTACTGTGATTTTGTTGGTCCATTGCATACGAATTCCAACCCACTTTGTCCGGATATGACTGGATGAAACCAGAAATATACGGTTGTGTTTTGGCTAACTCAATCCCAGATATTGTGAAAGCTTCTGTATTTGTGTTCTCCGGATATTATGAACGGATTTTATGGTTTTGCATGTTTTTTTTTCAGGGAACATTTAATTTTGTACCGTAGAAACACTAATTGGTTCCACACGGAGACACCAGCTCTACACATTTGTATTTTCTAGGGAGAAAGCTAGAGGAACTGCGGCAAACAAACATGATATTTCTGTTTGTATAGATGACATTTTATGCACTTTCCTAAGAAAAAGACTTTACTTTTCTCCAAAACCATTTTTACTGTGATTTTCTCGGTCCATTGCATACGAATTCCACCTCACTTTGTCCGGATATGAGTGGATGAAACCAGAAATATCCGTTTTCTTTTTTTTTTTTTTTTGGCTTACTATATCCCAGATATTACTACAGACTCTGTGTTTGTGTTTTCTGGATATTATCGATGGATTATATTGTTTTGAATGTTTTTATCAGGGAACACTTAATTTTGTGCTGGGAAACACTAATTGGTTCCACATGGAGACACCAGTCTACACATTCGTATATTCTAGGGAGAAAGCTAGATTAACTGCGGTAAACAAACATGATGTTTCTGTTTGTATAGATGACATTTTATGCACTGGCTTAAGGAAAAGACTTTGTTTTACTCCAAAACCATTTTTACTGCGATTTTCCCGGTTCATTGCATACGAATTCCACCAAACTTAGTCCGGATATGACTGGATGAAACCAGAAATATCCGGTTGTGTTTTGGCTAACTCAATCCCAGATATTGTGAAAGCTTCTGTATTGGTGTTTTCCGGATATTATCAACGGATTTTATGATTTTGCATGTTTTTTATCAGGGAACATTTAATTTTGTACCTTAGAAACACTAATAGGTTCAACATGGAGACACCAGTCTACACATTCGTATGTTCTAGGGAGAAAGTTAGAGGAACTGTGGCAAACAAACATGATATTTCTGTTTGTATAGATGACATTTTATGCACTTGCATAACGAAAAAAAACTTTGCTTTTCTCCAAAACTATTTTTACTGTGATTTTCTCGGTCCATTGCATATGAATTCCACCTCGCTTTGTCCGGATATGACTGGATGAAACCAGAAATATCTGGTTGTGTTTTGGCTTACTACAACCCAGATATTGTGAAAGCCTCTGTGTTTATGTTTTCCGGATATTATCAACGGAATTTATGTTTTTGCATGTTATTTATCAGGGAACATTTAATTTTGTGCTGGGAAACACTAATTGGTTCCACATGGAGACACCAGCTCTACACATTCGTATGTTCTAGGGAGAAAGCTAGAGGAACTGCGGCAAACAAACATGATATTTCTGTTTGTATAGATGACATTTTATGCACTTTCCTAAAGAAAAGACTTTGCTTTTCTCCAAAACCATTTTTCCTGTGATATTCTCGATCCATTACATATGAATTCCACCCCACTTTGTCCGGATATGAGTGGATGAAACCAGAAATATCCGGTTGTGTTTTGTCTTACTATATCCCAGATATTGCTACAGCCTCAGTGTCTGTGTTTTCTGGATATTATCGATGGCTTTTATTGTTTTGAATGTTTTTATCAGGGAACATTTAATTTTGTACCGTAGAAACACTAATTGGTTCCACATGGAGACACCAGTAACACATTCCTATGTTCTAGGGAGAAAGCTTGAGGAACTGCAAATCGATATGATATGTCTGTTTGTATAGATGACATTTTATGCACTTGCGATGGAAAAGACTTTTTGCCTTTCTCTAAAACCATTTTTACTGTGATTTTGTTGGTCCATTGCATACGAATTCCAACCCACTTTGTCCGGATATGACTGGATGAAACCAGAAATATACGGTTGTGTTTTGGCTAACTCAATCCCAGATATTGTGAAAGCTTCTGTATTTGTGTTCTCCGGATATTATGAACGGATTTTATGGTTTTGCATGTTTTTTTTTCAGGGAACATTTAATTTTGTACCGTAGAAACACTAATTGGTTCCACACGGAGACACCAGCTCTACACATTTGTATTTTCTAGGGAGAAAGCTAGAGGAACTGCGGCAAACAAACATGATATTTCTGTTTGTATAGATGACATTTTATGCACTTTCCTAAAGAAAAGACTTTGCTTTTCTCCAAAACCATTTTTCCTGTGATATTCTCGATCCATTACATATGAATTCCACCCCACTTTGTCCGGATATGAGTGGATAAAACCAGAAATATCCGGTTGTGTTTTGTCTTACTATATCCCAGATATTGCTACAGCCTCAGTGTCTGTGTTTTCTGGATATTATCGATGGATTATATTGTTTTGAATGTTTTTATCAGGGAACATTAAATTTTGTGCTGGGAAACACTAATTGGTTCCACATGGAGACACCAGTCTACACATTCGTATTTTCTAGGGAGAAAGCTAGAATAACTGCGGTAAACAAACATGATGTTTCTGTTTGTATAGATGACATTTTATGCACTGGCTTAAGGAAAAGACTTTGTTTTACTCCAAAACCATTTTTACTGCGATTTTCGCGGTTCATTGCATACGAATTCCAAAAAACTTAGTCCGGATATGACTGGATGAAACCAGAAATATCCGGTTGTGTTTTGGCTAACTCAATCCCAGATATTGTGAAAGCTTCTGTATTGGTGTTTTCCGGATATTATCAACGGATTTTATGGTTTTGCATGTTTTTTATCAGGGAACCTTTAATTTTGTACCGTAGAAATACAATTTGGTTCCACATGGAGACACCAGTAACACATTCCTATGTTCTAGGGAGAAAGCTTGAGGAACTGCAAATCGATATGATATGTCTGTTTGTATAGATGACATTTTATGCACTGGCTTAAGGAAAAGACTTTGTTTTACTCCAAAACCATTTTTACTGCGATTTTCCCGGTTCATTGCATACGAATTCCCCCAAACTTAGTCCGAATATGAGTGGATGAAACCAGAAATATCCGGTTGTGTTTTGTCTTACTATATCCCAGATATTGCTACAGCCTCAGTGTCTGTGTTTTCTGGATATTATCGATGGCTTTTATTGTTTTGAATGTTTTTATCAGGGAACATTTAATTTTGTACCGTAGAAACACTAATTGGTTCCACATGGAGACACCAGTAACACATTCCTATGTTCTAGGGAGAAAGCTTGAGGAACTGCAAATCGATATGATATGTCTGTTTGTATAGATGACATTTTATGCACTTGCGATGGAAAAGACTTTTTGCCTTTCTCTAAAACCATTTTTACTGTGATTTTGTTGGTCCATTGCATACGAATTCCAACCCACTTTGTCCGGATATGACTGGATGAAACCAGAAATATCCGGTTGTGTTTTGGCTTACTACAACCCAGATATTGTGAAAGCCTCTGTGTTTATGTTTCCGGATATTATCAACGGAATTTATGTTTTTGCATGTTATTTATCAGGGAACATTTAATTTTGTGCTGGGAAACACTAATTGGTTGCACACGGAGACACCAGCTCTACACATTGGTATTTTCTAGGGAGAAAGCTAGAGGAACTGCGGCAAACAAACATGATATTTCTGTTTGTATAGATGACATTTTATGCACTTTCCTAACAAAAAGACTTTACTTTTCTCCAAAACCATTTTTACTGTGATTTTCTCAGTCCATTGCATACGAATTCCACCTCGCTTTGTCCGGATATGACTGGATGAAACCAGAAATATCCGGTTGTGTTTTGGCTTACTACCACCCAGATATTGTGAAAGCCTCTGTGTTTATGTTTTCCGGATACTATCAACGGAATTTATGTTTTTGCATGTTATTTATCAGGGAACATTTAATTTTGTGCTGGGAAACACTAATTGGTTCCACATGGAGACACCAGCTCTACACATTCGTATTTTCTAGGGAGAAAGCTAGAGGAACTGCGGCAAACAAACATGATATTTCTGTTTGTATAGATGACATTTTATGCACTTTCCTAAAGAAAAGACTTTGCTTTTCTCCAAAACCATTTTTCCTGTGATATTCTCGATCCATTACATATGAATTCCACCCCACTTTGTCCGGATATGAGTGGATGAAACCAGAAATATCCGTTTTCTTTTTTTTTTGGCTTACTATATCCCAGATATTACTACAGACTCTGTGTTTGTGTTTTCTGGATATTATCGATGGATTATATTGTTTTGAATGTTTTTATCAGGGAACATTTAATTTTGTGCTGGGAAACACTAATTGGTTCCACATGGAGACACCAGTCTACACATTCGTATTTTCTAGGGAGAAAGCTAGAATAACTGCGGTAAACAAACATGATGTTTCTGTTTGTATAGATGACATTTTATGCACTGGCTTAAGGAAAAGACTTTGTTTTACTCCAAAACCATTTTTACTGCGATTTTCCCGGTTCATTGCATACGAATTCCACCAAACTTAGTCCGGATATGACTGGATGAAACCAGAAATATCCGGTTGTGTTTTGGCTAACACAATCCCAGATATTGCGACGGACTCTGTGTTTGTGTTTTCTGGACATTATCAACGGACTTTATTGTTTTGAATGTTTTTATCAGGGAACATTTAATTTTGTACCTTAGAAACACTAATAGGTTCAACATGGAGACACCAGTCTACACATTCGTATGTTCTAGGGAGAAAGCTTGAGGAACTGCAAATCGATATGATATGTCTGTTTGTATAGATGACATTTTATGCACTTGCGATGGAAAAGACTTTTTGCCTTTCTCTAAAACCATTTTTACTGTGATTTTGTTGGTCCATTGCATACGAATTCCAACCCACTTTGTCCGGATATGACTGGATGAAACCAGAAATATCCGGTTGTGTTTTGGCTAACTCAATCCCAGATATTGTGAAAGCTTCTGTATTTGTGTTCTCTGGATATTATGAACGGATTTTATGGTTTTGCATGTTTTTTTTCAGGGAACATTTAATTTTGTACCGTAGAAACACTAATTGGTTCCACACGGAGACACCAGCTCTACACATTTGTATGTTCTAGGGAGAAAGCTAGAGGAACTGCGGCAAACAAACATGATATTTCTGTTTGTATAGATGACATTTTATGCACTTTCCTAAGAAAAAGACTTTACTTTTCTCCAAAACCATTTTTACTGTGATTTTCTCGGTCCATTGCATACGAATTCCACCTCACTTTGTCCGGATATGACTGGATGAAACCAGAAATATCCGTTTTCTTTTTATTTGGCTTACTATATCCCAGATATTACTACAGACTCTGTGTTTGTGTTTTCTGGATATTATCGATGGATTATATTGTTTTGAATGTTTTTATCAGGGAACACTTAATTTTGTGCTGGGAAACACTAATTGGTTCCACATGGAGACACCAGTCTACACATTCGTATATTCTAGGGAGAAAGCTAGATTAACTGCGGTAAACAAACATGATGTTTCTGTTTGTATAGATGACATTTTATGCACTGGCTTAAGGAAAAGACTTTGTTTTACTCCAAAACCATTTTTACTGCGAATTTCCCGGTTCATTGCATACGAATTCCACCAAACTTAGTCCGGATATGACTGGATGAAACCAGAAATATCCGGTTGTGTTTTGGCTAACTCAATCCCAGATATTGTGAAAGCTTCTGTATTGGTGTTTTCCGGATATTATCAACGGATTTTATGATTTTGCATGTTTTTTATCAGAGAACATTTAATTTTGTACCTTAGAAACACTAATAGGTTCAACATGGAGACACCAGTCTACACATTCGTATGTTCTAGGGAGAAAGTTAGAGGAACTGTGGCAAACAAACATGATATTTCTGTTTGTATACATGACATTTTATGCACTTGCATAACGAAAAAAAACTTTGCTTTTCTCCAAAACCATTTTTACTGTGATTTTCTCGGTCCATTGCATATGAATTCCACCTCGCTTTGTCCGGATATGACTGGATGAAACCAGAAATATCTGGTTGTGTTTTGGCTTACTACAACCCAGATATTGTGAAAGCCTCTGTGTTTATGTTTTCCGGATATTATCAACGGAATTTATGTTTTTGCATGTTATTTATCAGGGAACATTTAATTTTGTGCTGGGAAACACTAATTGGTTCCACATGGAGACACCAGCTCTACACATTCGTATTTTCTAGGGAGAAAGCTAGAGGAACTGCGGCAAACAAACATGATATTTCTGTTTGTATAGATGACATTTTATGCACTTTCCTAAAGAAAAGACTTTGCTTTTCTCCAAAACCATTTTTCCTGTGATATTCTCCATCCATTACATATGAATTCCACCCCACTTTGTCCGGATATGAGTGGATGAAACCAGAAATATCCGGTTGTGTTTTGTCTTACTATATCCCAGATATTGCTACAGCCTCAGTGTCTGTGTTTTCTGGATATTATCGATGGCTTTTATTGTTTTGAATGTTTTTATCAGGGAACATTTAATTTTGTACCGTAGAAACACTAATTGGTTCCACATGGAGACACCAGTAACACATTCCTATGTTCTAGGGAGAAAGCTTGAGGAACTGCAAATCGATATGATATGTCTGTTTGTATAGATGACATTTTATGCACTTGCGATGGAAAAGAATTTTTGCCTTTCTCTAAAACCATTTTTACTGTGATTTTGTTGGTCCATTGCATACGAATTCCAACCCACTTTGTCCGGATATGACTGGATGAAACCAGAAATATCCGGTTGTGTTTTGGCTAACTCAATCCCAGATATTGTGAAAGCTTCTGTATTTGTGTTCTCCGGATATTATGAACGGATTTTATGGTTTTGCATGTTTTTTATCAGGGAACATTTAATTTTGTACCGTAGAAACACTAATTGGTTCCACACGGAGACACCAGCTCTACACATTTGTATTTTCTAGGGAGAAAGCTAGAGGAACTGCGGCAAACAAACATGATATTTCTGTTTGTATAGATGACATTTTATGCACTTTCCTAAAGAAAAGACTTTGCTTTTCTCCAAAACCATTTTTCCTGTGATATTCTCGATCCATTACATATGAATTCCACCCCACTTTGTCCGGATATGAGTGGATAAAACCAGAAATATCCGGTTGTGTTTTGTCTTACTATATCCCAGATATTGCTACAGCCTCAGTGTCTGTGTTTTCTGGATATTATCGATGGCTTTTATTGTTTTGAATGTTTTTATCAGGGAACATTTAATTTTGTACCGTAGAAACACTAATTGGTTCCACATGGAGACACCAGTAACACATTCCTATGTTCTAGGGAGAAAGCTTGAGGAACTGCAAATCGATATGATATGTCTGTTTGTATAGATGACATTTTATGCACTTGCGATGGAAAAGACTTTTTGCCTTTCTCTAAAACCATTTTTACTGTGATTTTGTTGGTCCATTGCATACGAATTGCAACCCACTTTGTCCGGATATGACTGGATGAAACCAGAAATATCCGGTTGTGTTTTGGCTAACTCAATCCCAGATATTGTGAAAGCTTCTGTATTTGTGTTCTCCGGATATTATGAACGGATTTTATGGTTTTGCATGTTTTTTTTCAGGGAACATTTAATTTTGTACCGTAGAAACACTAATTGGTTCCACACGGAGACACCAGCTCTACACATTTGTATGTTCTAGGGAGAAAGCTAGAGGAACTGCAGCAAACAAACATGATATTTCTGTTTGTATAGATGACATTTTATGCACTTTCCTAACAAAAAGACTTTACTTTTCTCCAAAACCATTTTTACTATGATTCTCTCGGTCCATTGCATACGAATTCCACCTCACTTTGTCCGGATATGACTGGATGAAACCAGAAATATCCGTTTTGTTTTTTTTTGGCTTACTATATCCCAGATATTACTACAGACTCTGTGTTTGTGTTTTCTGGATATTATCGATGGATTATATTGTTTTGAATGTTTTTATCAGGGAACATTGAATTTTGTGCTGGGAAACACTAATTGGTTCCACATGGAGACACCAGTCTACACATTCGTATTTTCTAGGGAGAAAGCTAGAATAACTGCGGTAAACAAACATGATGTTTCTGTTTGTATAGATGACATTTTATGCACTGGCTTAAGGAAAAGACTTTGTTTTACTCCAAAACCATTTTTACTGCGATTTTCCCGGTTCATTGCATACGAATTCCACCAAACTTAGTCCGGATATGACTGGATGAAACCAGAAATATCCGGTTGTGTTTTGGCTAACTCAATCCCAGATATTGTGAAAGCTTCTGTATTGGTGTTTTCCGGATATTATCAACGGATTTTATGGTTTTGCATGTTTTTTATCAGGGAACCTTTAATTTTGTACCGTAGAAATACAATTTGGTTCCACATGGAGACACCAGTAACACATTCCTATGTTCTAGGGAGAAAGCTTGAGGAACTGCAAATCGATATGATATGTCTGTTTCTATAGATGACATTTTATGCACTGGCTTAAGGAAAAGACTTTGTTTTACTCCAAAACCATTTTTACTGCGATTTTCCCGGTTCATTGCATACGAATTCCCCCAAACTTAGTCCGAATATGAGTGGATGAAACCAGAAATATCCGGTTGTGTTTTGTCTTACTATATCCCAGATATTGCTACAGCCTCAGTGTCTGTGTTTTCTGGATATTATCGATGGCTTTTATTGTTTTGAATGTTTTTATCAGGGAACATTTAATTTTGTACCGTAGAAACACTAATTGGTTCCCCATGGAGACACCAGTAACACATTCCTATGTTCTAGGGAGAAAGCTTGAGGAAGTGCAAATCGATATGATATGTCTGTTTGTATAGATGACATTTTATGCACTTGCGATGGAAAAGACTTTTTGCCTTTCTCTAAAACCATTTTTACTGTGATTTTGTTGGTCCATTGCATACGAATTCCAACCCACTTTGTCCGGATATGACTGGATGAAACCAGAAATATCCGGTTGTGTTTTGGCTTACTACAACCCAGATATTGTGAAAGCCTCTGTGTTTATGTTTCCGGATATTATCAACGGAATTTATGTTTTTGCATGTTATTTATCAGGGAACATTTAATTTTGTGCTGGGAAACACTAATTGGTTGCACACGGAGACACCAGCTCTACACATTTGTATTTTCTAGGGAGAAAGCTAGAGGAACTGCGGCAAACAAACATGATATTTCTGTTTGTATAGATGACATTTTATGCACTTTCCTAACAAAAAGACTTTACTTTTCTCCAAAACCATTTTTACTGTGATTTTCTCGATCCATTACATATGAATTCCACCCCACTTTGTCCGGATATGACTGGATGAAACCAGAAATATCCGTTTTCTTTTTTTTTTGGCTTACTATATCCCAGATATTACTACAGACTCTGTGTTTGTGTTTTCTGGATATTATCGATGGATTACATTGTTTTGAATGTTTTTATCAGGGAACATTTAATTTTGTGCTGGGAAACACTAATTGGTTCCACATGGAGACACCAGTCTACACATTTGTATTTTCTAGGGAGAAAGCTAGAATAACTGCGGTAAACAAACATGATGTTTCTGTTTGTATAGATGACATTTTATGCACTGGCTTAAGGAAAAGACTTTGTTTTACTCCAAAACCATTTTTACTGCGATTTTCCCGGTTCATTGCATACGAATTCCACCAAACTTAGTCCGGATATGACTGGATGAAACCAGAAATATCCGGTTGTGTTTTGGCTAACACAATCCCAGATATTGCGACGGACTCTGTGTTTGTGTTTTCTGGACATTATCAACGGACTTTATTGTTTTGAATGTTTTTATCAGGGAACATTTAATTTTGTACCTTAGAAACACTAATAGGTTCAACATGGAGACACCAGTCTACACATTCGTATGTTCTAGGGAGAAAGTTAGAGGAACTGCGGCAAACAAACATGATATTTCTGTTTGTATACATGACATTTTATGCACTTGCATAACGAAAAAAACTTTGCTTTTCTCCAAAACCATTTTTACTGTGATTTTCTCGGTCCATTGCATACGAATTTCACCTCGCTTTGTCCGGATATGACTGGATGAAACCAGAAATATCCGGTTGTGATTTGGCTTACTACAACCCAGATATTGTGAAAGCCTCTGTGTTTATGTTTTCCGGATATTATCAACGGAATTTATGTTTTTGCATGTTATTTATCAGGGAACATTTAATTTTGTGCTGGGAAACACTAATTGGTTCCACATGGAGACACCAGCTCTACACATTCGTATTTTCTAGGGAGAAAACTAGAGGAACTGCGGCAAACAAACATGATATTTCTGTTTGTATAGATGACATTTTATGCACTTTCCTAAAGAAAAGACTTTGCTTTTCTCCAAAACCATTTTTCCTATGATATTCTCCATCCATTACATATGAATTCCACCCCACTTTGTCCGGATATGAGTGGATGAAACCAGAAATATCCGGTTGTGTTTTGTCTTACTATATCCCAGATATTGCTACAGCCTCAGTGTCTGTGTTTTCTGGATATTATCGATGGCTTTTATTGTTTTGAATGTTTTTATCAGGGAACATTTAATTTTGTACCGTAGAAACACTAATTGGTTCCACATGGAGACACCAGTAACACATTCCTATGTTCTAGGGAGAAAGCTTGAGGAACTGCAAATCGATATGATATGTCTGTTTGTATAGATGACATTTTATGCACTTGCGATGGAAAAGACTTTTTGCCTTTCTCTAAAACCATTTTTACTGTGATTTTGTTGGTCCATTGCATACGAATTCCAACCCACTTTGTCCGGATATGACTGGATGAAACCAGAAATATCCGGTTTTTTTTTTTGCTAACTCAATCCCAGATAGTGTGAAAGCTTCGGTATTTGTGTTCTCCGGATATTATGAACGGATTTTATGGTTTTGCATGTTTTTTATCAGGGAACATTTAATTTTGTACCGTAGAAACACTAATTGGTTCCACACGGAGACACCAGCTCTACACATTTGTATTTTCTAGGGAGAAAGCTAGAGGAACTGCGGCAAACAAACATGATATTTCTGTTTGTATAGATGACATTTTATGCACTTTCCTAAGAAAAAGACTTTACTTTTCTCCAAAACCATTTTTACTGTGATTTTCTCGGTCCATTGCATACGAATTCCACCTCACTTTGTCCGGATATGACTGGATGAAACGAGAAATATCCGTTTTCTTTTTTTTTTGGCTTACTATATCCCAGATATTACTACAGACTCTGTGTTTGTGTTTTCTGGATATTATCGATGGATTATATTGTTTTGAATGTTTTTATCAGGGAACATTTAATTTTGTGCTGGGAAACACTAATTGGTTCCACATGGAGACACCAGTCTACACATTCGTATTTTCTAGGGAGAAAGCTAGAGGAACTGCGGCAAACAAACATGATATTTCTGTTTGTATACATGACATTTTATGCACTTTCCTAACAAAAAGACTTTACTTTTCTCCAAAACCATTTTTACTGTGATTTTCTCGGTCCATTGCATACGAATTCCACCTCACTTTGTCCAGGTATGACTGGATGAAACGAGAAATATCCGTTTTCTTTTTTTTTGGCTTACTATATCCCAGATATTGCTACAGCCTCAGTGTCTGTGTTTTCTGGATATTATCGATGGATTTTATTGTTTTGAATGTTTTTATCAGGGAACATTTAATTTTGTACCATAGAAACACTAATTGGTTCCACATGGAGACACCAGTAACACATTCCTATGTTCTAGGGAGAAAGCTTGAGGAACTGCAAATCGATATGATATGTCTGTTTGCATAGATGACATTTTATGCACTTGCGATGGAAAAGACTTTTTGCCTCTCTCTAAAACCATTTTTACTGTGATTTTGTTGGTCCATTGCATACGAATTCCAACCCACTTTGTCTGGATATGACTGGATGAAACCAGAAATATCCGGTTGTGTTTTGGCTAACTCAATCCCAGATATTGTGAAAGCTTCTGTATTTGTGTTCTCCAGATATTATGAACGGATTTCATGGTTTTGCATGTTTTTTATCAGGGAACATTTAATTTTGTACCGTAGAAACACTAATTGGTTCCACACGGAGACACCAGCTCTACACATTTGTATTTTCTAGGGAGAAAGCTAGAGGAACTGCGGCAAACAAACATGATATTTCTGTTTGTATAGATGACATTTTATGCACTTTCCTAAGAAAAAGACTTTACTTTTCTCCAAAACCATTTTTACTGTGATTTTCTCGGTCCATTGCATACGAATTCCACCTCACTTTGTCCGGATATGACTGGATGAAACGAGAAATATCCGTTTTCTTTTTTTTTTGGCTTACTATATCCCAGATATTACTACAGACTCTGTGTTTGTGTTTTCTGGATATTATCGATGGATTATATTGTTTTGAATGTTTTTATCAGGGAACATTTAATTTTGTGCTGGGAAACACTAATTGGTTCCACATGGAGACACCAGTCTACACATTCGTATTTTCTAGGGAGAAAGCTAGAGGAACTGCGGCAAACAAACATGATATTTCTGTTTGTATACATGACATTTTATGCACTTTCCTAACAAAAAGACTTTACTTTTCTCCAAAACCATTTTTACTGTGATTTTCTCGGTCCATTGCATACGAATTCCACCTCACTTTGTCCAGGTATGACTGGATGAAACGAGAAATATCCGTTTTCTTTTTTTTTGGCTTACTATATCCCAGATATTGCTACAGCCTCAGTGTCTGTGTTTTCTGGATATTATCGATGGATTTTATTGTTTTGAATGTTTTTATCAGGGAACATTTAATTTTGTACCATAGAAACACTAATTGGTTCCACATGGAGACACCAGTAACACATTCCTATGTTCTAGGGAGAAAGCTTGAGGAACTGCAAATCGATATGATATGTCTGTTTGCATAGATGACATTTTATGCACTTGCGATGGAAAAGACTTTTTGCCTCTCTCTAAAACCATTTTTACTGTGATTTTGTTGGTCCATTGCATACGAATTCCAACCCACTTTGTCTGGATATGACTGGATGAAACCAGAAATATCCGGTTGTGTTTTGGCTAACTCAATCCCAGATATTGTGAAAGCTTCTGTATTTGTGTTCTCCAGATATTATGAACGGATTTCATGGTTTTGCATGTTTTTTATCAGGGAACATTTAATTTTGTACCGTAGAAACACTAATTGGTTCCACACGGAGACACCAGCTCTACACATTTGTATTTTCTAGGGAGAAAGCTAGAGGAACTGCGGCAAACAAACATGATATTTCTGTTTGTATAGATGACATTTTATGCACTTTCCTAAGAAAAAGACTTTACTTTTCTCCAAAACCATTTTTACTGTGATTTTCTCGGTCCATTGCATACGAATTCCACCTCACTTTGTCCAGGTATGACTGGATGAAACGAGAAATATCCGTTTTCTTTTTTTTTTGGCTTACTATATCCCAGATATTACTACAGACTCTGTGTTTGTGTTTTCTGGATATTATCGATGGATTATATTGTTTTGAATGTTTTTATCAGGGAACATTTAATTTTGTGCTGGGAAACACTAATTGTTTGCACATGGAGACACCAGTCTACACATTCGTATTTTCTAGGGAGAAAGCTAGAATAACTGCGGTAAACAAACATGATGTTTCTGTTTGTATAGATGACATTTTATGCACTGGCTTAAGGAAAAGACTTTGTTTTACTCCAAAACCATTTTTACTGCGATTTTCCCGGTTCATTGCATACGAATTCCACCAAACTTAGTCCGGATATGACTGGATGAAACCAGAAATATCCGGTTGTGTTTTGGCTAACTCAATCCCAGATATTGTGAAAGCTTCTGTATTTGTGTTCTCTGGATATTATGAATGTATTTTATGGTTTTGCATGTTTTTTATCAGGGAACATTTAATTTTGTACCGTAGAAACACTAATTGGTTCCACACGGAGACACCAGCTCTACACATTTGTATTTTCTAGGGAGAAAGCTAGAGGAACTGTGGCAAACAAACATGATATTTCTGTTTGTATAGATGACATTTTATGCACTTTCCTAAGAAAAAGACTTTACTTTTCTCCAAAACCATTTTTACTATGATTCTCTCGGTCCATTGCATACGAATTCCACCTCACTTTGTCCGGATATGAGTGGATGAAACCAGAAATATCCGTTTTGTTTTTTTTTGGCTTACTATATCCCAGATATTACTACAGACTCTGTGTTTGTGTTTTCTGGATATTATCGATGGATTATATTGTTTTGAATGTTTTTATCAGGGAACATTTAATTTTGTGCTGGTAAACACTAATTGGTTCCACATGGAGACACCAGTCTACACATTCGTATTTTCTAGGGAGAAAGCTAGAATAACTGCGGTAAACAAACATGATGTTTCTGTTTGTATAGATGACATTTTATGCACTGGCTTAAGGAAAAGACTTTGTTTTACTCCAAAACCATTTTTACTGCGATTTTCCCGGTTCATTGCATACGAATTCCACCAAACTTAGTCCGGATATGACTGGATGAAACCAGAAATATCCGGTTGTGTTTTGGCTAACTCAATCCCAGATATTGTGAAAGCTTCTGTATTGGTGTTTTCCGGATATTATCAACGGATTTTATGGTTTTGCATGTTTTTTATCAGGGAACCTTTAATTTTGTACCGTAGAAATACAATTTGGTTCCACATGGAGACACCAGTAACACATTCCTATGTTCTAGGGAGAAAGCTTGAGGAACTGCAAATCGATATGATATGTCTGTTTGTATAGATGACATTTTATGCACTTGCGATGGAAAAGACTTTTTGCCTTTCTCTAAAACCATTTTTACTGTGATTTTCTCGGTCCATTGCATACGAATTCCACCAAACTTAGTCCGGATATGACTGGATGAAACCAGAAATATCCGGTTGTGTTTTGTCTTACTATATCCCAGATATTGCTACAGCCTCAGTGTCTGTGTTTTCTGGATATTATCGATGGATTTTATTGTTTTGAATGTTTTTATCAGGGAACATTTAATTTTGTACCGTAGAAACACTAATTGGTTCCACATGGAGACACCAGGAACACATTCCTATGTTCTAGGGAGAAAGCTTGAGGAACTGCAAATCGATATGATATGTCTGTTTGTATAGATGACATTTTATGCACTTGCGATGGAAAAGACTTTTTGCCTTTCTCTAAAACCATTTTTACTGTGATTTTCTCGGTCCATTGCATACGAATTCCAACCCACTTTGTCCGGATATGACTGGATGAAACCAGAAATATCCGGTTGTGTTTTGGCTTACTACAACCCAGATATTGTGAAAGCCTCTGTGTTTATGTTTCCGGATATTATCAACGGAATTTATGTTTTTGCATGTTATTTATCAGGGAACATTTAATTTTGTGCTGGGAAACACTAATTGGTTGCACACGGAGACACCAGCTCTACACATTTGTATTTTCTAGGGAGAAAGCTAGAGGAACTGCGGCAAACAAACATGATATTTCTGTTTGTATAGATGACATTTTATGCACTTTCCTAACAAAAAGACTTTACTTTTCTCCAAAACCATTTTTACTGTGATTTTCTCGGTCCATTGCATACGAATTCCACCTCGCTTTGTCCGGATATGACTGGATGAAACCAGAAATATCCGGTTGTGTTTTGGCTTACTACAACCCAGATATTGTGAAAGCCTCTGTGTTTATGTTTTCCGGATACTATCAACGGAATTTATGTTTTTGCATGTTATTTATCAGGGAACATTTAATTTTTTGCTGGGAAACACTAATTGGTTCCACATGGAGACACCAGCTCTACACATTCGTATTTTCTAGGGAGAAAGCTAGAGGAACTGCGGCAAACAAACATGATATTTCTGTTTGTATAGATGACATTGTATGCACTTGCCTAACGAAAAGACTTTGCTTTTCTCCAAAACCATTTTTCCTGTGATATTCTCGATCCATTACATATGAATTCCACCCCACTTTGTCCGGATATGACTGGATGAAACCAGAAATATCCGTTTTCTTTTTTTTTTTGGCTTACTATATCCCAGATATTACTACAGACTCTGTGTTTGTGTTTTCTGGATATTATCGATGGATTATATTGTTTTGAATGTTTTTATCAGGGAACATTTAATTTTGTGCTGGGAAACACTAATTGGTTCCACATGGAGACACCAGTCTACACATTCGTATTTTCTAGGGAGAAAGCTAGAATAACTGCGGTAAACAAACATGATGTTTCTGTTTGTATAGATGACATTTTATGCACTGGCTTAAGGAAAAGACTTTGTTTTACTCCAAAACCATTTTTACAGCGATTTTCCCGGTTCATTGCATACGAATTCCACCAAACTTAGTCCGGATATGACTGGATGAAACCAGAAATATCCGGTTGTGTTTTGGCTAACTCAATCCCAGATATTGCGACGGACTCTGTGTTTGTGTTTTCTGGACATTATCAACGGACTTTATTGTTTTGAATGTTTTTATCAGGGAACATTTAATTTTGTACCTTAGAAACACTAATAGGTTCAACATGGAGACACCAGTCTACACATTCGTATGTTCTAGGGAGAAAGTTAGAGGAACTGCGGCAAACAAACATGATATTTCTGTTTGTATACATGACATTTTATGCACTTGCATAACGAAAAAAACTTTGCTTTTCTCCAAAACCATTTTTACTGTGATTTTCTCGGTCCATTGCATACGAATTCCACCTCGCTTTGTCCGGATATGACTGGATGAAACCAGAAATATCCGGTTGTGTTTTGGCTTACTACAACCCAGATATTGTGAATGCCTCTGTGTTTATGTTTTCCGGATATTATCAACGGAATTTATGTTTTTGCATGTTATTTATCAGGGAACATTTAATTTTGTGCTGGGAAACACTAATTGGTTCCACATGGAGACACCAGCTCTACACATTCATATTTTCTAGGGAGAAAGCTAGAGGAACTGCGGCAAACAAACATGATATTTCTGTTTGTATAGATGACATTTTATGCACTTTCCTAAAGAAAAGACTTTGCTTTTCTCCAAAACCATTTTTCCTGTGATATTCTCCATCCATTACATATGAATTCCACCCCACTTTGTCCGGATATGAGTGGATGAAACCAGAAATATCCGGTTGTGTTTTGTCTTACTATATCCCAGATATTGCTACAGCCTCAGTGTCTGTGTTTTCTGGATATTATCGATGGATTTTATTGTTTTGAATGTTTTTATCAGGGAACATTTAATTTTGTACCGTAGAAACACTAATTGGTTCCACATGGAGACACCAGTAACACATTCCTATGTTCTAGGGAGAAAGCTTGAGGAACTGCAAATCGATATGATATGTCTGTTTGTATAGATGACACTTTATGCACTTGCGATGGAAAAGACTTTTTGCCTTTCTCTAAAACCATTTTTACTGTGATTTTGTTGGTCCATTGCATACGAATTCCAACCCACTTTGTCCGGATATGACTGGATGAAACCAGAAATATCCGGTTGTGTTTTGGCTTACTACAACCCAGATATTGTGAAAACCTCTGTGTTTATGTTTCCGGATATTATCAACGGAATTTATGTTTTTGCATGTTATTTATCAGGGAACATTTAATTTTGTGCTGGGAAACACTAATTGGTTCCACACGGAGACACCAGCTCTACACATTTGTATTTTCTAGGGAGAAAGCTAGAGGAACTGCGGCAAACAAACATGATATTTCTGTTTGTATAGATGACATTTTATGCACTTTCCTAACAAAAAGACTTTACTTTTCTCCAAAACCATTTTTACTGTGATTTTCTCGGTCCATTGCATACGAATTCCACCTCACTTTGTCCGGATATGACTGGATGAAACCAGAAATATCCGTTTTCTTTTTTTTTGGCTTACTATATCCCAGATATTACTACACTCTGTGTTTGTGTTTTCTGGATATTATTGATGGATTATATTGTTTTGAATGTTTTTATCAGGCAACACTTAATTTTGTGCTGGGAAACACTAATTGTTTGCACATGGAGACACCAGTCTACACATTTGTATTTTCTAGGGAGAAAGCTAGAATAACTGCGGTAAACAAACATGATGTTTCTGTTTGTATAGATGACATTTTATGCACTGGCTTAAGGAAAAGACTTTGTTTTACTCCAAAACCATTTTTACTGCGATTTTCCCGGTTCATTGCATACGAATTCCACCAAACTTAGTCCGGATATGACTGGATGAAACCAGAAATATCCGGTTGTGTTTTGGCTAAATCAATCCCAGATATTGCGACGGACTCTGTGTTTGTGTTTTCTGGACATTATCAACAGAATTTATTGTTTTGAATGTTTTTATTGGGGAACATTTAATTTTGTACCTTAGAAACACTAATATGTTCAACATGGAGACACGAGTCTACACATTCGTATGTTCTAGGGAGAAAGTTAGAGGAACTGCGGCAAACAAACATGATATTTCTGTTTGTATACATGACATTTTATGCACTTGCATAACGAAAAAAACTTTGCTTTTCTCCAAAACCATTTTTACTGTGATTTTCTCGGTCCATTGCATACGAATTCCACCTCGCTTTGTCCGGATATGACTGGATGAAACCAGAAATATCCGGTTGTGTTTTGGCTTACTACAACCCAGATATTGTGAAAGCCTCTGTGTTTATGTTTTCCGGATACTATCAACGGAATTTATGTTTTTGCATGTTATTTATCAGGGAACATTTAATTTTGTACCATAGAAACACTAATTGGTTCCACATGGAGACACCAGCTCTACACATTCGTATTTTCTAGGGAGAAAGCTAGAGGAACTGCGGCAAACAAACATGATATTTCTGTTTGTATAGATGACATTTTATGCACTTTCCTAAAGAAAAGACTTTGCTTTTCTCCAAAACCATTTTTCCTGTGATATTCTCGATCCATTACATATGAATTCCACCCCACTTTGTCCGGATATGAGTGGATGAAACCAGAAATATCCGGTTGTGTTTTGTCTTACTATATCCCAGATATTACTGCAGACTCTGTGTCTGTGTTTTCTGGATATTATCGATGGATTTTATTGTTTTGAATGTTTTTATCAGGGAACATTTAATTTTGTACCGTAGAAACACTAATTGGTTCAACATGGAGACACCAGTAACACATTCCTATGTTCTAGGGAGAAAGCTTGAGGAACTGCAAATCGATATGATATGTCTGTTTGTATAGATGACATTTTATGCACTTGCGATGGAAAAGACTTTTTGCCTTTCTCTAAAACCATTTTTACTGTGATTTTGTTGGTCCATTGCATACGAATTCCAACCCACTTTGTCCGGATATGACTGGATGAATCCAGAAATATCCGGTTGTGTTTTGGCTTACTACAACCCAGATATTGTGAAAGCCTCTGTGTTTATGTTTCCAGATATTATCAACGGAATTTATGTTTTTGCATGTTATTTATCAGGGAACATTTAATTTTGTGCTGGGAAACACTAATTGGTTGCACACGGAGACACCAGTCTACACATTCGTATGTTCTAGGGAGAAAGTTAGAGGAACTGCGGCAAACAAACATGATATTTCTGTTTGTATACATGACATTTTATGCACTTGCATAACGAAAAAAACTTTGCTTTTCTCCAAAACCATTTTTACTGTGATTTTCTCGGTCCATTGCATACGAATTCCACCTCGCTTTGTCCGGATATGACTGGATGAAACCAGAAATATCCGGTTGTGTTTTGGCTTACTACAACCCAGATATTGTGAAAGCCTCTGTGTTTATGTTTTCCGGATATTATCAACGGAATTTATGTTTTTGCATGTTATTTATCAGGGAACATTTAATTTTGTGCTGGGAAACACTAATTGGTTCCACATGGAGACACCAGCTCTACACATTCGTATTTTCTAGGGACAAAGCTAGAGGAACTGCGGCAAACAAACATGATATTTCTGTTTGTATAGATGACATTTTATGCACTTTCCTAAAGAAAAGACTTTGCTTTTCTCCAAAACCATTTTTCCTGTGATATTCTCGATCCATTACATATGAATTCCACCCCACTTTGTCCGGATATGAGTGGATGAAACCAGAAATATCCGGTTGTGTTTTGTCTTCCTATATCCCAGGTATTACTGCAGACTCTGTGTCTGTGTTTTCTGGATATTATCGATGGATTTTATTGTTTTGAATGTTTTTATCAGGGAACATTTAATTTTGTACCGTAGAAACACTAATTGGTTCCACATGGAGACACCAGTAACACATTCCTATGTTCTAGGGAGAAAGCTTGAGGAACTGCAAATCGATATGATATGTCTGTTTGTATAGATGACATTTTATGCACTTGCGATGGAAAAGACTTTTTGCCTTTCTCTAAAACCATTTTTACTGTGATTTTCTCGGTCCATTGCATACGAATTCCAACCCACTTTGTCCGGATATGACTGGATGAATCCAGAAATATCCGGTTGTGTTTTGGCTTACTACAACCCAGATATTGTGAAAGCCTCTGTGTTTATGTTTCCGGATATTATCAACGGAATTTATGTTTTTGCATGTTATTTATCAGGGAACATTTAATTTTGCGCTGGGAAACACTAATTGGTTGCACACGGAGACACCAGCTCTACACATTTGTATTTTCTAGGGAGAAAGTTAGAGGAACTGCGGCAAACAAACATGATATTTCTGTTTGTATACATGACATTTTATGCACTTGCATAACGAAAAAAACTTTGCTTTTCTCCAAAACCATTTTTACTGTGATTTTCTCGGTCCATTGCATACGAATTCCACCTCGCTTTGTCCGGATATGAGTGGATGAAACCAGAAATATCCGGTTGTGTTTTGGCTTACTACAACCCAGATATTGTGAAAGCCTCTGTGTTTATGTTTTCCGGATATTATCAACGGAATTTATGTTTTTGCATGTTATTTATCAGGGAACATTTAATTTTGTGCTGGGAAACACTAATTGGTTCCACATGGAGACACCAGCTCTACACATTCGTATTTTCTAGGGAGAAAGCTAGAGGAACTGCGGCAAACAAACATGATATTTCTGTTTGTATAGATGACATTTTATGCACTTTCCTAAAGAAAAGACTTTGCTTTTCTCCAAAACCATTTTTCCTGTGATATTCTCGATCCATTACATATGAATTCCACCCCACTTTGTCCGGATATGAGTGGATGAAACCAGAAATATCCGGTTGTGTTTTGTCTTCCTATATCCCAGGTATTACTGCAGACTCTGTGTCTGTGTTTTCTGGATATTATCGATGGATTTTATTGTTTTGAATGTTTTTATCAGGGAACATTTAATTTTGTACCGTAGAAACACTAATTGGTTCCACATGGAGACACCAGTAACACATTCCTATGTTCTAGGGAGAAAGCTTGAGGAACTGCAAATCGATATGATATGTCTGTTTGTATAGATGACATTTTATGCACTTGCGATGGAAAAGACTTTTTGCCTTTCTCTAAAACCATTTTTACTGTGATTTTCTCGGTCCATTGCATACGAATTCCAACCCACTTTGTCCGGATATGACTGGATGAATCCAGAAATATCCGGTTGTGTTTTGGCTTACTACAACCCAGATATTGTGAAAGCCTCTGTGTTTATGTTTCCGGATATTATCAACGGAATTTATGTTTTTGCATGTTATTTATCAGGGAACATTTAATTTTGCGCTGGGAAACACTAATTGGTTGCACACGGAGACACCAGCTCTACACATTTGTATTTTCTAGGGAGAAAGTTAGAGGAACTGCGGCAAACAAACATGATATTTCTGTTTGTATACATGACATTTTATGCACTTGCATAACGAAAAAAACTTTGCTTTTCTCCAAAACCATTTTTACTGTGATTTTCTCGGTCCATTGCATACGAATTCCACCTCGCTTTGTCCGGATATGAGTGGATGAAACCAGAAATATCCGGTTGTGTTTTGGCTTACTACAACCCAGATATTGTGAAAGCCTCTGTGTTTATGTTTTCCGGATATTATCAACGGAATTTATGTTTTTGCATGTTATTTATCAGGGAACATTTAATTTTGTGCTGGGAAACACTAATTGGTTCCACATGGAGACACCAGCTCTACACATTCGTATTTTCTAGGGAGAAAGCTAGAGGAACTGCGGCAAACAAACATGATATTTCTGTTTGTATAGATGACATTTTATGCACTTTCCTAAAGAAAAGACTTTGCTTTTCTCCAAAACCATTTTTCCTGTGATATTCTCGATCCATTACATATGAATTCCACCCCACTTTGTCCGGATATGAGTGGATGAAACCAGAAATATCCGGTTGTGTTTTGTCTTACTATATCCCAGATATTACTGCAGACTCTGTGTCTGTGTTTTCTGGATATTATCGATGGATTTTATTGTTTTGAATGTTTTTATCAGGGAACATTTAATTTTGTACCGTAGAAACACTAATTGGTTCCACATGGAGACACCAGTAACACATTCCTATGTTCTAGGGAGAAAGCTTGAGGAACTGCAAATCGATATGATATGTCTGTTTGTATAGATGACATTTTATGCACTTGCGATGGAAAAGACTTTTTGCCTTTCTCTAAAACCATTTTTACTGTGATTTTCTCGGTCCATTGCATACGAATTCCAACCCACTTTGTCCGGATATGACTGGATGAATCCAGAAATATCCGGTTGTGTTTTGGCTTACTACAACCCAGATATTGTGAAAGCCTCTGTGTTTATGTTTCCGGATATTATCAACGGAATTTATGTTTTTGCATGTTATTTATCAGGGAACATTTAATTTTGCGCTGGGAAACACTAATTGGTTGCACACGGAGACACCAGCTCTACACATTTGTATTTTCTAGGGAGAAAGTTAGAGGAACTGCGGCAAACAAACATGATATTTCTGTTTGTATAGATGACATTTTATGCACTTTCCTAACAAAAAGACTTTACTTTTCTCCAAAACCATTTTTACTGTGATTTTCTCGGTCCATTGCATACGAATTCCACCTCGCTTTGTCCGGATATGACTGGATGAAACCAGAAATATCCGGTTGTGTTTTGGCTTACTACAACCCAGATATTGTGAAAGCCTCTGTGTTTATGTTTTCCGGATACTATCAACGAAATTTATGTTTTTGCATGTTATTTATCAGGGAACATTTAATTTTGTGCTGGGAAACACTAATTGGTTCCACATGGAGACACCAGCTCTACACATTCGTATTTTCTAGGGAGAAAGCTAGAGGAACTGCGGCAAACAAACATGATATTTCTGTTTGTATAGATGACATTGTATGCACTTGCCTAACGAAAAGACTTTGCTTTTCTCCAAAACCATTTTTCCTGTGATATTCTCGATCCATTACATATGAATTCCACCCCACTTTGTCCGGATATGACTGGATGAAACCAGAAATATCCGTTTTCTTTTTTTTTTTGGCTTACTATATCCCAGATATTACTACAGACTCTGTGTTTGTGTTTTCTGGATATTATCGATGGATTATATTGTTTTGAATGTTTTTATCAGGGAACATTTAATTTTGTACCGTAGAAACACTAATTGGTTCCACATGGAGACACCAGTAACACATTCCTATGTTCTAGGGAGAAAGCTTGAGGAACTGCAAATCGATATGATATGTCTGTTTGTATAGATGACATTTTATGCACTTGCGATGGAAAAGACTTTTTGCCTTTCTCTAAAACCATTTTTACTGTGATTTTCTCGGTCCATTGCATACGAATTCCAACCCACTTTGTCCGGATATGACTGGATGAATCCAGAAATATCCGGTTGTGTTTTGGCTTACTACAACCCAGATATTGTGAAAGCCTCTGTGTTTATGTTTCCGGATATTATCAACGGAATTTATGTTTTTGCATGTTATTTATCAGGGAACATTTAATTTTGTGCTGGGAAACACTAATTGGTTGCACACGGAGACACCAGCTCTACACATTTGTATTTTCTAGGGAGAAAGCTAGAGGAACTGCGACAAACAAACATGATATTTCTGTTTGTATAGATGACATTTTATGCACTTTCCTAACAAAAAGACTTTACTTTTCTCCAAAACCATTTTTACTGTGATTTTCTCGGTCCATTGCATACGAATTCCACCTCGCTTTGTCCGGATATGACTGGATGAAACCAGAAATATCCGGTTGTGTTTTGGCTTACTACAACCCAGATATTGTGAAAGCCTCTGTGTTTATGTTTTCCGGATACTATCAACGGAATTTATATTTTTGCATGTTATTTATCAGGGAACATTTAATTTTGTGCTGGGAAACACTAATTGGTTCCACATGGAGACACCAGCTCTACACATTCGTATTTTCTAGGGAGAAAGCTAGAGGAACTGCGGCAAACAAACATGATATTTCTGTTTGTATAGATGACATTGTATGCACTTGCCTAACGAAAAGACTTTGCTTTTCTCCAAAACCATTTTTCCTATGATATTCTCGATCCATTACATATGAATTCCACCCCACTTTGTCCGGATATGACTGGATGAAACCAGAAATATCCGTTTTCTTTTTTTTTTGGCTTACTATATCCCAGATATTACTACAGACTCTGTGTTTGTGTTTTCTGGATATTATCGATGGATTATATTGTTTTGAATGTTTTTATCAGGGAACACTTAATTTTGTGCTGGGAAACACTAATTGTTTGCACATGGAGACACCAGTCTACACATTCGTATTTTCTAGGGAGAAAGCTAGAATAACTGCGGTAAACAAACATGATGTTTCTGTTTGTATAGATGACATTTTATGCACTGGCTTAAGGAAAAGACTTTGTTTTACTCCAAAACCATTTTTACTGCGATTTTCCCGGTTCATTGCATACGAATTCCACCAAACTTAGTCCGGATATGACTGGATGAAACCAGAAATATCCGGTTGTGTTTTGGCTAACTCAATCCCAGATATTGCGACGGACTCTGTGTTTGTGTTTTCTGGACATTATCAACGGACTTTATTGTTTTGAATGTTTTTATCAGGGAACATTTAATTTTGTACCTTAGAAACACTAATAGGTTCAACATGGAGACACCAGTCTACACATTCGTATGTTCTAGGGAGAAAGTTAGAGGAACTGCGGCAAACAAACATGATATTTCTGTTTGTATACATGACATTTTATGCACTTGCATAACGAAAAAAACTTTGCTTTTCTCCAAAACCATTTTTACTGTGATTTTCTCGGTCCATTGCATACGAATTCCACCTCGCTTTGTCCGGATATGACTGGATGAAACCAGAAATATCCGGTTGTGTTTTGGCTTACTACAACCCAGATATTGTGAAAGCCTCTGTGTTTATGTTTTCCGGATATTATCAACGGAATTTATGTTTTTGCATGTTATTTATCAGGGAACATTTAATTTTGTGCTGGGAAACACTAATTGGTTCCACATGGAGACACCAGCTCTACACATTCGTATTTTCTAGGGAGAAAGCTAGAGGAACTGCGGCAAACAAACATGATATTTCTGTTTGTATAGATGACATTTTATGCACTTTCCTAAAGAAAAGACTTTGCTTTTCTCCAAAACCATTTTTCCTGTGATATTCTCGATCCATTACATATGAATTCCACCCCACTTTGTCCGGATATGAGTGGATGAAACCAGAAATATCCGGTTGTGTTTTGTCTTACTATATCCCAGATATTGCTACAGCCTCAGTGTCTGTGTTTTCTGGATATTATCGATGGATTTTATTGTTTTGAATGTTTTTATCAGGGAACCTTTAATTTTGTACCGTAGAAATACAATTTGGTTCCACATGGAGACACCAGTAACACATTCCTATGTTCTAGGGAGAAAGCTTGAGGAACTGCAAATCGATATGATATGTCTGTGTGTATAGATGACATTTTATGCACTTGCGATGGAAAAGACTTTTTGCCTTTCTCTAAAACCATTTTTACTGTGATTTTGTTGGTCCATTGCATACGAATTCCAACCCACTTTGTCCGGATATGACTGGATGAAACCAGAAATATCCGGTTGTGTTTTGGCTTACTACAACCCAGATATTGTGAAAGCCTCTGTGTTTATGTTTCCGGATATTATCAACGGAATTTATGTTTTTGCATGTTATTTATCAGGGAACATTTAATTTTGTGCTGGGAAACACTAATTGGTTGCACACGGAGACACCAGCTCTACACATTTGTATTTTCTAGGGAGAAAGCTAGAGGAACTGCGGCAAACAAACATGATATTTCTGTTTGTATAGATGACATTTTATGCACTTTCCTAACAAAAAGACTTTACTTTTCTCCAAAACCATTTTTACTGTGATTTTCTCGGTCCATTGCATACGAATTCCACCTCACTTTGTCCGGATATGACTGGATGAAACCAGAAATATCCGTTTTCTTTTTTTTGGCTTACTATATCCCAGATATTACTACACTCTGTGTTTGTGTTTTCTGGATATTATCGATGGATTATATTGTTTTGAATGTTTTTATCAGGGAACATTTAATTTTGTGCTGGGAAACACTAATTGGTTCCACATGGAGACACCAGCTCTACACATTCGTATTTTCTAGGGAGAAAGCTAGAGGAACTGCGGCAAACAAACATGATATTTCTGTTTGTATAGATGACATTTTATGCACTGGCTTAAGGAAAAGACTTTGCTTTTCTCCAAAACCATTTTTCCTGTGATATTCTCGATCCATTACATATGAATTCCACCCCACTTTGTCCGGATATGAGTGGATGAAACCAGAAATATCCGGTTGTGTTTTGTCTTACTATATCGCAGATATTGCTACAGCCTCAGTGTCTGTGTTTTCTGGATATTATCGATGGATTTTATTGTTTTGAATGTTTTTATCAGGGAACATTTAATTTTGTACCGTAGAAACACTAATTGGTTCCACATGGAGACACCAGTAACACATTCCTATGTTCTAGGGAGAAAGCTTGAGGAACTGCAAATCGATATGATATGTCTGTTTGTATAGATGACACTTTATGCACTTGCGATGGAAAAGACTTTTTGCCTTTCTCTAAAACCATTTTTACTGTGATTTTGTTGGTCCATTGCATACGAATTCCAACCCACTTTGTCCGGATATGACTGGATGAAACCAGAAATATCCGGTTGTTTTTTGGCTTACTACAACCCAGATATTGTGAAAACCTCTGTGTTTATGTTTCCGGATATTATCAACGGAATTTATGTTTTTGCATGTTATTTATCAGGGAACATTTAATTTTGTGCTGGGAAACACTAATTGGTTCCACACGGAGACACCAGCTCTACACATTTGTATTTTCTAGGGAGAAAGCTAGAGGAACTGCGGCAAACAAACATGATATTTCTGTTTGTATAGATGACATTTTATGCACTTTCCTAACAAAAAGACTTTACTTTTCTCCAAAACCATTTTTACTGTGATTTTCTCGGTCCATTGCATACGAATTCCACCTCACTTTGTCCGGATATGACTGGATGAAACCAGAAATATCCGTTTTCTTTTTTTTTTGCTTACTATATCCCAGATATTACTACAGACTCTGTGTTTGTGTTTTCTGGATATTATCGATGGATTATATTGTTTTGAATGTTTTTATCAGGCAACACTTAATTTTGTGCTGGGAAACACTAATTGTTTGCACATGGAGACACCAGTCTACACATTTGTATTTTCTAGGGAGAAAGCTAGAATAACTGCGGTAAACAAACATGATGTTTCTGTTTGTATAGATGACATTTTATGCACTGGCTTAAGGAAAAGACTTTGTTTTACTCCAAAACCATTTTTACTGCGATTTTCCCGGTTCATTGCATACGAATTCCACCAAACTTAGTCCGGATATGACTGGATGAAACCAGAAATATCCGGTTGTGTTTTGGCTAAATCAATCCCAGATATTGCGACGGACTCTGTGTTTGTGTTTTCCGGATATTATCAACAGAATTTATTGTTTTGAATGTTTTTTATCAGGGAACATTTAATTTTGTACCTTAGAAACACTAATAGGTTCAACATGGAGACACCAGTCTACACATTCGTATGTTCTAGGGAGAAAGTTAGAGGAACTGCGGCAAACAAACATGATATTTCTGTTTGTATACATGACATTTTATGCACTTGCATAACGAAAAAAACTTTGCTTTTCTCCAAAACCATTTTTACTGTGATTTTCTCGGTCCATTGCATACGAATTCCACATCACTTTGTCCAGATATGACTGGATGAAACCAGAAATATCCGGTTGTGTTTTGGCTTACTACAACCCAGATATTGTGAAAGCCTCTGTGTTTATGTTTTCCGGATATTATCAACGGAATTTATGTTTTTGCATGTTATTTATCAGGGAACATTTAATTTTGTGCTGGGAAACACTAATTGGTTCCACATGGAGACACCAGCTCTACACATTCGTATGTTCTAGGGAGAAAGCTAGAGGAACTGCGGCAAACAAACATGATATTTCTGTTTGTATAGATGACATTTTATGCACTTTCCTAAAGAAAAGACTTTGCTTTTCTCCAAAACCATTTTTCCTGTGATATTCTCGATCCATTACATATGAATTCCACCCCACTTTGTCCAGATATGAGTGGATGAAACCAGAAATATCCGGTTGTGTTTTGTCTTACTATATCGCAGATATTGCTACAGCCTCAGTGTCTGTGTTTTCTGGATATTATCGATGGATTTTATTGTTTTGAATGTTTTTATCAGGGAACATTTAATTTTGTACCGTAGAAACACTAATTGGTTCCACATGGAGACACCAGTAACACATTCCTATGTTCTAGGGAGAAAGCTTGAGGAACTGCAAATCGATATGATATGTCTGTTTGTATAGATGACATTTTATGCACTTGCGATGGAAAAGACTTTTTGCCTTTCTCTAAAACCATTTTTACTGTGATTTTGTTGGTCCATTGCATACGAATTCCAACCCACTTTGTCCGGATATGACTGGATGAAACCAGAAATATCCGGTTGTGTTTTGGCTAACTCAATCCCAGATATTGTGAAAGCTTCTGTATTTGTGTTCTCTGGATATTATGAACGGATTTTATGGTTTTGCATGTTTTTTATCAGGGAACATTTAATTTTGTACCGTAGAAACACTAATTGGTTCCACACAGAGACACCAGCTCTACACATTTGTATTTTCTAGGGAGAAAGCTAGAGGAACTGCGGCAAACAAACATGATATTTCTGTTTGTATACATGACATTTTATGCACTTTCCTAAGAAAAAGACTTTACTTTTCTCCAAAACCATTTTTACTGTGATTTTCTCGGTCCATTGCATACGAATTCCACCTCACTTTGTCCGGATATGACTGGATGAAACCAGAAATATCCGTTTTCTTTTTTTTGGCTTACTATATCCCAGATATTACTACAGACTCTGTGTTTGTGTTTTCTGGATATTATCGATGGATTATATTGTTTTGAATGTTTTTATCAGGGAACACTTAATTTTGTGCTGGGAAACACTAATTGGTTCCACATGGAGACACCAGTCTACACATTCGTATTTTCTATGGAGAAAGCTAGAATAACTGCGGTAAACAAACATGATGTTTCTGTTTGTATAGATGACATTTTATGCACTGGCTTAAGGAAAAGACTTTGTTTTACTCCAAAACCATTTTTACTGCGATTTTCCCGGTTCATTGCATACGAATTCCACCAAACTTAGTCCGGATATGACTGGATGAAACCAGAAATATCCGGTTGTGTTTTGGCTAACTCAATCCCAGATATTGCGATGGACTCTGTGTTTGTGTTTTCTGGACATTATCAACGGACTTTATTGTTTTGAATGTTTTTATCAGGGAACATTTAATTTTGTACCTTAGAAACACTAATAGGTTCAACATGGAGACACCAGTCTACACATTCGTATGTTCTAGGGAGAAAGTTAGAGGAACTGCGGCAAACAAACATGATATTTCTGTTTGTATACATGACATTTTATGCACTTGCATAACGAAAAAAACTTTGCTTTTCTCCAAAACCATTTTTACTGTGATTTTCTCGGTCCATTGCATACGAATTCCACATCGCTTTGTCCAGATATGACTGGATAAAACCAGAAATATCCGGTTGTGTTTTGGCTTACTACAACCCAGATATTGTGAAAGCCTCTGTGTTTATGTTTTCCGGATATTATCAACGGAATTTATGTTTTTGCATGTTATTTATCAGGGAACATTTAATTTTGTGCTGGGAAACACTAATTGGTTCCACATGGAGACACCAGCTCTACACATTCGTATGTTCTAGGGAGAAAGCTAGAGGAACTGCGGCAAACAAACATGATATTTCTGTTTGTATAGATGACATTTTATGCACTTTCCTAAAGAAAAGACTTTGCTTTTCTCCAAAACCATTTTTCCTGTGATATTCTCGATCCATTACATATGAATTCCACCCCACTTTGTCCGGATATGAGTGGATGAAACCAGAAATATCCGGTTGTGTTTTGTCTTACTATATCGCAGATATTGCTACAGCCTCAGTGTCTGTGTTTTCTGGATATTATCGATGGATTTTATTGTTTTGAATGTTTTTATCAGGGAACATTTAATTTTGTACCGTAGAAACACTAATTGGTTCCACATGCAGACACCAGGAACACATTCCTATGTTCTAGGGAGAAAGCTTGAGGAACTGCAAATCGATATGATATGTCTGTTTGTATAGATGACATTTTATGCACTTGCGATGGAAAAGACTTTTTGCCTTTCTCTAAAACCATTTTTACTGTGATTTTGTTGGTCCATTGCATACGAATTCCAACCCACTTTGTCCGGATATGACTGGATGAAACCAGAAATATCCGGTTGTGTTTTGGCTAACTCAATCCCAGATATTGTGAAAGCTTCTGTATTTGTGTTCTCTGGATATTATGAACGGATTTTATGGTTTTGCATGTTTTTTATCAGGGAACATTTAATTTTGTACCGTAGAAACACTAATTGGTTCCACACGGAGACACCAGCTCTACACATTTGTATTTTCTAGGGAGAAAGCTAGAGGAACTGCGGCAAACAAACATGATATTTCTGTTTGTATAGATGACATTTTATGCACTTTCCTAAGAAAAAGACTTTACTTTTCTCCAAAACCATTTTTACTGTGATTTTCTCGGTCCATTGCATACGAATTCCACCTCACTTTGTCCGGATATGACTGGATGAAACCAGAAATATCCGTTTTCTTTTTTTTGGCTTACTATATCCCAGATATTACTACAGACTCTGTGTTTGTGTTTTCTGGATATTATCGATGGATTATATTGTTTTGAATGTTTTTATCAGGGAACACTTAATTTTGTGCTGGGAAACACTAATTGGTTCCACATGGAGACACCAGTCTACACATTCATATTTTCTAGGGAGAAAGCTAGAATAACTGCGGTAAACAAACATGATGTTTCTGTTTGTATAGATGACATTTTATGCACAGGCTTAAGGAAAAGACTTTGTTTTACTCCAAAACCATTTTTACTGCGATTTTCCCGGTTCATTGCATACGAATTCCACCAAACTTAGTCCGGATATGACTGGATGAAACCAGAAATATCCGGTTGTGTTTTGGCTAAATCAATCCCAGATATTGCGACGGACTCTGTGTTTGTGTTTTCTGGACATTATCAACGGACTTTATTGTTTTGAATGTTTTTATCAGGGAACATTTAATTTTGTACCTTAGAAACACTAATAGGTTCAACATGGAGACACCAGTCTACACATTCGTATGTTCTAGGGAGAAAGTTAGAGGAACTGCGGCAAACAAACATGATATTTCTGTTTGTATACATGACATTTTATGCACTTGCATAACGAAAAAAACTTTGCTTTTCTCCAAAACCATTTTTACTGTGATTTTCTCGGTCCATTGCATACGAATTCCACCTCGCTTTGTCTGGTTATGACTGGATGAAACCAGAAATATCTGGTTGTGTTTTGGCTTACTACAACCCAGATATTGTGAAAGCCTCTGTGTTTATGTTTTCCGGATATTATCAACGGAATTTATGTTTTTGCATGTTATTTATCAGGGAACATTTAATTTTGTGCTGGGAAACACTAATTGGTTCCACATGGAGACACCAGCTCTACACATTCGTATGTTCTAGGGAGAAAGCTAGAGGAACTGCGGCAAACAAACATGATATTTCTGTTTGTATAGATGACATTTTATGCACTTTCCTAAAGAAAAGACTTTGCTTTTCTCCAAAACCATTTTTCCTGTGATATTCTCGATCCATTACATATGAATTCCACCCCACTTTGTCCGGATATGAGTGGATGAAACCAGAAATATCCGGTTGTGTTTTGTCTTACTATATCCCAGATATTACTGCAGACTCTGTGTCTGTGTTTTCTGGATATTATCGATGGATTTTATTGTTTTGAATGTTTTTATCAGGGAACATTTAATTTTGTACCGTAGAAACACTAATTGGTTCCACATGGAGACACCAGTAACACATTCCTATGTTCTAGGGAGAAAGCTTGAGGAACTGCAAATCGATATGATATGTCTGTTTGTATAGATGACACTTTATGCACTTGCGATGGAAAAGACTTTTTGCCTTTCTCTAAAACCATTTTTACTGTGATTTTGTTGGTCCATTGCATACGAATTCCAACCCACTTTGTCCGGATATGACTGGATGAAACCAGAAATATCCAGTTGTGTTTTGGCTAACTCAATCCCAGATATTGTGAAAGCTTCTGTATTTGTGTTCTCCGGATATTATCAACGGATTTTATGTTTTTGCATGTTATTTATCAGGGAACATTTAATTTTGTGCTGGGAAACACTAATTGGTTCCACATGGAGACACCAGCTCTACACATTCGTATGTTCTAGGGAGAAAGCTAGAGGAACTGCGGCAAACAAACATGATATTTCTGTTTGTATAGATGACATTTTATGCACTTTCCTAAAGAAAAGACTTTGCTTTTCTCCAAAACCATATTTCCTGTGATATTCTCGATCCATTACATATGAATTCCACCCCACTTTGTCCGGATATGAGTGGATGAAACCAGAAATATCCGGTTGTGTTTTGTCTTACTATATCGCAGATATTGCTACAGCCTCAGTGTCTGTGTTTTCTGGATATTATGGATGGATTATATTGTTTTGAATGTTTTTATCAGGGAACACTTAATTTTGTGCTGGGAAACACTAATTGGTTCCACATGGAGACACCAGTCTACACATTCGTATTTTCTAGGGAGAAAGCTAGAATAACTGCGGTAAACAAACATGATGTTTCTGTTTGTATAGATGACATTTTATGCACTGGCTTAAGGAAAAGACTTTGTTTTACTCCAAAACCATTTTTACTGCGATTTTCCCGGTTCATTGCATACGAATTCCACCAAACTTAGTCCGGATATGACTGGATGAAACCAGAAATATCCGGTTGTGTTTTGGCTAACTCAATCCCAGATATTGCGACGGACTCTGTGTTTGTGTTTTCTGGACATTATCAACGGACTTTATTGTTTTGAATGTTTTTATCAGGGAACATTTAATTTTGTACCTTAGAAACACTAATAGGTTCAACATGGAGACACCAGTCTACACATTCGTATGTTCTAGGGAGAAAGTTAGAGGAACTGCGGCAAACAAACATGATATTTCTGTTTGTATACATGACATTTTATGCACTTGCATAACGAAAAAAACTTTGCTTTTCTCCAAAACCATTTTTACTGTGATTTTCTCGGTCCATTGCATACGAATTCCACCTCGCTTTGTCTGGTTATGACTGGATGAAACCAGAAATATCTGGTTGTGTTTTGGCTTACTACAACCCAGATATTGTGAAAGCCTCTGTGTTTATGTTTTCCGGATATTATCAACGGAATTTATGTTTTTGCATGTTATTTATCAGGGAACATTTAATTTTGTGCTGGGAAACACTAATTGGTTCCACATGGAGACACCAGCTCTACACATTCGTATGTTCTAGGGAGAAAGCTAGAGGAACTGCGGCAAACAAACATGATATTTCTGTTTGTATAGATGACATTTTATGCACTTTCCTAAAGAAAAGACTTTGCTTTTCTCCAAAACCATTTTTCCTGTGATATTCTCGATCCATTACATATGAATTCCACCCCACTTTGTCCGGATATGAGTGGATGAAACCAGAAATATCCGGTTGTGTTTTGTCTTACTATATCCCAGATATTACTGCAGACTCTGTGTCTGTGTTTTCTGGATATTATCGATGGATTTTATTGTTTTGAATGTTTTTATCAGGGAACATTTAATTTTGTACCGTAGAAACACTAATTGGTTCCACATGGAGACACCAGTAACACATTCCTATGTTCTAGGGAGAAAGCTTGAGGAACTGCAAATCGATATGATATGTCTGTTTGTATAGATGACACTTTATGCACTTGCGATGGAAAAGACTTTTTGCCTTTCTCTAAAACCATTTTTACTGTGATTTTGTTGGTCCATTGCATACGAATTCCAACCCACTTTGTCCGGATATGACTGGATGAAACCAGAAATATCCGGTTGTGTTTTGGCTAACTCAATCCCAGATATTGTGAAAGCTTCTGTATTTGTGTTCTCCGGATATTATGAACGGAATTTATGTTTTTGCATGTTATTTATCAGGGAACATTTAATTTTGTGCTGGGAAACACTAATTGGTTCCACATGGAGACACCAGCTCTACACATTCGTATGTTCTAGGGAGAAAGCTAGAGGAACTGCGGCAAACAAACATGATATTTCTGTTTGTATAGATGACATTTTATGCACTTTCCTAAAGAAAAGACTTTGCTTTTCTCCAAAACCATTTTTCCTGTGATATTCTCGATCCATTACATATGAATTCCACCCCACTTTGTCCGGATATGAGTGGATGAAACCAGAAATATCCGGTTGTGTTTTGTCTTACTATATCGCAGATATTGCTACAGCCTCAGTGTCTGTGTTTTCTGGATATTACCGATGGATTTTATTGTTTTGAATGTTTTTTATCAGGGAACATTTAATTTTGTACCGTAGAAATACTAATTGGTTCCACATGCAGACACCAGGAACACATTCCTATGTTCTAGGGAGAAAGCTTGAGGAACTGCAAATCGATATGATATGTCTGTTTGTATAGATGACATTTTATGCACTTGCGATGGAAAAGACTTTTTGCCTTTCTCTAAAACCATTTTTACTGTGATTTTGTTGGTCCATTGCATACGAATTCCAACCCACTTTGTCCGGATATGACTGGATGAAACCAGAAATATCCGGTTGTGTTTTGGCTTACTACAACCCAGATATTGTGAAAGCTTCTGTATTTGTGTTCTCCGGATATTATGAACGGATTTTATGGTTTTGCATGTTTTTTATCAGGGAACATTTAATTTTGTACTGTAGAAACACTAATTGGTTCCACACGGAGACACCAGCTCTACACATTTGTATTTTCTAGGGAGAAAGCTAGAGGAACTGCGGCAAACAAACATGATATTTCTGTTTGTATAGATGACATTTTATGCACTTTCCTAAGAAAAAGACTTTACTTTTCTCCAAAACCATTTTTACTGTGATTTTCTCGGTCCATTGCATACGAATTGCACCTCACTTTGTCCAGATATGACTGGATGAAACCAGAAATATCCGTTTTCTTTATTTTTGGCTTACTATATCCCAGATATTACTACAGACTCTGTGTTTGTGTTTTCTGGATATTATCGATGGATTATATTGTTTTGAATGTTTTGATCAGGGAACACTTAATTTTGTGCTGGGAAACACTAATTGGTTCCACATGGAGACACCAGTCTACACATTCGTATTTTCTAGGGAGAAAGCTAGATTAACTGCGGTAAACAAACATGATGTTTCTGTTTGTATAGATGACATTTTATGCACTGGCTTAAGGAAAAGACTTTGTTTTACTCCAAAACCATTTTTACTGCGATTTTCCCGGTTCATTGCATCCGAATTCCACCAAACTTAGTCCGGATATGACTGGATGAAACCAGAAATATCCGGTTGTGTTTTGGCTAACTCAATCCCAGATATTGCGATGGACTCTGTGTTTGTGTTTTCTGGACATTATCAACGGACTTTATTGTTTTGAATGTTTTTATCAGGGAACATTTAATTTTGTACCTTAGAAACACTAATAGGTTCAACATGGAGACACCAGTATACACATTTGTATGTTCTAGGGAGAAAGTTAGAGGAACTGCGGCAAACAAACATGATATTTCTGTTTGTATACATGACATTTTATGCACTTGCATAACGAAAAAAACTTTGCTTTTCTCCAAAACCATTTTTACTGTGATTTTCTCGGTCCATTGCATACGAATTCCACCTCGCTTTGTCCGGATATGACTGGATGAAACCAGAAATATCTGGTTGTGTTTTGGCTTACTACAACCCAGATATTGTGAAAGCCTCTGTGTTTATGTTTTCCGGATATTATCAACGGAATTTATGTTTTTGCATGTTATTTATCAGGGAACATTTAATTTTGTGCTGGGAAACACTAATTGGTTCCACATGGAGACACCAGCTCTACACATTCGTATTTTCTAGGGAGAAAGCTAGAGGAACTGCGGCAAACAAACATGATATTTCTGTTTGTATAGATGACATTTTATGCACTTTCCTAAAGAAAAGACTTTGCTTTTCTCCAAAACCATTTTTCCTGTGATATTCTCGATCCATTACATATGAATTCCACCCCACTTTGTCCGGATATGAGTGGATGAAACCAGAAATATCCGGTTCTGTTTTGTCTTACTATATCCCCGATATTGCTACAGCCTCAGTGTCTGTGTTTTCTGGATATTATCGATGGAATTTATTGTTTTGAATGTTTTCATCAGGGAACATTTAATTTTGTACCGTAGAAACACTAATTGGTTCCACATGGAGTCACCAGTAACACATTCCTATGTTCTAGGGAGAAAGCGTGAGGAACTGCATATCGATATGATATGTCTGTTTGTATAGATGACATTTTATGCACTTGCGATGGAAAAGACTTTTTGCCTTTCTCTAAAACCATTTTTACTGTGATTTTGTTGGTCCATTGCATACGAATTCCAACCCACTTTGTCCGGATATGACTGGATGAAACCAGAAATATCCGGTTGTGTTTTGGCTTACTACAACCCAGATATTGTGAAAGCTTCTGTATTTGTGTTCTCCGGATATTATGAACGGATTTTATGGTTTTGCATGTTTTTTATCAGGGAACATTTAATTTTGTACCGTAGAAACACTAATTGGTTCCACACGGAGACACCAGCTCTACACATTTGTATTTTCTAGGGAGAAAGCTAGAGGAACTGCGGCAAACAAACATGATATTTCTGTTTGTATAGATGACATTTTATGCACTTTCCTAACAAAAAGACTTTACTTTTCTCCAAAACCATTTTTACTGTGATTTTTCTCGGTCCATTGCATACGAATTCCACCTCACTTTGTCCGGATATGACTGGATGAAACCAGAATTATCCGTTTTCTTTTTTTTTGGCTTACTATATCCCAGATATTACTACAGACTCTGTGTTTGTGTTTTCTGGATATTATGGATGGATTATATTGTTTTGAATGTTTTTATCAGGGAACACTTAATTTTGTGCTGGGAAACACTAATTGTTTACACATGGAGACACCAGTCTACACATTCGTATTTTCTAGGGAGAAAGCTAGAATAACTGCGGTAAACAAACATGATGTTTCTGTTTGTATAGATGACATTTTATGCACTGGCTTAAGGAAAAGACTTTGTTTTACTCCAAAACCATTTTTACTGCGATTTTCCCGGTTCATTGCATACGAATTCCACCAAACTTAGTCCGGATATGACTGGATGAAACCAGAAATATCCGGTTGTGTTTTGGCTAACTCAATCCCAGATATTGCAACGGACTCTGTGTTTGTGTTTTCTGGACATTATCAACGGACTTTATTGTTTTGAATGTTTTTATGAGGGAACATTTAATTTTGTACCTTAGAAACACTAATAGGTTCAACATGGAGACACCAGTATACACATTCGTATGTTCTAGGGAGAAAGTTAGAGGAACTGCGGCAAACAAACATGATATTTCTGTTTGTATACATGACATTTTATGCACTTGCATAACGAAAAAAACTTTGCTTTTCTCCAAAACCATTTTTACTGTGATTTTCCCGGTTCATTGCATACGAATTCCACCAAACTTAGTCCGGATATGACTGGATGAAACCAGAAATATCCGGTTGTGTTTTGGCTAACTCAATCCCAGATATTGTGAAAGCTTCTGTATTGGTGTTTTCCGGATATTATTAACGGATTTTATGGTTTTGCATGTTTTTTATCAGGGAACATTTAATTTTGTACCTTAGAAACACTAATTGGTTCCACACGGAGACACCAGCTCTACACATTTGTATTTTCTAGGGAGAAAGCTAGAGGAACTGTGGCAAACAAACATGATATTTCTGTTTGTATACATGACATTTTATGCACTTGCATAACGAAAAAAACTTTGCTTTTCTCCAAAACCATTTTTACTGTGATTTTCTCGGTCCATTGCATACGAATTCCACATCGCTTTGTCCGGATATGACTGGATGAAACCAGAAATATCCGGTTGTGTTTTGGCTTACTACAACCCAGATATTGTGAAAGCCTCTGTGTTTATGTTTTCCGGATAGTATCAACGGAATTTATGTTTTTGCATGTTATTTATCAGGGAACATTTAATTTTGTGCTGGGAAACACTAATTGGTTCCACATGGAGACACCAGCTCTACACATTCGTATTTTCTAGGGAGAAAGCTAGAGGAACTGCGGCAAACAAACATGATATTTCTGTTTGTATAGATGACATTTTATGCACTTTCCTAAAGAAAAGACTTTGCTTTTCTCCAAAACCATTTTTCCTGTGATATTCTCGATCCATTACATATGAATAACACCCCCACTTTGTCCGGATATGAGTGGATGAAACCAGAAATATCCGGTTGTGTTTTGTCTTACTATATCCCAGATATTGCTACAGCCTCAGTGTATGTGTTTTCTGGATATTATCGATGGATTTTACTGTTTTGAATGTTTTTATCAGGGAACCTTTAATTTTGTACCGTAGAAATACAATTTGGTTCCACATGGAGACACCAGTAACACATTCCTATGTTCTAGGGAGAAAGCTTGAGGAACTGCAAATCGATATGATATGTCTGTTTGTATAGATGACATTTTATGCACTTGCGATGGAAAAGACTTTTTGCCTTTCTCTAAAACCATTTTTACTGTGATTTTGTTGGTCCATTGCATACGAATTCCAACCCACTTTGTCCGGATATGACTGGATGAAACCAGAAATATCCGGTTGTGTTTTGGCTAACTCAATCCCAGATATTGTGAAAGCTTCTGTATTTGTGTTCTCCGGATATTATGAACGGATTTTATGGTTTTGCATGTTTTTAATCAGGGAACATTTAATTTTGTACTGTAGAAACACTAATTGGTTCCACACGGAGACACCAGCTCTACACATTTGTATTTTCTAGGGAGAAAGCTAGAGGAACTGCGGCAAACAAACATGATATTTCTGTTTGTATAGATGACATTTTATGCACTTTCCTAAGAAAAAGACTTTACTTTTCTCCAAAACCATTTTTACTGTGATTTTCTCGGTCCATTGCATACGAATTCCACCTCACTTTGTCCGGATATGAGTGGATGAAACCAGAAATATCCGTTTTCTTTTTTTTTTTTTTGGCTTACTATATCCCAGATATTACTACAGACTCTGTGTTTGTGTTTTCTGGATATTATCGATGGATTATATTGTTTTGAATGTTTTTATCAGGGAACACTTAATTTTGTGCTGGGAAACACTAATTGTTTACACATGGAGACACCAGTCTACACATTCGTATTTTCTAGGGAGAAAGCTAGAATAACTGCGGTAAACAAACATGATGTTTCTGTTTGTATAGATGACATTTTATGCACTGGCTTAAGGAAAAGACTTTGTTTTACTCCAAAACCATTTTTACTGCGATTTTCCCGGTTCATTGCATACGAATTCCACCAAACTTAGTCCGGATATGACTGGATGAAACCAGAAATATCCGGTTGTGTTTTGGCTAACTCAATCCCAGATATTGCAACGGACTCTGTGTTTGTGTTTTCTGGACATTATCAACGGACTTTATTGTTTTGAATGTTTTTATCAGGGAACATTTAATTTTGTACCTTAGAAACACTAATAGGTTCAACATGGAGACACCAGTATACACATTCGTATGCTCTAGGGAGAAAGTTAGAGGAACTGCGGCAAACAAACATGATATTTCTGTTTGTATACATGACATTTTATGCACTTGCATAACGAAAAAAACTTTGCTTTTCTCCAAAACCATTTTTACTGTGATTTTCCCGGTTCATTGCATACGAATTCCACCAAACTTAGTCCGGATATGACTGGATGAAACCAGAAATATCCGGTTGTGTTTTGGCTAACTCAATCCCAGATATTGTGAAAGCTTCTGTATTGGTGTTTTCCGGATATTATTAATGGATTTTATGGTTTTGCATGTTATTTATCAGGGAACATTTAATTTTGTACCTTAGAAACACTAATTGGTTCCACACGGAGACACCAGCTCTACACATTTGTATTTTCTAGGGAGAAAGCTAGAGGAACTGTGGCAAACAAACATGATATTTCTGTTTGTATACATGACATTTTATGCACTTGCATAACGAAAAAAACTTTGCTTTTCTCCAAAACCATTTTTACTGTGATTTTCTCGGTCCATTGCATACGAATTCCACATCGCTTTGTCCGGATATGACTGGATGAAACCAGAAATATCCAGTTGTGTTTTGGCTTACTACAACCCAGATATTGTGAAAGCCTCTGTGTTTATGTTTTCCGGATAGTATCAACGGAATTTATGTTTTTGCATGTTATTTATCAGGGAACATTTAATTTTGTGCTGGGAAACACTAATTGGTTCCACATGGAGACACCAGCTCTACACATTCGTATTTTCTAGGGAGAAAGCTAGAGGAACTGCGGCAAACAAACATGATATTTCTGTTTGTATAGATGACATTTTATGCACTTTCCTAAAGAAAAGACTTTGCTTTTCTCCAAAACCATTTTTCCTGTGATATTCTCGATCCATTACATATGAATAACACCCCCACTTTGTCCGGATATGAGTGGATGAAACCAGAAATATCCGGTTGTGTTTTGTCTTACTATATCCCAGATATTGCTACAGCCTCAGTGTATGTGTTTTCTGGATATTATCGATGGATTTTACTGTTTTGAATGTTTTTATCAGGGAACCTTTAATTTTGTACCGTAGAAATACAATTTGGTTCCACATGGAGACACCAGTAACACATTCCTATGTTCTAGGGAGAAAGCTTGAGGAACTGCAAATCGATATGATATGTCTGTTTGTATAGATGACATTTTATGCACTTGCGATGGAAAAGACTTTTTGCCTTTCTCTAAAACCATTTTTACTGTGATTTTGTTGGTCCATTGCATACGAATTCCAACCCACTTTGTCCGGATATGACTGGATGAAACCAGAAATATCCGGTTGTGTTTTGGCTAACTCAATCCCAGATATTGTGAAAGCTTCTGTATTTGTGTTCTCCGGATATTATGAACGGATTTTATGGTTTTGCATGTTTTTAATCAGGGAACATTTAATTTTGTACTGTAGAAACACTAATTGGTTCCACACGGAGACACCAGCTCTACACATTTGTATTTTCTAGGGAGAAAGCTAGAGGAACTGCGGCAAACAAACATGATATTTCTGTTTGTATAGATGACATTTTATGCACTTTCCTAAGAAAAAGACTTTACTTTTCTCCAAAACCATTTTTACTGTGATTTTCTCGGTCCATTGCATACGAATTCCACCTCACTTTGTCCGGATATGAGTGGATGAAACCAGAAATATCCGTTTTCTTTTTTTTTTTTTTGGCTTACTATATCCCAGATATTACTACAGACTCTGTGTTTGTGTTTTCTGGATATTATCGATGGATTATATTGTTTTGAATGTTTTTATCAGGGAACACTTAATTTTGTGCTGGGAAACACTAATTGTTTACACATGGAGACACCAGTCTACACATTCGTATTTTCTAGGGAGAAAGCTAGAATAACTGCGGTAAACAAACATGATGTTTCTGTTTGTATAGATGACATTTTATGCACTGGCTTAAGGAAAAGACTTTGTTTTACTCCAAAACCATTTTTACTGCGATTTTCCCGGTTCATTGCATACGAATTCCACCAAACTTAGTCCGGATATGACTGGATGAAACCAGAAATATCCGGTTGTGTTTTGGCTAACTCAATCCCAGATATTGCAACGGACTCTGTGTTTGTGTTTTCTGGACATTATCAACGGACTTTATTGTTTTGAATGTTTTTATCAGGGAACATTTAATTTTGTACCTTAGAAACACTAATAGGTTCAACATGGAGACACCAGTATACACATTCGTATGCTCTAGGGAGAAAGTTAGAGGAACTGCGGCAAACAAACATGATATTTCTGTTTGTATACATGACATTTTATGCACTTGCATAACGAAAAAAACTTTGCTTTTCTCCAAAACCATTTTTACTGTGATTTTCCCGGTTCATTGCATACGAATTCCACCAAACTTAGTCCGGATATGACTGGATGAAACCAGAAATATCCGGTTGTGTTTTGGCTAACTCAATCCCAGATATTGTGAAAGCTTCTGTATTGGTGTTTTCCGGATATTATTAATGGATTTTATGGTTTTGCATGTTATTTATCAGGGAACATTTAATTTTGTACCTTAGAAACACTAATTGGTTCCACACGGAGACACCAGCTCTACACATTTGTATTTTCTAGGGAGAAAGCTAGAGGAACTGTGGCAAACAAACATGATATTTCTGTTTGTATACATGACATTTTATGCACTTGCATAACGAAAAAAACTTTGCTTTTCTCCAAAACCATTTTTACTGTGATTTTCTCGGTCCATTGCATACGAATTCCACATCGCTTTGTCCGGATATGACTGGATGAAACCAGAAATATCCAGTTGTGTTTTGGCTTACTACAACCCAGATATTGTGAAAGCCTCTGTGTTTATGTTTTCCGGATAGTATCAACGGAATTTATGTTTTTGCATGTTATTTATCAGGGAACATTTAATTTTGTGCTGGGAAACACTAATTGGTTCCACATGGAGACACCAGCTCTACACATTCGTATTTTCTAGGGAGAAAGCTAGAGGAACTGCGGCAAACAAACATGATATTTCTGTTTGTATAGATGACATTTTATGCACTTTCCTAAAGAAAAGACTTTGCTTTTCTCCAAAACCATTTTTCCTGTGATATTCTCGATCCATTACATATGAATAACACCCCCACTTTGTCCGGATATGAGTGGATGAAACCAGAAATATCCGGTTGTGTTTTGTCTTACTATATCCCAGATATTGCTACAGCCTCAGTGTATGTGTTTTCTGGATATTATCGATGGATTTTACTGTTTTGAATGTTTTTATCAGGGAACCTTTAATTTTGTACCGTAGAAATACAATTTGGTTCCACATGGAGTCACCAGTAACACATTCCTATGTTCTAGGTAGAAAGCTTGAGGAACTGCAAATCGATATGATATGTCTGTTTGTATAGATGACATTTTATGCACTTGCGATGGAAAAGACTTTTTGCCTTTCTCTAAAACCATTTTTACTGTGATTTTCTCGGTCCATTGCATACGAATTCCAACCCACTTTGTCCGGATATGACTGGATGAAACCAGAAATATCCGGTTGTGTTTTGGCTAACTCAATCCCAGATATTGTGAAAGCTTCTGTATTTGTGTTCTCCGGATATTATGAACGGATTTTATGGTTTTGCATGTTTTTAATCAGGGAACATTTAATTTTGTACTGTAGAAACACTAATTGGTTCCACACGGAGACACCAGCTCTACACATTTGTATTTTCTAGGGAGAAAGCTAGAGGAACTGCGGCAAACAAACATGATATTTCTGTTTGTATAGATGACATTTTATGCACTTTCCTAAGAAAAAGACTTTACTTTTCTCCAAAACCATTTTTACTGTGATTTTCTCGGTCCATTGCATACGAATTCCACCTCACTTTGTCCGGATATGAGTGGATGAAACCAGAAATATCCGTTTTTTTTTTTTTTTGGCTTACTATATCCCAGATATTACTACAGACTCTGTGTTTGTGTTTTCTGGATATTATCGATGGATTATATTGTTTTGAATGTTTTTATCAGGGAACACTTAATTTTGTGCTGGGAAACACTAATTGTTTACACATGGAGACACCAGTCTACACATTCGTATTTTCTAGGGAGAAAGCTAGAATAACTGCGGTAAACAAACATGATGTTTCTGTTTGTATAGATGACATTTTATGCACTGGCTTAAGGAAAAGACTTTGTTTTACTCCAAAACCATTTTTACTGCGATTTTCCCGGTTCATTGCATACGAATTCCACCAAACTTAGTCCGGATATGACTGGATGAAACCAGAAATATCCGGTTGTGTTTTGGCTAACTCAATCCCAGATATTGCAACGGACTCTGTGTTTGTGTTTTCTGGACATTATCAACGGACTGTATTGTTTTGAATGTTTTTATCAGGGAACATTTAATTTTGTACCTTAGAAACACTAATAGGTTCAACATGGAGACACCAGTATACACATTCGTATGTTCTAGGGAGAAAGTTAGAGGAACTGCGGCAAACAAACATGATATTTCTGTTTGTATACATGACATTTTATGCACTTGCATAACGAAAAAAACTTTGCTTTTCTCCAAAACCATTTTTACTGTGATTTTCCCGGTTCATTGCATACGAATTCCACCAAACTTAGTCCGGATATGACTGGATGAAACCAGAAATATCCGGTTGTGTTTTGGCTAACTCAATCCCAGATATTGTGAAAGCTTCTGTATTGGTGTTTTCCGGATATTATTAACGGATTTTATGGTTTTGCATGTTTTTTATCAGGGAACATTTAATTTTGTACCTTAGAAACACTAATTGGTTCCACACGGAGACACCAGCTCTACACATTTGTATTTTCTAGGGAGAAAGCTAGAGGAACCGTGGCAAACAAACATGATATTTCTGTTTGTATACATGACATTTTATGCACTTGCATAACGAAAAAAACTTTGCTTTTCTCCAAAACCATTTTTACTGTGATTTTCTCGGTCCATTGCATACGAATTCCACATCGCTTTGTCCAGATATGACTGGATGAAACCAGAAATATCCGGTTGTGTTTTGGCTTACTACAACCCAGATATTGTGAAAGCCTCTGTGTTTATGTTTTCCGGATAGTATCAACGGAATTTATGTTTTTGCATGTTATTTATCAGGGAACATTTAATTTTGTGCTGGGAAACACTAATTGGTTCCACATGGAGACACCAGCTCTACACATTCGTATTTTCTAGGGAGAAAGCTAGAGGAACTGCGGCAAACAAACATGATATTTCTGTTTGTATAGATGACATTTTATGCACTTTCCTAAAGAAAAGACTTTGCTTTTCTCCAAAACCATTTTTCCTGTGATATTCTCGATCCATTACATATGAATAACACCCCCACTTTGTCCGGATATGAGTGGATGAAACCAGAAATATCCGGTTGTGTTTTGTCTTACTATATCCCAGATATTGCTACAGCCTCAGTGTCTGTGTTTTCTGGATATTATCGATGGATTTTACTGTTTTGAATGTTTTTATCAGGGAACCTTTAATTTTGTACCGTAGAAATACAATTTGGTTCCACATGGAGACACCAGTAACACATTCCTATGTTCTAGGGAGAAAGCTTGAGGAACTGCAAATCGATATGATATGTCTGTTTGTATAGATGACATTTTATGCACTTGCGATGGAAAAGACTTTTTGCCTTTCTCTAAAACCATTTTTACTGTGATTTTGTTGGTCCATTGCATACGAATTCCAACCCACTTTGTCCGGATATGACTGGATGAAACCAGAAATATCCGGTTGTGTTTTGGCTAACTCAATCCCAGATATTGTGAAAGCTTCTGTATTTGTGTTCTCCGGATATTATGAACGGATTTTATGGTTTTGCATGTTTTTAATCAGGGAACATTTAATTTTGTACTGTCGAAACACTAATTGGTTCCACACGGAGACACCAGCTCTACACATTTGTATTTTCTAGGGAGAAAGCTAGAGGAACTGCGGCAAACAAACATGATATTTCTGTTTGTATAGATGACATTTTATGCACTTTCCTAAGAAAAAGACTTTACTTTTCTCCAAAACCATTTTTACTGTGATTTTCTCGGTCCATTGCATACGAATTCCACCTCACTTTGTCCGGATATGAGTGGATGAAACCAGAAATATCCGTTTTCTTTTTTTTTTTTTTTGGCTTACTATATCCCAGATATTACTACAGACTCTGTGTTTGTGTTTTCTGGATATTATCGATGGATTATATTGTTTTGAATGTTTTTATCAGGGAACACTTAATTTTGTGCTGGGAAACACTAATTGTTTACACATGGAGACACCAGTCTACACATTCGTATTTTCTAGGGAGAAAGCTAGAATAACTGCGGTAAACAAACATGATGCTTCTGTTTGTATAGATGACATTTTATGCACTGGCTTAAGGAAAAGACTTTGTTTTACTCCAAAACCATTTTTACTGCGATTTTCCCGGTTCATTGCATACGAATTCCACCAAACTTAGTCCGGATATGACTGGATGAAACCAGAAATATCCGGTTGTGTTTTGGCTAACTCAATCCCAGATATTGCAACGGACTCTGTGTTTGTGTTTTCTGGACATTATCAACGGACTGTATTGTTTTGAATGTTTTTATCAGGGAACATTTAATTTTGTACCTTAGAAACACTAATAGGTTCCACATGGAGACACCAGTATACACATTCGTATGTTCTAGGGAGAAAGTTAGAGGAACTGCGGCAAACAAACATGATATTTCTGTTTGTATACATGACATTTTATGCACTTGCATAACGAAAAAAATTTTGCTTTTCTCCAAAACCATTTTTACTGTGATTTTCCCGGTTCATTGCATACGAATTCCACCAAACTTAGTCCGGATATGACTGGATGAAACCAGAAATATCCGGTTGTGTTTTGGCTAACTCAATCCCAGATATTGTGAAAGCTTCTGTATTGGTGTTTTCCGGATATTATTAACGGATTTTATGGTTTTGCATGTTTTTTATCAGGGAACATTTAATTTTGTACCTTAGAAACACTAATTGGTTCCACACGGAGACACCAGCTCTACACATTTGTATTTTCTAGGGAGAAAGCTAGAGGAACCGTGGCAAACAAACATGATATTTCTGTTTGTATACATGACATTTTATGCACTTGCATAACGAAAAAAACTTTGCTTTTCTCCAAAACCATTTTTACTGTGATTTTCTCGGTCCATTGCATACGAATTCCACATCGCTTTGTCCAGATATGACTGGATGAAACCAGAAATATCCGGTTGTGTTTTGGCTTACTACAACCCAGATATTGTGAAAGCCTCTGTGTTTATGTTTTCCGGATAGTATCAACGGAATTTATGTTTTTGCATGTTATTTATCAGGGAACATTTAATTTTGTGCTGGGAAACACTAATTGGTTCCACATGGAGACACCAGCTCTACACATTCGTATTTTCTAGGGAGAAAGCTAGAGGAACTGCGGCAAACAAACATGATATTTCTGTTTGTATAGATGACATTTTATGCACTTTCCTAAAGAAAAGACTTTGCTTTTCTCCAAAACCATTTTTCCTGTGATATTCTCGATCCATTACATATGAATAACACCCCCACTTTGTCCGGATATGAGTGGATGAAACCAGAAATATCCGGTTGTGTTTTGTCTTACTATATCCCAGATATTGCTACAGCCTCAGTGTCTGTGTTTTCTGGATATTATCGATGGATTTTACTGTTTTGAATGTTTTTATCAGGGAACCTTTAATTTTGTACCGTAGAAATACAATTTGGTTCCACATGGAGACACCAGTAACACATTCCTATGTTCTAGGGAGAAAGCTTGAGGAACTGCAAATCGATATGATATGTCTGTTTGTATAGATGACATTTTATGCACTTGCGATGGAAAAGACTTTTTGCCTTTCTCTAAAACCATTTTTACTGTGATTTTGTTGGTCCATTGCATACGAATTCCAACCCACTTTGTCCGGATATGACTGGATGAAACCAGAAATATCCGGTTGTGTTTTGGCTAACTCAATCCCAGATATTGTGAAAGCTTCTGTATTTGTGTTCTCCGGATATTATGAACGGATTTTATGGTTTTGCATGTTTTTTTATCAGGGAACATTTAATTTTGTATCGTAGAAACACTAATTGGTTCCACACGGAGACACCAGCTCTACACATTTGTATTTTCTAGGGAGAAAGCTAGAGGAACTGCGGCAAACAAACATGATATTTCTGTTTGTATAGATGACATTTTATGCACTTTCCTAAGAAAAAGACTTTACTTTTCTCCAAAACCATTTTTACTGTGATTTTCTCGGTCCATTGCATACGAATTCCACCTCACTTTGTCCGGATATGAGTGGATGAAACCAGAAATATCCGTTTTCTTTTTTTTTTTTTTTGGCTTACTATATCCCAGATATTACTACAGACTCTGTGTTTGTGTTTTCTGGATATTATCGATGGATTATATTGTTTTGAATGTTTTTATCAGGGAACACTTAATTTTGTGCTGGGAAACACTAATTGTTTACACATGGAGACACCAGTCTACACATTCGTATTTTCTAGGGAGAAAGCTAGAATAACTGCGGTAAACAAACATGATGCTTCTGTTTGTATAGATGACATTTTATGCACTGGCTTAAGGAAAAGACTTTGTTTTACTCCAAAACCATTTTTACTGCGATTTTCCCGGTTCATTGCATACGAATTCCACCAAACTTAGTCCGGATATGACTGGATGAAACCAGAAATATCCGGTTGTGTTTTGGCTAACTCAATCCCAGATATTGCAACGGACTCTGTGTTTGTGTTTTCTGGACATTATCAACGGACTGTATTGTTTTGAATGTTTTTATCAGGGAACATTTAATTTTGTACCTTAGAAACACTAATAGGTTCCACATGGAGACACCAGTATACACATTCGTATGTTCTAGGGAGAAAGTTAGAGGAACTGCGGCAAACAAACATGATATTTCTGTTTGTATACATGACATTTTATGCACTTGCATAACGAAAAAAATTTTGCTTTTCTCCAAAACCATTTTTACTGTGATTTTCCCGGTTCATTGCATACGAATTCCACCAAACTTAGTCCGGATATGACTGGATGAAACCAGAAATATCCGGTTGTGTTTTGGCTAACTCAATCCCAGATATTGTGAAAGCTTCTGTATTGGTGTTTTCCGGATATTATTAACGGATTTTATGGTTTTGCATGTTTTTTATCAGGGAACATTTAATTTTGTACCTTAGAAACACTAATTGGTTCCACACGGAGACACCAGCTCTACACATTTGTATTTTCTAGGGAGAAAGCTAGAGGAACCGTGGCAAACAAACATGATATTTCTGTTTGTATACATGACATTTTATGCACTTGCATAACGAAAAAAACTTTGCTTTTCTCCAAAACCATTTTTACTGTGATTTTCTCGGTCCATTGCATACGAATTCCACATCGCTTTGTCCAGATATGACTGGATGAAACCAGAAATATCCGGTTGTGTTTTGGCTTACTACAACCCAGATATTGTGAAAGCCTCTGTGTTTATGTTTTCCGGATAGTATCAACGGAATTTATGTTTTTGCATGTTATTTATCAGGGAACATTTAATTTTGTGCTGGGAAACACTAATTGGTTCCACATGGAGACACCAGCTCTACACATTCGTATTTTCTAGGGAGAAAGCTAGAGGAACTGCGGCAAACAAACATGATATTTCTGTTTGTATAGATGACATTTTATGCACTTTCCTAAAGAAAAGACTTTGCTTTTCTCCAAAACCATTTTTCCTGTGATATTCTCGATCCATTACATATGAATAACACCCCCACTTTGTCCGGATATGAGTGGATGAAACCAGAAATATCCGGTTGTGTTTTGTCTTACTATATCCCAGATATTGCTACAGCCTCAGTGTCTGTGTTTTCTGGATATTATCGATGGATTTTACTGTTTTGAATGTTTTTATCAGGGAACCTTTAATTTTGTACCGTAGAAATACAATTTGGTTCCACATGGAGACACCAGTAACACATTCCTATGTTCTAGGGAGAAAGCTTGAGGAACTGCAAATCGATATGATATGTCTGTTTGTATAGATGACATTTTATGCACTTGCGATGGAAAAGACTTTTTGCCTTTCTCTAAAACCATTTTTACTGTGATTTTGTTGGTCCATTGCATACGAATTCCAACCCACTTTGTCCGGATATGACTGGATGAAACCAGAAATATCCGGTTGTGTTTTGGCTAACTCAATCCCAGATATTGTGAAAGCTTCTGTATTTGTGTTCTCCGGATATTATGAACGGATTTTATGGTTTTGCATGTTTTTAATCAGGGAACATTTAATTTTGTACTGTAGAAACACTAATTGGTTCCACACGGAGACACCAGCTCTACACATTTGTATTTTCTAGGGAGAAAGCTAGAGGAACTGCGGCAAACAAACATGATATTTCTGTTTGTATAGATGACATTTTATGCACTTTCCTAAGAAAAAGACTTTACTTTTCTCCAAAACCATTTTTACTGTGATTTTCTCGGTCCATTGCATACGAATTCCACCTCACTTTGTCCGGATATGAGTGGATGAAACCAGAAATATCCGTTTTCTTTTTTTTTTTTTTTTGGCTTACTATATCCCAGATATTACTACAGACTCTGTGTTTGTGTTTTCTGGATATTATCGATGGATTATATTGTTTTGAATGTTTTTATCAGGGAACACTTAATTTTGTGCTGGGAAACACTAATTGTTTGCACATGGAGACACCAGTCTACACATTCGTATTTTCTAGGGAGAAAGCTAGAATAACTGCGGTAAACAAACATGATGTTTCTGTTTGTATAGATGACATTTTATGCACTGGCTTAAGGAAAAGACTTTGTTTTACTCCAAAACCATTTTTACTGCGATTTTCCCGGTTCATTGCATACGAATTCCACCAAACTTAGTCCGGATATGACTGGATGAAACCAGAAATATCCGGTTGTGTTTTGGCTAACTCAATCCCAGATATTGCAACGGACTCTGTGTTTGTGTTTTCTGGACATTATCAACGGACTTTATTGTTTTGAATGTTTTTATCAGGGAACATTTAATTTTGTACCTTAGAAACACTAATAGGTTCAACATGGAGACACCAGTATACACATTCGTATGTTCTAGGGAGAAAGTTAGAGGAACTGCGGCAAACAAACATGATATTTCTGTTTGTATACATGACATTTTATGCACTTGCATAACGAAAAAAACTTTGCTTTTCTCCAAAACCATTTTTACTGTGATTTTCCCGGTTCATTGCATACGAATTCCACCAAACTGAGTCCGGATATGACTGGATGAAACCAGAAATATCCGGTTGTGTTTTGGCTAACTCAATCCCAGATATTGTGAAAGCTTCTGTATTGGTGTTTTCCGGATATTATTAATGGATTTTATGGTTTTGCATGTTTTTTATCAGGGAACATTTAATTTTGTACCTTAGAAACACTAATTGGTTCCACACGGAGACACCAGCTCTACACATTTGTATTTTCTAGGGAGAAAGCTAGAGGAACTGTGGCAAACAAACATGATATTTCTGTTTGTATACATGACATTTTATGCACTTGCATAACGAAAAAAACTTTGCTTTTCTCCAAAACCATTTTTACTGTGATTTTCTCGGTCCATTGCATACGAATTCCACCTCGCTTTGTCCGGATATGACTGGATGAAACCAGAAATATCCGGTTGTGTTTTGGCTTACTACAACCCAGATATTGTGAAAGCCTCTGTGTTTATGTTTTCCGGATAGTATCAACGGAATTTATGTTTTTGCATGTTATTTATCAGGGAACATTTAATTTTGTGCTGGGAAACACTAATTGGTTCCACATGGAGACACCAGCTCTACACATTCGTATTTTCTAGGGAGAAAGCTAGAAGAACTGCGGCAAACAAACATGATATTTCTGTTTGTATAGATGACATTTTATGCACTTTCCTAAAGAAAAGACTTTGCTTTTCTCCAAAACCATTTTTCCTGTGATATTCTCGATCCATTACATATGAATAACACCCCCACTTTGTCCGGATATGAGTGGATGAAACCAGAAATATCCGGTTGTGTTTTGTCTTACTATATCCCAGATATTGCTACAGCCTCAGTGTATGTGTTTTCTGGATATTATCGATGGATTTTACTGTTTTGAATGTTTTTATCAGGGAACCTTTAATTTTGTACCGTAGAAATACAATTTGGTTCCACATGGAGTCACCAGTAACACATTCCTATGTTCTAGGTAGAAAGCTTGAGGAACTGCAAATCGATATGATATGTCTGTTTGTATAGATGACATTTTATGCACTTGCGATGGAAAAGACTTTTTGCCTTTCTCTAAAACCATTTTTACTGTGATTTTCTCGGTCCATTGCATACGAATTCCAACCCACTTTGTCCGGATATGACTGGATGAAACCAGAAATATCCGGTTGTGTTTTGGCTAACTCAATCCCAGATATTGTGAAAGCTTCTGTATTTGTGTTCTCCGGATATTATGAACGGATTTTATGGTTTTGCATGTTTTTAATCAGGGAACATTTAATTTTGTACTGTAGAAACACTAATTGGTTCCACACGGAGACACCAGCTCTACACATTTGTATTTTCTAGGGAGAAAGCTAGAGGAACTGCGGCAACAAACATGATATTTCTGTTTGTATAGATGACATTTTATGCACTTTCCTAAGAAAAAGACTTTACTTTTCTCCAAAACCATTTTTACTGTGATTTTCTCGGTCCATTGCATACGAATTCCACCTCACTTTGTCCGGATATGAGTGGATGAAACCAGAAATATCCGTTTTCTTTTTTTTTTTTTTGGCTTACTATATCCCAGATATTACTACAGACTCTGTGTTTGTGTTTTCTGGATATTATCGATGGATTATATTGTTTTGAATGTTTTTATCAGGGAACACTTAATTTTGTGCTGGGAAACACTAATTGTTTACACATGGAGACACCAGTCTACACATTCGTATTTTCTAGGGAGAAAGCTAGAATAACTGCGGTAAACAAACATGATGTTTCTGTTTGTATAGATGACATTTTATGCACTGGCTTAAGGAAAAGACTTTGTTTTACTCCAAAACCATTTTTACTGCGATTTTCCCGGTTCATTGCATACGAATTCCACCAAACTTAGTCCGGATATGACTGGATGAAACCAGAAATATCCGGTTGTGTTTTGGCTAACTCAATCCCAGATATTGCAACGGACTCTGTGTTTGTGTTTTCTGGACATTATCAACGGACTGTATTGTTTTGAATGTTTTTATCAGGGAACATTTAATTTTGTACCTTAGAAACACTAATAGGTTCAACATGGAGACACCAGTATACACATTCGTATGTTCTAGGGAGAAAGTTAGAGGAACTGCGGCAAACAAACATGATATTTCTGTTTGTATACATGACATTTTATGCACTTGCATAACGAAAAAAACTTTGCTTTTCTCCAAAACCATTTTTACTGTGATTTTCCCGGTTCATTGCATACGAATTCCACCAAACTTAGTCCGGATATGACTGGATGAAACCAGAAATATCCGGTTGTGTTTTGGCTAACTCAATCCCAGATATTGTGAAAGCTTCTGTATTGGTGTTTTCCGGATATTATTAACGGATTTTATGGTTTTGCATGTTTTTTATCAGGGAACATTTAATTTTGTACCTTAGAAACACTAATTGGTTCCACACGGAGACACCAGCTCTACACATTTGTATTTTCTAGGGAGAAAGCTAGAGGAACTGTGGCAAACAAACATGATATTTCTGTTTGTATACATGACATTTTATGCACTTGCATAACGAAAAAAACTTTGCTTTTCTCCAAAACCATTTTTACTGTGATTTTCTCGGTCCATTGCATACGAATTCCACATCGCTTTGTCCAGATATGACTGGATGAAACCAGAAATATCCGGTTGTGTTTTGGCTTACTACAACCCAGATATTGTGAAAGCCTCTGTGTTTATGTTTCCCGGATAGTATCAACGGAATTTATGTTTTTGCATGTTATTTATCAGGGAACATTTAATTTTGTGCTGGGAAACACTAATTGGTTCCACATGGAGACACCAGCTCTACACATTCGTATTTTCTAGGGAGAAAGCTAGAGGAACTGCGGCAAACAAACATGATATTTCTGTTTGTATAGATGACATTTTATGCACTTTCCTAAAGAAAAGACTTTGCTTTTCTCCAAAACCATTTTTCCTGTGATATTCTCGATCCATTACATATGAATAACACCCCCACTTTGTCCGGATATGAGTGGATGAAACCAGAAATATCCGGTTGTGTTTTGTCTTACTATATCCCAGATATTGCTACAGCCTCAGTGTCTGTGTTTTCTGGATATTATCGATGGATTTTACTGTTTTGAATGTTTTTATCAGGGAACCTTTAATTTTGTACCGTAGAAATACAATTTGGTTCCACATGGAGACACCAGTAACACATTCCTATGTTCTAGGGAGAAAGCTTGAGGAACTGCAAATCGATATGATATGTCTGTTTGTATAGATGACATTTTATGCACTTGCGATGGAAAAGACTTTTTGCCTTTCTCTAAAACCATTTTTACTGTGATTTTGTTGGTCCATTGCATACGAATTCCAACCCACTTTGTCCGGATATGACTGGATGAAACCAGAAATATCCGGTTGTGTTTTGGCTAACTCAATCCCAGATATTGTGAAAGCTTCTGTATTTGTGTTCTCCGGATATTATGAACGGATTTTATGGTTTTGCATGTTTTTAATCAGGGAACATTTAATTTTGTACTGTAGAAACACTAATTGGTTCCACACGGAGACACCAGCTCTACACATTTGTATTTTCTAGGGAGAAAGCTAGAGGAACTGCGGCAAACAAACATGATATTTCTGTTTGTATAGATGACATTTTATGCACTTTCCTAAGAAAAAGACTTTACTTTTCTCCAAAACCATTTTTACTGTGATTTTCTCGGTCCATTGCATACGAATTCCACCTCACTTTGTCCGGATATGAGTGGATGAAACCAGAAATATCCGTTTTCTTTTTTTTTTTTTTTGGCTTACTATATCCCAGATATTACTACAGACTCTGTGTTTGTGTTTTCTGGATATTATCGATGGATTATATTGTTTTGAATGTTTTTATCAGGGAACACTTAATTTTGTGCTGGGAAACACTAATTGTTTACACATGGAGACACCAGTCTACACATTCGTATTTTCTAGGGAGAAAGCTAGAATAACTGCGGTAAACAAACATGATGCTTCTGTTTGTATAGATGACATTTTATGCACTGGCTTAAGGAAAAGACTTTGTTTTACTCCAAAACCATTTTTACTGCGATTTTCCCGGTTCATTGCATACGAATTCCACCAAACTTAGTCCGGATATGACTGGATGAAACCAGAAATATCCGGTTGTGTTTTGGCTAACTCAATCCCAGATATTGCAACGGACTCTGTGTTTGTGTTTTCTGGACATTATCAACGGACTGTATTGTTTTGAATGTTTTTATCAGGGAACATTTAATTTTGTACCTTAGAAACACTAATAGGTTCCACATGGAGACACCAGTATACACATTCGTATGTTCTAGGGAGAAAGTTAGAGGAACTGCGGCAAACAAACATGATATTTCTGTTTGTATACATGACATTTTATGCACTTGCATAACGAAAAAAACTTTGCTTTTCTCCAAAACCATTTTTACTGTGATTTTCCCGGTTCATTGCATACGAATTCCACCAAACTTAGTCCGGATATGACTGGATGAAACCAGAAATATCCGGTTGTGTTTTGGCTAACTCAATCCCAGATATTGTGAAAGCTTCTGTATTGGTGTTTTCCGGATATTATTAACGGATTTTATGGTTTTGCATGTTTTTTATCAGGGAACATTTAATTTTGTACCTTAGAAACACTAATTGGTTCCACACGGAGACACCAGCTCTACACATTTGTATTTTCTAGGGAGAAAGCTAGAGGAACCGTGGCAAACAAACATGATATTTCTGTTTGTATACATGACATTTTATGCACTTGCATAACGAAAAAAACTTTGCTTTTCTCCAAAACCATTTTTACTGTGATTTTCTCGGTCCATTGCATACGAATTCCACATCGCTTTGTCCAGATATGACTGGATGAAACCAGAAATATCCGGTTGTGTTTTGGCTTACTACAACCCAGATATTGTGAAAGCCTCTGTGTTTATGTTTTCCGGATAGTATCAACGGAATTTATGTTTTTGCATGTTATTTATCAGGGAACATTTAATTTTGTGCTGGGAAACACTAATTGGTTCCACATGGAGACACCAGCTCTACACATTCGTATTTTCTAGGGAGAAAGCTAGAGGAACTGCGGCAAACAAACATGATATTTCTGTTTGTATAGATGACATTTTATGCACTTTCCTAAAGAAAAGACTTTGCTTTTCTCCAAAACCATTTTTCCTGTGATATTCTCGATCCATTACATATGAATAACACCCCCACTTTGTCTGGATATGAGTGGATGAAACCAGAAATATCCGGTTGTGTTTTGTCTTACTATATCCCAGATATTGCTACAGCCTCAGTGTATGTGTTTTCTGGATATTATCGATGGATTTTACTGTTTTGAATGTTTTTATCAGGGAACCTTTAATTTTGTACCGTAGAAATACAATTTGGTTCCACATGGAGACACCAGTAACACATTCCTATGTTCTAGGGAGAAAGCTTGAGGAACTGCAAATCGATATGATATGTCTGTTTGTATAGATGACATTTTATGCACTTGCGATGGAAAAGACTTTTTGCCTTTCTCTAAAACCATTTTTACTGTGATTTTGTTGGTCCATTGCATACGAATTCCAACCCACTTTGTCCGGATATGACTGGATGAAACCAGAAATATCCGGTTGTGTTTTGGCTAACTCAATCCCAGATATTGTGAAAGCTTCTGTATTTGTGTTCTCCGGATATTATGAACGGATTTTATGGTTTTGCATGTTTTTAATCAGGGAACATTTAATTTTGTACTGTAGAAACACTAATTGGTTCCACACGGAGACACCAGCTCTACACATTTGTATTTTCTAGGGAGAAAGCTAGAGGAACTGCGGCAAACAAACATGATATTTCTGTTTGTATAGATGACATTTTATGCACTTTCCTAAGAAAAAGACTTTACTTTTCTCCAAAACCATTTTTACTGTGATTTTCTCGGTCCATTGCATACGAATTCCACCTCACTTTGTCCGGATATGAGTGGATGAAACCAGAAATATCCGTTTTCTTTTTTTTTTTTTTTTGGCTTACTATATCCCAGATATTACTACAGACTCTGTGTTTGTGTTTTCTGGATATTATCGATGGATTATATTGTTTTGAATGTTTTTATCAGGGAACACTTAATTTTGTGCTGGGAAACACTAATTGTTTGCACATGGAGACACCAGTCTACACATTCGTATTTTCTAGGGAGAAAGCTAGAATAACTGCGGTAAACAAACATGATGTTTCTGTTTGTATAGATGACATTTTATGCACTGGCTTAAGGAAAAGACTTTGTTTTACTCCAAAACCATTTTTACTGCGATTTTCCCGGTTCATTGCATACGAATTCCACCAAACTTAGTCCGGATATGACTGGATGAAACCAGAAATATCCGGTTGTGTTTTGGCTAACTCAATCCCAGATATTGCAACGGACTCTGTGTTTGTGTTTTCTGGACATTATCAACGGACTTTATTGTTTTGAATGTTTTTATCAGGGAACATTTAATTTTGTACCTTAGAAACACTAATAGGTTCAACATGGAGACACCAGTTTACACATTCGTATGTTCTAGGGAGAAAGTTAGAGGAACTGCGGCAAACAAACATGATATTTCTGTTTGTATACATGACATTTTATGCACTTGCATAACGAAAAAAACTTTGCTTTTCTCCAAAACCATTTTTACTGTGATTTTCCCGGTTCATTGCATACGAATTCCACCAAACTTAGTCCGGATATGACTGGATGAAACCAGAAATATCCGGTTGTGTTTTGGCTAACTCAATCCCAGATATTGTGAAAGCTTCTGTATTGGTGTTTTCCGGATATTATTAATGGATTTTATGGTTTTGCATGTTTTTTATCAGGGAACATTTAATTTTGTACCTTAGAAACACTAATTGGTTCCACACGGAGACACCAGCTCTACACATTTGTATTTTCTAGGGAGAAAGCTAGAGGAACTGTGGCAAACAAACATGATATTTCTGTTTGTATACATGACATTTTATGCACTTGCATAACGAAAAAAACTTTGCTTTTCTCCAAAACCATTTTTACTGTGATTTTCTCGGTCCATTGCATACGAATTCCACCTCGCTTTGTCCGGATATGACTGGATGAAACCAGAAATATCCGGTTGTGTTTTGGCTTACTACAACCCAGATATTGTGAAAGCCTCTGTGTTTATGTTTTCCGGATAGTATCAACGGAATTTATGTTTTTGCATGTTATTTATCAGGGAACATTTAATTTTGTGCTGGGAAACACTAATTGGTTCCACATGGAGACACCAGCTCTACACATTCGTATTTTCTAGGGAGAAAGCTAGAGGAACTGCGGCAAACAAACATGATATTTCTGTTTGTATAGATGACATTTTATGCACTTTCCTAAAGAAAAGACTTTGCTTTTCTCCAAAACCATTTTTCCTGTGATATTCTCGATCCATTACATATGAATAACACCCCCACTTTGTCCGGATATGAGTGGATGAAACCAGAAATATCCGGTTGTGTTTTGTCTTACTATATCCCAGATATTGCTACAGCCTCAGTGTATGTGTTTTCTGGATATTATCGATGGATTTTACTGTTTTGAATGTTTTTATCAGGGAACCTTTAATTTTGTACCGTAGAAATACAATTTGGTTCCACATGGAGTCACCAGTAACACATTCCTATGTTCTAGGTAGAAAGCTTGAGGAACTGCAAATCGATATGATATGTCTGTTTGTATAGATGACATTTTATGCACTTGCGATGGAAAAGACTTTTTGCCTTTCTCTAAAACCATTTTTACTGTGATTTTCTCGGTCCATTGCATACGAATTCCAACCCACTTTGTCCGGATATGACTGGATGAAACCAGAAATATCCGGTTGTGTTTTGGCTAACTCAATCCCAGATATTGTGAAAGCTTCTGTATTTGTGTTCTCCGGATATTATGAACGGATTTTATGGTTTTGCATGTTTTTAATCAGGGAACATTTAATTTTGTACTGTAGAAACACTAATTGGTTCCACACGGAGACACCAGCTCTACACATTTGTATTTTCTAGGGAGAAAGCTAGAGGAACTGCGGCAACAATCATGATATTTCTGTTTGTATAGATGACATTTTATGCACTTTCCTAAGAAAAAGACTTTACTTTTCTCCAAAACCATTTTTACTGTGATTTTCTCGGTCCATTGCATACGAATTCCACCTCACTTTGTCCGGATATGAGTGGATGAAACCAGAAATATCCGTTTTCTTTTTTTTTTTTTGGCTTACTATATCCCAGATATTACTACAGACTCTGTGTTTGTGTTTTCTGGATATTATCGATGGATTATATTGTTTTGAATGTTTTTATCAGGGAACACTTAATTTTGTGCTGGGAAACACTAATTGTTTACACATGGAGACACCAGTCTACACATTCGTATTTTCTAGGGAGAAAGCTAGAATAACTGCGGTAAACAAACATGATGTTTCTGTTTGTATAGATGACATTTTATGCACTGGCTTAAGGAAAAGACTTTGTTTTACTCCAAAACCATTTTTACTGCGATTTTCCCGGTTCATTGCATACGAATTCCACCAAACTTAGTCCGGATATGACTGGATGAAACCAGAAATATCCGGTTGTGTTTTGGCTAACTCAATCCCAGATATTGCAACGGACTCTGTGTTTGTGTTTTCTGGACATTATCAACGGACTGTATTGTTTTGAATGTTTTTATCAGGGAACATTTAATTTTGTACCTTAGAAACACTAATAGGTTCAACATGGAGACACCAGTATACACATTCGTATGTTCTAGGGAGAAAGTTAGAGGAACTGCGGCAAACAAACATGATATTTCTGTTTGTATACATGACATTTTATGCACTTGCATAACGAAAAAAACTTTGCTTTTCTCCAAAACCATTTTTACTGTGATTTTCCCGGTTCATTGCATACGAATTCCACCAAACTTAGTCCGGATATGACTGGATGAAACCAGAAATATCCGGTTGTGTTTTGGCTAACTCAATCCCAGATATTGTGAAAGCTTCTGTATTGGTGTTTTCCGGATATTATTAACGGATTTTATGGTTTTGCATGTTTTTTATCAGGGAACATTTAATTTTGTACCTTAGAAACACTAATTGGTTCCACACGGAGACACCAGCTCTACACATTTGTATTTTCTAGGGAGAAAGCTAGAGGAACTGTGGCAAACAAACATGATATTTCTGTTTGTATACATGACATTTTATGCACTTGCATAACGAAAAAAACTTTGCTTTTCTCCAAAACCATTTTTACTGTGATTTTCTCGGTCCATTGCATACGAATTCCACATCGCTTTGTCCGGATATGACTGGATGAAACCAGAAATATCCGGTTGTGTTTTGGCTTACTACAACCCAGATATTGTGAAAGCCTCTGTGTTTATGTTTTCCGGATAGTATCAACGGAATTTATGTTTTTGCATGTTATTTATCAGGGAACATTTAATTTTGTGCTGGGAAACACTAATTGGTTCCACATGGAGACACCAGCTCTACACATTCGTATTTTCTAGGGAGAAAGCTAGAGGAACTGCGGCAAACAAACATGATATTTCTGTTTGTATAGATGACATTTTATGCACTTTCCTAAAGAAAAGACTTTGCTTTTCTCCAAAACCATTTTTCCTGTGATATTCTCGATCCATTACATATGAATAACACCCCCACTTTGTCCGGATATGAGTGGATGAAACCAGAAATATCCGGTTGTGTTTTGTCTTACTATATCCCAGATATTGCTACAGCCTCAGTGTCTGTGTTTTCTGGATATTATCGATGGATTTTACTGTTTTGAATGTTTTTATCAGGGAACCTTTAATTTTGTACCGTAGAAATACAATTTGGTTCCACATGGAGACACCAGTAACACATTCCTATGTTCTAGGGAGAAAGCTTGAGGAACTGCAAATCGATATGATATGTCTGTTTGTATAGATGACATTTTATGCACTTGCGATGGAAAAGACTTTTTGCCTTTCTCTAAAACCATTTTTACTGTGATTTTGTTGGTCCATTGCATACGAATTCCAACCCACTTTGTCCGGATATGACTGGATGAAACCAGAAATATCCGGTTGTGTTTTGGCTAACTCAATCCCAGATATTGTGAAAGCTTCTGTATTTGTGTTCTCCGGATATTATGAACGGATTTTATGGTTTTGCATGTTTTTAATCAGGGAACATTTAATTTTGTACTGTAGAAACACTAATTGGTTCCACACGGAGACACCAGCTCTACACATTTGTATTTTCTAGGGAGAAAGCTAGAGGAACTGCGGCAAACAAACATGATATTTCTGTTTGTATAGATGACATTTTATGCACTTTCCTAAGAAAAAGACTTTACTTTTCTCCAAAACCATTTTTACTGTGATTTTCTCGGTCCATTGCATACGAATTCCACCTCACTTTGTCCGGATATGAGTGGATGAAACCAGAAATATCCGTTTTCTTTTTTTTGTTTTTTGGCTTACTATATCCCAGATATTACTACAGACTCTGTGTTTGTGTTTTCTGGATATTATCGATGGATTATATTGTTTTGAATGTTTTTATCAGGGAACATTTAATTTTGTGCTGGGAAACACTAATTGTTTGCACATGGAGACACCAGTCTACACATTCGTATTTTCTAGGGAGAAAGCTAGAATAACTGCGGTAAACAAACATGATGTTTCTGTTTGTATAGATGACATTTTATGCACTGGCTTAAGGAAAAGACTTTGTTTTACTCCAAAACCATTTTTACTGCGATTTTCCCGGTTCATTGCATACGAATTCCACCAAACTTAGTCCGGATATGACTGGATGAAACCAGAAATATCCGGTTGTGTTTTGGCTAACTCAATCCCAGATATTGCAACGGACTCTGTGTTTGTGTTTTCTGGACATTATCAACGGACTTTATTGTTTTGAATGTTTTTATCAGGGAACATTTAATTTTGTACCTTAGAAACACTAATAGGTTCAACATGGAGACACCAGTATACACATTCGTATGTTCTAGGGAGAAAGTTAGAGGAACTGCGGCAAACAAACATGATATTTCTGTTTGTATACATGACATTTTATGCACTTGCATAACGAAAAAAACTTTGCTTTTCTCCAAAACCATTTTTACTGTGATTTTCCCGGTTCATTGCATACGAATTCCACCAAACTTAGTCCGGATATGACTGGATGAAACCAGAAATATCCGGTTGTGTTTTGGCTAACTCAATCCCAGATATTGTGAAAGCTTCTGTATTGGTGTTTTCCGGATATTATTAATGGATTTTATGGTTTTGCATGTTTTTTATCAGGGAACATTTAATTTTGTACCTTAGAAACACTAATTGGTTCCACACGGAGACACCAGCTCTACACATTTGTATTTTCTAGGGAGAAAGCTAGAGGAACTGTGGCAAACAAACATGATATTTCTGTTTGTATACATGACATTTTATGCACTTGCATAACGAAAAAAACTTTGCTTTTCTCCAAAACCATTTTTACTGTGATTTTCTCGGTCCATTGCATACGAATTCCACCTCGCTTTGTCCGGATATGACTGGATGAAACCAGAAATATCCGGTTGTGTTTTGGCTTACTACAACCCAGATATTGTGAAAGCCTCTGTGTTTATGTTTTCCGGATACTATCAACGGAATTTATGTTTTTGCATGTTATTTATCAGGGAACATTTAATTTTGTGCTGGGAAACACTAATTGGTTCCACATGGAGACACCAGCTCTACACATTCGTATTTTCTAGGGAGAAAGCTAGAGGAACTGCGGCAAACAAACATGATATTTCTGTTTGTATAGATGACATTTTATGCACTTTCCTAAAGAAAAGACTTTGCTTTTCTCCAAAACCATTTTTCCTGTGATATTCTCGATCCATTACATATGAATTCCACCCCACTTTGTCCGGATATGACTGGATGAAACCAGAAATATCCGGTTGTGTTTTGTTTTACTATATCCCCGATATTGCTACAGCCTCAGTGTCTGTGTTTTCTGGATATTATCGATGGATTTTATTGTTTTGAATGTTTTTATCAGGGAACATTTAATTTTGTACCGTAGAAACACTAATTGGTTCCACATGGAGACACCAGGAACACATTCCTATGTTCTAGGGAGAAAGCTTGAGGAACTGCAAATCGATATGATATGTCTGTTTGTATAGATGACATTTTATGCACTTGCGATGGAAAAGACTTTTTGCCTTTCTCTAAAACCATTTTTACTGTGATTTTGTTGGTCCATTGCATACGAATTCCAACCCACTTTGTCCGGATATGACTGGATGAAACCAGAAATATCCGGTTGTGTTTTGGCTAACTCAATCCCAGATATTGTGAAAGCTTCTGTATTTGTGTTCTCCGGATATTATGAACGGATTTTATGGTTTTGCATGTTTTTTTTCAGGGAACATTTAATTTTGTACCGTAGAAACACTAATTGGTTCCACACGGAGACACCAGCTCTACACATTTGTATTTTCTAGGGAGAAAGCTAGAGGAACTGCGGCAAACAAACATGATATTTCTGTTTGTATAGATGACATTTTATGCACTTTCCTAAGAAAAAGACTTTACTTTTCTCCAAAACCATTTTTACTGTGATTTTCTCGGTCCATTGCATACGAATTCCACCTCACTTTGTCCGGATATGAGTGGATGAAACCAGAAATATCCGTTTTCTTTTTTTTTTTTTTTTGGCTTACTATATCCCAGATATTACTACAGACTCTGTGTTTGTGTTTTCTGGATATTATCGATGGATTATATTGTTTTGAATGTTTTTATCAGGGAACATTTAATTTTGTGCTGGGAAACACTAATTGGTTCCACATGGAGACACCAGTCTACACATTCGTATTTTCTAGGGAGAAAGCTAGAATAACTGCGGTAAACAAACATGATGTTTCTGTTTGTATAGATGACATTTTATGCACTGGCTTAAGGAAAAGACTTTGTTTTACTCCAAAACCATTTTTACTGCGATTTTCCCGGTTCATTGCATACGAATTCCACCAACCTTAGTCCGGATATGACTGGATGAAACCAGAAATATCCGGTTGTGTTTTGGCTAACTCAATCCCAGATATTGCGACGGACTCTGTGTTTGTGTTTTCTGGACATTATCAACGGACTTTATTGTTTTGAATGTTTTTATCAGGGAACATTTAATTTTGTACCTTAGAAACACTAATAGGTTCAACATGGAGACACCAGTCTACACATTCGTATGTTCTAGGGAGAAAGTTAGAGGAACTGCGGCAAACAAACATGATATTTCTGTTTGTATACATGACATTTTATGCACTTGCATAACGAAAAAAACTTTGCTTTTCTCCAAAACCATTTTTACTGTGATTTTCTCGGTCCATTGCATACGAATTCCACCTCGCTTTGTCCGGATATGACTGGATGAAACCAGAAATATCCGGCTGTGTTTTGGCTTACTACAACCCAGATATTGTGAAAGCCTCTGTGTTTATGTTTTCCGGATACTATCAACGGAATTTATGTTTTTGCATGTTATTTATCAGGGAACATTTAATTTTGTGCTGGGAAACACTAATTGGTTCCACATGGAGACACCAGCTCTACACATTCGTATTTTCTAGGGAGAAAGCTAGAGGAACTGCGGCAAACAAACATGATATTTCTGTTTGTATAGATGACATTTTATGCACTTTCCTAAAGAAAAGACTTTGCTTTTCTCCAAAACCATATTTCCTGTGATATTCTCGATCCATTACATATGAATTCCACCCCACTTTGTCCGGATATGAGTGGATGAAACCAGAAATATCCGGTTGTGTTTTGTTTTACTATATCCCAGATATTGCTACAGCCTCAGTGTCTGTGTTTTCTGGATATTATCGATGGATTTTATTGTTTTGAATGTTTTTATCAGGGAACCTTTAATTTTGTACCGTCGAAATACAATTTGGTTCCACATGGAGACACCAGTAACACATTCCTCTGTTCTAGGGAGAAAGCTTGAGGAACTGCAAATCGATATGATATGTCTGTTTGTATAGATGACATTTTATGCACTTGCGATGGAAAAGACTTTTTGCCTTTCTCTAAAACCATTTTTACTGTGATTTTGTTGGTCCATTGCATACGAATTCCAACCCACTTTGTCCGGATATGACTGGATGAAACCAGAAATATCCGGTTGTGTTTTGGCTAACTCAATCCCAGATATTGTGAAAGCTTCTGTATTTGTGTTCTCCGGATATTATGAACGGATTTTATGTTTTTGCATGTTTTTTATCAGGGAACATTTAATTTTGTACCGTAGAAACACTAATTGGTTCCACACGGAGACACCAGCTCTACACATTTGTATTTTCTAGGGAGAAAGCTAGAGGAACTGCGGCAAACAAACATGATATTTCTGTTTGTATAGATGACATTTTATGCACTTTCCTAAGAAAAAGACTTTACTTTTCTCCAAAACCATTTTTACTGTGATTTTCTCGGTCCATTGCATACGAATTCCAGCTCACTTTGTCCGGATATGACTGGATGAAACCAGAAATATCCGTTTTCTTTTTTTTTTTTGGCTTACTATATCCCAGATATTACTACAGACTCTGTGTTTGTGTTTTCTGGATATTATCGATGGATTATATTGTTTTGAATGTTTTTATCAGGGAACATTTAATTTTGTGCTGGGAAACACCAATTGGTTCCACATGGAGACACCAGTCTACACATTCGTATTTTCTAGGGAGAAAGCTAGAATAACTGCGGTAAACAAACATGATGTTTCTGTTTGTATAGATGACATTTTATGCACTGGCTTAAGGAAAAGACTTTGTTTTACTCCAAAACCATTTTTACTGCGATTTTCCCGGTTCATTGCATACGAATTCCACCAAACTTAGTCCGGATATGACTGGATGAAACCAGAAATATCCGGTTGTGTTTTGGCTAACTCAATCCCAGATATTGCGACGGACTCTGTGTTTGTGTTTTCTGGACATTATCAACGGACTTTATTGTTTTGAATGTTTTTATCAGGGAACATTTAATTTTGTACCTTAGAAACACTAATAGGTTCAACATGGAGACACCAGTCTACACATTCGTATGTTCTAGGGAGAAAGTTAGAGGAACTGCGGCAAACAAACATGATATTTCTGTTTGTATACATGACATTTTATGCACTTGCATAACGAAAAAAACTTTGCTTTTCTCCAAAACCATTTTTACTGTGATTTTCTCGGTCCATTGCATACGAATTCCACCTCGCTTTGTCCGGATATGACTGGATGAAACCAGAAATATCCGGTTGTGTTTTGGCTAACTCAATCCCAGATATTGTGAAAGCTTCTGTATTTGTGTTCTCCGGATATTAGGAACGGATTTTATGGTTTTGCATGTTTTTTTTCAGGGAACATTCAATTTTGTACCGTAGAAACACTAATTGGTTCCACACGGAGACACCAGCTCTACACATTTGTATTTTCTAGGGAGAAAGCTAGAGGAACTGCGGCAAACAAACATGATATTTCTGTTTGTATAGATGACATTTTATGCACTTTCCTAAGAAAAAGACTTTACTTTTCTCCAAAACCATTTTTACTGTGATTTTCTCGGTCCATTGCATACGAATTCCACCTCACTTTGTCCAGATATGACTGGATGAAACCAGAAATATCCGTTTTCTTTTTTTTTTTTTGGGCTTACTATATCCCAGATATTACTACAGACTCTGTGTTTGTGTTTTCTGGATATTATCGATGGATTATATTGTTTTGAATGTTTTTATCAGGGAACATTTAATTTTGTGCTGGGAAACACTAATTGGTTCCACATGGAGACACCAGTCTACACATTCGTATTTTCTAGGGAGAAAGCTAGAATAACTGCGGTAAACAAACATGATGTTTCTGTTTGTATAGATGACATTTTATGCACTGGCTTAAGGAAAAGACTTTGTTTTACTCCAAAACCATTTTTACTGCGATTTTCCCGGTTCATTGCATACGAATTCCACCAACCTTAGTCCGGATATGACTGGATGAAACCAGAAATATCCGGTTGTGTTTTGGCTTACTACAACCCAGATATTGTGAAAGCCTCTGTGTTTATGTTTTCCGGATAGTATCAACGGAATTTATGTTTTTGCATGTTATTTATCAGGGAACATTTAATTTTGTGCTGGGAAACACTAATTGGTTCCACATGGAGACACCAGCTCTACACATTCGTATTTTCTAGGGAGAAAGCTAGAGGAACTGCGGCAAACAAACATGATATTTCTGTTTGTATAGATGACATTTTATGCACTTTCCTAAAGAAAAGACTTTGCTTTTCTCCAAAACCATTTTTCCTGTGATATTCTCGATCCATTACATATGAATAACACCCCCACTTTGTCCGGATATGAGTGGATGAAACCAGAAATATCCGGTTGTGTTTTGTCTTACTATATCCCAGATATTGCTACAGCCTCAGTGTCTGTGTTTTCTGGATATTATCGATGGATTTTACTGTTTTGAATGTTTTTATCAGGGAACCTTTAATTTTGTACCGTAGAAATACAATTTGGTTCCACATGGAGACACCAGTAACACATTCCTCTGTTCTAGGGAGAAAGCTTGAGGAACTGCAAATCGATATGATATGTCTGTTTGTATAGATGACATTTTATGCACTTGCGATGGAAAAGACTTTTTGCCTTTCTCTAAAACCATTTTTACTGTGATTTTGTTGGTCCATTGCATACGAATTCCAACCCACTTTGTCCGGATATGACTGGATGAAACCAGAAATATCCGGTTGTGTTTTGGCTAACTCAATCCCAGATATTGTGAAAGCTTCTGTATTTGTGTTCTCCGGATATTATGAACGGATTTTATGGTTTTGCATGTTTTTTATCAGGGAACATTTAATTTTTTACTGTAGAAACACTAATTGGTTCCACACGGAGACACCAGCTCTACACATTTGTATTTTCTAGGGAGAAAGCTAGAGGAACTGCGGCAAACAAACATGATATTTCTGTTTGTATAGATGACATTTTATGCACTTTCCTAAGAAAAAGACTTTACTTTTCTCCAAAACCATTTTTACTGTGATTTTCTCGGTCCATTGCATACGAATTCCAGCTCACTTTGTCCGGATATGACTGGATGAAACCAGAAATATCCGTTTTCTTTTTTTTTTTTGGCTTACTATATCCCAGATATTACTACAGACTCTGTGTTTGTGTTTTCTGGATATTATCGATGGATTATATTGTTTTGAATGTTTTTATCAGGGAACATTTAATTTTGTGCTGGGAAACACCAATTGGTTCCACATGGAGACACCAGTCTACACATTCGTATTTTCTAGGGAGAAAGCTAGAATAACTGCGGTAAACAAACATGATGTTTCTGTTTGTATAGATGACATTTTATGCACTGGCTTAAGGAAAAGACTTTGTTTTACTCCAAAACCATTTTTACTGCGATTTTCCCGGTTCATTGCATACGAATTCCACCAAACTTAGTCCGGATATGACTGGATGAAACCAGAAATATCCGGTTGTGTTTTGGCTAACTCAATCCCAGATATTGCAACGGACTCTGTGTTTGTGTTTTCTGGACATTATCAACGGACTTTATTGTTTTGAATGTTTTTATCAGGGAACATTTAATTTTGTACCTTAGAAACACTAATAGGTTCAACATGGAGACACCAGTCTACACATTCGTATGTTCTAGGGAGAAAGTTAGAGGAACTGCGGCAAACAAACATGATATTTCTGTTTGTATACATGACATTTTATGCACTTGCATAACGAAAAAAACTTTGCTTTTCTCCAAAACCATTTTTACTGTGATTTTCTCGGTCCATTGCATACGAATTCCACCTCGCTTTGTCCGGATATGACTGGATGAAACCAGAAATATCCGGTTGTGTTTTGGCTAACTCAATCCCAGATATTGTGAAAGCTTCTGTATTTGTGTTCTCCGGATATTATGAACGGATTTTATGGTTTTGCATGTTTTTTTTCAGGGAACATTCAATTTTGTACCGTAGAAACACTAATTGGTTCCACACGGAGACACCAGCTCTACACATTTGTATTTTCTAGGGAGAAAGCTAGAGGAACTGCGGCAAACAAACATGATATTTCTGTTTGTATAGATGACATTTTATGCACTTTCCTAAGAAAAAGACTTTACTTTTCTCCAAAACCATTTTTACTGTGATTTTCTCGGTCCATTGCATACGAATTCCACCTCACTTTGTCCAGATATGACTGGATGAAACCAGAAATATCCGTTTTCTTTTTTTTTTTTTTGGGCTTACTATATCCCAGATATTACTACAGACTCTGTGTTTGTGTTTTCTGGATATTATCGATGGATTATATTGTTTTGAATGTTTTTATCAGGGAACATTTAATTTTGTGCTGGGAAACACTAATTGGTTCCACATGGAGACACCAGTCTACACATTCGTATTTTCTAGGGAGAAAGCTAGAATAACTGCGGTAAACAAACATGATGTTTCTGTTTGTATAGATGACATTTTATGCACTGGCTTAAGGAAAAGACTTTGTTTTACTCCAAAACCATTTTTACTGCGATTTTCCCGGTTCATTGCATACGAATTCCACCAACCTTAGTCCGGATATGACTGGATGAAACCAGAAATATCCGGTTGTGTTTTGGCTTACTACAACCCAGATATTGTGAAAGCCTCTGTGTTTATGTTTTCCGGATAGTATCAACGGAATTTATGTTTTTGCATGTTATTTATCAGGGAACATTTAATTTTGTGCTGGGAAACACTAATTGGTTCCACATGGAGACACCAGCTCTACACATTCGTATTTTCTAGGGAGAAAGCTAGAGGAACTGCGGCAAACAAACATGATATTTCTGTTTGTATAGATGACATTTTATGCACTTTCCTAAAGAAAAGACTTTGCTTTTCTCCAAAACCATTTTTCCTGTGATATTCTCGATCCATTACATATGAATAACACCCCCACTTTGTCCGGATATGAGTGGATGAAACCAGAAATATCCGGTTGTGTTTTGTCTTACTATATCCCAGATATTGCTACAGCCTCAGTGTCTGTGTTTTCTGGATATTATCGATGGATTTTACTGTTTTGAATGTTTTTATCAGGGAACCTTTAATTTTGTACCGTAGAAATACAATTTGGTTCCACATGGAGACACCAGTAACACATTCCTATGTTCTAGGGAGAAAGCTTGAGGAACTGCAAATCGATATGATATGTCTGTTTGTATAGATGACATTTTATGCACTTGCGATGGAAAAGACTTTTTGCCTTTCTCTAAAACCATTTTTACTGTGATTTTGTTGGTCCATTGCATACGAATTCCAACCCACTTTGTCCGGATATGACTGGATGAAACCAGAAATATCCGGTTGTGTTTTGGCTAACTCAATCCCAGATATTGTGAAAGCTTCTGTATTTGTGTTCTCCGGATATTATGAACGGATTTTATGGTTTTGCATGTTTTTAATCAGGGAACATTTAATTTTGTACTGTAGAAACACTAATTGGTTCCACACGGAGACACCAGCTCTACACATTTGTATTTTCTAGGGAGAAAGCTAGAGGAACTGCGGCAAACAAACATGATATTTCTGTTTGTATAGATGACATTTTATGCACTTTCCTAAGAAAAAGACTTTACTTTTCTCCAAAACCATTTTTACTGTGATTTTCTCGGTCCATTGCATACGAATTCCACCTCACTTTGTCCGGATATGAGTGGATGAAACCAGAAATATCCGTTTTCTTTTTTTTTTTTTTTTTGGCTTACTATATCCCAGATATTACTACAGACTCTGTGTTTGTGTTTTCTGGATATTATCGATGGATTATATTGTTTTGAATGTTTTTATCAGGGAACACTTAATTTTGTGCTGGGAAACACTAATTGTTTGCACATGGAGACACCAGTCTACACATTCGTATTTTCTAGGGAGAAAGCTAGAATAACTGCCGTAAACAAACATGATGTTTCTGTTTGTATAGATGACATTTTATGCACTGGCTTAAGGAAAAGACTTTGTTTTACTCCAAAACCATTTTTACTGTGATTTTCTCGGTCCATTGCATACGAATTCCACCTCACTTTGTCCGGATATGACTGGATGAAACCAGAAATATCCGTTTTGGTTTTTTTTGGCTTACTATATCCCAGATATTACTACAGACTCTGTGTTTGTGTTTTCTGGATATTATCGATGGATTATATTGTTTTGAATGTTTTTATCAGGGAACATTTAATTTTGTGCTGGGAAACACTAATTGGTTCCACATGGAGACACCAGTCTACACATTCGTATTTTCTAGGGAGAAAGCTAGAATAACTGCGGTAAACAAACATGATGTTTCTGTTTGTATAGATGACATTTTATGCACTGGCTTAAGGAAAAGACTTTGTTTTACTCCAAAACCATTTTTACTGCGATTTTCCCGGTTCACTGCATACGAATCCCACCAAACTTAGTCCAGATATGACTGGATGAAACCAGAAATATCCGGTTGTGTTTTGGCTAACTCAATCCCAGATATTGCGACGGACTCTGTGTTTGTGTTTTCTGGACATTATCAACGGACTTTATTGTTTTGAATGTTTTTATCAGGGAACATTTAATTTTGTACCTTAGAAACACTAATAGGTTCAACATGGAGACACCAGTCTACACATTCGTATGTTCTAGGGAGAAAGTTAGAGGAACTGTGGCAAACAAACATGATATTTCTGTTTGTATACATGACATTTTATGCACTTGCATAATGAAAAAAACTTTGCTTTTCTCCAAAACCATTTTTACTGTGATTTTCTCGGTCCATTGCATACGAATTCCATCTCGCTTTGTCCGGATATGACTGGATGAAACCAGAAATATCCGGTTGTGTTTTGGCTTACTACAACCCAGATATTGTGAAAGCCTCTGTGTTTATGTTTTCCGGATACTATCAACGGAATTTATGTTTTTGCATGTTATTTATCAGGGAACATTTAATTTTGTGCTGGGAAACACTAATTGGTTCCACATGGAGACACCAGCTCTACACATTCGTATTTTCTAGGGAGAAAGCTAGAGGAACTGCGGCAAACAAACATGATATTTCTGTTTGTATAGATGACATTTTATGCACTTTCCTAAAGAAAAGACTTTGCTTTTCTCCAAAACCATTTTTCCTGTGATATTCTCGATCCATTACATATGAATTCCACCCCACTTTGTCCGGATATGAGTGGATGAAACCAGAAATATCCGGTTGTGTTTTGTCTTACTATATCCCAGATATTGCTACAGCCTCAGTGTCTGTGTTTTCTGGATATTATCGATGGATTTTATTGTTTTGAATGTTTTTATCAGGGAACATTTAATTTTGTACCGTAGAAACACTAATTGGTTCCACATGGAGACACCAGGAACACATTCCTATGTTCTAGGGAGAAAGCTTGAGGAACTGCAAATTGATATGATATGTCTGTTTGTATAGATGACATTTTATGCACTTGCGATGGAAAAGACTTTTTGCCTTTCTCTAAAACCATTTTTACTGTGATTTTGTTGGTCCATTGCATACGAATTCCAACCCACTTTGTCCGGATATGACTGGATGAAACCAGAAATATCCGGTTGTGTTTTGGCTAACTCAATCCCAGATATTGTGAAAGCTTCTGTATTTGTATTCTCCGGATATTATGAACGGATTTTATGGTTTTGCATGTTTTTAATCAGGGAACATTTAATTTTGTACCATAGAAACACTAATTGGTTCCACACGGAGACACCAGCTCTACACATTTGTATTTTCTAGGGAGAAAGCTAGAGGAACTGCGGCAAACAAACATGATATTTCTGTTTGTATAGATGACATTTTATGCACTTTCCTAGGAAAAAGACTTTACTTTTCTCCAAAACCATTTTTACTGTGATTTTCTCGGTCCATTGCATACGAATTCCACCTCACTTTGTCCGGATATGAGTGGATGAAACCAGAAATATCCGTTTTCTTTTTTTTTGGCTTACTATATCCCAGATATTACTACAGACTCTGTGTTTGTGTTTTCTGGATATTATCGATGGATTATATTGTTTTGAATGTTTTTATCAGGGAACATTTAATTTTGTGCTGGGAAACACTAATTGGTTCCACATGGAGACACCAGTCTACACATTCGTATTTTCTAGGGAGAAAGCTAGAATAACTGCGGTAAACAAACATGATGTTTCTGTTTGTATAGATGACATTTTATGCACTGGCTTAAGGAAAAGACTTTGTTTTACTCCAAAACCATTTTTACTGCGATTTTGTTGGTCCATTGCATACGAATTCCAACCCACTTTGTCCGGATATGACTGGATGAAACCAGAAATATCCGGTTGTGTTTTGGCTAACTCAATCCCAGATATTGCGACGGACTCTGTGTTTGTGTTTTCTGGACATTATCAACGGACTTTATTGTTTTGAATGTTTTTATCATGGAACATTTAATTTTGTACCTTAGAAACACTAATAGGTTCAACATGGAGACACCAGTCTACACATTCGTATGTTCTAGGGAGAAAGTTAGAGAAACTGCGGCAAACAAACATGATATTTCTGTTTGTATACATGACATTTTATGCACTTGCATAACGAAAAAAACTTTGCTTTTCTCCAAAACCATTTTTACTGTGATTTTCTCGGTCCATTGCATACGAATTCCACCTCGCTTTGTCCGGATATGACTGGATGAAACCAGAAATATCCGGCTGTGTTTTGGCTTACTACAACCCAGATATTGTGAAAGCCTCTGTGTTTATGTTTTCCGGATACTATCAACGGAATTTATGTTTTTGCATGTTATTTATCAGGGAACATTTAATTTTGTGCTGGGAAACACTAATTGGTTCCACATGGAGACACCAGCTCTACACATTCGTATTTTCTAGGGAGAAAGCTAGAGGAACTGCGGCAAACAAACATGATATTTCTGTTTGTATAGATGACATTTTATGCACTTTCCTAAAGAAAAGACTTTGCTTTTCTCCAAAACCATATTTCCTGTGATATTCTCGATCCATTACATATGAATTCCACCCCACTTTGTCCGGATATGAGTGGATGAAACCAGAAATATCCGGTTGTGTTTTGTCTTACTATATCCCAGATATTGCTACAGCCTCAGTGTCTGTGTTTTCTGGATATTATCGATGGATTTTATTGTTTTGAATGTTTTTATCAGGGAACATTTAATTTTGTACCGTAGAAACACTAATTGGTTCCACATGGAGACACCAGGAACACATTCCTATGTTCTAGGGAGAAAGCTTGAGGAACTGCAAATTGATATGATATGTCTGTTTGTATAGATGACATTTTATGCACTTGCGATGGAAAAGACTTTTTGCCTTTCTCTAAAACCATTTTTACTGTGATTTTGTTGGTCCATTGCATACGAATTCCAACCCACTTTGTCCGGATATGACTGGATGAAACCAGAAATATCCGGTTGTGTTTTGGCTAACTCAATCCCAGATATTGTGAAAGCTTCTGTATTTGTATTCTCCGGATATTATGAACGGATTTTATGGTTTTGCATGTTTTTTATCAGGGAACATTTAATTTTGTACCATAGAAACACTAATTGGTTCCACACGGAGACACCAGCTCTACACATTTGTATTTTCTAGGGAGAAAGCTAGAGGAACTGCGGCAAACAAACATGATATTTCTGTTTGTATAGATGACATTTTATGCACTTTCCTAGGAAAAAGACTTTACTTTTCTCCAAAACCATTTTTACTGTGATTTTCTCGGTCCATTGCATACGAATTCCACCTCACTTTGTCCGGATATGAGTGGATGAAACCAGAAATATCCGTTTTCTTTTTTTTTGGCTTACTATATCCCAGATATTACTACAGACTCTGTGTTTGTGTTTTCTGGATATTATCGATGGATTATATTGTTTTGAATGTTTTTATCAGGGAACATTTAATTTTGTGCTGGGAAACACTAATTGGTTCCACATGGAGACACCAGTCTACACATTCGTATTTTCTAGGGAGAAAGCTAGAATAACTGCGGTAAACAAACATGATGTTTCTGTTTGTATAGATGACATTTTATGCACTGGCTTAAGGAAAAGACTTTGTTTTACTCCAAAACCATTTTTACTGCGATTTTGTTGGTCCATTGCATACGAATTCCAACCCACTTTGTCCGGATATGACTGGATGAAACCAGAAATATCCGGTTGTGTTTTGGCTAACTCAATCCCAGATATTGCGACGGACTCTGTGTTTGTGTTTTCTGGACATTATCAACGGACTTTATTGTTTTGAATGTTTTTATCAGGGAACATTTAATTTTGTACCTTAGAAACACTAATAGGTTCAACATGGAGACACCAGTCTACACATTCGTATGTTCTAGGGAGAAAGTTAGAGGAACTGCGGCAAACAAACATGATATTTCTGTTTGTATACATGACATTTTATGCACTTGCATAACGAAAAAAACTTTGCTTTTCTCCAAAACCATTTTTACTGTGATTTTCTCGGTCCATTGCATACGAATTCCACCTCGCTTTGTCCGGATATGACTGGATGAAACCAGAAATATCCGGCTGTGTTTTGGCTTACTACAACCCAGATATTGTGAAAGCCTCTGTGTTTATGTTTTCCGGATACTATCAACGGAATTTATGTTTTTGCATGTTATTTATCAGGGAACATTTAATTTTGTGCTGGGAAACACTAATTGGTTCCACATGGAGACACCAGCTCTACACATTCGTATTTTCTAGGGAGAAAGCTAGAGGAACTGCGGCAAACAAACATGATATTTCTGTTTGTATAGATGACATTTTATGCACTTTCCTAAAGAAAAGACTTTGCTTTTCTCCAAAACCATATTTCCTGTGATATTCTCGATCCATTACATATGAATTCCACCCCACTTTGTCCGGATATGAGTGGATGAAACCAGAAATATCCGGTTGTGTTTTGTTTTACTATATCCCAGATATTGCTACAGCCTCAGTGTCTGTGTTTTCTGGATATTATCGATGGATTTTATTGTTTTGAATGTTTTTATCAGGGAACATTTAATTTTGTACCGTAGAAATACAATTTGGTTCCACATGGAGACACCAGGAACACATTCCTATGTTCTAGGGAGAAAGCTTGAGGAACTGCAAATCGATATGATATGTCTGTTTGTATAGATGACATTTTATGCACTTGCGATGGAAAAGACTTTTTGCCTTTCTCTAAAACCATTTTTACTGTGATTTTGTTGGTCCATTGCATACGAATTCCAACCCACTTTGTCCGGATATGACTGGATGAAACCAGAAATATCCGGTTGTGTTTTGGCTAACTCAATCCCAGATATTGTGAAAGCTTCTGTATTTGTGTTCTCCGGATATTATGAACGGATTTTATGGTTTTGCATGTTTTTTATCAGGGAACATTTAATTTTGTATCGTAGAAACACTAATTGGTTCCACACGGAGACACCAGCTCTACACATTTGTATTTTCTAGGGAGAAAGCTAGAGGAACTGCGGCAAACAAACATGATATTTCTGTTTGTATAGATGACATTTTATGCACTTTCCTAAGAAAAAGACTTTACTTTTCTCCAAAACCATTTTTACTGTGATTTTCTCGGTCCATTGCATACGAATTCCACCCCACTTTGTCCGGATATGACTGGATGAAACCAGAAATATCCGTTTTCTTTTTTTTTTTTGGCTTACTATATCCCAGATATTACTACAGACTCTGTGTTTGTGTTTTCTGGATATTATCGATGGATTATATTGTTTTGAATGTTTTTATCAGGGAACATTTAATTTTGTGCTGGGAAACACTAATTGGTTCCACATGGAGACACCAGTCTACACATTCGTATTTTCTAGGGAGAAAGCTAGAATAACTGCGGTAAACAAACATGATGTTTCTGTTTGTATAGATGACATTTTATGCACTGGCTTAAGGAAAAGACTTTGTTTTACTCCAAAACCATTTTTACTGCGATTTTCCCGGTTCATTGCATACGAATTCCACCAAACTTAGTCCGGATATGACTGGATGAAACCAGAAATATCCGGCTGTGTTTTGGCTAACTCAATCCCAGATATTGTGAAAGCTTCTGTATTGGTGTTTTCCGGATATTATTAACGGATTTTATGGTTTTGCATGTTTTTTATCAGGGAACATTTAATTTTGTACCTTAGAAACACTAATTGGTTCCACACGGAGACACCAGCTCTACACATTTGTATTTTCTAGGGAGAAAGCTAGAGGAACTGTGGCAAACAAACATGATATTTCTGTTTGTATACATGACATTTTATGCACTTGCATAACGAAAAAAACTTTGCTTTTCTCCAAAACCATTTTTACTGTGATTTTCTCGGTCCATTGCATACGAATTCCACATCGCTTTGTCCGGATATGACTGGATGAAACCAGAAATATCCGGTTGTGTTTTGGCTTACTACAACCCAGATATTGTGAAAGCCTCTGTGTTTATGTTTTCCGGATAGTATCAACGGAATTTATGTTTTTGCATGTTATTTATCAGGGAACATTTAATTTTGTGCTGGGAAACACTAATTGGTTCCACATGGAGACACCAGCTCTACACATTCGTATTTTCTAGGGAGAAAGCTAGAGGAACTGCGGCAAACAAACATGATATTTCTGTTTGTATAGATGACATTTTATGCACTTTCCTAAAGAAAAGACTTTGCTTTTCTCCAAAACCATTTTTCCTGTGATATTCTCGATCCATTACATATGAATTCCACCCCACTTTGTCCGGATATGAGTGGATGAAACCAGAAATATCCGGTTGTGTTTTGTCTTACTATATCCCAGATATTGCTGCAGCCTCAGTGTCTGTGTTTTCTGGATATTATCGATGGATTTTATTGTTTTGAATGTTTTTATCAGGGAACATTTAATTTTGTACCGTAGAAACACTAATTGGTTCCACATGGAGACACCAGGAACACATTCCTATGTTCTAGGGAGAAAGCTTGAGGAACTGCAAATCGATATGATATGTCTGTTTGTATAGATGACATTTTATGCACTTGCGATGGAAAAGACTTTTTGCCTTTCTCTAAAACCATTTTTACTGTGATTTTGTTGGTCCATTGCATACGAATTCCAACCCACTTTGTCCGGATATGACTGGATGAAACCAGAAATATCCGGTTGTGTTTTGGCTAACTCAATCCCAGATATTGTGAAAGCTTCTGTATTTGTGTTCTCCGGATATTATGAACGGATTTTATGGTTTTGCATGTTTTTTATCAGGGAACATTTAATTTTTTACTGTAGAAACACTAATTGGTTCCACACGGAGACACCAGCTCTACACATTTGTATTTTCTAGGGAGAAAGCTAGAGGAACTGCGGCAAACAAACATGATATTTCTGTTTGTATAGATGAAATTTTATGCACTTTCCTAAGAAAAAGACTTTACTTTTCTCCAAAACCATTTTTACTGTGATTTTCTCGGTCCATTGCATACGAATTCCACCTCACTTTGTCCGGATATGAGTGGATGAAACCAGAAATATCCGTTTTCTTTTTTTTTTTTTTTGGCTTACTATATCCCAGATATTACTACAGACTCTGTGTTTGTGTTTTCTGGATATTATCGATGGATTATATTGTTTTGAATGTTTTTATCAGGGAACACTTAATTTTGTGCTGGGAAACACTAATTGTTTGCACATGGAGACACCAGTCTACACATTCGTATTTTCTAGGGAGAAAGCTAGAATAACTGCCGTAAACAAACATGATGTTTCTGTTTGTATAGATGACATTTTATGCACTGGCTTAAGGAAAAGACTTTGTTTTACTCCAAAACCATTTTTACTGCGATTTTCCCGGTTCACTGCATACGAATCCCACCAAACTTAGTCCGGATATGACTGGATGAAACCAGAAATATCCGGTTGTGTTTTGGCTAACTCAATCCCAGATATTGCGATGGACTCTGTGTTTGTGTTTTCTGGACATTATCAACGGACTTTATTGTTTTGAATGTTTTTATCAGGGAACATTTAATTTTGTACCTTAGAAACACTAATAGGTTCAACATGGAGACACCAGTCTACACATTCGTATGTTCTAGGGAGAAAGTTAGAGGAACTGTGGCAAACAAACATGATATTTCTGTTTGTATACATGACATTTTATGCACTTGCATAATGAAAAAAACTTTGCTTTTCTCCAAAACCATTTTTAATGTGATTTTCTCGGTCCATTGCATACGAATTCCACCTCGCTTTGTCCGGATATGACTGGATGAAACCAGAAATATCCGGTTGTGTTTTGGCTTACTACAACCCAGATATTGTGAAAGCCTCTGTGTTTATGTTTTCCGGATACTATCAACGGAATTTATGTTTTTGCATGTTATTTATCAGGGAACATTTAATTTTGTGCTGGGAAACACTAATTGGTTCCACATGGAGACACCAGCTCTACACATTCGTATTTTCTAGGGAGAAAGCTAGAGGAACTGCGGCAAACAAACATGATATTTCTGTTTGTATAGATGACATTTTATGCACTTTCCTAAAGAAAAGACTTTGCTTTTCTCCAAAACCATTTTTCCTGTGATATTCTCGATCCATTACATATGAATTCCACCCCACTTTGTCCGGATATGAGTGGATGAAACCAGAAATATCCGGTTGTGTTTTGTCTTACTATATCCCAGATATTGCTACAGCCTCAGTGTCTGTGTTTTCTGGATATTATCGATGGATTTTATTGTTTTGAATGTTTTTATCAGGGAACCTTTAATTTTGTACCGTAGAAACACTAATTGGTTCCACATGGAGACACCAGGAACACATTCCTATGTTCTAGGGAGAAAGCTTGAGGAACTGCAAATCGATATGATATGTCTGTTTGTATAGATGACATTTTATGCACTTGCGATGGAAAAGACTTTTTGCCTTTCTCTAAAACCATTTTTACTGTGCTTTTGTTGGTCCATTGCATACGAATTCCAACCCACTTTGTCCGGATATGACTGGATGAAACCAGAAATATCCGGTTGTGTTTTGGCTAACTCAATCCCAGATATTGTGAAAGCTTCTGTATTTGTATTCTCCGGATATTATGAACGGATTTTATGGTTTTGCATGTTTTTTATCAGGGAACATTTAATTTTGTACCATAGAAACACTAATTGGTTCCACACGGAGACACCAGCTCTACACATTTGTATTTTCTAGGGAGAAAGCTAGAGGAACTGCGGCAAACAAACATGATATTTCTGTTTGTATAGATGACATTTTATGCACTTTCCTAGGAAAAAGACTTTACTTTTCTCCAAAACCATTTTTACTGTGATTTTCTCGGTCCATTGCATACGAATTCCACCTCACTTTGTCCGGATATGACTGGATGAAACCAGAAATATCCGTTTTCTTTTTTTTTGGCTTACTATATCCCAGATATTACTACAGACTCTGTGTTTGTGTTTTCTGGATATTATCGATGGATTATATTGTTTTGAATGTTTTTATCAGGGAACATTTAATTTTGTGCTGGGAAACACTAATTGGTTCCACATGGAGACACCAGTCTACACATTAGTATTTTCTAGGGAGAAAGCTAGAATAACTGCGGTAAACAAACATGATGTTTCTGTTTGTATAGATGACATTTTATGCACTGGCTTAAGGAAAAGACTTTGTTTTACTCCAAAACCATTTTTACTGCGATTTTGTTGGTCCATTGCATACGAATTCCAACCCACTTTCTCCCGATATGACTGGATGTAACCAGAAATATCCGGTTGTGTTTTGGCTAACTCAATCCCAGATATTGCAACGGACTCTGTGTTTGTGTTTTCTGGACATTATCAACGGACTTTATTGTTTTGAATGTTTTTATCAGGGAACATTTAATTTTGTACCTTAGAAACACTAATAGGTTCAACATGGAGACACCAGTCTACACATTCGTATGTTCTAGGGAGAAAGTTAGAGGAACTGCAGCAAACAAACATGATATTTCTGTTTGTATACATGACATTTTATGCACTTGCATAACGAAAAAAACTTTGCTTTTCTCCAAAACCATTTTTACTGTGATTTTCTCGGTCCATTGCATACGAATTCCACCTCGCTTTGTCCGGATATGACTGGATGAAACCAGAAATATCCGGCTGTGTTTTGGCTTACTACAACCCAGATATTGTGAAAGCCTCTGTGTTTATGTTTTCCGGATACTATCAACGGAATTTATGTTTTTGCATGTTATTTATCAGGGAACATTTAATTTTGTGCTGGGAAACACTAATTGGTTCCACATGGAGACACCAGCTCTACACATTCGTATTTTCTAGGGAGAAAGCTAGAGGAACTGCGGCAAACAAACATGATATTTCTGTTTGTATAGATGACATTTTATGCACTTTCCTAAAGAAAAGACTTTGCTTTTCTCCAAAACCATTTTTCCTGTGATATTCTCGATCCATTACATATGAATTCCACCCCACTTTGTCCGGATATGAGTGGATGAAACCAGAAATATCCGGTTGTGTTTTGTCTTACTATATCCCAGATATTGCTACAGCCTCAGTGTCTGTGTTTTCTGGATATTATCGATGGATTTTATTGTTTTGAATGTTTTTATCAGGGAACATTTAATTTTGTACCGTAGAAACACTAATTGGTTCCACATGGAGACACCAGGAACACATTCCTATGTTCTAGGGAGAAAGCTTGAGGAACTGCAAATCGATATGATATGTCTGTTTGTATAGATGACATTTTATGCACTTGCGATGGAAAAGACTTTTTGCCTTTCTCTAAAACCATTTTTACTGTGCTTTTGTTGGTCCATTGCATACGAATTCCAACCCACTTTGTCCGGATATGACTGGATGAAACCAGAAATATCCGGTTGTGTTTTGGCTAACTCAATCCCAGATATTGTGAAAGCTTCTGTATTTGTATTCTCCGGATATTATGAACGGATTTTATGGTTTTGCATGTTTTTTATCAGGGAACATTTAATTTTGTACCATAGAAACACTAATTGGTTCCACACGGAGACACCAGCTCTACACATTTGTATTTTCTAGGGAGAAAGCTAGAGGAACTGCGGCAAACAAACATGATATTTCTGTTTGTATAGATGACATTTTATGCACTTTTCTAGGAAAAAGACTTTACTTTTCTCCAAAACCATTTTTACTGTGATTTTCTCGGTCCATTGCATACGAATTCCACCTCACTTTGTCCGGATATGACTGGATGAAACCAGAAATATCCGTTTTCTTTTTTTTTGGCTTACTATATCCCAGATATTACTACAGACTCTGTGTTTGTGTTTTCTGGATATTATCGATGGATTATATTGTTTTGAATGTTTTTATCAGGGAACATTTAATTTTGTGCTGGGAAACACTAATTGGTTCCACATGGAGACACCAGTCTACACATTCGTATTTTCTAGGGAGAAAGCTAGAATAACTGCGGTAAACAAACATGATGTTTCTGTTTGTATAGATGACATTTTATGCACTGGCTTAAGGAAAAGACTTTGTTTTACTCCAAAACCATTTTTACTGCGATTTTGTTGGTCCATTGCATACGAATTCCAACCCACTTTCTCCCGATATGACTGGATGTAACCAGAAATATCCGGTTGTGTTTTGGCTAACTCAATCCCAGATATTGCAACGGACTCTGTGTTTGTGTTTTCTGGACATTATCAACGGACTTTATTGTTTTGAATGTTTTTATCAGGGAACATTTAATTTTGTACCTTAGAAACACTAATAGGTTCAACATGGAGACACCAGTCTACACATTCGTATGTTCTAGGGAGAAAGTTAGAGGAACTGCAGCAAACAAACATGATATTTCTGTTTGTATACATGACATTTTATGCACTTGCATAATGAAAAAAACTTTGCTTTTCTCCAAAACCATTTTTACTGTGATTTTCTCGGTCCATTGCATACGAATTCCACCTCGCTTTGTCCGGATATGACTGGATGAAACCAGAAATATCCGGCTGTGTTTTGGCTTACTACAACCCAGATATTGTGAAAGCCTCTGTGTTTATGTTTTCCGGATACTATCAACGGAATTTATGTTTTTGCATGTTATTTATCAGGGAACATTTAATTTTGTGCTGGGAAACACTAATTGGTTCCACATGGAGACACCAGCTCTACACATTCGTATTTTCTAGGGAGAAAGCTAGAGGAACTGCGGCAAACAAACATGATATTTCTGTTTGTATAGATGACATTTTATGCACTTTCCTAAAGAAAAGACTTTGCTTTTCTCCAAAACCATTTTTCCTGTGATATTCTCGATCCATTACATATGAATTCCACCCCACTTTGTCCGGATATGAGTGGATGAAACCAGAAATATCCGGTTGTGTTTTGTTTTACTATATCCCAGATATTGCTACAGCCTCAGTGTCTGTGTTTTCTGGATATTATCGATGGATTTTATTGTTTTGAATGTTTTTATCAGGGAACATTTAATTTTGTACCGTAGAAACACTAATTGGTTCCACATGGAGACACCAGGAACACATTCCTCTGTTCTAGGGAGAAAGCTTGAGGAACTGCAAATCGATATGATATGTCTGTTTGTATAGATGACATTTTATGCACTTGCGATGGAAAAGACTTTTTGCCTTTCTCTAAAACCATTTTTACTGTGATTTTGTTGGTCCATTGCATACGAATTCCAACCCACTTTGTCCGGATATGACTGGATGAAACCAGAAATATCCGGTTGTGTTTTGGCTAACTCAATCCCAGATATTGTGAAAGCTTCTGTATTTGTGTTCTCCGGATATTATGAACGGATTTTATGGTTTTGCATGTTTTTTTATCAGGGAACATTTAATTTTGTATCGTAGAAACACTAATTGGTTCCACACGGAGACACCAGCTCTACACATTTGTATTTTCTAGGGAGAAAGCTAGAGGAACTGCGGCAAACAAACATGATATTTCTGTTTGTATAGATGACATTTTATGCACTTTCCTAAGAAAAAGACTTTACTTTTCTCCAAAACCATTTTTACTGTGATTTTCTCGGTCCATTGCATACGAATTCCACCCCACTTTGTCCGGATATGACTGGATGAAACCAGAAATATCCGTTTTCTTTTTTTTTTGGCTTACTATATCCCAGATATTACTACAGACTCTGTGTTTGTGTTTTCTGGATATTATCGATGGATTATATTGTTTTGAATGTTTTTATCAGGGAACATTGAATTTTGTGCTGGGAAACACTAATTGGTTCCACATGGAGACACCAGTCTACACATTCGTATTTTCTAGGGAGAAAGCTAGAATAACTGCGGTAAACAAACATGATGTTTCTGTTTGTATAGATGACATTTTATGCACTGGCTTAAGGAAAAGACTTTGTTTTACTCCAAAACCATTTTTACTGCGATTTTCCCGGTTCATTGCATACGAATTCCACCAAACTTAGTCCGGATATGACTGGATGAAACCAGAAATATCCGGCTGTGTTTTGGCTAACTCAATCCCAGATATTGTGAAAGCTTCTGTATTGGTGTTTTCCGGATATTATTAACGGATTTTATGGTTTTGCATGTTTTTTATCAGGGAACATTTAATTTTGTACCTTAGAAACACTAATTGGTTCCACACGGAGACACCAGCTCTACACATTTGTATTTTCTAGGGAGAAAGCTAGAGGAACTGTGGCAAACAAACATGATATTTCTGTTTGTATACATGACATTTTATGCACTTGCATAACGAAAAAAACTTTGCTTTTCTCCAAAACCATTTTTACTGTGATTTTCTCGGTCCATTGCATACGAATTCCACATCGCTTTGTCCGGATATGACTGGATGAAACCAGAAATATCCGGTTGTGTTTTGGCTTACTACAACCCAGATATTGTGAAAGCCTCTGTGTTTATGTTTTCCGGATATTATCAACGGAATTTATGTTTTTGCATGTTATTTATCAGGGAACATTTAATTTTGTGCTGGGAAACACTAATTGGTTCCACATGGAGACACCAGCTCTACACATTCGTATTTTCTAGGGAGAAAGCTAGAGGAACTGCGGCAAACAAACATGATATTTCTGTTTGTATAGATGACATTTTATGCACTTTCCTAAAGAAAAGACTTTGCTTTTCTCCAAAACCATTTTTCCTGTGATATTCTCGATCCATTACATATGAATAACACCCCCACTTTGTCCGGATATGAGTGGATGAAACCAGAAATATCCGGTTGTGTTTTGTCTTACTATATCCCAGATATTGCTACAGCCTCAGTGTATGTGTTTTCTGGATATTATCGATGGATTTTACTGTTTTGAATGTTTTTATCAGGGAACCTTTAATTTTGTACCGTAGAAATACAATTTGGTTCCACATGGAGACACCAGTAACACATTCCTATGTTCTAGGGAGAAAGCTTGAGGAACTGCAAATCGATATGATATGTCTGTTTGTATAGATGACATTTTATGCACTTGCGATGGAAAAGACTTTTTGCCTTTCTCTAAAACCATTTTTACTGTGATTTTGTTGGTCCATTGCATACGAATTCCAACCCACTTTGTCCGGATATGACTGGATGAAACCAGAAATATACGGTTGTGTTTTGGCTAACTCAATCCCAGATATTGTGAAAGCTTCTGTATTTGTGTTCTCCGGATATTATGAACGGATTTTATGGTTTTGCATGTTTTTAATCAGGGAACATTTAATTTTGTACTGTAGAAACACTAATTGGTTCCACACGGAGACACCAGCTCTACACATTTGTATTTTCTAGGGAGAAAGCTAGAGGAACTGCGGCAAACAAACATGATATTTCTGTTTGTATACATGACATTTTATGCACTTTCCTAAGAAAAAGACTTTACTTTTCTCCAAAACCATTTTTACTGTGATTTTCTCGGTCCATTGCATACGAATTCCACCTCACTTTGTCCGGATATGAGTGGATGAAACCAGAAATATCCGTTTTCTTTTTTTTTTTTTTTGGCTTACTATATCCCAGATATTACTACAGACTCTGTGTTTGTGTTTTCTGGATATTATCGATGGATTATATTGTTTTGAATGTTTTTATCAGGGAACACTTAATTTTGTGCTGGGAAACACTAATTGTTTGCACATGGAGACACCAGTCTACACATTCGTATTTTCTAGGGAGAAAGCTAGAATAACTGCCGTAAACAAACATGATGTTTCTGTTTGTATAGATGACATTTTATGCACTGGCTTAAGGAAAAGACTTTGTTTTACTCCAAAACCATTTTTACTGTGATTTTCTCGGTCCATTGCATACGAATTCCACCTCACTTTGTCCAGATAAGACTTGATGAAACCAGAAATATCCGTTTTGTTTTTTTTTTGGCTTACTATATCCCAGATATTACTACAGACTCTGTGTTTGTGTTTTCTGGATATTATCGATGGATTATATTGTTTTGAATGTTTTTATCAGGGAACATTTAATTTTGTGCTGGGAAACACTAATTGGTTCCACATGGAGACACCAGTCTACACATTCGTATTTTCTAGGGAGAAAGCTAGAATAACTGCGGTAAACAAACATGATGTTTCTGTTTGTATAGATGACATTTTATGCACTGGCTTAAGGAAAAGACTTTGTTTTACTCCAAAACCATTTTTACTGCGATTTTCCCGGTTCACTGCATACGAATCCCACCAAACTTAGTCCGGATATGACTGGATGAAACCAGAAATATCCGGTTGTGTTTTGGCTAACTCAATCCCAGATATTGCGACGGACTCTGTGTTTGTGTTTTCTGGACATTATCAACGGACTTTATTGTTTTGAATATTTTTATCAGGGAACATTTAATTTTGTATCTTAGAAACACTAATAGGTTCAACATGGAGACACCATTCTACACATTCATATGTTCTAGGGAGAAAGTTAGAGGAACTGTGGCAAACAAACATGATATTTCTGTTTGTATACATGACATTTTATGCACTTGCATAATGAAAAAAACTTTGCTTTTCTCCAAAACCATTTTTACTGTGATTTTCTCGGTCCATTGCATACGAATTCCACCTCGCTTTGTCCGGATATGACTGGATGAAACCAGAAATATCCGGTTGTGTTTTGGCTTACTACAACCCAGATATTGTGAAAGCCTCTGTGTTTATGTTTTCCGGATACTATCAACGGAATTTATGTTTTTGCATGTTATTTATCAGGGAACATTTAATTTTGTGCTGGGAAACACTAATTGGTTCCACATGGAGACACCAGCTCTACACATTCGTATTTTCTAGGGAGAAAGCTAGAGGAACTGCGGCAAACAAACATGATATTTCTGTTTGTATAGATGACATTTTATGCACTTTCCTAAAGAAAAGACTTTGCTTTTCTCCAAAACCATTTTTCCTGTGATATTCTCGATCCATTACATATGAATTCCACCCCACTTTGTCCGGATATGAGTGGATGAAACCAGAAATATCCGGTTGTGTTTTGTCTTACTATATCCCAGATATTGCTACAGCCTCAGTGTCTGTGTTTTCTGGATATTATCGATGGATTTTATTGTTTTGCATGTTATTTATCAGGGAACATTTAATTTTGTACCGTAGAAACACTAATTGGTTCCACATGGAGACACCAGGAACACATTCCTATGTTCTAGGGAGAAAGCTTGAGGAACTGCAAATCGATATGATATGTCTGTTTGTATAGATGACATTTTATGCACTTGCGATGGAAAAGACTTTTTGCCTTTCTCTAAAACCATTTTTACTGTGATTTTGTTGGTCCATTGCATACGAATTCCAACCGACTTTGTCCGGATATGACTGGATGAAACCAGAAATATCCGGTTGTGTTTTGGCTAACTCAATCCCAGATATTGTGAAAGCTTCTGTATTTGTGTTCTCCGGATATTATGAACGCATTTTATGGTTTTGCATGTTTTTTATCAGGGAACATTTAATTTTGTATCGTAGAAACACTAATTGGTTCCACACGGAGACACCAGCTCTACACATTTGTATTTTCTAGGGAGAAAGCTAGAGGAACTGCGGCAAACAAACATGATATTTCTGTTTGTATAGATGACATTTTATGCACTTTCCTAAGAAAAAGACTTTACTTTTCTCCAAAACCATTTTTACTGTGATTTTCTCGGTCCATTGCATACGAATTCCACCTCACTTTGTCCAGATATGACTGGATGAAACCAGAAATATCCGTTTTCTTTTTTTTTTTTTGGGCTTACTATATCCCAGATATTACTACAGACTCTGTGTTTGTGTTTTCTGGATATTATCGATGGATTATATTGTTTTGAATGTTTTTATCAGGGAACATTTAATTTTGTGCTGGGAAACACTAATTGGTTCCACATGGAGATACCAGTCTACACATTCGTATTTTCTAGGGAGAAAGCTAGAATAACTGCGGTAAACAAACATGATGTTTCTGTTTGTATAGATGACATTTTATGCACTGGCTTAAAGAAAAGACTTTGTTTTACTCCAAAACCATTTTTACTGCGATTTTCCCGGTTCATTGCATACGAATTCCACCAAACTTAGTCCGGATATGACTGGATGAAACCAGAAATATCCGGTTGTGTTTTGGCTAACTCAATCCCAGATATTGCGACGGACTCTGTGTTTGTGTTTTCTGGACATTATCAACGGACTTTATTGTTTTGAATGTTTTTATCAGGGAACATTTAATTTTGTACCTTAGAAACACTAATAGGTTCAACATGGAGACACCAGTCTACACATTCGTATGTTCTAGGGAGAAAGTTAGAGGAACTGCGGCAAACAAACATGATATTTCTGTTTGTATACATGACATTTTATGCACTTGCATAACGAAAAAAACATTGATTTTCTCCAAAACCATTTTTACTGTGATTTTCTCGGTCCATTGCATACGAATTCCACCTCGCTTTGTCCGGATATGAGTGGATGAAACCAGAAATATCCGGTTGTGTTTTGGCTAACTCAATCCCAGATATTGTGAAAGCTTCTGTATTTGTGTTCTCCGGATATTATGAACGGATTTTATGGTTTTGCATGTTTTTTTTCAGGGAACATTCAATTTTGTACCGTAGAAACACTAATTGGTTCCACACGGAGACACCAGCTCTACACATTCGTATTTTCTAGGGAGAAAGCTAGAGGAACTGCGGCAAACAAACATGATATTTCTGTTTGTATAGATGACATTTTATGCACTTTCCTAAAGAAAAGACTTTGCTTTTCTCCAAAACCATTTTTCCTGCGATATTCTCGATCCATTACATATGAATTCCACCCCACTTTGTCCGGATATGAGTGGATGAAACCAGAAATATCCGGTTGTGTTTTGTTTTACTATATCCCAGATATTGCTACAGCCTCAGTGTCTGTGTTTTCTGGATATTATCGATGGATTTTATTGTTTTGAATGTTTTTATCAGGGAACATTTAATTTTGTACCGTAGAAACACTAATTGGTTCCACATGGAGACACCAGGAACACATTCCTCTGTTCTAGGGAGAAAGCTTGAGGAACTGCAAATCGATATGATATGTCTGTTTGTATAGATGACATTTTATGCACTTGCGATGGAAAAGACTTTTTGCCTTTCTCTAAAACCATTTTTACTGTGATTTTGTTGGTCCATTGCATACGAATTCCAACCCACTTTGTCCGGATATGACTGGATGAAACCAGAAATATCCGGTTGTGTTTTGGCTAACTCAATCCCAGATATTGTGAAAGCTTCTGTATTTGTGTTCTCCGGATATTATGAACGGATTTTATGGTTTTGCATGTTTTTTTATCAGGGAACATTTAATTTTGTATCGTAGAAACACTAATTGGTTCCACACGGAGACACCAGCTCTACACATTTGTATTTTCTAGGGAGAAAGCTAGAGGAACTGCGGCAAACAAACATGATATTTCTGTTTGTATAGATGACATTTTATGCACTTTCCTAAGAAAAAGACTTTACTTTTCTCCAAAACCATTTTTACTGTGATTTTCTCGGTCCATTGCATACGAATTCCACCCCACTTTGTCCGGATATGACTGGATGAAACCAGAAATATCCGTTTTCTTTTTTTTTTGGCTTACTATATCCCAGATATTACTACAGACTCTGTGTTTGTGTTTTCTGGATATTATCGATGGATTATATTGTTTTGAATGTTTTTATCAGGGAACATTTAATTTTGTGCTGGGAAACACTAATTGGTTCCACATGGAGACACCAGTCTACACATTCGTATTTTCTAGGGAGAAAGCTAGAATAACTGCGGTAAACAAACATGATGTTTCTGTTTGTATAGATGACATTTTATGCACTGGCTTAAGGAAAAGACTTTGTTTTACTCCAAAACCATTTTTACTGCGATTTTCCCGGTTCATTGCATACGAATTCCACCAAACTTAGTCCGGATATGACTGGATGAAACCAGAAATATCCGGCTGTGTTTTGGCTAACTCAATCCCAGATATTGTGAAAGCTTCTGTATTGGTGTTTTCCGGATATTATTAACGGATTTTATGGTTTTGCATGTTTTTTATCAGGGAACATTTAATTTTGTACCTTAGAAACACTAATTGGTTCCACACGGAGACACCAGCTCTACACATTTGTATTTTCTAGGGAGAAAGCTAGAGGAACTGTGGCAAACAAACATGATATTTCTGTTTGTATACATGACATTTTATGCACTTGCATAACGAAAAAAACTTTGCTTTTCTCCAAAACCATTTTTACTGTGATTTTCTCGGTCCATTGCATACGAATTCCACATCGCTTTGTCCGGATATGACTGGATGAAACCAGAAATATCCGGTTGTGTTTTGGCTTACTACAACCCAGATATTGTGAAAGCCTCTGTGTTTATGTTTTCCGGATATTATCAACGGAATTTATGTTTTTGCATGTTATTTATCAGGGAACATTTAATTTTGTGCTGGGAAACACTAATTGGTTCCACATGGAGACACCAGCTCTACACATTCGTATTTTCTAGGGAGAAAGCTAGAGGAACTGCGGCAAACAAACATGATATTTCTGTTTGTATAGATGACATTTTATGCACTTTCCTAAAGAAAAGACTTTGCTTTTCTCCAAAACCATTTTTCCTGTGATATTCTCGATCCATTACATATGAATAACACCCCCACTTTGTCCGGATATGAGTGGATGAAACCAGAAATATCCGGTTGTGTTTTGTCTTACTATATCCCAGATATTGCTACAGCCTCAGTGTATGTGTTTTCTGGATATTATCGATGGATTTTACTGTTTTGAATGTTTTTATCAGGGAACCTTTAATTTTGTACCGTAGAAATACAATTTGGTTCCACATGGAGACACCAGTAACACATTCCTATGTTCTAGGGAGAAAGCTTGAGGAACTGCAAATCGATATGATATGTCTGTTTGTATAGATGACATTTTATGCACTTGCGATGGAAAAGACTTTTTGCCTTTCTCTAAAACCATTTTTACTGTGATTTTGTTGGTCCATTGCATACGAATTCCAACCCACTTTGTCCGGATATGACTGGATGAAACCAGAAATATCCGGTTGTGTTTTGGCTAACTCAATCCCAGATATTGTGAAAGCTTCTGTATTTGTGTTCTCCGGATATTATGAACGGATTTTATGGTTTTGCATGTTTTTAATCAGGGAACATTTAATTTTGTACTGTAGAAACACTAATTGGTTCCACACGGAGACACCAGCTCTACACATTTGTATTTTCTAGGGAGAAAGCTAGAGGAACTGCGGCAAACAAACATGATATTTCTGTTTGTATAGATGAAATTTTATGCACTTTCCTAAGAAAAAGACTTTACTTTTCTCCAAAACCATTTTTACTGTGATTTTCTCGGTCCATTGCATACGAATTCCACCTCACTTTGTCCGGATATGAGTGGATGAAACCAGAAATATCCGTTTTCTTTTTTTTTTTTTTTTTGGCTTACTATATCCCAGATATTACTACAGACTCTGTGTTTGTGTTTTCTGGATATTATCGATGGATTATATTGTTTTGAATGTTTTTATCAGGGAACACTTAATTTTGTGCTGGGAAACACTAATTGTTTGCACATGGAGACACCAGTCTACACATTCGTATTTTCTAGGGAGAAAGCTAGAATAACTGCCGTAAACAAACATGATGTTTCTGTTTGTATAGATGACATTTTATGCACTGGCTTAAGGAAAAGACTTTGTTTTACTCCAAAACCATTTTTACTGTGATTTTCTCGGTCCATTGCATACGAATTCCACCTCACTTTGTCCAGATATGACTGGATGAAACCAGAAATATCCGTTTTGTTTTTTTTTTGGCTTACTATATCCCAGATATTACTACAGACTCTGTGTTTGTGTTTTCTGGATATTATCGATGGATTATATTGTTTTGAATGTTTTTATCAGGGAACATTTAATTTTGTGCTGGGAAACACTAATTGGTTCCACATGGAGACACCAGTCTACACATTCGTATTTTCTAGGGAGAAAGCTAGAATAACTGCGGTAAACAAACATGATGTTTCTGTTTGTATAGATGACATTTTATGCACTGGCTTAAGGAAAAGACTTTGTTTTACTCCAAAACCATTTGTACTGCGATTTTGTTGGTCCATTGCATACGAATTCCAACCCACTTTGTCCCGATATGACTGGATGAAACCAGAAATATCCGGTTGTGTTTTGGCTAACTCAATCCCAGATATTGCAACGGACTCTGTGTTTGTGTTTTCTGGACATTATCAACGGACTTTATTGTTTTGAATGTTTTTATCAGGGAACATTTAATTTTGTACCTTAGAAACACTAATAGGTTCAACACGGAGACACCAGCTCTACACATTCGTATGTTCTAGGGAGAAAGTTAGAGGAACTGCAGCAAACAAACATGATATTTCTGTTTGTATACATGACATTTTATGCACTTGCATAACGAAAAAAACTTTGCTTTTCTCCAAAACCATTTTTACTGTGATTTTCTCGGTCCATTGCATACGAATTCCACCTCGCTTTGTCCGGATATGACTGGATGAAACCAGAAATATCCGGCTGTGTTTTGGCTTACTACAACCCAGATATTGTGAAAGCCTCTGTGTTTATGTTTTCCGGATACTATCAACGGAATTTATGTTTTTGCATGTTATTTATCAGGGAACATTTAATTTTTTGCTGGGAAACACTAATTGGTTCCACATGGAGACACCAGCTCTACACATTCGTATTTTCTAGGGAGAAAGCTAGAGGAACTGCGGCAAACAAACATGATATTTCTGTTTGTATAGATGACATTTTATGCACTTTCCTAAAGAAAAGACTTTGCTTTTCTCCAAAACCATTTTTCCTGTGATATTCTCGATCCATTACATATGAATTCCACCCCACTTTGTCCGGATATGAGTGGATGAAACCAGAAATATCCGGTTGTGTTTTGTTTTACTATATCCCAGATATTGCTACAGCCTCAGTGTCTGTGTTTTCTGGATATTATCGATGGATTTTATTGTTTTGAATGTTTTTATCAGGGAACATTTAATTTTGTACCGTAGAAACACTAATTGGTTCCACATGGAGACACCAGGAACACATTCCTCTGTTCTAGGGAGAAAGCTTGAGGAACTGCAAATCGATATGATATGTCTGTTTGTATAGATGACATTTTATGCACTTGCGATGGAAAAGACTTTTTGCCTTTCTCTAAAACCATTTTTACTGTGATTTTGTTGGTCCATTGCATACGAATTCCAACCCACTTTGTCCGGATATGACTGGATGAAACCAGAAATATCCGGTTGTGTTTTGGCTAACTCAATCCCAGATATTGTGAAAGCTTCTGTATTTGTGTTCTCCGGATATTATGAACGGATTTTATGGTTTTGCATGTTTTTTTATCAGGGAACATTTAATTTTGTATCGTAGAAACACTAATTGGTTCCACACGGAGACACCAGCTCTACACATTTGTATTTTCTAGGGAGAAAGCTAGAGGAACTGCGGCAAACAAACATGATATTTCTGTTTGTATAGATGACATTTTATGCACTTTCCTAAGAAAAAGACTTTACTTTTCTCCAAAACCATTTTTACTGTGATTTTCTCGGTCCATTGCATACGAATTCCACCCCACTTTGTCCGGATATGACTGGATGAAACCAGAAATATCCGTTTTCTTTTTTTTTTTGGCTTACTATATCCCAGATATTACTACAGACTCTGTGTTTGTGTTTTCTGGATATTATCGATGGATTATATTGTTTTGAATGTTTTTATCAGGGAACATTTAATTTTGTGCTGGGAAACACTAATTGGTTCCACATGGAGACACCAGTCTACACATTCGTATTTTCTAGGGAGAAAGCTAGAATAACTGCGGTAAACAAACATGATGTTTCTGTTTGTATAGATGACATTTTATGCACTGGCTTAAGGAAAAGACTTTGTTTTACTCCAAAACCATTTTTACTGCGATTTTCCCGGTTCATTGCATACGAATTCCACCAAACTTAGTCCGGATATGACTGGATGAAACCAGAAATATCCGGCTGTGTTTTGGCTAACTCAATCCCAGATATTGTGAAAGCTTCTGTATTGGTGTTTTCCGGATATTATTAACGGATTTTATGGTTTTGCATGTTTTTTATCAGGGAACATTTAATTTTGTACCTTAGAAACACTAATTGGTTCCACACGGAGACACCAGCTCTACACATTTGTATTTTCTAGGGAGAAAGCTAGAGGAACTGTGGCAAACAAACATGATATTTCTGTTTGTATACATGACATTTTATGCACTTGCATAACGAAAAAAACTTTGCTTTTCTCCAAAACCATTTTTACTGTGATTTTCTCGGTCCATTGCATACGAATTCCACATCGCTTTGTCCGGATATGACTGGATGAAACCAGAAATATCCGGTTGTGTTTTGGCTTACTACAACCCAGATATTGTGAAAGCCTCTGTGTTTATGTTTTCCGGATATTATCAACGGAATTTATGTTTTTGCATGTTATTTATCAGGGAACATTTAATTTTGTGCTGGGAAACACTAATTGGTTCCACATGGAGACACCAGCTCTACACATTCGTATTTTCTAGGGAGAAAGCTAGAGGAACTGCGGCAAACAAACATGATATTTCTGTTTGTATAGATGACATTTTATGCACTTTCCTAAAGAAAAGACTTTGCTTTTCTCCAAAACCATTTTTCCTGTGATATTCTCGATCCATTACATATGAATAACACCCCCACTTTGTCCGGATATGAGTGGATGAAACCAGAAATATCCGGTTGTGTTTTGTCTTACTATATCCCAGATATTGCTACAGCCTCAGTGTATGTGTTTTCTGGATATTATCGATGGATTTTACTGTTTTGAATGTTTTTATCAGGGAACCTTTAATTTTGTACCGTAGAAATACAATTTGGTTCCACATGGAGACACCAGTAACACATTCCTATGTTCTAGGGAGAAAGCTTGAGGAACTGCAAATCGATATGATATGTCTGTTTGTATAGATGACATTTTATGCACTTGCGATGGAAAAGACTTTTTGCCTTTCTCTAAAACCATTTTTACTGTGATTTTGTTGGTCCATTGCATACGAATTCCAACCCACTTTGTCCGGATATGACTGGATGAAACCAGAAATATCCGGTTGTGTTTTGGCTAACTCAATCCCAGATATTGTGAAAGCTTCTGTATTTGTGTTCTCCGGATATTATGAACGGATTTTATGGTTTTGCATGTTTTTAATCAGGGAACATTTAATTTTGTACTGTAGAAACACTAATTGGTTCCACACGGAGACACCAGCTCTACACATTTGTATTTTCTAGGGAGAAATCTAGAGGAACTGCGGCAAACAAACATGATATTTCTGTTTGTATAGATGAAATTTTATGCACTTTCCTAAGAAAAAGACTTTACTTTTCTCCAAAACCATTTTTACTGTGATTTTCTCGGTCCATTGCATACGAATTCCACCTCACTTTGTCCGGATATGAGTGGATGAAACCAGAAATATCCGTTTTCTTTTTTTTTTTTTTTTTTGGCTTACTATATCCCAGATATTACTACAGACTCTGTGTTTGTGTTTTCTGGATATTATCGATGGATTATATTGTTTTGAATGTTTTTATCAGGGAACACTTAATTTTGTGCTGGGAAACACTAATTGTTTGCACATGGAGACACCAGTCTACACATTCGTATTTTCTAGGGAGAAAGCTAGAATAACTGCCGTAAACAAACATGATGTTTCTGTTTGTATAGATGACATTTTATGCACTGGCTTAAGGAAAAGACTTTGTTTTACTCCAAAACCATTTTTACTGTGATTTTCTCGGTCCATTGCATACGAATTCCACCTCACTTTGTCCAGATATGACTGGATGAAACCAGAAATATCCGTTTTGTTTTTTTTTGGCTTACTATATCCCAGATATTACTACAGACTCTGTGTTTGTGTTTTCTGGATATTATCGATGGATTATATTGTTTTGAATGTTTTTATCAGGGAACATTTAATTTTGTGCTGGGAAACACTAATTGGTTCCACATGGAGACACCAGTCTACACATTCGTATTTTCTAGGGAGAAAGCTAGAATAACTGCGGTAAACAAACATGATGTTTCTGTTTGTATAGATGACATTTTATGCACTGGCTTAAGGAAAAGACTTTGTTTTACTCCAAAACCATTTTTACTGCGATTTTCCCGGTTCACTGCATACGAATCCCACCAAACTTAGTCCGGATATGACTGGATGAAACCAGAAATATCCGGTTGTGTTTTGGCTAACTCAATCCCAGATATTGCGACGGACTCTGTGTTTGTGTTTTCTGGACATTATCAACGGACTTTATTGTTTTGAATATTTTTATCAGGGAACATTTAATTTTGTACCTTAGAAACACTAATAGGTTCAACATGGAGACACCAGTCTACACATTCATATGTTCTAGGGATAAAGTAAGAGGAACTGTGGCAAACAAACATGATATTTCTGTTTGTATACATGACATTTTATGCACTTGCATAATGAAAAAAACTTTGCTTTTCTCCAAAACCATTTTTACTGTGATTTTCTCGGTCCATTGCATACGAATTCCACCTCGCTTTGTCCGGATATGACTGGATGAAACCAGAAATATCCGGTTGTGTTTTGGCTTACTACAACCCAGATATTGTGAAAGCCTCTGTGTTTATGTTTTCCGGATACTATCAACGGAATTTATGTTTTTGCATGTTATTTATCAGGGAACATTTAATTTTGTGCTGGGAAACACTAATTGGTTCCACATGGAGACACCAGCTCTACACATTCGTATTTTCTAGGGAGAAAGCTAGAGGAACTGCGGCAAACAAACATGATATTTCTGTTTGTATAGATGACATTTTATGCACTTTCCTAAAGAAAAGACTTTGCTTTTCTCCAAAACCATTTTTCCTGTGATATTCTCGATCCATTACATATGAATTCCACCCCACTTTGTCCGGATATGAGTGGATGAAACCAGAAATATCCGGTTGTGTTTTGTCTTACTATATCCCAGATATTGCTACAGCCTCAGTGTCTGTGTTTTCTGGATATTATCGATGGATTTTATTGTTTTGAATGTTTTTATCAGGGAACATTTAATTTTGTACCGTAGAAACACTAATTGGTTCCACATGGAGACACCAGGAACACATTCCTATGTTCTAGGGAGAAAGCTTGAGGAACTGCAAATTGATATGATATGTCTGTTTGTATAGATGACATTTTATGCACTTGCGATGGAAAAGACTTTTTGCCTTTCTCTAAAACCATTTTTACTGTGATTTTGTTGGTCCATTGCATACGAATTCCAACCCACTTTGTCCGGATATGACTGGATGAAACCAGAAATATCCGGTTGTGTTTTGGCTAACTCAATCCCAGATATTGTGAAAGCTTCTGTATTTGTATTCTCCGGATATTATGAACGGATTTTATGGTTTTGCATGTTATTTATCAGGGAACATTTAATTTTGTGCTGGGAAACACTAATTTGTTCCACACGGAGACACCAGCTCTACACATTTGTATTTTCTAGGGAGAAAGCTAGAGGAACTGCGGCAAACAAACATGATATTTCTGTTTGTATAGATGACATTTTATGCACTTTCCTAGGAAAAAGACTTTACTTTTCTCCAAAACCATTTTTACTGTGATTTTCTCGGTCCATTGCATACGAATTCCACCTCACTTTGTCCGGATATGAGTGGATGAAACCAGAAATATCCGTTTTCTTTTTTTTTGGCTTACTATATCCCAGATATTACTACAGACTCTGTGTTTGTGTTTTCTGGATATTATCGATGGATTATATTGTTTTGAATGTTTTTATCAGGGAACATTTAATTTTGTGCTGGGAAACACTAATTGGTTCCACATGGAGACACCAGTCTACACATTCGTATTTTCTAGGGAGAAAGCTAGAATAACTGCGGTAAACAAACATGATGTTTCTGTTTGTATAGATGACATTTTATGCACTGGCTTAAGGAAAAGACTTTGTTTTACTCCAAAACCATTTTTACTGCGATTTTGTTGGTCCATTGCATACGAATTCCAACCCACTTTGTCCGGATATGACTGGATGAAACCAGAAATATCCGGTTGTGTTTTGGCTAACTCAATCCCAGATATTGCGACGGACTCTGTGTTTGTGTTTTCTGGACATTATCAACGGACTTTATTGTTTTGAATGTTTTTATCAGGGAACATTTAATTTTGTACCTTAGAAACACTAATAGGTTCAACATGGAGACACCAGTCTACACATTCGTATGTTCTAGGGAGAAAGTTAGAGGAACTGCGGCAAACAAACATGATATTTCTGTTTGTATACATGACATTTTATGCACTTGCATAACGAAAAAAACTTTGCTTTTCTCCAAAACCATTTTTACTGTGATTTTCTCGGTCCATTGCATACGAATTCCACCTCGCTTTGTCCGGATATGACTGGATGAAACCAGAAATATCCGGCTGTGTTTTGGCTTACTACAACCCAGATATTGTGAAAGCCTCTGTGTTTATGTTTTCCGGATACTATCAACGGAATTTATGTTTTTGCATGTTATTTATCAGGGAACATTTAATTTTGTGCTGGGAAACACTAATTGGTTCCACATGGAGACACCAGCTCTACACATTCGTATTTTCTAGGGAGAAAGCTAGAGGAACTGCGGCAAACAAACATGATATTTCTGTTTGTATAGATGACATTTTATGCACTTTCCTAAAGAAAAGACTTTGCTTTTCTCCAAAACCATATTTCCTGTGATATTCTCGATCCATTACATATGAATTCCACCCCACTTTGTCCGGATATGAGTGGATGAAACCAGAAATATCCGGTTGTGTTTTGTTTTACTATATCCCAGATATTGCTACAGCCTCAGTGTATGTGTTTTCTGGATATTATCGATGGATTTTATTGTTTTGAATGTTTTTATCAGGGAACCTTTAATTTTGTACCGTAGAAATACAACATGGTTCCACATGGAGACACCAGTAACACATTCCTATGTTCTAGGGAGAAAGCTTGAGGAACTGCAAATCGATATGATATGTCTGTTTGTATAGATGACATTTTATGCACTTGCGATGGAAAAGACTTTTTGCCTTTCTCTAAAACCATTTTTACTGTGATTTTGTTGGTCCATTGCATACGAATTCCAACCCACTTTGTCCGGATATGACTGGATGAAACCAGAAATATCCGGTTGTGTTTTGGCTAACTCAATCCCAGATATTGTGAAAGCTTCTGTATTTGTGTTCTCCGGATATTATGAACGCATTTTATGGTTTTGCATGTTTTTTATCAGGGAACATTTAATTTTGTATCGTAGAAACACTAATTGGTTCCACACGGAGACACCAGCTCTACACATTTGTATTTTCTAGGGAGAAAGCTAGAGGAACTGCGGCAAACAAACATGATATTTCTGTTTGTATAGATGACATTTTATGCACTTTCCTAAGAAAAAGACTTTACTTTTCTCCAAAACCATTTTTACTGTGATTTTCTCGGTCCATTGCATACGAATTCCACCTCACTTTGTCCAGATATGACTGGATGAAACCAGAAATATCCGTTTTCTTTTTTTTTTTTTTGGGCTTACTATATCCCAGATATTACTACAGACTCTGTGTTTGTGTTTTCTGGATATTATCGATGGATTATATTGTTTTGAATGTTTTTATCAGGGAACATTTAATTTTGTGCTGGGAAACACTAATTGGTTCCACATGGAGATACCAGTCTACACATTCGTATTTTCTAGGGAGAAAGCTAGAATAACTGCGGTAAACAAACATGATGTTTCTGTTTGTATAGATGACATTTTATGCACTGGCTTAAGGAAAAGACTTTGTTTTACTCCAAAACCATTTTTACTGCGATTTTCCCGGTTCATTGCATACGAATTCCACCAAACTTAGTCCGGATATGACTGGATGAAACCAGAAATATCCGGCTGTGTTTTGGCTAACTCAATCCCAGATATTGCTACGGACTCTGTGTTTGTGTTTTCTGGACATTATCAACGGACTTTATTGTTTTGAATGTTTTTATCAGGGAACATTTAATTTTGTACCTTAGAAACACTAATAGGTTCAACATGGAGACACCAGTCTACACATTCGTATGTTCTAGGGAGAAAGTTAGAGGAACTGCGGCAAACAAACATGATATTTCTGTTTGTATACATGACATTTTATGCACTTGCATAACGAAAAAAACATTGATTTTCTCCAAAACCATTTTTACTGTGATTTTCTCGGTCCATTGCATACGAATTCCACCTCGCTTTGTCCGGATATGAGTGGATGAAACCAGAAATATCCGGTTGTGTTTTGGCTAACTCAATCCCAGATATTGTGAAAGCTTCTGTATTTGTGTTCTCCGGATATTATGAACGGATTTTATGGTTTTGCATGTTATTTATCAGGGAACATTTAATTTTGTGCTGGGAAACACTAATTGGTTCCACATGGAGACACCAGCTCTACACATTCGTATTTTCTAGGGAGAAAGCTAGAGGAACTGCGGCAAACAAACATGATATTTCTGTTTGTATAGATGACATTTTATGCACTTTCCTAAAGAAAAGACTTTGCTTTTCTCCAAAACCATATTTCCTTTGATATTCTCGATCCATTACATATGAATTCCACCCCACTTTGTCCGGATATGAGTGGATGAAACCAGAAATATCCGGTTGTGTTTTGTTTTACTATATCCCAGATATTGCTACAGCCTCAGTGTCTGTGTTTTCTGGATATTATCGATGGATTTTATTGTTTTGAATGTTTTTATCAGGGAACCTTTAATTTTGTACCGTAGAAATACAATTTGGTTCCACATGGAGACACCAGGAACACATTCCTATGTTCTAGGGAGAAAGCTTGAGGAACTGCAAATCGATATGATATGTCTGTTTGTATAGATGACATTTTATGCACTTGCGATGGAAAAGACTTTTTGCCTTTCTCTAAAACCATTTTTACTGTGATTTTGTTGGTCCATTGCATACGAATTCCAACCCACTTTGTCCGGATATGACTGGATGAAACCAGAAATATCCGGTTGTGTTTTGGCTAACTCAATCCCAGATATTGTGAAAGCTTCTGTATTTGTGTTCTCCGGATATTATGAACGCATTTTATGGTTTTGCATGTTTTTTATCAGGGAACATTTAATTTTGTATCGTAGAAACACTAATTGGTTCCACACGGAGACACCAGCTCTACACATTTGTATTTTCTAGGGAGAAAGCTAGAGGAACTGCGGCAAACAAACATGATATTTCTGTTTGTATAGATGACATTTTATGCACTTTCCTAAGAAAAAGACTTTACTTTTCTCCAAAACCATTTTTACTGTGATTTTCTCGGTCCATTGCATACGAATTCCAGCTCACTTTGTCCGGATATGACTGGATGAAACCAGAAATATCCGTTTTCTTTTTTTTTTGGCTTACTATATCCCAGATATTACTACAGACTCTGTGTTTGTGTTTTCTGGATATTATCGATGGATTATATTGTTTTGAATGTTTTTATCAGGGAACATTTAATTTTGTGCTGGGAAACACCAATTGGTTCCACATGGAGACACCAGTCTACACATTCGTATTTTCTAGGGAGAAAGCTAGAATAACTGCGGTAAACAAACATGATGTTTCTGTTTGTATAGATGACATTTTATGCACTGGCTTAAGGAAAAGACTTTGTTTTACTCCAAAACCATTTTTACTGCGATTTTCCCGGTTCATTGCATACGAATTCCACCAAACTTAGTCCGGATATGACTGGATGAAACCAGAAATATCCGGTTGTGTTTTGGCTAACTCAATCCCAGATATTGCGACGGACTCTGTGTTTGTGTTTTCTGGACATTATCAACGGACTTTATTGTTTTGAATGTTTTTATCAGGGAACATTTAATTTTGTACCTTAGAAACACTAATAGGTTCAACATGGAGACACCAGTCTACACATTCGTATGTTCTAGGGAGAAAGTTAGAGGAACTGCGGCAAACAAACATGATATTTCTGTTTGTATACATGACATTTTATGCACTTGCATAACGAAAAAAACTTTGCTTTTCTCCAAAACCATTTTTACTGTGATTTTCTCGGTCCATTGCATACGAATTCCACCTCCCTTTGTCCGGATATGACTGGATGAAACCAGAAATATCCGGTTGTGTTTTGGCTAACTCAATCCCAGATATTGTGAAAGCTTCTGTATTTGTGTTCTCCGGATATTATGAACGGATTTTATGGTTTTGCATGTTTTTTTTCAGGGAACATTCAATTTTGTACCGTAGAAACACTAATTGGTTCCACACGGAGACACCAGCTCTACACATTTGTATTTTCTAGGGAGAAAGCTAGAGGAACTGCGGCAAACAAACATGATATTTCTGTTTGTATAGATGACATTTTATGCACTTTCCTAAGAAAAAGACTTTACTTTTCTCCAAAACCATTTTTACTGTGATTTTCTCGGTCCATTGCATACGAATTCCACCTCACTTTGTCCAGATATGACTGGATGAAACCAGAAATATCCGTTTTCTTTTTTTTTTTTTTTTGGGCTTACTATATCCCAGATATTACTACAGACTCTGTGTTTGTGTTTTCTGGATATTATCGATGGATTATATTGTTTTGAATGTTTTTATCAGGGAACATTTAATTTTGTGCTGGGAAACACTAATTGGTTCCACATGGAGACACCAGTCTACACATTCGTATTTTCTAGGGAGAAAGCTAGAATAACTGCGGTAAACAAACATGATGTTTCTGTTTGTATAGATGACATTTTATGCACTGGCTTAAGGAAAAGACTTTGTTTTACTCCAAAACCATTTTTACTGCGATTTTCCCGGTTCATTGCATACGAATTCCACCAACCTTAGTCCGGATATGACTGGATGAAACCAGAAATATCCGGTTGTGTTTTGGCTAACTCAATCCCAGATATTGCGACGGACTCTGTGTTTGTGTTTTCTGGACATTATCAACGGACTTTATTGTTTTGAATGTTTTTATCAGGGAACATTTAATTTTGTACCTTAGAAACACTAATAGGTTCAACATGGAGACACCAGTCTACACATTCGTATGTTCTAGGGAGAAAGTTAGAGGAACTGTGGCAAACAAACATGATATTTCTGTTTGTATACATGACATTTTATGCACTTGCATAATGAAAAAAACTTTGCTTTTCTCCAAAACCATTTTTACTGTGATTTTCTCGGTCCATTGCATACGAATTCCACCTCGCTTTGTCCGGATATGACTGGATGAAACCAGAAATATCCGGTTGTGTTTTGGCTTACTACAACCCAGATATTGTGAAAGCCTCTGTGTTTATGTTTTCCGGATACTATCAACGGAATTTATGTTTTTGCATGTTATTTATCAGGGAACATTTAATTTTGTGCTGGGAAACACTAATTGGTTCCACATGGAGACACCAGCTCTACACATTCGTATTTTCTAGGGAGAAAGCTAGAGGAACTGCGGCAAACAAACATGATATTTCTGTTTGTATAGATGACATTTTATGCACTTTCCTAAAGAAAAGACTTTGCTTTTCTCCAAAACCATATTTCCTGTGATATTCTCGATCCATTACATATGAATTCCACCCCACTTTGTCCGGATATGAGTGGATGAAACCAGAAATATCCGGTTGTGTTTTGTTTTACTATATCCCAGATATTGCTACAGCCTCAGTGTCTGTGTTTTCTGGATATTATCGATGGATTTTATTGTTTTGAATGTTTTTATCAGGGAACCTTTAATTTTGTACCGTAGAAATACAATTTGGTTCCACATGGAGACACCAGTAACACATTCCTCTGTTCTAGGGAGAAAGCTTGAGGAACTGCAAATCGATATGATATGTCTGTTTGTATAGATGACATTTTATGCACTTGCCATGGAAAAGACTTTTTGCCTTTCTCTAAAACCATTTTTACTGTGATTTTGTTGGTCCATTGCATACGAATTCCAACCCACTTTGTCCGGATATGACTGGATGAAACCAGAAATATCCGGTTGTGTTTTGGCTTACTACAACCCAGATATTGTGAAAGCTTCTGTATTTGTGTTCTCCGGATATTATGAACGGATTTTATGGTTTTGCATGTTTTTTTTCAGGGAACATGCAATTTTGTACCGTAGAAACACTAATTGGTTCCACACGGAGACACCAGCTCTACACATTTGTATTTTCTAGGGAGAAAGCTAGAGGAACTGCGGCAAACAAACATGATATTTCTGTTTGTATACATGACATTTTATGCACTTTCCTAAGAAAAAGACTTTACTTTTCTCCAAAACCATTTTTACTGTGATTTTCTCGGTCCATTGCATACGAATTCCACCTCACTTTGTCCGGATATGACTGGATGAAACCAGAAATATCCGTTTTCTTTTTTTTTTTTTTTTTGGCTTACTATATCCCAGATATTACTACAGACTCTGTTTTTGTGTTTTCTGGATATTATCGATGGATTATATTGTTTTGAATGTTTTTATCAGGGAACATTTAATTTTGTGCTGGGAAACACTAATTGGTTCCACATGGAGACACCAGTCTACACATTCGTATTTTCTAGGGAGAAAGCTAGAATAACTGCGGTAAACAAACATGATGTTTCTGTTTGTATGGATGACATTTTATGCACTGGCTTAAGGAAAAGACTTTGTTTTACTCCAAAACCATTTTTACTGCGATTTTCCCGGTTCATTGCATACGAATTCCACCAACCTTAGTCCGGATATGACTGGATGAAACCAGAAATATCCGGTTGTGTTTTGGCTAACTCAATCCCAGATATTGCGACGGACTCTGTGTTTGTGTTTTCTGGACATTATCAACGGACTTTATTGTTTTGAATGTTTTTATCAGGGAACATTTAATTTTGTACCTTAGAAACACTAATAGGTTCAACATGGAGACACCAGTCTACACATTCGTATGTTCTAGGGAGAAAGTTAGAGGAACTGCGGCAAACAAACATGATATTTCTGTTTGTATACATGACATTTTATGCACTTGCATAACGAAAAAAACTTTGCTTTTCTCCAAAACCATTTTTACTGTGATTTTCTCGGTCCATTGCATACGAATTCCACCTCGCTTTGTCCGGATATGACTGGATGAAACCAGAAATATCCGGCTGTGTTTTGGCTTACTACAACCCAGATATTGTGAAAGCCTCTGTGTTTATGTTTTCCGGATACTATCAACGGAATTTATGTTTTTGCATGTTATTTATCAGGGAACATTTAATTTTGTGCTGGGAAACACTAATTGGTTCCACATGGAGACACCAGCTCTACACATTCGTATTTTCTAGGGAGAAAGCTAGAGGAACTGCGGCAAACAAACATGATATTTCTGTTTGTATAGATGACATTTTATGCACTTTCCTAAAGAAAAGACTTTGCTTTTCTCCAAAACCATATTTCCTGTGATATTCTCGATCCATTACATATGAATTCCACCCCACTTTGTCCGGATATGAGTGGATGAAACCAGAAATATCCGGTTGTGTTTTGTTTTACTATATCCCAGATATTGCTACAGCCTCAGTGTCTGTGTTTTGTGGATATTATCGATGGATTTTATTGTTTTGAAAGTTTTTATCAGGGTACCTTTAATTTTGTACCGTAGAAATACAATTTGGTTCCACATGGAGACACCAGTAACACATTCCTCTGTTCTAGGGAGAAAGCTTGAGGAACTGCAAATCGATATGATATGTCTGTTTGTATAGATGACATTTTATGCACTTGCGATGGAAAAGACTTTTTGCCTTTCTCTAAAACCATTTTTACTGTGATTTTGTTGGTCCATTGCATACGAATTCCAACCCACTTTGTCCGGATATGACTGGATGAAACCAGAAATATCCGGTTGTGTTTTGGCTTACTACAACCCAGATATTGTGAAAGCTTCTGTATTTGTGTTCTCCGGATATTATGAATGGATTTTATGGTTTTGCATGTTTTTTAATCAGGGAACATTTAATTTTGTACCGTAGAAACACTAATTGGTTCCACACGGAGACACCAGCTCTACACATTTGTATTTTCTAGGGAGAAAGCTAGAGGAACTGCGGCAAACAAACATGATATTTCTGTTTGTATAGATGACATTTTATGCACTTTCCTAAGAAAAAGACTTTACTTTTCTCCAAAACCATTTTTACTGTGATTTTCTCGGTCCATTGCATACGAATTCCACCTCACTTTGTCCGGATATGACTGGATGAAACCAGAAATATCCGTTTTCTTTTTTTTTTGGCTTACTATATCCCAGATATTACTACAGACTCTGTGTTTGTGTTTTCTGGATATTATCGATGGATTATATTGTTTTGAATGTTTTTATCAGGGAACATTTAATTTTGTGCTTGGAAACACTAATTGGTTCCACATGGAGACACCAGTCTACACATTCGTATTTTCTAGGGAGAAAGCTAGAATAACTGCGGTAAACAAACATGATGTTTCTGTTTGTATAGATGACATTTTATGCACTGGCTTAAGGAAAAGACTTTGTTTTACTCCAAAACCATTTTTACTGCGATTTTCCCGGTTCATTGCATACGAATTCCACGAAACTTAGTCCGGATATGACTGGATGAAACCAGAAATATCCGGTTGTGTTTTGGCTAACTCAATCCCAGATATTGTGAATGCTTCTGTATTGGTGTTTTCCGGATATTATCAACGGATTTTATGGTATTGCATGTTTTTTTATCAGAGAACATTTAATTTTGTACCTTAGAAACACTAATAGGTTCAACATGGAGACACCAGTCTACACATTCGTATGTTCTAGGGAGAAAGTTAGATGAACTGCGGCAAACAAACATGATATTTCTGTTTGTATACATGACATTTTATGCACTTGCATAACGAAAAAAACTTTGCTTTTCTCCAAAACCATTTTTACTGTGATTTTCTCGGTTCATTGCATACGAATTCCACCTCGCTTTGTCCGGATATGACTGGATGAAACCAGAAATATCCGGTTGTGTTTTGGCTTACTACAACCCAGATATTGTGAAAGCCTCTGTGTTTATGTTTTCCGGATACTATCAACGGAATTTATGTTTTTGCATGTTATTTATCAGGGAACATTTAATTTTGTGCTGGGAAACACTAATTGGTTCCACATGGAGACACCAGCTCTACACATTCGTATGTTCTAGGGAGAAAGCTAGAGGAACTGCGGCAAACAAACATGATATTTCTGTTTGTATAGATGACATTTTATGCACTTTCCTAAAGAAAAGACTTTGCTTTTCTCCAAAATTATTTTTCCTGTGATATTCTCGATCCATTACATATGAATTCCACCCCACTTTGTCCGGATATGACTGGATGAAACCAGAAATATCCGGTTGTGTTTTGGCTAACTCAATCCCAGATATTGCGACGGACTCTGTGTTTGTGTTTTCTGGACATTATCAACGGACTTTATTGTTTTGAATGTTTTTATCAGGGAACATTTAATTTTGTACCTTAGAAACACTAATAGGTTCAACATGGAGACACCAGTCTACACATTCGTATGTTCTAGGGAGAAAGTTAGAGGAACTGCGGCAAACAAACATGATATTTCTGTTTGTATACATGACATTTTATGCACTTGCATAACGAAAAAAACTTTGCTTTTCTCCAAAACCAATTTTACTGTGATTTTCTCGGTCCATTGCATACGAATTCCACCTCGCTTTGTCCGGATATGACTGGATGAAACCAGAAATATCCGGTTGTGTTTTGGCTTACTACAACCCAGATATTGTGAAAGCCTCTGTGTTTATGTTTTCCGGATATTATCAACGGAATTTATGTTTTTGCATGTTATTTATCAGGGAACATTTAATTTTGTGCTGGGAAACACTAATTGGTTCCACATGGAGACACCAGCTCTACACATTCGTATTTTCTAGGGAGAAAGCTAGAGGAACTGCGGCAAACAAACATGATATTTCTGTTTGTATAGATGACATTTTATGCACTTTCCTAAAGAAAAGACTTTGCTTTTCTCCAAAACCATTTTTCCTGTGATATTCTCGATCCATTACATATGAATTCCACCCCACTTTGTCCGGATATGACTGGATGAAACCAGAAATATCCGGTTGTGTTTTGGCTTACTACAACCCAGATATTGTGAAAGCCTCTGTGTTTATGTTTTCCGGATATTATCAACGGAATTTATGTTTTTGCATGTTATTTATCAGGGAACATTTAATTTTGTACCGTAGAAACACTAATAGGTTCAAAATGGAGACACCAGTATACACATTCGTATGTCTAGGGAGAAAGCTAGAGGAACTGCGGCAAACAAACATGATATTTCTGTTTGTATACATGACATTTTATGCACTTGCATAACGAAAAAAACTTTGCTTTTCTCCAAAAGCATTTTTACTGTGATTTTCTCGGTCCATTGCATACGAATTCCAGCTCACTTTGTCCGGATATGACTGGATGAAACCAGAAATATCCGTTTTCTTTTTTTTTTGGCTTACTATATCCCAGATATTACTACAGACTCTGTGTTTGTGTTTTCTGGATATTATCGATGGATTATATTGTTTTGAATGTTTTTATCAGGGAACATTTAATTTTGTGCTGGGAAACACTAATTGTTTGCACATGGAGACACCAGTCTACACATTCGTATTTTCTAGGGAGAAAGCTAGAATAACTGCGGTAAACAAACATGATGTTTCTGTTTGTATAGATGACATTTTATGCACTGGCTTAAGGAAAAGACTTTGTTTTACTCCAAAACCATTTTTACTGCGATTTTCCTGGTTCATTGCATACGAATTCCAACCCACTTTGTCCGGATATGACTGGATGAAACCAGAAATATCCGGTTGTGTTTTGGCTAACTCAATCCCAGATATTGTGAAAGCTTCTCTATTTGTGTTCTCCGGATATTATGAACGGATTTTATGGTTTTGCATATTTTTTATCAGGGAACATTTAATTTTGTGCTGGGAAACACTAATTGGTTCCACATGGAGACACCAGTCTACACATTCGTATTTTCTAGGGAGAAAGCTAGAATAACTGCGTTAAACAAACATGATGTTTCTGTTTGTATAGATGAGATTTTATGCACTGGCTTAAGGAAAAGACTTTGTTTTACTCCAAAACCATTTTTACTGCGATTTTCCCGGTTCATTGCATACGAATTCCACCAAACTTAGTCCGGATATGACTGGATGAAACCAGAAATATCCGGCTGTGTTTTGGCTAACTCAATCCCAGATATTGTGAAAGCTTCTGTATTTGTGTTTTCCGGATATTATCAACGGATTTTATGGTTTTGCATGTTTTTTTATCAGGGAACATTTAATTTTGTACCTTAGAAACACTACTTGGTTCCACACGGAGACACCAGCTCTACACATTCGTATTTTCTAGGGAGAAAGCTAGAGGAACTGCGGCAAACAAACATGATATTTCTGTTTGTATACATGACATTTTATGCACTTGCATAACGAAAAAAACTTTGCTTTTCTCCAAAACCATTTTTACTGTGATTTTCTCGGTCCATTGCATACGAATTCCACCTCGCTTTGTCCGGATATGAGTGGATGAAACCAGAAATATCCGGTTGTGTTTTGGCTTACTACAACCCAGATATTGTGAAAGCCTCTGTGTTTATGTTTTCCGGATATTATCAACGGAATTTATGTTTTTGCATGTTATTTATCAGGGAACATTTAATTTTGTGCTGGGAAACACTAATTGGTTCCACATGGAGACACCAGCTCTACACATTCGTATTTTCTAGGGAGAAAGCTAGAGGAACTGCGGCAAACAAACATGATATTTCTGTTTGTATAGATGACATTTTATGCACTTTCCTAAAGAAAAGACTTTGCTTTTCTCCAAAACCATTTTTCCTGTGATATTCTCCATCCTTTACATATGAATTCCACCCCACTTTGTCCGGATATGAGTGGATGAAACCAGAAATATCCGGTTGTGTTTTGTTTTACTATATCCCAGATATTGCTACAGCCTCAGTGTCTGTGTTTTCTGGATATTATCGATGGATTTTATTGTTTTGAATGTTTTTATCAGGAAACCTTTAATTTTGTACCGTAGAAATACAATTTGGTTCCACATGGAGACACCAGTAACACATTCCTATGTTCTAGGGAGAAAGCTTGAGGAACTGCAAATCGATATGATATGTCTGTTTGTATAGATGACATTTTATGCACTTGCGATGGAAAAGACTTTTTGCCTTTCTCTAAAACCATTTTTACTGTGATTTTGTTGGTCCATTGCATACGAATTCCAACCCACTTTGTCCGGATATGACTGGATGAATCCAGAAATATCCGGTTGTGTTTTGGCTTACTATAACCCAGATATTGTGAAAGCTTCTGTATTTGTGTTCTCCGGATATTATGAACGGATTTTATGGTTTTGCATGTTATTTATCAGGGAACATTTAATTTTGTACCGTAGAAACACTAATAGGTTCAACATGGAGACACCAGTATACACATTCGTATGTCTAGGGAGAAAGCTAGAGGAACTGCGGCAAACAAACATGATATTTCTGTTTGTATACATGACATTTTATGCACTTGCATAACGAAAAAAACTTTGCTTTTCTCCAAAAGCATTTTTACTGTGATTTTCTCGGTCCATTGCATACGAATTCCACCTCACTTTGTCCGGATATGACTGGATGAAACCAGAAATATCCGTTTTCTTTTTTTTTTGGCTTACTATATCCCAGATATTACTACAGACTCTGTGTTTGTGTTTTCTGGATATTATCGATGGATTATATTGTTTTGAATGTTTTTATCAGGGAACATTTAATTTTGTGCTGGGAAACACTAATTGGTTCCACATGGAGACACCAGTCTACACATTCGTATTTTCTAGGGAGAAAGCTAGAATAACTGCGGTAAACAAACATGATGTTTCTGTTTGTATAGATGACATTTTATGCACTGGCTTAAGGAAAAGACTTTGTTTTACTCCAAAACCATTTTTACTGCGATTTTCCTGGTTCATTGCATACGAATTCCAACCCACTTTGTCCGGATATGACTGGATGAAACCAGAAATATCCGGTTGTGTTTTGGCTAACTCAATCCCAGATATTGCAACGGACTCTGTTTGTGTTTTCTGGACATTATCAACGGACTTTATTGTTTTGAATGTTTTTATCAGGGAACATTTAATTTTGTACCTTAGAAACACTAATAGGTTCAACATGGAGACACCAGTCTACACATTCGTATGTTCTAGGGAGAAAGTTAGATGAACTGCGGCAAACAAACATGATATTTCTGTTTGTATACATGACATTTTATGCACTTGCATAACGAAAAAAACTTTGCTTTTCTCCAAAACCATTTTTACTGTGATTTTCTCGGTCCATTGCATACGAATTCCACCTCGCTTTGTCCGGATATGACTGGATGAAACCAGAAATATCCGGTTGTGTTTTGGCTTACTACAACCCAGATATTGTGAAAGCCTCTGTGTTTATGTTTTCCGGATACTATCAACGGAATTTATGTTTTTGCATGTTATTTATCAGGGAACATTTAATTTTGTGCTGGGAAACACTAATTGGTTCCACATGGAGACACCAGCTCTACACATTCGTATTTTCTAGGGAGAAAGCTAGAGGAACTGCGGCAAACAAACATGATATTTCTGTTTGTATAGATGACTTTTTATGCACTTTCCTAAAGAAAAGACTTTGCTTTTCTCCAAAACCATTTTTCCTGTGATATTCTCGATCCATTACATATGAATTCCACCCCACTTTGTCCGGATATGAGTGGATGAAACCAGAAATATCCGGTTGTGTTTTGTTTTACTATATCCCAGATATTGCTACAGCCACAGTGTCTGTGTTTTCTGGATATTATCGACGGATTTTATTGTTTTGAATGTTTTTATCAGGGAACATTTAATTTTGTACCGTAGAAATACAATTTGGTTCCACATGGAGACACCAGGAACACATTCCTATGTTCGAGGGAGAAAGCTTTAGGAACTGCAAATCGATATGATATGTCTGTTTGTATAGATGACATTTTATGCACTTTCCTAAAGAAAAGACTTTGCTTTTCTCCAAAACCATTTTTCCTGTGATATTCTCGATCCATTACATATGAATTCCACCCCACTTTGTCCAGATATGAGTGGATGAAACCAGAAATATCCGGTTGTGTTTTGTTTTACTATATCCCAGATATTGCTACAGCCTCAGTGTCTGTGTTTTCTGGATATTATCGATGGATTTTATTGTTTTGAATGTTTTTATCAGGGAACCTTTAATTTTGTACCGTAGAAATACAATTTGGTTCCACATGGAGACACCAGGAACACATTCCTATGTTCTAGGGAGAAAGCTTTAGGAACTGCAAATCGATATGATATGTCTGTTTGTATAGATGACATTTTATGCACTTGCGATGGAAAAGACTTTTTGGCTTTCTCTAAAACCATTTTTACTGTGATTTTGTTGGTCCATTGCATACGAATTCCAACCCACTTTGTCCGGATATGACTGGATGAAACCAGAAATATCCGGTTGTGTTTTGGCTAACTCAATCCCAGATATTGTGAAAGCTTCTGTATTTGTGTTCTCCGGATATTATGAACGGATTTTATGGTTTTGCATGTTTTTTATCAGGGAACATTTAATTTTGTACCATAGAAAAACTAATTGGTTCCACATGGAGACACCAGCTCTACACATTTGTATTTTCTAGGGAGAAAGCTAGAGGAACTGCGGCAAACAAACATGATATTTCTGTTTGTATAGATGACATTTTATGCACTTTCCTAACAAAAAGATTTTACTTTTCTCCAAAACCATTTTTACTGTGATTTTCTCAGTCCATTGCATACGAATTCCACCTCACTTTGTCCGGATATGACTGGATGAAACGAGAAATATCCGTTTTATTTTTTTTTTGGCTTACTATATCCCAGATATTACTACAGACTCTGTGTTTGTGTTTTCTGGATATTATCGATGGATTATATTGTTTTGAATGTTTTTATCAGGGAACATTTAATTTTGTGCTGGGAAACACTAATTGGTTCCACATGGAGACACCAGTCTACACATTCGTATTTTCTAGGGAGAAAGCTAGAATAACTGCGGTAAACAAACATGATGTTTCTGTTTGTATAGATGACATTTTATGCACTGGCTTAAGGAAAAGACTTTGTTTTACTCCAAAACCATTTTTACTGCGATTTTCCCGGTTCATTGCATACGAATTCCACCAAACTTAGTCCGGATATGACTAGATGAAACCAGAAATATCCGGTTGTGTTTTGGCTAAATCAATCCCAGATATTGGGATGGACTCTGTGTTTGTGTTTTCCGGATATTATCAACGGTTTTTATGGTTTTGCATGTTTTTTATCAGGGAACAAATTAATTTTGTACCTTAAAAACACTAATTGGTTCCACACGGAGACACCAGCTCTACACATTTGTATTTTCTAGGGAGAAAGCTAGAGGAACTGCGGCAAACAAACATGATATTTCTGTTTGTATACATGACATTTTATGCACTTGCATAACGAAAAAAACTTTGCTTTTCTCCAAAACCATTTTTACTGCGATTTTCCCGGTTCGTTGCATACGAATTCCACCTCGCTTTGTCCGGATATGAGTGGATGAAACCAGAAATATCCGGTTGTGTTTTGGCTTACTACAACCCAGATATTGTGAAAGCCTCTGTGTTTATGTTTTCCGGATATTATCAACGGAATTCATCTTTTTGCATGTTATTTATCAGGGAACCTTTAATTTTGTACCGTAGAAACACTAATTGGTTCCACACGGAGACACGAGCTCTACACATTTGTATTTTCTAGGGAGAAAGCTAGAGGAACTGCGGCAAACAAACATGATATTTCTGTTTGTATAGATGACATTTTATGCACTTTCCTAAAGAAAAGACTTTGCTTTTCTCCAAAACCATTTTTCCTGTGATATTCTCGATCCATTACATATGAATTCCATGCCACTTTGTCCGGATATGAGTGGATGAAACCAGAAATATCCGGTTGTGTTTTGTCTTACTATATCCCAGATATTGCTACAGCCTCAGTGTCTGTGTTTTCTGGATATTATCGATGGATTTTATTGTTTTGAATGTTTTTATCAGGGAACATTTAATTTTGTACCATAGAAACACTAATTGGTTCCACATGGAGACACCAGTAACACATTCCTATGTTCTAGGGAGAAAGCTTGAGGAACTGCAAATCGATATGATATGTCTGTTTGCATAGATGACATTTTATGCAATTGCGATGGAAAAGACTTTTTGCCTTTCTCTAAAACCATTTTTACTGTGATTTTGTTGGTCCATTGCATACGAATTCCAACCCACTTTGTCCGGATATGACTGGATGAAACCAGAAATATCCGGTTGTGTTTTGGCTTACTACAACCCAGATATTGTGAAAGCCTCTGTGTTTATGTTTTCCGGATATTATCAACGGAATTTATGTTTTTGCATGTTATTTATCAGGGAACATTTAATTTTGTGCTGGGAAACACTAATTGGTTCCACATGGAGACACCAGCTCTACACATTCGTATTTTCTAGGGAGAAAGCTAGAGGAACTGCGGCAAACAAACATGATAATTCTGTTTGTATAGATGACATTTTATGCACTTGCGATGGAGAAGACTTTTTGCCTTTCTCTAAAACCATTTTTACTGTGATTTTGTTGGTCCATTGCATACGAATTCCAACCCACTTGGTCCGGATATGACTGGATGAAACCAGAAATATCCGGTTGTGTTTTGGCTAACTCAATCCCAGATATTGTGAAAGCTTCTGTATTTGTGTTCTCCAGATATTATGAACGGATTTTATGGTTTTGCATGTTTTTTATCAGGGAACATTTAATTTTGTACCATAGAAACACTAATTGGTTCCACACGGAGACACCAGCTCTACACATTTGTATTTTCTAGGGAGAAAGCTAGAGGAACTGCGGCAAACAAACATGATATTTCTGTTTGTATAGATGATATTTTATGCACTTTCCTAACAAAAAGACTTTACTTTTCTCCAAAACCATTTTTACTGTAATTTTCTCAGTCCATTGCATACGAATTCCACCTCGCTTTGTCCGGATATGACTGGATGAAACCAGAAATATCCGTTTTCTTTTTTTTTGGCTTACTATATCCCAGATATTACTACAGACTCTGTGTTTGTGTTTTCTGGATATTATCTATGGATTATATTGTTTTGAATGTTTTTATCAGGGAACATTTAATTTTGTGCTGGGAAACACTAATTGGTTCCACATGGAGACACCAGTCTACACATTCGTATTTTCTAGGGAGAAAGCTAGAATAACTGCGGTAAACAAACATGATGTTTCTGTTTGTATAGATGACATTTTATGCACTGGCTTAAGGAAAAGACTTTGTTTTACTCCAAAACCATTTTTACTGCGATTTTCCCAGTTCATTGCATACGAATTCCACCAAACTTAGTCCGGATATGACTGGATGAAACCAGAAATATCCGGTTGTGTTTTGGCTAACTCAATCCCAGATATTGCGACGGACTCTGTGTTTGTGTTTTCTGGACATTATCAACGGACTTTATTGTTTTGAATGTTTTTATCAGGGAACATTTAATTTTGTACCTTAGAAACACTAATAGGTTCAACATGGAGACACCAGTATACACATTCGTATGTTCTAGGAAGAAAGCTAGAGGAACTGCGGCAAACAAACATGATATTTCTGTTTGTATACATGACATTTTATGCACTTGCATAACGAAAAAAAAACTTTGCTTTTCTCCAAAACCATTTTTACTGTGATTTTCTCGGTCCATTGCATACGAATTCCACCTCGCTTTGTCCGGATATGTCTGGATGAAACCAGAAATATCCGGTTGTGTTTTGGCTTACTACAACCCAGATATTGTGAAAGCCTCTGTGTTTATGTTTTCCGGATATTTTCAACGGAATTTATGTTTTTGCATGTTATTTATCAGGGAACATTTAATTTTGTGCTGGGAAACACTAATTGGTTCCACATGGAGACACCAGCTCTACACATTCGTATTTTCTAGGGAGAAAGCTAGAGGAACTGCGGCAAACAAACATGATATTTCTGTTTGTATAGATGACATTTTATGCACTTTCCTAAAGAAAAGACTTTGCTTTTCTCCAAAACCATTTTTCCTGTGATATTCTCGATCCATTACATATGAATTCCACCCCACTTTGTCCGGATATGAGTGGATGAAACCAGAAATATCCGGTTGTGCTTTGTTTTACTATATCCCAGATATTGCTACAGCCTCAGTGTCTGTGTTTTCTGGATATTATCGATGGATTTTATTGTTTTGAATGTTTTTATCAGGGAACATTTAATTTTGTACCATAGAAACACTAATTGGTTCCACATGGAGACACCAGTAACACATTCCTATGTTCTAGGGAGAAAGCTTGAGGAACTGCAAATCGATATGATATGTCTGTTTGTATAGATGACATTTTATGCACTTGCGATGGAAAAGACTTTTTGCCTTTCTCTAAAACCATTTTTACTGTGATTTTGTTGGTCCATTGCATACGAATTCCAACCCACTTTGTCCGGATATGACTGGATGAAACCAGAAATATCCGGTTGTGTTTTGGCTAACTCAATCCCAGATATTGTGAAAGCTTCTGTATTTGTGTTCTCCGGATATTATGAACGGATTTTATGGTTTTGCATGTTTTTTATCAGGGAACATTTAATTTTGTACCATAGAAACACTAATTGGTTCCACACGGAGACACCAGCTCTACACATTTGTATTTTCTAGGGAGAAAGCTAGAGGAACTGCGGCAAACAAACATGATATTTCTGTTTGTATACATGACATTTTATGCACTTTCCTAACAAAAAGATTTTACTTTTCTCCAAAACCATTTTTACTATGATTTTCTCGGTCCATTGCATACGAATTCCACCTCACTTTGTCCAGATATGACTGGATGAAACGAGAAATATCCGTTTTATTTTTTTTTTTGGCTTACTATATCCCAGATATTACTACAGACTCTGTGTTTGTGTTTTCTGGATATTATCGATGGATTATATTGTTTTGAATGTTTTTATCAGGGAACATTTAATTTTGTGCTGGGAAACACTAATTGGTTCCACATGGAGACACCAGTCTACACATTCGTATTTTCTAGGGAGAAAGCTAGAATAACTGCGGTAAACAAACATGATGTTTCTGTTTGTATAGATGACATTTTATGCACTGGCTTAAGGAAAAGACTTTGTTTTACTCCAAAACCATTTTTACTGCGATTTTCCCGGTTCATTGCATACGAATTCCACCAAACTTAGTCCGGATATGACTGGATGAAACCAGAAATATCCGGTTGTGTTTTGGCTAAATCAATCCCAGATATTGGGATGGACTCTGTGTTTGTGTTTTCCGGATATTATCAACGGTTTTTATGGTTTTGCATGTTTTTTATCAGGTAACAAATTAATTTTGTACCTTAAAAACACTAATTGGTTCCACACGGAGACACCAGCTCTACACATTTGTATTTTCTGGGGAGAAAGCTAGAGGAACTGCGGCAAACAAACATGATATTTCTGTTTGTATACATGACATTTTATGCACTTGCATAACGAAAAAAACTTTGCTTTTCTCCAAAACCATTTTTACTGCGATTTTCCCGGTTCGTTGCATACGAATTCCACCTCGCTTTGTCCGGATATGACTGGATGAAACCAGAAATATCCGGTTGTGTTTTGGCTTACTACAACCCAGATATTGTGAAAGCCTCTGTGTTTATGTTTCCGGATATTATCAAAGGAATTTATGTTTTTGCATGTTATTTATCAGGGAACATTTAATTTTGTGCTGGGAAACACTAATTGGTTCCACATGGAGACAGCAGTCTACACATTCGTATTTTCTAGGGAGAAAGCTAGAATAACTGCGGTAAACAAACATGATGTTTCTGTTTGTATAGATGACATTTTATGCACTGGCTTAAGGAAAAGACTTTGTTTTACTCCAAAACCATTTTTACTGCGATTTTCCCAGTTCATTGCATACGAATTCCACCAAACTTAGTCCGGATATGACTGGATGAAACCAGAAATATCCGGTTGTGTTTTGGCTAACTCAATCCCAGATATTGCGACGGACTCTGTGTTTGTGTTTTCTGGACATTATCAACGGACTTTATTGTTTTGAATGTTTTTATCAGGGAACATTTAATTTTGTACCTTAGAAACACTAATAGGTTCAACATGGAGACACCAGTATACACATTCGTATGTTCTAGGAAGAAAGCTAGAGGAACTGCGGCAAACAAACATGATATTTCTGTTTGTATACATGACATTTTATGCACTTGCATAACGAAAAAAAAACTTTGCTTTTCTCCAAAACCATTTTTACTGTGATTTTCTCGGTCCATTGCATACGAATTCCACCTCGCTTTGTCCGGATATGTCTGGATGAAACCAGAAATATCCGGTTGTGTTTTGGCTTACTACAACCCAGATATTGTGAAAGCCTCTGTGTTTATGTTTTCCGGATATTTTCAACGGAATTTATGTTTTTGCATGTTATTTATCAGGGAACATTTAATTTTGTGCTGGGAAACACTAATTGGTTCCACATGGAGACACCAGCTCTACACATTCGTATTTTCTAGGGAGAAAGCTAGAGGAACTGCGGCAAACAAACATGATATTTCTGTTTGTATAGATGACATTTTATGCACTTTCCTAAAGAAAAGACTTTGCTTTTCTCCAAAACCATTTTTCCTGTGATATTCTCGATCCATTACATATGAATTCCACCCCACTTTGTCCGGATATGAGTGGATGAAACCAGAAATATCCGGTTGTGCTTTGTTTTACTATATCCCAGATATTGCTACAGCCTCAGTGTCTGTGTTTTCTGGATATTATCGATGGATTTTATTGTTTTGAATGTTTTTATCAGGGAACATTTAATTTTGTACCATAGAAACACTAATTGGTTCCACATGGAGACACCAGTAACACATTCCTATGTTCTAGGGAGAAAGCTTGAGGAACTGCAAATCGATATGATATGTCTGTTTGTATAGATGACATTTTATGCACTTGCGATGGAAAAGACTTTTTGCCTTTCTCTAAAACCATTTTTACTGTGATTTTGTTGGTCCATTGCATACGAATTCCAACCCACTTTGTCCGGATATGACTGGATGAAACCAGAAATATCCGGTTGTGTTTTGGCTAACTCAATCCCAGATATTGTGAAAGCTTCTGTATTTGTGTTCTCCGGATATTATGAACGGATTTTATGGTTTTGCATGTTTTTTATCAGGGAACATTTAATTTTGTACCATAGAAACACTAATTGGTTCCACACGGAGACACCAGCTCTACACATTTGTATTTTCTAGGGAGAAAGCTAGAGGAACTGCGGCAAACAAACATGATATTTCTGTTTGTATACATGACATTTTATGCACTTTCCTAACAAAAAGATTTTACTTTTCTCCAAAACCATTTTTACTGTGATTTTCTCGGTCCATTGCATACGAATTCCACCTCACTTTGTCCAGATATGACTGGATGAAACGAGAAATATCCGTTTTATTTTTTTTTTTGGCTTACTATATCCCAGATATTACTACAGACTCTGTGTTTGTGTTTTCTGGATATTATCGATGGATTATATTGTTTTGAATGTTTTTATCAGGGAACATTTAATTTTGTGCTGGGAAACACTAATTGGTTCCACATGGAGACACCAGTCTACACATTCCTATTTCTAGGGAGAAAGCTAGAATAACTGCGGTAAACAAACATGATGTTTCTGTTTGTATAGATGACATTTTATGCACTGGCTTAAGGAAAAGACTTTGTTTTACTCCAAAACCATTTTTACTGCGATTTTCCCGGTTCATTGCATACGAATTCCACCAAACTTAGTCCGGATATGACTGGATGAAACCAGAAATATCCGGTTGTGTTTTGGCTAAATCAATCCCAGATATTGGGATGGACTCTGTGTTTGTGTTTTCCGGATATTATCAACGGTTTTTATGGTTTTGCATGTTTTTTATCAGGTAACAAATTAATTTTGTACCTTAAAAACACTAATTGGTTCCACACGGAGACACCAGCTCTACACATTTGTATTTTCTGGGGAGAAAGCTAGAGGAACTGCGGCAAACAAACATGATATTTCTGTTTGTATACATGACATTTTATGCACTTGCATAACGAAAAAAACTTTGCTTTTCTCCAAAACCATTTTTACTGCGATTTTCCCGGTCCATTGCATACGAATTCCACCTCGCTTTGTCCGGATATGACTGGATCAAACCAGAAATATCCGGTTGTGTTTTGGCTTACTACAACCCAGATATTGTGAAAGCCTCTGTGTTTATGTTTTCCGGATATTATCAATGGAATTCATCTTTTTGCATGTTATTTATCAGGGAACATTTAATTTTGTGCTGGGAAACACTAATTGGTTCCACATGGAGACACCAGCTCTACACATTCGTATGTTCTAGGGAGAAAGCTAGAGGAACTGCGGCAAACAAACATGATATTTCTGTTTGTATAGATGACATTTTATGCACTTTCCTAAAGAAAAGACTTTGCTTTTCTCCAAAACCATTTTTCCTGTGATATTCTCGATCCATTACATATGAATTCCACCCCACTTTGTCCAGATATGAGTGGATGAAACCAGAAATATCCGGTTGTGTTTTGTCTTACTATATCCCAGATATTGCTACAGCCTCAGTGTCTGTGTTTTCTGGATATTATCGATGGATTTTATTGTTTTGAATGTTTTTATCAGGGAACATTTAATTTTGTACCATAGAAACACTAATTGGTTCCACATGGAGACACCAGTAACACATTCCTATGTTCTAGGGAGAAAGCTTGAGGAACTGCAAATCGATATGATATGTCTGTTTGCATAGATGACATTTTATGCACTTGCGATGGAAAAGACTTTTTGCCTTTCTCTAAAACCATTTTTACTGTGCTTTTGTTGGTCCATTGCATACGAATTCCAACCCACTTTGTCCGGATATGACTGGATGAAACCAGAAATATCCGGTTTTGTTTTGGCTTACTACAACCCAGATATTGTGAAAGCCTCTGTGTTTATGTTTTCCGGATATTATCAACGGAATTTATGTTTTTGCATGTTATTTATCAGGGAACATTAAATTTTGTGCTGGGAAACACTAATTGGTTCCACATGGAGACACCAGTCTACACATTCGTATTTTCTAGGGAGAAAGCTAGAATAACTGCGGTAAACAAACATGATGTTTCTGTTTGTATAGATGACATTTTATGCACTGGCTTAAGGAAAAGACTTTGTTTTACTCCAAAACCATTTTTACTGCGATTTTCCCGGTTCATTGCATACGAATTCCACCAAACTTAGTCCGGATATGACTGGATGAAACCAGAAATATCCGGTTGTGTTTTGGCTAACTCAATCCCAGATATTGCAACGGACTCTGTGTTTGTGTTTTCTGGACATTATCAACGGACTTTATTGTTTTGAATGTTTTTATCAGGGAACATTTAATTTTGTACCTTAGAAACACGAATAGGTTCAACATGGAGACACCAGTCTACACATTCGTATGTTCTAGGGAGAAAGAGGAACTGCGGCAAACAAACATGATATTTCTGTTTGTATACATGACATTTTATGCACTTGCATAACGAAAAAAACTTTGCTTTTCTCCAAAACCATTTTTACTGTGATTTTCTCGGTCCATTGCATACGAATTCCACCTCGCTTTGTCCGGATATGACTGGATGAAACCAGAAATATCCGGTTGTGTTTTGGCTTACTACAACCCAGATATTGTGAAAGCCTCTGTGTTTATGTTTTCCGGATATTATCAACGGAATTTATGTTTTTGCATGTTATTTATCAGGGAACATTTAATTTTGTGCTGGGAAACACTAATTGGTTCCACATGGAGACACCAGCTCTACACATTCGTATTTTCTAGGGAGAAAGCTAGAGGAACTGCGGCAAACAAACATGATATTTCTGTTTGTATAGATGACATTTTATGCACTTGCGATGGAAAAGACTTTTTGCCTTTCTCCAAATCCATTTTTCCTGTGATATTCTCGGTCCATTACATATGAATTCCACCCCACTTTGTCCAGATATGAGTGGATGAAACCAGAAATATCCGGTTGTGTTTTGTCTTACTATATCCCAGATATTGCTACAGCCTCAGTGTCTGTGTTTTCTGGATATTATCGATGGATTTTATTGTTTTGAATGTTTTTATCAGGGAACATTGAATTTTGTACCGTAGAAACACTAATTGGTTCCACATGGAGACACCAGGAACACATTCCTATGTTCTAGGGAGAAAGCTTGAGGAACTGCAAATCGATATGATATGTCTGTTTGTATAGATGACATTTTATGCACTTGCGATGGAAAAGACTTTTTGCCTTTCTCTAAAACCATTTTTACTGTGATTTTGTTGGTCCATTGCATACAAATTCCAACCCACTTTGTCCGGATATGACTGGATGAAACCAGAAATATCCAGTTGTGTTTTGGCTAACTCAATCCCAGATATTGTGAAAGCTTCTGTATTTGTGTTCTCTGGATATTATGAACGGATTTTATGGTTTTGCATGTTTTTTATCAGGGAACATTTAATTTTGTACCGTAGAAACACTAATTTGTTCCACACGGAGACACCAGCTCTACACATTTGTATTTTCTAGGGAGAAAGCTAGAGGAACTGCGGCAAACAAACATGATATTTCTGTTTGTATAGATGACATTTTATGCACTTTCCTAACAAAAAGATTTAACTTTTCTCCAAAACCATTTTTACTGTGATTTTCTCGGTCCATTGCATACGAATTCCACCTCACTTTGTCCGGATATGACTGGATGAAACCAGAAATATCCGTTATCTTTTTTTTTGGCTTACTATATCCCAGATATTACTACAGACTCTGTGTTTGTGTTTTCTGGATATTATCGATGGATTATATTGTTTTGAATGTTTTTATCAGGGAACATTTAATTTTGTGCTGGGAAACACTAATTGTTTGCACATGGAGACACCAGTCTACACATTCGTATTTTCTAGGGAGAAAGCTAGAATAACTGCGGTAAACAAACATGATGTTTCTGTTTGTATAGATGACATTTTATGCACTGGCTTAAGGAAAAGACTTAGTTTTACTCCAAAACCATTTTTACTGCGATTTTCCCGGTTCATTGCATACGAATTCCACCAAACTTAGTCCGGATATGACTGGATGAAACCAGAAATATCCGGTTGTGTTTTGGCTAACTCAATCCCAGATATTGTGAAAGCTTCTGTATTTGTGTTCTCCGGATATTATGAACGGATTTTATTGTTTTGAATGTTTTTATCAGGGAACATTTAATTTTGTACCGTAGAAACACTAATTGGTTCCACATGGAGACACCAGTAACACATTCCTCTGTTCTAGGGAGAAAGCTTGAGGAACTGCAAATCGATATGATATGTCTGTTTGTATAGATGACATTTTATGCACTTGCGATGGAAAAGACTTTTTGCCTTTCTCTAAAACCATTTTTACTGTGATTTTGTTGGTCCATTGCATACGAATTCCACCAACCTTAGTCCGGATATGACTGGATGAAACCAGAAATATCCGGTTGTGTTTTGGCTAACTCAATCCCAGATATTGTGAAAGCTTCTGTATTTGTGTTCTCCGGATATTATGAACGGATTTTATGGTTTTGCATGTTTTTTATCAGGGAACATTTAATTTTGTACCGTAGAAACACTAATTAGTTCCACACGGAGACACCAGCTCTACACATTTGTATTTTCTAGGGAGAAAGCTAGAGGAACTGCGGCAAACAAACATGATATTTCTGTTTGTATACATGACATTTTATGCACTTGCATAACGAAAAAAACTTTGCTTTTCTCCAAAACCATTTTTACTGTGATTTTCTCGGTCCATTGCATACGAATTCCACCTCGCTTTGTCCGGATATGACTGGATGAAACCAGAAATATCCGGTTGTGTTTTGGCTTACTACAACCCAGATATTGTGAAAGCCTCTGTGTTTATGTTTTCCGGATATTATCAACGGAATTTATGTTTTTGCATGTTATTTATCAGGGAACATTTAATTTTGTGCTGGGAAACACTAATTGGTTCCACATGGAGACACCAGCTCTACACATTCGTATTTTCTAGGGAGAAAGTTAGAGGAACTGCGGCAAACAAACATGATATTTCTGTTTGTATAGATGACATTGTATGCACTTTCCTAAAGAAAAGACTTTGCTTTTCTCCAAAACCATTTTTCCTGTGATATTCTCGATCCATTACATATGAATTCCACCCCACTTTGTCCGGATATGAGTGGATGAAACCAGAAATATCCGGTTGTGTTTTGTCTTACTATATCCCAGATATTGCTACAGCCTCAGTGTCTGTGTTTTCTGGATATTATCGATGGATTTTATTGTTTTGAATGTTTTTATCAGGGAACCTTTAATTTTGTACCGTAGAAATACAATTTGGTTCCACATGGAGACACCAGTAACACATTCCTATGTTCTAGGGAGAAAGCTTGAGGAACTGCAAATCGATATGATATGTCTGTTTGTATAGATGACATTTTATGCACTTGCGATGGAAAAGACTTTTTGCCTTTCTCTAAAACCATTTTTACTGTGATTTTGTTGGTCCATTGCATACGAATTCCAACCCACTTTGTCCGGATATGACTGGATGAAACCAGAAATATCCGGTTGTGTTTTGGCTAACTCAATCCCAGATATTGTGAAAGCTTCTGTATTTGTGTTCTCAGGATATTATGAACGGATTTTATGGTTTGCATGTTTTTTATCAGGGAACATTTAATTTTGTACCGTAGAAACACTAATTGGTTCCACACGGAGACACCAGCTCTACACATTTGTATTTTCTAGGGAGAAAGCTAGAGGAACAGCGGCAAACAAACATGATATTTCTGTTTGTATAGATGACATTTTATGCACTTTCCTAAGAAAAAGACTTTACTTTTCTCCAAAACCATTTTTACTGTGATTTTCTCGGTCCATTGCATACGAATTCCACCTCGCTTTGTCCGGATATGACTGGATGAAACCAGAAATATCCGTTTTCTTTTTTTTTGGCTTACTATATCCCAGATATTACTACAGACTCTGTGTTTGTGTTTTCTGGATATTATCGATGGATTATATTGTTTTGAATGTTTTTATCAGGGAACACTCAATTTTGTGCTGGGAAACACTAATTGGTTCCACATGGAGACACCAGTCTACACATTCTTTTTTCTAGGGAGAAAGCTAGATTAACTGCGGTAAACAAACATGATGTTTCTGTTTGTATAGATGACATTTTATGCACTGGCTTAAGGAAAAGACTTTGTTTTACTCCAAAACCATTTTTACTGCGATTTTCCCGGTTCATTGCATACGAATTCCACCAAACTTAGTCCGGATATGACTGGATGAAACCAGAAATATCCGGTTGTGTTTTGGCTAAATCAATCCCAGATATTGGGATGGACTCTGTGTTTGTGTTTTCTGGACATTATCAACGGACTTTATTGTTTTGAATGTTTTTATCAGGGAACATTTAATTTTGTACCATAGAAACACTAATAGGTTCAACAGGGAGACACCAGTCTACACATTCGTATGTTCTAGGGAGAAAGTTAGAGGAACTGCGGCAAACAAAGATGATATTTCTGTTTGTATACATGACATTTTATGCACTTGCATAACGAAAAAAACTTTGCTTTTCTCCAAAACCATTTTTACTGTGATTTTCTCGGTCCATTGCATACGAATTCCACCTCGCTTTGTCCGGCTATGACTGGATGAAACCAGAAATATCCGGTTGTGTTTTGGCTTACTACAACCCAGATATTGTGAAAGCCTCTGTGTTAATGTTTTCCGGATATTATCAACGGAATTTATGTTTTTGCATGTTATTTATCAGGGAACATTTAATTTTGTTCTGGGAAACACTAATTGGTTCCACATGGAGACACCAGCTCTACACATTCATATTTTCTAGGGAGAAAGCTAGAGGAACTGTGGCAAACAAACATGATATTTCTGTTTGTATAGATGACATTTTATGCACTTTCCTAAAGAAAAGACTTTGCTTTTCTCCAAAACCACTTTTCCTGTGATATTCTCGATCCATTACATATGAATTCCACCCCACTTTGTCCGGATATTACTGGATGAAACCAGAAATATCCGGTTGTGTTTTGTCTTACTATATCCCAGATATTGCTACAGCCTCAGTGTCTGTGTTTTCTGGATATTATCGATGGATTTTATGGTTTTGAATGTTTTTATCAGGGAACATTTAATTTTGTACCGTAGAAACACTAATTGGTTCCACATGGAGACACCAGTAACACATTCCTATGTTCTAGGGAGAAAGCTTGAGGAACTGCAAATCGATATGATATGTCTGTTTGTATAGATGACATTTTATGCACTTGCGATGGAAAAGACTTTTTGCCTTTCTCTAAAACCATTTTTACTGTGATTTTGTTGGTCCATTGCATACAAATTCCAACCCACTTGTTTCGGATATGACTGGATGAAACCAGAAATATCCGGTTGTGTTTTGGCTAACTCAATCCCAGATATTGTGAAAGCTTCTGTATTTGTGTTCTCAGGATATTATGAACGGATTTTATGGTTTGCATGTTTTTTATCAGGGAACATTTAATTTTGTACCGTAGAAACACTAATTGGTTCCACACGGAGACACCAGCTCTACACATTTGTATTTTCTAGGGAGAAAGCTAGAGGAACAGCGGCAAACAAACATGATATTTCTGTTTGTATAGATGACATTTTATGCACTTTCCTAAGAAAAAGACTTTACTTTTCTCCAAAACCATTTTTACTGTGATTTTCTCGGTCCATTGCATACGAATTCCACCTCGCTTTGTCCGGATATGACTGGATGAAACCAGAAATATCCGTTTTCTTTTTTTTTGGCTTACTATATCCCAGATATTACTACAGACTCTGTGTTTGTGTTTTCTGGATATTATCGATGGATTATATTGTTTTGAATGTTTTTATCAGGGAACACTCAATTTTGTGCTGGGAAACACTAATTGGTTCCACATGGAGACACCAGTCTACACATTCTTTTTTCTAGGGAGAAAGCTAGATTAACTGCGGTAAACAAACATGATGTTTCTGTTTGTATAGATGACATTTTATGCACTGGCTTAAGGAAAAGACTTTGTTTTACTCCAAAACCATTTTTACTGCGATTTTCCCGGTTCATTGCATACGAATTCCACCAAACTTAGTCCGGATATGACTGGATGAAACCAGAAATATCCGGTTGTGTTTTGGCTAAATCAATCCCAGATATTGGGATGGACTCTGTGTTTGTGTTTTCTGGACATTATCAACGGACTTTATTGTTTTGAATGTTTTTATCAGGGAACATTTAATTTTGTACCATAGAAACACTAATAGGTTCAACATGGAGACACCAGTCTACACATTCGTATGTTCTAGGGAGAAAGTTAGAGGAACTGCGGCAAACAAAGATGATATTTCTGTTTGTATACATGACATTTTATGCACTTGCATAACGAAAAAAACTTTGCTTTTCTCCAAAACCATTTTTACTGTGATTTTCTCGGTCCATTGCATACGAATTCCACCTCGCTTTGTCCGGCTATGACTGGATGAAACCAGAAATATCCGGTTGTGTTTTGGCTTACTACAACCCAGATATTGTGAAAGCCTCTGTGTTAATGTTTTCCGGATATTATCAACGGAATTTATGTTTTTGCATGTTATTTATCAGGGAACATTTAATTTTGTTCTGGGAAACACTAATTGGTTCCACATGGAGACACCAGCTCTACACATTCATATTTTCTAGGGAGAAAGCTAGAGGAACTGTGGCAAACAAACATGATATTTCTGTTTGTATAGATGACATTTTATGCACTTTCCTAAAGAAAAGACTTTGCTTTTCTCCAAAACCACTTTTCCTGTGATATTCTCGATCCATTACATATGAATTCCACCCCACTTTGTCCGGATATGACTGGATGAAACCAGAAATATCCGGTTGTGTTTTGTCTTACTATATCCCAGATATTGCTACAGCCTCAGTGTCTGTGTTTTCTGGATATTATCGATGGATTTTATGGTTTTGAATGTTTTTATCAGGGAACATTTAATTTTGTACCGTAGAAACACTAATTGGTTCCACATGGAGACACCAGTAACACATTCCTATGTTCTAGGGAGAAAGCTTGAGGAACTGCAAATCGATATGATATGTCTGTTTGTATAGATGACATTTTATGCACTTGCGATGGAAAAGACTTTTTGCCTTTCTCTAAAACCATTTTTACTGTGATTTTGTTGGTCCATTGCATACGAATTCCAACCCACTTGTTTCGGATATGACTGGATGAAACCAGAAATATCCGGTTGTGTTTTGGCTAACTCAATCCCAGATATTGTGAAAGCTTCTGTATTTGTGTTCTCAGGATATTATGAACGGATTTTATGGTTTGCATGTTTTTTATCAGGGAACATTTAATTTTGTACCGTAGAAACACTAATTGGTTCCACACGGAGACACCAGCTCTACACATTTGTATTTTCTAGGGAGAAAGCTAGAGGAACAGCGGCAAACAAACATGATATTTCTGTTTGTATAGATGACATTTTATGCACTTTCCTAAGAAAAAGACTTTACTTTTCTCCAAAACCATTTTTACTGTGATTTTCTCGGTCCATTGCATACGAATTCCACCTCGCTTTGTCCGGATATGACTGGATGAAACCAGAAATATCCGTTTTCTTTTTTTTTGGCTTACTATATCCCAGATATTACTACAGACTCTGTGTTTGTGTTTTCTGGATATTATCGATGGATTATATTGTTTTGAATGTTTTTATCAGGGAACACTCAATTTTGTGCTGGGAAACACTAATTGGTTCCACATGGAGACACCAGTCTACACATTCTTTTTTCTAGGGAGAAAGCTAGATTAACTGCGGTAAACAAACATGATGTTTCTGTTTGTATAGATGACATTTTATGCACTGGCTTAAGGAAAAGACTTTGTTTTACTCCAAAACCATTTTTACTGCGGTTTTCCCGGTTCATTGCATACGAATTCCACCAAACTTAGTCCGGATATGACTGGATGAAACCAGAAATATCCGGTTGTGTTTTGGCTAAATCAATCCCAGATATTGGGATGGACTCTGTGTTTGTGTTTTCTGGACATTATCAACGGACTTTATTGTTTTGAATGTTTTTATCAGGGAACATTTAATTTTGTACCATAGAAACACTAATAGGTTCAACATGGAGACACCAGTCTACACATTCGTATGTTCTAGGGAGAAAGTTAGAGGAACTGCGGCAAACAAAGATGATATTTCTGTTTGTATACATGACATTTTATGCACTTGCATAACGAAAAAAACTTTGCTTTTCTCCAAAACCATTTTTACTGTGATTTTCTCGGTCCATTGCATACGAATTCCACCTCGCTTTGTCCGGCTATGACTGGATGAAACCAGAAATATCCGGTTGTGTTTTGGCTTACTACAACCCAGATATTGTGAAAGCCTCTGTGTTAATGTTTTCCGGATATTATCAACGGAATTTATGTTTTTGCATGTTATTTATCAGGGAACATTTAATTTTGTTCTGGGAAACACTAATTGGTTCCACATGGAGACACCAGCTCTACACATTCATATTTTCTAGGGAGAAAGCTAGAGGAACTGTGGCAAACAAACATGATATTTCTGTTTGTATAGATGACATTTTATGCACTTTCCTAAAGAAAAGACTTTGCTTTTCTCCAAAACCACTTTTCCTGTGATATTCTCGATCCATTACATATGAATTCCACCCCACTTTGTCCGGATATGACTGGATGAAACCAGAAATATCCGGTTGTGTTTTGTCTTACTATATCCCAGATATTGCTACAGCCTCAGTGTCTGTGTTTTCTGGATATTATCGATGGATTTTATGGTTTTGAATGTTTTTATCAGGGAACATTTAATTTTGTACCGTAGAAACACTAATTGGTTCCACATGGAGACACCAGTAACACATTCCTATGTTCTAGGGAGAAAGCTTGAGGAACTGCAAATCGATATGATATGTCTGTGTGTATAGATGACATTTTATGCACTTGCGATGGAAAAGACTTTTTGCCTTTCTCTAAAACCATTTTTACTGTGATTTTGTTGGTCCATTGCATACGAATTCCAACCCACTTGTTTCGGATATGACTGGATGAAACCAGAAATATCCGGTTGTGTTTTGGCTAACTCAATCCCAGATATTGTGAAAGCTTCTGTATTTGTGTTCTCCAGATATTATGAATGGATTTTATGGTTTTGCATGTTTTTTATCAGGGAACATTTAATTTTGTACCGTAGAAACACTAATTGGTTCCACACGGAGACACCAGCTCTACACATTTGTATTTTCTAGGGAGAAAGCTAGAGGAACTGCGGCAAACAAACATGATATTTCTGTTTGTATAGATGACATTTTATGCACTTTCCTAAGAAAAAGACTTTACTTTTCTCCAAAACCATTTTTACTGTGATTTTCTCGGTCCATTGCATACGAATTCCACCTCACTTTGTCCGGATATGACTGGATGAAACCAGAAATATCTGGTTGTGTTTTGGCTTACTACAACCCAGATATTGTGAAAGCCTCTGTGTTTATGTTTTCCGGATATTATCAACGGAATTTATGTTTTTGCATGTTATTTATCAGGGAACATTTAATTTTGTGCTGGGAAACACTAATTGGTTCCACATGGAGACACCAGTCTACACATTCGTATTTTCTAGGGAGAAAGCTAGAATAACTGCGGTAAACAAACATGATGTTTCTGTTTGTAAAGATGACATTTTATGCACTGGCTTAAGGAAAAGGCTTTGTTTTACTCCAAAACCATTTTTACTGCGATTTTCCCGGTTCATTGCATACGAATTCCACCAAACTTAGTCCGGATATGACTGGATGAAACCAGAAATATCCGGTTTTGTTTTGGCTAAATCAATCCCAGATATTGCGACGGACTCTGTGTTTGTGTTTTCTGGACATTATCAACGGACTTTACTGTTTTGAATGTTTTTATCGGGGAACATTTAATTTTGTACCTTAGAAACACTAATAGGTTCAACATGGAGACACCAGTCTACAGATTCGTATGTTCTAGGGAGAAAGTTAGAGGAACTGCGGCAAACAAACATGATATTTCTGTTTGTATACATGACATTTTATGCACTTGCATAACGAAAAAAACTTTGCTTTTCTCCAAAACCATTTTTACTGTGATTTTCTCGGTCCATTGCATACGAATTCCACCTCGCTTTGTCCGGATATGACTGGATGAAACCAGAAATATCCGGTTGTGTTTTGGCTTACTACAACCCAGATATTGTGAAAGCCTCTGTGTTTATGTCTTCCGGATATTATCAACGGAATTTATGTTTTTGCATGTTATTTATCAGGGAACATTTAATTTTGTGCTGGGAAACACTAATTGGTTCCACATGGAGACACCAGCTCTACACATTCGTATTTTCTAGGGAGAAAGCTAGAGGAACTGCGGCAAACAAACATGATATTTCTGTTTGTATAGATGACATTTTATGCACTTTCCTAAAGAAAAGACTTTGCTTTTCTCCAAAACCATTTTTCCTGTGATATTCTCGATCCATTACATATGAATTCCACCCCACTTTGTCCGGATATGACTGGATGAAACCAGAAATATCCGGTTGTGTTTTGTCTTACTATATCCCAGATATTGCTACAGCCTCAGTGTCTGTGTTTTCTGGATATTATCGATGGATTTTATTGTTTTGAATGTTTTTATCAGGGAACCTTTAATTTTGTACCGTAGAAATACAATTTGGTTCCACATGGAGACACCAGTAACACATTCCTATGTTCTAGGGAGAAAGCTTGAGGAACTGCAAATCGATATGATATGTCTGTTTGTATAGATGACATTTTATGCACTTGCGATGGAAAAGACTTTTTGCCTTTCTGTAAAACCATTTTTACTGTGATTTTGTTGGTCCATTGCATACGAATTCCAACCCACTTTGTCCGGATATGACTGGATGAAACCAGAAATATCCGGTTGTGTTTTGGCTTACTACAACCCAGATATTGTGAAAGCCTCTGTGTTTATGTTTCCGGATATTATCAACGGAATTTATGTTTTTGCATGTTATTTATCAGGGAACATTTAATTTTGTGCTGGGAAACACTAATTGGTTCCACACGGAGACACCAGCTCTACACATTTGTATTTTCTAGGGAGAAAGCTAGAGGAACTGCGGCAAACAAACATGATATTTCTGTTTGTATAGATGACATTTTATGCACTTTCCTAACAAAAAGACTTTACTTTTCTCCAAAACCATTTTTACTGTGATTTTCTCGGTCCATTGCATACGAATTCCACCTCACTTTGTCCGGATATGACTGGATGAAACCAGAAATATCCGTTTTCTTTTTTTTTGGCTTACTATATCCCAGATATTACTACAGACTCTGTGTTTGTGTTTTCTGGATATTATCGATGGATTATATTGTTTTGAATGTTTTTATCAGGGAACATTTAATTTTGTGCTGGGAAACACTAATTGGTTCCACATGGAGACACCAGTCTACACATTCGTATTTTCTAGGGAGAAAGCTAGAATAACTGCGGTAAACAAACATGATGTTTCTGTTTGTATAGATGACATTTTATGCACTGGCTTAAGGAAAAGACTTTGTTTTACTCCAAAACCATTTTTACTGCGATTTTCCCGGTTCATTGCATACGAATTCCACCAAACTTAGTCCGGATATGACTGGATGAAACCAGAAATATCCGGTTGTGTTTTGGCTAACTCAATCCCAGATATTGCGACGGACTCTGTGTTTGTGTTTTCTGGACATTATCAACGGACTTTATTGTTTTGAATGTTTTTATCAGGGAACATTTAATTTTGTACCTTGGAAACACTAATAGGTTCAACATGGAGACACCAGTCTACACATTCGTATGTTCTAGGGAGAAAGTTAGAGGAACTGCGGCAAACAAACATGATATTTCTGTTTGTATACATGACATTTTATGCACTTGCATAACGAAAAAAACTTTGCTTTTCTCCAAAACCATTTTTACTGTGATTTTCTCGGTCCATTGCATACGAATTCCACCTCGCTTTGTCTGGATATGACTGGATGAAACCAGAAATATCCGGTTGTGTTTTGGCTTACTACAACCCAGATATTGTGAAAGCCTCTGTGTTTATGTTTTCCGGATATTATCAACGGAATTTATGTTTTTGCATGTTATTTATCAGGGAACATTTAATTTTGTGCTGGGGAACACTAATTGGTTCCACATGGAGACACCAGCTCTACACATTCGTATTTTCTAGGGAGAAAGCTAGAGGAACTGCGGCAAACAAACATGATATTTCTGTTTGTATAGATGACATTTTATGCACTTTCCTAAAGAAAAGACTTTGCTTTTCTCCAAAACCATTTTTCCTGTGATATTCTCGATCCATTACATATGAATTCCACCCCACTTTGTCCGGATATGAGTGGATGAAACCAGAAATATCCGGTTGTGTTTTGTCTTACTATATCCCAGATATTGCTACAGCCTCAGTGTCTGTGTTTTCTGGATATTATCGATGGATTTTATTGTTTTGAATGTTTTTATCAGGGAACCTTTAATTTTGTACCGTAGAAATACAATTTGGTTCCACATGGAGACACCAGTAACACATTCCTATGTTCTAGGGAGAAAGCTTGAGGAACTGCAAATCGATATGATATGTCTGTGTGTATAGATGACATTTTATGCACTTGCGATGGAAAAGACTTTTTGCCTTTCTGTAAAACCATTTTTACTGTGATTTTGTTGGTCCATTGCATACGAATTCCAACCCACTTTGTCCGGATATGACTGGATGAAACCAGAAATATCCGGTTGTGTTTTGGCTTACTACAACCCAGATATTGTGAAAGCCTCTGTGTTTATGTTTCCGGATATTATCAACGGAATTTATGTTTTTGCATGTTATTTATCAGGGAACATTTAATTTTGTGCTGGGAAACACTAATTGGTTCCACACGGAGACACCAGCTCTACACATTCGTATTTTCTAGGGAGAAAGCTAGAGGAACTGCGGCAAACAAACATGATATTTCTGTTTGTATAGATGACATTTTATGCACTTTCCTAACAAAAAGAATTTACTTTTCTCCAAAACCATTTTTACTGTGATTTTCTCGGTCCATTGCATACGAATTCCAGCTCACTTTGTCCGGATATGACTGGATGAAACCAGAAATATCCGTTTTCTTTTTTTTTGGCTTACTATATCCCAGATATTACTACAGACTCTGTGTTTGTGTTTTCTGGATATTATCGATGGATTATATTGTTTTGAATGTTTTTATCAGGGAACATTTAATTTTGTGCTGGGAAACACTAATTGGTTCCACATGGAGACACCAGTCTACACATTCGTATTTTCTAGGGAGAAAGCTAGAATAACTGCGGAAAACAAACATGATGTTTCTGTTTGTATAGATGACATTTTATGCACTGGCTTAAGGAAAAGACTTTGTTTTACTCCAAAACCATTTTTACTGCGATTTTCCCGGTTCATTGCATACGAATTCCACCAAACTTAGTCCGGATATGACTGGATGAAACCAGAAATATCCGGTTGTGTTTTGGCTAACTCAATCCCAGATATTGCGACGGACTCTGTGTTTGTGTTTTCTGGACATTATCAACGGACTTTATTGTTTTGAATGTTTTTATCAGGGAACATTTAATTTTGTACCTTGGAAACACTAATAGGTTCAACATGGAGACACCAGTCTACACATTCGTATGTTCTAGGGAGAAAGTTAGAGGAACTGCGGCAAACAAACATGATATTTCTGTTTGTATACATGACATTTTATGCACTTGCATAACGAAAAAAACTTTGCTTTTCTCCAAAACCATTTTTACTGTGATTTTCTCGGTCCATTGCATACGAATTCCACCTCGCTTTGTCTGGATATGACTGGATGAAACCAGAAATATCCGGTTGTGTTTTGGCTTACTACAACCCAGATATTGTGAAAGCCTCTGTGTTTATGTTTTCCGGATATTATCAACGGAATTTATGTTTTTGCATGTTATTTATCAGGGAACATTTAATTTTGTGCTGGGGAACACTAATTGGTTCCACATGGAGACACCAGCTCTACACATTCGTATTTTCTAGGGAGAAAGCTAGAGGAACTGCGGCAAACAAACATGATATTTCTGTTTGTATAGATGACATTTTATGCACTTTCCTAAAGAAAAGACTTTGCTTTTCTCCAAAACCATTTTTCCTGTGATATTCTCGATCCATTACATATGAATTCCACCCCACTTTGTCCGGATATGAGTGGATGAAACCAGAAATATCCGGTTGTGTTTTGTCTTACTATATCCCAGATATTGCTACAGCCTCAGTGTCTGTGTTTTCTGGATATTATCGATGGATTTTATTGTTTTGAATGTTTTTATCAGGGAACCTTTAATTTTGTACCGTAGAAATACAATTTGGTTCCACATGGAGACACCAGTAACACATTCCTATGTTCTAGGGAGAAAGCTTGAGGAACTGCAAATCGATATGATATGTCTGTGTGTATAGATGACATTTTATGCACTTGCGATGGAAAAGACTTTTTGCCTTTCTGTAAAACCATTTTTACTGTGATTTTGTTGGTCCATTGCATACGAATTCCAACCCACTTTGTCCGGATATGACTGGATGAAACCAGAAATATCCGGTTGTGTTTTGGCTTACTACAACCCAGATATTGTGAAAGCCTCTGTGTTTATGTTTCCGGATATTATCAACGGAATTTATGTTTTTGCATGTTATTTATCAGGGAACATTTAATTTTGTGCTGGGAAACACTAATTGGTTCCACACGGAGACACCAGCTCTACACATTCGTATTTTCTAGGGAGAAAGCTAGAGGAACTGCGGTAAACAAACATGATATTTCTGTTTGTATAGATGACATTTTATGCACTTTCCTAACAAAAAGAATTTACTTTTCTCCAAAACCATTTTTACTGTGATTTTCTCGGTCCATTGCATACGAATTCCAGCTCACTTTGTCCGGATATGACTGGATGAAACCAGAAATATCCGTTTTCTTTTTTTTTGGCTTACTATATCCCAGATATTACTACAGACTCTGTGTTTGTGTTTTCTGGATATTATCGATGGATTATATTGTTTTGAATGTTTTTATCAGGGAACATTTAATTTTGTGCTGGGAAACACTAATTGTTTGCACATGGAGACACCAGTCTACACATTCGTATTTTCTAGGGAGAAAGCTAGAATAACTGCGGTAAACAAACATGATGTTTCTGTTTGTATAGATGACATTTTATGCACTGGCTTAAGGAAAAGACTTTGTTTTACTCCAAAACCATTTTTACTGCGATTTTCCCGGTTCATTGCATACGAATTCCACCAAACTTAGTCCGGATATGACTGGATGAAACCAGAAATATCCGGTTGTGTTTTGGCTAACTCAATCCCAGATATTGCGATGGACTCTGTGTTTGTGTTTTCTGGACATTATCAACGGACTTTATTGTTTTGAATATTTTTATCAGGGAACATTTAATTTTGTACCTTAGAAACACTAATAGGTTCAACATGGAGACACCAGTCTACACATTCGTATGTTCTAGGGAGAAAGTTAGAGGAACTGCGGCAAACAAACATGATATTTCTGTTTGTATACATGACATTTTATGCACTTGCATAACGAAAAAATCTTTGCTTTTCTCCAAAACCATTTTTACTGTGATTTTCTCGGTCCATTGCATACGAATTCCACCTCGCTTTGTCCGGATATGACTGGATGAAACCAGAAATATCCGGTTGTGTTTTGGCTTACTACAACCCAGATATTGTGAAAGCCTCTGTGTTTATGTTTTCCGGATATTATCAACGGAATTTATGTTTTTGCATGTTATTTATCAGGGAACATTTAATTTTGTGCTGGGAAACACTAATTGGTTCCACATGGAGACACCAGCTCTACACATTCGTATTTTCTAGGGAGAAAGCTAGAGGAACTGCGGCAAACAAACATGATATTTCTGTTTGTATAGATGACATTTTATGCACTTTCCTAAAGAAAAGACTTTGCTTTTCTCCAAAACCATTTTTCCTGTGATATTCTCGATCCATTACATATGAATTCCACCCCACTTTGTCCGGATATGACTGGATGAAACCAGAAATATCCGGTTGTGTTTTGTCTTACTATATCCCAGATATTGCTACAGCCTCAGTGTCTGTGTTTTCTGGATATTATCGATGGATTTTATTGTTTTGAATGTTTTTATCAGGGAACCTTTAATTTTGTACCGTAGAAATACAATTTGGTTCCACATGGAGACACCAGTAACACATTCCTATGTTCTAGGGAGAAAGCTTGAGGAACTGCAAATCGATATGATATGTCTGTTTGTATAGATGACATTTTATGCACTTGCGATGGAAAAGACTTTTTGCCTTTCTGTAAAACCATTTTTACTGTGATTTTGTTGGTCCATTGCATACGAATTCCAACCCACTTTGTCCGGATATGACTGGATGAAACCAGAAATATCCGGTTGTGTTTTGGCTTACTACAACCCAGATATTGTGAAAGCCTCTGTGTTTATGTTTCCGGATATTATCAACGGAATTTATGTTTTTGCATGTTATTTATCAGGGAACATTTAATTTTGTGCTGGGAAACACTAATTGGTTCCACACGGAGACACCAGCTCTACACATTTGTATTTTCTAGGGAGAAAGCTAGAGGAACTGCGGCAAACAAACATGATATTTCTGTTTGTATAGATGACATTTTATGCACTTTCCTAACAAAAAGACTTTACTTTTCTCCAAAACCATTTTTACTGTGATTTTCTCGGTCCATTGCATACGAATTCCACCTCACTTTGTCCGGATATGACTGGATGAAACCAGAAATATCCGTTTTCTTTTTTTTTGGCTTACTATATCCCAGATATTACTACAGACTCTGTGTTTGTGTTTTCTGGATATTATCGATGGATTATATTGTTTTGAATGTTTTTATCAGGGAACATTTAATTTTGTGCTGGGAAACACTAATTGGTTCCACATGGAGACACCAGTCTACACATTCGTATTTTCTAGGGAGAAAGCTAGAATAACTGCGGTAAACAAACATGATGTTTCTGTTTGTATAGATGACATTTTATGCACTGGCTTAAGGAAAAGACTTTGTTTTACTCCAAAACCATTTTTACTGCGATTTTCCCGGTTCATTGCATACGAATTCCACCAAACTTAGTCCGGATATGACTGGATGAAACCAGAAATATCCAGTTGTGTTTTGGCTAACTCAATCCCAGATATTGCGACGGACTCTGTGTTTGTGTTTTCTGGACATTATCAACGGACTTTATTGTTTTGAATGTTTTTATCAGGGAACATTTAATTTTGTACCTTGGAAACACTAATAGGTTCAACATGGAGACACCAGTCTACACATTCGTATGTTCTAGGGAGAAAGTTAGAGGAACTGCGGCAAACAAACATGATATTTCTGTTTGTATACATGACATTTTATGCACTTGCATAACGAAAAAAACTTTGCTTTTCTCCAAAACCATTTTTACTGTGATTTTCTCGGTCCATTGCATACGAATTCCACCTCGCTTTGTCTGGATATGACTGGATGAAACCAGAAATATCCGGTTGTGTTTTGGCTTACTACAACCCAGATATTGTGAAAGCCTCTGTGTTTATGTTTTCCGGATATTATCAACGGAATTTATGTTTTTGCATGTTATTTATCAGGGAACATTTAATTTTGTGCTGGGGAACACTAATTGGTTCCACATGGAGACACCAGCTCTACACATTCGTATTTTCTAGGGAGAAAGCTAGAGGAACTGCGGCAAACAAACATGATATTTCTGTTTGTATAGATGACATTTTATGCACTTTCCTAAAGAAAAGACTTTGCTTTTCTCCAAAACCATTTTTCCTGTGATATTCTCGATCCATTACATATGAATTCCACCCCACTTTGTCCGGATATGAGTGGATGAAACCAGAAATATCCGGTTGTGTTTTGTCTTACTATATCCCAGATATTGCTACAGCCTCAGTGTCTGTGTTTTCTGGATATTATCGATGGATTTTATTGTTTTGAATGTTTTTATCAGGGAACCTTTAATTTTGTACCGTAGAAATACAATTTGGTTCCACATGGAGACACCAGTAACACATTCCTATGTTCTAGGGAGAAAGCTTGAGGAACTGCAAATCGATATGATATGTCTGTGTGTATAGATGACATTTTATGCACTTGCGATGGAAAAGACTTTTTGCCTTTCTGTAAAACCATTTTTACTGTGATTTTGTTGGTCCATTGCATACGAATTCCAACCCACTTTGTCCGGATATGACTGGATGAAACCAGAAATATCCGGTTGTGTTTTGGCTTACTACAACCCAGATATTGTGAAAGCCTCTGTGTTTATGTTTCCGGATATTATCAACGGAATTTATGTTTTTGCATGTTATTTATCAGGGAACATTTAATTTTGTGCTGGGAAACACTAATTGGTTCCACACGGAGACACCAGCTCTACACATTCGTATTTTCTAGGGAGAAAGCTAGAGGAACTGCGGCAAACAAACATGATATTTCTGTTTGTATAGATGACATTTTATGCACTTTCCTAACAAAAAGAATTTACTTTTCTCCAAAACCATTTTTACTGTGATTTTCTCGGTCCATTGCATACGAATTCCAGCTCACTTTGTCCGGATATGACTGGATGAAACCAGAAATATCCGTTTTCTTTTTTTTTGGCTTACTATATCCCAGATATTACTACAGACTCTGTGTTTGTGTTTTCTGGATATTATCGATGGATTATATTGTTTTGAATGTTTTTATCAGGGAACATTTAATTTTGTGCTGGGAAACACTAATTGTTTGCACATGGAGACACCAGTCTACACATTCGTATTTTCTAGGGAGAAAGCTAGAATAACTGCGGTAAACAAACATGATGTTTCTGTTTGTATAGATGACATTTTATGCACTGGCTTAAGGAAAAGACTTTGTTTTACTCCAAAACCATTTTTACTGCGATTTTCCCGGTTCATTGCATACGAATTCCACCAAACTTAGTCCGGATATGACTGGATGAAACCAGAAATATCCGGTTGTGTTTTGGCTAACTCAATCCCAGATATTGCGATGGACTCTGTGTTTGTGTTTTCTGGACATTATCAACGGACTTTATTGTTTTGAATATTTTTATCAGGGAACATTTAATTTTGTACCTTAGAAACACTAATAGGTTCAACATGGAGACACCAGTCTACACATTCGTATGTTCTAGGGAGAAAGTTAGAGGAACTGCGGCAAACAAACATGATATTTCTGTTTGTATACATGACATTTTATGCACTTGCATAACGAAAAAATCTTTGCTTTTCTCCAAAACCATTTTTACTGTGATTTTCTCGGTCCATTGCATACGAATTCCACCTCGCTTTGTCCGGATATGACTGGATGAAACCAGAAATATCCGGTTGTGTTTTGGCTTACTACAACCCAGATATTGTGAAAGCCTCTGTGTTTATGTTTTCCGGATATTATCAACGGAATTTATGTTTTTGCATGTTATTTATCAGGGAACATTTAATTTTGTGCTGGGAAACACTAATTGGTTCCACATGGAGACACCAGCTCTACACATTCGTATTTTCTAGGGAGAAAGCTAGAGGAACTGCGGCAAACAAACATGATATTTCTGTTTGTATAGATGACATTTTATGCACTTTCCTAAAGAAAAGACTTTGCTTTTCTCCAAAACCATTTTTCCTGTGATATTCTCCATCCATTACATATGAATTCCACCCCACTTTGTCCGGATATGACTGGATGAAACCAGAAATATCCGGTTGTGTTTTGTCTTACTATATCCCAGATATTGCTACAGCCTCAGTGTCTGTGTTTTCTGGATATTATCGATGGATTTTATTGTTTTGAATGTTTTTATCAGGGAACCTTTAATTTTGTACCGTAGAAATACAATTTGGTTCCACATGGAGACACCAGTAACACATTCCTCTGTTCTAGGGAGAAAGCTTGAGGAACTGCAAATCGATATGATATGTCTGTTTTTATAGATGACATTTTATGCACTTGCGATGGAAAAGACTTTTTGCCTTTCTCTAAAACCATTTTTACTGTGATTTTGTTGGTCCATTGCATACGAATTCCAACCCACTTTGTCCGGATATGACTGGATGAAACCAGAAATATCCGGTTGTGTTTTGGCTTACTACAACCCAGATATTGTGAAAGCCTCTGTGTTTATGTTTCCGGATATTATCAACGGAATTTATGTTTTTGCATGTTATTTATCAGGGAACATTTAATTTTGTGCTGGGAAACACTAATTGGTTCCACACGGAGACACCAGCTCTACACATTTGTATTTTCTAGGGAGAAAGCTAGAGGAACTGCGGCAAACAAACATGATATTTCTGTTTGTATAGATGACATTTTATGCACTTTCCTAACAAAAAGACTTTACTTTTCTCCAAAACCATTTTTACTGTGATTTTCTCGGTCCATTGCATACGAATTCCACCTCACTTTGTCCGGATATGACTGGATGAAACCAGAAATATCCGTTTTCTTTTTTTTTGGCTTACTATATCCCAGATATTACTACAGACTCTGTGTTTGTGTTTTCTGGATATTATCGATGGATTATATTGTTTTGAATGTTTTTATCAGGGAACATTTAATTTTGTGCTGGGAAACACTAATTGGTTCCACATGGAGACACCAGTCTACACATTCGTATTTTCTAGGGAGAAAGCTAGAATAACTGCGGTAAACAAACATGATGTTTCTGTTTGTATAGATGACATTTTATGCACTGGCTTAAGGAAAAGACTTTGTTTTACTCCAAAACCATTTTTACTGCGATTTTCCCGGTTCATTGCATACGAATTCCACCAAACTTAGTCCGGATATGACTGGATGAAACCAGAAATATCCAGTTGTGTTTTGGCTAACTCAATCCCAGATATTGCGACGGACTCTGTGTTTGTGTTTTCTGGACATTATCAACGGACTTTATTGTTTTGAATGTTTTTATCAGGGAACATTTAATTTTGTACCTTGGAAACACTAATAGGTTCAACATGGAGACACCAGTCTACACATTCGTATGTTCTAGGGAGAAAGTTAGAGGAACTGCGGCAAACAAACATGATATTTCTGTTTGTATACATGACATTTTATGCACTTGCATAACGAAAAAAACTTTGCTTTTCTCCAAAACCATTTTTACTGTGATTTTCTCGGTCCATTGCATACGAATTCCACCTCGCTTTGTCTGGATATGACTGGATGAAACCAGAAATATCCGGTTGTGTTTTGGCTTACTACAACCCAGATATTGTGAAAGCCTCTGTGTTTATGTTTTCCGGATATTATCAACGGAATTTATGTTTTTGCATGTTATTTATCAGGGAACATTTAATTTTGTGCTGGGGAACACTAATTGGTTCCACATGGAGACACCAGCTCTACACATTCGTATTTTCTAGGGAGAAAGCTAGAGGAACTGCGGCAAACAAACATGATATTTCTGTTTGTATAGATGACATTTTATGCACTTTCCTAAAGAAAAGACTTTGCTTTTCTCCAAAACCATTTTTCCTGTGATATTCTCGATCCATTACATATGAATTCCACCCCACTTTGTCCGGATATGAGTGGATGAAACCAGAAATATCCGGTTGTGTTTTGTCTTACTATATCCCAGATATTGCTACAGCCTCAGTGTCTGTGTTTTCTGGATATTATCGATGGATTTTATTGTTTTGAATGTTTTTATCAGGGAACCTTTAATTTTGTACCGTAGAAATACAATTTGGTTCCACATGGAGACACCAGTAACACATTCCTATGTTCTAGGGAGAAAGCTTGAGGAACTGCAAATCGATATGATATGTCTGTGTGTATAGATGACATTTTATGCACTTGCGATGGAAAAGACTTTTTGCCTTTCTGTAAAACCATTTTTACTGTGATTTTGTTGGTCCATTGCATACGAATTCCAACCCACTTTGTCCGGATATGACTGGATGAAACCAGAAATATCCGGTTGTGTTTTGGCTTACTACAACCCAGATATTGTGAAAGCCTCTGTGTTTATGTTTCCGGATATTATCAACGGAATTTATGTTTTTGCATGTTATTTATCAGGGAACATTTAATTTTGTGCTGGGAAACACTAATTGGTTCCACACGGAGACACCAGCTCTACACATTCGTATTTTCTAGGGAGAAAGCTAGAGGAACTGCGGCAAACAAACATGATATTTCTGTTTGTATAGATGACATTTTATGCACTTTCCTAACAAAAAGAATTTACTTTTCTCCAAAACCATTTTTACTGTGATTTTCTCGGTCCATTGCATACGAATTCCAGCTCACTTTGTCCGGATATGACTGGATGAAACCAGAAATATCCGTTTTCTTTTTTTTTGGCTTACTATATCCCAGATATTACTACAGACTCTGTGTTTGTGTTTTCTGGATATTATCGATGGATTATATTGTTTTGAATGTTTTTATCAGGGAACATTTAATTTTGTGCTGGGAAACACTAATTGTTTGCACATGGAGACACCAGTCTACACATTCGTATTTTCTAGGGAGAAAGCTAGAATAACTGCGGTAAACAAACATGATGTTTCTGTTTGTATAGATGACATTTTATGCACTGGCTTAAGGAAAAGACTTTGTTTTACTCCAAAACCATTTTTACTGCGATTTTCCCGGTTCATTGCATACGAATTCCACCAAACTTAGTCCGGATATGACTGGATGAAACCAGAAATATCCGGTTGTGTTTTGGCTAACTCAATCCCAGATATTGCGATGGACTCTGTGTTTGTGTTTTCTGGACATTATCAACGGACTTTATTGTTTTGAATATTTTTATCAGGGAACATTTAATTTTGTACCTTAGAAACACTAATAGGTTCAACATGGAGACACCAGTCTACACATTCGTATGTTCTAGGGAGAAAGTTAGAGGAACTGCGGCAAACAAACATGATATTTCTGTTTGTATACATGACATTTTATGCACTTGCATAACGAAAAAATCTTTGCTTTTCTCCAAAACCATTTTTACTGTGATTTTCTCGGTCCATTGCATACGAATTCCACCTCGCTTTGTCCGGATATGACTGGATGAAACCAGAAATATCCGGTTGTGTTTTGGCTTACTACAACCCAGATATTGTGAAAGCCTCTGTGTTTATGTTTTCCGGATATTATCAACGGAATTTATGTTTTTGCATGTTATTTATCAGGGAACATTTAATTTTGTGCTGGGAAACACTAATTGGTTCCACATGGAGACACCAGCTCTACACATTCGTATTTTCTAGGGAGAAAGCTAGAGGAACTGCGGCAAACAAACATGATATTTCTGTTTGTATAGATGACATTTTATGCACTTTCCTAAAGAAAAGACTTTGCTTTTCTCCAAAACCATTTTTCCTGTGATATTCTCCATCCATTACATATGAATTCCACCCCACTTTGTCCGGATATGACTGGATGAAACCAGAAATATCCGGTTGTGTTTTGTCTTACTATATCCCAGATATTGCTACAGCCTCAGTGTCTGTGTTTTCTGGATATTATCGATGGATTTTATTGTTTTGAATGTTTTTATCAGGGAACCTTTAATTTTGTACCGTAGAAATACAATTTGGTTCCACATGGAGACACCAGTAACACATTCCTCTGTTCTAGGGAGAAAGCTTGAGGAACTGCAAATCGATATGATATGTCTGTTTTTATAGATGACATTTTATGCACTTGCGATGGAAAAGACTTTTTGCCTTTCTCTAAAACCATTTTTACTGTGATTTTGTTGGTCCATTGCATACGAATTCCAACCCACTTTGTCCGGATATGACTGGATGAAACCAGAAATATCCGGTTGTGTTTTGGCTTACTACAACCCAGATATTGTGAAAGCCTCTGTGTTTATGTTTCCGGATATTATCAACGGAATTTATGTTTTTGCATGTTATTTATCAGGGAACATTTAATTTTGTGCTGGGAAACACTAATTGGTTCCACACGGAGACACCAGCTCTACACATTTGTATTTTCTAGGGAGAAAGCTAGAGGAACTGCGGCAAACAAACATGATATTTCTGTTTGTATAGATGACATTTTATGCACTTTCCTAACAAAAAGACTTTACTTTTCTCCAAAACCATTTTTACTGTGATTTTCTCGGTCCATTGCATACGAATTCCACCTCACTTTGTCCGGATATGACTGGATGAAACCAGAAATATCCGTTTTCTTTTTTTTTGGCTTACTATATCCCAGATATTACTACAGACTCTGTGTTTGTGTTTTCTGGATATTATCGATGGATTATATTGTTTTGAATGTTTTTATCAGGGAACATTTAATTTTGTGCTGGGAAACACTAATTGGTTCCACATGGAGACACCAGTCTACACATTCGTATTTTCTAGGGAGAAAGCTAGAATAACTGCGGTAAACAAACATGATGTTTCTGTTTGTATAGATGACATTTTATGCACTGGCTTAAGGAAAAGACTTTGTTTTACTCCAAAACCATTTTTACTGCGATTTTCCCGGTTCATTGCATACGAATTCCACCAAACTTAGTCCGGATATGACTGGATGAAACCAGAAATATCCAGTTGTGTTTTGGCTAACTCAATCCCAGATATTGCGACGGACTCTGTGTTTGTGTTTTCTGGACATTATCAACGGACTTTATTGTTTTGAATGTTTTTATCAGGGAACATTTAATTTTGTACCTTGGAAACACTAATAGGTTCAACATGGAGACACCAGTCTACACATTCGTATGTTCTAGGGAGAAAGTTAGAGGAACTGCGGCAAACAAACATGATATTTCTGTTTGTATAAATGACATTTTATGCACTTGCATAACGAAAAAAACTTTGCTTTTCTCCAAAACCATTTTTACTGTGATTTTCTCGGTCCATTGCATACGAATTCCACCTCGCTTTGTCTGGATATGACTGGATGAAACCAGAAATATCCGGTTGTGTTTTGGCTTACTACAACCCAGATATTGTGAAAGCCTCTGTGTTTATGTTTTCCGGATATTATCAACGGAATTTATGTTTTTGCATGTTATTTATCAGGGAACATTTAATTTTGTGCTGGGGAACACTAATTGGTTCCACATGGAGACACCAGCTCTACACATTCGTATTTTCTAGGGAGAAAGCTAGAGGAACTGCGGCAAACAAACATGATATTTCTGTTTGTATAGATGACATTTTATGCACTTTCCTAAAGAAAAGACTTTGCTTTTCTCCAAAACCATTTTTCCTGTGATATTCTCGATCCATTACATATGAATTCCACCCCACTTTGTCCGGATATGAGTGGATGAAACCAGAAATATCCGGTTGTGTTTTGTCTTACTATATCCCAGATATTGCTACAGCCTCAGTGTCTGTGTTTTCTGGATATTATCGATGGATTTTATTGTTTTGAATGTTTTTATCAGGGAACCTTTAATTTTGTACCGTAGAAATACAATTTGGTTCCACATGGAGACACCAGTAACACATTCCTATGTTCTAGGGAGAAAGCTTGAGGAACTGCAAATCGATATGATATGTCTGTGTGTATAGATGACATTTTATGCACTTGCGATGGAAAAGACTTTTTGCCTTTCTCTAAAACCATTTTTACTGTGATTTTGTTGGTCCATTGCATACGAATTCCAACCCACTTTGTCCGGATATGACTGGATGAAACCAGAAATATCCGGTTGTGTTTTGGCTTACTACAACCCAGATATTGTGAAAGCCTCTGTGTTTATGTTTCCGGATATTATCAACGGAATTTATGTTTTTGCATGTTATTTATCAGGGAACATTTAATTTTGTGCTGGGAAACACTAATTGGTTCCACACGGAGACACCAGCTCTACACATTTGTATTTTCTAGGGAGAAAGCTAGAGGAACTGCGGCAAACAAACATGATATTTCTGTTTGTATAGATGACATTTTATGCACTTTCCTAGGAAAAAGACTTTACTTTTCTCCAAAACCATTTTTACTGTGATTTTCTCGGTCCATTGCATACGAATTCCAGCTCACTTTGTCCGGATATGACTGGATGAAACCAGAAATATCCGTTTTCTTTTTTTTTGGCTTACTATATCCCAGATATTACTACAGACTCTGTGTTTGTGTTTTCTGGATATTATCGATGGATTATATTGTTTTGAATGTTTTTATCAGGGAACATTTAATTTTGTGCTGGGAAACACTAATTGTTTGCACATGGAGACACCAGTCTACACATTCGTATTTTCTAGGGAGAAAGCTAGAATAACTGCGGTAAACAAACATGATGTTTCTGTTTGTATAGATGACATTTTATGCACTGGCTTAAGGAAAAGACTTTGTTTTACTCCAAAACCATTTTTACTGCGATTTTCCCGGTTCATTGCATACGAATTCCACCAAACTTAGTCCGGATATGACTGGATGAAACCAGAAATATCCGGTTGTGTTTTGGCTAACTCAATCCCAGATATTGCGATGGACTCTGTGTTTGTGTTTTCTGGACATTATCAACGGACTTTATTGTTTTGAATATTTTTATCAGGGAACATTTAATTTTGTACCTTAGAAACACTAATAGGTTCAACATGGAGACACCAGTCTACACATTCGTATGTTCTAGGGAGAAAGTTAGAGGAACTGCGGCAAACAAACATGATATTTCTGTTTGTATACATGACATTTTATGCACTTGCATAACGAAAAAAACTTTGCTTTTCTCCAAAACCATTTTTACTGTGATTTTCTCGGTCCATTGCATACGAATTCCACCTCGCTTTGTCCGGCTATGACTGGATGAAACCAGAAATATCCGGTTGTGTTTTGGCTTACTACAACCCAGATATTGTGAAAGCCTCTGTGTTTATGTTTTCCGGATATTATCAACGGAATTTATGTTTTTGCATGTTATTTATCAGGGAACATTTAATTTTGTGCTGGGAAACACTAATTGGTTCCACATGGAGACACCAGTCTACACATTCGTATTTTCTAGGGAGAAAGCTAGAATAACTGCGGTAAACAAACATGATGTTTCTGTTTGTATAGATGACATTTTATGCACTGGCTTAAGGAAAAGACTTTGTTTTACTCCAAAACCATTTTTACTGCGATTTTCCCGGTTCATTGCATACGAATTCCACCAAACTTAGTCCGGATATGACTGGATGAAACCAGAAATATCCGGTTGTGTTTTGGCTAACTCAATCCCAGATATTGCGATGGACTCTGTGTTTGTGTTTTCTGGACATTATCAACGGACTTTATTGTTTTGAATATTTTTATCAGGGAACATTTAATTTTGTACCTTAGAAACACTAATAGGTTCAACATGGAGACACCAGTCTACACATTCGTATGTTCTAGGGAGAAAGTTAGAGGAACTGCGGCAAACAAACATGATATTTCTGTTTGTATACATGACATTTTATGCACTTGCATAACGAAAAAATCTTTGCTTTTCTCCAAAACCATTTTTACTGTGATTTTCTCGGTCCATTGCATACGAATTCCACCTCGCTTTGTCCGGATATGACTGGATGAAACCAGAAATATCCGGTTGTGTTTTGGCTTACTACAACCCAGATATTGTGAAAGCCTCTGTGTTTATGTTTTCCGGATATTATCAACGGAATTTATGTTTTTGCATGTTATTTATCAGGGAACATTTAATTTTGTGCTGGGAAACACTAATTGGTTCCACATGGAGACACCAGCTCTACACATTCGTATTTTCTAGGGAGAAAGCTAGAGGAACTGCGGCAAACAAACATGATATTTCTGTTTGTATAGATGACATTTTATGCACTTTCCTAAAGAAAAGACTTTGCTTTTCTCCAAAACCATTTTTCCTGTGATATTCTCCATCCATTACATATGAATTCCACCCCACTTTGTCCGGATATGACTGGATGAAACCAGAAATATCCGGTTGTGTTTTGTCTTACTATATCCCAGATATTGCTACAGCCTCAGTGTCTGTGTTTTCTGGATATTATCGATGGATTTTATTGTTTTGAATGTTTTTATCAGGGAACCTTTAATTTTGTACCGTAGAAATACAATTTGGTTCCACATGGAGACACCAGTAACACATTCCTCTGTTCTAGGGAGAAAGCTTGAGGAACTGCAAATCGATATGATATGTCTGTTTTTATAGATGACATTTTATGCACTTGCGATGGAAAAGACTTTTTGCCTTTCTCTAAAACCATTTTTACTGTGATTTTGTTGGTCCATTGCATACGAATTCCAACCCACTTTGTCCGGATATGACTGGATGAAACCAGAAATATCCGGTTGTGTTTTGGCTTACTACAACCCAGATATTGTGAAAGCCTCTGTGTTTATGTTTCCGGATATTATCAACGGAATTTATGTTTTTGCATGTTATTTATCAGGGAACATTTAATTTTGTGCTGGGAAACACTAATTGGTTCCACACGGAGACACCAGCTCTACACATTTGTATTTTCTAGGGAGAAAGCTAGAGGAACTGCGGCAAACAAACATGATATTTCTGTTTGTATAGATGACATTTTATGCACTTTCCTAACAAAAAGACTTTACTTTTCTCCAAAACCATTTTTACTGTGATTTTCTCGGTCCATTGCATACGAATTCCACCTCACTTTGTCCGGATATGACTGGATGAAACCAGAAATATCCGTTTTCTTTTTTTTGGCTTACTATATCCCAGATATTACTACACTCTGTGTTTGTGTTTTCTGGATATTATCGATGGATTATATTGTTTTGAATGTTTTTATCAGGGAACATTTAATTTTGTGCTGGGAAACACTAATTGTTTGCACATGGAGACACCAGTCTACACATTCGTATTTTCTAGGGAGAAAGCTAGAATAACTGCGGTAAACAAACATGATGTTTCTGTTTGTATAGATGACATTTTATGCACTGGCTTAAGGAAAAGACTTTGTTTTACTCCAAAACCATTTTTACTGCGATTTTCCCGGTTCATTGCATACGAATTCCACCAAACTTAGTCCGGATATGACTGGATGAAACCAGAAATATCCGGTTGTGTTTTGGCTAAATCAATCCCAGATATTGCGACGGACTCTGTGTTGGTGTTTTCTGGACATTATCAACGGACTTTATTGTTTTGAATGTTTTTATCAGGGAACATTTAATTTTGTACCTTAGAAACACTAATAGGTTCAACATGGAGACACCAGTCTACACATTCGTATGTTCTAGGGAGAAAGTTAGAGGAACTGCGGCAAACAAACATGATATTTCTGTTTGTATACATGACATTTTATGCACTTGCATAACGAAAAAAACTTTGCTTTTCTCCAAAACCATTTTTACTGTGATTTTCTCGGTCCATTGCATACGAATTCCACCTCGCTTTGTCCGGCTATGACTGGATGAAACCAGAAATATCCGGTTGTGTTTTGGCTTACTACAACCCAGATATTGTGAAAGCCTCTGTGTTTATGTTTTCCGGATATTATCAACGGAATTTATGTTTTTGCATGTTATTTATCAGGGAACATTTAATTTTGTGCTGGGAAACACTAATTGGTTCCACATGGAGACACCAGTCTACACATTCGTATTTTCTAGGGAGAAAGCTAGAATAACTGCGGTAAACAAACATGATGTTTCTGTTTGTATAGATGACATTTTATGCACTGGCTTAAGGAAAAGACTTTGTTTTACTCCAAAACCATTTTTACTGCGATTTTCCCGGTTCATTGCATACGAATTCCACCAAACTTAGTCCGGATATGACTGGATGAAACCAGAAATATCCGGTTGTGTTTTGGCTAACTCAATCCCAGATATTGCGACGGACTCTGTGTTTGTGTTTTCTGGACATTATCAACGGACTATATTGTTTTGAATGTTTTTATCAGGGAACATTTAATTTTGTACCTTAGAAACACTAATAGGTTCAACATGGAGACACCAGTCTACACATTCGTATGTTCTAGGGAGAAAGTTAGAGGAACTGCCGCAAACAAACATGATATTTCTGTTTGTATACATGACATTTTATGCACTTGCATAACGAAAAAAACTTTGCTTTTCTCCAAAACCATTTTTACTGTGATTTTCTTGGTCCATTGCATACGAATTCCACCTCGCTTTGTCCGGATATGACTGGATGAAACCAGAAATATGCGGTTGTGTTTTGGCTTACTACAACCCAGATATTGTGAAAGCCTCTGTGTTTATGTTTTCCGGATATTATCAACGGAATTTATGTTTTTGCATGTTATTTATCAGGGAACATTTAATTTTGTGCTGGGAAACACTAATTGGTTCCACATGGAGACACCAGCTCTACACATTCGTATTTTCTAGGGAGAAAGCTAGAGGAACTGCGGCAAACAAACATGATATTTCTGTTTGTATAGATGACATTTTATGCACTTTCCTAAAGAAAAGACTTTGCTTTTCTCCAAAACCATTTTTCCTGTGATATTCTCGGTCCATTGCATACGAATTCCACCCCACTTTGTCCGGATATGACTGGATGAAACCAGAAATATCCGGTTGTGTTTTGTCTTACTATATCCCAGATATTGCTACAGCCTCAGTGTCTGTGTTTTCTGGATATTATCGATGGATTTTATTGTTTTGAATGTTTTTATCAGGGAACCTTTAATTTTGTACCGTAGAAATACAATTTGGTTCCACATGGAGACACCAGTAACACATTCCTCTGTTCTAGGGAGAAAGCTTGAGGAACTGCAAATCGATATGATATGTCTGTTTGTATAGATGACATTTTATGCACTTGCGATGGAAAAGACTTTTTGCCTTTCTCTAAAACCATTTTTACTGTGATTTTGTTGGTCCATTGCATACGAATTCCAACCCACTTTGTCCGGATATGACTGGATGAAACCAGAAATATCCGGTTGTGTTTTGGCTTACTACAACCCAGATATTGTGAAAGCCTCTGTGTTTATGTTTCCGGATATTATCAACGGAATTTATGTTTTTGCATGTTATTTATCAGGGAACATTTAATTTTGTGCTGGGAAACACTAATTGGTTCCACACGGAGACACCAGCTCTACACATTTGTATTTTCTAGGGAGAAAGCTAGAGGAACTGCGGCAAACAAACATGATATTTCTGTTTGTATAGATGACATTTTATGCACTTTCCTAGGAAAAAGACTTTACTTTTCTCCAAAACCATTTTTACTGTGATTTTCTCGGTCCATTGCATACGAATTCCACCTCACTTTGTCCGGATATGACTGGATGAAACCAGAAATATCCGTTTTCTTTTTTTTTTGGCTTACTATATCCCAGATATTACTACAGACTCTGTGTTTGTGTTTTCTGGATATTATCGATGGATTATATTGTTTTGAATGTTTTTATCAGGGAACATTTAATTTTGTGCTGGGAAACACTAATTGTTTGCACATGGAGACACCAGTCTACACATTCGTATTTTCTAGGGAGAAAGCTAGAATAACTGCGGTAAACAAACATGATGTTTCTGTTTGTATAGATGACATTTTATGCACTGGCTTAAGGAAAAGACTTTGTTTTACTCCAAAACCATTTTTACTGCGATTTTCCTGGTTCATTGCATACGAATTCCACCAAACTTAGTCCGGATATGACTGGATGAAACCAGAAATATCCGGTTGTGTTTTGGCTAAATCAATCCCAGATATTGCGACGGACTCTGTGTTTGTGTTTTCTGGACATTATCAACGGACTTTATTGTTTTGAATGTTTTTATCAGGGAACATTTAATTTTGTACCTTAGAAACACTAATAGGTTCAACATGGAGACACCAGTCTACACATTCGTATGTTCTAGGGAGAAAGTTAGAGGAACTGCGGCAAACAAACATGATATTTCTGTTTGTATACATGACATTTTATGCACTTGCATAACGAAAAAAACTTTGCTTTTCTCCAAAACCATTTTTACTGTGATTTTCTCGGTCCATTGCATACGAATTCCACCTCGCTTTGTCCGGCTATGACTGGATGAAACCAGAAATATCCGGTTGTGTTTTGGCTTACTACAACCCAGATATTGTGAAAGCCTCTGTGTTTATGTTTTCCGGATATTATCAACGGAATTTATGTTTTTGCATGTTATTTATCAGGGAACATTTAATTTTGTGCTGGGAAACACTAATTGGTTCCACATGGAGACACCAGTCTACACATTCGTATTTTCTAGGGAGAAAGCTAGAATAACTGCGGTAAACAAACATGATGTTTCTGTTTGTATAGATGACATTTTATGCACTGGCTTAAGGAAAAGACTTTGTTTTACTCCAAAACCATTTTTACTGCGATTTTCCCGGTTCATTGCATACGAATTCCACCAAACTTAGTCCGGATATGACTGGATGAAACCAGAAATATCCGGTTGTGTTTTGGCTAACTCAATCCCAGATATTGCGACGGACTCTGTGTTTGTGTTTTCTGGACATTATCAACGGACTATATTGTTTTGAATGTTTTTATCAGGGAACATTTAATTTTGTACCTTAGAAACACTAATAGGTTCAACATGGAGACACCAGTCTACACATTCGTATGTTCTAGGGAGAAAGTTAGAGGAACTGCGGCAAACAAACATGATATTTCTGTTTGTATACATGACATTTTATGCACTTGCATAACGAAAAAAACTTTGCTTTATTCCAAAACCATTTTTACTGTGATTTTCTTGGTCCATTGCATACGAATTCCACCTCGCTTTGTCCGGATATGACTGGATGAAACCAGAAATATCCGGTTGTGTTTTGGCTTACTACAACCCAGATATTGTGAAAGCCTCTGTGTTTATGTTTTCCGGATATTATCAACGGAATTTATGTTTTTGCATGTTATTTATCAGGGAACATTTAATTTTGTGCTGGGAAACACTGGTTCCACATGGAGACACCAGCTCTACACATTCGTATTTTCTAGGGAGAAAGCTAGAGGAACTGCGGCAAACAAACATGATATTTCTGTTTGTATAGATGACATTTTATGCACTTTCCTAAAGAAAAGACTTTGCTTTTCTCCAAAACCATTTTTCCTGTGATATTCTCGATCCATTACATATGAATTCCACCCCACTTTGTCCGGATATGAGTGGATGAAACCAGAAATATCCGGTTGTGTTTTGTCTTACTATATCCCAGATATTGCTACAGCCTCAGTGTCTGTGTTTTCTGGATATTATCGATGGATTTTATTGTTTTGAATGTTTTTATCAGGGAACCTTTAATTTTGTACCGTAGAAATACAATTTGGTTCCACATGGAGACACCAGTAACACATTCCTATGTTCTAGGGAGAAAGCTTCAGGAACTGCAAATCGATATGATATGCCTGTTTGTATAGATGACATTTTATGCACTTGCGATGGAAAAGACTTTTTGCCTTTCTCTAAAACCATTTTTACTGTGATTTTGTTGGTCCATTGCATACGAATTCCAACCCACTTTGTCCGGATATGACTGGATGAAACCAGAAATATCCGGTTGTGTTTTGGCTTACTACAACCCAGATATTGTGAAAGCCTCTGTGTTTATGTTTCCGGATATTATCAACGGAATTTATGTTTTTGCATGTTATTTATCAGGGAACATTTAATTTTGTGCTGGGAAACACTAATTGGTTCCACACGGAGACACCAGCTCTACACATTTGTATTTTCTAGGGAGAAAGCTAGAGGAACTGCGGCAAACAAACATGATATTTCTGTTTGTATAGATGACATTTTATGCACTTTCCTAAGAAAAAGACTTTACTTTTCTCCAAAACCATTTTTACTGTGATTTTCTCGGTCCATTGCATACGAATTCCACCTCACTTTGTCCAGATATGACTGGATGAAACCAGAAATATCCGTTTTCTTTTTTTTGGCTTACTATATCCCAGATATTACTACACTCTGTGTTTGTGTTTTCTGGATATTATCGATGGATTATATTGTTTTGAATGTTTTTATCAGGGAACATTTAATTTTGTGCTGGGAAACACTAATTGTTTGCACATGGAGACACCAGTCTACACATTCGTATTTTCTAGGGAGAAAGCTAGAATAACTGCGGTAAACAAACATGATGTTTCTGTTTGTATAGATGACATTTTATGCACTGGCTTAAGGAAAAGACTTTGTTTTACTCCAAAACCATTTTTACTGCGATTTTCCCAGTTCATTGCATACGAATTCCACCAAACTTAGTCCGGATATGACTGGATGAAACCAGAAATATCCGGTTGTGTTTTGTCTTACTATATCCCAGATATTGCTACAGCCTCAGTGTCTGTGTTTTCTGGACATTATCAACGGACTTTATTGTTTTGAATGTTTTTATCAGGGAACATTTAATTTTGTACCTTAGAAACACTAATAGGTTCAACATGGAGACACCAGTATACACATTCGTATGTTCTGGGGAGAAAGTTAGAGGAACTGCGGCAAACAAACATGATATTTCTGTTTGTATACATGACATTTTATGCACTAGCATAACGAAAAAAACTTTGCTTTTCTCCAAAACCATTTTTACTGTGATTTTCTCGGTCCATTGCATACGAATTCCACCTCGCTTTGTCCGGCTATGACTGGATGAAACCAGAAATATCCGGTTGTGTTTTGGCTTACTACAACCCAGATATTGTGAAAGCCTCTGTGTTTATGTTTTCCGGATATTATCAACGGAATTTATGTTTTTGCATGTTATTTATCAGGGAACATTTAATTTTGTGCTGGGAAACACTAATTGGTTCCACATGGAGACACCAGTCTACACATTCGTATTTTCTAGGCAGAAAGCTAGAATAACTGCGGTAAACAAACATGATGTTTCTGTTTGTATAGATGACATTTTATGCACTGGCTTAAGGAAAAGACTTTGTTTTACTCCAAAACCATTTTTACTGCGATTTTCCCGGTTCATTGCATACGAATTCCACCAAACTTAGTCCGGATATGACTGGATGAAACCAGAAATATCCGGTTGTGTTTTGGCTAACTCAATCCCAGATATTGCGACGGACTCTGTGTTTGTGTTTTCTGGACATTATCAACGGACTATATTGTTTTGAATGTTTTTATCAGGGAACATTTAATTTTGTACCTTAGAAACACTAATAGGTTCAACATGGAGACACCAGTCTACACATTCGTATGTTCTAGGGAGAAAGTTAGAGGAACTGCGGCAAACAAACATGATATTTCTGTTTGTATACATGACATTTTATGCACTTGCATAACGAAAAAAACTTTGCTTTTCTCCAAAACCATTTTTACTGTGATTTTCTTGGTCCATTGCATACGAATTCCACCTCGCTTTGTCCGGATATGACTGGATGAAACCAGAAATATCCGGTTGTGTTTTGGCTTACTACAACCCAGATATTGTGAAAGCCTCTGTGTTTATGTTTTCCGGATATTATCAACGGAATTTATGTTTTTGCATGTTATTTATCAGGGAACATTTAATTTTGTGCTGGGAAACACTGGTTCCACATGGAGACACCAGCTCTACACATTCGTATTTTCTAGGGAGAAAGCTAGAGGAACTGCGGCAAACAAACATGATATTTCTGTTTGTATAGATGACATTTTATGCACTTTCCTAAAGAAAAGACTTTGCTTTTCTCCAAAACCATTTTTCCTGTGATATTCTCGATCCATTACATATGAATTCCACCCCACTTTGTCCGGATATGAGTGGATGAAACCAGAAATATCCGGTTGTGTTTTGTCTTACTATATCCCAGATATTGCTACAGCCTCAGTGTCTGTGTTTTCTGGATATTATCGATGGATTTTATTGTTTTGAATGTTTTTATCAGGGAACCTTTAATTTTGTACCGTAGAAATACAATTTGGTTCCACATGGAGACACCAGTAACACATTCCTATGTTCTAGGGAGAAAGCTTGAGGAACTGCAAATCGATATGATATGCCTGTTTGTATAGATGACATTTTATGCACTTGCGATGGAAAAGACTTTTTGCCTTTCTCTAAAACCATTTTTACTGTGATTTTGTTGGTCCATTGCATACGAATTCCAACCCACTTTGTCCGGATATGACTGGATGAAACCAGAAATATCCGGTTGTGTTTTGGCTTACTACAACCCAGATATTGTGAAAGCCTCTGTGTTTATGTTTCCGGATATTATCAACGGAATTTATGTTTTTGCATGTTATTTATCAGGGAACATTTAATTTTGTGCTGGGAAACACTAATTGGTTCCACACGGAGACACCAGCTCTACACATTTGTATTTTCTAGGGAGAAAGCTAGAGGAACTGCGGCAAACAAACATGATATTTCTGTTTGTATAGATGACATTTTATGCACTTTCCTAAGAAAAAGACTTTACTTTTCTCCAAAACCATTTTTACTGTGATTTTCTCGGTCCATTGCATACGAATTCCACCTCACTTTGTCCGGATATGACTGGATGAAACCAGAAATATCCGTTTTCTTTTTTTTGGCTTACTATATCCCAGATATTACTACACTCTGTGTTTGTGTTTTCTGGATATTATCGATGGATTATATTGTTTTGAATGTTTTTATCAGGGAACATTTAATTTTGTGCTGGGAAACACTAATTGGTTCCACATGGAGACACCAGTCTACACATTCGTATTTTCTAGGGAGAAAGCTAGAATAACTGCGGTAAACAAACATGATGTTTCTGTTTGTATAGATGACATTTTATGCACTGGCTTAAGGAAAAGACTTTGTTTTACTCCAAAACCATTTTTACTGCGATTTTCCCAGTTCATTGCATACGAATTCCACCAAACTTAGTCCGGATATGACTGGATGAAACCAGAAATATCCGGTTGTGTTTTGTCTTACTATATCCCAGATATTGCTACAGCCTCAGTGTCTGTGTTTTCTGGACATTATCAACGGACTTTATTGTTTTGAATGTTTTTATCAGGGAACATTTAATTTTGTACCTTAGAAACACTAATAGGTTCAACATGGAGACACCAGTATACACATTCGTATGTTCTGGGGAGAAAGTTAGAGGAACTGCGGCAAACAAACATGATATTTCTGTTTGTATACATGACATTTTATGCACTTGCATAACGAAAAAAACTTTGCTTTTCTCCAAAACCATTTTTACTGTGATTTTCTCGGTCCATTGCATACGAATTCCACCTCGCTTTGTCCGGCTATGACTGGATGAAACCAGAAATATCCGGTTGTGTTTTGGCTTACTACAACCCAGATATTGTGAAAGCCTCTGTGTTTATGTTTTCCGGATATTATCAACGGAATTTATGTTTTTGCATGTTATTTATCAGGGAACATTTAATTTTGTGCTGGGAAACACTAATTGGTTCCACATGGAGACACCAGTCTACACATTCGTATTTTCTAGGGAGAAAGCTAGAATAACTGCGGTAAACAAACATGATGTTTCTGTTTGTATAGATGACATTTTATGCACTGGCTTAAGGAAAAGACTTTGTTTTACTCCAAAACCATTTTTACTGCGATTTTCCCGGTTCATTGCATACGAATTCCACCAAACTTAGTCCGGATATGACTGGATGAAACCAGAAATATCCGGTTGTGTTTTGGCTAACTCAATCCCAGATATTGCGACGGACTCTGTGTTTGTGTTTTCTGGACATTATCAACGGACTATATTGTTTTGAATGTTTTTATCAGGGAACATTTAATTTTGTACCTTAGAAACACTAATAGGTTCAACATGGAGACACCAGTCTACACATTCGTATGTTCTAGGGAGAAAGTTAGAGGAACTGCGGCAAACAAACATGATATTTCTGTTTGTATACATGACATTTTATGCACTTGCATAACGAAAAAAACTTTGCTTTACTCCAAAACCATTTTTACTGTGATTTTCTTGGTCCATTGCATATGAATTCCACCTCGCTTTGTCCGGATATGACTGGATGAAACCAGAAATATCCGGTTGTGTTTTGGCTTACTACAACCCAGATATTGTGAAAGCCTCTGTGTTTATGTTTTCCGGATATTATCAACGGAATTTATGTTTTTGCATGTTATTTATCAGGGAACATTTAATTTTGTGCTGGGAAACACTGGTTCCACATGGAGACACCAGCTCTACACATTCGTATTTTCTAGGGAGAAAGCTAGAGGAACTGCGGCAAACAAACATGATATTTCTGTTTGTATAGATGACATTTTATGCACTTTCCTAAAGAAAAGACTTTGCTTTTCTCCAAAACCATTTTTCCTGTGATATTCTCGATCCATTACATATGAATTCCACCCCACTTTGTCCGGATATGAGTGGATGAAACCAGAAATATCCGGTTGTGTTTTGTCTTACTATATCCCAGATATTGCTACAGCCTCAGTGTCTGTGTTTTCTGGATATTATCGATGGATTTTATTGTTTTGAATGTTTTTATCAGGGAACCTTTAATTTTGTACCGTAGAAATACAATTTGGTTCCACATGGAGACACCAGTAACACATTCCTATGTTCTAGGGAGAAAGCTTGAGGAACTGCAAATCGATATGATATGCCTGTTTGTATAGATGACATTTTATGCACTTGCGATGGAAAAGACTTTTTGCCTTTCTCTAAAACCATTTTTACTGTGATTTTGTTGGTCCATTGCATACGAATTCCAACCCACTTTGTCCGGATATGACTGGATGAAACCAGAAATATCCGGTTGTGTTTTGGCTTACTACAACCCAGATATTGTGAAAGCCTCTGTGTTTATGTTTCCGGATATTATCAACGGAATTTATGTTTTTGCATGTTATTTATCAGGGAACATTTAATTTTGTGCTGGGAAACACTAATTGGTTCCACACGGAGACACCAGCTCTACACATTTGTATTTTCTAGGGAGAAAGCTAGAGGAACTGCGGCAAACAAACATGATATTTCTGTTTGTATAGATGACATTTTATGCACTTTCCTAAGAAAAAGACTTTACTTTTCTCCAAAACCATTTTTACTGTGATTTTCTCGGTCCATTGCATACGAATTCCACCTCACTTTGTCCGGATATGACTGGATGAAACCAGAAATATCCGTTTTCTTTTTTTTGGCTTACTATATCCCAGATATTACTACACTCTGTGTTTGTGTTTTCTGGATATTATCGATGGATTATATTGTTTTGAATGTTTTTATCAGGGAACATTTAATTTTGTGCTGGGAAACACTAATTGGTTCCACATGGAGACACCAGTCTACACATTCGTATTTTCTAGGGAGAAAGCTAGAATAACTGCGGTAAACAAACATGATGTTTCTGTTTGTATAGATGACATTTTATGCACTGGCTTAAGGAAAAGACTTTGTTTTACTCCAAAACCATTTTTACTGCGATTTTCCCAGTTCATTGCATACGAATTCCACCAAACTTAGTCCGGATATGACTGGATGAAACCAGAAATATCCGGTTGTGTTTTGTCTTACTATATCCCAGATATTGCTACAGCCTCAGTGTCTGTGTTTTCTGGACATTATCAACGGACTTTATTGTTTTGAATGTTTTTATCAGGGAACATTTAATTTTGTACCTTAGAAACACTAATAGGTTCAACATGGAGACACCAGTATACACATTCGTATGTTCTGGGGAGAAAGTTAGAGGAACTGTGGCAAACAAACATGATATTTCTGTTTGTATACATGACATTTTATGCACTTTCCTAAAGAAAAGACTTTGCTTTTCTCCAAAACCATTTTTACTGTGATTTTCTCGGTCCATTGCATACGAATTCCACCTCGCTTTGTCCGGATATGACTGGATGAAACCAGAAATATCCGGTTGTGTTTTGGCTTACTACAACCCAGATATTGTGAAAGCCTCTGTGTTTATGTTTTCCGGATATTATCAACGGAATTTATGTTTTTGCATGTTATTTATCAGGGAACATTTAATTTTGTGCTGGGAAACACTAACTGGTTCCACATGGAGACACCAGCTCTACACATTCATATTTTCTAGGGAGAAAGCTAGAGGAATTGCGGCAAACAAACATCATATTTCTGTTTGTATAGATGACATTTTATGCACTTTCCTAAAGAAAAGACTTTGCTTTTCTCCAAAGCCATTTTTCCTGTGATATTCTCGATCCATTACATATGAATTCCACCCCACTTTGTCCAGATATGAGTGGATGAAACCAGAAATATCCGGTTGTGTTTTGTCTTACTATATCCCAGATATTGCTACAGCCTCAGTGTCTGTGTTTTCTGGATATTATCGATGGATTTTATTGTTTTGAATGTTTTTATCAGGGAACATTTAATTTTGTACCGTAGAAACACTAATTGGTTCCACATTGAGACACCAGTAACACATTCCTATGTTCTAGGGAGAAAGCTTGAGGAACTGCAAATCGATATGATATGTCTGTTTGTATAGATGACATTTTATGCACTTGCGATGGAAAAGACTTTTTGCATTTCTCTAAAACCATTTTTACTATGATTTTGTTGGTCCATTGCGTACGAATTCCAACCCACTTTGTCCGGATATGACTGGATTCAACCAGAAATATCCGGTTGTGTTTTGGCTAACTCAATCCCAGATATTGTGAAAGCTTCTGTATTTGTGTTCTCCGGATATTATGAACGGATTTTATGGATTTGCATGTTTTTTATCAGGGAACATTTAATTTTGTACCGTAGAAACACTAATTGGTTCCACACGGAGACACCAGTAACACATTCCTATGTTGTAGGGAGAAAGCTTGAGGAACTGCAAATCGATATGATATGTCTGTTTGTATAGATGACATTTTATGCACTTGCGATGGAAAAGACTTTTTGCCTTTCTCTAAAACCATTTTTACTGTGATTTTGTTGGTCCATTGCATACGAATTCCAACCCACTTTGTCCGGATATGACTGGATGAAACCAGAAATATCCGGTTGTGTTTTGGCTAACTCAATCCCAGATATTGTGAAAGCTTCTGTATTGGTGTTCTCCGGATATTATGAACGGATTTTATGGTTTTGCATGTTTTTTTTCAGGGAACATTTAATTTTGTACCGTAGAAACACTAATTGGTTCCACACGGAAACACCAGCTCTACACATTTGTATTTTCTAGGGAGAAAGCTAGAGGAACTGCGGCAAACAAACATGATATTTCTGTTTGTATACATGACTTTTTATGCACTTTCCTAAGAAAAAGACTTTACTTTTCTCCAAAACCATTTTTACTGTGATTTTCTCGGTCCATTGCATACGAATTCCACCTCACTTTGTCCGGATATGACTGGATGAAACCAGAAATATCCGGTTGTGTTTTGGCTAACTCAATCCCAGATATCGCGACAGACTCTGTGTTTGTGTTTTCTGGACATTATCAACGGACTTTATTGTTTTGAATGTTTTTATCAGGGAACATTTAATTTTGTACCTTAGAAACACTAATTGGTTCAACATGGAGACACCAGTATACACATTCGTATGTTCTAGGGAGAAAGTTAGAGGAACTGCGGCAAACAAACATGATATTTCTGTTTGTATAGATGACATTTTATGCACTTTCCTAACAAAAAGATTTAACTTTTCTCCAAAACCATTTTTACTGTGATTTTCTCGGTCCATTGCATACGAATTCCACCTCACTTTGTCCGGATATGACTGGATGAAACCAGAAATATCCGTTTTCTTTTTTTTTTGGCTTACTATATCCCAGATATTACTACAGACTCTGTGTTTGTGTTTTCTGGATATTATCGATGGATTATATTGTTTTGAATGTTTTTATCAGGGAACATTTAATTTTGTGCTGGGAAACACTAATTGGTTCCACATGGAGACACCAGTCTACACATTCGTATTTTCTAGGGAGAAAGCTAGAATAACTGCGGTAAACAAACATGATATTTCTGTTTGTATAGATGACATTTTATGCACTGGCTTAAGGAAAAGACTTTGTTTTACTCCAAAACCATTTTTACTGCGATTTCCCGGTTCATTGCATACGAATTCCAACCCACTTTGTCCGGATATGACTGGATGAAACCAGAAATATCCGGTTGTGTTTTGGCTAACTCAATCCCAGATATTGTGAAAGCTTCTGTATTTGTGTTCTCCGGATATTATGAACGGATTTTATGGTTTTGCATGTTTTTTATCAGGGAACATTTAATTTTGTACCATAGAAACACTAATTGGTTCCACACGGAGACACCAGCTCTACACATTTGCATTTTCTAGGGAGAAAGCTAGAGGAACTGCGGCAAACAAACATGATATTTCTGTTTGTATAGATGACATTTTATGCACTTGCATAACGAAAAAAACTTTGCTTTTCTCCAAAACCATTTTTACTGTGATTTTCTCGGTCCATTGCATACGAATTCCACCTCGCTTTGTCCGGATATGACTGGATGAAACCAGAAATATCTGGTTGTGTTTTGGCTTACTACAACCCAGATATTGTGAAAGCCTCTGTGTTTATGTTTTCCAGATATTATCAACGGAATTTATGTTTTTGCATGTTATTTATCAGGGAACATTTAATTTTGTGCTGGGAAACACTAATTGGTTCCACATGGAGACACCAGCTCTACACATTCGTATTTTCTAGGGTGAAAGCTAGAGGAACTGCGGCAAACAAACATGATATTTCTGTTTGTATAGATGACATTTTGTGCACTTTCTAAAGAAAAGACTTTGCTTTTCTCCAAAACCATTTTTCCTGTGATATTCTCCATCCATTACATATGAATTCCACCCCACTTTCTCCGAATATGAGTGGATGAAACCAGAAATATCCGGTTGTGTTTTGTCTTACTATATCCCAGATATTGCTACAGCCTCAGTGTCTGTGTTTTCTGGATATTATCGATGGATTTTATTGTTTTGAATGTTTTTATCAGGGAACCTTTAATTTTGTACCGTAGAAATACAATTTGGTTCCACATGGAGACACCAGTAACACATTCCTATGTTCTAGGGAGAAAGCTTGAGGAACTGCAAATCGATATGATATGTCTGTTTGTATAGATGACATTTTATGCACTTGCGATGGAAAAGACTTTTTGCCTTTCTCTAAAACCATTTTTACTGTGATTTTGTTGGTCCATTGCATACGAATTCCAACCCACTTTGTCCGGATATGACTGGATGAAACCAGAAATATCCGGTTGTGTTTTGGCTAACTCAATCCCAGATATTGTGAAAGCTTCTGTATTTGTGTTCTCCGGATATTATGAACGGATTTTATGGTTTTGCATGTTTTTTATCAGGGAACATTTAATTTTGTACCGTAGAAACACTAATTGGTTCCACACGGAGACACCAGCTCTACACATTTGTATTTTCTAGGGAGAAAGCTAGAGGAACTGCGGCAAACAAACATGATATTTCTGTTTGTATAGATGACATTTTATGCACTTTCCTAAGAAAAAGACTTTATTTTTCTCCAAAACCATTTTTACTGTGATTTTCTCGGTCCATTGCATACGAATTCCAGCTCACTTTGTCCGGATATGACTGGATGAAACCAGAAATATCCGTTTTCTTTTTTTTTTTGGCTTACTATATCCCAGATATTACTACAGACTCTGTGTTTGTGTTTTCTGGATATTATCGATGGATTATATTGTTTTGAATGTTTTTATCAGGGAACACTTAATTTTGTGCTGGGAAACACTAATTGGTTCCACATGGAGACACCAGTCTACACATTCGTATATTCTAGGGAGAAAGCTAGAATAACTGCGGTAAACAAACATGATGTTTCTGTTTGTATAGATGACATTTTATGCACTGGCTTAAGGAAAAGACTTTGTTTTACTCCAAAACCATTTTTACTACGATTTTCCCGGTTCATTGCATATGAATTCCACCAAACTTAGTCCGGATATGACTGGATGAAACCAGAAATATCCGGTTGTGTTTTGGCTAACTCAATCCCAGATATTGTGAAAGCTTCTGTATTGGTGTTTTCCGGATAATATCAACGGATTTTCTGGTTTTGCATGTATTTTATCAGGGAACATTTAATTTTGTACCTTAGAAACACTAATAGGTTCAACATGGAGACACCAGTCTACACATTCGTATGTTCTAGGGAGAAAGTTAGAGGAACTGCGGCAAACAAACATGATATTTCTGTTTGTATACATGACAATTTATGCACTTGCATAACGAAAAAAACTTTGCTTTTCTCCAAAACCATTTTTACTGTGATTTTCTCGGTCCATTGCATACGAATTCCACCTCGCTTTGTCCGGATATGACTGGATGAAACCAGAAATATCTGGTTGTGTTTTGGCTTACTACAACCCAGATATTGTGAAAGCCTCTGTGTTTATGTTTTCCGGATATTATCAACGGAATTTATGTTTTTGCATGTTATTTATCAGGGAACACTTAATTTTGTGCTGGGAAACACTAATTGGTTCCACATGGAGACACCAGCTCTACACATTTGTATTTTCTAGGGAGAAAGCTAGAATAACTGCGGCAAACAAACATGATATTTCTGTTTGTATAGATGACATTTTATGCACTTTCCTAAAGAAAAGACTTTGCTTTTCTCCAAAACCATTTTTCCTGTGATATTCTCGATCCATTACATATGAATTCCACCCCACTTTGTCCGGATATGAGTGGATGAAACCAGAAATATCCGGTTGTGTTTTGTCTTACTATATCCCAGATATTGCTACAGCCTCAGTGTCTGTGTTTTCTGGATATTATCGATGGATTTTATTGTTTTGAATGTTTTTATCAGGGAACCTTTAATTTTGTACCATAGAAACACTAATTGGTTCCACATGGAGACACCAGTAACACATTCTTCTGTTCTAGGGAGAAAGCTTGAGGAACTGCAAATCGATATGATATGTCTGTTTGTATAGATGACATTTTATGCACTTGCGATGGAAAAGATTTTTGCCTTTCTCTAAAACCATTTTTACTGTGATTTTGTTGGTCCATTGCATACGAATTCCAACCCACTTTGTCCGGATATGACTGGATGAAACCAGAAATATCCGGTTGTGTTTTGGCTAACTCAATCCCAGATATTGTGAAAGCTTCTGTATTTGTGTTCTGCGGATATTATGAATGGATTTTATGGTTTTGCATGTTTTTTATCAGGGAACATTTAATTTTGTACCGTAGAAACACTAATTGGTTCCACACGGAGACACCAGCTCTACACATTTGTATTTTCTAGGGAGAAAGCTAGAGGAACTGCGGCAAACAAACATGATATTTCTGTTTGTATAGATGACATTTTATGCACTTTCCTAAGAAAAAGACTTTACTTTTCTCCAAAACCATTTTTACTGTGATTTTCTCGGTCCATTGCATACGAATTCCACCTCACTTTGTCCGGATATGACTGGATGAAACCAGAAATATCCGTTTTCTTTTTTTTTTTGGCTTACTATATCCCAGATATTACTACAGACTCTGTGTTTGTGTTTTCTGGATATTATCGATGGATTATATTGTTTTGAATGTTTTTATCAGGGAACATTTAATTTTGTGCTGGGAAACACTATTTGGTTCCACATGGAGACACCATTCTACACATTCGTATTTTCTAGGGAGAAAGCTAGAATAACTGCGGTAAACAAACATGATGTTTCTGTTTGTATAGATGACATTTTATGCACTGGCTTAAGGAAAAGACTTTGTTTTACTCCAAAACCATTTTTACTGCGATTTTCCCGGTTCATTGCATACGAATTCCACTGAACTTAGTCCAGATATGACTGGATGAAACCAGAAATATCCGGTTGTGTTTTGGCTAACTCAATCCCAGATATTGTGAAAGCTTCTGTATTGGTGTTTTCCGGATATTATCAACGGATTTTCTGGTTTTGCATGTTTTTTATCAGGGAACATTTAATTTTGTACCTTAGAAACACTAATAGGTTCAACATGGAGACACCAGTCTACACATTCGTATGTTCTAGGGAGAAAGTTAGAGGAACTGCGGCAAACAAACATGATATTTCTGTTTGTATACATGACATTTTATGCACTTGCATAACGAAAAAAACTTTGCTTTTCTCCAAAACCATTTTTACTGTGATTTTCTCGGTCCATTACATATGAATTCCACCCCACTTTGTCCGGATATGACTGGATGAAACCAGAAATATCCGGTTGTGTTTTGGCTTACTACAACCCAGATATTGTGAAAGCCTCTGTGTTTATGTTTTCCGGATACTATCAACGGAATTTATGTTTTTGCATGTTATTTATCAGGGAACATTTAATTTTGTACCTTAGAAACACTAATAGGTTCAACATGGAGACACCAGTCTACACATTCGTATGTTCTAGGGAGAAAGTTAGAGGAACTGCGGCAAACAAACATGATATTTCTGTTTGTATAGATGACATTTTATGCACTTTCCTAAAGAAAAGACTTTGCTTTTCTCCAAAACCATTTTTCCTGTGACATTCTCGATCCATTACATATGAATTCCACCCCACTTTGTCCGGATATGAGTGGATGAAACCAGAAATATCCGGTTGTGTTTTGTCTTACTATATCCCAGATATTGCTACAGCCTCAGTGTCTGTGTTTTCTGGATATTATCGATGGATTTTATTGTTTTGAATGTTTTTATCAGGGAACATTTAATTTTGTACCGTAGAAACACTAATTGGTTCCACATGGAGACACCAGTAACACATTCCTATGTTCTAGGGAGAAAGCTTGAGGAACTGCAAATCGATATGATATGTCTGTTTGTATAGATGACATTTTATGCACTTGCGATGGAAAAGACTTTTTGCCTTTCTCTAAAACCATTTTTACTGTGATTTTGTTGGTCCATTGCATACGAATTCCAACCCACTTTGTCCAGATATGACTGGATGAAACCAGAAATATCTGGTTGTGTTTTGGCTAACTCAATCCCAGATATTGTGAAAGCTTCTGTATTTGTGTTCTCAGGATATTATGAACGGATTTTATGGTTTTGCATGTTTTTTATCAGGGAACATTTAATTTTGTACCGTAGAAACACTAATTGGTTCCACACGGAGACACCAGCTCTACACATTTGTATTTTCTAGGGAGAAAGCTAGAGGAACTGCGGCAAACAAACATGATATTTCTGTTTGTATAGATGACATTTTATGCACTTTCCTAAAGAAAAGACTTTGCTTTTCTCCAAAACCATTTTTCCTGTGATATTCTCAATCAATTGCATACGAATTCCACCTCGCTTTGTCCGGATATGACTGGATGAAACCAGAAATATCCGGTTGTGTTTTGGCTTACTACAACCCAGATATTGTGAAAGCCTCTGTGTTTATGTTTTCCGGATACTATCAACGGAATTTATGTTGTTGCATGTTATTTATCAGGGAACATTTAATTTTGTGCTGGGAAACACTAATTGGTTCCACATGGAGACACCAGCTCTACACATTCGTATTTTCTAGGGAGAAAGCTAGAGGAACTGCGGCAAACAAACATGATATTTCTGTTTGTATAGATGACATTTTATGCACTTTCCTAAAGAAAAGACTTTGCTTTTCTCCAAAACCATTTTTCCTGTGATATTCTCGATCCATTACATATGAATTCCACCCCACTTTGTCCGGATATGAGTGGATGAAACCAGAAATATCCGGTTGTGTTTTGTCTTACTATATCCCAGATATTGCTACAGCCTCAGTGTCTGTGTTTTCTGGATATTATCGATGGCTTTTATTGTTTTGAATGTTTTTATCAGGGAACCTTTAATTTTGTACCGTAGAAACACTAATTGGTTCCACATGGAGACACCAGTAACACATTCCTATGTTCTAGGGAGAAAGCTTGAGGAACTGCAAATCGATATGATATGTCTGTTTGTATAGATGACATTTTATGCACTTGCGATGGAAAAGACTTTTTGCCTTTCTCTAAAACCATTTTTACTGTGATTTTGTTGGTCCATTGCATACGAATTCCAACCCACTTTGTCCGGATATGACTGGATGAAACCAGAAATATCCGGTTGTGTTTTGGCTAACTCAATCCCAGATATTGTGAAAGCTTCTGTATTTGTGTTCTCCGGATATTATGAACGGATTTTATGGTTTTGCATGTTTTTTTTCAGGGAACATTTAATTTTGTACCGTAGAAACACTAATTGGTTCCACACGGAGACACCAGCTCTACACATTTGTATTTTCTAGGGAGAAAGCTAGAGGAACTGCGGCAAACAAACATGATATTTCTGTTTGTATAGATGACATTTTATGCACTTTCCTAAGAAAAAGACTTTACTTTTCTCCAAAACCATTTTTACTGTGATTTTCTCGGTCCATTGCATACAAATTCCACCTCACTTTGTCCGGATATGACTGGATGAAACCAGAAATATCCGTTTTCTTTTTTTTTTGGCTTACTATATCCCAGATATTACTACAGACTCTGTGTTTGTGTTTTCTGGATATTATCGATGGATTATATTGTTTTGAATGTTTTTATCAGGGAACACTTAATTTTGTGCTGGGAAACACTAATTGGTTCCACATGGAGACACCAGTCTACACATTCGTATATTCTAGGGAGAAAGCTAGAATAACTGCGGTAAACAAACATGATGTTTCTGTTTGTATAGATGACATTTTATGCACTGGCTTAAGGAAAAGACTTTGTTTTACTCCAAAACCATTTTTACTGCGATTTTCCCGGTTCATTGCATACGAATTCCACCAACCTTAGTCCGGATATGACTGGATGAAACCAGAAATATCCGGTTGTGTTTTGGCTAACTCAATCCCAGATATTGTGAAAGCTTCTGTATTGGTGTTTTCCGGATATTATCAACGGATTTTATGATTTTGCATGTTTTTTATCAGGGAACATTTAATTTTGTACCTTAGAAACACTAATAGGTTCAACATGGAGACACCAGTCTACACATTCGTATGTTCTAGGGAGAAAGTTAGAGGAACTGTGGCAAACAAACATGATATTTCTGTTTGTATAGATGACATTTTATACACTTGCATAACGAAAAAAAACTTTGCTTTTCTCCAAAACCATTTTTACTGTGATTTTCTCGGTCCATTGCATACGAATTCCACCTCGCTTTGTCCGGATATGACTGGATGAAACCAGAAATATCCGGTTGTGTTTTGGCTTACTACAACCCAGATATTGTGAAAGCCTCTGTGTTTATGTTTTCCGGATATCACCAACGGAATTTATGTTTTTGCATGTTATTTATCAGGGAACATTTAATTTTGTGCTGGGAAACACTAATTGGTTCCACATGGAGACACCAGCTCTACACATTTGTATGTTCTAGGGAGAATGCTAGAGGAACTGCGGCAATCAAACATGATATTTCTGTTTGTATAGATGACATTTTATGCACTTGCGATGGAAAAGACTTTTTGCCTTTCTCTAAAACCATTATTACTGTGATTTTGTTGGTCGATTGCATACGAATTCCAACCCACTTTGTCCGGATATGACTGGATGAAACCAGAAATATCCGGTTGTGTTTTGGCTTACTACAACCCAGATATTGTGAAAACCTCTGTGTTTATGTTTCTGGATATTATCAACGGAATTTATGTTTTTGCATGTTATTTATCAGGGAACATTAAATTTTGTGCTGGGAAACACTAATTGGTTCCACACGGAGACACCAGCTCTACACATTTGTATTTTCTAGGGAGAAAGCTAGAGGAACTGCGGCAAACAAACGTGACATTTCTGTTTGTATAGATGACATTTTATGCACTTTCCTAAAGAAAAGACTTTGCTTTTCTCCAAAACCATTTTTCCTGTGATATTCTCGATCCATTACATATGAATTCCACCCCACTTTGTCCGGATATGACTGGATGAAACCAGAAATATCCGGTTGTGTTTTGTCTTACTATATCCCAGATATTACTACAGACTCTGTGTCTGTGTTTTCTGGATATTATCGATGGATTTTATTGTTTTGAATGTTTTTATCAGGGAACATTTAATTTTGTACCGTAGAAACACTAATTGGTTCCACATGGAGACACCAGTAACACATTCCTATGTTCTAGGGAGAAAGCTTGAGGAACTGCAAATCGATATGATATGTCTGTTTGTATAGATGACACTTTATGCACTTGCGATGGAAAAGACTTTTTGCCTTTCTCTAAAACCATTTTTACTGTGATTTTGTTGGTCCATTGCATACGAATTCCAACCCACTTTGTCCGGATATGACTGGATGAAACCAGAAATATCCGGTTGTGTTTTGGCTAACTCAATCCCAGATATTGTGAAAGCTTCTGTATTTGTGTTCTCCGGATATTATGAACGGATTTTATGGTTTTGCATGTTTTTTTTCAGGGAACATTTAATTTTGTACCGTAGAAACACTAATTGGTTCCACACGGAGACACCAGCTCTACACATTTGTATTTTCTAGGGAGAAAGCTAGAGGAACTGCGGCAAACAAACATGATATTTCTGTTTGTATAGATGACATTTTATGCACTTTCCTAAGAAAAAGACTTTACTTTTCTCCAAAACCATTTTTACTGTGATTTTCTCGGTCCATTGCATACAAATTCCACCTCACTTTGTCCGGATATGACTGGATGAAACCAGAAATATCCGTTTTCTTTTTTTTTTGGCTTACTATATCCCAGATATTACTACAGACTCTGTGTTTGTGTTTTCTGGATATTATCGATGGATTATATTGTTTTGAATGTTTTTATCAGGGAACACTTAATTTTGTGCTGGGAAACACTAATTGGTTCCACATGGAGACACCAGTCTACACATTCGTATATTCTAGGGAGAAAGCTAGAATAACTGCGGTAAACAAACATGATGTTTCTGTTTGTATAGATGACATTTTATGCACTGGCTTAAGGAAAAGACTTTGTTTTACTCCAAAACCATTTTTACTGCGATTTTCCCGGTTCATTGCATACGAATTCCACCAACCTTAGTCCGGATATGACTGGATGAAACCAGAAATATCCGGTTGTGTTTTGGCTAACTCAATCCCAGATATTGTGAAAGCTTCTGTATTGGTGTTTTCCGGATATTATCAACGGATTTTATGATTTTGCATGTTTTTTATCAGGGAACATTTAATTTTGTACCTTAGAAACACTAATAGGTTCAACATGGAGACACCAGTCTACACATTCGTATGTTCTAGGGAGAAAGTTAGAGGAACTGTGGCAAACAAACATGATATTTCTGTTTGTATAGATGACATTTTATACACTTGCATAACGAAAAAAAACTTTGCTTTTCTCCAAAACCATTTTTACTGTGATTTTCTCGGTCCATTGCATACGAATTCCACCTCGCTTTGTCCGGATATGACTGGATGAAACCAGAAATATCCGGTTGTGTTTTGGCTTACTACAACCCAGATATTGTGAAAGCCTCTGTGTTTATGTTTTCCGGATATCACCAACGGAATTTATGTTTTTGCATGTTATTTATCAGGGAACATTTAATTTTGTGCTGGGAAACACTAATTGGTTCCACATGGAGACACCAGCTCTACACATTTGTATGTTCTAGGGAGAATGCTAGAGGAACTGCGGCAATCAAACATGATATTTCTGTTTGTATAGATGACATTTTATGCACTTGCGATGGAAAAGACTTTTTGCCTTTCTCTAAAACCATTATTACTGTGATTTTGTTGGTCGATTGCATACGAATTCCAACCCACTTTGTCCGGATATGACTGGATGAAACCAGAAATATCCGGTTGTGTTTTGGCTTACTACAACCCAGATATTGTGAAAACCTCTGTGTTTATGTTTCTGGATATTATCAACGGAATTTATGTTTTTGCATGTTATTTATCAGGGAACATTAAATTTTGTGCTGGGAAACACTAATTGGTTCCACACGGAGACACCAGCTCTACACATTTGTATTTTCTAGGGAGAAAGCTAGAGGAACTGCGGCAAACAAACGTGACATTTCTGTTTGTATAGATGACATTTTATGCACTTTCCTAAAGAAAAGACTTTGCTTTTCTCCAAAACCATTTTTCCTGTGATATTCTCGATCCATTACATATGAATTCCACCCCACTTTGTCCGGATATGACTGGATGAAACCAGAAATATCCGGTTGTGTTTTGTCTTACTATATCCCAGATATTACTACAGACTCTGTGTCTGTGTTTTCTGGATATTATCGATGGATTTTATTGTTTTGAATGTTTTTATCAGGGAACATTTAATTTTGTACCGTAGAAACACTAATTGGTTCCACATGGAGACACCAGTAACACATTCCTATGTTCTAGGGAGAAAGCTTGAGGAACTGCAAATCGATATGATATGTCTGTTTGTATAGATGACACTTTATGCACTTGCGATGGAAAAGACTTTTTGCCTTTCTCTAAAACCATTTTTACTATGATTTTATTGGTCCATTGCATACGAATTCCAACCCACTTTGTCCGGATATGACTGGATGAAACCAGAAATATCCAGTTGTGTTTTGGCTAACTCAATCCCAGATATTGTGAAAGCTTCTGTATTTGTGTTCTCCGGATATTATGAACGGATTTTATGTTTTTTTATGTTATTTATCAGGGAACACTTAATTTTGTGCTGGGAAACACTAATTGGTTCCACATGGAGACACCAGCTCTACACATTCGTATTTTCTAGGGAGAAAGTAGAGGAACTGCGGCAAACAAACATGATATTTCTGTTTGTATAGATGACATTTTATGCACTTTCCTAAAGAAAAGACTTTGCTTTTCTCCAAAACCATTTTTCCTGTGATATTCTCGATCCATTACATATGAATTCCACCCCACTTTGTCCGGATATGACTGGATGAAACCAGAAATATCCGTTTTCTTTTTTTTTTGCTTACTATATCCCAGATATTACTACAGACTCTGTGTTTGTGTTTTCTGGATATTATCGATGGATTATATTGTTTTGAATGTTTTTATCAGGGAACATTTAATTTTGTGCTGGGAAACACTAATTGGTTCCACATGGAGACACCAGTCTACACATTCGTATATTCTAGGGAGAAAGCTAGATTAACTGCGGTAAACAAACATTATGTTTCTGTTTGTATAGATGACATTTTATGCACTGGCTTAAGGAAAAGACTTTGTTTTACTCCAAAACCATTTTTACTGCGAATTTCCCGGTTCATTGCATACGAATTCCACCAACCTTAGTCCGGATATGACTGGATGAAACCAGAAATATCCGGTTGTGTTTTGGCTAACTCAATCCCAGATATTGTGAAAGCTTCTATATTGGTGTTTTCCGGATATTATCAACGGATTTTATGGTTTTGCATGTTTTTTATCAGGGAACATTTAATTTTGTACCTTAGAAACACTAATAGGTTCAACATGGAGACACCAGTCTACACATTCGTATGTTCTAGGGAGAAAGTTAGAGGAACTGCGGCAAACAAACATGATATTTCTGTTTGTATACATGACATTTTATGCACTTGCATAACGAAAAAAACTTTGCTTTTCTCCAAAACCATTTTTACTGTGATTTTCTCGGTCCATTGCATGCGAATTCCACATCGCTTTGTCCAGATATGACTGGATGAAACCAGAAATATCCGGTTGTGTTTTGGCTTACTACAACCCAGATATTGTGAAAGCCTCTGTGTTTATGTTTTCCGGATATTATCAACGGAATTTATGTTTTTGCATGTTATTTATCAGGGAACATTTAATTTTGTGCTGGGAAACACTAATTGGTTCCACATGGAGACACCAGCTCTACACATTCGTATTTTCTAGGGACAAAGCTAGAGGAACTGCGGCAAACAAACATGATATTTCTGTTTGTATAGATGACATTTTATGCACTTTGCTAAAGAAAAGACTTTGCTTTTATCCAAAACCATTTTTCCTGTGATATTCTCGATCCATTACATATGAATTCCACCCCACTTTGTCCGGATATGAGTGGATGAAACCAGAAATATCCGGTTGTGTTTTGTCTTACTATATCCCAGATATTGCTACAGCCTCAGTGTCTGTGTTTTCTGGATATTATCGATGGATTTTATTGTTTTGAATGTTTTTATCAGGGAACATTGAATTTTGTACCGTAGAAACACTAATTGGTTCCACATGGAGACACCAGTAACACATTCCTATGTTCTAGGGAGAAAGCTTGAGGAACTGCAAATCGATATGATATGTCTGTTTGTATAGATGACATTTTATGCACTTGCGATGGAAAAGACTTTTTGCCTTTCTCTAAAACCATTTTTACTGTGATTTTGTTGGTCCATTGCATACGAATTCCAACCCACTTTGTCCGGATATGACTGGATGAAACCAGAAATATCCGGTTGGTGTTTTGGCTAACTCAATCCCAGATATTGTGAAAGCTTCTGTATTTGTGTTCTCTGGATATTATGAACGGATTTTATGGTTTTGCATGTTTTTTATCAGGGAACATTTAATTTTGTACCGTAGAAACACTAATTGGTTCCACACGGAGACACCAGCTCTACACATTTGTATTTTCTAGGGAGAAAGCTAGAGGAACTGCGGCAAACAAACATGATATTTCTGTTTGTATACATGACATTTTATGCACTTTCCTAAGAAAAAGACTTTACTTTTCTCCAAAACCATTTTTACTGTGATTTTCTCGGTCCATTGCATACGAATTCCACCTCACTTTGTCCGGATATGACTGGATGAAACCAGAAATATCCGTTTTCTTTTTTTTGGCTTACTATATCCCAGATATTACTACAGACTCTGTGTTTGTGTTTTCTGGATATTATCGATGGATTATATTGTTTTGAATGTTTTTATCAGGGAACACTTAATTTTGTGCTGGGAAACACTAATTGCACATGGAGACACCAGTCTACACATTCGTATTTTCTAGGGAGAAAGCTAGAATAACTGCGGTAAACAAACATGATGTTTCTGTTTGTATAGATGACATTTTATGCACTGGCTTAAGGAAAAGACTTTGTTTTACTCCAAAACCATTTTTACTGCGATTTTCCCGGTTCATTGCATACGAATTCCACCAAACTTAGTCCGGATATGACTGGATGAAACCAGAAATATCCGGTTGTGTTTTGGCTAAATCAATCCCAGATATTGCGACGGACTCTGTGTTTGTGTTTTCTGGACATTATCAACGGACTTTATTGTTTTGAATGTTTTTATCAGGGAACATTTAATTTTGTACCGTAGAAACACTAATAGGTTCAACATGGAGACACCAGTCTACACATTCGTATGTTCTAGGGAGAAAGTTAGAGGAACTGCGGCAAACAAACATGATATTTCTGTTTGTATACATGACATTTTATGCACTTGCATAACGAAAAAAACTTTGCTTTTCTCCAAAAGCATTTTTACTGTGATTTTCTCGGTCCATTGCATACGAATTCCACCTCACTTTGTCCGGATATGACTGGATGAAACCAGAAATATCCGTTTTCTTTTTTTTGGCTTACTATATCCCAGATATTACTACAGACTCTGTGTTTGTGTTTTCTGGATAATATCGATGGATTATATTGTTTTGAATGTTTTTATCAGGGAACACTTAATTTTGTGCTGGGAAACACTAATTGTTTGCACATGGAGACACCAGTCTACACATTCGTATTTTCTAGGGAGAAAGCTAGAATAACTGCGGTAAACAAACATGATGTTTCTGTTTGTATAGATGACATTTTATGCACTGGCTTAAGGAAAAGACTTTGTTTTACTCCAAAACCATTTTTACTGTGATTTTCCCCGTTCATTGCATACGAATTCCACCAAACTTAGTCCGGATATGACTGGATGAAACCAGAAATATCCGGTTGTGTTTTGGCTAAATCAATCCCAGATATTGCGACGGACTCTGTGTTTGTGTTTTCTGGACATTATCAACGGACTTTATTGTTTTGAATGTTTTTATCAGGGAACATTTAATTTTGTACCGTAGAAACACTAATAGGTTCAACATGGAGACACCAGTCTACACATTCGTATGTTCTAGGGAGAAAGTTAGAGGAACTGCGGCAAACAAACATGATATTTCTGTTTGTATACATGACATTTTATGGACTTGCACAACGAAAAAAACATTGCTTTTCTCCAAAAGCATTTTTACTGTGATTTTCTCGGTCCATTGCATACGAATTCCACCTCACTTTGTCCGGATATGACTGGATGAAACCAGAAATATCCGTTTTCTTTTTTTTGGCTTACTATATCCCAGATATTACTACAGACTCTGTGTTTGTGTTTTCTGGATATTATCGATGGATTATATTGTTTTGAATGTTTTTATCAGGGAACACTTAATTTTGTGCTGGGAAACACTAATTGGTTCCACATGGAGACACCAGTCTACACATTCGTATTTTCTAGGGAGAAAGCTAGAATAACTGCGGTAAACAAACATGAAGTTTCTGTTTGTATAGATGACATTTTATGCACTGGCTTAAGGAAAAGACTTTGTTTTACTCCAAAACCATTTTTACTGTGATTTTCCCCGTTCATTGCATACGAATTCCACCAAACTTAGTCCGGATATGACTGGATGAAACCAGAAATATCCGGTTGTGTTTTGGCTAACTCAATCCCAGATATTGTGAAAGCTTCTGTATTGGTGTTTTCCGGATATTATCAACGGATTTTATGATTTTGCATGTTTTTTATCAGGGAACATTTAATTTTGTACCTTAGAAACACTAATAGGTTCAACATGGAGACACCAGTCTACACATTCGTATGTTCTAGGGAGAAAGTTAGAGGAACTGCGGCAAACAAACATGATATTTCTGTTTGTATACATGACATTTTATGCACTTGCATAACGAAAAAAACTTTGCTTTTCTCCAAAACCATTTTTACTGTGATTTTCTCGGTCCATTGCATACGAATTCCACCTCGCTTTGTCCAGATATGACTGGATGAAACCAGAAATATCCGGTTGTGTTTTGGCTTACTACAACCCAGATATTGTGAAAGCCTCTGTGTTTATGTTTTCCAGATATTATCAACGGAATTTATGTTTTTGCATGTTATTTATCAGGGAACATTTAATTTTGTGCTGGGAAACACTAATTGGTTCCACATGGAGACACCAGCTCTACACATTCGTATGTTCTAGGGAGAAAGCTAGAGGAACTGCGGCAAACAAACATGATATTTCTGTTTGTATAGATGACATTTTATGCACTTTCCTAAAGAAAAGACTTTGCTTTTCTCCAAAACCATTTTTCCTGTGATATTCTCGATCCATTACATATGAATTCCACCCCCCTTTGTCCGGATATGAGTGGATGAAACCAGAAATATCCGGTTGTGTTTTGTCTTACTATATCCCAGATATTACTACAGACTCTGTGTCTGTGTTTTCTGGATATTATCGATGGATTTTATTGTTTTGAATGTTTTTATCAGGGAACATTTAATTTTGTACCGTAGAAACACTAATTGGTTCCACATGGAGACACCAGTAACACATTCCTATGTTCTAGGGAGAAAGCTTGAGGAACTGCAAATCGATATGATATGTCTGTTTGTATAGATGACATTTTATGCACTTGCGATGGAAAAGACTTTTTGCCTTTCTCTAAAACCATTTTTACTGAGATTTTGTTGGTCCATTGCATACGAATTCCAACCCACTTTGTCCGGATACGACTGGATGAAACCAGAAATATCCAGTTGTGTTTTGGCTAACTCAATCCCAGATATTGTGAAAGCTTCTGTATTTGTGTTCTCCGGATATTATGAACGGATTTTATGTTTTTGCATGTTATTTATCAGGGAACATTTAATTTTGTGCTGGGAAACACTAATTGGTTCCACATGGAGACACCAGCTCTACACATTCGTATTTTCTAGGGAGAAAGCTAGAGGAACTGCGGCAAACAAACATGATATTTCTGTTTGTATAGATGACATTTTATGCACTTTCCTAAAGAAAAGACTTTGCTTTTCTCCAAAACCATTTTTCCTGTGATATTCTCGATCCATTACATATGAATTCCACCCCACTTTGTCCGGATATGAGTGGATGAAACCAGAAATATCCGGTTGTGTTTTGTCTTACTATATCCCAGATATTGCTACAGCCTCAGTGTCTGTGTTTTCTGGATATTATCGATGGATTATATTGTTTTGAATGTTTTTATCAGGGAACACTTAATTTTGTGCTGGGAAACACTAATTGTTTGCACATGGAGACACCAGTCTACACATTCGTATTTTCTAGGGAGAAAGCTAGAATAACTGCGGTAAACAAACATGATGTTTCTGTTTGTATAGATGACATTTTATGCACTGGCTTAAGGAAAAGACTTTGTTTTACTCCAAAACCATTTTTACTGCGATTTTCCCGGTTCATTGCATACGAATTCCACCAAACTTAGTCCGGATATGACTGGATGAAACCAGAAATATCCGGTTGTGTTTTGGCTAAATCAATCCCAGATATTGCGACGGACTCTGTGTTTGTGTTTTCTGGACATTATCAACGGACTTTATTGTTTTGAATGTTTTTATCAGGGAACATTTAATTTTGTACCTTAGAAACACTAATAGGTTCAACATGGAGACACCAGTCTACACATTCGTATGTTCTAGGGAGAAAGTTAGAGGAACTGCGGCAAACAAACATGATATTTCTGTTTGTATACATGACATTTTATGCACTTGCATAACGAAAAAAACTTTGCTTTTCTCCAAAACCATTTTTACTGCGATTTTCTCGGTCCATTGCATACGAATTCCACCTCGCTTTGTCCAGATATGACTGGATGAAACCAGAAATATCCGGTTCTGTTTTGGCTTACTACAACCAAGATATTGTGAAAGCCTCTGTGTTTATGTTTTCCGGATATTATCAACGGAATTTATGTTTTTGCATGTTATTTATCAGGGAACATTTAATTTTGTGCTGGGAAACACTAATTGGTTCCACATGGAGACACCAGTCTACACATTCGTATTTTCTAGGGAGAAAGCTAGAATAACTGCGGTAAACAAACATGATGTTTCTGTTTGTATAGATGACATTTTATGCACTGGCTTAAGGAAAAGACTTTGTTTTACTCCAAAACCATTTTTACTGCGATTTTCCCGGTTCATTGCATACGAATTCCACCAACCTTAGTCCGGATATGACTGGATGAAACCAGAAATATCCGGTTGTGTTTTGGCTAAATCAATCCCAGATATTGCGACGGACTCTGTGTTTGTGTTTTCTGGACATTATCAACGGACTTTATTGTTTTGAATGTTTTTATCAGGAAACATTTAATTTTGTACCTTAGAAACACTAATAGGTTCAACATGGAGACACCAGTCTACACATTCGTATGTTCTAGGGAGAAAGTTAGAGGAACTGCGGCAAACAAACATGATATTTCTGTTTGTATACATGACATTTTATGCACTTGCATAACGAAAAAAACTTTGCTTTTCTCCAAAACCATTTTTACTGTGATTTTCTCGGTCCATTGCATACGAATTCCACCTCGCTTTGTCCAGATATGACTGGATGAAACCAGAAATATCCAGTTGTGTTTTGGCTAACTCAATCCCAGATATTGTGAAAGCTTCTGTATTTGTGTTCTCCGGATATTATGAACGGATTTTATGTTTTTGCATGTTATTTATCAGGGAACATTTAATTTTGTGCTGGGAAACACTAATTGGTTCCACATGGAGACACCAGCTCTACACATTCGTATTTTCTAGGGAGAAAGCTAGAGGAACTGCGGCAAACAAACATGATATTTCTGTTTGTATAGATGACATTTTATGCACTTGCCTGACAAAAGGACTTTGCTTTTCTCCAAAACCATTTTTACGGTGATTTTCTCGGTCCATTGCATACGAATTCCACACCACTTTGTCCGGATATGAGTGGATGAAACCAGAAATATCCGATTGTGTTTTGGCTAACTCAATCCCATTATTGCTACAACCTCTCTGTTTGTGTTTTCCGGATATTATCAACGGGCTTTATGGTTTTGAATGTTTTTTATCAGAGAATATTCAATTTTGTGCTGGGAATCACTAATTAATTTCACATGGAGACACCAGCTCTACACATTCGTATTTTCTAGGGAGAAAGCTAGAGGAACTGTGGCAAACAAGCATGATATTTCTGTTTGTATACATGGCATTTTATGCACTTGCCTAACGAAAAGACTTTGCTTTTCTCCAAAACCATTTTTACTGTGATTTTCTCGGTCAATTGCATACGAATTCCACACCACTTTGTCCGGATATGACTGGATGAAACCAGAAATATCCGGTTGTGTTTTGGCTAACTCAATCCGAAATATTTCGAAAGCCTCTCTGTTTGTGTTTTCCGGATATTATCAATGGACTTTTTTTTTTGAATGTTTTTTATCAGGGAACATTTAATCTTGTGCTGGGAAACAGTAGTTGACTCCACATGGATACACCAGATGCACATTCGTATTTTCTAGGGAGGAAGCTAGAGGAACTGTGGCAAACCAACCTGATATTTCTGTTCCTCTTGATGATATTTTATGCACTTGCCTAAAGAAAAGAGTTTGCTTTTCTCAAGAACCATTTTTACGATGATTTTCTCAGACTATTGCATACGAATTCCACACCACTTTGTCTGGATATGACTGGATGAAACCAGAAATATCTGGTTGCGTTTTGGCTAACTCAATCCCAGATATTCCTACAGCCTCTGTGTTTGTGTTTTCTAGATATTATCAACCGACTTTATGGTTTTGAATCTTTTTTATCAGGGAACATTTAATTTTGTACCGTAGAAACACTAACAGGTTCCACATGGAGACACCAGCTCTACACATTTGTATTTTGTAGGTAGAAACCTAGAGGAACTGGGGCAAACAAACATGATATTTCTGTTTGAATAGATGACATTTTATACACTTCCCTAACGAAAAGACTTCGCTTTTCTCCAAAACTATTTTTACTGTGATTTTCTCGGTCCATTGCATACGAATTCCATCCCACTTTGTCCGGATATGAGTGGATTAAACCAGAAATATCCGGTTGTGTTTTGGCTAACTGAATCCGAAATATTTTGAAAGCCTCTGTGTTGGTGTTTTCCGGATATTATCAACGGACTTTATGGATTTGAATGTTTTTTTATCATGGAACATTTAATTTTGTGCTGGGAAACACTAATTGGTTTCACAAGGAGAAACCAGCTCTACACATTCATATTTTCTTAGCAGAAAGCTAGAGGAACTGTGGCAAACAAACATGATATTTCTGTTTGTATACCTGACCTTTATGCACTTGCCTAAAAAAAAGACTTTGCTTTTCTCCAAAACCATTTTTACTTTTATTTTCTCTGTCCATTGCATACGAATTCCACACCACTTTGTCCGGATATGCCTGGATGAAAACTGAAATATACGGTTGTATTTTGGCTAACTAAATCCGAAATATTGAGAAAGCCACTGTGCTTGTAATTTTTGGATATTATCGATGGACTTTATCGTTTTGATTGTTTTTATCAGGAAACATTTAATTTTGTACCGTTTAAACACTAATTAATTCACCATGCAGAAACCAGCTCTACACATTCTTATTTTCTAGGGAGAAAGCTAGAGGAAATGCGGCAAACATGATATTTCTGTTTGTGTAGATGACATTTTATGCACTTTCCTAACGAAAAGACTTCGCTTTTCTCCAAAACCGTTTTTACTGTGATTTTCTGCGTCCTTTGCATACGAATTCCAACCCACTTTGTCCGGATATGACTGGATGAAACCAGAAATATCCGGTTGTGTTTTGGCTTACTACAACCCAGATATTGTGAAAGCTTCTGTATTTGTGTTCTCCGGATATTATGAACGGATTTTATGGTTTTGCATGTTTTTTATCAGGGAACATTTAATTTTGTACCGTAGAAACACTAATTGGTTCCACACGGAGACACCAGCTCTACACATTTGTATTTTCTAGGGAGAAAGCTAGATGAACTGCGGCAAACAAACATGATATTTCTGTTTGTATAGATGACATTTTATGCACTTTCCTAAGAAAAAGACTTTACTTTTCTCCAAAACCATTTTTACTGTGATTTTCTCGGTCCATTGCATACGAATTCCACCTCACTTTGTCCGGATATGACTGGATGAAACCAGAAATATCCGTTTTCTTTTTTTTGGCTTACTATATCCCAGATATTACTACAGACTCTGTGTTTGTGTTTTCTGGATATTATCGATGGATTATATTGTTTTGAATGTTTTTATCAGGGAACACTTAATTTTGTGCTGGGAAACACTAATTGGTTCCACATGGAGACACCAGTCTACACATTCGTATTTTCTAGGGAGAAAGCTAGAATAACTGCGGTAAACAAACATGATGTTTCTGTTTGTATAGATGACATTTTATGCACTGGCTTAAGGAAAAGACTTTGTTTTACTCCAAAACCATTTTTACTGCGATTTTCCCAGTTCATTGCATACGAATTCCACCAAACTTAGTCCGGATATGACTGGATGAAACCAGAAATATCCGGTTGTGTTTTGGCTAACTCAATCCCAGATATTGCGATGGACTCTGTGTTTATGTTTTCTGGACATTATCAACGGACTTTATTGTTTTGAATATTTTTATCAGGGAACATTTAATTTTGTACCTTAGAAACACTAATAGGTTCAACATGGAGACACCAGTATACACATTCGTATGTTCTAGGGAGAAAGTTAGAGGAACTGCGGCAAACAAACATGATATTTCTGTTTGTATACATGACATTTTATGCACTTGCATAACGAAAAAAACTTTGCTTTTCTCCAAAACCATTTTTACTGTGATTTTCTCGGTCCATTGCATACGAATTCCACCTCGCTTTGTCCGGATATGACTGGATGAAACCAGAAATATCCGGTTGTGTTTTGGCTTACTACAACCCAGATATTGTGAAAGCCTCTGTGTTTATGTTTTCCGGATATTATCAACGGAATTTATGTTTTTGCATGTTATTTATCAGGGAACATTTAATTTTGTGCTGGGAAACACTAATTGGTTCCACATGGAGACACCAGCTCTACACATTCATATTTTCTAGGGAGAAAGCTAGAGGAACTGCGGCAAACAAACATGATATTTCTGTTTGTATAGATGACATTTTATGCACTTTCCTAAAGAAAAGACTTTGCTTTTCTCCAAAACCATTTTTCCTGTGATATTCTCCATCCATTACATATGAATTCCACCCCACTTTGTCCAGATATGAGTGGATGAAACCAGAAATATCCGGTTTTGTTTTGTCTTACTATATCCCAGATATTGCTACAGCCTCAGTGTCTGTGTTTTCTGGATATTATCGATGGATTTTATTGTTTTGAATGTTTTTATCAGGGAACATTTAATTTTGTACCGTAGAAACACTAATTGGTTCCACATGGAGACACCAGTAACACATTCCTCTGTTCTAGGGAGAAAGCTTGAGGAACTGCAAATCGATATGATATGTCTGTTTGTATAGATGACATTTTATGCACTTGCGATGGAAAAGACTTTTTGCCTTTCTCTAAAACCATTTTTACTGTGATTTTGTTGGTCCATTGCATACGAATTCCAACCCACTTTGTCCGGATATGACTGGATGAAACCAGAAATATCCGGTTGTGTTTTGGCTTACTACAACCCAGATATTGTGAAAGCCTCTGTGTTTATGTTTTCCGGATATTATCAACGGAATTTATGTTTTTGCATGTTATTTTTCAGGGAACATTTAATTTTGTGCTGGGAAACACTAATTGGTTCCACATGGAGACACCTGCTCTACACATTCGTATTTTCTAGGGAGAAAGCTAGAGGAACTGCGGCAAACAAACATGATATTTCTGTTTGTATAGATGACATTTTATGCACTTGCCTGACAAAAGGACTTTGCTTTTCTCCAAAACCATTTTTACAGTGATTTTCTCGGTCCATTGCATACGAATTCCACACCACTTTGTCCGGATATGAGTGGATGAAACCAGAAATATCCGATTGTGTTTTGGCTAACTCAATCCCATTATTGCTACAACCTCTCTGTTTGTGTTTTCCGGATATTATCAACGGGCTTTATGGTTTTGAATGTTTTTTATCAGAGAATATTCAATTTTGTGCTGGGAATCACTAATTAATTTCACATGGAGACACCAGCTCTACACATTCGTATTTTCTAGGGAGAAAGCTAGAGGAACTGTGGCAAACAAGCATGATATTTCTGTTTGTATACATGGCATTTTATGCACTTGCCTAACGAAAAGACTTTGCTTTTCTCCAAAACCATTTTTACTGTGATTTTCTCGGTCAATTGCATACGAATTCCACACCACTTTGTCCGGATATGACTGGATGAAACCAGAAATATCCGGTTGTGTTTTGGCTAACTCAATCCGAAATATTTCGAAAGCCTCTCTGTTTGTGTTTTCCGGATATTATCAATGGACTTTTTTTTTTGAATGTTTTTTATCAGGGAACATTTAATCTTGTGCTGGGAAACAGTAGTTGACTCCACATGGATACACCAGATGCACATTCGTATTTTCTAGGGAGGAAGCTAGAGGAACTGTGGCAAACCAACCTGATATTTCTGTTCCTCTTGATGATATTTTATGCACTTGCCTAAAGAAAAGAGTTTGCTTTTCTCAAGAACCATTTTTACTGTGATTTTCTCGGTCCATTGCATACGAATTCCACACCACTTTGTCTGGATATGACTGGATGAAACCAGAAATATCTGGTTGCGTTTTGGCTAACTCAATCCCAGATATTCCTACAGCCTCTGTGTTTGTGTTTTCTAGATATTATCAACCGACTTTATGGTTTTGAATCTTTTTTATCAGGGAACATTTAATTTTGTACCGTAGAAACACTAACAGGTTCCACATGGAGACACCAGCTCTACACATTTGTATTTTGTAGGTAGAAACCTAGAGGAACTGGGGCAAACAAACATGATATTTCTGTTTGAATAGATGACATTTTATACACTTCCCTAACGAAAAGACTTCGCTTTTCTCCAAAACTATTTTTACTGTGATTTTCTCGGTCCATTGCATACGAATTCCATCCCACTTTGTCCGGATATGAGTGGATTAAACCAGAAATATCCGGTTGTGTTTTGGCTAACTGAATCCGAAATATTTTGAAAGCCTCTGTGTTGGTGTTTTCCGGATATTATCAACGGACTTTATGGATTTGAATGTTTTTTTATCATGGAACATTTAATTTTGTGCTGGGAAACACTAATTGGTTTCACAAGGAGAAACCAGCTCTACACATTCATATTTTCTTAGCAGAAAGCTAGAGGAACTGTGGCAAACAAACATGATATTTCTGTTTGTATACCTGACCTTTATGCACTTGCCTAAAAAAAAGACTTTGCTTTTCTCCAAAACCATTTTTACTTTTATTTTCTCTGTCCATTGCATACGAATTCCACACCACTTTGTCCGGATATGCCTGGATGAAAACTGAAATATACGGTTGTATTTTGGCTAACTAAATCCGAAATATTGAGAAAGCCACTGTGCTTGTAATTTTTGGATATTATCGATGGACTTTATCGTTTTGATTGTTTTTATCAGGTAACATTTAATTTTGTACCGTTTAAACACTAATTAATTCACCATGCAGAAACCAGCTCTACACATTCTTATTTTCTAGGGAGAAAGCTAGAGGAAATGCGGCAAACATGATATTTCTGTTTGTGTAGATGACATTTTATGCACTTTCCTAACGAAAAGACTTCGCTTTTCTCCAAAACCGTTTTTACTGTGATTTTCTCCGTCCTTTGCATACGAATTCCAACCCACTTTGTCCGGATATGACTGGATGAAACCAGAAATATCCGGTTGTGTTTTGGCTTACTACAACCCAGATATTGTGAAAGCTTCTGTATTTGTGTTCTCCGGATATTATGAACGGATTTTATGGTTTTGCATGTTTTTTATCAGGGAACATTTAATTTTGTACCGTAGAAACACTAATTGGTTCCACACGGAGACACCAGCTCTACACATTTGTATTTTCTAGGGAGAAAGCTAGAGGAACTGCGGCAAACAAACATGATATTTCTGTTTGTATAGATGACATTTTATGCACTTTCCTAAGAAAAAGACTTTACTTTTCTCCAAAACCATTTTTACTGTGATTTTCTCGGTCCATTGCATACGAATTCCACCTCACTTTGTCCGGATATGACTGGATGAAACCAGAAATATCCGTTTTCTTTTTTTTGGCTTACTATATCCCAGATATTACTACAGACTCTGTGTTTGTGTTTTCTGGATATTATCGATGGATTATATTGTTTTGAATGTTTTGATCAGGGAACACTTAATTTTGTGCTGGGAAACACTAATTGGTTCCACATGGAGACACCAGTCTACACATTCGTATGTTCTAGGGAGAAAGTTAGAGGAACTGCGGCAAACAAACATGATATTTCTGTTTGTATACATGACATTTTATGCACTTGCATAACGAAAAAAACTTTGCTTTTCTCCAAAACCATTTTTACTGTGATTTTCTCGGTCCATTGCATACGAATTCCACCTCGCTTTGTCCGGATATGACTGGATGAAACCAGAAATATCCGGTTGTGTTTTGGCTTACTACAACCCAGATATTGTGAAAGCCTCTGTGTTTATGTTTTCCGGATATTATCAACGGAATTTATGTTTTTGCATGTTATTTATCAGGGAACATTTAATTTTGTGCTGGGAAACACTAATTGGTTCCACATGGAGACACCAGCTCTACACATTCGTATTTTCTAGGGAGAAAGCTAGAGGAACTGCGGCAAACAAACATCATATTTCTGTTTGTATAGATGACATTTTATGCACTTTCCTAAAGAAAAGACTTTGCTTTTCTCCAAAACCATTTTTCCTGTGATATTCTCCATCCATTACATATGAATTCCACCCCACTTTGTCCGGATATGAGTGGATGAAACCAGAAATATCCGGTTGTGTTTTGTCTTACTATATCCCAGATATTGCTACAGCCTCAGTGTCTGTGTTTTCTGGATATTATCGATGGATTTTATTGTTTTGAATGTTTTTATCAGGGAACATTTAATTTTGTACCGTAGAAACACTAATTGGTTCCACATGGAGACACCAGTAACACATTCCTATGTTCTAGGGAGAAAGCTTGAGGAACTGCAAATCGATATGATATGTCTGTTTGTATAGATGACATTTTATGCACTTGCGATGGAAAAGACTTTTTGCCTTTCTCTAAAACCATTTTTACTGTGATTTTGTTGGTCCATTGCATACGAATTCCAACCCACTTTGTCCGGATATGACTGGATGAAACCAGAAATATCCGGTTGTGTTTTGGCTTACTACACCCAGATATTGTGAAAGCTTCTGTATTTGTGTTCTCCGGATATTATGAACGGATTTTATGGTTTTGCATGTTTTTTATCAGGGAACATTTAATTTTGTACCGTAGAAACACTAATTGGTTCCACACGGAGACACCAGCTCTACACATTTGTATTTTCTAGGGAGAAAGCTAGAGGAACTGCGGCAAACAAACATGATATTTCTGTTTGTATAGATGACATTTTATGCACTTTCCTAAGAAAAAGACTTTACTTTTCTCCAAAACCATTTTTACTGTGATTTTCTCGGTCCATTGCATACGAATTGCACATCACTTTGTCCAGATATGACTGGATGAAACCAGAAATATCCGTTTTCTTTATTTTTGGCTTACTATATCCCAGATATTACTACAGACTCTGTGTTTGTGTTTTCTGGATATTATCGATGGATTATATTGTTTTGAATGTTTTGATCAGGGAACACTTAATTTTGTGCTGGGAAACACTAATTGGTTCCACATGGAGACACCAGTCTACACATTCGTATTTTCTAGGGAGAAAGCTAGAATAACTGCCGTAAACAAACATGATGTTTCTGTTTGTATAGATGACATTTTATGCACTGGCTTAAGGAAAAAACTTTGTTTTACTCCAAAACCATTTTTACTGCGATTTTCCCGGTTCATTGCATACGAATTCCACCAAACTTAGTCCGGATATGACTGGATGAAACCAGAAATATCCGGTTGTGTTTTGGCTAACTCAATCCCAGATATTGCAACGGACTCTGTGTTTGTGTTTTCTGGACATTATCAACGGACTTTATTGTTTTGAATGTTTTTATCAGGGAACATTTAATTTTGTACCTTAGAAACACTAATAGGTTCAACATGGAGACACCAGTATACACATTCGTATGTTCTAGGGAGAAAGCTAGAGGAACTGCGGCAAACAAACATGATATTTCTGTTTGTATACATGACATTTTATGCACTTTCCTAACAAAAAGACTTTACTTTTCTCCAAAACCATTTTTACTGTGATTTTCTCGGTCCATTGCATACGAATTCCACCTCACTTTGTCCGGATATGACTGGATGAAACCAGAAATATCCGTTTTGTTTTTGTTTTTTTTTTGGCTTACTATATCCCAGATATTACTACAGACTCTGTGTTTGTGTTTTCTGGATATTATCGATGGATTATATTGTTTTGAATGTTTTTATCAGGGAACATTTAATTTTGTGCTGGGAAACACTAATTGGTTCCACATGGAGACACCAGTCTACACATTCGTATTTTCTAGGGAGAAAGCTAGAATAACTGCGGTAAACAAACATGATGTTTCTGTTTGTATAGATGACATTTTATGCACTGGCTTAAGGAAAAGACTTTGTTTTACTCCAAAACCATTTTTACTGCGATTTTCCCGGTTCATTGCATACGAATTCCACCAAACTTAGTCCGGATATGACTGGATGAAACCAGAAATATCCGGTTGTGTTTTGGCTAACTCAATCCCAGATATTGTGAAAGCTTCTGTATTTGTGTTTTCCGGATATTATCAACGGATTTTATGGTTTTGCATGTTTTTTATCAGGGAACATTTAATTTTGTACCTTAGAAACACTAATTGGTTCCACACGGAGACACCAGCTATACACATTTGTATTTTCTAGGGAGAAAGCTAGAGGAACTGTGGCAAACAAACATGATATTTCTGTTTGTATACATGACATTTTATGCACTTGCATAATGAAAAAAACTTTGCTTTTCTCCAAAACCATTTTTACTGTGATTTTCTCGGTCCATTGCATACGAATTCCACCTCGCTTTGTCCGGATATGACTGGATGAAACCAGAAATATCCGGTTGTGTTTTGGCTTACTACAACCCAGATATTGTGAAAGCCTCTGTGTTTATGTTTTCCGGATATTATCAACGGAATTTATGTATTTGCATGTTATTTATCAGGGAACATTTAATTTTGTGCTGGGAAACACTAATTGGTTCCACATGGAGACACCAGCTCTACACATTCGTATTTTCTAGGGAGAAAGCTAGAGGAACTGCGGCAAACAAACATGATATTTCTGTTTGTATAGATGACATTTTATGCACTTTCCTAAAGAAAAGACTTTGCTTTTCTCCAAAACCATTTTTCCTGTGATATTCTCCATCCATTACATATGAATTCCACCCCCACTTTGTCCGGATATGAGTGGATGAAACCAGAAATATCCGGTTGTGTTTTGTCTTACTATATCCCAGATATTGCTACAGCCTCAGTGTCTGTGTTTTCTGGATATTATCGATGGATTTTATTGTTTTGAATGTTTTTATCAGGGAACATTTAATTTTGTACCGTAGAAACACTAATTGGTTCCACATGGAGACACCAGGAACACATTCCTATGTTCTAGGGAGAAAGCTTGAGGAACTGCAAATCGATATGATATGTCTGTTTGTATAGATGACATTTTATGCACTTGCGATGGAAAAGACTTTTTGCCTTTCTCTAAAACCATTTTTACTGTGATTTTGTTGGTCCATTGCATACGAATTCCAACCCACTTTGTCCGGATATGACTGGATGAAACCAGAAATATCCGGTTGTGTTTTGGCTAACTCAATCCCAGATATTGTGAAAGCTTCTGTATTTGTGTTCTCCGGATATTATGAACGGATTTTATGGTTTTGCATGTTTTTAATCAGGGAACATTTAATTTTGTACTGTAGAAACACTAATTGGTTCCACACGGAGACACCAGCTCTACACATTTGTATTTTCTAGGGAGAAAGCTAGAGGCACTGCGGCAAACAAACATGATATTTCTGTTTGTATAGATGACATTTTATGCACTTTCCTAAGAAAAAGACTTTACTTTTCTCCAAAACCATTTTTACTGTGATTTTCTCGGTCCATTGCATACGAATTCCACCTCACTTTGTCCGGATATGAGTGGATGAAACCAGAAATATCCGTTTTCTTTTTTTTTTTTTTTGGCTTACTATATCCCAGATATTACTACAGACTCTGTGTTTGTGTTTTCTGGATATTATCGATGGATTATATTGTTTTGAATGTTTTTATCAGGGAACATTTAATTTTGTGCTGGGAAACACTAATTGGTTCCACATGGAGACACCAGTCTACACATTCGTATTTTCTAGGGAGAAAGCTAGAATAACTGCGGTAAACAAACATGATGTTTCTGTTTGTATAGATGACATTTTATGCACTGGCTTAAGGAAAAGACTTTGTTTTACTCCAAAACCATTTTTACTGCGATTTTCCCGGTTCATTGCATACGAATTCCACCAAACTTAGTCCGGATATGACTGGATGAAACCAGAAATATCCGGTTGTGTTTTGGCTAACTCAATCCCAGATATTGTGAAAGCTTCTGTATTTGTGTTTTCCGGATATTATCAACGGATTTTATGGTTTTGCATGTTTTTTATCAGGGAACATTTAATTTTGTACCTTAGAAACACTAATTGGTTCCACACGGAGACACCAGCTCTACACATTTGTATTTTCTAGGGAGAAAGCTAGAGGAACTGTGGCAAACAAACATGATATTTCTGTTTGTATACATGACATTTTATGCACTTGCATAACGAAAAAAACTTTGCTTTTCTCCAAAACCATTTTTACTGTGATTTTCTCGGTCCATTGCATACGAATTCCACCTCGCTTTGTCCGGATATGACTGGATGAAACCAGAAATATCCGGTTGTGTTTTGGCTTACTACAACCCAGATATTGTGAAAGCCTCTGTGTTTATGTTTTCCGGATATTATCAACGGAATTTATGTTTTTGCATGTTATTTATCAGGGAACATTTAATTTTGTGCTGGGAAACACTAATTGGTTCCACATGGAGACACCAGCTCTACACATTTGTATTTTCTAGGGAGAAAGCTAGAGGAACTGCGGCAAACAAACATGATATTTCTGTTTGTATAGATGACATTTTATGCACTTTCCTAAAGAAAAGACTTTGCTTTTCTCCAAAACCATTTTTCCTGTGATATTCTCGATCCATTACATATGAATTCCACCCCCACTTTGTCCGGATATGAGTGGATGAAACCAGAAATATCCGGTTGTGTTTTGTCTTACTATATCCCAGATATTGCTACAGCCTCAGTGTCTGTGTTTTCTGGATATTATCGATGGATTTTATTGTTTTGAATGTTTTTATCAGGGAACATTTAATTTTGTACCGTAGAAACACTAATTGGTTCCACATGGAGACACCAGGAACACATTCCTATGTTCTAGGGAGAAAGCTTGAGGAACTGCAAATCGATATGATATGTCTGTTTGTATAGATGACATTTTATGCACTTGCGATGGAAAAGACTTTTTGCCTTTCTCTAAAACCATTTTTACTGTGATTTTGTTGGTCCATTGCATACGAATTCCAACCCACTTTGTCCGGATATGACTGGATGAAACCAGAAATATCCGGTTGTGTTTTGGCTAACTCAATCCCAGATATTGTGAAAGCTTCTGTATTTGTGTTCTCCGGATATTATGAACGGATTTTATTGTTTTGCATGTTTTTAATCAGGGAACATTTAATTTTGTACTGTAGAAACACTAATTGGTTCCACACGGAGACACCAGCTCTACACATTTGTATTTTCTAGGGAGAAAGCTAGAGGCACTGCGGCAAACAAACATGATATTTCTGTTTGTATAGATGACATTTTATGCACTTTCCTAAGAAAAAGACTTTACTTTTCTCCAAAACCATTTTTACTGTGATTTTCTCGGTCCATTGCATACGAATTCCACCTCACTTTGTCCGGATATGAGTGGATGAAACCAGAAATATCCGTTTTCTTTTTTTTTTTTTTTGGCTTACTATATCCCAGATATTACTACAGACTCTGTGTTTGTGTTTTCTGGATATTATCGATGGATTATATTGTTTTGAATGTTTTTATCAGGGAACATTTAATTTTGTGCTGGGAAACACTAATTGGTTCCACATGGAGACACCAGTCTACACATTCGTATTTTCTAGGGAGAAAGCTAGAATAACTGCGGTAAACAAACATGATGTTTCTGTTTGTATAGATGACATTTTATGCACTGGCTTAAGGAAAAGACTTTGTTTTACTCCAAAACCATTTTTACTGCGATTTTCCCGGTTCATTGCATACGAATTCCACCAAACTTAGTCCGGATATGACTGGATGAAACCAGAAATATCCGGTTGTGTTTTGGCTAACTCAATCCCAGATATTGTGAAAGCTTCTGTATTTGTGTTTTCCGGATATTATCAACGGATTTTATGGTTTTGCATGTTTTTTATCAGGGAACATTTAATTTTGTACCTTAGAAACACTAATTGGTTCCACACGGAGACACCAGCTCTACACATTTGTATTTTCTAGGGAGAAAGCTAGAGGAACTGTGGCAAACAAACATGATATTTCTGTTTGTATACATGACATTTTATGCACTTGCATAACGAAAAAAACTTTGCTTTTCTCCAAAACCATTTTTACTGTGATTTTCTCGGTCCATTGCATACGAATTCCACCTCGCTTTGTCCGGATATGACTGGATGAAACCAGAAATATCCGGTTGTGTTTTGGCTTACTACAACCCAGATATTGTGAAAGCCTCTGTGTTTATGTTTTCCGGATATTATCAACGGAATTTATGTTTTTGCATGTTATTTATCAGGGAACATTTAATTTTGTGCTGGGAAACACTAATTGGTTCCACATGGAGACACCAGCTCTACACATTCATATTTTCTAGGGAGAAAGCTAGAGGAACTGCGGCAAACAAACATGATATTTCTGTTTGTATAGATGACATTTTATGCACTTTCCTAAAGAAAAGACTTTGCTTTTCTCCAAAACCATTTTTCCTGTGATATTCTCGATCCATTACATATGAATTCCACCCCACTTTGTCCGGATATGAGTGGATGAAACCAGAAATATCCGGTTGTGTTTTGTCTTACTATATCCCAGATATTGCTACAGCCTCAGTGTCTGTGTTTTCTGGATATTATCGATGGATTTTATTGTTTTGAATGTTTTTATCAGGGAACATTTAATTTTGTACCGTAGAAACACTAATTGGTTCCACATGGAGACACCAGTAACACATTCCTATGTTCTAGGGAGAAAGCTTGAGGAACTGCAAATCGATATGATATGTCTGTTTGTATAGATGACATTTTATGCACTTGCGATGGAAAAGACTTTTTGCCTTTCTCTAAAACCATTTTTACTGTGATTTTGTTGGTCCATTGCATATGAATTCCAACCCACTTTGTCCGGATATGACTGGATGAAACCAGAAATATCCGGTTGTGTTTTGGCTTACTACAACCCAGATATTGTGAAAGCTTCTGTATTTGTGTTCTCCGGATATTATGAACGGATTTTATGGTTTTGCATGTTTTTTATCAGGGAACATTTAATTTTGTACCGTAGAAACACTAATTGGTTCCACACGGAGACACCAGCTCTACACATTTGTATTTTCTAGGGAGAAAGCTAGAGGAACTGCGGCAAACAAACATGATATTTCTGTTTGTATAGATGACATTTTATGCACTTTCCTAAGAAAAAGACTTTACTTTTCTCCAAAACCATTTTTACTGTGATTTTCTCGGTACATTGCATACGAATTGCACATCACTTTGTCCAGATATGACTGGATGAAACCAGAAATATCCGTTTTCTTTATTTTTGGCTTACTATATCCCAGATATTACTACAGACTCTGTGTTTGTGTTTTCTGGATATTATCGATGGATTATATTGTTTTGAATGTTTTGATCAGGGAACACTTAATTTTGTGCTGGGAAACACTAATTGGTTCCACATGGAGACACCAGTCTACACATTCGTATTTTCTAGGGAGAAAGCTAGAATAACTGCAGTAAACAAACATGATGTTTCTGTTTGTATAGATGACATTTTATGCACTGGCTTAAGGAAAAGACTTTGTTTTACTCCAAAACCATTTTTACTGCGATTTTCCCGGTTCATTGCATACGAATTCCACCAAACTTAGTCCGGATATGACTGGATGAAACCAGAAATATCCGGTTGTGTTTTGGCTAACTCAATCCCAGATATTGCAACGGACTCTGTGTTTGTGTTTTCTGGACATTATCAACGGACTTTATTGTTTTGAATGTTTTTATCAGGGAACATTTAATTTTGTGCCTTAGAAACACTAATAGGTTCAACATGGAGACACCAGTATACACATTCGTATGTTCTAGGGAGAAAGCTAGAGGAACTGCGGCAAACAAACATGATATTTCTGTTTGTATACATGACATTTTATGCACTTTCCTAACAAAAAGACTTTACTTTTCTCCAAAACCATTTTTACTGTGATTTTCTCGGTCCATTGCATACGAATTCCACCTCACTTTGTCCGGATATGACTGGATGAAACCAGAAATATCCGTTTTGTTTTTGTTTTTTTTTTTGGCTTACTATATCCCAGATATTACTACAGACTCTGTGTTTGTGTTTTCTGGATATTATCGATGGATTATATTGTTTTGAATGTTTTTATCAGGGAACATTTAATTTTGTGCTGCGAAACACTAATTGGTTCCACATGGAGACACCAGTCTACACATTCGTATTTTCTAGGGAGAAAGCTAGAATAACTGCGGTAAACAAACATGATGTTTCTGTTTGTATAGATGACATTTTATGCACTGGCTTAAGGAAAAGACTTTGTTTTACTCCAAAACCATTTTTACTGCGATTTTCCCGGTTCATTGCATACGAATTCCACCAAACTTAGTCCGGATATGACTGGATGAAACCAGAAATATCCGGTTGTGTTTTGGCTAACTCAATCCCAGATATTGTGAAAGCTTCTGTATTTGTGTTTTCCGGATATTATCAACGGATTTTATGGTTTTGCATGTTTTTTATCAGGGAACATTTAATTTTGTACCTTAGAAACACTAATTGGTTCCACACGGAGACACCAGCTATACACATTTGTATTTTCTAGGGAGAAAGCTAGAGGAACTGTGGCAAACAAACATGATATTTCTGTTTGTATACATGACATTTTATGCACTTGCATAACGAAAAAAACTTTGCTTTTCTCCAAAACCATTTTTACTGTGATTTTCTCGGTCCATTGCATACGAATTCCACCTCGCTTTGTCCGTATATGACTGGATGAAACCAGAAATATCCGGTTGTGTTTTGGCTTACTACAACCCAGATATTGTGAAAGCCTCTGTGTTTATGTTTTCCGGATATTATCAACGGAATTTATGTTTTTGCATGTTATTTATCAGGGAACATTTAATTTTGTGCTGGGAAACACTAATTGGTTCCACATGGAGACACCAGCTCTACACATTCGTATTTTCTAGGGAGAAAGCTAGAGGAACTGCGGCAAACAAACATGATATTTCTGTTTGTATAGATGACATTTTATGCACTTTCCTAAAGAAAAGACTTTGCTTTTCTCCAAAACCATTTTTCCTGTGATATTCTCGATCCATTACATATGAATTCCACCCCCACTTTGTCCGGATATGAGTGGATGAAACCAGAAATATCCGGTTGTGTTTTGTCTTACTATATCCCAGATATTGCTACAGCCTCAGTGTCTGTGTTTTCTGGATATTATGGATGGATTTTATTGTTTTGAATGTTTTTATCAGGGAACATTTAATTTTGTACCGTAGAAACACTAATTGGTTCCACATGGAGACACCAGGAACACATTCCTATGTTCTAGGGAGAAAGCTTGAGGAACTGCAAATCGATATGATATGTCTGTTTGTATAGATGACATTTTATGCACTTGCGATGGAAAAGACTTTTTGCCTTTCTCTAAAACCATTTTTACTGTGATTTTGTTGGTCCATTGCATACGAATTCCAACCCACTTTGTCCGGATATGACTGGATGAAACCAGAAATATCCAGTTGTGTTTTGGCTAACTCAATCCCAGATATTGTGAAAGCTTCTGTATTTGTGTTCTCCGGATATTATGAACGGATTTTATGGTTTTGCATGTTTTTTATCAGGGAACATTTAATTTTGTACCGTAGAAACACTAATTGGTTCCACACGGAGACACCAGCTCTACACATTTGTATTTTCTAGGGAGAAAGCTAGAGGAACTGCGGCAAACAAACATGATATTTCTGTTTGTATAGATGACATTTTATGCACTTTCCTAACAAAAAGACTTTACTTTTCTCCAAAACCATTTTTACTGTGATTTTTCTCGGTCCATTGCATACGAATTCCACCTCACTTTGTCCGGATATGACTGGATGAAACCAGAAAAATACGTTTTCTTTTTTTTTGGCTTACTATATCCCAGATATTACTACAGACTCTGTGTTTGTGTTTTCTGGATATTATCGATGGATTATATTGTTTTGAATGTTTTTATCAGGGAACATTAAATTTTGTGCTGGGAAACACTAATTGGTTCCACATGGAGACACCAGTCTACACATTCGTATTTTCTAGGGAGAAAGCTAGAATAACTGCGGTAAACAAACATGATGTTTCTGTTTGTATAGATGACATTTTATGCACTGGCTTAAGGAAAAGACTTTGTTTTACTCCAAAACCATTTTTACTGCGATTTTCCCGGTTCATTGCATACGAATTCCACCAAACTTAGTCCGGATATGACTGGATGAAACCAGAAATATCCAGTTGTGTTTTGGCTAACTCAATCCCAGATATTGCGACGGACACTGTGTTTGTGTTTTCTGGACATTATCAACGGACTTTATTGTTTTGAATGTTTTTATCAGGGAACATTTAATTTTGTACCTTAGAAACACTAATAGGTTCAACATGGAGACACCAGTCTACACATTCGTATGTTCTAGGGAGAAAGTTAGAGGAACTGCGGCAAACAAACATGATATTTCTGTTTGTATACATGACATTTTATGCACTTGCATAACGAAAAAAACTTTGCTTTTCTCCAAAACCATTTTTACTGTGATTTTCTCGGTCCATTGCATACGAATTCCACCTCGCTTTGTCCGGATATGACTGGATGTAACCAGAAATATCCGGTTGTGTTTTGGCTTACTACAACCCAGATATTGTGAAAGCCTCTGTGTTTATGTTTTCCGGATATTATCAATGGAATTCATCTTTTTGCATGTTATTTATCAGGGAACATTTAATTTTGTGCTGGGAAACACTAATTGGTTCCACATGGAGACACCAGCTCTACACATTCGTATTTTCTAGGGAGAAAGCTAGAGGAACTGCGGCAAACAAACATGATATTTCTGTTTGTATAGATGACATTTTATGCACTGGCTTAAGGAAAAGACTTTGTTTTACTCCAAAACCATTTTTACTGCGATTTTCCCGGTTCATTGCATACGAATTCCACCAAACTTAGTCCGGATATGACTGGATGAAACCAGAAATATCCGGTTGTGTTTTGTCTTACTATATCCCAGATATTGCTACAGCCTCAGTGTCTGTGTTTTCTGGATATTATCGATGGATTTTATTGTTTTGAATGTTTTTATCAGGGAACATTTAATTTTGTACCGTAGAAACACTAATTGGTTCCACATGGAGACACCAGGAACACATTCCTATGTTCTAGGGAGAAAGCTTGAGGAACTGCAATTCGATATGATATGTCTGTTTGTATAGATGACATTTTATGCACTTGCGATGGAAAAGACTTTTTGCCTTTCTCTAAAACCATTTTTACTGTGATTTTGTTGGTCCATTGCATACGAATTCCAACCCACTTTGTCCGGATATGACTGGATGAAACCAGAAATATCCGGTTGTGTTTTGGCTAACTCAATCCCAGATATTGTGAAAGCTTCTGTATTTGTGTTCTCCGGATATTATGAACGGATTTTATGGTTTTGCATGTTTTTTTTCAGGGAACATTTAATTTTGTACCTTAGAAACACTAATTGGTTCCACACGGAGACACCAGCTCTACACATTTGTATTTTCTAGGGAGAAAGCTAGAGGAACTGCGGCAAACAAACATGATATTTCTGTTTGTATAGATGACATTTTATGCACTTTCCTAAGAAAAAGACTTTACTTTTCTCCAAAACCATTTTTACTGTGATTTTCTCGGTCCATTGCATACGAATTCCACCTCACTTTGTCTGGATATGAGTGGATGAAACCAGAAATATCCGTTTTCTTTTTTTTTGGCTTACTATATCCCAGATATTACTACAGACTCTGTGTTTGTGTTTTCTGGATATTATCGATGGATTATATTGTTTTGAATGTTTTTATCAGGGAACATTTAATTTTGTGCTGGGAAACACTAATTGGTTCCACATGGAGACACCAGTCTACACATTCGTATTTTCTAGGGAGAAAGCTAGAATAACTGCGGTAAACAAACATGATGTTTCTGTTTGTATAGATGACATTTTATGCACTGGCTTAAGGAAAAGACTTTGTTTTACTCCAAAACCATTTTTACTGCGATTTTCCCGGTTCATTGCATACGAATTCCACCAAACTTAGTCCGGATATGACTGGATGAAACCAGAAATATCCGGTTGTGTTTTGGCTAACTCAATCCCAGATATTGCGACGGACTCTGTGTTTGTGTTTTCTGGACATTATCAACGGACTTTATTGTTTTGAATGTTTTTATCAGGGAACATTTAATTTTGTACCTTAGAAACACTAATAGGTTCAACATGGAGACACCAGTCTACACATTCGTATGTTCTAGGGAGAAAGTTAGAGGAACTGCGGCAAACAAACATGATATTTCTGTTTGTATACATGATATTTTATGCACTTGCATAACGAAAAAAACTTTGCTTTTCTCCAAAACCATTTTTACTGTGATTTTCTCGGTCCATTGCATACGAATTCCACCTCGCTTTGTCCGGATATGACTGGATGAAACCAGAAATATCCGGTTGTGTTTTGGCTTACTACAACCCAGATATTGTGAAAGCCTCTGTGTTTATGTTTTCCGATACTATCAACGGAATTTATGTTTTTGCATGTTATTTATCAGGGAACATTTAATTTTGTGCTGGGAAACACTAATTGGTTCCACATGGAGACACCAGCTCTACACATTCGTATTTCCTAGGGAGAAAGCTAGAGGAACTGCGGCAAACAAACATGATATTTCTGTTTGTATAGATGACATTTTATGCACTTTCCTAAAGAAAAGACTTTGCTTTTCTCCAAAACCATTTTTCCTGTGATATTCTCGATCCATTACATATGAATTCCACCCCACTTTGTCCGGATATGAGTGGATGAAACCAGAAATATCCGGTTGTGTTTTGTCTTACTATATCCCAGATATTGCTACAGCCTCAGTGTCTGTGTTTTCTGGATATTATCGATGGATTTTATTGTTTTGAATGTTTTTATCAGGGAACATTTAATTTTGTACCGTAGAAACACTAATTGGTTCCACATGGAGACACCAGTAACACATTCCTATGTTCTAGGGAGAAAGCTTGAGGAACTGCAAATCGATATGATATGTCTGTTTGTATAGATGACATTTTATGCACTTGCGATGGAAAAGACTTTTTGCCTTTCTCTAAAACCATTTTTACTGTGATTTTGTTGGTCCATTGCATACGAATTCCAACCCACTTTGTCCGGATATGACTGGATGAAACCAGAAATATCCGGTTGTGTTTTGGCTAACTCAATCCCAGATATTGTGAAAGCTTCTGTATTTGTGTTCTCAGGATATTATGAATGGATTTTATGGTTTTGCATGTTTTTTATCAGGGAACAGTTAATTTTGTACCGTAGAAACACTAATTGGTTCCACACGGAGACACCAGCTCTACACATTTGTATTTTCTAGGGAGAAAGCTAGAGGAACTGCGGTAAACAAACATGATGTTTCTGTTTGTATAGATGACATTTTATGCACTTTCCTAACAAAAAGACTTTACTTTTCTCCAAAACCATTTTTACTGTGATTTTTCTCGGTCCATTGCATACGAATTCCACCTCACTTTGTCCGGATATGACTGGATGAAACCAGAAATATCCGTTTTCTTTTTTTTTTTGGCTTACTATATCCCAGATATTACTACAGACTCTGTGTTTGTGTTTTCTGGATATTATCGATGGATTATATTGTTTTGAATGTTTTTATCAGGGAACATTTAATTTTGTGCTGGGAAACACTAATTGGTTCCACATGGAGACACCAGTCTACACATTCGTATTTTCTAGGGAGAAAGCTAGAATAACTGCGGTAAACAAACATGATATTTCTGTTTGTATAGATGACATTTTATGCACTGGCTTAAGGAAAAGACTTTGTTTTACTCCAAAACCATTTTTACTGCGACTTTCCCGGTTCATTGCATACGAATTCCACCAAACTTAGTCCGGATATGACTGGATGAAACCAGAAATATCCGGTTGTGTTTTGGCTAACTCAATCCCAGATATTGCAACGGACTCTGTGTTTGTGTTTTCTGGACATTATCAACGGACTTTATTGTTTTGAATGTTTTTATCAGGGAACATTTAATTTTGTACCTTAGAAACACTAATAGGTTCAACATGGAGACACCCGTCTACACATTCGTATGTTCTAGGGAGAAAGTTAGAGGAACTGCGGCAAACAAACATGATATTTCTGTTTGTATACATGACATTTTATGCACTTGCATAACGAAAAAAACTTTGCTTTTCTCCAAAACCATTTTTACTGTGATTTTCTCGGTCCATTGCATACGAATTCCACCTCGCTTTGTCCGGATATGACTGGATGTAACCAGAAATATCCGGTTGTGTTTTGGCTTACTACAACCCAGATATTGTGAAAGCCTCTGTGTTTATGTTTTCCGGATATTATCAACGGAATATGTTTTTGCATGTTATTTATCAGGGAACATTTAATTTTGTGCTGGGAAACACTAATTGGTTCCACATGGAGACACCAGCTCTACACATTCGTATTTTCTAGGGAGAAAGCTAGAGGAACTGCGGCAAACAAACATGATATTTCTGTTTGTATAGATGACATTTTATGCACTTTCCTAAAGAAAAGACTTTGCTTTTCTCCAAAACCATTTTTCCTGTGATTTTCTCGGTCCATTACATATGAATTCCACCCCACTTTGACCGGATATGAGTGGATAAAACCAGAAATATCCGGTTGTGTTTTGTCTTACTATATCCCAGATATTGCTACAGCCTCAGTGTCTGTGTTTTCTGGATATTATCGATGGATTTTATTGTTTTGAATGTTTTTATCAGGGAACATTTAATTTTGTACCATAGAAACACTAATTGGTTCCACATGGAGACACCAGGAACACATTCCTATGTTCTAGGGAGAAAGCTTGAGGAACTGCAAATCGATATGATATGTCTGTTTGTATAGATGACATTTTATGCACTTGCGATGGAAAAGACTTTTTCCCTTTCTCTAAAACCATTTTTACTGTGATTTTGTTGGTCCATTGCATACGAATTCCAACCCACTTTGTCCGGATATGACTGGATGAAACCAGAAATATCCGGTTGTGTTTTGGCTAACTCAATCCCAGATATTGTGAAAGCTTCTGTATTTGTGTTCTCCGGATATTATGAACGGATTTTATGGTTTTGCATGTTTTTTTTCAGGGAACATTTAATTTTGTACCTTAGAAACACTAATTGGTTCCACACGGAGACACCAGCTCTACACATTTGTATTTTCTAGGGAGAAAGCTAGAGGAACTGCGGCAAACAAACATGATATTTCTGTTTGTATAGATGACATTTTATGCACTTTCCTAAGAAAAAGACTTTACTTTTCTCCAAAACCATTTTTACTGTGATTTTCTCGGTCCATTGCATACGAATTCCACCTCACTTTGTCCGGATATGAGTGGATGAAACCAGAAATATCCGTTTTCTTTTTTTTTGGCTTACTATATCCCAGATATTACTACAGACTCTGTGTTTGTGTTTTCTGGATATTATCGATGGATTATATTGTTTTGAATGTTTTTATCAGGGAACATTTAATTTTGTGCTGGGAAACACTAATTGGTTCCACATGGAGACACCAGTCTACACATTCGTATTTTCTAGGGAGAAAGCTAGAATAACTGCGGTAAACAAACATGATGTTTCTGTTTGTATAGATGACATTTTATGCACTGGCTTAAGGAAAAGACTTTGTTTTACTCCAAAACCATTTTTACTGCGATTTTCCCGGTTCATTGCATACGAATTCCACCAAACTTAGTCCGGATATGACTGGATGAAACCAGAAATATCCGGTTGTGTTTTGGCTAACTCAATCCCAGATATTGCGACGGACTCTGTGTTTGTGTTTTCTGGACATTATCAACGGACTTTATTGTTTTGAATGTTTTTATCAGGGAACATTTAATTTTGTACCTTAGAAACACTAATAGGTTCAACATGGAGACACCCGTCTACACATTCGTATGTTCTAGGGAGAAAGTTAGAGGAACTGCGGCAAACAAACATGATATTTCTGTTTGTATACATGACATTTTATGCACTTGCATAACGAAAAAAACTTTGCTTTTCTCCAAAACCATTTTTACTGTGATTTTCTCGGTCCATTGCATACGAATTCCACCTCGCTTTGTCCGGATATGACTGGATGTAACCAGAAATATCCGGTTGTGTTTTGGCTTACTACAACCCAGATATTGTGAAAGCCTCTGTGTTTATGTTTTCCGGATATTATCAACGGAATATGTTTTTGCATGTTATTTATCAGGGAACATTTAATTTTGTGCTGGGAAACACTAATTGGTTCCACATGGAGACACCAGCTCTACACATTCGTATTTTCTAGGGAGAAAGCTAGAGGAACTGCGGCAAACAAACATGATATTTCTGTTTGTATAGATGACATTTTATGCACTTTCCTAAAGAAAAGACTTTGCTTTTCTCCAAAACCATTTTTCCTGTGATTTTCTCGGTCCATTACATATGAATTCCACCCCACTTTGACCGGATATGAGTGGATAAAACCAGAAATATCCGGTTGTGTTTTGTCTTACTATATCCCAGATATTGCTACAGCCTCAGTGTCTGTGTTTTCTGGATATTATCGATGGATTTTATTGTTTTGAATGTTTTTATCAGGGAACATTTAATTTTGTACCATAGAAACACTAATTGGTTCCACATGGAGACACCAGGAACACATTCCTATGTTCTAGGGAGAAAGCTTGAGGAACTGCAAATCGATATGATATGTCTGTTTGTATAGATGACATTTTATGCACTTGCGATGGAAAAGACTTTTTCCCTTTCTCTAAAACCATTTTTACTGTGATTTTGTTGGTCCATTGCATACGAATTCCAACCCACTTTGTCCGGATATGACTGGATGAAACCAGAAATATCCGGTTGTGTTTTGGCTAACTCAATCCCAGATATTGTGAAAGCTTCTGTATTTGTGTTCTCCGGATATTATGAACGGATTTTATGGTTTTGCATGTTTTTTTTCAGGGAACATTTAATTTTGTACCTTAGAAACACTAATTGGTTCCACACGGAGACACCAGCTCTACACATTTGTATTTTCTAGGGAGAAAGCTAGAGGAACTGCGGCAAACAAACATGATATTTCTGTTTGTATAGATGACATTTTATGCACTTTCCTAAGAAAAAGACTTTACTTTTCTCCAAAACCATTTTTACTGTGATTTTCTCGGTCCATTGCATACGAATTCCACCTCACTTTGTCCGGATATGAGTGGATGAAACCAGAAATATCCGTTTTCTTTTTTTTTGGCTTACTATATCCCAGATATTACTACAGACTCTGTGTTTGTGTTTTCTGGATATTATCGATGGATTATATTGTTTTGAATGTTTTTATCAGGGAACATTTAATTTTGTGCTGGGAAACACTAATTGGTTCCACATGGAGACACCAGTCTACACATTCGTATTTTCTAGGGAGAAAGCTAGAATAACTGCGGTAAACAAACATGATGTTTCTGTTTGTATAGATGACATTTTATGCACTGGCTTAAGGAAAAGACTTTGTTTTACTCCAAAACCATTTTTACTGCGATTTTCCCGGTTCATTGCATACGAATTCCACCAAACTTAGTCCGGATATGACTGGATGAAACCAGAAATATCCGGTTGTGTTTTGGCTAACTCAATCCCAGATATTGCGACGGACTCTGTGTTTGTGTTTTCTGGACATTATCAACGGACTTTATTGTTTTGAATGTTTTTATCAGGGAACATTTAATTTTGTACCTTAGAAACACTAATAGGTTCAACATGGAGACACCCGTCTACACATTCGTATGTTCTAGGGAGAAAGTTAGAGGAACTGCGGCAAACAAACATGATATTTCTGTTTGTATACATGACATTTTATGCACTTGCATAACGAAAAAAACTTTGCTTTTCTCCAAAACCATTTTTACTGTGATTTTCTCGGTCCATTGCATACGAATTCCACCTCGCTTTGTCCGGATATGACTGGATGTAACCAGAAATATCCGGTTGTGTTTTGGCTTACTACAACCCAGATATTGTGAAAGCCTCTGTGTTTATGTTTTCCGGATATTATCAACGGAATATGTTTTTGCATGTTATTTATCAGGGAACATTTAATTTTGTGCTGGGAAACACTAATTGGTTCCACATGGAGACACCAGCTCTACACATTCGTATTTTCTAGGGAGAAAGCTAGAGGAACTGCGGCAAACAAACATGATATTTCTGTTTGTATAGATGACATTTTATGCACTTTCCTAAAGAAAAGACTTTGCTTTTCTCCAAAACCATTTTTCCTGTGATTTTCTCGGTCCATTACATATGAATTCCACCCCACTTTGACCGGATATGAGTGGATAAAACCAGAAATATCCGGTTGTGTTTTGTCTTACTATATCCCAGATATTGCTACAGCCTCAGTGTCTGTGTTTTCTGGATATTATCGATGGATTTTATTGTTTTGAATGTTTTTATCAGGGAACATTTAATTTTGTACCATAGAAACACTAATTGGTTCCACATGGAGACACCAGGAACACATTCCTATGTTCTAGGGAGAAAGCTTGAGGAACTGCAAATCGATATGATATGTCTGTTTGTATAGATGACATTTTATGCACTTGCGATGGAAAAGACTTTTTGCCTTTCTCTAAAACCATTTTTACTGTGATTTTGTTGGTCCATTGCATACGAATTCCAACCCACTTTGTCCGGATATGACTGGATGAAACCAGAAATATCCGGTTGTGTTTTGGCTAACTCAATCCCAGATATTGTGAAAGCTTCTGTATTTGTGTTCTCCGGATATTATGAACGGATTTTATGGTTTTGCATGTTTTTTTTCAGGGAACATTTAATTTTGTACCTTAGAAACACTAATTGGTTCCACACGGAGACACCAGCTCTACACATTTGTATTTTCTAGGGAGAAAGCTAGAGGAACTGCGGCAAACAAACATGATATTTCTGTTTGTATAGATGACATTTTATGCACTTTCCTAAGAAAAAGACTTTACTTTTCTCCAAAACCATTTTTACTGTGATTTTCTCGGTCCATTGCATACGAATTCCACCTCACTTTGTCCGGATATGAGTGGATGAAACCAGAAATATCCGTTTTCTTTTTTTTTTGGCTTACTATATCCCAGATATTACTACAGACTCTGTGTTTGTGTTTTCTGGATATTATCGATGGATTATATTGTTTTGAATGTTTTTATCAGGGAACATTTAATTTTGTGCTGGGAAACACTAATTGGTTCCACATGGAGACACCAGTCTACACATTCGTATTTTCTAGGGAGAAAGCTAGAATAACTGCGGTAAACAAACATGATGTTTCTGTTTGTATAGATGACATTTTATGCACTGGCTTAAGGAAAAGACTTTGTTTTACTCCAAAACCATTTTTACTGCGATTTTCCCGGTTCATTGCATACGAATTCCACCAAACTTAGTCCGGATATGACTGGATGAAACCAGAAATATCCGGTTGTGTTTTGGCTAACTCAATCCCAGATATTGCGACGGACTCTGTGTTTGTGTTTTCTGGACATTATCAACGGACTTTATTGTTTTGAATGTTTTTATCAGGGAACATTTAATTTTGTACCTTAGAAACACTAATAGGTTCAACATGGAGACACCCGTCTACACATTCGTATGTTCTAGGGAGAAAGTTAGAGGAACTGCGGCAAACAAACATGATATTTCTGTTTGTATACATGACATTTTATGCACTTGCATAACGAAAAAAACTTTGCTTTTCTCCAAAACCATTTTTACTGTGATTTTCTCGGTCCATTGCATACGAATTCCACCTCGCTTTGTCCGGATATGACTGGATGTAACCAGAAATATCCGGTTGTGTTTTGGCTTACTACAACCCAGATATTGTGAAAGCCTCTGTGTTTATGTTTTCCGGATATTATCAACGGAATATGTTTTTGCATGTTATTTATCAGGGAACATTTAATTTTGTGCTGGGAAACACTAATTGGTTCCACATGGAGACACCAGCTCTACACATTCGTATTTTCTAGGGAGAAAGCTAGAGGAACTGCGGCAAACAAACATGATATTTCTGTTTGTATAGATGACATTTTATGCACTTTCCTAAAGAAAAGACTTTGCTTTTCTCCAAAACCATTTTTCCTGTGATTTTCTCGGTCCATTACATATGAATTCCACCCCACTTTGACCGGATATGAGTGGATAAAACCAGAAATATCCGGTTGTGTTTTGTCTTACTATATCCCAGATATTGCTACAGCCTCAGTGTCTGTGTTTTCTGGATATTATCGATGGATTTTATTGTTTTGAATGTTTTTATCAGGGAACATTTAATTTTGTACCATAGAAACACTAATTGGTTCCACATGGAGACACCAGGAACACATTCCTATGTTCTAGGGAGAAAGCTTGAGGAACTGCAAATCGATATGATATGTCTGTTTGTATAGATGACATTTTATGCACTTGCGATGGAAAAGACTTTTTGCCTTTCTCTAAAACCATTTTTACTGTGATTTTGTTGGTCCATTGCATACGAATTCCAACCCACTTTGTCCGGATATGACTGGATGAAACCAGAAATATCCGGTTGTGTTTTGGCTAACTCAATCCCAGATATTGTGAAAGCTTCTGTATTTGTGTTCTCCGGATATTATGAACGGATTTTATGGTTTTGCATGTTTTTTTTCAGGGAACATTTAATTTTGTACCTTAGAAACACTAATTGGTTCCACACGGAGACACCAGCTCTACACATTTGTATTTTCTAGGGAGAAAGCTAGAGGAACTGCGGCAAACAAACATGATATTTCTGTTTGTATAGATGACATTTTATGCACTTTCCTAAGAAAAAGACTTTACTTTTCTCCAAAACCATTTTTACTGTGATTTTCTCGGTCCATTGCATACGAATTCCACCTCACTTTGTCCGGATATGAGTGGATGAAACCAGAAATATCCGTTTTCTTTTTTTTTTGGCTTACTATATCCCAGATATTACTACAGACTCTGTGTTTGTGTTTTCTGGATATTATCGATGGATTATATTGTTTTGAATGTTTTTATCAGGGAACATTTAATTTTGTGCTGGGAAACACTAATTGGTTCCACATGGAGACACCAGTCTACACATTCGTATTTTCTAGGGAGAAAGCTAGAATAACTGCGGTAAACAAACATGATGTTTCTGTTTGTATAGATGACATTTTATGCACTGGCTTAAGGAAAAGACTTTGTTTTACTCCAAAACCATTTTTACTGCGATTTTCCCGGTTCATTGCATACGAATTCCACCAAACTTAGTCCGGATATGACTGGATGAAACCAGAAATATCCGGTTGTGTTTTGGCTAACTCAATCCCAGATATTGCGACGGACTCTGTGTTTGTGTTTTCTGGACATTATCAACGGACTTTATTGTTTTGAATGTTTTTATCAGGGAACATTTAATTTTGTACCTTAGAAACACTAATAGGTTCAACATGGAGACACCAGTCTACACATTCGTATGTTCTAGGGAGAAAGTTAGAGGAACTGCGGCAAACAAACATGATATTTCTGTTTGTATACATGGCATTTTATGCACTTGCATAACGAAAAAAACTTTGCTTTTCTCCAAAACCATTTTTACTGTGATTTTCTCGGTCCATTGCATACGAATTCCACCTCGCTTTGTCCGGATATGACTGGATGAAACCATAATATCCGGTTGTGTTTTGGCTTACTACAACCCAGATATTGTGAAAGCCTCTGTGTTTATGTTTTCCGGATACTATCAACGGAATTTATGTTTTTGCATGTTATTATCAGGGAACATTTAATTTTGTGCTGGGAAACACTAATTGGTTCCACATGGAGACACCAGCTCTACACATTCGTATTTTCTAGGGAGAAAGCTAGAGGAACTGCGGCAAACATGATATTTCTGTTTGTATAGATGACATTTTATGCACTTTCCTAAAGAAAAGACTTTGCTTTTCTCCAAAACCATTTTTCCTGTGATATTCTCGATCCATTACATATGAATTCCACCCCACTTTGTCCGGATATGACTGGATGAAACCAGAAATATCCGGTTGTGTTTTGTCTTACTATATCCCAGATATTGCTACAGCCTCAGTGTCTGTGTTTTCTGGATATTATCGATGGATTTTATTGTTTTGAATGTTTTTATCAGGGAACATTTAATTTTGTACCGTAGAAACACTAATTGGTTCCCCATGGAGACACCAGTAACACATTCCTATGTTCTAGGGAGAAAGCTTGAGGAACTGCAAATCGATATGATATGTCTGTTTGTATAGATGACATTTTATGCACTTGCGATGGAAAAGACTTTTTGCCTTTCTCTAAAACCATTTTTACTGTGATTTTGTTGGTCCATTGCATACGAATTCCAACCCACTTTGTCCGGATATGACTGGATGAAACCAGAAATTGAGGGACCCCGAAGCTGGTGTCCCACGAATCGATTGACCCCAGATACACAAGCTCCACGCCACAATCGATGCAAAAACAAGAGGAAGTTTATTGCATTTGCGCAAATGGGCCGTCTCAGAGCACAACACACCTCAGTGCAGTGCGAGAAGAGAGGCACCTGATCATCGATTACACGGAGTATTTAAGGCTAAAAACCGCAACATTAGCATATTTCCACATCATTACGAATGATCACAAGGTATAGGGACTTTCCAGGGCAAAAAGGAACAAAGTACAGGGGATTTCCAAAAGGGAACAAGATACATGCAGTACGCCTTAGGGATTTTTCCAATTTTTACTTGAGCAAGCATGAGTAAGGGGGTCACCGCGGTGTTACAGGATATAGGTTGGGTACATTTTCTGTTAACTGTAGCCTTTTTGGTTCCTAAAAACGGTTACATATTGCAAACTCAGCCATCTCATAAAAAGCAATCTCATTTCCTGCAAAATTACTGCAAGCTTAGCCATTTCATACAAAAGCAGAATAATATGCAGTTAGCTCCAGCAACTTTATTTTAAACCCGTCAAATTTCTTTTACCTGTTATTAAAATTATTTTAGGGCCTTACATTCCCTCATCTCCTTTCTGTACTAATTTTAATCTTAAAATTAAAGAATAGCTACATTTAAAGTGAGTCTTCTATGTCTTCTAGTTTTAAACTCTGGTGTTGTAGGGTTAGGATTAAGGCATGAGTGACAGTCATTTTGTCATTAACAAACTGTAGAAACCTATTTATTATGCAGGGTCCAATGGTTATAATTAGGAGTAACACAACTAGGGGCCCTGTGACGGAAGAGATTAAAGTAGTGAGCCAAGGGGATGAATTAAACCAGCCCTGGAACCACGACTGTCCTGTCTTAAAATAGCTTTCCCGTTGTTTTAGTCTTTCCCTTAATTTTGCCATATTATCTCGGACCACTCCAGTGTGATCCACATAGAAACAACATTCTTCCTTTAAGGCTGCACACAGTCCCCCTTCTTTTAGAAAAACTAAATCCAGTCCCCTTCTATTTTGCAACACTACCTCAGAAAGTGAGGTTAAGGATTTTTCCAAAGCACTAACAGATTCTTCTAGGGCACGTAAATCTGAATGCATAGCTTGCTGTAGTAAATGAAATTGGTTTGTCTGATGTAAAGCAGCAGCTCCGGTACCTATGCCAGCCCCAATACCCCCAACTGTGAGTCCTCCCAATATAAGGGCTAGTGTTATGGATACGGGTTCCCTACGGAACCGGAGATTTCCCTCATAGTGTTGGTAGACTTCTTCAGAGTTATGTAATGTGACCCGAGGCCACACTTCAACCATGACACACCATTCATGAGTTTGATTATGAGCTTGTCCTGCTAAGCAGGGAGTCAGGCCAGTATTACATGCCCAATATAACCCATCTGGCCCTGTTAAATAATAGGCGCCTGGTTTGAGGGTCATGGTTTTGTTACAGAGGCCCTGGTATCGGGGGGGAACAGAACCTACACAAAGCCCTTGTCCTGTTACTTCTGTAAGAGTCAGCCGATGGGATGGCAGATTGGAACACTGGGGAGGGACATTAGTGTGGTTTGTCCAATTTCCAACAACAGCCACTCCCTCATAATAAGGGGGAGGTGAGGCAAGGCACATCCAACAATCCTGAGTTCTGTTGGGGTTAGAATTATTTAGTGCTTGGTAAGCCCCATGTATTAGGCTGAGGAGCCTACTCTCTGCTCCGGGCAAAGGGGTGGACACAGAACCGGGCAAAGGAGGCGTGGTTGTTACAGACTTATTTAAAAAAACGGGTGTCTGGGGAGTCAGGCTGGACCGATTGCTAGCAGGCGTTTGGGTGGGCCGATTCTTAACAAGCACTTGTTTATGGAATTTTTCCTTTTGAAAAGGTAGAGCGGGTGGGCTCTTTTGTTTGGTTAATATTTTATTTGGCCCGACTGCCATTTTGGATGGGGAAGTTATTTGGAGTTTGAGTCTAAAATTAAGACAGGAATCCCGACCGTCTTGATAGAGGCAAAGGCTCCACTCGAACCCTCGGCCCATGGTACTCCACGGAGCCTGTTGTCCTGCTTGAGTAAAGGAAATTTCAAGCGGGTTGCACCATCCTTTTCGTTGTGAAGTTGAGCCACACTGACTATGCAACAGCCATTGGTCGGGAGACCCATATGTCCGCCGAGGGGGGTTAGTTCTTTTAACTAATATGTAATCCCACTTAGAAGAAGGCTTCCAGTGGACATCCCCGGTGGTTTCACATCCCCATGAGCCGCAATAGTGAGGTACCCATCCACAGCAATAATGAGTTTCCCTGGGCCGGTGACTTCCAGGGCAAACATATATCCCGTCTTGTAGGGTTAGCACAGCCCTCTGGGTGTCACTCCCGCACCCGGGGCCTGTACCCGAAGTATGTTGTTTAGGGGCAGACGGTTGCGGATAATAGAGATCAGGGGTTCCCCATTCGGGCCCAGCCCCCAATGCCAACGCACAGAGATCCACCTGGATAGGATCCCAAGGGATGGTAGCTTGTACTTTGGAGGTGGAGTTTACCACGTCCCCAGCTTGGTTATAAAGTAGCCAAGTGAAATTGTAAATTTGATGGGGACTCACGCTAGTCTTAACAATTAGGGGGTACAGAATGAGATAGAAAAGAGTAATGAGGCGTAAATAAGTCTTATCTGGAGGGGTTATTGGGTGCGTTGTAATCTCCATTCCGGTGTGAGCTCGTCGGCAAGGCTACTCGCCCCCCCTTTGACTCGTTGCCGTTGGTGTGGTCAGCAGTCCAAACGTCCCGGCGTAGACGGTGTCTCCAACCTGGAACAAGTGTGGCAGCACGGAGTCTTTGGGCTGATATGTGGCAGGCAACTGCTTTCCTATGTAGATCAGCTGTAAAGCACGGAAACAAATCTGCAGGGTAGGGGAAGTTGTAAAGGAATCAATACTAGATTTTAATAAATCCGCCGCAGGGCAGGAGCCTTCACATAATATGATGTTAGTCCACACATAAAAGGCATGCCACAAGCTCCAAACAAAGCTGTCATCAGCAGTTGTTTAGGGCTTGTAGCATACCCCCCATGCGGGATGCAACACAAATCCTTAAAGTTGGGCATGTTGGTCCAAAAGGCGGTACAGGATTGTTAATATTTGTTCTATAATGTCAATAGTCTGGTCCAGGAGGCTCCAACCGTCAATCACATCCCAGAGGCTGCGCAGGGCGTCCCGCTCCTGCGTGAGCCGTCTTACGTAGAAGCGTAGTTTTTCATTTTCCACAGACAACTCTATTAACCTCTGTTGCATCTCCTTGGCCCTTTCTTTGGCCTTTGCACGGCTCCTGCGCTGGGAGATGGCGTGGCGCTCCCGCCTCAGCTGGTCCTCATTTACTACCCCTCTGCCTTCCTGCGGGGAGTTAGCCGAGGAGGGCGCCCCGAGGGAGGAGCTGCATGGGGGTACAGCGGTGTCCAAGGGGGTCCCGCTGAAGCGCAAGGCCTGGTTCAGCAGGGATTGTAGCTGCTCTGACTGCCACCTGGGTTGCCCCCTGGCTTCCGCGGCCCCCTTCTCCACAGCCACAGCCCCATAACTTCCTGGACTGTTGTCATGGTTTCCCAATCCCTCAAGGCCCCATGCTTCCGGCGCCTGCATCAGGGATGTAAATAGATCCTAGAAAAATAAGCATTTAAGCAAAACCTTAGCCATGTTGACAAGAAATATAGAAATATTGCAAACCTCAAGTAAAAGAAGAACCTGACCCAGTCTCTAGTGCCAGTCTCCATTATTTTTACGTTTCATTTGACTGTCTCCCTAATACCCTGGCCACTATCACTTTCTGACCTATCCTGTAGATACTATGCAACTTTTAATATCCGCGCCACCATCTGACTTACCCAGGAGACGACAGCCAGCCCGGTGTCTGACCCAGTGCCCCTGGTAGTCCAAGTCTTTAAAAAGCTTCTGTCCGTTTTAAGTTCCCCGCAGGTAGCGTACCTGTTGTTCTTATGCATTATCATCCGTTCCTTTTTTAGCTGTACAGAGTGCGTAGTTCATGGCGATCAGTTCCGCCTTGCCGAGCAGAGTCCTCGGGGGGTTGAAGGTAGAAACCCAGACCACTGACCTTGTTCGGTCACCTCCCGCTGTTATCTTTGTTGAGTTCCAGACGCTTAGGGAATATTGTGTGGGCCCATCCCAGACACCGCAGGGGGAGATGGAGTATTGTCCTCGGGAACCTAAGCAGGGCCCGCGTCCCCAACACTGTCCCCACCCATGTGTCAGTCCACACGCCCACGCGCGCCCCAACGGAGGAGGGGCCGTTGTCGCCCAGTCTCACCACTCCGCTGTTGCCGTCTTTTCTCTCACCGTCTTGCACGGGCCATTTCGGTCAGTTCTGTCTCGTGTGGCAGTCGCGCACCACTGGGTTCTCGGTGTTAGTCGGATCTTAGGCAGTTCTTCTTGGCACTTTTCTGCGCTTTTTGTCAGTCTCCTGGGGTCCCTGCCTATCCTGATTCTTTTACTTTGTTTGCTTTTCAGCTCATTAAACTAAGCAATGTCAGTTTTCTTTACCCCTGCTATCCCTTTAGCTAAGCCCTCTCAGGAGAGCCTGGCAGTAGAGTCTGAGTCTCCCTCTTCCCTTTATAAGTGTAGTGTTATTTTAATGGCAGTATAAGCCCTGCAAGTGTAGTGTTTTAATAAGCCCTGCAAGTGTAGTTGGGGCTTGTGATCTCAATTATACGGACGAGGAGGACGGCCAGTTGGGACGGGTCTGGGGTCCTTTCTCTTTGGGCACCGTGGGTCTTCCTGGAAAGCGGGGAATATAAGGCGCTCTCCTTGGGAGGCGGGGGGTGCAAGGTGGCAATAGGTCCTCCGGTTCACCTGAAGGAACTATAGGTTTTTCTGGTTTGTAAGTGTCTGATTCCTGTAATGGGTACAGGGTCGAGGTGGGGTATTTGCCCTGGTCTACGAGTTTCGATACTAAGGGTGTTGTGGGTAAAGTGGGAGTGGGTTTAGGGCTCGACACCGATCCCGGGGCAGCAGGTGACTCAGAACTGGGCTTTTTCCTTAGGGCGGGCTTTTTCCTTAGGGCGGTGGTGAGTGTAACAGGATTAAGTTCTGCCACCGCCCTGTTGGAAAGGAGGCAGGGTTTTACCCAGTCTGGGGGATTTTTCGCCAGGTCCTCCCACACTAAGATGTAGGGCACTTGACCCAGGTGCCCTTCTTTGCCTTCCCTGCAGACCTGGCTCTTCACCCGTGAGATAATTTGAGAGTCAAAAGTCCCATCCCGTGGCCACCCGATTTTTAAGGCTGGCCACTCGGACGTACAAAAACTTGTCCAGTTCTCCTTCTGCACTCTTATAGACAAGTTTTGGGCCCGTTCCCGGACCTCTCTCCAATGATCTAAAGTAAGACTTAAAGGTGTAGTTAATTCCTGTCCCATGTTGAAGGGAAAGGCAAATAAGGAAAGTATACAAAAACACAGAAAGCAAGAAAACAATTACACAGACACTGCGCGCAACAACAAACCGAGACAAAACTGAAACCTAAACCTCCGATGGGAGCGGCCGCTTAGTCACCAGCCTTCTCTCGGAGAAAAAGAACAAAGGAAAAAATTTCGTGGTGGGAGAGCTGCCTAGCCAGCCTCCCCCGAGACACCGGCACTGGAGCGTCCCCCAGGCCCAAGCCAGGGGTCGTGGACACGTCTGTCCTTACCTACTACTGGCTCTATTCTTTCGGCGCCTAGCGCCCGGACGCCCTAGCCGCCCGTACAATACAGAAGTACACAGAAGTACACAGAACAGTGAGAACTTACCTCCGATTGGAGGATGGAGCGTGGGTCTGGGGTCTCCAATCCCGGACGAGCCCCCAAGATGAGGGACCCCGAAGCTGGTGTCCCACGAATCGATTGACCCCAGATACACAAGCTCCACGCCACAATCGATGCAAAAACAAGAGGAAGTTTATTGCATTTGCGCAAATGGGCCGTCTCAGAGCACAACACACCTCAGTGCAGTGCGAGAAGAGAGGCACCTGATCATCGATTACACGGAGTATTTAAGGCTAAAAACCGCAACATTAGCATATTTCCACATCATTACGAATGATCACAAGGTATAGGGACTTTCCAGGGCAAAAAGGAACAAAGTACAGGGGATTTCCAAAAGGGAACAAGATACATGCAGTACGCCTTAGGGATTTTTCCAATTTTTACTTGAGCAAGCATGAGTAAGGGGGTCACCGCGGTGTTACAGGATATAGGTTGGGTACATTTTCTGTTAACTGTAGCCTTTTTGGTTCCTAAAAACGGTTACATATTGCAAACTCAGCCATCTCATAAAAAGCAATCTCATTTCCTGCAAAATTACTGCAAGCTTAGCCATTTCATACAAAAGCAGAATAATATGCAGTTAGCTCCAGCAACTTTATTTTAAACCCGTCAAATTTCTTTTACCTGTTATTAAAATTATTTTAGGGCCTTACAAAATATCCGGTTGTGTTTTGGCTAACTCAATCCCAGATATTGTGAAAGCTTCTGTATTTGTGTTCTCCGGATATTATGAACGGATTTTATGGTTTTGCATGTTTTTTATCAGGGAACATTTAATTTTGTACCGTAGAAACACTAATTGGTTCCACACGGAGACACCAGCTCTACACATTTGTATTTTCTAGGGAGAAAGCTAGAGGAACTGCGGCAAACAAACATGATATTTCTGTTTGTATAGATGACATTTTATGCACTTTCCTAAAGAAAAGACTTTGCTTTTCTCCAAAACCATTTTTCCTGTGATATTCTCGATCCATTACATATGAATTCCACCCCACTTTGTCCGGATATGAGTGGATGAAACCAGAAATATCCGTTTTCTTTTTTTTTGTCTTACTATATCCCAGATATTGCTACAGCCTCAGTGTCTGTGTTTTCTGGATATTATCGATGGATTTTATTGTTTTGAATGTTTTTATCAGGGAACCTTTAATTTTGTACCGTAGAAACACTAATTGGTTCCACATGGAGACACCAGTAACACATTCCTATGTTCTAGGGAGAAAGCTTGAGGAACTGCAAATCGATATGATATGTCTGTTTGTATAGATGACATTTTATGCACTTGCGATGGAAAAGACTTTTTGCCTTTCTCTAAAACCATTTTTACTGTGATTTTGTTGGTCCATTGCATACGAATTCCAACCCACTTTGTCCGGATATGACTGGATGAAACCAGAAATATCCGGTTGTGTTTTGGCTAACTCAATCCCAGATATTGTGAAAGCTTCTGTATTTGTGTTCTCCGGATATTATGAACGGATTTTATGGTTTTGCATGTTTTTTATCAGGGAACATTTAATTTTGTACCGTAGAAACACTAATTGGTTCCACACGGAGACACCAGCTCTACACATTTGTATTTTCTAGGGAGAAAGCTAGAGGAACTGCGGCAAACAAACATGATATTTCTGTTTGTATAGATGACATTTTATGCACTTTCCTAAGAAAAAGACTTTACTTTTCTCCAAAACCATTTTTACTGTGATTTTCTCGGTCCATTGCATACGAATTCCACCTCACTTTGTCCGGATATGACTGGATGAAACCAGAAATATCCGTTTTCTTTTTTTTTGGCTTACTATATCCCAGATATTACTACAGACTCTGTGTTTGTGTTTTCTGGATATTATCGATGGATTATATTGTTTTGAATGTTTTTATCAGGGAACATTTAATTTTGTGCTGGGAAACACTAATTGGTTCCACATGGAGACACCAGTCTACACATTCGTATTTTCTAGGGAGAAAGCTAGAATAACTGCGGTAAACAAACATGATGTTTCTGTTTGTATAGATGACATTTTATGCACTGGCTTAAGGAAAAGACTTTGTTTTACTCCAAAACCATTTTTACTGCGATTTTCCCAGTTCATTGCATACGAATTCCAACCCAATTTGTCCGGATATGACTGGATGAAACCAGAAATATCCGGTTGTGTTTTGGCTTACTACAACCCAGATATTGTGAAAGCCTCTGTGTTTATGTTTTCCGGATATTATCAAAGGAATTTATGTTTTTGCATGTTATTTATCAGGGAACATTTACTTTTGTGCTGGGAAACACTAATTGGTTCCACATGGAGACACCAGTCTACACATTCGTATTTTCTAGGGAGAAAGCTAGAGGAACTGCGGTAAACAAACATGATGTTTCTGTTTGTATAGATGACATTTTATGCACTGGCTTAAGGAAAAGACTTTGTTTTACTCCAAAACCATTTTTACTGCGATTTTCCCGGTTCATTGCATACGAATTCCACCAAACTTAGTCCGGATATGACTGGATGAAACCAGAAATATCCGGTTGTGTTTTGGCTAAATCAATCCCAGATATTGGGATGGACACTGTGTTTGTGTTTTCCGGATATTATCAACGGTTTTTATGGTTTTGCATGTTTTTTATCAGGGAACAAATTAATTTTGTACCTTAAAAACACTAATTGGTTCCACACGGAGACACCAGCTCTACACATTTGTATTTTCTAGGGAGAAAGCTAGAGGAACTGCGGCAAACAAACATGATATTTCTGTTTGTATACATGACATTTTATGCACTTGCATAACGAAAAAAACTTTGCTTTTCTCCAAAACCATTTTTACTGCGATTTTCCCGGTTCGTTGCATACGAATTCCACCTCGCTTTGTCCGGATATGACTGGATCAGACCAGAAATATCCGGTTGTGTTTTGGCTTACTACAACCCAGATATTGTGAAAGCCTCTGTGTTTATGTTTTCCGGATATTATCAACGGAATTTATGTTTTTGCATGTTATTTATCAGGGAACATTTAATTTTGTGCTGGGAAACACTAATTGGTTCCACATGGAGACACCAGCTCTACACATTCGTATTTTCTAGGGAGAAAGCTAGAGGAACTGCGGCAAACAAACATGATATTTCTGTTTGTATAGATGACATTTTATGCACTTTCCTAAAGAAAAGACTTTGCTTTTCTCCAAAACCATTTTTCCTGTGATATTCTCGATCCATTACATATGAATTCCAACCCACTTTGTCCGGATATGAGTGGATGAAACCAGAAATATCCGGTTGTGTTTTGTCTTACTATATCCCAGATATTGCTACAGCCTCAGTGTCTGTGTTTTCTGGATATTATCGATGGATTTTATTGTTTTGAATGTTTTTATCAGGGAACATTTAATTTTGTACCATAGAAACACTAATTGGTTCCACATGGAGACACCAGTAACACATTCCTATGTTCTAGGGAGAAAGCTTGAGGAACTGCAAATCGATATGATATGTCTGTTTGCATAGATTACATTTTATGCACTTGCGATGGAAAAGACTTTTTGCCTTTCTCTGAAACCATTTTTACTGTGATTTTGTTGGTCCATTGCATACGAATTCCAACCCACTTTGTCCGGATATGACTGGATCAAACCAGAAATATCCGGTTGTGTTTTGGCTTACTACAACCCAGATATTGTGAAAGCCTCTGTGTTTATGTTTTCCGGATATTATCAACGGAATTTATGTTTTTGCATGTTATTTATCAGGGAACATTTAATTTTGTGCTGGGAAACACTAATTGGTTCCACATGGAGACACCAGCTCTACACATTCGTATTTTCTAGGGAGAAAGCTAGAGGAACTGCGGCAAACAAACATGATATTTCTGTTTGTATAGATGACATTTTATGCACTTGCGATGGAAAAGACTTTTTGCCTTTCTCTAAAACCATTTTTACTGTGATTTTGTTGGTCCATTGCATACGAATTCCAACCCACTTTGTCCGGATATGACTGGATGAAACCAGAAATATCCGGTTGTGTTTTGGCTAACTCAATCCCAGATATTGTGAAAGCTTCTGTATTTGTGTTCTCCGGATATTATGAACGGATTTTATGGTTTTGCATGTTTTTTATCAGGGAACATTTAATTTTGTACCATAGAAACACTAATTGGTTCCACACGGAGACACCAGCTCTACACATTTGTATTTTCTAGGGAGAAAGCTAGAGGAACTGCGGCAAACAAACATGATATTTCTGTTTATATAGATGATATTTTATGCACTTTCCTAACAAAAAAACTTTGCTTTTCTCCAAAACCATTTTTACTGTGATTTTCTCAGTCCATTGCATACGAATTCCACCTCACTTTGTCCAGATATGACTGGATGAAACCAGAAATATCCGTTTTATTTTTTTTTGGCTTACTATATCCCAGATATTACTACAGACTCTGTGTTTGTGTTTTCTGGATATTATCTATGGATTATATTGTTTTGAATGTTTTTATCAGGGAACATTTAATTTTGTGCTGGGAAACACTAATTGGTTCCACATGGAGACACCAGTCTACACATTCGTATTTTCTAGGGAGAAAGCTAGAATAACTGCGGTAAACAAACATGATGTTTCTGTTTGTATAGATGACATTTTATGCACTGGCTTAAGGAAAAGACTTTGTTTTACTCCAAAACCATTTTTACTGCGATTTTCCCGGTTCATTGCATACGAATTCCACCAAACTTAGTCCGGATATGACTGGATGAAACCAGAAATATCCGGTTGTGTTTTGGCTAACTCAATCCCAGATATTGCGACGGACTCTGTGTTTGTGTTTTCTGGACATTATCAACGGACTTTATTGTTTTGAATGTTTTTATCAGGGAACATTTAATTTTGTACCTTAGAAACACTAATAGGTTCAACATGGAGACACCAGTATACAGATTCGTATGTTCTAGGGAGAAAGCTAGAGGAACTGCGGCAAACAAACATGATATTTCTGTTTGTATAGATGACATTTTATGCACTTTCCTAAAGAAAAGACTTTGCTTTTCTCCAAAACCATTTTTCCTGTGATATTCTCGATCCATTACATATGAATTCCACCCCACTTTGTCCGGATATGAGTGGATGAAACCAGAAATATCTGGTTGTGTTTTGTCTTACTATATCCCAGATATTGCTACAGCCTCAGTGTCTGTGTTTTCTGGATATTATCGATGGATTTTATTGTTTTGAATGTTTTTATCAGGGAACATTTAATTTTGTACCGTAGAAACACTAATTGGTTCCACATGGAGACACCAGTAACACATTCCTATGTTCTAGGGAGAAAGCTTGAGGAACTGCAAATCGATATGATATGTCTGTTTGTATAGATGACATTTTATGCACTTGCGATGGAAAAGACTTTTTGCCTTTCTCTAAAACCATTTTTACTGCGATTTTGTTGGTCCATTGCATACGAATTCCAACCCACTTTGTCCGGATATGACTGGATGAAACCAGAAATATCCAGTTGTGTTTTGGCTAACTCAATCCCAGATATTGTGAAAGCTTCTGTATTTGTGTTCTCCGGATATTATGAACGGATTTTATGGTTTTGCATGTTTTTTATCAGGGAACATTTAATTTTGTACCATAGAAACACTAATTGGTTCCACACGGAGACACCAGCTCTACACATTTGTATTTTCTAGGGAGAAAGCTAGAGGAACTGCGGCAAACAAACATGATATTTCTGTTTGTATAGATGACATTTTATGCACTTTCCTAACAAAAAGATTTTACTTTTCTCCAAAACCATTTTTACTGTGATTTTCTCGGTCCATTGCATACGAATTCCACCTCACTTTGTCCAGATATGACTGGATGAAACGAGAAATATCCGTTTTATTTTTTTTTTGGCTTACTATATCCCAGATATTACTACAGACTCTGTGTTTGTGTTTTCTGGATATTATCGATGGATTATATTGTTTTGAATGTTTTTATCAGGGAACATTAAATTTTGTGCTGGGAAACACTAATTGGTTCCACATGGAGACACCAGTCTACACATTCGTATTTTCTAGGGAGAAAGCTAGAATAACTGCGGTAAACAAACATGATGTTTCTGTTTGTATAGATGACATTTTATGCACTGGCTTAAGGAAAAGACTTTGTTTTACTCCAAAACCATTTTTACTGCAATTTTCCCGGTTCATTGCATACAAATTCCACCAAACTTAGTCCGGATATGACTGGATGAAACCAGAAATATCCGGTTGTGTTTTGGCTAAATCAATCCCAGATATTGGGATGGACTCTGTGTTTGTGTTTTCCGGATATTATCAACGGTTTTTATGGTTTTGCATGTTTTTTATCAGGGAACAAATTAATTTTGTACCTTAAAAACACTAATTGGTTCCACACGGAGACACCAGCTCTACACATTTGTATTTTCTAGGGAGAAAGCTAGTGGAACTGCGGCAAACAAACATGATATTTCTGTTTGTATACATGACATTTTATGCACTTGCATAATGAAAAAAACTTTGCTTTTCTCCAAAACCATTTTTACTGCGATTTTCCCGGTTCGTTGCATACGAATTCCACCTCGCTTTGTCCGGATATGACTGGATCAAACCAGAAATATCCGGTTGTGTTTTGGCTTACTACAACCCAGATATTGTGAAAGCCTCTGTGTTTATGTTTTCCGGATATTATCAACGGAATTCATCTTTTTGCATGTTATTCATCAGGGAACATTTAATTTTGTGCTGGGAAACACTAATTGGTTCCACATGGAGACACCAGCTCTACACATTCGTATTTTCTAGGGAGAAAGCTAGAGGAACTGCGGCAAACAAACATGATATTTCTGTTTGTATAGATGACATTTTATGCACTTGCGATGGAAAAGACTTTTTGCCTTTCTCTAAAACCATTTTTACTGTGATTTTGTTGGTCCATTGCATACGAATTCCACCCCACTTTGTCCGGATATGACTGGATGAAACCAGAAATATCCGGTTTTGTTTTGGCTTACTACAACCCAGATATTGTGAAAGCTTCTGTATTTGTGTTCTCCGGATATTATGAACGGATTTTATGGTTTTGCATGTTTTTTATCAGGGAACATTTAATTTTGTACCATAGAAACACTAATTGGTTCCACACGGAGACACCAGCTCTACACATTTGTATTTTCTAGGGAGAAAGCTAGAGGAACTGCGGCAAACAAACATGATATTTCTGTTTGTATAGATGATATTTTATGCACTTTCCTAACAAAAAGACTTTACTTTTCTCCAAAACCATTTTTACTGTGATTTTCTCAGTCCATTGCATACGAATTCCACCTCACTTTGTCCAGATATGACTGGATGAAACCAGAAATATCCGTTTTATTTTTTTTTTTTGGCTTACTATATCCCAGATATTACTACAGACTCTGTGTTTGTGTTTTCTGGATATTATCTATGGATTATATTGTTTTGAATGTTTTTATCAGGGAACATTAAATTTTGTGCTGGGAAACACTAATTGGTTCCACATGGAGACACCAGTCTACACATTCGTATTTTCTAGGGAGAAAGCTAGAATAACTGCGGTAAACAAACATGATGTTTCTGTTTGTATAGATGACATTTTATGCACTGGCTTAAGGAAAAGACTTTGTTTTACTCCAAAACCATTTTTACTGCGATTTTCCCGGTTCATTGCATACGAATTCCACCAACCTTAGTCCGGATATGACTGGCTGAAACCAGAAATATCCGGTTGTGTTTTGGCTAACTCAATCCCAGATATTGTGAAAGCTTCTGTATTTGTGTTCTCCGGATATTATGAACGGATTTTATTGTTTTGAATGTTTTTATCAGGGAACATTTAATTTTGTACCGTAGAAACACTAATTGGTTCCACATGGAGACACCAGTAACACATTCCTCTGTTCTAGGGAGAAAGCTTGAGGAACTGCAAATCGATATGATATGTCTGTTTGTATAGATGACATTTTATGCACTTGCGATGGAAAAGACTTTTTGCCTTTCTCTAAAACCATTTTTACTGTGATTTTGTTGGTCCATTGCATACGAATTCCAACCCACTTTGTCCGGATATGACTGGATGAAACCAGAAATATCCGGTTGTGTTTTGGCTTACTACAACCCAGATATTGTGAAAGCCTCTGTGTTTATGTTTTCCGGATATTATCAACGGAAATCATCTTTTTGCATGTTATTTATCAGGGAACATTTAATTTTGGGCTGGGAAACACTAATTGGTTCCACATGGAGACACCAGCTCTACACATTCCTATTTTCTAGGGAGAAAGCTAGAGGAACTGCGGCAAACAAACATGATATTTCTGTTTGTATAGATGACATTTTATGCACTTTCCTAAAGAAAAGACTTTGCTTTTCTTCAAAACCATTTTTCCTGTGATATTCTCCATCCATTACATATGAATTCCACCCCACTTTGTCCGGATATGACTGGATGAAACCAGAAATATCTGGTTGTGTTTTGTCTTACTATATCCCAGATATTGCTACAGCCTCAGTGTCTGTGTTTTCTGGATATTATCGATGGATTTTATTGTTTTGAATGTTTTTATCAGGGAACCTTTAATTTTGTACCGTAGAAATACAATTTGGTTCCCCATGGAGACACCAGTAACACATTCCTATGTTCTAGGGAGAAAGCTTGAGGAACTGCAAATCGATATGATATGTCTGTTTGTATAGATGACATTTTATGCACTTGCGATGGAAAAGACTTTTTGCCTTTCTCTAAAACCATTTTTACTGTGATTTTGTTGGTCCATTGCATACGAATTCCAACCCACTTTGTCCGGATATGACTGGATGAAACCAGAAATATCCGGTTGTGTTTTGGCTAACTCAATCCCAGATATTGTGAAAGCTTCTGTATTTGTGTTCTCCGGATATTATGAACGGATTTTATGGTTTTGCATGTTTTTTATCAGGGAACATTTAATTTTGTACCGTAGAAACACTAATTGGTTCCACACGGAGACACCAGCTCTACACATTTGTATTTTCTAGGGAGAAAGCTAGAGGAACTGCGGCAAACAAACATGATATTTCTGTTTGTATAGATGACATTTTATGCACTTTCCTAAGAAAAAGACTTTACTTTTCTCCAAAACCATTTTTACTGTGATTTTCTCAGTCCATTGCATACGAATTCCACCTCACTTTGTCCGGATATGACTGGATGAAACCAGAAATATCCGTTTTCTTTTTTTTTGGCTTACTATATCCCAGATATTACTACAGACTCTGTGTTTGTGTTTTCTGGATATTATCGATGGATTATATTGTTTTGAATGTTTTTATCAGGGAACACTTAATTTTGTGCTGGGAAACACTAATTGTTTGCACATGGAGACACCAGTCTACACATTCGTATTTTCTAGGGAGAAAGCTAGAATAACTGCGGTAAACAAACATGATGTTTCTGTTTGTATAGATGACATTTTATGCACTGGCTTAAGGAAAAGACTTTGTTTTACTCCAAAACCATTTTTACTGCGATTTTCCCGGTTCATTGCATACGAATTCCACCAACCTTAGTCCGGATATGACTGGATGAAACCAGAAATATCCGGTTGTGTTTTGGCTAAATCAATACCAGATATTGTGAAAGCTTCTGTATTGGTGTTTTCCGGATATTATCAACGGATTTTATGGTTTTGCATGTTTTTTATCAGGGAACATTTAATTTTGTACCTTAGAAACACTAATAGGTTCAACATGGAGACACCAGTCTACACATTCGTATGTTCTAGGGAGAAAGTTAGAGGAACTGCGGCAAACAAACATGATATTTCTGTTTGTATACATGACATTTTATGCACTTGCATAACGAAAAAAACTTTGCTTTTCTCCAAAACCATTTTTACTGTGATTTTCTCGGTCCATTGCATACGAATTCCACCTCGCTTTGTCCGGATATGACTGGATGAAACCAGAAATATCCGGTTGTGTTTTGGCTTACTACAACCCAGATATTGTGAAAGCCTCTGTGTTTATGTTTTCCGGATATTATCAACGGAATTTATGTTTTTGCATGTTATTTATCAGGGAACATTTAATTTTGTGCTGGGAAACACTAATTGGTTCCACATGGAGACACCAGCTCTACACATTCGTATTTTCTAGGGAGAAAGCTAGAGGAACTGCGGCAAACAAACATGATATTTCTGTTTGTATAGATGACATTTTATGCACTTTCCTAAAGAAAAGACTTTGCTTTTCTCCAAAACCATTTTTCCTGTGATATTCTCGATCCATTACATATGAATTCCACCCCACTTTGTCCGGATATGAGTGGATGAAACCAGAAATATCCGGTTGTGTTTTGTCTTACTATATCCCAGATATTGCTACAGCCTCAGTGTCTGTGTTTTCTGGATATTATGGATGGATTTTATTGTTTTGAATGTTTTTATCAGGGAACATTGAATTTTGTACCGTAGAAACACTAATTGGTTCCACATGGAGACACCAGTAACACATTCCTATGTTCTAGGGAGAAAGCTTGAGGAACTGCAAATCGATATGATATGTCTGTTTGTATAGATGACATTTTATGCACTTGCGATGGAAAAGACTTTTTGCCTTTCTCTAAAACCATTTTTACTGTGATTTTCTCGGTCCATTGCATACGAATTCCACCTCACTTTGTCCGGATATGACTGGATGAAACCAGAAATATCCGTTTTCTTTTTTTTGGCTTACTATATCCCAGATATTACTACAGACTCTGAGTTTGTGTTTTCTGGATATTATCGATGGATTATATTGTTTTGAATGTTTTTATCAGGGAACACTTAATTTTGTGCTGGGAAACACTAATTGGTTCCACATGGAGACACCAGTCTACACATTCGTATTTTCTAGGGAGAAAGCTAGAGGAACTGCGGTAAACAAACATGATGTTTCTGTTTGTATAGATGACATTTTATGCACTGGCTTAAGGAAAAGACTTTGTTTTACTCCAAAACCATTTTTACTGCGATTTTCCCGGTTCATTGCATACGAATACCACCAAACTTAGTCCGGATATGACTGGATGAAACCAGAAATATCCGGTTGTGTTTTGGCTAACTCAATCCCAGATATTGCGAAGGACTCTGTGTTTGTGTTTTCCGGACATTATCAACGGACTTTATTGTTTTGAATGTTTTTATCAGGGAACATTTAATTTTGTACCGTAGAAACACTAATTGGTTCCACATGGAGACACCAGTAACACATTCCTCTGTTCTAGGGAGAAAGCTTGAGGAATTGCAAATCGATATGATATGTCCGTTTTTTATAGATGACATTTTATGCACTTGCGATGGAAAAGACTTTTTGCCTTTCTCTAAAACCATTTTTACTGTGATTTTGTTGGTCCATTGCATACGAATTCCAACCCACTTTGTCCGGATATGACTGGATGAAACCAGAAATATCCGGTTGTGTTTTGGCTAACTCAATCCCAGATATTGTGAAAATTCTGTATTTGTGTTCTCCGGATATTATGAACGGATTTTATGGTTTTGCATGTTTTTTATCAGGGAACATTTAATTTTGTACCGTAGAAACACTAATTGGTTCCACACGGAGACACCAGCTCTACACATTTGTATTTTCTAGGGAGAAAGCTAGAGGAACTGCGGCAAACAAACATGATATTTCTGTTTGAATACATGACATTTTATGCACTTGCATAACGAAAAAAACTTTGCTTTTCTCCAAAACCATTTTTACTGCGATTTTCCCGGTTCATTGCATACGAATTCCACCTCGCTTTGTCCGGATATGACTGGATGAAACCAGAAATATCCGGTTGTGTTTTGGCTTACTACAACCCAGATATTGTGAAAGCCTCTGTGTTTATGTTTTCCGGATATTATCAACGGAAATCATCTTTTTGCATGTTATTTATCAGGGAACATTTAATTTTGGGCTGGGAAACACTAATTGGTTCCACATGGAGACACCAGCTCTACACATTCCTATTTTCTAGGGAGAAAGCTAGAGGAACTGCGGCAAACAAACATGATATTTCTGTTTGTATAGATGACATTTTATGCACTTTCCTAAAGAAAAGACTTTGCTTTTCTTCAAAACCATTTTTCCTGTGATATTCTCCATCCATTACATATGAATTCCACCCCACTTTGTCCGGATATGAGTGGATGAAACCAGAAATATCCGGTTGTGTTTTGTCTTACTATATCCCAGATATTGCTACAGCCTCAGTGTCTGTGTTTTCTGGATATTATCGATGGATTTTATTGTTTTGAATGTTTTTATCAGGGAACATTTAATTTTGTACCGTAGAAATACAATTTGGTTCCCCATGGAGACACCAGTAACACATTCCTATGTTCTAGGGAGAAAGCTTGAGGAACTGCAAATCGATATGATATGTCTGTTTGTATAGATGACATTTTATGCACTTGCGATGGAAAAGACTTTTTGCCTTTCTCTAAAACCATTTTTACTGTGATTTTGTTGGTCCATTGCATACGAATTCCAACCCACTTTGTCCGGATATGACTGGATGAAACCAGAAATATCCGGTTGTGTTTTGGCTAACTCAATCCCAGATATTGTGAAAGCTTCTGTATTTGTGTTCTCCGGATATTATGAACGGATTTTATGGTTTTGCATGTTTTTTATCAGGGAATATTTAATTTTGTACCGTAGAAACACTAATTGGTTCCACACGGAGACACCAGCTCTACACATTTGTATTTTCTAGGGAGAAAGCTAGAGGAACTGCGGCAAACAAACATGATATTTCTGTTTGTATAGATGACATTTTATGCACTTTCCTAAGAAAAAGACTTTACTTTTCTCCAAAACCATTTTTACTGTGATTTTCTCAGTCCATTGCATACGAATTCCACCTCACTTTGTCCGGATATGACTGGATGAAACCAGAAATATCCGTTTTCTTTTTTTTTGGCTTACTATATCCCAGATATTACTACAGACTCTGTGTTTGTGTTTTCTGGATATTATCGATGGATTATATTGTTTTGAATGTTTTTATCAGGGAACACTTAATTTTGTGCTGGGAAACACTGATTGTTTGCACATGGAGACACCAGTCTACACATTCGTATTTTCTAGGGAGAAAGCTAGAATAACTGCGGTAAACAAACATGATGTTTCTGTTTGTATAGATGACATTTTATGCACTGGCTTAAGGAAAAGACTTTGTTTTACTCCAAAACCATTTTTACTGCGATTTTCCCGGTTCATTGCATACGAATTCCACCAACCTTAGTCCGGATATGACTGGATGAAACCAGAAATATCCGGTTGTGTTTTGGCTAACTCAATCCCAGATATTGTGAAAGCTTCTGTATTGGTGTTTTCCGGATATTATCAACGGATTTTATGGATTTGCATGTTTTTTATCAGGGAACATTTAATTTTGTACCTTAGAAACACTAATAGGTTCAACATGGAGACACCAGTCTACACATTCGTATGTTCTAGGGAGAAAGTTAGAGGAACTGCGGCAAACAAACATGATATTTCTGTTTGTATACATGACATTTTATGCACTTGCATAACGAAAAAAACTTTGCTTTTCTCCAAAACCATTTTTACTGTGATTTTCTCGGTCCATTGCATACGAATTCCACCTCGCTTTGTCCGGATATGACTGGATGAAACCAGAAATATCCGGTTGTGTTTTGGCTTACTACAACCCAGATATTGTGAAAGCCTCTGTGTTTATGTTTTCCGGATATTATCAACGGAATTTATGTTTTTGCATGTTATTTATCAGGGAACATTTAATTTTGTGCTGGGAAACACTAATTGGTTCCACATGGAGACACCAGCTCTACACATTCGTATTTTCTAGGGAGAAAGCTAGAGGAACTGCGGCAAACAAACATGATATTTCTGTTTGTATAGATGACATTTTATGCACTTTCCTAAAGAAAAGACTTTGCTTTTCTCCAAAACCATTTTTCCTGTGATATTCTCGATCCATTACATATGAATTCCACCCCACTTTGTCCGGATATGACTGGATGAAACCAGAAATATCCGGTTGTGTTTTGTCTTACTATATCCCAGATATTGCTACAGCCTCAGTGTCTGTGTTTTCTGGATATTATGGATGGATTTTATTGTTTTGAATGTTTTTATCAGGGAACATTGAATTTTGTACCGTAGAAACACTAATTGGTTCCACATGGAGACACCAGTAACACATTCCTATGTTCTAGGGAGAAAGCTTGAGGAACTGCAAATCGATATGATATGTCTGTTTGTATAGATGACATTTTATGCACTTGCAATGGAAAAGACTTTTTGCCTTTCTCTAAAACCATTTTTACTGTGATTTTGTTGGTCCATTGCATACGAATTCCACCTCACTTTGTCCGGATATGACTGGATGAAACCAGAAATATCCGTTTTCTTTTTTTTGGCTTACTATATCCCAGATATTACTACAGACTCTGAGTTTGTGTTTTCTGGATATTATCGATGGATTATATTGTTTTGAATGTTTTTATCAGGGAACACTTAATTTTGTGCTGGGAAACACTAATTGGTTCCACATGGAGACACCAGTCTACACATTCGTATTTTCTAGGGAGAAAGCTAGAATAACTGCGGTAAACAAACATGATGTTTCTGTTTGTATAGATGACATTTTATGCACTGGCTTAAGGAAAAGACTTTGTTTTACTCCAAAACCATTTTTACTGCGATTTTCCCGGTTCATTGCATACGAATTCCACCAAACTTAGTCCGGATATGACTGGATGAAACCAGAAATATCCGGTTGTGTTTTGGCTAACTCAATCCCAGATATTGCGATGGACTCTGTGTTTGTGTTTTCCGGACATTATCAACGGACTTTATTGTTTTGAATGATTTTATCAGGGAACATTTAATTTTGTACCGTAGAAACACTAATTGGTTCCACATGGAGACACCAGTAACACATTCCTCTGTTCTAGGGAGAAAGCTTGAGGAATTGCAAATCGATATGATATGTCCGTTTTTTATAGATGACATTTTATGCACTTGCGATGGAAAAGACTTTTTGCCTTTCTCTAAAACCATATTTACTGTGATTTTGTTGGTCCATTGCATACGAATTCCAACCCACTTTGTCCGGATATGACTGGATGAAACCAGAAATATCCGGTTGTGTTTTGGCTAACTCAATCCCAGATATTGTGAAAATTCTGTATTTGTGTTCTCCGGATATTATGAACGGATTTTATGGTTTTGCATGTTTTTTATCAGGGAACATTTAATTTTGTACCGTAGAAACACTAATTGGTTCCACACGGAGACACCAGCTCTACACATTTGTATTTTCTAGGGAGAAAGCTAGAGGAACTGCGGCAAACAATCATGATATTACTGTTTGTATACATGACATTTTATGCACTTGCCTAACGAAAAAAAATTTGCTTTTCTCCAAAACCATTTTTAATGTGATTTTCTCGGTCCATTGCATACGAATTCCACCTCGCTTTGTCTGGATATGACTGGATGAAACCAGAAATATCCGGTTGTGTTTTGGCTTACTACAACCCAGATATTGTGAAAGCCTCTGTGTTTATGTATTCCGGATATTATCAACGGAATTTATGTTTTTGCATGTTATTTATCAGGGAACATTTAATTTTGTGCTGGGAAACACTAATTGGTTCCACATGGAGACACCAGCTCTACACATTCGTATGTTCTAGGGAGAAAGCTAGAGGAACTGCGGCAAACAAACATGATATTTCTGTTTGTATAGATGACATTTTATGCACTTTCCTAAAGAAAAGACTTTGCTTTTCTCCAAAACCATTTTTCCTGTGATATTCTCGATCCATTACATATGAATTCCACCCCCCTTTGTCCGGATATGAGTGGATGAAACCAGAAATATCCGGTTGTGTTTTGTCTTACTATATCCCAGATATTGCTACAGCCTCAGTGTCTGTGTTTTCTGGATATTATGGATGGATTTTATTGTTTTGAATGTTTTTATCAGGGAACCTTTAATTTTGTACCGTAGAAACCCTAATTGGTTCCACATGGAGACACCAGTAACACATTCCTATGTTCTAGGGAGAAAGCTTGAGGAACTGCAAATCGATATGATATGTCTGTTTGTATAGATGACATTTTATGCACTTGCGATGGAAAAGACTTTTTGCCTTTCTCTAAAACCATTTTTACTGCGATTTTGTTGGTCCATTGCATACGAATTCCAACCCACTTTGTCCGGATATGACTGGATGAAACCAGAAATATCCGGTTGTGTTTTGGCTAACTCAATCCCAGATATTGTGAAAGCTTCTGTATTTGTGTTCTCCGGATATTATGAACGGATTTTATGGTTTTGCATGTTTTTTATCAGGGAATATTTAATTTTGTACCGTAGAAACACTAATTGGTTCCACACGGAGACACCAGCTCTACACATTTGTATTTTCTAGGGAGAAAGCTAGAGGAACTGCGGCAAACAAACATGATATTTCTGTTTGTATAGATGACATTTTATGCACTTTCCTAACAAAAAGACTTTACTTTTCTCCAAAACCATTTTTACTGTGATTTTCTCGGTCCATTGCATACGAATTCCAGCTCACTTTGTCCGGATATGACTGGATAAAACCTGAAATATCCGTTTTCTTTTTTTTGGGCTTACTATATCCCAGATATTACTACAGACTCTGTGTTTGTGTTTTCTGGATATTATCGATGGATTATATTGTTTTGAATGTTTTTATCAGGGAACACTTAATTTTGTGCTGGGAAACACTAATTGTTTGCACATGGAGACACCAGTCTACACATTCGTATTTTCTCGGGAGAAAGCTAGAATAACTGCGGTAAACAAACATGATGTTTCTGTTTGTATAGATGACATTTTATGCACTGGCTTAAGGAAAAGACTTTGTTTTACTCCAAAACCATTTTTACTGCGATTTTCCCGGTTCATTGCATACGAATTCCACCAAACTTAGTCCGGATATGACTGGATGAAACCAGAAATATCCGGTTGTGTTTTGGCTAACTCAATCCCAGATATTGTGAAAGCTTCTGTATTGGTGTTTTCCGGATAATATCAACGGATTTTATGGTTTTGCATGTTTTTTATCAGGGAACATTTAATTTTGTACCTTAGAAACACTAATAGGTTCAACATGGAGACACCAGTCTACACATTCGTATGTTCTAGGGAGAAAGTTAGAGGAACTGCGGCAAACAAACATGATATTTCTGTTTGTATACATGACATTTTATGCACTTGCATAACGAAAAAAACTTTGCTTTTCTCCAAAACCATTTTTACTGTGATTTTCTCGGTCCATTGCATACGAATTCCAACTCGCTTTGTCCGGAAATGACTGGATAAACCAGAAATATCCGGTTGTGTTTTGGCTTACTACAACCCAGATATTGTGAAAGCCTCTGTGTTTATGTTTTCCGGATACTATCAACGGAATTTATGTTTTTGCATGTTATTTATCAGGGAACATTTAATTTTGTGCTGGGAAACACTAATTGGTTCCACATGGAGACACCAGCTCTACACATTCGTATTTTCTAGGGAGAAAGCTAGAGGAACTGCGGCAAACAAACATGATATTTCTGTTTGTATAGATGACATTTTATGCACTTTCCTAAAGAAAAGACTTTGCTTTTCTCCAAAACCATTTTTCCTGTGATATTCTCCATCCATTACATATGAATTCCACCCCACTTTGTCCGGATATGAGTGGATGAAACCAGAAATATCCGGTTGTGTTTTGTCTTACTATATCCCAGATATTGCTACAGCCTCAGTGTCTGTGTTTTCTGGATATTATCGATGGATTTTATTGTTTTGAATGTTTTTATCAGGGAACCTTTAATTTTGTACCGTAGAAATACAATTTGGTTCCACATGGAGACACCAGTAACACATTCCTATGTTCTAGGGAGAAAGCTTGAGGAACTGCAAATCGATATGATATGCCTGTTTGTATAGATGACATTTTATGCACTTGCGATGGAAAAGACTTTTTGCCTTTCTCTAAAACCATTTTTACTGTGATTTTGTTGGTCCATTGCATACGAATTCCAACCCACTTTGTCCGGATATGACTGGATGAAACCAGAAATATCCGGTTGTGTTTTGGCTTACTACAACCCAGATATTGTGAAAGCCTCTGTGTTTATGTTTCCGGATATTATCAACGGAATTTATGGTTTTGCATGTTATTTATCAGGGAACATTTAATTTTGTGCTGGGAAACACTAATTGGTTCCACACGGAGACACCAGCTCTACACATTTGTATTTTCTAGGGAGAAAGCTAGAGGAACTGCGGCAAACAAACATGATATTTCTGTTTGTATAGATGACATTTTATGCACTTTCCTAACAAAAAGACTTTACTTTTCTCCAAAACCATTTTTACTGTGATTTTCTCGGTCCATTGCATACGAATTCCACCTCACTTTGTCCGGATATGACTGGATGAAACCAGAAATATCCGTTTTCTTTTTTTTTTGCCTACTTTATCCCCGATATTACTACACTCTGTGTTTGTGTTTTCTGGATATTATCGATGGATTATATTGTTTTGAATGTTTTTATCAGGGAACACTTAATTTTGTGCTGGGAAACACTAATTGTTTGCACATGGAGACACCAGCTCTACACATTCGTATTTTCTAGGGAGAAAGCTAGAATAACTGCGGTAAACAAACATGATGTTTCTGTTTGTATAGATGACATTTTATGCACTGGCTTAAGGAAAAGACTTTGTTTTACTCCAAAACCATTTTTACTGCGATTTTCCCGGTTCATTGCATACGAATTCCACCAACCTTAGTCCGGATATGATTGGATGAAACCAGAAATATCCGGTTGTGTTTTGGCTAACTCAATCCCAGATATTGTGAAAGCTTCTGTATTGGTGTTTTCCGGATATTATCAACGGATTTTATGGATTTGCATGTTTTTTATCAGGGAACATTTAATTTTGTACCTTAGAAACACTAATAGGTTCAACATGGAGACACCAGTCCACACATTCGTATGTTCTAGGGAGAAAGTTAGAGGAACTGCGGCAAACAAACATGATATTTCTGTTTGTATACATGACATTTAATGCACTTGCATAACGAAAAAAACTTTGCTTTTCTCCAAAACCATTTTTACTGTGATTTTCTCGGTCCATTGCATCCGAATTAAACCTCGCTTTGTACGGATATGACTGGATGAAACCAGAAATATCTGGTTGTGTTTTGGTTTACTACAACCCAGATATTGTGAAAGCCTCTGTGTTTATGTTTTCCAGATGTTATCAACGGAATTTATGTTTTTGCATGTTATTTATCAGGGAACATTTAATTTTGTGCTGGGAAACACTAATTGGTTCCACATGGAGACACCAGCTCTACACATTCGTATTTTCTAGGGAGAAAGCTAGAGGAACTGCGGCAAACAAACATGATATTTCTGTTTGTATAGATGACATTTTATGCACTTTCCTAAAGAAAAGACTTTGCTTTTCTCCAAAACCATTTTTCCTGTGATATTCTCCATCCATTACATATGAATTCCACCCCACTTTGTCCGGATATGACTGGATGAAACCAGAAATATCCGGTTGTGTTTTATCTTACTATATCCCAGATATTGCTACAGCCTCAGTGTCTGTGTTTTCTGGATATTATCGATGGCTTTTATTGTTTTGAATGTTTTTATCAGGGAACCTTTAATTTTGTAACGTAGAAATACAATTTGGTTCCACATGGAGACACCAGTAACACATTCCTATGTTCTAGGGAGAAAGCTTGAGGAACTACAAATCGATATGATATGTCTGTATAGATGACATTTTATGCACTTGCGATGGAAAAGACTTTTTGCCTTTCTCTAAAACCATTTTTACTGTGATTTTGTTGGTCCATTGCATACGAATCCCAACCCACTTTGTCCGGATATGACTGGATGAAACCAGAAATATCCGGTTGTGTTTTGGCTTACTACAACCCAGATATTGTGAAAGCTTCTGTGTTTATATTTCCGGATATTATCAACGGAATTTATGTTTTTGCATGTTATTTATCAGGGAACATTTAATTTTGTGCTGGGAAACACTAATTGGTTCCACACGGAGACACCAGTATACACATTCGTATGTCTAGGGAGAAAGCTAGAGGAACTGCGGCAAACAAACATGATATTTCTGTTTGTATAGATGACATTTTATGCACTGGCTTAAGGAAAAGACTTTGTTTTACTCCAAAACCATTTTTACTGCGATTTTCCCGGTTCATTGCATACGAATTCCACCTCACTTTGTCCGGATATGACTGGATGAAACCAGAAATATCCGTTTTCTTTTTTTTTGGCTTACTATATCCCAGATATTTCTACAGACTCTGTGTTTGTGTTTTCTGGATATTATCGATGGATTATATTGTTTTGAATGTTTTTATCAGGGAACATTTAATTTTGTGCTGGGAAACACTAATTGTTTGCACATGGAGACACCAGTCTACACATTCGTATTTTCTAGGGAGAAAGCTAGAATAACTGCGGTAAACAAACATGATGTTTCTGTTTGTATAGATGACATTTTATGCACTGGCTTAAGGAAAAGACTTTGTTTTACTCCAAAACCATTTTTACTGCGATTTTCCCGGTTCATTGCATACGAATTCCACCAAACTTAGTCCGGATATGACTGGATGAAACCAGAAATATCCGGTTGTGTTTTGGCTAACTCAATCCCAGATATTGCGCCAGACTCTGTGTTTGTGTTTTCTGGACATTATCAACGGACTTTATTGTTTTGAATGTTTTTATCAGGGAACATTTAATTTTGTACCGTAGAAACACTAATAGGTTCAACATGGAGACACCAGTCTACACATTCGTATGTTCTAGGGAGAAAGTTAGAGGAACTGCGGTAAACAAACATGATATTTCTGTTTGTATACATGACATTTTATGCACTTGCATAACGAAAAAAACTTTGCTTTTCTCCAAAACCATTTTTACTGTGATTTTCTTGGTCCATTGCATACGAATTCCACCTCACTTTGTCCGGATATGACTGGATGAAACCAGAAATATCCGGTTGTGTTTTGGCTTACTACAACCCAGATATTGTGAAAGCCTCTGTGTTTATGTTTTCCGGATATTATCAACGGAATTTATGTTTTTGCATGTTATTTATCAGGGAACATTTAATTTTGTGCTGGGAAACACTAATTGGTTCCACATGGAGACACCAGCTCTACACATTCGTATTTTCTAGGGAGAAAGCTAGAGGAACTGCGGCAAACAAACATGATATTTCTGTTTGTATAGATGACATTTTATGCACTTTCCTAAAGAAAAGACTTTGCTTTTCTCCAAAACCATTTTTCCTGTGATATTCTCAATCCATTACATATGAATTCCACCCCACTTTGTCCGGATATGAGTGGATGAAACCAGAAATATCCGGTTGTGTTTTGTCTTACTATATCCCAGATATTGCTACAGCCTCAGTGTCTGTGTTTTCTGGATATTATCGATGGATTTTATTGTTTTGAATGTTTTTATCAGGGAACCTTTAATTTTGTACCGTAGAAATACAATTTGGTTCCACATGGAGACACCAGTAACACATTCCTATGTTCTAGGGAGAAAGCTTGAGGAACTGCAAATCGATATGATATGCCTGTTTGTATAGATGACATTTTATGCACTTGCGATGGAAAAGACTTTTTGCCTTTCTCTAAAACCATTTTTACTGTGCTTTTGTTGGTCCATTGCATACGAATTCCAACCCACTTTGTCCGGATATGACTGGATGAAACCAGAAATATCCGGTTGTGTTTTGGCTTACTACAACCCAGATATTGTGAAAGCCTCTGTGTTTATGTTTCCGGATATTATCAACGGAATTTATGTTTTTGCATGTTATTTATCAGGGAACATTTAATTTTGTGCTGGGAAACACTAATTGGTTCCACACGGAGACACCAGCTCTACACATTTGTATTTTCTAGGGAGAAAGCTAGAGGAACTGCGGCAAACAAACATGATATTTCTGTTTGTATAGATGACATTTTATGCACTTTCCTAACAAAAAGACTTTACTTTTCTCCAAAACCATTTTTACTGTGATTTTCTCGGTCCATTGCATACGAATTCCACCTCACTTTGTCCGGATATGACTGGATGAAACCAGAAATATCCGTTTTCTTTTTTTTTGGCTTACTATATCCCAGATATTTCTACAGACTCTGTGTTTGTGTTTTCTGGATATTATCGATGGATTATATTGTTTTGAATGTTTTTATCAGGGAACATTTAATTTTGTGCTGGGAAACACTAATTGTTTGCACATGGAGACACCAGTCTACACATTCGTATTTTCTAGGGAGAAAGCTAGAATAACTGCGGTAAACAAACATGATGTTTCTGTTTGTATAGATGACATTTTATGCACTGGCTTAAGGAAAAGACTTTGTTTTACTCCAAAACCATTTTTACTGCGATTTTCCCGGTTCATTGCATACGAATTCCACCAAACTTAGTCCGGATATGACTGGATGAAACCAGAAATATCCGGTTGTGTTTTGGCTAACTCAATCCCAGATATTGCGACGGACTCTGTGTTTGTGTTTTCTGGACATTATCAACGGACTTTATTGTTTTGAATGTTTTTATCAGGGAACATTTAATTTTGTACCTTAGAAACACTAATAGGTTCAACATGGAGACACCAGTCTACACATTCGTATGTTCTAGGGAGAAAGTTAGAGGAACTGCGGCAAACAAACATGATATTTCTGTTTGTATACATGACATTTTATGCACTTGCATAACGAAAAAAACTTTGCTTTTCTCCAAAACCATTTTTACTGTGATTTTCTCGGTCCATTGCATACGAATTCCACCTCGCTTTGTCCGGATATGACTGGATGAAACCAGAAATATCCGGTTGTGTTTTGGCTTACTACAACCCAGATATTGTGAAAGCCTCTGTGTTTATGTTTTCCTGATATTATCAACGGAATTTATGTTTTTGCATGTTATTTATCAGGGAACATTTAATTTTGTGCTGGGAAACACTAATTGGTTCCACATGGAGACACCAGCTCTACACATTCGTATTTTCTAGGGAGAAAGCTAGAGGAACTGCGGCAAACAAACATGATATTTCTGTTTGTATAGATGACATTTTATGCACTTTCCTAAAGAAAAGACTTTGCTTTTCTCCAAAACCATTTTTCCTGTGATATTCTCGATCCATTACATATGAATTCCACCCCACTTTGTCCGGATATGAGTGGATGAAACCAGAAATATCCGGTTGTGTTTTGTCTTACTATATCCCAGATATTGCTACAGCCTCAGTGTCTGTGTTTTCTGGATATTATCGATGGATTTTATTGTTTTGAATGTTTTTATCAGGGAACATTTAATTTTGTACCATAGAAACACTAATTGGTTCCACATGGAGACACCAGTAACACATTCCTATGTTCTAGGGATAAAGCTTGAGGAACTGCAAATCGATATGATATGTCTGTTTGTATAGATGACATTTTATGCACTTGCGATGGAAAAGACTTTTTGCCTTTCTCTAAAACCATTTTTACTGTGATTTTGTTGGTCCATTGCATACGAATTCCAACCCACTTTGTCCGGATATCACTGGATGAAACCAGAAATATCCGGTTGTGTTTTGGCTAACTCAATCCCAGATATTGTGAAAGCTTCTGTATTTGTGTTCTCCGGATATTATGAACGGATTTTATGGTTTTGCATGTTTTTTATCAGGGAACATTTAATTTTGTACCGTAGAAACACTAATTGGTTCCACACGGAGACACCAGCTCTACACATTTGTATTTTCTAGGGAGAAAGCTAGAGGAACTGTGGCAAACAAACATGATATTTCTGCTTGTATAGATGACATTTTATGCACTTTCCTAAGAAAAAGACTTTACTTTTCTCCAAAACCATTTTTACTGTGATTTTCTCGGTCCATTGCATACGAATTCCACCTCACTTTGTCCGGATATGACTGGATGAAACCAGAAATATCCGTTTTCTTTTTTTTTGGCTTACTATATCCCAGATATTACTACACTCTGTGTTTGTGTTTTCTGGATATTATCGATGGATTATATTGTTTTGAATGTTTTTATCAGGGAACACTTAATTTTGTGCTGGGAAACACTAATTGGTTCCACATGGAGACACCAGTCTACACATTCGTATTTTCTAGGGAGAAAGCTAGAATAACTGCGGTAAACAAACATGATGTTTCTGTTTGTATAGATGACATTTTATGCACTGGCTTAAGGAAAAGACTTTGTTTTACTCCAAAACCATTTTTACTGCGATTTTCCCGGTTCATTGCATACGAATTCCACCAAACTTAGTCCGGATATGACTGGATGAAACCAGAAATATCCGGTTGTGTTTTGGCTAACTCAATCCCAGATATTGCGACGGACTCTGTGTTTGTGTTTTCTGGACATTATCAACGGACTTTATTGTTTTGAATGTTTTTATCAGGGAACATTTAATTTTGTACCTTAGAAACACTAATAGGTTCAACATGGAGACACCAGTCTACACATTCGTATGTTCTAGGGAGAAAGTTAGAGGAACTGCGGCAAACAAACATGATATTTCTGTTTGTATACATGACATTTTATGCACTTTCCTAAAGAAAAGACTTTGCTTTTCTCCAAAACCATTTTTACTGTGATTTTCTCGGTCCATTGCATACGAATTCCACCTCGCTTTGTCCGGATATGACTGGATGAAACCAGAAATATCCGGTTGTGTTTTGGCTTACTACAACCCAGATATTGTGAAAGCCTCTGTGTTTATGTTTTCCGGATATTATCAACGGAATTTATGTTTTTGCATGTTATTTATCAGGGAACATTTAATTTTGTGCTGGGAAACACTAATTGGTTCCACATGGAGACACCAGCTCTACACATTCGTATTTTCTAGGGAGAAAGCTAGAGGAACTGCGGCAAACAAACATGATATTTCTGTTTGTATAGATGACATTTTATGCACTTTCCTAAAGAAAAGACTTTGCTTTTCTCCAAAACCATTTTTCCTGTGATATTCTCCATCCATTACATATGAATTCCACCCCACTTTGTCCGGATATGACTGGATGAAACCAGAAATATCCGGTTGTGTTTTGTCTTACTATATCCCAGATATTGCTACAGCCTCAGTGTCTGTGTTTTCTGGATATTATCGATGGCTTTTATTGTTTTGAATGTTTTTATCAGGGAACATTTAATTTTGTACCGTAGAAACACTAATTGGTTCCACATGGAGACACCAGTAACACATTCCTATGTTCTAGGGAGAAAGCTTGAGGAACTGCAAATCGATATGATATGTCTGTTTGTATAGATGACATTTTATGCACTTGCGATGGAAAAGACTTTTTGCCTTTCTCTAAAACCATTTTTACTGTGATTTTGTTGGTCCATTGCATACGAATTCCAACCCACTTTGTCGGGATATGACTGGATGAAACCAGAAATATCCGGTTGTGTTTTGGCTAACTCAATCCCAGATATTGTGAAATCTTCTGTATTTGTGTTTTCCGGATATTATGAACGGATTTTATGGTTTTGCATGTTTTTTATCAGGGAACATTTAATTTTGTACCGTAGAAACACTAATTGGTTCCACACGGAGACACCAGCTCTACACATTCGTATTTTCTAGGGAGAAATCTAGAGGAACTGCGGCAAACAAACATGATATTTCTGTTTGTATAGATGACATTTTATGCACTTTCCTAACAAAAAGACTTTACTTTTCTCCAAAACCATTTTTACTGTGATTTTCTCGGTCCATTGCATACGAATTCCACCTCACTTTGTCCGGATATGAGTGGATGAAACCAGAAATATCCGTTTTCTTTTTTTTTTGGCTTACTATATCCCAGATATTACTACACTCTGTGTTTGTGTTTTCTGGATATTATCGATGGATTATATTGTTTTGAATGTTTTTATCAGGGAACACTTAATTTTGTGCTGGGAAACACTAATTGGTTCCACATGGAGACACCAGTCTACACATTCGTATTTTCTAGGGAGAAAGCTAGAATAACTGCGGTAAACAAACATGATGTTTCTGTTTGTATAGATGACATTTTATGCACTGGCTTAAGGAAAAGACTTTGTTTTACTCCAAAACCATTTTTACTGCGATTTTCCCGGTTCATTGCATACGAATTCCACCAAACTTAGTCCGGATATGACTGGATGAAACCAGAAATATCCGGTTGTGTTTTGGCTAACTCAATCCCAGATATTGTGAAAGCTTCTGTATTGGTGTTTTCCGGATATTATCAACGGATTTTATGGATTTGCATGTTTTTTATCAGGGAACATTTAATTTTGTACCTTAGAAACACTAATAGGTTCAACATGGAGACACCAGTCTACACATTCGTATGTTCTAGGGAGAAAGTTAGAGGAACTGCGGCAAACAAACATGATATTTCTGTTTGTATAGATGACATTTTATGCACTTTCCTAAAGAAAAGACTTTGCTTTTCTCCAAAACCATTTTTCCTGTGATATTCTCGATCCATTACATATGAATTCCACCCCACTTTGTCCGGATATGAGTGGATGAACCAGAAATATCCGGTTGTGTTTTGTCTTACTATATCGTAGATATTGCTACAGCCTCAGTGTCTGTGTTTTCTGATATTATCGATGGATTTTATTGTTTTGAATGTTTTTATCAGGGAACCTTTAATTTTGTACCGTAGAAATACAATTTGGTTCCACATGGAGACACCAGTAACACATTCCTATGTTCTAGGGAGAAAGCTTGAGGAACTACAAATCGATATGATATGTCTGTTTGTATAGATGACATTTTATGCACTTGCGATGGAAAAGACTTTTTGCCTTTCTCTAAAACCATTTTTACTGTGATTTTGTTGGTTTATTGCATACGAATCCCAACCCACTTTGTCCGGATATGACTGGATGAAACCAGAAATATCCGGTTGTGTTTTGGCTTACTACAACCCAGATATTGTGAAAGCTTCTGTGTTTATGTTTCCAGATATTATCAACGGAATTTATGTTTTTGCATGTTATTTATCAGGGAACATTTAATTTTGTGCTGGGAAACACTAATTGGTTCCACACGGAGACACCAGCTCTACACATTTGTATTTTCTAGGGAGAAAGCTAGAGGAACTGCGGCAAACAAACATGATATTTCTGTTTGTATAGATGACATTTTATGCACTTTTCTAACAAAAAGACTTTACTTTTCTCAAAAACCATTTTTACTGTGATTTTCTCGGTCCATTGCATATGAATTCCACCTCACTTTGTCCGGATATGACTGGATGAAACCAGAAATATCCGTTTTCTTTTTTTTGGCTTACTATATCCCAGATATTACTACAGACTCTGTATAATCGATGGATTATATTGTTTTGAATGTTTTTATCAGGCAACACTTAATTTTGTGCTGGGAAACACTAATTGGTTCCACATGGAGACACCAGTCTACACATTCGTATTTTCTAGGGAGAAAGCTAGAATAACTGCGGTAAACAAACATGATGTTTCTGTTTGTATAGATGACATTTTATGCACTGGCTTAAGGAAAAGACTTTGTTTTACTCCAAAACCATTTTTACTGCGATTTTCCCGGTTCATTGCATACGAATTCCACCAAACTTAGTCCGGATATGACTGGATGAAACCAGAAATATCCGGTTGTGTTTTGGCTAACTCAATCCCAGATATTGCGACGGACTCTGTGTTTGTGTTTTCTGGACATTATCAACGGACTTTATTGTTTTGAATGTTTTTATCAGGGAACATTTAATTTTGTACCTTAGAAACACTAATAGGTTCAACATGGAGACACCAGTATACACATTCGTATGTTCTAGGGAGAAAGTTAGAGGAACTGCGGCAAACAAACATGATATTTCTGTTTGTATACATGACATTTTATGCACTTGCATAACGAAAAAAACTTTGCTTTTCTCCAAAACCATTTTTACTGTGATTTTCTCGGTCCATTGCATACGAATTCCACCTCGCTTTGTCCGGATATGACTGGATGAAACCAGAAATATCCGGTTGTGTTTTGGCTTACTACAACCCAGATATTGTGAAAGCCTCTGTGTTTATGTTTTCCGGATATTATCAACGGAATTTATGTTTTTGCATGTTATTTATCAGGGAACATTTAATTTTGTGCTGGGAAACACTAATTGGTTCCACATGGAGACACCAGCTCTACACATTCGTATTTTCTAGGGAGAAAGCTAGAGGAACTGCGGCAAACAAACATGATATTTCTGTTTGTATAGATGACATTTTATGCACTTTCCTAAAGAAAAGACTTTGCTTTTCTCCAAAACCATTTTTCCTGTGATATTCTCCATCCATTACATATGAATTCCACCCCACTTTGTCCGGATATGACTGGATGAAACCAGAAATATCCGGTTGTGTTTTGTCTTACTATATCCCAGATATTGCTACAGCCTCAGTGTCTGTGTTTTCTGGATATTATCGATGGCTTTTATTGTTTTGAATGTTTTTATCAGGGAACATTTAATTTTGTACCGTAGAAACACTAATTGGTTCCACATGGAGACACCAGTAACACATTCCTATGTTCTAGGGAGAAAGCTTGAGGAACTGCAAATCGATATGATATGTCTGTTTGTATAGATGACATTTTATGCACTTGCGATGGAAAAGACTTTTTGCCTTTCTCTAAAACCATTTTTACTGTGATTTTGTTGGTCCATTGCATACGAATTCCAACCCACTTTGTCGGGATATGACTGGATGAAACCAGAAATATCCGGTTGTGTTTTGGCTAACTCAATCCCAGATATTGTGAAATCTTCTGTATTTGTGTTTTCCGGATATTATGAACGGATTTTATGGTTTTGCATGTTTTTTATCAGGGAACATTTAATTTTGTACCGTAGAAACACTAATTGGTTCCACACGGAGACACCAGCTCTACACATTCGTATTTTCTAGGGAGAAATCTAGAGGAACTGCGGCAAACAAACATGATATTTCTGTTTGTATAGATGACATTTTATGCACTTTCCTAACAAAAAGACTTTACTTTTCTCCAAAACCATTTTTACTGTGATTTTCTCGGTCCATTGCATACGAATTCCACCTCACTTTGTCCGGATATGAGTGGATGAAACCAGAAATATCCGTTTTCTTTTTTTTTTGGCTTACTATATCCCAGATATTACTACACTCTGTGTTTGTGTTTTCTGGATATTATCGATGGATTATATTGTTTTGAATGTTTTTATCAGGGAACACTTAATTTTGTGCTGGGAAACACTAATTGGTTCCACATGGAGACACCAGTCTACACATTCGTATTTTCTAGGGAGAAAGCTAGAATAACTGCGGTAAACAAACATGATGTTTCTGTTTGTATAGATGACATTTTATGCACTGGCTTAAGGAAAAGACTTTGTTTTACTCCAAAACCATTTTTACTGCGATTTTCCCGGTTCATTGCATACGAATTCCACCAAACTTAGTCCGGATATGACTGGATGAAACCAGAAATATCCGGTTGTGTTTTGGCTAACTCAATCCCAGATATTGTGAAAGCTTCTGTATTGGTGTTTTCCGGATATTATCAACGGATTTTATGGATTTGCATGTTTTTTATCAGGGAACATTTAATTTTGTACCTTAGAAACACTAATAGGTTCAACATGGAGACACCAGTCTACACATTCGTATGTTCTAGGGAGAAAGTTAGAGGAACTGCGGCAAACAAACATGATATTTCTGTTTGTATAGATGACATTTTATGCACTTTCCTAAAGAAAAGACTTTGCTTTTCTCCAAAACCATTTTTCCTGTGATATTCTCGATCCATTACATATGAATTCCACCCCACTTTGTCCGGATATGAGTGGATGAACCAGAAATATCCGGTTGTGTTTTGTCTTACTATATCGTAGATATTGCTACAGCCTCAGTGTCTGTGTTTTCTGATATTATCGATGGATTTTATTGTTTTGAATGTTTTTATCAGGGAACCTTTAATTTTGTACCGTAGAAATACAATTTGGTTCCACATGGAGACACCAGTAACACATTCCTATGTTCTAGGGAGAAAGCTTGAGGAACTACAAATCGATATGATATGTCTGTTTGTATAGATGACATTTTATGCACTTGCGATGGAAAAGACTTTTTGCCTTTCTCTAAAACCATTTTTACTGTGATTTTGTTGGTTTATTGCATACGAATCCCAACCCACTTTGTCCGGATATGACTGGATGAAACCAGAAATATCCGGTTGTGTTTTGGCTTACTACAACCCAGATATTGTGAAAGCTTCTGTGTTTATGTTTCCAGATATTATCAACGGAATTTATGTTTTTGCATGTTATTTATCAGGGAACATTTAATTTTGTGCTGGGAAACACTAATTGGTTCCACACGGAGACACCAGCTCTACACATTTGTATTTTCTAGGGAGAAAGCTAGAGGAACTGCGGCAAACAAACATGATATTTCTGTTTGTATAGATGACATTTTATGCACTTTTCTAACAAAAAGACTTTACTTTTCTCAAAAACCATTTTTACTGTGATTTTCTCGGTCCATTGCATATGAATTCCACCTCACTTTGTCCGGATATGACTGGATGAAACCAGAAATATCCGTTTTCTTTTTTTTGGCTTACTATATCCCAGATATTACTACAGACTCTGTATAATCGATGGATTATATTGTTTTGAATGTTTTTATCAGGCAACACTTAATTTTGTGCTGGGAAACACTAATTGGTTCCACATGGAGACACCAGTCTACACATTCGTATTTTCTAGGGAGAAAGCTAGAATAACTGCGGTAAACAAACATGATGTTTCTGTTTGTATAGATGACATTTTATGCACTGGCTTAAGGAAAAGACTTTGTTTTACTCCAAAACCATTTTTACTGCGATTTTCCCGGTTCATTGCATACGAATTCCACCAAACTTAGTCCGGATATGACTGGATGAAACCAGAAATATCCGGTTGTGTTTTGGCTAACTCAATCCCAGATATTGCGACGGACTCTGTGTTTGTGTTTTCTGGACATTATCAACGGACTTTATTGTTTTGAATGTTTTTATCAGGGAACATTTAATTTTGTACCTTAGAAACACTAATAGGTTCAACATGGAGACACCAGTATACACATTCGTATGTTCTAGGGAGAAAGTTAGAGGAACTGCGGCAAACAAACATGATATTTCTGTTTGTATACATGACATTTTATGCACTTGCATAACGAAAAAAACTTTGCTTTTCTCCAAAACCATTTTTACTGTGATTTTCTCGGTCCATTGCATACGAATTCCACCTCGCTTTGTCCAGATATGACTGGATGAAACCAGAAATATCCGGTTGTGTTTTGGCTTACTACAACCCAGATATTGTGAAAGCCTCTGTGTTTATGTTTTCCGGATATTATCAACGGAATTTATGTTTTTGCATGTTATTTATCAGGGAACATTTAATTTTGTGCTGGGAAACACTAATTGGTTCCACATGGAGACACCAGCTCTACACATTCGTATTTTCTAGGGAGAAAGCTAGAGGAACTGCGGCAAACAAACATGATATTTCTGTTTGTACAGATGACATTTTATGCACTTTCCTAAAGAAAAGACTTTGCTTTTCTCCAAAACCATTTTTCCTGTGATATTCTCGATCCATTACATATGAATTCCACCCCACTTTGTCCGGATATGAGTGGATGAAACCAGAAATATCCGGTTGTGTTTTGTCTTACTATATCCCAGATATTGCTACAGCCTCAGTGTCTGTGTTTTCTGGATATTATCGATGGATTTTATTGTTTTGAATGTTTTTATCAGGGAACATTTAATTTTGTACCGTAGAAACACTAATTGGTTCCCCATGGAGACACCAGTAACACATTCCTATGTTCTAGGGAGAAAGCTTGAGGAACTGCAAATCGATATGATATGTCTGTTTGTATAGATGACATTTTATGCACTTGCGATGGAAAAGACTTTTTGCCTTTCTCTAAAACCATTTTTACTGTGATTTTGTTGGTCCATTGCATACGAATTCCAACCCACTTTGTCCGAATATGACTGGATGAAACCAGAAATATCCGGTTGTGTTTTGGCTAACTCAATCCCAGATATTGTGAAAGCTTCTGTGTTTGTGTTCTCCGGATATTATGAACGGATTTTATGGTTTTGCATGTTTTTTATCAGGGAACATTTAATTTTGTACCGTAGAAACACTAATTGGTTCCACACGGAGACACCAGCTCTACACATTTGTATATTCTAGGGAGAAAGCTAGAGGAACTGCGGCAAACAAACATGATATTTCTGTTTTTATAGATGACATTTTATGCACTTTACTAAGAAAAAGACTTTACTTTTCTCCAAAACTATTTTTACTGTGATTTTCTCGGTCCATTGCATATGAATTCCACCTCACTTTGTCCGGATATGAGTGGATGAAACCAGAAATATCCGGTTCCTTTTTTTTGGCTTACTATATCCCAGATATTACTACAGACTCAGTGTTTGTGTTTTCTGGATGTTATTGATGGATTATATTGTTTTGAATGTTTTTATCAGGGAACATTTAATTTTGTGCTGGGAAACACTAATTGGTTCCACATGGAGACACCAGTCTACACATTCGTATTTTCTAGGGAGAAAGCTAGAATAACTGCGGCCAACAAACATGATATTTCTGTTTGTATAGATGACATTTTATGCACTTTCCTAAAGAAAAGACTTTGCTTTTCTCCAAAACCATTTTTCCTGTGATATTCTCGGTCCATTACATATGAATTCCACCCCACTTTGTCCAGATATGAGTGGATGAAACCAGAAATATCCGGTTGTGTTTTGTCTTACTATATCCCAGATATTGCTACAGCCTCAGTGTCTGTGTTTTCTGGATATTATCGATGGATTTTATTGTTTTGAATGTTTTTATCAGGGAACATTTAATTTTGTACCGTAGAAACACTAATTGGTTCCACATTGAGACACCAGTAACACATTCCTATGTTCTAGGGAGAAAGCTTGAGGAACTGCAAATCGATATGATATGTCTGTTTGTATAGATGACATTTTATGCACTTGCGATGGAAAAGACTTTTTGCCTTTCTCTAAAACCATTTTTACTGTGATTTTGTTGCTCCATTGCGTACGAATTCCAACCCACTTTGTCCGGATATGACTGGATGCAACCAGAAATATCCGGTTGTGTTTTGGCTAACTCAATCCCAGATATTGTGAAAGCTTCTGTATTTGTGTTCTCCGGATATTATGAACGGATTTTATGGTTTTGCATGTTTTTTATCAGGGAACATTTAATTTTGTACCGTATAAACACTAATTGGTTCCACACGGAGACACCAGTAACACATTCCTATGTTGTAGGGAGAAAGCTTGAGGAACTGCAAATCGATATGATATGTCTGTTTGTATAGATGACATTTTATGCACTTGCGATGGAAAAGACTTTTTGCCTTTCTCTAAAACCATTTTTACTGCGATTTTGTTGGTCCATTGCATACGAATTCCAACCCACTTTGTCCGGATATGACTGGATGAAACCAGAAATATCCGGTTGTGTTTTGGCTAACTCAATCCCAGATATGGTGAAAGCTTCTGTATTTGTGTTCTCCGGATATTATGAACGGATTTTATGGTTTTGCATGTTTTTTATCAGGGAACATTTAATTTTGTACCGTAGAAACACTAATTGGTTCCACACGGAGACACCAGCTCTACACATTTGTATTTTCTAGGGAGAAAGCTAGAGGAACTGCGGCAAACAAACATGATATTTCTGTTTGTATACATGACTTTTTTTGCACTTTCCTAAGAAAAAGACTTTACTTTTCTCCAAAACCATTTTTACTGTGATTTTCTGGGTCCATTGCATACGAATTCCACCTCACTTTGTCCGGATATGACTGGATGAAACCAGAATTATCCGTTTTCTTTTTTTTTGGCTTACTATATCCCATATATTACTACAGACTCTGTGTTTGTGTTTTCTGGATATTATCGATGGATTATATTGTTTTGAATGTTTTTATCAGGGAACATTTAATTTTGTGCTGGGAAACACTAATTGGTTCCACATGGAGACACCAGTCTACACATTTGTAATTTCTAGGGAGAAAGCTAGAATAACTGCGGTAAACAAACATGATGTTTCTGTGTGTATAGATGACATTTTATGCACTGGCTTAAGGAAAAGACTTTGTTTTACTCCAAAACCATTTTTACTGCGATTTTCCTGGTTCATTGCATACGAATTCCACCAAACTTAGTCCGGATATGACTGGATGAAACCAGAAATATCCGGTTGTGTTTTGGCTAACTCAATCCCAGATATTGCGACGGACTCTGTGTTTGTGTTTTCTGGACATTATCAACGGACTTTATTGTTTTGAATGTTTTTATCAGGGAACATTTAATTTTGTACCTTAGAAACACTAATAGGTTCAACATGGAGACACCAGTCTACACATTCGTATGTTCTAGGGAGAAAGTTAGAGGAACTGCGGCAAACAAACATGATATTTCTGTTTGTATACATGACATTTTATGCACTTGCATAACGAAAAAAACTTTGCTTTTCTCCAAAACCATTTTTACTGTGATTTTCTCGGTCCATTGCATACGAATTCCACCTCGCTTTGTCCGGATATGACTGGATGAAACCAGAAATATCCGGTTGTGTTTTGGCTTACTACAACCCAGATATTGTGAAAGCCTCTGTGTTTATGTTTTCCGGATATTATCAACGGAATTTATGTTTTTGCATGTTATTTATCAGGGAACATTTAATTTTGTGCTGGGAAACACTAATTGGTTCCACATGGAGACACCAGCTCTACACATTCATATTTTCTAGGGAGAAAGCTAGAGGAACTGCGGCAAACAAACATGATATTTCTGTTTGTATAGATGACATTTTATGCACTTTCCTAAAGAAAAGACTTTGCTTTTCTCCAAAACCATTTTTCCTGTGATTTTCTCGGTCCATTACATATGAATTCCACCCCACTTTGTCCGGATATGAGTGGATGAAACCAGAAATATCCGGTTGTGTTTTGTCTTACTATATCCCAGATATTGCTACAGCCTCAGTGTCTGTGTTTTCTGGATATTATCGATGGATTTTATTGTTTTGAATGTTTTTATCAGGGAACATTTAATTTTGTACCGTAGAAACACTAATTGGTTCCACATGGAGACACCAGTAACACATTCCTATGTTCTAGGGAGAAAGCTTGAGGAACTGCAAATCGATATGATATGTCTGTTTGTATAGATGACATTTTATGCACTTGCGATGGAAAAGACTTTTTGCCTTTCTCTAAAACCATTTTTACTGCGATTTTGTTGGTCCATTGCATACGAATTCCAACCCACTTTGTCCGAATATGACTGGATGAAACCAGAAATATCCGGTTGTGTTTTGGCTAACTCAATCCCAGATATTGTGAAAGCTTCTGTATTTGTGTTCTCCGGATATTATGAACGGATTTTATGGTTTTGCATGTTTTTCATCAGGGAACATTTAATTTTGTGCTGGGAAACACTAATTGGTTCCACATGGAGACACCAGCTCTACGCATTCGTATTTTCTAGGGAGAAAGCTAGAATAACTGCGGTAAAGAAACATAATGTTTCTGTTTGTATAGATGACATTTTATGCACTGGCTTAAGGAAAAGACTTTGTTTTACTCCAAAACCATTTTTACTGCGATTTTCCCGGTTCATTGCCTACGAATTCCACCAACCTTAGTCCGGATATGACTGGATGAAACCAGAAATATCCGGTTGTGTTTTGGCTAACTCAATCCCAGATATTGCGACGGACTCTGTGTTTGTGTTTTCTGGATATTATCAATGGACTTTATTGTTTTGAATGTTTTTATCAGGGAACATTTAATTTTGTACCTTAGAAACACTAATAGGTTCAACATGGAGACACCAGTATACACATTCGTATGTTCTAGGGAGAAAGTTAGAGGAACTGTGGCAAACAAACATGATATTTCTGTTTGTATACATGACATTTTATGCACTTTCCTAAAGAAAAGACTTTGCTTTTCTCCAAAACCATTTTTACTGTGATTTTCTCGGTCCATTGCATACGAATTCCACCTCGCTTTGTCCGGATATGACTGGATGAAACCAGAAATATCCGGTTGTGTTTTGGCTTACTACAACCCAGATATTTTGAAAGCCTCTGTGTTTATGTGTTCCGGATATTATCAATGGAATTTATGTTTTTGCATGTTATTTATCAGGGAACATTTAATTTTGTGCTGGGAAACACTAATTGGTTCCACATGGAGACACCAGCTCTACACATTCGTATTTTCTAGGGAGAAAGCTAGAGGAACTGCGGCAAACAAACATGATATTTCTGTTTGTATAGATGACATTTTATGCACTTTCCTAAAGAAAAGACTTTGCTTTTCTCCAAAACCATTTTTCCTGTGATATTCTCGATCCATTACATATGAATTCCACCCCACTTTGTCCGGATATGAGTGGATGAAACCAGAAATATCCGGTTGTGTTTTGTCTTACTATATCCCAGATATTGCTACAGCCTCAGTGTCTGTGTTTTCTGGATATTATCGATGGATTTTATTGTTTTGAATGTTTTTATCAGGGAACATTTAATTTTGTACCGTAGAAACACTAATTGGTTCCACATGGAGACACCAGTAACACATTCCTATGTTCTAGGGAGAAAGCTTGAGGAACTGCAAATCGATATGGTATGTCTGTTTGTATAGATGACATTTTATGCACTTGCGATGGAAAAGACTTTTTGCCTTTCTCTAAAACCATTTTTACTGTGATTTTGTTGGTCCATTGCATACGAATTCCAACCCACTTTGTCCGGATATGACTGGATGAAACCAGAAATATCCGGTTGTGTTTTGGCTAACTCAATCCCAGATATTGTGAAAGCTTCTGTATTTGTGTTCTCCGGATATTATGAACGGATTTTATGGTTTTGCATGTTTTTTATCAGGGAACATTTAATTTTGTACCGTAGAAACACTAATTGGTTCCACACGGAGACACCAGCTCTACACATTCGTATTTTCTAGGGAGAAAGCTAGAGGAACTGCGGCAAACAAACATGATATTTCTGTTTGTGTAGATGACATTTTATGCACTTTCCTAAGAAAAAATGACTTTACTTTTCTCCAAAACCATTTTTACTGTGATTTTCTCGGTCCATTGCATACGAATTCCACCTCACTTTGTCCGAATATGACTGGATGAAACCAGAAATATCTGTTTTATTTTTTTTTTTGGCTTACTATATCCCAGATATTACTACAGACTCTGTGTTTGTGTTTTCTGGATATTATCGATGGATTATATTGTTTTGAATGTTTTTATCAGGGAACATTTAATTTTGTGCTGGGAAACACTAATTGGTTCCACATGGAGACACCAGTCTACACATTCGTAATTTCTAGGGAGAAAGCTAGAATAACTGCGGTAAACAAACATGATATTTCTGTTTGTATAGATGACATTTTATGCACTGGCTTAAGGAAAAGACTTTGTTTTACTCCAAAACCATTTTTACTGCGATTTTCCTGGTTCATTGCATACGAATTCCACCAACCTTAGTCCGGATATGACTGGATGAAACCAGAAATATCCGGTTGTGTTTTGGCTAACTCAATCCCAGATATTGCGACGGACTCTGTGTTTGTGATTTCTGGACATTATCAACGGACTTTATTGTTTTGAATGTTTTTATCAGGGAACATTTAATTTTGTACCTTAGAAACACTAATAGGTTCAACATGGAGACACCAGTCTACACATTCGTATGTTCTAGGGAGAAAGTTAGAGGAACTGCGGCAAACAAACATGATATTTCTGTTTGTATACATGACATTTTATGCACTTGCATAACGAAAAAAACTTTGCTTTTCTCCAAAACCATTTTTACTGTGATTTTCTCGGTCCATTGCATACGAATTCCAACCCACTTTGTCCGGATATGACTGGATGAAACCAGAAATATCCGGTTGTGTTTTGGCTTACTACAACCCAGATATTGTGAAAGCCTCTGTGTTTCTGTTTTCCGGATATTATCAACGGAATTTATGTTTTTGCATGTTATTTATCAGGGAACACTTAATTTTGTGCTGTGAAACACTAATTGGTTCCACATGGAGACACCAGTCTACACATTCGTATTTTCTAGGGAGAAAGCTAGAATAACTGCGGTAAACAAACATGATATTTCTGTTTGTATAGATGACATTTTATGCACTGGCTTAAGGAAAAGACTTTGTTTTACTCCAAAACCATTTTTACTGCGATTTTCCCGGTTCATTGCATACGAATTCCACCTCACTTTGTCCGGATATGACTGGATGAAACCAGAAATATCCGGTTGTGTTTTGTCTTACTATATCCCAGATATTGCTACAGCCTCAGTGTCTGTGTTTTCTGGATATTATCGATGGATTTTATTGTTTTGAATGTTTTTATCAGGGAACATTTAATTTTGTACCGTAGAAACACTAATTGGTTCCCCATCGAGACACCAGTAACACATTCCTATGTTCTAGGGAGAAAGCTTGAGGAACTGCAAATCGATATGATATGTCTGTTTGTATAGATGACATTTTATGCACTTGCGATGGAAAAGACTTTTTGCCTTTCTCTAAAACCATTTTTACTGTGATTTTGTTGGTCCATTGCATACGAATTCCAACCCACTTTGTCCGGATATGACTGGATGAAACCAGAAATATCCGGTTGTGTTTTGGCTAACTCAATCCCAGATATTGTGAAAGCTTCTGTATTTGTGTTCTCCGGATATTATGAACGGATTTTATGGTTTTGCATGTTTTTTATCAGGGAACATTTAATTTTGTACCGTAGAAACACTAATTGGTTCCACACGGAGACACCAGCTCTACACATTCGTATTTTCTAGGGAGAAAGCTAGAGGAACTGCGGCAAACAAACATGATATTTCTGTTTGTATAGATGACATTTTATGCACTTTCCTAACAAAAAGACTTTACTTTTCTCCAAAACCATTTTTACTGTGATTTTCTCGGTCCATTGCATACGAATTCCACCTCACTTTGTCCGGATATGACTGGATGAAACCAGAAATATCTGTTTTCTTTTTTTTTTGGCTTACTATATCCCAGATATTACTACAGACTCTGTGTTTGTGTTTTCTGGATATTATCGATGGATTATATTGTTTTGAATGTTTTTATCAGGGAACATTTAATTTTGTGCTGGGAAACACTAATTGGTTCCACATGGAGACACCAGTCTACACATTTGTAATTTCTAGGGAGAAAGCTAGAATAACTGCGGTAAACAAACATGATATTTCTGTTTGTATAGATGACATTTTATGCACTGGCTTAAGGAAAAGACTTTGTTTTACTCCAAAACCATTTTTACTGCGATTTTCCTGGTTCATTGCATACGAATTCCACCAAACTTAGTCCTGATATGACTGGATGAAACCAGAAATATCCGGTTGTATTTTGGCTAAATCAATCCCAGATATTGCGACGGACTCTGTGTTTGCGTTTTCTGGACATTATCAACGGACTTTATTGTTTTGAATGTTTTTATCAGGGAACATTTAATTTTGTACCTTAGAAACACTAATAGGTTCAACAAGGAGACACCAGTATACACATTCGTATGTTCTAGGGAGAAAGTTAGAGGAACTGCGGCAAACAAACATGATATTTCTGTTTGTATACATGACATTTTATGCACTTGCATAACGAAAAAAACTTTGCTTTTCTCCAAAACCATTTTTACTGTGATTTTCTCGGTCCATTGCATACGAATTCCACCTCGCTTTGTCCGGATATGACTGGATGAAACCAGATATATCCGGTTGTGTTTTGACTTACTACAACCCAGATATTGTGAAAGCCTCTGTGTTTATGTTTTCCGGATACTATCAACGGAATTTATGTTTTTGCATGTTATTTATCAGGGAACACTTAATTTTGTGCTGGGAAACACTAATTGGTTCCACATGGAGACACCAGTCTACACATTCGTATTTTCTAGGGAGAAAGCTAGAATAACTGCGGTAAACAAACATGATATTTCTGTTTGTATAGATGACATTTTATGCACTGGCTTAAGGAAAAGACTTTGTTTTACTCCAAAACCATTTTTACTGCGATTTTCCCGGTTCATTGCATACGAATTCCACCAAACTTAGTCCTGATATGACTGGATGAAACCAGAAATATCCGGCTGTGTTTTGGCTAAATCAATCCCAGATATTGCGACGGACTCTGTGTTTGTGTTTTCTGGACATTATCAACGGACTTTATAGTTTTGAATATTTTTATCAGGGAACATTTAATTTTGTGCTGGGAAACACTAATTGGTTCCACATGGAGACACCAGTCTACACATTCGTAATTTCTAGGGAGAAAGCTAGAATAACTGCGGTAAACAAACATGATATTTCTGTTTGTATAGATGACATTTTATGCACTGGCTTAAGGAAAAGACTTTGTTTTACTCCAAAACCATTTTTGCTGCGATTTTCCTGGTTCATTGCATACGAATTCCACCAAACTTAGTCCTGATATGACTGGATGAAACCAGAAATATCCGGTTGTATTTTGGCTAAATCAATCCCAGATATTGCGACGGACTCTGTGTTTGTGTTTTCTGGACATTATCAACGGACTTTATTGTTTTGAATGTTTTTATCAGGGAACATTTAATTTTGTGCTGGGAAACACTAATTGGTTCCACATGGAGACACCAGCTCTACACATTCGTATTTTCTAGGGAGAAAGCTAGAGGAACTGCGGCAAACAAACATGATATTTCTGTTTGTATAGATGACATTTTATGCACTTTCCTAAAGAAAAGACTTTGCTTTTCTCCAAAACCATTTTTCCTGTGATATTCTCGATCCATTACATATGAATTCCACCCCCCCTTTGTCCGGATATAAGTGGATGAAACCAGAAATATCCGGTTGTGTTTTGTCTTACTATATCCCAGATATTGCTACAGCCTCAGTGTCTGTGTTTTCTCGATATTATCGATGGATTTTATTGTTTTGAATGTTTTTATCAGGGAACATTTAATTTTGTACCGTAGAAACACTAATTGGTTCCCCATGGAGACACCAGTAACACATTCCTATGTTCTAGGGAGAAAGCTTGAGGAACTGCAAATCGATATGATATGTCTGTTTGTATAGATGACATTTTATGCACTTGCGATGGAAAAGACTTTTTGCCTTTCTCTAAAACCATTTTTACTGTGATTTTGTTGGTCCATTGCATACGAATTCCAACCCACTTTGTCCGGATATGACTGGATGAAACCAGAAATATCCGGTTGTGTTTTGGCTAACTCAATCCCAGATATTGTGAAAGCTTCTGTATTGGTGTTCTCCGGATATTATGAACGGATTTTATGGTTTTGCATGTTTTTTATCAGGGAACATTTAATTTTGTACCGTAGAAACACTAATTGGTTCCACACGGAGACACCAGCTCTACACATTTGTATTTTCTAGGGAGAAAGCTAGAGGAACTGCGGCAAACAAACATGATATTTCTGTTTGTATAGATGACATTTTATGCACTTTCCTAACAAAAAGACTTTACTTTTCTCCAAAACCATTTTTACTGTGATTTTCTCGGTCCATTGCATACGAATTCCACCTCACTTTGTCCGGATATGACTGGATGAAACCAGAAATATCCGTTATCTTTTTTTTTTTTTTTGGCTTACTATATCCCAGATATTACTAAAGACACTGTGTTTGTGTTTTCTGGATATTATCGATGGATTATATTGTTTTGAATGTTTTTATCAGGGAACATTTAATTTTGTGCTGGGAAACACTAATTGGTTCCACATGGAGACACCGGTCTACACATTCGTATTTTCTAGGGAGAAAGCTAGAATAACTGCGGTAAACAAACATGATGTTTCTGTTTGTATAGATGACATTTTATGCACTGGCTTAAGGAAAAGACTTTGTTTTACTCCAAAACCATTTTTACTGCGATTTTCCCGGTTCATTGCATACGAATTCCACCAAACTTAGTCCGGATATGACTGGATGAAACCAGAAATATCCGGTTGTGTTTTGGCTAACTCAATCCCAGATATCGCGACAGACTCTGTGTTTGTGTTTTCTGGACATTATCAACGGACTTTATTGTTTTGAATGTTTTTATCAGGGAACATTTAATTTTGTACCTTAGAAACACTAATAGGTTCAACATGGAGACACCAGTCTACACATTCGTATGTTCTAGGGAGAAAGCTAGAGGAACTGCGGCAAACAAACATGATATTTCTGTTTGTATACATGACATTTTATGCACTTGCATAACGAAAAAAACTTTGCTTTTCTCCAAAACCATTTTTACTGTGATTTTCTCGGTCCATTGCATACGAATTCCACCAAACTTAGTCCTGATATGACTGGATGAAACCAGAAATATCCGGTTGTGTTTTGGCTTACTACAACCCAGATATTGTGAAAGCTTCTGAGTTTATGTTTTCCGGATATTATCAACGGAATTTATGTTTTTGCATGTTATTTATCAGGGAACATTTAATTTTGTGCTGGGAAACACTAATTGGTTCCACATGGAGACACCAGCTCTACACATTCGTATTTTCTAGGGAGAAAGCTAGAGGAACTGCGGCAAACAAACATGATATTTCTGTTTGTATAGATGACATTTTATGCACTTTCCTAAAGAAAAGACTTTGCTTTTCTCCAAAACCATTTTTCCTGTGATATTCTCGATCCATTACATATGAATTCCACCCCCCCTTTGTCCGGATATAAGTGGATGAAACCAGAAATATCCGGTTGTGTTTTGTCTTACTATATCCCAGATATTGCTACAGCCTCAGTGTCTGTGTTTTCTGGATATTATCGATGGATTTTATTGTTTTGAATGTTTTTATCAGGGAACATTTAATTTTGTACCGTAGAAACACTAATTGGTTCCACATGGAGACACCAGCAACACATTCCTATGTTCTAGGGAGAAAGCTTGAGGAACTGCAAATCGATATGATATGTCTGTTTGTATAGATGACATTTTATGCACTTGCGATGGAAAAGACTTTTTGCCTTTCTCTAAAACCATTTTTACTGTGATTTTGTTGGTCCATTGCGTACGAATTCCAACCCACTTTGTCCGGATATGACTGGATGAAACCAGAAATATCCGGTTGTGTTTTGGCTAACTCAATCCCAGATATTGTGAAAGCTTCTGTATTTGTGTTCTCCGGATATTATGAACGGATTTTATGGTTTTGCATGTTTTTTATCAGGGAATATTTAATTTTGTACTGTAGAAACACTAATTGGTTCCACACGGAGACACCAGCTCTACACATTTGTATTTTCTAGGGAGAAAGCTAGAGGAACTGCGGCAAACAAACATGATATTTCTGTTTGTATAGATGACATTTTATGCACTCTCCTAAGAAAAAGACTTTACTTTTCTCCAAAACCATTTTTACTGTGATTTTCTCGGTCCATTGCATACGAATTCCACCTCACTTTGTCCGGATATGAGTGGATGAAACCAGAAATATCCGTTTTCTTTTTTTTTTTTGGCTTACAATATCCCAGATATTACTACAGACTCTGTGTTTGTGTTTTCTGGATATTATCGATGGATTATATTGTTTTGAATGTTTTTATCAGGGAACATTTAATTTTGTGCTGGGAAACACTAATTGGTTCCACATGGAGACACCAGTCTACACATTCGTATTTTCTAGGGAGAAAGCTAGAATAACTGCGGTAAACAAACATGATGTTTCTGTTTGTATAGATGACATTTTATGCACTGGCTTAAGGAAAAGACTTTGTTTTACTCCAAAACCATTTTTACTGCAATTTTCCTGGTTCATTGCATACGAATTCCACCAAACTTAGTCCGGATATGACTGGATGAAACCAGAAATATCCGGTTGTGTTTTGGCTAACTCAATCCCAGATATTGCGCCAGACTCTGTGTTTGCGTTTTCTGGACATTATCAATGGACTTTATTGTTTTGAATGTTTTTATCAGGGAACATTTAATTTTGTACCTTAGAAACACTAATAGGTTCAACATGGAGACACCAGTCTACACATTCGTATGTTCTAGGGAGAAAGTTAGAGGAACTGCGGCAAACAAACATGATATTTCTGTTTGTATACATGACATTTTATGCACTTGCATAACGAAAAAAACTTTGCTTTTCTCCAAAACCATTTTTACTGTGATTTTCTCGGTCCATTGCATACGAATTCCACCAAACTTAGTCCTGATACGACTGGATGAAACCAGAAATATCCGGTTGTGTTTTGGCTTACTACAACCCAGATATTGTGAAAGCCTCTGTGTTTATGTTTTCCGGATACTATCAACGGAATTTATGTTTTTGCATGTTATTTATCAGGGAACATTTAATTTTGTGCTGGGAAACACTAATTGGTTCCACATGGAGACACCAGCTCTACACATTCGTATTTTCTAGGGAGAAAGCTAGAGGAACTGCGGCAAACAAACATGATATTTCTGTTTGTATAGATGACATTTTATGCACTTTCCTAAAGAAAAGACTTTGCTTTTCTCCAAAACCATTTTTCCTGTGATTTTCTCGGTCCATTACATATGAATTCCACCCCACTTTGTCCGGATATGAGTGGATGAAACCAGAAATATCCGGTTGTGTTTTGTCTTACTATATCCCAGATATTGCTACAGCCTCAGTGTCTGTGTTTTCTCGATATTATCGATGGATTTTATTGTTTTGAATGTTTTTATCAGGGAACATTTAATTTTGTACCGTAGAAACACTAATTGGTTCCCCATGGAGACACCAGTAACACATTCCTATGTTCTAGGGAGAAAGCTTGAGGAACTGCAAATCGATATGATATGTCTGTTTGTATAGATGACATTTTATGCACTTGCGATGGAAAAGACTTTTTGCCTTTCTCTAAAACCATTTTTACTGTGATTTTGTTGGTCCATTGCGTACGAATTCCAACCCACTTTGTCCGGATATGACTGGATGAAACCAGAAATATCCGGTTGTGTTTTGGCTAACTCAATCCCAGATATTGTGAAAGCTTCTGTATTTGTGTTCTCAGGATATTATGAATGGATTTTATGGTTTTGCATGTTTTTTATCAGGGAACAGTTAATTTTGTACCGTAGAAACACTAATTGGTTCCACACGGAGACACCAGCTCTACACATTTGTATTTTCTAGGGAGAAAGCTAGAGGAACTGCGGTAAACAAACATGATGTTTCTGTTTGTATAGATGACATTTTATGCACTGGCTTAAGGAAAAGACTTTGTTTTACTCCAAAACCATTTTTACTGCGATTTTCCCGGTTCATTGCATACGAATTCCACCAAACTTAGTCCGGATATGACTGGATGAAACCAGAAATATCCGGTTGTGTTTTGGCTAACTCAATCCCAGATATTGTGAAAGCTTCTGTATTTGTGTTCTCCGGATATTATGAACGGATTTTATGGTTTTGCATGTTTTTTTATCAGGGAATATTTAATTTTGTACCGTAGAAACACTAATTGGTTCCACACGGAGACACCAGCTCTACACATTTGTATTTTCTAGGGAGAAAGCTAGAGGAACTGCGGCAAACAAACATGATATTTCTGTTTGTATAGATGACATTTTATGCACTCTCCTAAGAAAAAGACTTTACTTTTCTCCAAAACCATTTTTACTGTGATTTTCTCAGTCCATTGCATACGAATTCCACCTCACTTTGTCCGGATATGACTGGATGAAACCAGAAATATCCGGTTGTGTTTTGGCTAACTCAATCCCAGATATTGCGACGGAATCTGTGTTTGTGTTTTCTGGACATTATCAATGGACTTTATTGTTTTGAATGTTTTTATCAGGGAACATTTAATTTTGTACCTTAGAAACACTAATAGGTTCAACATGGAGACACCAGTATACACATTCGTATGTACTAGGGAGAAAGTTAGAGGAACTGCGGCAAACAAACATGATATTTCCGTTTGTATACATGACATTTTATGCACTTGCATAACGAAAAAAACTTTGCTTTTCTCCAAAACCATTTTTACTGTGATTTTCTCGGTCCATTGCATACGAATTCCACCTCGCTTTGTCCGGATATGACTGGATGAAACCAGAAATATCCGGTTGTGTTCTGGCTTACTACAACCCAGATATTGTGAAAGCCTCTGTGTTTATGTTGTCCGGATATTATCAACGGAATTTATGTTTTTGCATGTTATTTATCAGGGAACATTTAATTTTGTGCTGGGAAACACTAATTGGTTCCACATGGAGACACCAGCTCTACACATTCGTATTTTCTAGGGAGAAAGCTAGAGGAACTGCGGCAAACAAACATGATATTTCTGTTTGTATAGATGACATTTTATGCACTTTCTTAAAGAAAAGAAAACCATTTTTACTGCGATTTTCCCGGTTCATTGCATACGAATTCCACCAAACTTAGTCCGGATATGACTGGATGAAACCAGAAATATCCGGTTGTGTTTTGGCTAACTCAATCCCAGATATTGCGACGGAATCTGTGTTTGTGTTTTCTGGACATTATCAATGGACTTTATTTTTTGAATGTTTTTATCAGGGAACATTTAATTTTGTACCTTAGAAACACTAATAGGTTCAACATGGAGACACCAGTCTACACATTCGTATGTACTAGGGAGAAAGTTAGAGGAACTGCGGCAAACAAACATGATATTTCTGCTTGTATACATGACATTTTATGCACTTGCATAACGAAAAAAACTTTGCTTTTCTCCAAAACCATTTTTACTGTGATTTTCTCGGTCCATTGCATACGAATTCCACCTCGCTTTGTCCGGATATGACTGGATGAAACCAGAAATATCCGGTTGTGTTTTGGCTTACTATAACCCAGATATTGTGAAAGCCTCTGTGTTTATGTTTTCCGGATATTATCAACGGAATTTATGTTTTTGCATGTTATTTATCAGGGAACATTTAATTTTGTGCTGGGAAACACTAATTGGTTCCACATGGAGACACCAGCTCTACACATTCGTATTTTCTAGGGAGAAAGCTAGAGGAACTGCGGCAAACAAACATGATATTTCTGTTTGTATAGATGACATTTTATGCACTTTCCTAAAGAAAAGACTTTGCTTTTCTCCAAAACCATTTTTCCTGTGATATTCTCGATCCATTACATATGAATTCCACCCCACTTTGTCCGGATATGAGTGGATGAAACCAGAAATATCTGGTTGTGTTTTGTCTTACTATATCCCAGATATTGCTACAGCCTCAGTGTCTGTGTTTTCTGGATATTATCGATGGATTTTATTGTTTTGAATATTTTTATCAGGGAACCTTTAATTTTGTACCGTAGAAATACAATTTGGTTCCACATGGAGACACCAGGAACACATTCCTATGTTCTAGGGAGAAAGCTTGAGGAACTGCAAATCGATATGATATGTCTGTTTGTATAGATGACATTTTATGCACTTGCGATGGAAAAGACTTTTTGCCTTTCTCTAAAACCATTTTTACTGTGATTTTGTTGGTCCATTGCGTACGAATTCCAACCCACTTTGTCCGGATATGACTGGATGAAACCAGAAATATCCGGTTGTGTTTTGGCTAACTCAATCCCAGATATTGTGAAAGCTTCTGTATTTGTGTTCTCCGGATATTATGAACGGATTTTATGGTTTTGCATGTTTTTTATCAGGGAATATTTAATTTTGTACTGTAGAAACACTAATTGGTTCCACACGGAGACACCAGCTCTACACATTTGTATTTTCTAGGGAGAAAGCTAGAGGAACTGCGGCAAACAAACATGATATTTCTGTTTGTATAGATGACATTTTATGCACTCTCCTAAGAAAAAGACTTTACTTTTCTCCAAAACCATTTTTACTGTGATTTTCTCGGTCCATTGCATACGAATTCCACCTCACTTTGTCCGGATATGAGTGGATGAAACCAGAAATATCCGTTTTCTTTTTTTTTTTTGGCTTACAATATCCCAGATATTACTACAGACTCTGTGTTTGTGTTTTCTGGATATTATCGATGGATTATATTGTTTTGAATGTTTTTATCAGGGAACATTTAATTTTGTGCTGGGAAACACTAATTGGTTCCACATGGAGACACCAGTCTACACATTCGTATTTTCTAGGGAGAAAGCTAGAATAACTGCGGTAAACAAACATGATGTTTCTGTTTGTATAGATGACATTTTATGCACTGGCTTAAGGAAAAGACTTTGTTTTACTCCAAAACCATTTTTACTGCAATTTTCCTGGTTCATTGCATACGAATTCCACCAAACTTAGTCCGGATATGACTGGATGAAACCAGAAATATCCGGTTGTGTTTTGGCTAACTCAATCCCAGATATTGCGCCAGACTCTGTGTTTGCGTTTTCTGGACATTATCAATGGACTTTATTGTTTTGAATGTTTTTATCAGGGAACATTTAATTTTGTACCTTAGAAACACTAATAGGTTCAACATGGAGACACCAGTCTACACATTCGTATGTTCTAGGGAGAAAGTTAGAGGAACTGCGGCAAACAAACATGATATTTCTGTTTGTATACATGACATTTTATGCACTTGCATAACGAAAAAAACTTTGCTTTTCTCCAAAACTATTTTTACTGTGATTTTCTCGGTCCATTGCATACGAATTCCACCAAACTTAGTCCTGATACGACTGGATGAAACCAGAAATATCCGGTTGTGTTTTGGCTTACTACAACCCAGATATTGTGAAAGCCTCTGTGTTTATGTTTTCCGGATACTATCAACGGAATTTATGTTTTTGCATGTTATTTATCAGGGAACATTTAATTTTGTGCTGGGAAACACTAATTGGTTCCACATGGAGACACCAGCTCTACACATTCGTATTTTCTAGGGAGAAAGCTAGAGGAACTGCGGCAAACAAACATGATATTTCTGTTTGTATAGATGACATTTTATGCACTTTCCTAAAGAAAAGACTTTGCTTTTCTCCAAAACCATTTTTCCTGTGATTTTCTCGGTCCATTACATATGAATTCCACCCCACTTTGTCCGGATATGAGTGGATGAAACCAGAAATATCCGGTTGTGTTTTGTCTTACTATATCCCAGATATTGCTACAGCCTCAGTGTCTGTGTTTTCTCGATATTATCGATGGATTTTATTGTTTTGAATGTTTTTATCAGGGAACATTTAATTTTGTACCGTAGAAACACTAATTGGTTCCCCATGGAGACACCAGTAACACATTCCTATGTTCTAGGGAGAAAGCTTGAGGAACTGCAAATCGATATGATATGTCTGTTTGTATAGATGACATTTTATGCACTTGCGATGGAAAAGACTTTTTGCCTTTCTCTAAAACCATTTTTACTGTGATTTTGTTGGTCCATTGCGTACGAATTCCAACCCACTTTGTCCGGATATGACTGGATGAAACCAGAAATATCCGGTTGTGTTTTGGCTAACTCAATCCCAGATATTGTGAAAGCTTCTGTATTTGTGTTCTCAGGATATTATGAATGGATTTTATGGTTTTGCATGTTTTTTATCAGGGAACAGTTAATTTTGTACCGTAGAAACACTAATTGGTTCCACACGGAGACACCAGCTCTACACATTTGTATTTTCTAGGGAGAAAGCTAGAGGAACTGCGGTAAACAAACATGATGTTTCTGTTTGTATAGATGACATTTTATGCACTGGCTTAAGGAAAAGACTTTGTTTTACTCCAAAACCATTTTTACTGCGATTTTCCCGGTTCATTGCATACGAATTCCACCAAACTTAGTCCGGATATGACTGGATGAAACCAGAAATATCCGGTTGTGTTTTGGCTAACTCAATCCCAGATATTGTGAAAGCTTCTGTATTTGTGTTCTCCGGATATTATGAACGGATTTTATGGTTTTGCATGTTTTTTTATCAGGGAATATTTAATTTTGTACCGTAGAAACACTAATTGGTTCCACACGGAGACACCAGCTCTACACATTTGTATTTTCTAGGGAGAAAGCTAGAGGAACTGCGGCAAACAAACATGATATTTCTGTTTGTATAGATGACATTTTATGCACTCTCCTAAGAAAAAGACTTTACTTTTCTCCAAAACCATTTTTACTGTGATTTTCTCAGTCCATTGCATACGAATTCCACCTCACTTTGTCCGGATATGACTGGATGAAACCAGAAATATCCGGTTGTGTTTTGGCTAACTCAATCCCAGATATTGCGACGGAATCTGTGTTTGTGTTTTCTGGACATTATCAATGGACTTTATTGTTTTGAATGTTTTTATCAGGGAACATTTAATTTTGTACCTTAGAAACACTAATAGGTTCAACATGGAGACACCAGTATACACATTCGTATGTACTAGGGAGAAAGTTAGAGGAACTGCGGCAAACAAACATGATATTTCCGTTTGTATACATGACATTTTATGCACTTGCATAACGAAAAAAACTTTGCTTTTCTCCAAAACCATTTTTACTGTGATTTTCTCGGTCCATTGCATACGAATTCCACCTCGCTTTGTCCGGATATGACTGGATGAAACCAGAAATATCCGGTTGTGTTCTGGCTTACTACAACCCAGATATTGTGAAAGCCTCTGTGTTTATGTTGTCCGGATATTATCAACGGAATTTATGTTTTTGCATGTTATTTATCAGGGAACATTTAATTTTGTGCTGGGAAACACTAATTGGTTCCACATGGAGACACCAGCTCTACACATTCGTATTTTCTAGGGAGAAAGCTAGAGGAACTGCGGCAAACAAACATGATATTTCTGTTTGTATAGATGACATTTTATGCACTTTCTTAAAGAAAAGAAAACCATTTTTACTGCGATTTTCCCGGTTCATTGCATACGAATTCCACCAAACTTAGTCCGGATATGACTGGATGAAACCAGAAATATCCGGTTGTGTTTTGGCTAACTCAATCCCAGATATTGCGACGGAATCTGTGTTTGTGTTTTCTGGACATTATCAATGGACTTTATTTTTTGAATGTTTTTATCAGGGAACATTTAATTTTGTACCTTAGAAACACTAATAGGTTCAACATGGAGACACCAGTCTACACATTCGTATGTACTAGGGAGAAAGTTAGAGGAACTGCGGCAAACAAACATGATATTTCTGCTTGTATACATGACATTTTATGCACTTGCATAACGAAAAAAACTTTGCTTTTCTCCAAAACCATTTTTACTGTGATTTTCTCGGTCCATTGCATACGAATTCCACCTCGCTTTGTCCGGATATGACTGGATGAAACCAGAAATATCCGGTTGTGTTTTGGCTTACTATAACCCAGATATTGTGAAAGCCTCTGTGTTTATGTTTTCCGGATATTATCAACGGAATTTATGTTTTTGCATGTTATTTATCAGGGAACATTTAATTTTGTGCTGGGAAACACTAATTGGTTCCACATGGAGACACCAGCTCTACAAATTCGTATTTTCTAGGGAGAAAGCTAGAGGAACTGTGGCAAACAAACATGATATTTCTGTTTGTATAGATGACATTTTATGCACTTTCCTAAAGAAAAGACTTTGCTTTTCTCCAAAACCATTTTTCCTGTGATATTCTCGATCCATTACATATGAATTCCACCCCACTTTGTCCGGATATGAGTGGATGAAACCAGAAATATCCGGTTGTGTTTTGTCTTACTATATCCCAGATATTGCTACAGCCTCAGTGTCTGTGTTTTCTGGATATTATCGATGGATTTTATTGTTTTGAATATTTTTATCAGGGAACCTTTAATTTTGTACCGTAGAAATACAATTTGGTTCCACATGGAGACACCAGGAACACATTCCTATGTTCTAGGGAGAAAGCTTGAGGAACTGCAAATCGATATGATATGTCTGTTTGTATAGATGACATTTTATGCACTTGCGATGGAAAAGACTTTTTGCCTTTCTCTAAAACCATTTTTACTGTGATTTTGTTGGTCCATTGCATACGAATTCCAACCCACTTTGTCCGGATATGACTGGATGAAACCAGAAATATCCGGTTGTGTTTTGGCTAACTCAATCCCAGATATTGTGAAAGCTTCTGTATTTGTGTTCTCCGGATATTATGAACGGATTTTATGGATTTGCATGTTTTTTATCAGGGAACATTTAATTTTGTACCGTAGAAACACTAATTGGTTCCACACGGAGACACCAGCTCTACACATTTGTATTTTCTAGGGAGAAAGCTAGAGGAACTGCGGCAAACAAACATGATATTTCTGTTTGTATAGATGACATTTTATGCACTTTCCTAACAAAAAGACTTTACTTTTCTCCAAAACCATTTTTACTGTGATTTTCTCGGTCCATTGCATACGAATTCCAGCTCACTTTGTCCGGATATGACTGGATGAAACCAGAAATATCCGTTTTATTTTTTTTTGGCTTACTATATCCCAGATATTACTACAGACTCTGTGTTTGTGTTTTCTGGATATTATCGATGGATTATATTGTTTTGAATGTTTTTATCAGGGAACATTTAATTTTGTGCTGGGAAACACTAATTGGTTCCACATGGAGACACCAGTCTACACATTCGTATTTTCTAGGGAGAAAGCTAGAATAACTGCGGTAAACAAACATGATGTTTCTGTTTGTATAGATGACATTTTATGCACTGGCTTAAGGAAAAGACTTTGTTTTACTCCAAAACCATTTTTACTGCGATTTTCCCGGTTCATTGCATACGAATTCCACCAAACTTAGTCCGGATATGACTGGATGAAACCAGAAATATCCGGTTGTGTTTTGGCTAACTCAATCCCAGATATTGTGAAAGCTTCTGTATTTGTGTTCTCCGGATATTATGAATGGATTTTATGGTTTTGCATGTTTTTTATCAGGGAACATTTAATTTTGTACCTTAGAAACACTAATAGGTTCAACATGGAGACACCAGTCTACACATTCGTATGTTCTAGGGAGAAAGTTAGAGGAACTGCGGCAAACAAACATGATATTTCTGTTTGTATACATGACATTTTATGCACTTGCATAACGAAAAAAACTTTGCTTTTCTCCAAAACCATTTTTACTGTGATTTTCTCGGTCCATTGCATACGAATTCCACCTCGCTTTGTCCGGATATGACTGGATGAAACCAGAAATATCCGGTTGTGTTTTGGCTTACTACAACCCAGATATTGTGAAAGCCTCTGTGTTTATGTTTTCCGGATATTATCAACGGAATTTATGTTTTTGCATGTTATTTATCAGGGAACATTTAATTTTGTGCTGGGAAACACTAATTGGTTCCACATGGAGACACCAGCTCTACACATTTGTATGTTCTGGGAGAAAGCTAGAGGAACTGCGGCAAACAAACATGATATTTCTGTTTGTATAGATGACATTTTATGCACTTTCCTAAAGAAAAGACTTTGCTTTTCTCCAAAACCATTTTTCCTGTGATATGCTCGATCCATTACATATGAATTCCACCCCCCCTTTGTCCGGATATAAGTGCATGAAACCAGAAATATCCGGTTGTGTTTTGTCTTACTATATCCCAGATATTGCTACAGCCTCAGTGTCTGTGTTTTCTGGATATTATCGATGGCTTTTATTGTTTTGAATGTTTTTATCAGGGAACATTTAATTTTGTACCGTAGAAACACTAATTGGTTCCACATGGAGACACCAGTAACACATTCCTATGTTCTAGGGAGAAAGCTTGAGGAACTGCAAATCGATATGATATGTCTGTTTGTATAGATGACATTTTATGCACTTGCGATGGAAAAGACTTTTTGCCTTTCTCTAAAACCATTTTTACTGTGCTTTTGTTGGTCCATTGCATACGAATTCCAACCCACTTTGTCCGGATATGACTGGATGAAACCAGAAATATCCGGTTGTGTTTTGGCTTACTATAACCCAGATATTGTGAAAGCTTCTGTATTTGTGTTCTCCGGATATTATGAACGGATTTTATGGATTGCATGTTTTTTATCAGGGAACATTTAATTTTGTACCGTAGAAACACTAATTGGTTCCACACGGAGACACCAGCTCTACACATTTGTATTTTCTAGGGAGAAAGCTGGAGGAACTGTGGCAAACAAACATGATATTTCTGTTTGTATAGATGACATTTTATGCACTTTCCTAACAAAAAGACTTTACTTTTCTCCAAAACCATTTTTACTGTGATTTTCTTGGTCCATTGCATACGAATTCCACCTCACTTTGTCCGGATATGACTGGATGAAACCAGAAATATCCGTTTTCTTTTTTTTTGGCTTACTATATCCCAGATATTACTACAGACTCTGTGTTTGTGTTTTCTGGATATTATCGATGGATTATGTTGTTTTGAATGTTTTTATCAGGGAACACTCAATTTTGTGCTGGGAAACACTAATTGGTTCCACATGGAGACACCAGTCTACACATTCTATTTTCTAGGGAGAAAGCTAGAATAAATGCGGTAAACAAACATGATGTTTCTGTTTGTATAGATGACATTTTATGCACTTGCATAACGAAAAAAAACTTTGCTTTTCTCCAAAAGCATTTTTACTGTGATTTTCTCGGTCCATTGCATACGAATTCCACCTCGCTTTGTCCGGATATGACTGGATGAAACCAGAAATATCTGGTTGTGTTTTGGCTTACTACAACCCAGATATTGTGAAAGCCTCTGTGTTTATGTTTTCCGGATATTATCAACGGAATTTATGTTTTTGCATGTTATTTATCAGGGAACATTTAATTTTGTGCTGGGAAACACTAATTGGTTCCACATGGAGACACCAGTCTACACATTCGTATTTTCTAGGGAGAAAGCTAGAATAACTGCGGTAAACAAACATGATGTTTCTGTTTGTATAGATGACATTTTATGCACTGGCTTAAGGAAAAGACTTTGTTTTACTCCAAAACCATTTTTACTGCGATTTTCCCGGTTCATTGCATATGAATTCCACCAAACTTAGTCCGGATATGACTGGATGAAACCAGAAATATCCGGTTGTCTTTTGGCTAACTCAATCCCAGATATTGTGAAAGCTTCTGTATTTGTGTTCTCCGGATATTATGAACGGATTTTATGGTTTTGCATGTTTTTTATCAGGGAACATTTAATTTTGTACCTTAGAAACACTAATAGGTTCAACATGGAGACACCAGTCTACACATTCGTATGTTCTAGGGAGAAAGTTAGAGGAACTGCGGCAAACAAACATGTTATTTCTGTTTGTATACATGACATTTTATGCACTTGCATAACGAAAAAAACTTTGCTTTTCTCCAAAAGCATTTTTACTGTGATTTTCTCGGTCCATTGCATACGAATTCCACCTCGCTTTGTCCGGATATGACTGGATGAAACCAGAAATATCCGGTTGTGTTTTGGCTTACTACAACCCAGATATTGTGAAAGCCTCTGTGTTTATGTTTTCTGGATATTATCAACGGAATTTATGTTTTTGCATGTTATTTATCAGGGAACATTTAATTTTGTGCTGGGAAACACTAATTGGTTCCACATGGAGACACCAGCTCTACACATTCGTATGTTCTAGGGAGAAAGCTAGAGGAACTGCGGCAAACAAACATGATATTTCTGTTTGTATAGATGATATTTTATGCACTTTCCTAAAGAAAAGACTTTGCTTTTCTCCAAAACCATTTTTCCTGTGATATTCTCGATCCATTACATATGAATTCCACCCCACTTTGTCCGGATATGAGTGCATGAAACCAGAAATATCCGGTTGTGTTTTGTCTTACTATATCCCAGATATTGCTACAGCCTCAGTGTCTGTGTTTTCTGGATATTATCGATGGCTTTTATTGTTTTGAATGTTTTTATCAGGGAACATTTAATTTTGTACCGTAGAAACACTAATTGGTTCCACATGGAGACACCAGTAACACATTCCTATGTTCTAGGGAGAAAGCTTGAGGAACTGCAAATCGATATGATATGTCTGTTTGTATAGATGACATTTTATGCACTTGCGATGGAAAAGACTTTTTGCCTTTCTCTAAAACCACTTTTACTGTGATTTTGTTGGTCCATTGCATACGAATTCCAACCCACTTTGTCCGGATATGACTGGATGAAACCAGAAATATCCGGTTGTGTTTTGGCTTACTATAACCCAGATATTGTGAAAGCTTCTGTATTTGTGTTCTCCGGATATTATGAACGGATTTTATGGATTGCATGTTTTTTATCAGGGAACATTTAATTTTGTACCGTAGAAAAACTAATTGGTTCCACACGGAGACACCAGCTCTACATATTTGTATTTTCTAGGGAGAAAGCTAGAGGAACTGCGGCAAACAAACATGTTATTTCTGTTTGTATACATGACATTTTATGCACTTGCATAACGAAAAAAACTTTGCTTTTCTCCAAAACCATTTTTACTGTGATTTTCTCGGTCCATTGCATACGAATTCCACCTCACTTTGTCCGGATATGACTGGATGAAACCAGAAATATCCGGTTGTGTTTTGGCTTACTACAACCCAGATATTGTGAAAGCCTCTGTGTTTATGTTTTCTGGATATTATCAACGGAATTTATGTTTTTGCATGTTATTTATCAGGGAACATTTAATTTTGTGCTGGGAAACACTAATTGGTTCCACATGGAGACACCAGCTCTACACATTTGTATGTTCTAGGGAGAAAGCTAGAGGAACTGCGGCAAACAAACATGATATTTCTGTTTGTATAGATGATATTTTATGCACTTTCCTAAAGAAAAGACTTTGCTTTTCTCCAAAACCATTTTTCCTGTGATATTCTCGATCCATTACATATGAATTCCACCCCACTTTGTCCGGATATGAGTGCATGAAACCAGAAATATCCGGTTGTGTTTTGTCTTACTATATCCCAGATATTGCTACAGCCTCAGTGTCTGTGTTTTCTGGATATTATCGATGGCTTTTATTGTTTTGAATGTTTTTATCAGGGAACATTTAATTTTGTACCGTAGAAACACTAATTGGTTCCACATGGAGACACCAGTAACACATTCCTATGTTCTAGGGAGAAAGCTTGAGGAACTGCAAATCGATATGATATGTCTGTTTGTATAGATGACATTTTATGCACTTGCGATGGAAAAGACTTTTTGCCTTTCTCTAAAACCATTTTTACTGTGATTTTCTTGGTCCATTGCATACGAATTCCACCTCACTTTGTCCGGATATGACTGGATGAAACCAGAAATATCCGTTTACTTTTTTTTTGGCTTACTATATCCCAGATATTACTACAGACTCTGTGTTTGTGTTTTCTGGATATTATCGATGGATTATATTGTTTTGAATGTTTTTATCAGGGAACACTCAATTTTGTGCTGGGAAACACTAATTGGTTCCACATGGAGACACCAGTCTACACATTCTATTTTCTAGGGAGAAAGCTAGAATAACTGCGGTAAACAAACATGATGTTTCTGTTTGTATAGATGACATTTTATGCACTTGCATAACGAAAAAAAACTTTGCTTTTCTCCAAAAGCATTTTTACTGTGATTTTCTCGGTCCATTGCATACGAATTCCACCTCGCTTTGTCCGGATATGACTGGATGAAACCAGAAATATCTGGTTGTGTTTTGGCTTACTACAACCCAGATATTGTGAAAGCCTCTGTGTTTATGTTTTCCGGATATTATCAACGGAATTTATGTTTTTGCATGTTATTTATCAGGGAACATTTAATTTTGTGCTGGGAAACACTAATTGGTTCCACATGGAGACACCAGTCTACACATTCGTATTTTCTAGGGAGAAAGCTAGAATAACTGCGGTAAACAAACATGATGTTTCTGTTTGTATAGATGACATTTTATGCACTGGCTTAAGGAAAAGACTTTGTTTTACTCCAAAACCATTTTTACTGCGATTTTCCCGGTTCATTGCATACGAATTCCACCAAACTTAGTCCGGATATGACTGGATGAAACCAGAAATATCCGGTTGTGTTTTGGCTAACTCAATCCCAGATATTGCGCCAGACTCTGTGTTTGCGTTTTCTGGACATTATCAACGGACTTTATTGTTTTGAATGTTTTTATCAGGGAACATTTAATTTTGTACCATAGAAACACTAATAGGTTCAACATGGAGACACCAGTCTACACATTCGTATGTTCTAGGGAGAAAGTTAGAGGAACTGCGGCAAACAAACATGATATTTCTGTTTGTATACATGACATTTTATGCACTTGCATAACGAAAAAAACTTTGCTTTTCTCCAAAACCATTTTTACTGTGATTTTCTCGGTCCATTGCATACGAATTCCACCTCGCTTTGTCCGGATATGACTGGATGAAACCAGAAATATCTGGTTGTGTTTTGGCTTACTACAACCCAGATATTGTGAAAGCCTCTGTGTTTATGTTTTCCGGATATTATCAACGGAATTTATGTTTTTGCATGTTATTTATCAGGGAACATTTAATTTTGTACCGTAGAAACACTAATTGGTTCCACATGGAGACACCAGCTCTACACATTCGTATTTTCTAGGGAGAAAGCTAGAGGAACTGCGGCAAACAAACATGATATTTCTGTTTGTATAGATGACATTTTATGCACTTTCCTAAAGAAAAGACTTTGCTTTTCTCCAAAACCATTTTTCCTGTGATATTCTCCATCCATTACATATGAATTCCACCCCACTTTGTCTGGATATGAGTGGATGAAACCAGAAATATCCGGTTGTGTTTTGTCTTACTATATCCCAGATATTGCTACAGCCTCAGTGTCTGTGTTTTCTGGATATTATCGATGGATTTTATTGTTTTGAATGTTTTTATCAGGGAACATTTAATTTTGTACCGTAGAAACACTAATTGGTTCCACATGGAGACACCAGTAACACATTCCTATGTTCTAGGGAGAAAGCTTGAGGAACTGCAAATCGATATGATATGTCTGTTTGTATAGATGACATTTTATGCACTTGCGATGGAAAAGACTTTTTGCCTTTCTCTAAAACCATTTTTACTGTGATTTTGTTGGTCCATTGCATACGAATTCCAACCCACTTTGTCCGGATATGACTGGATGAAACCAGAAATATCCGGTTGTGTTTTGGCTAACTCAATCCCAGATATTGTGAAAGCTTCTGTATTTGTGTTCTCCGGATATTATGAACGGATTTTATGGTTTTGCATGTTTTTTATCAGGGAACATTTAACTTTGTACCGTAGAAACACTAATTGGTTCCACACGGAGACACCAGCTCTACACATTTGTATTTTCTAGGGAGAAAGCTAGAGGAACTGCGGCAAACAAACATGATATTTCTGTTTGTATACATGACATTTTATGCACTTTCCTAAGAAAAAGACTTTACTTTTCTCCAAAACCATTTTTACTGTGATTTTCTCGGTCCATTGCATACGAATTCCAGCTCACTTTGTCCGGATATGACTGGATGAAACCAGAAATATCCGTTTTATTTTTTTTTGGCTTACTATATCCCAGATATTACTACAGACTCTGTGTTTGTGTTTTCTGGATATTATCGATGGATTATATTGTTTTGAATGTTTTTATCAGGGAACATTTAATTTTGTGCTGGGAAACACTAATTGGTTCCACATGGAGACACCAGTCTACACATTCGTATTTTCTAGGGAGAAAGCTAGAATAACTGCGGTAAACAAACATGATGTTTCTGTTTGTATAGATGACATTTTATGCACTGGCTTAAGGAAAAGACTTTGTTTTACTCCAAAACCATTTTTACTGCGATTTTCCCGGTTCATTGCATACGAATTCCACCAAACTTAGTCCGGATATGACTGGATGAAACCAGAAATATCCGGTTGTGTTTTGGCTAACTCAATCCCAGATATTGTGAAAGCTTCTGTATTTGTGTTCTCCGGATATTATGAATGGATTGTATGGTTTTGCATGTTTTTTATCAGGGAACATTTAATTTTGTACCTTAGAAACACTAATAGGTTCAACATGGAGACACCAGTCTACACATTCGTATGTTCTAGGGAGAAAGTTAGAGGAACTGCAGCAAACAAACATGATATTTCTGTTTGTATACATGACATTTTATGCACTTGCATAACGAAAAAAACTTTGCTTTTCTCCAAAACCATTTTTACTGTGATTTTCTCGGTCCATTGCATACGAATTCCACCTCGCTTTGTCCGGATATGACTGGATGAAACCAGAAATATCCGGTTGTGTTTTGGCTTACTACAACCCAGATATTGTGAAAGCCTCTGTGTTTATGTTTTCCGGATATTATCAACGGAATTTATGTTTTTGCATGTTATTTATCAGGGAACATTTAATTTTGTGCTGGGAAACACTAATTGGTTCCACATGGAGACACCAGCTCTACACATTTGTATGTTCTGGGAGAAAGCTAGAGGAACTGCGGCAAACAAACATGATATTTCTGTTTGTATAGATGACATTTTATGCACTTTCCTAAAGAAAAGACTTTGCTTTTCTCCAAAACCATTTTTCCTGTGATATGCTCGATCCATTACATATGAATTCCACCCCCCCTTTGTCCGGATATAAGTGCATGAAACCAGAAATATCCGGTTGTGTTTTGTCTTACTATATCCCAGATATTGCTACAGCCTCAGTGTCTGTGTTTTCTGGATATTATCGATGGCTTTTATTGTTTTGAATGTTTTTATCAGGGAACATTTAATTTTGTACCGTAGAAACACTAATTGGTTCCACATGGAGACACCAGTAACACATTCCTATGTTCTAGGGAGAAAGCTTGAGGAACTGCAAATCGATATGATATGTCTGTTTGTATAGATGACATTTTATGCACTTGCGATGGAAAAGACTTTTTGCCTTTCTCTAAAACCATTTTTACTGTGCTTTTGTTGGTCCATTGCATACGAATTCCAACCCACTTTGTCCGGATATGACTGGATGAAACCAGAAATATCCGGTTGTGTTTTGGCTTACTATAACCCAGATATTGTGAAAGCTTCTGTATTTGTGTTCTCCGGATATTATGAACGGATTTTATGGATTGCATGTTTTTTATCAGGGAACATTTAATTTTGTACCGTAGAAACACTAATTGGTTCCACACGGAGACACCAGCTCTACACATTTGTATTTTCTAGGGAGAAAGCTGGAGGAACTGTGGCAAACAAACATGATATTTCTGTTTGTATAGATGACATTTTATGCACTTTCCTAACAAAAAGACTTTACTTTTCTCCAAAACCATTTTTACTGTGATTTTCTTGGTCCATTGCATACGAATTCCACCTCACTTTGTCCGGATATGACTGGATGAAACCAGAAATATCCGTTTTCTTTTTTTTTGGCTTACTATATCCCAGATATTACTACAGACTCTGTGTTTGTGTTTTCTGGATATTATCGATGGATTATATTGTTTTGAATGTTTTTATCAGGGAACACTCAATTTTGTGCTGGGAAACACTAATTGGTTCCACATGGAGACACCAGTCTACACATTCTATTTTCTAGGGAGAAAGCTAGAATAAATGCGGTAAACAAACATGATGTTTCTGTTTGTATAGATGACATTTTATGCACTTGCATAACGAAAAAAAACTTTGCTTTTCTCCAAAAGCATTTTTACTGTGATTTTCTCGGTCCATTGCATACGAATTCCACCTCGCTTTGTCCGGATATGACTGGATGAAACCAGAAATATCTGGTTGTGTTTTGGCTTACTACAACCCAGATATTGTGAAAGCCTCTGTGTTTATGTTTTCCGGATATTATCAACGGAATTTATGTTTTTGCATGTTATTTATCAGGGAACATTTAATTTTGTGCTGGGAAACACTAATTGGTTCCACATGGAGACACCAGTCTACACATTCGTATTTTCTAGGGAGAAAGCTAGAATAACTGCGGTAAACAAACATGATGTTTCTGTTTGTATAGATGACATTTTATGCACTGGCTTAAGGAAAAGACTTTGTTTTACTCCAAAACCATTTTTACTGCGATTTTCCCGGTTCATTGCATATGAATTCCACCAAACTTAGTCCGGATATGACTGGATGAAACCAGAAATATCCGGTTGTCTTTTGGCTAACTCAATCCCAGATATTGTGAAAGCTTCTGTATTTGTGTTCTCCGGATATTATGAACGGATTTTATGGTTTTGCATGTTTTTTATCAGGGAACATTTAATTTTGTACCTTAGAAACACTAATAGGTTCAACATGGAGACACCAGTCTACACATTCGTATGTTCTAGGGAGAAAGTTAGAGGAACTGCGGCAAACAAACATGTTATTTCTGTTTGTATACATGACATTTTATGCACTTGCATAACGAAAAAAACTTTGCTTTTCTCCAAAACCATTTTTACTGTGATTTTCTCGGTCCATTGCATACGAATTCCACCTCGCTTTGTCCGGATATGACTGGATGAAACCAGAAATATCCGGTTGTGTTTTGGCTTACTACAACCCAGATATTGTGAAAGCCTCTGTGTTTATGTTTTCTGGATATTATCAACGGAATTTATGTTTTTGCATGTTATTTATCAGGGAACATTTAATTTTGTGCTGGGAAACACTAATTGGTTCCACATGGAGACACCAGCTCTACACATTCGTATGTTCTAGGGAGAAAGCTAGAGGAACTGCGGCAAACAAACATGATATTTCTGTTTGTATAGATGATATTTTATGCACTTTCCTAAAGAAAAGACTTTGCTTTTCTCCAAAACCATTTTTCCTGTGATATTCTCGATCCATTACATATGAATTCCACCCCACTTTGTCCGGATATGAGTGCATGAAACCAGAAATATCCGGTTGTGTTTTGTCTTACTATATCCCAGATATTGCTACAGCCTCAGTGTCTGTGTTTTCTGGATATTATCGATGGATTTTATTGTTTTGAATGTTTTTATCAGGGAACATTTAATTTTGTACCGTAGAAACACTGATTGGTTCCACATGGAGACACCAGTAACACATTCCTATGTTCTAGGGAGAAAGCTTGAGGAACTGCAAATCGATATGATATGTCTGTTTGTATAGATGACATTTTATGCACTTGCGATGGAAAAGACTTTTTGCCTTTCTCTAAAACCATTTTTACTGTGATTTTGTTGGTCCATTGCATACGAATTCCAACCCACTTTGTCCGGATATGACTGGATGAAACCAGAAATATCCGGTTGTGTTTTGGCTTACTATAACCCAGATATTGTGAAAGCTTCTGTATTTGTGTTCTCCGGATATTATGAACGGATTTTATGGATTGCATGTTTTTTATCAGGGAACATTTAATTTTGTACCGTAGAAACACTAATTGGTTCCACACGGAGACACCAGCTCTACACATTTGTATTTTCTAGGGAGAAAGCTGGAGGAACTGTGGCAAACAAACATGATATTTCTGTTTGTATAGATGACATTTTATGCACTTTCCTAACAAAAAGACTTTACTTTTCTCCAAAACCATTTTTACTGTGATTTTCTCGGTCCATTGCATACGAATTCCACCTCACTTTGTCCGGATATGACTGGATGAAACCAGAAATATCCGTTTTCTTTTTTTTTGGCTTACTATATCCCAGATATTACTACAGACTCTGTGTTTGTGTTTTCTGGATATTATCGATGGATTATATTGTTTTGAATGTTTTTATCAGGGAACACTCAATTTTGTGCTGGGAAACACTAATTGGTTCCACATGGAGACACCAGTCTACACATTCGTATTTTCTAGGGAGAAAGCTAGAATAGCTGCGGTAAACAAACATGATGTTTCTGTTTGTATAGATGACATTTTATGCACTTGCATAACGAAAAAAAACTTTGCTTTTCTCCAAAAGCATTTTTACTGTGATTTTCTCGGTCCATTGCATACGAATTCCACCTCGCTTTGTCCGGATATGACTGGATGAAACCAGAAATATCTGGTTGTGTTTTGGCTTACTACAACCCAGATATTGTGAAAGCCTCTGTGTTTATGTTTTCCGGATATTATCAACGGAATTTATGTTTTTGCATGTTATTTATCAGGGAACATTTAATTTTGTGCTGGGAAACACTAATTGGTTCCACATGGAGACACCAGTCTACACATTCGTATTTTCTAGGGAGAAAGCTAGAATAACTGCGGTAAACAAACATGATGTTTCTGTTTGTATAGATGACATTTTATGCACTGGCTTAAGGAAAAGACTTTGTTTTACTCCAAAACCATTTTTACTGCGATTTTCCCGGTTCATTGCATACGAATTCCACCAAACTTAGTCCGGATATGACTGGATGAAACCAGAAATATCCGGTTGTGTTTTGGCTAAATCAATCCCAGATATTGGGATGGACTCTGTGTTAGTGTTTTCTGGACATTATCAACGGACTTTATTGTTTTGAATGTTTTTATCAGGGAACATTTAATTTTGTACCATAGAAACACTAATAGGTTCAACATGGAGACACCAGTCTACACATTCGTATGTTCTAGGGAGAAAGTTAGAGGAACTGCGGCAAACAAACATGATATTTCTGTTTGTATACATGACATTTTATGCACTTGCATAACGAAAAAAAACTTTGCTTTTCTCCAAAACCATTTTTACTGTGATTTTCTCGGTCCATTGCATACGAATTCCACCTCGCTTTGTCCGGCTATGACTGGATGAAACCAGAAATATCCGGTTGTGTTTTGGCTTACTACAACCCAGATATTGTGAAAGCCTCTGTGTTTATGTTTTCCGGATATTATCAACGGAATTTATGTTTTTGCATGTTATTTATCAGGGAACATTTAATTTTGTGCTGGGAAACACTAATTGGTTCCACATGGAGACACCAGCTCTACACATTCGTATTTTCTAGGGAGAAAGCTAGAGGAACTGCGGCAAACAAACATGATATTTCTGTTTGTATAGATGACATTTTATGCACTTTCCTAAAGAAAATACTTTGCTTTTCTCCAAAACCATTTTTCCTGTGATATTCTCCATCCATTACATATGAATTCCACCCCACTTTGTCCGGATATGAGTGGATGAAACCAGAAATATCCGGTTGTGTTTTGTCTTACTATATCCCAGATATTGCTACAGCCTCAGTGTCTGTGTTTTCTGGATATTATCGATGGCTTTTATTGTTTTGAATGTTTTTATCAGGGAACATTTAATTTTGTACCGTAGAAACACTAATTGGTTCCACATGGAGACACCAGTAACACATTCCTATGTTCTAGGGAGAAAGCTTGAGGAACTGCAAATCGATATGATATGTCTGTTTGTATAGATGACATTTTATGCACTTGCGATGGAAAAGACCTTTTGCCTTTCAGTAAAACCATTTTTACTGTGATTTTGTTGGTCCATTGCATACGAATTCCAACCCACTTTGTCCGGATATGACTGGATGAAACCAGAAATATCCGGTTGTGTTTTGGCTAACTCAATCCCAGATATTGTGAAAGCTTCTGTATTTGTGTTCTCCGGATATTATGAACGGATTTTATGGTTTTGCATGTTTTTTATCAGGGAACATTTAATTTTGTACCGTAGAAACACTAATTGGTTCCACACGGAGACACCAGCTCTACACATTTGTATTTTCTAGGGAAAAAGCTAGAGGAACTGCGGCAAACAAACATGATATTTCTGTTTGTATAGATGACATTTTATGCACTTTCCTAACAAAAAGACTTTACTTTTCTCCAAAACCATTTTTACTGTGATTTTCTCGGTCCATTGCATACGAATTCCAGCTCACTTTGTCCGGATATGACTGGATGAAACCAGAATTATCCGTTTTCTTTTTTTTTGGCTTACTATATCCCAGATATTACTACAGACTCTGTGTTTGTGTTTTCTGGATATTATCGATGGATTATATTTTTTTGAATGTTTTTATCAGGGAACATTTAATTTTGTGCTGGGAAACACTAATTGTTTGCACATGGAGACACCAGTCTACACATTCGTATTTTCTAGGGAGAAAGCTAGAATAACTGCGGTAAACAAACATGATGTTTCTGTTTGTATAGATGACATTTTATGCACTGGCTTAAGGAAAAGACTTTGTTTTACTCCAAAACCATTTTTACTGCGATTTTCCCGGTTCATTGCATACGAATTCCACCAAACTTAGTCCGGATATGACTGGATGAAACCAGAAATATCCGGTTGTGTTTTGGCTAAATCAATCCCAGATATTGTGAAAGCTTCTGTATTTGTGTTCTCCGGATATTATGAACGGATTTTATTGTTTTGAATGTTTTTATCAGGGAACATTTAATTTTGTACCTTAGAAACACTAATAGGTTCAACATGGAGACACCAGTCTACACATTCGTATGTTCTAGGGAGAAAGTTAGAGGAACTGCGGCAAACAAACATGTTATTTCTGTTTGTATACATGACATTTTATGCACTTGCATAACGAAAAAAACTTTGCTTTTCTCCAAAACCATTTTTACTGTGATTTTCTCGGTCCATTGCATACGAATTCCACCTCGCTTTGTCCGGATATGACTGGATGAAACCAGAAATATCCGGTTGTGTTTTGGCTTACTACAACCCAGATATTGTGAAAGCCTCTGTGTTTATGTTTTCTGGATATTATCAACGGAATTTATGTTTTTGCATGTTATTTATCAGGGAACATTTAATTTTGTGCTGGGAAACACTAATTGGTTCCACATGGAGACACCAGCTCTACACATTTGTATGTTCTAGGGAGAAAGCTAGAGGAACTGCGGCAAACAAACATGATATTTCTGTTTGTATAGATGATATTTTATGCACTTTCCTAAAGAAAAGACTTTGCTTTTCTCCAAAACCATTTTTCCTGTGATATTCTCGATCCATTACATATGAATTCCACCCCACTTTGTCCGGATATGAGTGCATGAAACCAGAAATATCCGGTTGTGTTTTGTCTTACTATATCCCAGATATTGCTACAGCCTCAGTGTCAGTGTTTTCTGGATATTATCGATGGCTTTTATTGTTTTGAATGTTTTTATCAGGGAACATTTAATTTTGTACCGTAGAAACACTAATTGGTTCCACATGGAGACACCAGTAACACATTCCTATGTTCTAGGGAGAAAGCTTGAGGAACTGCAAATCGATATGATATGTCTGTTTGTATAGATGACATTTTATGCACTTGCGATGGAAAAGACTTTTTGCCTTTCTCTAAAACCATTTTTACTGTGATTTTGTTGGTCCATTGCATACGAATTCCAACCCACTTTGTCCGGATATGACTGGATGAAACCAGAAATATCCGGTTGTGTTTTGGCTTACTATAACCCAGATATTGTGAAAGCTTCTGTATTTGTGTTCTCCGGATATTATGAACGGATTTTATGGATTGCATGTTTTTTATCAGGGAACATTTAATTTTGTACCGTAGAAAAACTAATTGGTTCCACACGGAGACACCAGCTCTACATATTTGTATTTTCTAGGGAGAAAGCTAGAGGAACTGCGGCAAACAAACATGATATTTCTGTTTCTATAGATGACATTTTATGCACTTTCCTCAGAAAAAGACTTTACTTTTCTCCAAAACCATTTTTACTGTGATTTTCTCGGTCCATTGCATACGAATTCCACCTCACTTTGTCCGGATATGACTGGATGAAACCAGAAATATCCATTTTATTTTTTTTTTTTGGCTTACTATATCCCAGATATTACTACAGACTCTGTGTTTGTGTTTTCTGGATATTATCGATGGATTATATTGTTTTGAATGTTTTTATCAGGGAACACTTAATTTTGTGCTGGGAAACACTAATTGTTTGCACATGGAGACACCAGTCTACACATTCGTATTTTCTAGGGAGAAAGCTAGAATAACTGCGGTAAACAAACATGATGTTTCTGTTTGTATAGATGACATTTTATGCACTGGCTTAAGGAAAAGACTTTGTTTTACTCCAAAACCATTTTTACTGCGATTTTCCCGGTTCATTGCATACGAATTCCACCAAACTTAGTCCGGATATGACTGGATGAAAACAGAAATATCCGGTTGTGTTTTGGCTAACTCAATCCCAGATATTGCGACGGACTCTGTGTTTGTTTTTTCTGGACATTATCAACGGACTTTATTGTTTTGAATGTTTTTATCAGGGAACATTTAATTTTGTACCTTAGAAACACTAATAGGTTCAACATGGAGACACCAGTCTACACATTCGTATGTTCTAGGGAGAAAGTTAGAGGAACTGCGGCAAACAAACATGATATTTCTGTTTGTATAGATGACATTTTATGCACTTGCATAACGAAAAAAACTTTGCTTTTCTCCAAAACCATTTTTACTGTGATTTTCTCGGTCCATTGCATACGAATTCCACCTCGCTTTGTCCGGATATGACTGGATGAAACCAGAAATATCTGGTTGTGTTTTGGCTTACTACAACCCAGATATTGTGAAAGCCTCTGTGTTTATGTTTTCCGGATATTATCAACGGAATTTATGTTTTTGCATGTTATTTATCAGGGAACATTTAATTTTGTGCTGGGAAACACTAATTGGTTCCACATGGAGACACCAGCTCTACACATTCGTATTTTCTAGGGAGAAAGCTAGAGGAACTGCGGCAAACAAACATGATATTTCTGTTTGTATAGATGACATTTTATGCACTTTCCTAAAGAAAAGACTTTGCTTTTCTACAAAACCATTTTTCCTGTGATATTCTCGATCCATTACATATGAATTCCACCCCACTTTGTCCGGATATGAGTGCATGAAACCAGAAATATCCGGTTGTGTTTTGTCTTACTATATCCCAGATATTGCTACAGCCTCAGTGTCTGTGTTTTCTGGATATTATCGATGGCTTTTATTGTTTTGAATGTTTTTATCAGGGAACATTTAATTTTGTACCGTAGAAACACTAATTGGTTCCACATGGAGACACCAGTAACACATTCCTATGTTCTAGGGAGAAAGCTTGAGGAACTGCAAATCGATATGATATGTCTGTTTGTATAGATGACATTTTATGCACTTGCGATGGAAAAGACTTTTTGCCTTTCTCTAAAACCATTTTTACTGTGCTTTTGTTGGTCCATTGCATACGAATTCCAACCCACTTTGTCCGGATATGACTGGATGAAACCAGAAATATCCGGTTGTGTTTTGGCTTACTATAACCCAGATATTGTGAAAGCTTCTGTATTTGTGTTCTCCGGATATTATGAACGGATTTTATGGATTGCATGTTTTTTATCAGGGAACATTTAATTTTGTACCGTAGAAACACTAATTGGTTCCACACGGAGACACCAGCTCTACACATTTGTATTTTCTAGGGAGAAAGCTGGAGGAACTGTGGCAAACAAACATGATATTTCTGTTTGTATAGATGACATTTTATGCACTTTCCTAACAAAAAGACTTTACTTTTCTCCAAAACCATTTTTACTGTGATTTTCTCGGTCCATTGCATACGAATTCCACCTCACTTTGTCCGGATATGACTGGATGAAACCAGAAATATCCGTTTTCTTTTTTTTTGGCTTACTATATCCCAGATATTACTACACTCTGTGTTTGTGTTTTCTGGATATTATCGATGGATTATATTGTTTTGAATGTTTTTATCAGGGAACACTCAATTTTGTGCTGGGAAACACTAATTGGTTCCACATGGAGACACCAGTCTACACATTCTATTTTCTAGGGAGAAAGCTAGAATAACTGCGGTAAACAAACATGATATTTCTGTTTGTATAGATGACATTTTATGCACTTGCATAACGAAAAAAAACTTTGCTTTTCTCCAAAACCATTTTTACTGTGATTTTCTCGGTCCATTGCATACGAATTCCACCTCGCTTTGTCCGGATATGACTGGATGAAACCAGAAATATCTGGTTGTGTTTTGGCTTACTACAACCCAGATATTGTGAAAGCCTCTGTGTTTATGTTTTCCAGATATTATCAACGGAATTTATGTTTTTGCATGTTATTTATCAGGGAACATTTAATTTTGTGCTGGGAAACACTAATTGGTTCCACATGGAGACACCAGTCTACACATTCGTATTTTCTAGGGAGAAAGCTAGAATAACTGCGGTAAACAAACATGATGTTTCTGTTTGTATAGATGACATTTTATGCACTGGCTTAAGGAAAAGACTTTGTTTTACTCCAAAACCATTTTTACTGCGATTTTCCCGGTTCATTGCATACAAATTCCACCAAACTTAGTCCGGATATGACTGGATGAAACCAGAAATATCCGGTTGTGTTTTGGCTAAATCAATCCCAGATATTGGGATGGACTCTGTGTTTGTGTTTTCTGGACATTATCAACGGACTTTATTGTTTTGAATGTTTTTATCAGGGAACATTTAATTTTGTACCATAGAAACACTAATAGGTTCAACATGGAGACACCAGTCTACACATTCGTATGTTCTAGGGAGAAAGTTAGAGGAACTGCGGCAAACAAACATGATATTTCTGTTTGTATACATGACATTTTATGCACTTGCATAACGAAAAAAACTTTGCTTTTCTCCAAAACCATTTTTACTGTGATTTTCTCGGTCCATTGCATACGAATTCCACCTCGCTTTGTCCGGATATGACTGGATGAAACCAGAAATATCTGGTTGTGTTTTGGCTTACTACAACCCAGATATTGTGAAAGCCTCTGTGTTTATGTTTTCCGGATATTATCAACGGAATTTATGTTTTTGCATGTTATTTATCAGGGAACATTTAATTTTGTGCTGGGAAACACTAATTGGTTCCACATGGAGACACCAGCTCTACACATTCGTATTTTCTAGGGAGAAAGCTAGAGGAACTGCGGCAAACAAACATGATATTTCTGTTTGTATAGATGACATTTTATGCACTTTCCTAAAGAAAAGACTTTGCTTTTCTACAAAACCATTTTTCCTGTGATATTCTCGATCCATTACATATGAATTCCACCCCACTTTGTCCGGATATGAGTGCATGAAACCAGAAATATCCGGTTGTGTTTTGTCTTACTATATCCCAGATATTGCTACAGCCTCAGTGTCTGTGTTTTCTGGATATTATCGATGGCTTTTATTGTTTTGAATGTTTTTATCAGGGAACATTTAATTTTGTACCTTAGAAACACTAATAGGTTCAACATGGAGACACCAGTCTACACATTCGTATGTTCTAGGGAGAAAGTTAGAGGAACTGCGGCAAACAAACATGATATTTCTGTTTGTATACATGACATTTTATGCACTTGCATAACGAAAAAAACTTTGCTTTTCTCCAAAACCATTTTTACTGTGATTTTCTCGGTCCATTGCATACGAATTCCACCTCGCTTTGTCCGGATATGACTGGATGAAACCAGAAATATCTGGTTGTGTTTTGGCTTACTACAACCCAGATATTGTGAAAGCCTCTGTGTTTATGTTTTCCGGATATTATCAACGGAATTTATGTTTTTGCATGTTATTTATCAGGGAACATTTAATTTTGTGCTGGGAAACACTAATTGGTTCCACATGGAGACACCAGCTCTACACATTCGTATTTTCTAGGGAGAAAGCTAGAGGAACTGCGGCAAACAAACATGATATTTCTGTTTGTATAGATGACATTTTATGCACTTTCCTAAAGAAAAGACTTTGCTTTTCTACAAAACCATTTTTCCTGTGATATTCTCGATCCATTACATATGAATTCCACCCCACTTTGTCCGGATATGAGTGCATGAAACCAGAAATATCCGGTTGTGTTTTGTCTTACTATATCCCAGATATTGCTACAGCCTCAGTGTCTGTGTTTTCTGGATATTATCGATGGCTTTTATTGTTTTGAATGTTTTTATCAGGGAACATTTAATTTTGTACCGTAGAAACACTAATTGGTTCCACATGGAGACACCAGTAACACATTCCTATGTTCTAGGGAGAAAGCTTGAGGAACTGCAAATCGATATGATATGTCTGTTTGTATAGATGACATTTTATGCACTTGCGATGGAAAAGACTTTTTGCCTTTCTCTAAAACCATTTTTACTGTGCTTTTGTTGGTCCATTGCATACGAATTCCAACCCACTTTGTCCGGATATGACTGGATGAAACCAGAAATATCCGGTTGTGTTTTGGCTTACTATAACCCAGATATTGTGAAAGCTTCTGTATTTGTGTTCTCCGGATATTATGAACGGATTTTATGGATTGCATGTTTTTTATCAGGGAACATTTAATTTTGTACCGTAGAAACACTAATTGGTTCCACACGGAGACACCAGCTCTACACATTTGTATTTTCTAGGGAGAAAGCTGGAGGAACTGTGGCAAACAAACATGATATTTCTGTTTGTATAGATGACATTTTATGCACTTTCCTAACAAAAAGACTTTACTTTTCTCCAAAACCATTTTTACTGTGATTTTCTTGGTCCATTGCATACGAATTCCACCTCACTTTGTCCGGATATGACTGGATGAAACCAGAAATATCCGTTTTCTTTTTTTTTGGCTTACTATATCCCAGATATTACTACAGACTCTGTGTTTGTGTTTTCTGGATATTATCGATGGATTATATTGTTTTGAATGTTTTTATCAGGGAACACTCAATTTTGTGCTGGGAAACACTAATTGGTTCCACATGGAGACACCAGTCTACACATTCTATTTTCTAGGGAGAAAGCTAGAATAACTGCGGTAAACAAACATGATATTTCTGTTTGTATAGATGACATTTTATGCACTTGCATAACGAAAAAAAACTTTGCCTTTCTCTAAAACCATTTTTACTGTGATTTTCTCGGTCCATTGCATACGAATTCCACCAAACTTTGTCCGGATATGACTGGATGAAACCAGAAATATCTGGTTGTGTTTTGGCTTACTACAACCCAGATATTGTGAAAGCCTCTGTGTTTATGTTTTCCAGATATTATCAACGGAATTTATGTTTTTGCATGTTATTTATCAGGGAACATTTAATTTTGTGCTGGGAAACACTAATTGGTTCCACATGGAGACACCAGTCTACACATTCGTATTTTCTAGGGAGAAAGCTAGAATAACTGCGGTAAACAAACATGATGTTTCTGTTTGTATAGATGACATTTTATGCACTGGCTTAAGGAAAAGACTTTGTTTTACTCCAAAACCATTTTTACTGCGATTTTCCCGGTTCATTGCATAGGAATTCCACCAAACTTAGTCCGGATATGACTGGATGAAACCAGAAATATCCGGTTGTGTTTTGGCTAAATCAATCCCAGATATTGGGATGGACTCTGTGTTTGTGTTTTCTGGACATTATCAACGGACTTTATTGTTTTGAATGTTTTTATCAGGGAACATTTAATTTTGTACCATAGAAACACTAATAGGTTCAACATGGAGACACCAGTCTACACATTCGTATGTTCTAGGGAGAAAGTTAGAGGAACTGCGGCAAACAAACATGATATTTCTGTTTGTATACATGACATTTTATGCACTTGCATAACGAAAAAAACTTTGCTTTTCTCCAAAACCATTTTTACTGTGATTTTCTCGGTCCATTGCATACGAATTCCACCTCGCTTTGTCCGGATATGACTGGATGAAACCAGAAATATCTGGTTGTGTTTTGGCTTACTACAACCCAGATATTGTGAAAGCCTCTGTGTTTATGTTTTCCGGATATTATCAACGGAATTTATGTTTTTGCATGTTATTTATCAGGGAACATTTAATTTTGTGCTGGGAAACACTAATTGGTTCCACATGGAGACACCAGCTCTACACATTCGTATTTTCTAGGGAGAAAGCTAGAGGAACTGCGGCAAACAAACATGATATTTCTGTTTGTATAGATGACATTTTATGCACTTTCCTAAAGAAAAGACTTTGCTTTTCTCCAAAACCATTTTTCCTGTGATATTCTCGATCCATTACATATGAATTCCACCCCACTTTGTCCGGATATGAGTGGATGAAACCAGAAATATCCGGTTGTGTTTTGTCTTACTATATCCCAGATATTGCTACAGCCTCAGTGTCTGTGTTTTCTGGATATTATCGATGGCTTTTATTGTTTTGAATGTTTTTATCAGGGAACATTTAATTTTGTACCGTAGAAACACTAATTGGTTCCACAAGGAGACACCAGTAACACATTCCTATGTTCTAGGGAGAAAGCTTGAGGAACTGCAAATCGATATGATATGTCTGTTTGTATAGATGACATTTTATGCACTTGCGATGGAAAAGACTTTTTGCCTTTCTCTAAAACCATTTTTACTGTGATTTTGTTGGTCCATTGCATACGAATTCCAACCCACTTTGTCCGGATATGACTGGATGAAACCAGAAATATCCGGTTGTGTTTTGGCTAACTCAATCCCAGATATTGTGAAAGCTTCTGTATTTGTGTTCTCCGGATATTATGAACGGATTTTATGGTTTTGCATGTTTTTTATCAGGGAACATTTAATTTTGTACCGTAGAAACACTAATTGGTTCCACACGGAGACACCAGCTCTACACATTTGTATTTTCTAGGGAGAAAGCTAGAGGAACTGTGGCAAACAAACATGATATTTCTGTTTGTATAGATGACATTTTATGCACTTTCCTAACAAAAAGACTTTACTTTTCTCCAAAACCATTTTTACTGTGATTTTCTCGGTCCATTGCATACGAATTCCACCTCACTTTGTCCGGATATGACTGGATGAAACCAGAAATATCCGTTTTATTTTTTTTTTGGCTTACTATATCCCAGATATTACTACAGACTCTGTGTTTGTGTTTTCTGGATATTATCGATGGATTATATTGTTTTGAATGTTTTTATCAGGGAACACTCAATTTTGTGCTGGGAAACACTAATTGGTTCCACATGGAGACACCAGTCTACACATTCTATTTTCTAGGGAGAAAGCTAGAATAACTGCGGTAAACAAACATGATGTTTCTGTTTGTATAGATGACATTTTATGCACTGGCTTAAGGAAAAGACTTTGTTTTACTCCAAAACCATTTTTACTGCGATTTTCCCGGTTCATTGCATACGAATTCCACCAAACTTAGTCCGGATATGACTGGATGAAACCAGAAATATCCGGTTGTGTTTTGGCTAACTCAATCCCAGATATTGTGAAAGCTTCTGTATTGGTGTTTTCCGGATATTATCAACGGATTTTATGGTTTTGCATGTTTTTTATCAGGGAACATTTAATTTTGTACCGTAGAAACACTAATTGGTTCCACACGGAGACACCAGCTCTACACATTTGTATTTTCTAGGGAGAAAGCTAGAGGAACTGTGGCAAACAAACATGATATTTCTGTTTGTATAGATGACATTTTATGCACTTTCCTAACAAAAAGACTTTACTTTTCTCCAAAACCATTTTTACTGTGATTTTCTTGGTCCATTGCATACGAATTCCACCTCACTTTGTCCGGATATGACTGGATGAAACCAGAAATATCCGTTTTATTTTTTTTTTTGGCTTACTATATCCCAGATATTACTACAGACTCTGTGTTTGTGTTTTCTGGATATTATCGATGGATTATATTGTTTTGAATGTTTTTATCAGGGAACACTCAATTTTGTGCTGGGAAACACTAATTGGTTCCACATGGAGACACCAGTCTACACATTCTATTTTCTAGGGAGAAAGCTAGAATAACTGCGGTAAACAAACATGATGTTTCTGTTTGTATAGATGACATTTTATGCACTGGCTTAAGGAAAAGACTTTGTTTTACTCCAAAACCATTTTTACTGCGATTTTCCCGGTTCATTGCATACGAATTCCACCAAACTTAGTCCGGATATGACTGGATGAAACCAGAAATATCCGGTTGTGTTTTGGCTAACTCAATCCCAGATATTGTGAAAGCTTCTGTATTGGTGTTTTCCGGATATTATCAACGGATTTTATGGTTTTGCATGTTTTTTATCAGGGAACATTTAATTTTGTACCTTAGAAACACTAATAGGTTCAACACGGAGACACCAGTCTACACATTTGTATGTTCTAGGGAGAAAGTTAGAGGAACTGTGGCAAACAAACATGATATTTCTGTTTGTATAGATGACATTTTATGCACTTGCATAACGAAAAAAAACTTTGCTTTTCTCCAAAACCATTTTTACTGTGATTTTCTCGGTCCATTGCATACGAATTCCACCTCGCTTTGTCCGGATATGACTGGATGAAACCAAAAATATCTGGTTGTGTTTTGGCTTACTACAACCCAGATATTGTGAAAGCCTCTGTGTTTATGTTTTCCGGATATTATCAACGGAATTTATGTTTTTGCATGTTATTTATCAGGGAACATTTAATTTTGTGCTGGGAAACACTAATTGGTTCCACATGGAGACACCAGTCTACACATTCGTATTTTCTAGGGAGAAAGCTAGAATAACTGCGGTAAACAAACATGATGTTTCTGTTTGTATAGATGACATTTTATGCACTGGCTTAAGGAAAAGACTTTGTTTTACTCCAAAACCATTTTTACTGCGATTTTCCCGGTTCATTGCATACGAATTCCACCAAACTTAGTCCGGATATGACTGGATGAAACCAGAAATATCCGGTTGTGTTTTGGCTAAATCAATCCCAGATATTGGGATGGACTCTGTGTTAGTGTTTTCTGGACATTATCAACGGACTTTATTGTTTTGAATGTTTTTATCAGGGAACATTTAATTTTGTACCATAGAAACACTAATAGGTTCAACATGGAGACACCAGTCTACACATTCGTATGTTCTAGGGAGAAAGTTAGAGGAACTGCAGCAAACAAACATGATATTTCTGTTTGTATACATGACATTTTATGCACTTGCATAACGAAAAAAAACTTTGCTTTTCTCCAAAACCATTTTTACTGTGATTTTCTCGGTCCATTGCATACGAATTCCACCTCGCTTTGTCCGGCTATGACTGGATGAAACCAGAAATATCCGGTTGTGTTTTGGCTTACTACAACCCAGATATTGTGAAAGCCTCTGTGTTTATGTTTTCCGGATATTATCAACGGAATTTATGTTTTTGCATGTTATTTATCAGGGAACATTTAATTTTGTGCTGGGAAACATTAATTGGTTCCACATGGAGACACCAGCTCTACACATTCGTATTTTCTAGGGAGAAAGCTAGAGGAACTGCGGCAAACAAACATGATATTTCTGTTTGTATAGATGACATTTTATGCACTTTCCTAAAGAAAAGACTTTGCTTTTCTCCAAAAGCACTTTTCCTGTGATATTCTCGATCCATTACATATGAATTCCACCCCACTTTGTCCGGATATGAGTGGATGAAACCAGAAATATCCGGTTGTGTTTTGTCTTACTATATCCCAGATATTGCTACAGCCTCAGTGTCTATGTTTTCTGGATATTATCGATGGCTTTTATTGTTTTGAATGTTTTTATCAGGGAACATTTAATTTTGTACCGTAGAAACACTAATTGGTTCCACATGGAGACACCAGTAACACATTCCTATGTTCTAGGGAGAAAGCTTGAGGAACTGCAAATCGATATGATATGTCTGTTTGTATAGATGACATTTTATGCACTTGCGATGGAAAAGACTTTTTGCCTTTCTCTAAAACCATTTTTACTGTGCTTTTGTTGGTCCATTGCATACGAATTCCAACCCACTTTGTCCGGATATGACTGGATGAAACCAGAAATATCCGGTTGTGTTTTGGCTTACTATAACCCAGATATTGTGAAAGCTTCTGTATTTGTGTTCTCCGGATATTATGAATGGATTTTATGGATTGCATGTTTTTTATCAGGGAACATTTAATTTTGTACCGTAGAAACACTAATTGGTTCCACACGGAGACACCAGCTCTACACATTTGTATTTTCTAGGGAGAAAGCTAGAGGAACTGCGGCAAACAAACATGATATTTCTGTTTGTATAGATGACATTTTATGCACTTTCCTAACAAAAAGACTTTACTTTTCTCCAAAACCATTTTTACTGTGATTTTCTCGGTCCATTGCATACGAATTCCACCTCACTTTGTCCGGATATGACTGGATGAAACCAGAAATATCCGTTTTATTTTTTTTTTTTTGGCTTACTATATCCCAGATATTACTACAGACTCTGTGTTTGTGTTTTCTGGATATTATCGATGGATTATATTGTTTTGAATGTTTTTATCAGGGAACACTCAATTTTGTGCTGGGAAACACTAATTGGTTCCACATGGAGACACCAGTCTACACATTCTTATTTTCTAGGGAGAAAGCTAGAATAACTGCGGTAAACAAACATGATGTTTCTGTTTGTATAGATGACATTTTATGCACTGGCTTAAGGAAAAGACTTTGTTTTACTCCAAAACCATTTTTACTGCGATTTTCCCGGTTCATTGCATACGAATTCCACCAAACTTAGTCCGGATATGACTGGATGAAACCAGAAATATCCGGTTGTGTTTTGGCTAAATCAATCCCAGATATTGGGATGGACTCTGTGTTAGTGTTTTCTGGACATTATCAACGGACTTTATTGTTTTGAATGTTTTTATCAGGGAACATTTAATTTTGTACCATAGAAACACTAATAGGTTCAACATGGAGACACCAGTCTACACATTCGTATGTTCTAGGGAGAAAGTTAGAGGAACTGCAGCAAACAAACATGATATTTCTGTTTGTATACATGACATTTTATGCACTTGCATAACGAAAAAAAACTTTGCTTTTCTCCAAAACCATTTTTACTGTGATTTTCTCGGTCCATTGCATACGAATTCCACCTCGCTTTGTCCGGCTATGACTGGATGAAACCAGAAATATCCGGTTGTGTTTTGGCTTACTACAACCCAGATATTGTGAAAGCCTCTGTGTTTATGTTTTCCGGATATTATCAACGGAATTTATGTTTTTGCATGTTATTTATCAGGGAACATTTAATTTTGTGCTGGGAAACATTAATTGGTTCCACATGGAGACACCAGCTCTACACATTCGTATTTTCTAGGGAGAAAGCTAGAGGAACTGCGGCAAACAAACATGATATTTCTGTTTGTATAGATGACATTTTATGCACTTTCCTAAAGAAAAGACTTTGCTTTTCTCCAAAACCACTTTTCCTGTGATATTCTCGATCCATTACATATGAATTCCACCCCACTTTGTCCGGATATGAGTGGATGAAACCAGAAATATCCGGTTGTGTTTTGTCTTACTATATCCCAGATATTGCTACAGCCTCAGTGTCTATGTTTTCTGGATATTATCGATGGCTTTTATTGTTTTGAATGTTTTTATCAGGGAACATTTAATTTTGTACCGTAGAAACACTAATTGGTTCCACATGGAGACACCAGTAACACATTCCTATGTTCTAGGGAGAAAGCTTGAGGAACTGCAAATCGATATGATATGTCTGTTTGTATAGATGACATTTTATGCACTTGCGATGGAAAAGACTTTTTGCCTTTCTCTAAAACCATTTTTACTGTGCTTTTGTTGGTCCATTGCATACGAATTCCAACCCACTTTGTCCGGATATGACTGGATGAAACCAGAAATATCCGGTTGTGTTTTGGCTTACTATAACCCAGATATTGTGAAAGCTTCTGTATTTGTGTTCTCCGGATATTATGAATGGATTTTATGGATTGCATGTTTTTTATCAGGGAACATTTAATTTTGTACCGTAGAAACACTAATTGGTTCCACACGGAGACACCAGCTCTACACATTTGTATTTTCTAGGGAGAAAGCTAGAGGAACTGCGGCAAACAAACATGATATTTCTGTTTGTATAGATGACATTTTATGCACTTTCCTAACAAAAAGACTTTACTTTTCTCCAAAACCATTTTTACTGTGATTTTCTCGGTCCATTGCATACGAATTCCACCTCACTTTGTCCGGATATGACTGGATGAAACCAGAAATATCCGTTTTATTTTTTTTTTTTGGCTTACTATATCCCAGATATTACTACAGACTCTGTGTTTGTGTTTTCTGGATATTATCGATGGATTATATTGTTTTGAATGTTTTTATCAGGGAACACTCAATTTTGTGCTGGGAAACACTAATTGGTTCCACATGGAGACACCAGTCTACACATTCTATTTTCTAGGGAGAAAGCTAGAATAACTGCGGTAAACAAACATGATGTTTCTGTTTGTATAGATGACATTTTATGCACTGGCTTAAGGAAAAGACTTTGTTTTACTGCAAAACCATTTTTACTGCGATTTTCCCGGTTCATTGCATACGAATTCCACCAAACTTAGTCCGGATATGACTGGATGAAACCAGAAATATCCGGTTGTGTTTTGGCTAACTCAATCCCAGATATTGTGAAAGCTTCTGTATTGGTGTTTTCCGGATATTATCAACGGATTTTATGGTTTTGATGTTTTTTATCAGGGAACATTTAATTTTGTACCTTAGAAACACTAATAGGTTCAACACGGAGACACCAGTCTACACATTTGTATGTTCTAGGGAGAAAGTTAGAGGAACTGTGGCAAACAAACATGATATTTCTGTTTGTATAGATGACATTTTATGCACTTGCATAACGAAAAAAAACTTTGCTTTTCTCCAAAACCATTTTTACTGTGATTTTCTCGGTCCATTGCATACGAATTCCACCTCGCTTTGTCCGGATATGACTGGATGAAACCAGAAATATCTGGTTGTGTTTTGGCTTACTACAACCCAGATATTGTGAAAGCCTCTGTGTTTATGTTTTCCGGATATTATCAACGGAATTTATGTTTTTGCATGTTATTTATCAGGGAACATTTAATTTTGTGCTGGGAAACACTAATTGGTTCCACATGGAGACACCAGCTCTACACATTCGTATTTTCTAGGGAGAAAGCTAGAGGAACTGCGGCAAACAAACATGATATTTCTGTTTGTATAGATGACATTTTATGCACTTTCCTAAAGAAAAGACTTTGCTTTTCTCCAAAACCATTTTTCCTGTGATATTCTCGATCCATTACATATGAATTCCACCCCACTTTGTCCGGATATGAGTGGATGAAACCAGAAATATCCGGTTGTGTTTTGTCTTACTATATCCCAGATATTGCTACAGCCTCAGTGTCTGTGTTTTCTGGATATTATCGATGGCTTTTATTGTTTTGAATGTTTTTATCAGGGAACATTTAATTTTGTACCGTAGAAACACTAATTGGTTCCACAAGGAGACACCAGTAACACATTCCTATGTTCTAGGGAGAAAGCTTGAGGAACTGCAAATCGATATGATATGTCTGTTTGTATAGATGACATTTTATGCACTTGCGATGGAAAAGACTTTTTGCCTTTCTCTAAAACCATTTTTACTGTGATTTTGTTGGTCCATTGCATACGAATTCCAACCCACTTTGTCCGGATATGACTGGATGAAACCAGAAATATCCGGTTGTGTTTTGGCTAACTCAATCCCAGATATTGTGAAAGCTTCTGTATTTGTGTTCTCCGGATATTATGAACGGATTTTATGGTTTTGCATGTTTTTTATCAGGGAACATTTAATTTTGTACCGTAGAAACACTAATTGGTTCCACACGGAGACACCAGCTCTACACATTTGTATTTTCTAGGGAGAAAGCTAGAGGAACTGTGGCAAACAAACATGATATTTCTGTTTGTATAGATGACATTTTATGCACTTTCCTAACAAAAAGACTTTACTTTTCTCCAAAACCATTTTTACTGTGATTTTCTCGGTCCATTGCATACGAATTCCACCTCACTTTGTCCGGATATGACTGGATGAAACCAGAAATATCCGTTTTATTTTTTTTTTGGCTTACTATATCCCAGATATTACTACAGACTCTGTGTTTGTGTTTTCTGGATATTATCGATGGATTATATTGTTTTGAATGTTTTTATCAGGGAACACTCAATTTTGTGCTGGGAAACACTAATTGGTTCCACATGGAGACACCAGTCTACACATTCTATTTTCTAGGGAGAAAGCTAGAATAACTGCGGTAAACAAACATGATGTTTCTGTTTGTATAGATGACATTTTATGCACTGGCTTAAGGAAAAGACTTTGTTTTACTCCAAAACCATTTTTACTGCGATTTTCCCGGTTCATTGCATACGAATTCCACCAAACTTAGTCCGGATATGACTGGATGAAACCAGAAATATCCGGTTGTGTTTTGGCTAACTCAATCCCAGATATTGTGAAAGCTTCTGTATTGGTGTTTTCCGGATATTATCAACGGATTTTATGGTTTTGCATGTTTTTTATCAGGGAACATTTAATTTTGTACCGTAGAAACACTAATTGGTTCCACACGGAGACACCAGCTCTACACATTTGTATTTTCTAGGGAGAAAGCTAGAGGAACTGTGGCAAACAAACATGATATTTCTGTTTGTATAGATGACATTTTATGCACTTTCCTAACAAAAAGACTTTACTTTTCTCCAAAACCATTTTTACTGTGATTTTCTCGGTCCATTGCATACGAATTCCACCTCACTTTGTCCGGATATGACTGGATGAAACCAGAAATATCCGTTTTATTTTTTTTTTTGGCTTACTATATCCCAGATATTACTACAGACTCTGTGTTTGTGTTTTCTGGATATTATCGATGGATTATATTGTTTTGAATGTTTTTATCAGGGAACACTCAATTTTGTGCTGGGAAACACTAATTGGTTCCACATGGAGACACCAGTCTACACATTCTATTTTCTAGGGAGAAAGCTAGAATAACTGCGGTAAACAAACATGATGTTTCTGTTTGTATAGATGACATTTTATGCACTGGCTTAAGGAAAAGACTTTGTTTTACTCCAAAACCATTTTTACTGCGATTTTCCCGGTTCATTGCATACGAATTCCACCAAACTTAGTCCGGATATGACTGGATGAAACCAGAAATATCCGGTTGTGTTTTGGCTAACTCAATCCCAGATATTGTGAAAGCTTCTGTATTGGTGTTTTCCGGATATTATCAACGGATTTTATGGTTTTGCATGTTTTTTATCAGGGAACATTTAATTTTGTACCTTAGAAACACTAATAGGTTCCACACGGAGACACCAGTCTACACATTTGTATGTTCTAGGGAGAAAGTTAGAGGAACTGTGGCAAACAAACATGATATTTCTGTTTGTATAGATGACATTTTATGCACTTGCATAACGAAAAAAAACTTTGCTTTTCTCCAAAACCATTTTTACTGTGATTTTCTCGGTCCATTGCATACGAATTCCACCTCGCTTTGTCCGGATATGACTGGATGAAACCAGAAATATCTGGTTGTGTTTTGGCTTACTACAACCCAGATATTGTGAAAGCCTCTGTGTTTATGTTTTCCGGATATTATCAACGGAATTTATGTTTTTGCATGTTATTTATCAGGGAACATTTAATTTTGTGCTGGGAAACACTAATTGGTTCCACATGGAGACACCAGTCTACACATTCGTATTTTCTAGGGAGAAAGCTAGAATAACTGCGGTAAACAAACATGATGTTTCTGTTTGTATAGATGACATTTTATGCACTGGCTTAAGGAAAAGACTTTGTTTTACTCCAAAACCATTTTTACTGCGATTTTCCCGGTTCATTGCATACGAATTCCACCAAACTTAGTCCGGATATGACTGGATGAAACCAGAAATATCCGGTTGTGTTTTGGCTAAATCAATCCCAGATATTGGGATGGACTCTGTGTTAGTGTTTTCTGGACATTATCAACGGACTTTATTGTTTTGAATGTTTTTATCAGGGAACATTTAATTTTGTACCATAGAAACACTAATAGGTTCAACATGGAGACACCAGTCTACACATTCGTATGTTCTAGGGAGAAAGTTAGAGGAACTGCGGCAAACAAACATGATATTTCTGTTTGTATACATGACATTTTATGCACTTGCATAACGAAAAAAAACTTTGCTTTTCTCCAAAACCATTTTTACTGTGATTTTCTCGGTCCATTGCATACGAATTCCACCTCGCTTTGTCCGGCTATGACTGGATGAAACCAGAAATATCCGGTTGTGTTTTGGCTTACTACAACCCAGATATTGTGAAAGCCTCTGTGTTTATGTTTTCCGGATATTATCAACGGAATTTATGTTTTTGCATGTTATTTATCAGGGAACATTTAATTTTGTGCTGGGAAACACTAATTGGTTCCACATGGAGACACCAGCTCTACACATTCGTATTTTCTAGGGAGAAAGCTAGAGGAACTGCGGCAAACAAACATGATATTTCTGTTTGTATAGATGACATTTTATGCACTTTCCTAAAGAAAAGACTTTGCTTTTCTCCAAAACCATTTTTCCTGTGATATTCTCGATCCATTACATATGAATTCCACCCCACTTTGTCCGGATATGAGTGGATGAAACCAGAAATATCCGGTTGTGTTTTGTCTTACTATATCCCAGATATTGCTACAGCCTCAGTGTCTGTGTTTTCTGGATATTATCGATGGCCTTTATTGTTTTGAATGTTTTTATCAGGGAACATTTAATTTTGTACCGTAGAAACACTAATTGGTTCCACACGGAGACACCAGCTCTACACATTCCTATGTTCTAGGGAGAAAGCTTGAGGAACTGCAAATCGATATGATATGTCTGTTTGTATAGATGACATTTTATGCACTTGCGATGGAAAAGACTTTTTGCCTTTCTCTAAAACCATTTTTACTGTGATTTTGTTGGTCCATTGCATACGAATTCCAACCCACTTTGTCCGGATATGACTGGATGAAACCAGAAATATCCGGTTGTGTTTTGGCTAACTCAATCCCAGATATTGTGAAAGCTTCTGTATTTGTGTTCTCCGGATATTATGAACGGATTTTATGGTTTTGCATGTTTTTTATCAGGGAACATTTAATTTTGTACCGTAGAAACACTAATTGGTTCCACACGGAGACACCAGCTCTACACATTTGTATTTTCTAGGGAGAAAGCTAGAGGAACTGCGGCAAACAAACATGATATTTCTGTTTGTATAGATGACATTTTATGCACTTTCCTAACAAAAAGACTTTACTTTTCTCCAAAACCATTTTTACTGTGATTTTCTCGGTCCATTGCATACGAATTCCACCTCACTTTGTCCGGATATGACTGGATGAAACCAGAAATATCCGTTTTATTTTTTTTTTTGGCTTACTATATCCCAGATATTACTACAGACTCTGTGTTTGTGTTTTCTGGATATTATCGATGGATTATATTGTTTTGAATGTTTTTATCAGGGAACACTCAATTTTGTGCTGGGAAACACTAATTGGTTCCACATGGAGACACCAGTCTACACATTCTATTTTCTAGGGAGAAAGCTAGAATAACTGCGGTAAACAAACATGATGTTTCTGTTTGTATAGATGACATTTTATGCACTGGCTTAAGGAAAAGACTTTGTTTTACTCCAAAACCATTTTTACTGCGATTTTCCCGGTTCATTGCATACGAATTCCACCAAACTTAGTCCGGATATGACTGGATGAAACCAGAAATATCCGGTTGTGTTTTGGCTAACTCAATCCCAGATATTGTGAAAGCTTCTGTATTGGTGTTTTCCGGATATTATCAACGGATTTTATGGTTTTGCATGTTTTTTATCAGGGAACATTTAATTTTGTACCTTAGAAACACTAATAGGTTCAACACGGAGACACCAGTCTACACATTTGTATGTTCTAGGGAGAAAGTTAGAGGAACTGTGGCAAACAAACATGATATTTCTGTTTGTATAGATGACATTTTATGCACTTGCATAACGAAAAAAAACTTTGCTTTTCTCCAAAACCATTTTTACTGTGATTTTCTCGGTCCATTGCATACGAATTCCACCTCGCTTTGTCCGGATATGACTGGATGAAACCAGAAATATCTGGTTGTGTTTTGGCTTACTACAACCCAGATATTGTGAAAGCCTCTGTGTTTATGTTTTCCGGATATTATCAACGGAATTTATGTTTTTGCATGTTATTTATCAGGGAACATTTAATTTTGTGCTGGGAAACACTAATTGGTTCCACATGGAGACACCAGTCTACACATTCGTATTTTCTAGGGAGAAAGCTAGAATAACTGCGGTAAACAAACATGATGTTTCTGTTTGTATAGATGACATTTTATGCACTGGCTTAAGGAAAAGACTTTGTTTTACTCCAAAACCATTTTTACTGCGATTTTCCCGGTTCATTGCATACGAATTCCACCAAACTTAGTCCGGATATGACTGGATGAAACCAGAAATATCCGGTTGTGTTTTGGCTAAATCAATCCCAGATATTGGGATGGACTCTGTGTTAGTGTTTTCTGGACATTATCAACGGACTTTATTGTTTTGAATGTTTTTATCAGGGAACATTTAATTTTGTACCATAGAAACACTAATAGGTTCAACATGGAGACACCAGTCTACACATTCGTATGTTCTAGGGAGAAAGTTAGAGGAACTGCGGCAAACAAACATGATATTTCTGTTTGTATACATGACATTTTATGCACTTGCATAACGAAAAAAAACTTTGCTTTTCTCCAAAACCAGTTTTACTGTGATTTTCTCGGTCCATTGCATACGAATTCCACCTCGCTTTGTCCGGCTATGACTGGATGAAACCAGAAATATCCGGTTGTGTTTTGGCTTACTACAACCCAGATATTGTGAAAGCCTCTGTGTTTATGTTTTCCGGATATTATCAACGGAATTTATGTTTTTGCATGTTATTTATCAGGGAACATTTAATTTTGTGCTGGGAAACATTAATTGGTTCCACATGGAGACACCAGCTCTACACATTCGTATTTTCTAGGGAGAAAGCTAGAGGAACTGCGGCAAACAAACATGATATTTCTGTTTGTATAGATGACATTTTATGCACTTTCCTAAAGAAAAGACTTTGCTTTTCTCCAAAACCATTTTTCCTGTGATATTCTCGATCCATTACATATGAATTCCACCCCACTTTGTCCGGATATGAGTGGATGAAACCAGAAATATCCGGTTGTGTTTTGTCTTACTATATCCCAGATATTGCTACAGCCTCAGTGTCTATGTTTTCTGGATATTATCGATGGCTTTTATTGTTTTGAATGTTTTTATCAGGGAACATTTAATTTTGTACCGTAGAAACACTAATTGGTTCCACATGGAGACACCAGTAACACATTCCTATGTTCTAGGGAGAAAGCTTGAGGAACTGCAAATCGATATGATATGTCTGTTTGTATAGATGACATTTTATGCACTTGCGATGGAAAAGACTTTTTGCCATTCTCTAAAACCATTTTTACTGTGCTTTTGTTGGTCCATTGCATACGAATTCCAACCCACTTTGTCCGGATATGACTGGATGAAACCAGAAATATCCGGTTGTGTTTTGGCTTACTATAACCCAGATATTGTGAAAGCTTCTGTATTTGTGTTCTCCGGATATTATGAATGGATTTTATGGATTGCATGTTTTTTATCAGGGAACATTTAATTTTGTACCGTAGAAACACTAATTGGTTCCACACGGAGACACCAGCTCTACACATTTGTATTTTCTAGGGAGAAAGCTAGAGGAACTGCGGCAAACAAACATGATATTTCTGTTTGTATAGATGACATTTTATGCACTTTCCTAACAAAAAGACTTTACTTTTCTCCAAAACCATTTTTACTGTGATTTTCTCGGTCCATTGCATACGAATTCCACCTCACTTTGTCCGGATATGACTGGATGAAACCAGAAATATCCGTTTTATTTTTTTTTTTTGGCTTACTATATCCCAGATATTACTACAGACTCTGTGTTTGTGTTTTCTGGATATTATCGATGGATTATATTGTTTTGCATGTTTTTATCAGGGAACACTCAATTTTGTGCTGGGAAACACTAATTGGTTCCACATGGAGACACCAGTCTACACATTCTATTTTCTAGGGAGAAAGCTAGAATAACTGCGGTAAACAAACATGATGTTTCTGTTTGTATAGATGACATTTTATGCACTGGCTTAAGGAAAAGACTTTGTTTTACTCCAAAACCATTTTTACTGCGATTTTCCCGGTTCATTGCATACGAATTCCACCAAACTTAGTCCGGATATGACTGGATGAAACCAGAAATATCCGGTTGTGTTTTGGCTAACTCAATCCCAGATATTGTGAAAGCTTCTGTATTGGTGTTTTCCGGATATTATCAACGGATTTTATGGTTTTGATGTTTTTTATCAGGGAACATTTAATTTTGTACCTTAGAAACACTAATAGGTTCAACACGGAGACACCAGTCTACACATTTGTATGTTCTAGGGAGAAAGTTAGAGGAACTGTGGCAAACAAACATGATATTTCTGTTTGTATAGATGACATTTTATGCACTTGCATAACGAAAAAAAACTTTGCTTTTCTCCAAAACCATTTTTACTGTGATTTTCTCGGTCCATTGCATACGAATTCCACCTCGCTTTGTCCGGATATGACTGGATGAAACCAGAAATATCTGGTTGTGTTTTGGCTTACTACAACCCAGATATTGTGAAAGCCTCTGTGTTTATGTTTTCCGGATATTATCAACGGAATTTATGTTTTTGCATGTTATTTATCAGGGAACATTTAATTTTGTGCTGGGAAACACTAATTGGTTCCACATGGAGACACCAGTCTACACATTCGTATTTTCTAGGGAGAAAGCTAGAATAACTGCGGTAAACAAACATGATGTTTCTGTTTGTATAGATGACATTTTATGCACTGGCTTAAGGAAAAGACTTTGTTTTACTCCAAAACCATTTTTACTGCGATTTTCCCGGTTCATTGCATACGAATTCCACCAAACTTAGTCCGGATATGACTGGATGAAACCAGAAATATCCGGTTGTGTTTTGGCTAAATCAATCCCAGATATTGGGATGGACTCTGTGTTTGTGTTTTCTGGACATTATCAACGGACTTTATTGTTTTGAATGTTTTTATCAGGGAACATTTAATTTTGTACCATAGAAACACTAATAGGTTCAACATGGAGACACCAGTCTACACATTCGTATGTTCTAGGGAGAAAGTTAGAGGAACTGCGGCAAACAAACATGATATTTCTGTTTGTATACATGACATTCTATGCACTTGCATAACGAAAAAAACTTTGCTTTTCTCCAAAACCATTTTTACTGTGATTTTCTCGGTCCATTGCATACGAATTCCACCTCGCTTTGTCCGGATATGACTGGATGAAACCAGAAATATCTGGTTGTGTTTTGGCTTACTACAACCCAGATATTGTGAAAGCCTCTGTGTTTATGTTTTCCGGATATTATCAACGGAATTTATGTTTTTGCATGTTATTTATCAGGGAACATTTAATTTTGTGCTGGGAAACACTAATTGGTTCCACATGGAGACACCAGCTCTACACATTCGTATTTTCTAGGGAGAAAGCTAGAGGAACTGCGGCAAACAAACATGATATTTCTGTTTGTATAGATGACATTTTATGCACTTTCCTAAAGAAAAGACTTTGCTTTTCTCCAAAACCATTTTTCCTGTGATATTCTCGATCCATTACATATGAATTCCACCCCACTTTGTCCGGATATGAGTGCATGAAACCAGAAATATCCGGTTGTGTTTTGTCTTACTATATCCCAGATATTGCTACAGCCTCAGTGTCTGTGTTTTCTGGATATTATCGATGGCTTTTATTGTTTTGAATGTTTTTATCAGGGAACATTTAATTTTGTACCGTAGAAACACTAATTGGTTCCACATGGAGACACCAGTAACACATTCCTATGTTCTAGGGAGAAAGCTTGAGGAACTGCAAATCGATATGATATGTCTGTTTGTATAGATGACATTTTATGCACTTGCGATGGAAAAGACTTTTTGCCTTTCTCTAAAACCATTTTTACTGTGATTTTGTTGGTCCATTGCATACGAATTCCAACCCACTTTGTCCGGATATGACTGGATGAAACCAGAAATATCCGGTTGTGTTTTGGCTAACTCAATCCCAGATATTGTGAAAGCTTCTGTATTTGTGTTCTCCGGATATTATGAACGGATTTTATGGTTTTGCATGTTTTTTATCAGGGAACATTTAATTTTGTACCGTAGAAACACTAATTGGTTCCACACGGAGACACCAGCTCTACACATTTGTATTTTCTAGGGAGAAAGCTAGAGGAACTGCGGCAAACAAACATGATATTTCTGTTTGTATAGATGACATTTTATGCACTTTCCTAACAAAAAGACTTTACTTTTCTCCAAAACCATTTTTACTGTGATTTTCTCGGTCCATTGCATACGAATTCCACCTCGCTTTGTCCGGATATGACTGGATGAAACCAGAAATATCTGGTTGTGTTTTGGCTTACTACAACCCAGATATTGTGAAAGCCTCTGTGTTTATGTTTTCCGGATATTATCAACGGAATTTATGTTTTTGCATGTTATTTATCAGGGAACATTTAATTTTGTGCTGGGAAACACTAATTGGTTCCACATGGAGACACCAGCTCTACACATTCGTATTTTCTAGGGAGAAAGCTAGAGGAACTGCGGCAAACAAACATGATATTTCTGTTTGTATAGATGACATTTTATGCACTTTCCTAAAGAAAAGACTTTGCTTTTCTCCAAAACCATTTTTCCTGTGATATTCTCGATCCATTACATATGAATTCCACCCCACTTTGTCCGGATATGAGTGCATGAAACCAGAAATATCCGGTTGTGTTTTGTCTTACTATATCCCAGATATTGCTACAGCCTCAGTGTCTGTGTTTTCTGGATATTATCGATGGCTTTTATTGTTTTGAATGTTTTTATCAGGGAACATTTAATTTTGTACCGTAGAAACACTAATTGGTTCCACATGGAGACACCAGTAACACATTCCTATGTTCTAGGGAGAAAGCTTGAGGAACTGCAAATCGATATGATATGTCTGTTTGTATAGATGACATTTTATGCACTTGCGATGGAAAAGACTTTTTGCCTTTCTCTAAAACCATTTTTACTGTGATTTTGTTGGTCCATTGCATACGAATTCCAACCCACTTTGTCCGGATATGACTGGATGAAACCAGAAATATCCGGTTGTGTTTTGGCTAACTCAATCCCAGATATTGTGAAAGCTTCTGTATTTGTGTTCTCCGGATATTATGAACGGATTTTATGGTTTTGCATGTTTTTTATCAGGGAACATTTAATTTTGTACCGTAGAAACACTAATTGGTTCCACACGGAGACACCAGCTCTACACATTTGTATTTTCTAGGGAGAAAGCTAGAGGAACTGCGGCAAACAAACATGATATTTCTGTTTGTATAGATGACATTTTATGCACTTTCCTAACAAAAAGACTTTACTTTTCTCCAAAACCATTTTTACTGTGATTTTCTCGGTCCATTGCATACGAATTCCACCTCACTTTGTCCGGATATGACTGGATGAAACCAGAAATATCCGTTTTATTTTTTTTTGGCTTACTATATCCCAGATATTACTACAGACTCTGTGTTTGTGTTTTCTGGATATTATCGATGGATTATATTGTTTTGAATGTTTTTATCAGGGAACACTCAATTTTGTGCTGGGAAACACTAATTGGTTCCACATGGAGACACCAGTCTACACATTCGTATTTTCTAGGGAGAAAGCTAGAATAACTGCGGTAAACAAACATGATGTTTCTGTTTGTATAGATGACATTTTATGCACTGGCTTAAGGAAAAGACTTTGTTTTACTCCAAAACCATTTTTACTGCGATTTTCCCGGTTCATTGCATACGAATTCCACCAAACTTAGTCCGGATATGACTGGATGAAACCAGAAATATCCGGTTGTGTTTTGGCTAACTCAATCCCAGATATTGTGAAAGCTTCTGTATTGGTGTTTTCCGGATATTATCAACGGATTTTATGGTTTTGCATGTTTTTTATCAGGGAACATTTAATTTTGTACCTTAGAAACACTAATAGGTTCAACACGGAGACACCAGTCTACACATTTGTATGTTCTAGGGAGAAAGTTAGAGGAACTGTGGCAAACAAACATGATATTTCTGTTTGTATAGATGACATTTTATGCACTTGCATAACGAAAAAAAACTTTGCTTTTCTCCAAAACCATTTTTACTGTGATTTTCTCGGTCCACTGCATACGAATTCCACCTCGCTTTGTCCGGCTATGACTGGATGAAACCAGAAATATCTGGTTGTGTTTTGGCTTACTACAACCCAGATATTGTGAAAGCCTCTGTGTTTATGTTTTCCGGATATTATCAACGGAATTTATGTTTTTGCATGTTATTTATCAGGGAACATTTAATTTTGTGCTGGGAAACACTAATTGGTTCCACATGGAGACACCAGTCTACACATTCGTATTTTCTAGGGAGAAAGCTAGAATAACTGCGGTAAACAAACATGATGTTTCTGTTTGTATAGATGACATTTTATGCACTGGCTTAAGGAAAAGACTTTGTTTTACTCCAAAACCATTTTTACTGCGATTTTCCCGGTTCATTGCATATGAATTCCACCAAACTTAGTCAGGATATGACTGGATGAAACCAGAAATATCCGGTTGTGTTTTGGCTAACTCAATCCCAGATATTGGGATGGACTCTGTGTTTGTGTTTTCTGGACATTATCAACGGACTTTATTGTTTTGAATGTTTTTATCAGGGAACATTTAATTTTGTACCATAGAAACACTAATAGGTTCAACATGGAGACACCAGTCTACACATTCGTATGTTCTAGGGAGAAAGTTAGAGGAACTGCGGCAAACAAACATGATATTTCTGTTTGTATACATGACATTTTATGCACTTGCATAACGAAAAAAAACTTTGCTTTTCTCCAAAACCATTTTTACTGTGATTTTCTCGGTCCATTGCATACGAATTCCACCTCGCTTTGTCCGGCTATGACTGGATGAAACCAGAAATATCCGGTTGTGTTTTGGCTTACTACAACCCAGATATTGTGAAAGCCTCTGTGTTTATGTTTTCCGGATATTATCAACGGAATTTATATTTTTGCATGTTATTTATCAGGGAACATTTAATTTTGTGCTGGGAAACATTAATTGGTTCCACATGGAGACACCAGCTCTACACATTCGTATTTTCTAGGGAGAAAGCTAGAGGAACTGCGGCAAACAAACATGATATTTCTGTTTGTATAGATGACATTTTATGCACTTTCCTAAAGAAAAGACTTTGCTTTTCTCCAAAACCACTTTTCCTGTGATATTCTCGATCCATTACATATGAATTCCACCCCACTTTGTCCGGATATGAGTGGATGAAACCAGAAATATCCGGTTGTGTTTTGTCTTACTATATCCCAGATATTGCTACAGCCTCAGTGTCTATGTTTTCTGGATATTATCGATGGATTTTATTGTTTTGAATGTTTTTATCAGGGAACATTTAATTTTGTACCGTAGAAACACTAATTGGTTCCACATGGAGACACCAGTAACACATTCCTATGTTCTAGGGAGAAAGCTTGAGGAACTGCAAATCGATATGATATGTCTGTTTGTATAGATGACATTTTATGCACTTGCGATGGAAAAGACTTTTTGCCTTTCTCTAAAACCATTTTTACTGTGATTTTGTTGGTCCATTGCATACGAATTCCAACCCACTTGTTTCGGATATGACTGGATGAAACCAGAAATATCCGGTTGTGTTTTGGCTAACTCAATCCCAGATATTGTGAAAGCTTCTGTATTTGTGTTCTCCAGATATTATGAATGGATTTTATGGTTTTGCATGTTTTTTATCAGGGAACATTTAATTTTGTACCGTAGAAACACTAATTGGTTCCACACGGAGACACCAGCTCTACACATTTGTATTTTCTAGGGAGAAAGCTAGAGGAACTGCGGCAAACAAACATGATATTTCTGTTTGTATAGATGACATTTTATGCACTTTCCTAAGAAAAAGACTTTACTTTTCTCCAAAACCATTTTTACTATGATTCTCTCGGTCCATTGCATACGAATTCCACCTCACTTTGTCCGGATATGACTGGATGAAACCAGAAATATCCGTTTTCTTTTTTTTTGGCTTACTATATCCCAGATATTATTACAGACTCTGTGTTTGTGTTTTCTGGATATTATCGATGGATTATATTGTTTTGAATGTTTTTATCAGGGAACATTAAATTTTGTGCTGGGAAACACTAATTGGTTCCACATGGAGACACCAGTCTACACATTCGTATTTTCTAGGGAGAAAGCTAGAATAACTGCGGTAAACAAACATGATGTTTCTGTTTGTATAGATGACATTTTATGCACTGGCTTAAGGAAAAGACTTTGTTTTACTCCAAAACCATTTTTACTGCAATTTTCCCGGTTCATTGCATACGAATTCCACCAACCTTAGTCCGGATATGACTGGATGAAACCAGAAATATCCGGTTGTGTTTTGGCTAACTCAATCCCAGATATTGTGAAAGCTTCTGTATTGGTGTTTTCCGGATATTATCAACGGATTTTATGGTTTTGCATGTGTTTTATCAGGGAACCTTTAATTTTGTACCGTAGAAATACAATTTGGTTCCACATGGAGACACCAGTAACACATTCCTATGTTCTAGGGAGAAAGCTTGAGGAACTGCAAATCGATATGATATGTCTGTTTGTATAGATGACATTTTATGCACTGGCTTAAGGAAAAGACTTTGTTTTACTCCAAAACCATTTTTACTGCGATTTTCCCGGTTCATTGCATACGAATTCCACCAAACTTAGTCCGGATATGACTGGATGAAACCAGAAATATCCGGTTGTGTTTTGGCTAACTCAATCCCAGATATTGTGAAAGCTTCTGTATTGGTGTTTTCCGGATATTATCAACGGATTTTATGGATTTGCATGTTTTTTATCAGGGAACATTTAATTTTGTACCGTAGAAACACTAATTGGTTCCACACGGAGACACCAGCTCTACACATTTGTATTTTCTAGGGAGAAAGCTAGAGGAACTGCGGCAAACAAACATGATATTTCTGTTTGTATAGATGACATTTTATGCACTTTCCTAAGAAAAAGACTTTACTTTTCTCCAAAACCATTTTTACTGTGATTTTCTCGGTCCATTGCATACGAATTCCACCTCACTTTGTCCAGATATGACTGGATGAAACCAGAAATATCCGTTTTCTTTTTTTTTGGCTTACTATATCCCAGATATTACTACAGACTCTGTGTTTGTGTTTTCTGGATATTATCGATGGATTATATTGTTTTGAATGTTTTTATCAGGGAACATTTAATTTTGTGCTGGGAAACACTATTTGGTTCCACATGGAGACACCAGTCTACACATTCGTATTTTCTAGGGAGAAAGCTAGAATAACTGCGGTAAACAAACATGATGTTTCTGTTTGTATAGATGACATTTTATGCACTGGCTTAAGGAAAAGACTTTGTTTTACTCCAAAACCATTTTTACTGCGATTTTCCCGGTTCATTGCATATGAATTCCACCAAACTTAGTCAGGATATGACTGGATGAAACCAGAAATATCCGGTTGTGTTTTGGCTAACTCAATCCCAGATATTGTGAAAGCTTCTGTATTGGTGTTTTCCGGATATTATCAACGGATTTTATGGTTTTGCATGTTTTTTATCAGGGAACCTTTAATTTTGTACCTTAGAAACACTAATAGGTTCAACATGGAGACTCCAGTCTACACATTCGTATGTTCTAGGGAGAAAGTTAGAGGAACTGCGGCAAACAAACATGATATTTCTGTTTGTATACATGACATTTTATGCACTTGCATAACGAAAAAAACTTTGCTTTTCTCCAAAACCATTTTTACTGTGATTTTCTCGGTCCATTGCATATGAATTCCACCTCGCTTTGTCCGGATATGACTGGATGAAACCAGAAATATCTGGTTGTGTTTTGGCTTACTACAACCCAGATATTGTGAAAGCCTCTGTGTTTATGTTTTCCGGATATTATCAACGGAATTTATGTTTTTGCATGTTATTTATCAGGGAACATTTAATTTTGTGCTGGGAAACACTAATTGGTTCCACATGGAGACACCAGCTCTACACATTCGTATTTTCTAGGGAGAAAGCTAGAGGAACTGCGGCAAACAAACATGATATTTCTGTTTGTATAGATGACATTTTATGCACTTTCCTAAAGAAAAGACTTTGCTTTTCTACAAAACCATTTTTCCTGTGATATTCTCGATCCATTACATATGAATTCCACCCCACTTTGTCCGGATATGAGTGGATGAAACCAGAAATATCCGGTTGTGTTTTGTCTTACTATATCCCAGATATTGCTACAGCCTCAGTGTCTGTGTTTTCTGGATATTATGGATGGATTTTATTGTTTTGAATGTTTTTATCAGGGAACCTTTAATTTTGTACCGTAGAAATACAATTTGGTTCCACATGGAGACACCAGTAACTCATTCCTATGTTCTAGGGAGAAAGCTTGAGGAACTGCAATTCGATATGATATGTCTGTTTGTATAGATGACATTTTATGCACTTGCGATGGAAAAGACTTTTTGCCTTTCTCTAAAACCATTTTTACTGTGATTTTGTTGGTCCATTGCATACGAATTCCAACCCACTTTGTCCGGATATGACTGGATGAAACCAGAAATATCCGGTTGTGTTTTGGCTTACTACAACCCAGATATTGTGAAAGCCTCTGTGTTTATGTTTCCGGATATTATCAACGGAATTTATGTTTTTGCATGTTATTTATCAGGGAACATTTAATTTTGTGCTGGGAAACACTAATTTGTTCCACACGGAGACACCAGCTCTACACATTTGTATTTTCTAGGGAGAAAGCTAGAGGAACTGCGGCAAACAAACATGATATTTCTGTTTGTATAGATGACATTTTATGCACTTTCCTAACAAAAAGACTTTACTTTTCTCCAAAACCATTTTTACTGTGATTTTCTCGGTCCATTGCATACGAATTCCACCCCACTTTGTCCGGATATGACTGGATGAAACCAGAAATATCCGTTTTCTTTTTTTTGGCTTACTATATCCCAGATATTACTACACTCTGTGTTTGTGTTTTCTGGATATTATCGATGGATTATATTGTTTTGAATGTTTTTATCAGGGAACATTTAATTTTGTGCTGGGAAACACTAATTGGTTCCACATGGAGACACCAGTCTACACATTCGTATTTTCTAGGGAGAAAGCTAGAATAACTGCGGTAAACAAACATGATGTTTCTGTTTGTATAGATGACATTTTATGCACTGGCTTAAGGAAAAGACTTTGTTTTACTCCAAAACCATTTTTACTGCGATTTTCCCGGTTCATTGCATACGAATTCCACCAAACTTAGTCCGGATATGACTGGATGAAACCAGAAATATCCGGTTGTGTTTTGGCTAACTCAATCCCAGATATTGCGACGGACTCTGTGTTTGTGTTTTCTGGACATTATCAACGGACTTTATTGTTTTGAATGTTTTTATCAGGGAACATTTAATTTTGTACCTTAGAAACACTAATAGGTTCAACATGGAGACACCAGTCTACACATTCGTATGTTCTAGGGAGAAAGTTAGAGGAACTGCGGCAAACAAACATGATATTTCTGTTTGTATACATGACATTTTATGCACTTGCATAACGAAAAAAACTTTGCTTTTCTCCAAAACCATTTTTACTGTGATTTTCTCGGTCCATTGCATACGAATTCCACCTCACTTTGTCCGGATATGACTGGATGAAACCAGAAATATCCGGTTGTGTTTTGGCTTACTACAACCCAGATATTGTGAAAGCCTCTGTGTTTATGTTTTCCGGATATTATCAACGGAATTTATGTTTTTGCATGTTATTTATCAGGGAACATTTAATTTTGTGCTGGGAAACACTAATTGGTTCCACATGGAGACACCAGCTCTACACATTCGTATTTTCTAGGGAGAAAGCTAGAGGAACTGCGGCAAACAAACATGATATTTCTGTTTGTATAGATGACATTTTATGCACTTTCCTAAAGAAAAGACTTTGCTTTTCTCCAAAACCATTTTTCCTGTGATTTTCTCGATCCATTACATATGAATTCCACCCCACTTTGTCCGGATATGAGTGGATGAAACCAGAAATATCCGGTTGTGTTTTGTCTTACTATATCCCAGATATTGCTACAGCCTCAGTGTCTGTGTTTTCTGGATATTATCGATGGATTTTATTGTTTTGAATGTTTTTATCAGGGAACATTTAATTTTGTACCGTAGAAACACTAATTGGTTCCACACGGAGACACCAGCTCTACACATTTGTATTTTCTAGGGAGAAAGCTAGAGGAACTGCGGCAAACAAACATGATATTTCTGTTTGTATAGATGACATTTTATGCACTTTCCTAAGAAAAAGACTTTACTTTTCTCCAAAACCATTTTTACTGTGATTTTCTCGGTCCATTGCATACGAATTCCAGCTCACTTTGTCCGGATATGACTGGATGAAACCAGAAATATCCGTTTTCTTTTTTTTTTGGCTTACTATATCCCAGATATTACTACACTCTGTGTTTGTGTTTTCTGGATATTATCGATGGATTATATTGTTTTGAATGTTTTTATCAGGGAACACTTAATTTTGTGCTGGGAAACACTAATTGGTTCCACATGGAGACACCAGTCTACACATTCGTATTTTCTAGGGAGAAAGCTAGAATAACTGCGGTAAACAAACATGATGTTTCTGTTTGTATAGATGACATTTTATGCACTGGCTTAAGGAAAAGACTTTGTTTTACTCCAAAACCATTTTTACTGTGATTTTCCCGGTTCATTGCATACGAATTCCACCAAACTTAGTCCGGATATGACTGGATGAAACCAGAAATATCCGGTTGTGTTTTGGCTAACTCAATCCCAGATATTGTGAAAGCTTCTGTATTGGTGTTTTCCGGATATTATCAACGGATTTTATGGATTTGCATGTTTTTTATCAGGGAACATTTAATTTTATACCTTAGAAACACTAATAGGTTCAACATGGAGACACCAGTCTACACATTCGTATGTTCTAGGGAGAAAGTTAGAGGAACTGCGGCAAACAAACATGATATTTCTGTTTGTATACATGACATTTAATGCACTTGCATAACGAAAAAAACTTTGCTTTTCTCCAAAACCATTTTTACTGTGATTTTCTCGGTCCATTGCATACGAATTCCACCTCGCTTTGTCCGGATATGACTGGATGAAACCAGAAATATCCGGTTGTGTTTTGGCTTACTACAACCCAGATATTGTGAAAGCCTCTGTGTTTATGTTTTCCGGATATTATCAACGGAATTTATGTTTTTGCATGTTATTTATCAGGGAACATTTAATTTTGTGCTGGGAAACACTAATTGGTTCCACATGGAGACACCAGCTCTACACATTCGTATTTTCTAGGGAGAAAGCTAGAGGAACTGCGGCAAACAAACATGATATTTCTGTTTGTATAGATGACATTTTATGCACTTTCCTAAAGAAAAGACTTTGCTTTTCTACAAAACCATTTTTCCTGTGATATTCTCGATCCATTACATATGAATTCCACCCCACTTTGTCCGGATATGACTGGATGAAACCAGAAATATCCGGTTGTGTTTTGTCTTACTATATCGCAGATATTGCTACAGCCTCAGTGTCTGTGTTTTCTGATATTATCGATGGATTTTATTGTTTTGAATGTTTTTATCAGGGAACCTTTAATTTTGTACCGTAGAAATACAATTTGGTTCCACATGGAGACACCAGTAACACATTCCTATGTTCTAGGGAGAAAGCTTGAGGAACTACAAATCGATATGATATGTCTGTTTGTATAGATGACATTTTATGCACTTGCGATGGAAAAGACTTTTTGCCTTTCTCTAAAACCATTTTTACTGTGATTTTGTTGGTCCATTGCATACGAATCCCAACCCACTTTGTCCGGATATGACTGGATGAAACCAGAAATATCCGGTTGTGTTTTGGCTTACCTCAACCCAGATATTGTGAAAGCTTCTGTGTTTATGTTTCCGGATATTATCAACGGAATTTATGTTTTTGCATGTTATTTATCAGGGAACATTTAATTTTGTGCTGGGAAACACTAATTGGTTCCACACGGAGACACCAGCTCTACACATTTGTATTTTCTAGGGAGAAAGCTAGAGGAACTGCGGCAAACAAACATGATATTTCTGTTTGTATAGATGACATTTTATGCACTTTCCTAACAAAAAGACTTTACTTTTCTCCAAAACCATTTTTACTGTGATTTTCTCGGTCCATTGCATACGAATTCCAGCTCACTTTGTCCGGATATGACTGGATGAAACCAGAAATATCCGTTTTCTTTTTTTTTGGCTTACTATATCCCAGATATTTCTACAGACTCTGTGTTTGTGTTTGCTGGATATTATCGATGGATTATATTGTTTTGAATGTTTTTATCAGGGAACATTTAATTTTGTGCTGGGAAACACTAATTGTTTGCACATGGAGACACCAGTCTACACATTCTTATTTTCTAGGGAGAAAGCTAGAATAACTGCGGTAAACAAACATGATGTTTCTGTTTGTATAGATGACATTTTATGCACTGGCTTAAGGAAAAGACTTTGTTTTACTCCAAAACCATTTTTACTGCGATTTTCCCGGTTCATTGCATACGAATTCCACCAAACTTAGTCCGGATATGACTGGATGAAACCAGAAATATCCGGTTGTGTTTTGGCTAACTCAATCCCAGATATTGCGCCAGACTCTGTGTTTGTGTTTTCTGGACATTATCAACGGACTTTATTGTTTTGAATGTTTTTATCAGGGAACATTTAATTTTGTACCTTAGAAACACTAATAGGTTCAACATGGAGACACCAGTTACACATTCGTATGTTCTAGGGAGAAAGTTAGAGGAACTGCGGCAAACAAACATGATATTTCTGTTTGTATACATGACATTTTATGCACTTGCATAACGAAAAAAACTTTGCTTTTCTCCAAAACCATTTTTACTGTGATTTTCTCGGTCCATTGCATACGAATTCCACTTCGCTTTGTCCGGATATGAGTGGATGAAACCAGAAATATCCGGTTGTGTTTTGTCTTACTATATCCCAGATATTGCTACAGCCTCAGTGTCTGTGTTTTCTGGATATTATCGATGGATTTTATTGTTTTGAATGTTTTTATCAGGGGACATTTAATTTTGTACCGTAGAAACACTAATTGGTTCCACATGGAGACACCAGTAACACATTCCTATGTTCTAGGGAGAAAGCTTGAGGAACTGCAAATCGATATGATATCTCTGTTTGTATAGATGACATTTTATGCACTTGCGATGGAAAAGACTTTTTGCCTTTCTCTAAAACCATTTTTACTGTGATTTTGTTGGTCCATTGCATACGAATCCCAACCCACTTTGTCCGGATATGACTGGATGAAACCAGAAATATCCGGTTGTGTTTTGGCTTACTACAACCCAGATATTGTGAAAGCTTCTGTGTTTATGTTTCCGGATATTATCAACGGAATTTATGTTTTTGCATGTTATTTATCAGGGAACATTTAATTTTGTGCTGGGAAACACTAATTTGTTCCACACGGAGACACCAGCTCTACACATTTGTATTTTCTAGGGAGAAAGCTAGAGGAACTGCGGCAAACAAACATGATATTTCTGTTTGTATAGATGACATTTTATGCACTGGCTTAAGGAAAAGACTTTGTTTTACTCCAAAACCATTTTTACTGCGATTTTCCCGGTTCATTGCATACGAATTCCACCAAACTTAGTCCGGATATGAGTGGATGAAACCAGAAATATCCGGTTGTGTTTTGGCTAAATCAATCCCAGATATTGCGACGGACTCTGTGTTTGTGTTTTCTGGACATTATCAACGGACTTTATTGTTTTGAATGTTTTTATCGGGGAACATTTAATTTTGTACCTTAGAAACACTAATAGGTTCAACATGGAGATACCAGTCTACACATTCGTATGTTCTAGGGAGAAAGTTAGAGGAACTGCGGCAAACAAACATGATATTTCTGTTTGTATAGATGACATTGTATGCACTTTCCTAAAGAATAGACTTTGCTTTTCTCCAAAACCATTTTTCCTGTGATATTCTCGATCCATTACATATGAATTCCACCCCACTTTGTCCGGATATGAGTGGATGAAACCAGAAATATCCGGTTGTGTTTTGTCTTACTATATCCCAGATATTGCTACAGCCTCAGTGTCTGTGTTTTCTGGATATTATCGATGGATTTTATTGTTTTGAATGTTTTTATCAGGGAACCTTTAATTTTGTACCGTAGAAATACAATTTGGTTCCACATGGAGACACCAGTAACACATTCCTATGTTCTAGGGAGAAAGCTTGAGGAACTGCAAATCGATATGATATGTCTGTTTGTATAGATGACATTTTATGCACTTGCGATGGAAAAGACTTTTTGCCTTTCTCTAAAACCATTTTTACTGTGATTCTGTTGGTCCATTGCATACGAATTCCAACCCACTTTGTCCGGATATGACTGGATGAAACCAGAAATATCCGGTTGTGTTTTGGCTTACTACAACCCAGATATTGTGAAAGCCTCTGTGTTTATGTTTCCGGATATTATCAACGGAATTTATGTTTTTGCATGTTATTTATCAGGGAACATTTAATTTTGTGCTGGGAAACACTAATTGGTTCCACACGGAGACACCAGCTCTACACATTTGTATTTTCTAGGGACAAAGCTAGAGGAACTGCGGCAAACAAACATGATATTTCTGTTTGTATAGATGACATTTTATGCACTTTCCTAACAAAAAGACTTTACTTTTCTCCAAAACCATTTTTACTGTGATTTTCTCGGTCCATTGCATACGAATTCCAGCTCACTTTGTCCGGATATGACTGGATGAAACCAGAAATATCCGTTTTCTTTTTTTTTGGCTTACTATATCCCAGATATTTCTACAGACTCTGTGTTTGTGTTTTCTGGATATTATCGATGGATTATATTGTTTTGAATGTTTTTATCAGGGAACATTTAATTTTGTGCTGGGAAACACTAATTGTTTGCACATGGAGACACCAGTCTACACATTCTTATTTTCTAGGGAGAAAGCTAGAATAACTGCGGTAAACAAACATGATGTTTCTGTTTGTATAGATGACATTTTATGCACTGGCTTAAGGAAAAGACTTTGTTTTACTCCAAAACCATTTTTACTGCGATTTTCCCGGTTCATTGCATACGAATTCCACCAAACTTAGTCCGGATATGACTGGATGAAACCAGAAATATCCGGTTGTGTTTTGGCTAACTCAATCCCAGATATTGCGCCAGACTCTGTGTTTGTGTTTTCTGGACATTATCAACGGACTTTATTGTTTTGAATGTTTTTATCAGGGAACATTTAATTTTGTACCTTAGAAACACTAATAGGTTCAACATGGAGACACCAGTTACACATTCGTATGTTCTAGGGAGAAAGTTAGAGGAACTGCGGCAAACAAACATGATATTTCTGTTTGTATACATGACATTTTATGCACTTGCATAACGAAAAAAACTTTGCTTTTCTCCAAAACCATTTTTACTGTGATTTTCTCGGTCCATTGCATACGAATTCCACCTCGCTTTGTCCGGATATGAGTGGATGAAACCAGAAATATCCGGTTGTGTTTTGTCTTACTATATCCCAGATATTGCTACAGCCTCAGTGTCTGTGTTTTCTGGATATTATCGATGGCTTTTATTGTTTTGAATGTTTTTATCAGGGAACATTTAATTTTGTACCGTAGAAACACTAATTGGTTCCACATGGAGACACCAGTAACACATTCCTATGTTCTAGGGAGAAAGCTTGAGGAACTGCAAATCGATATGATATGTCTGTTTGTATAGATGACATTTTATGCACTTGCGATGGAAAAGACTTTTTGCCTTTCTCTAAAACCATTTTTACTGTGATTTTGTTGGTCCATTGCATACGAATTCCAACCCACTTTGTCCGGATATGACTGGATGAAACCAGAAATATCCGGTTGTGTTTTGGCTTACTACAACCCAGATATTGTGAAAGCTTCTGTGTTTATGTTTCCGGATATTATCAACGGAATTTATGTTTTTGCATGTTATTTATCAGGGAACATTTAATTTTGTGCTGGGAAACACTAATTGGTTCCACACGGAGACACCAGCTCTACACATTTGTATTTTCTAGGGAGAAAGCTAGAGGAACTGCGGCAAACAAACATGATATTTCTGTTTGTATAGATGACATTTTATGCACTTTTCTAACAAAAAGACTTTACTTTTCTCAAAAACCATTTTTACTGTGATTTTCTCGGTCCATTGCATACGAATTCCACCTCACTTTGTCCGGATATGACTGGATGAAACCAGAAATATCCGTTTTCTTTTTTTTGGCTTACTATATCCCAGATATTACTACAGACTCTGTGTTTGCGTTTTCTGGATATTATCGATGGATTATATTGTTTTGAATGTTTATATCAGGCAACACTTAATTTTGTGCTGGGAAACACTAATTGTTTGCACATGGAGACACCAGTCTACACATTCTTATTTTCTAGGGAGAAAGCTAGAATAACTGCGGTAAACAAACATGATGTTTCTGTTTGTATAGATGACATTTTATGCACTGGCTTAAGGAAAAGACTTTGTTTTACTCCAAAACCATTTTTACTGCGATTTTCCCGGTTCATTGCATACGAATTCCACCAAACTTAGTCCGGATATGACTGGATGAAACCAGAAATATCCGGTTGTGTTTTGGCTAACTCAATCCCAGATATTGCGACGGACTCTGTGTTTGTGTTTTCTGGACATTATCAACGGACTTTATTGTTTTGAATGTTTTTATCAGGGAACATTTAATTTTGTACCTTAGAAACACTAATAGGTTCAACATGGAGACACCAGTCTACACATTCGTATGTTCTAGGGAGAAAGTTAGAGGAACTGCGGCAAACAAACATGATATTTCTGTTTGTATACATGACATTTTATGCACTTGCATAACGAAAAAAACTTTGCTTTTCTCCAAAACCATTTTTACTGTGATTTTCTCGGTCCATTGCATACGAATTCCACCTCGCTTTGTCCGGATATGACTGGATGAAACCAGAAATATCCGGTTGTGTTTTGGCTTACTACAACCCAGATATTGTGAAAGCCTCTGTGTTTATGTTTTCCGGATATTATCAACGGAATTTATGTTTTTGCATGTTATTTATCAGGGAACATTTAATTTTGTGCTGGGAAACACTAATTGGTTCCACATGGAGACACCAGCTCTACACATTCGTATTTTCTAGGGAGAAAGCTAGAGGAACTGCGGCAAACAAACATGATATTTCTGTTTGTATAGATGACATTTTATGCACTTTCCTAAAGAAAAGACTTTGCTTTTCTCCAAAACCATTTTTCCTGTGATTTTCTCGATCCATTACATATGAATTCCACCCCACTTTGTCCGGATATGAGTGGATGAAACCAGAAATATCCGGTTGTGTTTTGTCTTACTATATCCCAGATATTGCTACAGCCTCAGTGTCTGTGTTTTCTGGATATTATCGATGGATTTTATTGTTTTGAATGTTTTTATCAGGGAACATTTAATTTTGTACCGTAGAAACACTAATTGGTTCCACACGGAGACACCAGCTCTACACATTTGTATGTTCTAGGGAGAAAGCTAGAGGAACTGCGGCAAACAAACATGATATTTCTGTTTGTATAGATGACATTTTATGCACTTTCCTAAGAAAAAGACTTTACTTTTCTCCAAAACCATTTTTACTGTGATTTTCTCGGTCCATTGCATACGAATTCCAGCTCACTTTGTCCGGATATGACTGGATGAAACCAGAAATCAGTTTTCTTTTTTTTTTGGCTTACTATATCCCAGATATTACTACACTCTGTGTTTGTGTTTTCTGGATATTATCGATGGATTATATTGTTTTGAATGTTTTTATCAGGGAACACTTAATTTTGTGCTGGGAAACACTAATTGGTTCCACATGGAGACACCAGTCTACACATTCGTATTTTCTAGGGAGAAAGCTAGAATAACTGCGGTAAACAAACATGATGTTTCTGTTTGTATAGATGACATTTTATGCACTGGCTTAAGGAAAAGACTTTGTTTTACTCCAAAACCATTTTTACTGTGATTTTCCCGGTTCATTGCATACGAATTCCACCAAACTTAGTCCGGATATGACTGGATGAAACCAGAAATATCCGGTTGTGTTTTGGCTAACTCAATCCCAGATATTGTGAAAGCTTCTGTATTGGTGTTTTCCGGATATTATCAACGGATTTTATGGATTTGCATGTTTTTTATCAGGGAACATTTAATTTTGTACCTTAGAAACACTAATAGGTTCAACATGGAGACACCAGTCTACACATTCGTATGTTCTAGGGAGAAAGTTAGAGGAACTGCGGCAAACAAACATGATATTTCTGTTTGTATACATGACATTTAATGCACTTGCATAACGAAAAAAACTTTGCTTTTCTCCAAAACCATTTTTACTGTGATTTTCTCGGTCCATTGCATACGAATTCCACCTCGCTTTGTCCGGATATGACTGGATGAAACCAGAAATATCCGGTTGTGTTTTGGCTTACTACAACCCAGATATTGTGAAAGCCTCTGTGTTTATGTTTTCCGGATATTATCAACGGAATTTATGTTTTTGCATGTTATTTATCAGGGAACATTTAATTTTGTGCTGGGAAACACTAATTGGTTCCACATGGAGACACCAGCTCTACACATTCGTATTTTCTAGGGAGAAAGCTAGAGGAACTGCGGCAAACAAACATGATATTTCTGTTTGTATAGATGACATTTTATGCACTTTCCTAAAGAAAAGACTTTGCTTTTCTACAAAACCATTTTTCCTGTGATATTCTCGATCCATTACATATGAATTCCACCCCACTTTGTCCGGATATGACTGGATGAAACCAGAAATATCCGGTTGTGTTTTGTCTTACTATATCGCAGATATTGCTACAGCCTCAGTGTCTGTGTTTTCTGATATTATCGATGGATTTTATTGTTTTGAATGTTTTTATCAGGGAACCTTTAATTTTGTACCGTAGAAATACAATTTGGTTCCACATGGAGACACCAGTAACACATTCCTATGTTCTAGGGAGAAAGCTTGAGGAACTACAAATCGATATGATATGTCTGTTTGTATAGATGACATTTTATGCACTTGCGATGGAAAAGACTTTTTGCCTTTCTCTAAAGCCATTTTTACTGTGATTTTGTTGGTCCATTGCATACGAATCCCAACCCACTTTGTCCGGATATGACTGGATGAAACCAGAAATATCCGGTTGTGTTTTGGCTTACCTCAACCCAGATATTGTGAAAGCTTCTGTGTTTATGTTTCCGGATATTATCAACGGAATTTATGTTTTTGCATGTTATTTATCAGGGAACATTTAATTTTGTGCTGGGAAACACTAATTTGTTCCACACGGAGACACCAGCTCTACACATTTGTATTTTCTAGGGAGAAAGCTAGAGGAACTGCGGCAAACAAACATGATATTTCTGTTTGTATAGATGACATTTTATGCACTGGCTTAAGGAAAAGACTTTGTTTTACTCCAAAACCATTTTTACTGCGATTTTCCCGGTTCATTGCATACGAATTCCACCAAACTTAGTCCGGATATGACTGGATGAAACCAGAAATATCCGGTTGTGTTTTGGCTAAATCAATCCCAGATATTGCGACGGACTCTGTGTTTGTGTTTTCTGGACATTATCAACGGACTTTATTGTTTTGAATGTTTTTATCGGGGAACATTTAATTTTGTACCTTAGAAACACTAATAGGTTCAACATGGAGATACCAGTCTACACATTCGTATGTTCTAGGGAGAAAGTTAGAGGAACTGCGGCAAACAAACATGATATTTCTGTTTGTATAGATGACATTGTATGCACTTTCCTAAAGAATAGACTTTGCTTTTCTCCAAAACCATTTTTCCTGTGATATTCTCGATCCATTACATATGAATTCCACCCCACTTTGTCCGGATATGAGTGGATGAAACCAGAAATATCCGGTTGTGTTTTGTCTTACTATATCCCAGATATTGCTACAGCCTCAGTGTCTGTGTTTTCTGGATATTATCGATGGATTTTATTGTTTTGAATGTTTTTATCAGGGAACCTTTAATTTTGTACCGTAGAAATACAATTTGGTTCCACATGGAGACACCAGTAACACATTCCTATGTTCTAGGGAGAAAGCTTGAGGAACTGCAAATCGATATGATATGTCTGTTTGTATAGATGACATTTTATGCACTTGCGATGGAAAAGACTTTTTGCCTTTCTCTAAAACCATTTTTACTGTGATTCTGTTGGTCCATTGCATACGAATTCCAACCCACTTTGTCCGGATATGACTGGATGAAACCAGAAATATCCGGTTGTGTTTTGGCTTACTACAACCCAGATATTGTGAAAGCCTCTGTGTTTATGTTTCCGGATATTATCAACGGAATTTATGTTTTTGCATGTTATTTATCAGGGAACATTTAATTTTGTGCTGGGAAACACTAATTGGTTCCACACGGAGAAACCAGCTCTACACATTTGTATTTTCTAGGGAGAAAGCTAGAGGAACTGCGGCAAACAAACATGATATTTCTGTTTGTATAGATGACATTTTATGCACTTTCCTAACAAAAAGACTTTACTTTTCTCCAAAACCATTTTTACTGTGATTTTCTCGGTCCATTGCATACGAATTCCAGCTCACTTTGTCCGGATATGACTGGATGAAACCAGAAATATCCGTTTTCTTTTTTTTTGGCTTACTATATCCCAGATATTTCTACAGACTCTGTGTTTGTGTTTTCTGGATATTATCGATGGATTATATTGTTTTGAATGTTTTTATCAGGGAACATTTAATTTTGTGCTGGGAAACACTAATTGTTTGCACATGGAGACACCAGTCTACACATTCTTATTTTCTAGGGAGAAAGCTAGAATAACTGCGGTAAACAAACATGATGTTTCTGTTTGTATAGATGACATTTTATGCACTGGCTTAAGGAAAAGACTTTGTTTTACTCCAAAACCATTTTTACTGCGATTTTCCCGGTTCATTGCATACGAATTCCACCAAACTTAGTCCGGATATGACTGGATGAAACCAGAAATATCCGGTTGTGTTTTGGCTAACTCAATCCCAGATATTGCGCCAGACTCTGTGTTTGTGTTTTCTGGACATTATCAACGGACTTTATTGTTTTGAATGTTTTTATCAGGGAACATTTAATTTTGTACCTTAGAAACACTAATAGGTTCAACATGGAGACACCAGTTACACATTCGTATGTTCTAGGGAGAAAGTTAGAGGAACTGCGGCAAACAAACATGATATTTCTGTTTGTATAGATGACATTTTATGCACTTTCCTAAAGAAAAGACTTTGCTTTTCTCCAAAACCATTTTTCCTGTGATATTCTCGGTCCATTACATATGAATTCCACCCCACTTTGTCCAGATATGAGTGGATGAAACCAGAAATATCCGGTTGTGTTTTGTCTTACTATATCCCAGATATTGCTACAGCCTCAGTGTCTGTGTTTTCTGGATATTATCGATGGATTTTATTGTTTTGAATGTTTTTATCAGGGAACATTTAATTTTGTACCGTAGAAACACTAATTGGTTCCACATGGAGACACCAGTAACACATTCCTATGTTCTAGGGAGAAAGCTTGAGGAACTGCAAATCGATATGATATGTCTGTTTGTATAGATGACATTTTATGCACTTGCGATGGAAAAGTCTTTTTGCCTTTCTCTAAAACCATTTTTACTGTGATTTTGTTGGTCCATTGTGTACGAATTCCAACCCACTTTGTCCGGATATGACTGGATGCAACCAGAAATATCCGGTTGTGTTTTGGCTAACTCAATCCCAGATATTGTGAAAACTTCTGTATTTGTGTTCTCCGGATATTATGAACGGATTTTATGGTTTTGCATGTTTTTTATCAGGGAACATTTAATTTTGTACCGTAGAAACACTAATTGGTTCCACACGGAGACACCAGTAACACATTCCTATGTTGTAGGGAGAAAGCTTGAGGAACTGCAAATCGATATGATATGTCTGTTTGTATAGATGACATTTTATGCACTTGCGATGGAAAAGACTTTTTCCTTTCTCTAAAACCATTTTTACTGCGATTTTGTTGGTCCATTGCATACGAATTCCAACCCACTTTGTCCGGATATGACTGGATGAAACCAGAAATATCCGGTTGTGTTTTGGCTAACTCAATCCCAGATATTGTGAAAGCTTCTGTATTTGTGTTCTCCGGATATTATGAACGGATTTTATGGTTTTGCATGTTTTTTATCAGGGAACATTTAATTTTGTACCGTAGAAACACTAATTGGTTCCACACGGAGACACCAGCTCTACACATTTGTATTTTCTAGGGAGAAATCTAGAGGAACTGCGGCAAACAAACATGATATTTCTGTTTGTATACATGACTTTTTATGCACTTTCCTAAGAAAAAGACTTTACTTTTCTCCAAAACCATTTTTACTGTGATTTTCTCGGTAAATTGCATACGAATTCCACCTCACTTTGTCCGGATATGACTGGATGAAACCAGAAATATCCGTTTTCTTTTTTTTTTTTGCTTACTATATCCCAGATATTACTACAGACTCTGTGTTTGTGTTTTCTGGATATTATCGATGGATTGTATTTTTTTGAATGTTTTAATCAGGGAATACTTCATTTAGTGCTGGGAAACACTAATTGTTTGCACATGGAGACACCAGTCTACACATTCGTATTTTCTAGGGAGAAAGCTAGAATAACTGCGGTAAACAAACATGATGTTTCTGTGTGTATAGATGACATTTTATGCACTGGCTTAAGGAAAAGACTTTGTTTTACTCCAAAACCATTTTTACTGCGATTTTCCCGGTTCATTGCATACGAATTCCACCAACCTTAGTCCGGATATGACTGGATGAAACCAGAAATATCCGGTTGTGTTTTGGCTAACTCAATCCCAGATATTGCGACGGACTCTGTGTTTGTGTTTTCTGGACATTATCAACGGACTTTATTGTTTTGAATGTTTTTATCAGGGAACATTTAATTTTGTACCGTAGAAACACTAATTGGTTCCACATGGAGACACCAGTAACACATTCCTATGTTCTAGGGAGAAAGCTTGAGGAACTGCAAATCGATATGATATGTCTGTTTGTATAGATGACATTTTATGCACTTGCGATGGAAAAGACTTTTTGCCTTTCTCTAAAACCATTTTTACTGTGATTTTGTTGGTCCATTGCATACGAATTCCAACCCACTTTGTCCGAATATGACTGGATGAAACCAGAAATATCCGGTTGTGTTTTGGCTAACTCAATCCCAGATATTGTGAAAGCTTCTGTATTTGTGTTCTCCGGATATTATGAACGGATTTTATGGTTTTGCATGTTTTTTATCAGGGAACATTTAATTTTGTGCTGGGAAACACTAATTGGTTCCACATGGAGACACCAGCTCTACGCATTCGTATTTTATAGGGAGAAAGCTAGAATAACTGCGGTAAAGAAACATAATGTTTCTGTTTGTATAGATGACATTTTATGCACTGGCTTAAGGAAAAGACTTTGTTTTACTCCAAAACCATTTTTACTGCGATTTTCCCGGTTCATTGCATACGAATTCCACCAACCTTAGTCCGGATATGACTGGATGAAACCAGAAATATCCGGTTGTGTTTTGGCTAACTCAATCCCAGATATTGCGACGGACTCTGTGTTTGTGTTTTCTGGACATTATCAATGGACTTTATTGTTTTGAATGTTTTTATCAGGGAACATTTAATTTTGTACCTTAGAAACACTAATAGGTTCCACATGGAGACACCAGTATACACATTCGTATGTTCTAGGGAGAAAGTTAGAGGAACTGTGGCAAACAAACATGATATTTCTGTTTGTATAGATGACATTTTATGCACTTTCCTAAAGAAAAGACTTTGCTTTTCTCCAAAACCATTTTTACTGTGATTTTCTCGGTCCATTGCATACGAATTCCACATCGCTTTGTCCGGATATGACTGGATGAAACCAGAAATATCCGGTTGTGTTTTGGCTTACTACAACCCAGATATTGTGAAAGCCTCTGTGTTTATGTGTTCCGGATATTATCAATGGAATTTATGTTTTTGCATGTTATTTATCAGGGAACATTTAATTTTGTGCTGGGAAACACTAATTGGTTCCACATGGAGACACCAGCTCTACACATTCGTATTTTCTAGGGAGAAAGCTAGAGGAACTGCGGCAAACAAACATGATATTTCTGTTTGTATAGATGACATTTTATGCACTTTCCTAAAGAAAAGACTTTGCTTTTCTCCAAAACCATTTTTCCTGTGATATTCTCGATCCATTACATATGAATTCCACCCCACTTTGTCCGGATATGAGTGGATGAAACCAGAAATATCCGGTTGTGTTTTGTCTTACTATATCCCAGATATTGCTACAGCCTCAGTGTCTGTGTTTTCTGGATATTATCGATGGATTTTATTGTTTTGAATGTTTTTATCAGGGAACATTTAATTTTGTACCGTAGAAACACTAATTGGTTCCCCATGGAGACACCAGTAACACATTCCTATGTTCTAGGGAGAAAGCTTGAGGAACTGCAAATCGATATGGTATGTCTGTTTGTATAGATGACATTTTATGCACTTGCGATGGAAAAGTCTTTTTGCCTTTCTCCAAAACCATTTTTACTGTGATTTTGTTGGTCCATTGCATACGAATTCCAACCCACTTTGTCCGGATATGACTGGATGAAACCAGAAATATCCGGTTGTGTTTTGGCTAACTCAATCCCAGATATTGTGAAAGCTTCTGTATTTGTGTTCTCCGGATATTATGAACGGATTTTATGGTTTTGCATGTTATTTATCAGGGAACATTTAATTTTGTACCGTAGAAACACTAATTGGTTCCACACGGAGACACCAGCTCTACACATTCGTATTTTCTAGGGAGAAAGCTAGAGGAACTGCGGCAAACAAACATGATATTTCTGTTTGTATAGATGACATTTTATGCACTTTCCTAAGAAAAAGACTTTACTTTTCTCCAAAACCATTTTTACTGTGATTTTCTCGGTCCATTGCATACGAATTCCACCTCACTTTGTCCGAATATGCCTGGATGAAACCAGAAATATCTGTTTTATTTTTTTTTTGGCTTACTATATCCCAGATATTACTACAGACTCTGTGTTTGTGTTTTCTGGATATTATCGATGGATTATATTGTTTTGAATGTTTTTATCAGGGAACATTTAATTTTGTGCTGGGAAACACTAATTGGTTCCACATGGAGACACCAGTCTACACATTCGTAATTTCTAGGGAGAAAGCTAGAATAACTGCGGTAAACAAACATGATATTTCTGTTTGTATAGATGACATTTTATGCACTGGCTTAAGGAAAAGACTTTGTTTTACTCCAAAACCATTTTTGCTGCGATTTTCCTGGTTCATTGCATACGAATTCCACCAACCTTAGTCCGGATATGACTGGATGAAACCAGAAATATCCGGTTGTGTTTTGGCTAACTCAATCCCAGATATTGTGAAAGCTTCTGTATTTGTGTTCTCCGGATATTATGAACAGATTTTATGGTTTTGCATGTTTTTTATCAGGGAACATTTAATTTTGTACCGTAGAAACACTAATTGGTTCCACACGGAGACACCAGCTCTACACATTTGTATTTTCTAGGGAGAAAGCTAGAGGAACTGCGGCAAACAAACATGATATTTCTGTTTGTATAGATGACATTTTATGCACTTTCCTAACAAAAAGACTTTACTTTTCTCCAAAACCATTTTTACTGTGATTTTCTCGGTCCATTGCATACGAATTCCACCTCGCTTTGTCCGGATATGACTGGATGAAACCAGAAATATCCGGTTGTGTTTTGGCTTACTACAACCCAGATATTGTGAAAGCCTCTGTGTTTATGTGTTCCGGATATTATCAATGGAAGTTATGTTTTTGCATGTTATTTATCAGGGAACATTTAATTTTGTGCTGGGAAACACTAATTGGTTCCACATGGAGACACCAGCTCTACACATTCGTATTTTCTAGGGAGAAAGCTAGAGGAACTGCGGCAAACAAACATGATATTTCTGTTTGTATAGATGACATTTTATGCACTTTCCTAAAGAAAAGACTTTGCTTTTCTCCAAAACCATTTTTCCTGTGATATTCTCGATCCATTACATATGAATTCCACCCCACTTTGTCCGGATATGAGTGGATGAAACCAGAAATATCCGGTTGTGTTTTGTCTTACTATATCCCAGATATTGCTACAGCCTCAGTGTCTGTGTTTTCTGGATATTATCGATGGATTTTATTGTTTTGAATGTTTTTATCAGGGAACATTTAATTTTGTACCGTAGAAACACTAATTGGTTCCACATGGAGACACCAGTAACACATTCCTATGTTCTAGGGAGAAAGCTTGAGGAACTTCAAATCGATATGGTATGTCTGTTTGTATAGATGACATTTTATGCACTTGCGATGGAAAAGACTTTTTGCCTTTCTCTAAAACCATTTTTACTGTGATTTTGTTGGTCCATTGCATACGAATTCCAACCCACTTTGTCCGGATATGACTGGATGAAACCAGAAATATCCGGTTGTGTTTTGGCTAACTCAATCCCAGATATTGTGAAAGCTTCTGTATTTGTGTTCTCCGGATATTATGAACGGATTTTATGGTTTTGCATGTTTTTTATCAGGGAACATTTAATTTTGTACCGTAGAAACACTAATTGTTCCACACGGAGACACCAGCTCTACACATTCGTATTTTCTAGGGAGAAAGCTAGAGGAACTGCGGCAAACAAACATGATATTTCTGTTTGTATAGATGACATTTTATGCACTTTCCTAAGAAAAAGACTTTACTTTTCTCCAAAACCATTTTTACTGTGATTTTCTCGGTCCATTGCATACGAATTCCACCTCACTTTGTCCGAATATGACTGGATGAAACCAGAAATATCTGTTTTATTTTTTTTTTGGCTTACTATATCCCAGATATTACTACAGACTCTGTGTTTGTGTTTTCTGGATATTATCGATGGATTATATTGTTTTGAATGTTTTTATCAGGGAACATTTAATTTTGTGCTGGGAAACACTAATTGGTTCCACATGGAGACACCAGTCTACACATTCGTAATTTCTAGGGAGAAAGCTAGAATAACTGCGGTAAACAAACATGATATTTCTGTTTGTATAGATGACATTTTATGCACTGGCTTAAGGAAAAGACTTTGTTTTACTCCAAAACCATTTTTGCTGCGATTTTCCTGGTTCATTCCATACGAATTCCACCAACCTTAGTCCGGATATGACTGGATGAAACCAGAAATATCCGGTTGTGTTTTGGCTAACTCAATCCCAGATATTGCGACGGACTCTGTGTTTGTGTTTTCTGGACATTATCAACGGACTTTATTGTTTTGAATGTTTTTATCAGGGAACATTTAATTTTGTACCTTAGAAACACTAATAGGTTCAACATGGAGACACCAGTATACACATTCGTATGTTCTAGGGAGAAAGTTAGAGGAACTGCGGCAAACAAACATGATATTTCTGTTTGTATACATGACATTTTATGCACTTGCATAACGAAAAAAACTTTGCTTTTCTCCAAAACCATTTTTACTGTGATTTTCTCGGTCCATTGCATACGAATTCCACCTCGCTTTGTCCGGATATGACTGGATGAAACCAGAAATATCCGGTTGTGTTTTGGCTTACTACAACCCAGATATTGTGAAAGCCTCTGTGTTTATGTTTTCCGGATATTATCAATGGAATTTATGTTTTTGCATGTTATTTATCAGGGAACACTTAATTTTCTGCTGGGAAACACTAATTGGTTCCACATGGAGACACCAGTCTACACATTCGTATTTTCTAGGGAGAAAGCTAGAATAACTGCGGTAAACAAACATGATATTTCTGTTTGTATAGATGACATTTTATGCACTGGCTTAAGGAAAAGACTTTGTTTTACTCCAAAACCATTTTTACTGCGATTTTCCCGGTTCATTGCATACGAATTCCACCAAACTTAGTCCGGATATGACTGGATGAAACCAGAAATATCCGGTTGTGTTTTGTCTTACTATATCCCAGATATTGCTACAGCCTCAGTGTCTGTGTTTTCTGGATATTATCGATGGATTTTATTGTTTTGAATGTTTTTATCAGGGAACATTTAATTTTGTACCATAGAAACACTAATTGGTTCCCCATGGAGACACCAGTAACACATTCCTATGTTCTAGGGAGAAAGCTTGAGGAACTGCAAATCGATATGATATGTCTGTTTGTATAGATGACATTTTATGCACTTGCGATGGAAAAGACTTTTTGCCTTTCTCTAAAACCATTTTTACTGTGATTTTGTTGGTCCATTGCATACGAATTCCAACCCACTTTGTCCGGATATGACTGGATGAAACCAGAAATATCCGGTTGTGTTTTGGCTAACTCAATCCCAGATATTGTGAAAGTTTCTGTATTTGTGTTCTCCGGATATTATGAACGGATTTTATGGTTTTGCATGTTTTTTATCAGGGAACATTTAATTTTGTACCGTAGAAACACTAATTGGTTCCACACGGAGACACCAGCTCTACACATTTGTATTTTCTAGGGAGAAAGCTAGAGGAACTGCGGCAAACAAACATGATATTTCTGTTTGTATAGATGACATTTTATCCACTCTCCTAACAAAAAAACTTTGCTTTTCTCCAAAACCATTTTTACTGTGATTTTCTCGGTCCATTGCATACGAATTCCACCTCGCTTTGTCCGGATATGACTGGATGAAACCAGAAATATCCGTTTTCTTTTTTTTGGCTTACTATATCCCAGATATTACTACAGACTCTGTGTTTGTGTTTTCTGGATATTATCGATGGATTATATTGGTTTGAATGTTTTTATCAGGGAACATTTAATTTTGTGCTGGGAAACACTAATTGGTTCCACATGGAGACACCAGTCTACACATTCGTATTTTCTAGGGAGAAAGCTAGAATAACTGCGGTAAACAAACATGATGTTTCTGTTTGTATAGATGACATTTTATGCACTGGCTTAAGGAAAAGACTTTGTTTTACTCCAAAACCATTTTTACTGCGATTTTCCCGGTTCATTGCATACGAATTCCACCAACCTTAGTCCGGATATGACTGGATGAAACCGGAAATATCCGGTTGTGTTTTGGCTAACTCAATCCCAGATATTGGGACGGACTCTGTGTTTGTGTTTTCTGGACATTATCAACGGACTTTATTGTTTTGAATGTTTTTATCAGGGAACATTTAATTTTGTACCTTAGAAACACTAATAGGTTCAACATGGAGACTCCAGTATACACATTCGTATGTTCTAGGGAGAAAGTTAGAGGAACTGCGGCAAACAAACATGATATTTCTCTTTGTATACATGACATTTTATGCACTTGCATAACGAAAAAAACTTTGCTTTTCTCCAAAACCATTTTTACTGTGATTTTCTCGGTCCATTGCATACGAATTCCACCTCGCTTTGTCCGGATATCACTGGATGAAACCAGAAATATCCGGTTGTGTTTTGGCTAACTCAATCCCAGATATTGTGAAAGCTTCTGTATTTGTGTTCTCCGGATATTATGATCGGATTTTATGGTTTTGCATGTTTTTTATCAGGGAACATTTAATTTTGTACCGTAGAAACACTAATTGGTTCCACATGGAGACACCAGCTCTACACATTCATATTTTCTAGGGAGAAAGCTAGAGGAACTGCGGCAAACAAACATGATATTTCTGTTTGTATAGATGACATTTTATGCACTTTCCTAAAGAAAAGACTTTGCTTTTCTCCAAAACCATTTTTCCTGTGAAATTCTCGATCCATTACATATGAATTCTACCCCCCCTTTGTCCGGATATGAGTGGATGAAACCAGAAATATCCGGTTGTGTTTTGTCTTACTATATCCCAGATATTGCTACAGCCTCAGTGTCTGTGTTTTCTGGATATTATCGATGGATTTTATTGTTTTGAATGTTTTTATCAGGGAACATTTAATTTTGTACCGTAGAAACACTAATTGGTTCCCCATGGAGACACCAGTAACACATTCCTATGTTCTAGGGAGAAAGCTTGAGGAACTGCAAATCGATATGATATGTCTGTTTGTATAGATGACATTTTATGCACTTGCGATGGAAAAGACTTTTTGCCTTTCTCTAAAACCATTTTTACTGTGATTTTGTTGGTCCATTGCATACGAATTCCAACCCACTTTGTCCGGATATGACTGGATGCAACCAGAAATATCCGGTTGTGTTTTGGCTAACTCAATCCCAGATATTGTGAAAGCTTCTGTATTTGTGTTCTCCGGATATTATGAACGGATTTTATGGTTTTGCATGTTTTTTATCAGGGAACATTTAATTTTGTACCGTAGAAACACTAATTGGTTCCACACGGAGACACCAGCTCTACACATTTGTATTTTCTAGGGAGAAAGCTAGAGGAACTGCGGCAAACAAACATGATATTTCTGTTTGTATACATGACATTTTATGCACTTGCATAACGAAAAAAACTTTGCTTTTCTCCAAAACCATTTTTACTGTGATTTTCTCGGTCCATTGCATACGAATTCCACCTCGCTTTGTCCGGATATGACTGGATGAAACCAGAAATATCCGGTTGTGTTTTGGCTTACTACAACCCAGATATTGTGAAAGCCTCTGTGTTTATGTTTTCCGGATATTATCAACGGAATTTATGTTTTTGCATGTTATTTATCAGGGAACACTTAATTTTGTGCTGGGAAACACTAATTGGTTCCACATGGAGACACCAGTCTACACATTCGTATTTTATAGGGAGAAAGCTAGAATAACTGCGGTAAACAAACATGATATTTCTGTTTGTATAGATGACATTTTATGCACTGGCTTAAGGAAAAGACTTTGTTTTACTCCAAAACCATTTTTACTGCGATTTTCCCGGTTCATTGCATACGAATTCCACCAAACTTAGTCCGGATATGACTGGATGAAACCAGAAATATCCGGTTGTGTTTTGTCTTACTATATCCCAGATATTGCTACAGCCTCAGTGTCTGTGTTTTCTGGATATTATCGATGGATTTTATTGTTTTGAATGTTTTTATCAGGGAACATTTAATTTTGTACCATAGAAACACTAATTGGTTCCCCATGGAGACACCAGTAACACATTCCTATGTTCTAGGGAGAAAGCTTGAGGAACTGCAAATCGATATGATATGTCTGTTTGTATAGATGACATTTTATGCACTTGCGATGGAAAAGACTTTTTGCCTTTCTCTAAAACCATTTTTACTGTGATTTTGTTGGTCCATTGCATACGAATTCCAACCCACTTTGTCCGGATATGACTGGATGAAACCAGAAATATCCGGTTGTGTTTTGGCTAACTCAATCCCAGATATTGTGAAAGTTTCTGTATTTGTGTTCTCCGGATATTATGAACGGATTTTATGGTTTTGCATGTTTTTTATCAGGGAACATTTAATTTTGTACCGTAGAAACACTAATTGGTTCCACACGGAGACACCAGCTCTACACATTTGTATTTTCTAGGGAGAAAGCTAGAGGAACTGCGGCAAACAAACATGATATTTCTGTTTGTATAGATGACATTTTATCCACTCTCCTAACAAAAAAACTTTGCTTTTCTCCAAAACCATTTTTACTGTGATTTTCTCGGTCCATTGCATACGAATTCCACCTCGCTTTGTCCGGATATGACTGGATGAAACCAGAAATATCCGTTTTCTTTTTTTTGGCTTACTATATCCCAGATATTACTACAGACTCTGTGTTTGTGTTTTCTGGATATTATCGATGGATTATATTGGTTTGAATGTTTTTATCAGGGAACATTTAATTTTGTGCTGGGAAACACTAATTGGTTCCACATGGAGACACCAGTCTACACATTCGTATTTTCTAGGGAGAAAGCTAGAATAACTGCGGTAAACAAACATGATGTTTCTGTTTGTATAGATGACATTTTATGCACTGGCTTAAGGAAAAGACTTTGTTTTACTCCAAAACCATTTTTACTGCGATTTTCCCGGTTCATTGCATACGAATTCCACCAACCTTAGTCCGGATATGACTGGATGAAACCGGAAATATCCGGTTGTGTTTTGGCTAACTCAATCCCAGATATTGGGACGGACTCTGTGTTTGTGTTTTCTGGACATTATCAACGGACTTTATTGTTTTGAATGTTTTTATCAGGGAACATTTAATTTTGTACCTTAGAAACACTAATAGGTTCAACATGGAGACTCCAGTATACACATTCGTATGTTCTAGGGAGAAAGTTAGAGGAACTGCGGCAAACAAACATGATATTTCTGTTTGTATACATGACATTTTATGCACTTGCATAACGAAAAAAACTTTGCTTTTCTCCAAAACCATTTTTACTGTGATTTTCTCGGTCCATTGCATACGAATTCCACCTCGCTTTGTCCGGATATCACTGGATGAAACCAGAAATATCCGGTTGTGTTTTGGCTAACTCAATCCCAGATATTGTGAAAGCTTCTGTATTTGTGTTCTCCGGATATTATGATCGGATTTTATGGTTTTGCATGTTTTTTATCAGGGAACATTTAATTTTGTACCGTAGAAACACTAATTGGTTCCACATGGAGACACCAGCTCTACACATTCATATTTTCTAGGGAGAAAGCTAGAGGAACTGCGGCAAACAAACATGATATTTCTGTTTGTATAGATGACATTTTATGCACTTTCCTAAAGAAAAGACTTTGCTTTTCTCCAAAACCATTTTTCCTGTGAAATTCTCGATCCATTACATATGAATTCTACCCCCCCTTTGTCCGGATATGAGTGGATGAAACCAGAAATATCCGGTTGTGTTTTGTCTTACTATATCCCAGATATTGCTACAGCCTCAGTGTCTGTGTTTTCTGGATATTATCGATGGATTTTATTGTTTTGAATGTTTTTATCAGGGAACATTTAATTTTGTACCGTAGAAACACTAATTGGTTCCCCATGGAGACACCAGTAACACATTCCTATGTTCTAGGGAGAAAGCTTGAGGAACTGCAAATCGATATGATATGTCTGTTTGTATAGATGACATTTTATGCACTTGCGATGGAAAAGACTTTTTGCCTTTCTCTAAAACCATTTTTACTGTGATTTTGTTGGTCCATTGCATACGAATTCCAACCCACTTTGTCCGGATATGACTGGATGCAACCAGAAATATCCGGTTGTGTTTTGGCTAACTCAATCCCAGATATTGTGAAAGCTTCTGTATTTGTGTTCTCCGGATATTATGAACGGATTTTATGGTTTTGCATGTTTTTTATCAGGGAACATTTAATTTTGTACCGTAGAAACACTAATTGGTTCCACACGGAGACACCAGCTCTACACATTTGTATTTTCTAGGGAGAAAGCTAGAGGAACTGCGGCAAACAAACATGATATTTCTGTTTGTATACATGACATTTTATGCACTTGCATAACGAAAAAAACTTTGCTTTTCTCCAAAACCATTTTTACTGTGATTTTCTCGGTCCATTGCATACGAATTCCACCTCGCTTTGTCCGGATATGACCGGATGAAACCAGAAATATCCGGTTGTGTTTTGGCTTACTACAACCCAGATATTGTGAAAGCCTCTGTGTTTATGTTTTCCGGATATTATCAACGGAATTTATGTTTTTGCATGTTATTTATCAGGGAACACTTAATTTTGTGCTGGGAAACACTAATTGGTTCCACATGGAGACACCAGTCTACACATTCGTATTTTCTAGGGAGAAAGCTAGAATAACTGCGGTAAACAAACATGATATTTCTGTTTGTATAGATGACATTTTATGCACTGGCTTAAGGAAAAGACTTTGTTTTACTCCAAAACCATTTTTACTGCGATTTTCCCGGTTCATTGCATACGAATTCCACCAAACTTAGTCCGGATATGACTGGATGAAACCAGAAATATCCGGTTGTGTTTTGTCTTACTATATCCCAGATATTGCTACAGCCTCAGTGTCTGTGTTTTCTGGATATTATCGATGGATTTTATTGTTTTGAATGTTTTTATCAGGGAACATTTAATTTTGTACCATAGAAACACTAATTGGTTCCCCATGGAGACACCAGTAACACATTCCTATGTTCTAGGGAGAAAGCTTGAGGAACTGCAAATCGATATGATATGTCTGTTTGTATAGATGACATTTTATGCACTTGCGATGGAAAAGACTTTTTGCCTTTCTCTAAAACCATTTTTACTGTGATTTTGTTGGTCCATTGCATACGAATTCCAACCCACTTTGTCCGGATATGACTGGATGAAACCAGAAATATCCGGTTGTGTTTTGGCTAACTCAATCCCAGATATTGTGAAAGTTTCTGTATTTGTGTTCTCCGGATATTATGAACGGATTTTATGGTTTTGCATGTTTTTTATCAGGGAACATTTAATTTTGTACCGTAGAAACACTAATTGGTTCCACACGGAGACACCAGCTCTACACATTTGTATTTTCTAGGGAGAAAGCTAGAGGAACTGCGGCAAACAAACATGATATTTCTGTTTGTATAGATGACATTTTATCCACTCTCCTAACAAAAAAACTTTGCTTTTCTCCAAAACCATTTTTACTGTGATTTTCTCGGTCCATTGCATACGAATTCCACCTCGCTTTGTCCGGATATGACTGGATGAAACCAGAAATATCCGTTTTCTTTTTTTTGGCTTACTATATCCCAGATATTACTACAGACTCTGTGTTTGTGTTTTCTGGATATTATCGATGGATTATATTGGTTTGAATGTTTTTATCAGGGAACATTTAATTTTGTGCTGGGAAACACTAATTGGTTCCACATGGAGACACCAGTCTACACATTCGTATTTTCTAGGGAGAAAGCTAGAATAACTGCGGTAAACAAACATGATGTTTCTGTTTGTATAGATGACATTTTATGCACTGGCTTAAGGAAAAGACTTTGTTTTACTCCAAAACCATTTTTACTGCGATTTTCCCGGTTCATTGCATACGAATTCCACCAAACTTAGTCCGGATATGACTGGATGAAACCGGAAATATCCGGTTGTGTTTTGGCTAACTCAATCCCAGATATTGGGACGGACTCTGTGTTTGTGTTTTCTGGACATTATCAACGGACTTTATTGTTTTGAATGTTTTTATCAGGGAACATTTAATTTTGTACCTTAGAAACACTAATAGGTTCAACATGGAGACTCCAGTATACACATTCGTATGTTCTAGGGAGAAAGTTAGAGGAACTGCGGCAAACAAACATGATATTTCTCTTTGTATACATGACATTTTATGCACTTGCATAACGAAAAAAACTTTGCTTTTCTCCAAAACCATTTTTACTGTGATTTTCTCGGTCCATTGCATACGAATTCCACCTCGCTTTGTCCGGATATCACTGGATGAAACCAGAAATATCCGGTTGTGTTTTGGCTAACTCAATCCCAGATATTGTGAAAGCTTCTGTATTTGTGTTCTCCGGATATTATGATCGGATTTTATGGTTTTGCATGTTTTTTATCAGGGAACATTTAATTTTGTACCGTAGAAACACTAATTGGTTCCACATGGAGACACCAGCTCTACACATTCGTATTTTCTAGGGAGAAAGCTAGAGGAACTGCGGCAAACAAACATGATATTTCTGTTTGTATAGATGACATTTTATGCACTTTCCTAAAGAAAAGACTTTGCTTTTCTCCAAAACCATTTTTCCTGTGAAATTCTCGATCCATTACATATGAATTCTACCCCCCCTTTGTCCGGATATGACTGGATGAAACCAGAAATATCCGGTTGTGTTTTGTCTTACTATATCCCAGATATTGCTACAGCCTCAGTGTCTGTGTTTTCTGGATATTATCGATGGATTTTATTGTTTTGAATGTTTTTATCAGGGAACATTTAATTTTGTACCGTAGAAACACTAATTGGTTCCCCATGGAGACACCAGTAACACATTCCTATGTTCTAGGGAGAAAGCTTGAGGAACTGCAAATCGATATGATATGTCTGTTTGTATAGATGACATTTTATGCACTTGCGATGGAAAAGACTTTTTGCCTTTCTCTAAAACCATTTTTACTGTGATTTTGTTGGTCCATTGCATACGAATTCCAACCCACTTTGTCCGGATATGACTGGATGCAACCAGAAATATCCGGTTGTGTTTTGGCTAACTCAATCCCAGATATTGTGAAAGCTTCTGTATTTGTGTTCTCCGGATATTATGAACGGATTTTATGGTTTTGCATGTTTTTTATCAGGGAACATTTAATTTTGTACCGTAGAAACACTAATTGGTTCCACACGGAGACACCAGCTCTACACATTTGTATTTTCTAGGGAGAAAGCTAGAGGAACTGCGGCAAACAAACATGATATTTCTGTTTGTATACATGACATTTTATCCACTCTCCTAACAAAAAGACTTTACTTTTCTCCAAAACCATTTTTACTGTGATTTTCTCGGTCCATTGCATACGAATTCCACCTCACTTTGTCCGGATATGACTGGATGAAACCAGAAATATCCGTTTTCTTTTTTTTGGCTTACTATATCCCAGATATTACTACAGACTCTGTGTTTGTGTTTTCTGGATATTATCGATGGATTATATTGGTTTGAATGTTTTTATCAGGGAACATTTAATTTTGTGCTGGGAAACACTAATTGGTTCCACATGGAGACACCAGTCTACACATTCGTATTTTCTAGGGAGAAAGCTAGAATAACTGCGGTAAACAAACATGATGTTTCTGTTTGTATAGATGACATTTTATGCACTGGCTTAAGGAAAAGACTTTGTTTTACTCCAAAACCATTTTTACTGCGATTTTCCCGGTTCATTGCATACGAATTCCACCAACCTTAGTCCGGATATGACTGGATGAAACCGGAAATATCCGGTTGTGTTTTGGCTAACTCAATCCCAGATATTGCGACGGACTCTGTGTTTGTGATTTCTGGACATTATCAACGGACTTTATTGTTTTGAATGTTTTTATCAGGGAACATTTAATTTTGTACCTTAGAAACACTAATAGGTTCAACATGGAGACTCCAGTATACACATTCGTATGTTCTAGGGAGAAAGTTAGAGGAACTGCGGCAAACAAACATGATATTTCTGTTTGTATACATGACATTTTATGCACTTGCATAACGAAAAATCTTTGCTTTTCTCCAAAACCATTTTTACTGTGATTTTCTCGGTCCATTGCATACGAATTCCACCTCGCTTTGTCCGGATATCACTGGATGAAACCAGAAATATCCGGTTGTGTTTTGGCTAACTCAATCCCAGATATTGTGAAAGCTTCTGTATTTGTGTTCTCCGGATATTATGATCGGATTTTATGGTTTTGCATGTTTTTTATCAGGGAACATTTAATTTTGTACCGTAGAAACACTAATTGGTTCCACATGGAGACACCAGCTCTACACATTCGTATTTTCTAGGGAGAAAGCTAGAGGAACTGCGGCAAACAAACATGATATTTCTGTTTGTATAGATGACATTTTATGCACTTTCCTAAAGAAAAGACTTTGCTTTTCTCCAAAACCATTTTTCCTGTGAAATTCTCGATCCATTACATATGAATTCTACCCCCCCTTTGTCCGGATATGAGTGGATGAAACCAGAAATATCCGGTTGTGTTTTGTCTTACTATATCCCAGATATTGCTACAGCCTCAGTGTCTGTGTTTTCTGGATATTATCGATGGATTTTATTGTTTTGAATGTTTTTATCAGGGAACATTTAATTTTGTACCGTAGAAACACTAATTGGTTCCCCATGGAGACACCAGTAACACATTCCTATGTTCTAGGGAGAAAGCTTGAGGAACTGCAAATCGATATGATATGTCTGTTTGTATAGATGACATTTTATGCACTTGCGATGGAAAAGACTTTTTGCCTTTCTCTAAAACCATTTTTACTGTGATTTTGTTGGTCCATTGCATACGAATTCCAACCCACTTTGTCCGGATATGACTGGATGAAACCAGAAATATCCGGTTGTGTTTTGGCTAACTCAATCCCAGATATTGTGAAAGCTTCTGTATTTGTGTTCTCCGGATATTATGAACGGATTTTATGGTTTTGCATGTTTTTTATCAGGGAACATTTAATTTTGTACCGTAGAAACACTAATTGGTTCCACACGGAGACACCAGCTCTACACATTTGTATTTTCTAGGGAGAAAGCTAGAGGAACTGCGGCAAACAAACATGATATTTCTGTTTGTATAGATGACATTTTATGCACTTTCCTAACAAAAAGACTTTACTTTTCTCCAAAACCATTTTTACTGTGATTTTCTCGGTCCATTGCATACGAATTCCACCTCATTTTGTCCGGATATGACTGGATGAAACCAGAAATATCTGTTTTCTTTTTTTTTTGGCTTACTATATCCCAGATATTACTACAGACTCTGTGTTTGTGTTTTCTGGATATTATCGATGGATTATATTGTTTTGAATGTTTTTATCAGGGAACACTTAATTTTGTGCTGGGAAACACTAATTGGTTCCACATGGAGACACCAGTCTACACATTCGTATTTTCTAGGGAGAAAGCTAGAATAACTGCGGTAAACAAACATGATATTTCTGTTTGTATAGATGACATTTTATGCACTGGCTTAAGGAAAAGACTTTGTTTTACTCCAAAACCATTTTTACTGCGATTTTCCTGGTTCATTGCATACGAATTCCACCAAACGTAGTCCTGATATGACTGGATGAAACCAGAAATATCCGGTTGTATTTTGGCTAAATCAATCCCAGATATTGCGACGGACTCTGTGTTTGTGTTTTCTGGACATTATCAACGGACTTTATTGTTTTGAATGTTTTTATCAGGGAACATTTAATTTTGTACCTTAGAAACACTAATAGGTTCAACAAGGAGACACCAGTATACACATTCGTATGTTCTAGGGAGAAAGTTAGAGGAACTGCGGCAAACAAACATGATATTTCTGTTTGTATACATGACATTTTATGCACTTGCATAACGAAAAAAACTTTGCTTTTCTCCAAAACCATTTTTACTGTGATTTTCTCGGTCCATTGCATACGAATTCCACCTCACTTTGTCCGGATATGACTGGATGAAACCAGAAATATCCGGTTGTGTTTTGGCTTACTACAACCCAGATATTGTGAAAGCCTCTGTGTTTATGTTTTCCGGATACTATCAACAGAATTTATGTTTTTGCATGTTATTTATCAGGGAACACTTAATTTTGTGCTGGGAAACACTAATTGGTTCCACATGGAGACACCAGTCTACACATTCGTATTTTCTAGGGAGAAAGCTAGAATAACTGCGGTAAACAAACATGATATTTCTGTTTGTATAGATGACATTTTATGCACTGGCTTAAGGAAAAGACTTTGTTTTACTCCAAAACCATTTTTACTGCGATTTTCCCGGTTCATTGCATACGAATTCCACCAAACTTAGTCCTGATATGACTGGATGAAACCAGAAATATCCGGTTGTATTTTGGCTAAATCAATCCCAGATATTGCGACCGACTCTGTGTTTGTGTTTTCTGGACATTATCAACGGACTTTATAGTTTTGAATATTTTTATCAGGGAACATTTAATTTTGTGCTGGGAAACACTAATAGGTTCAACATGGAGACACCAGTCTACACATTCGTAATTTCTAGGGAGAAAGCTAGAATAACTGCGGTAAACAAACATGAAATTTCTGTTTATATAGATGACATTTTATGCACTGGCTTAATGAAAAGACTTTGTTTTATTCCAAAACCATTTTTGCTGCGATTTTCCTGGTTCATTGCATACGAATTCCACCAAACTTAGTCCTGATATGACTGGATGAAACCAGAAATATCCAGTTGCATTTTGGCTAAATCAATCCCAGATATTGCGACGGACTCTGTGTTTGTGTTTTCTGGACATTATCAACGGACTTTATTGTTTTGAATGTTTTTATCAGGGAACATTTAATTTTGTACCTTAGAAACACTAATAGGTTCAACATGGAGACACCAGTATACACATTCGTATGTTCTAGGGAGAAATTTAGAGGAACTGCGGCAAACAAACATGATATTTCTGTTTGTATAGATGACATTTTATGCACTTCCCTAAAGAAATGACTTTGCTTTTCTCCAAAACCATTTTTCCTGTGATATTCTCGATCCATTACATATGAATTCCACCCCACTTTGTCCGGATATGAGTGGATGAAACCAGAAATATCCGGTTGTGTTTTGTCTTACTATATCCCAGATATTGCTACAGCCTCAGTGTCTGTGTTTTCTGGATATTATCGATGGATTTTATTGTTTTGAATGTTTTTATCAGGGAACATTTAATTTTGTACCGTAGAAACACTAATTGGTTCCCCATGGAGACACCAGTAACAAATTCCTATGTTCTAGGGAGAAAGCTTGAGGAACTGCAAATCGATATGATATGTCTGTTTGTATAGATGACATTTTATGCACTTGCGATGGAAAAGACTTTTTGCCTTTCTCTAAAACCATTTTTACTGTGATTTTGTTGGTCCATTGCGTACGAATTCCAACCCACTTTGTCCGGATATGACTGGATGAAACCAGAAATTTCCGGTTGTGTTTTGGCTAACTCAATCCCAGATATTGTGAAAGCTTCTGTATTTGTGTTCTCCGGATATTATGAACGGATTTTATGGTTTTGCATGTTTTTTATCAGGGAACATTTAATTTTGTACCGTAGAAACACTAATTGGTTCCACACGGAGACACCAGCTCTACACATTTGTATTTTCTAGGGAGAAAGCTAAAGGAACTGCGGCAAACAAACATGATATGTCTGTTTGTATAGATGACATTTTATGCACTTTCCTAAGAAAAAGACTTTACTTTTCTCCAAAACCATTTTTACTGCAATTTTCCTGGTTCATTGCATACGAATTCCACCAAACTTAGTCCGGATATGACTGGATGAAACCAGAAATATCCGGTTGTGTTTTGGCTAACTCAATCCCAGATATCGCGACAGACTCTGTGTTTGTGTTTTCTGGACATTATCAACGGACTTTATTGTTTTGAATGTTTTTATCAGGGAACATTTAATTTTGTGCTGGGAAACACTAATTGGTTCCACATGGAGACACCAGTCTACACATTCGTATTTTCTAGGGAGAAAGCTAGAGTAACTGCGGTAAACAAACATGATGTTTCTGTTTGTATAGATGACATTTTATGCACTGGCTTAAGGAAAACACTTTGTTTTACTCCAAAACCATTTTTACTGCGGTTTTCCCGGTTCATTGCATACGAATTCCACCAAACTTAGTCCGGATATGACTGGATGAAACCAGAAATATCCGGTTGTGTTTTGGCTAACTCAATCCCAGATATCGCGACAGACTCTGTGTTTGTGTTTTCTGGACATTATCAACGGACTTTATTGTTTTGAATGTTTTTATCAGGGAACATTTAATTTTATACCTTAGAAACACTAATTGGTTCAACATGGAGACACCAGTATACACATTCGTATGTTCTAGGGAGAAAGTTAGAGGAACTGCGGCAAACAAACATGATATTTCTGTTTGTATACATGACATTTTATGCACTTGCATAACGAAAAAAACTTTGCTTTTCTCCGAAACCATTTTTACTGTGATTTTCTCGGTCCATTGCATACGAATTCCACCAAACTTAGTCCTGATATGACTGGATGAAACCAGAAATATCCGGTTGTGTTTTGGCTTACTACAACCCAGATATTGTGAAAGCCTCTGTGTTTATGTTTTCCGGATATTATCAACGGAATTTATGTTTTTGCATGTTATTTATCAGGGAACATTTAATTTTGTGCTGGGAAACACTAATTGGTTCCACATGGAGACACCAGCTCTACACATTCGTATTTTCTAGGGAGAAAGCTAGAGGAACTGCGGCAAACAAACATGATATTTCTGTTTGTATAGATGACATTTTATGCACTTTCCTAAAGAAAAGACTTTGCTTTTATCCAAAACCATTTTTCCTGTGATATTCTCCATCCATTACATATGAATTCCACTCCACTTTGTCCAGATATGAGTGGATGAAACAAGAAATATCCGGTTGTGTTTTGTCTTACTATATCCCAGATATTGCTACAGCCTCAGTGTCTGTGTTTTCTGGATATTATCGATGGATTTTATTGTTTTGAATGTTTTTATCAGGGAACATTTAATTTTGTGCTGGGAAACACTAATTGGTTCCACATGGAGACACCAGTCTACACATTCGTAATTTCTAGGGAGAAAGCTAGAATAACTGCGGTAAACAAACATGATATTTCTGTTTGTATAGATGACATTTTATGCACTTTCCTAACAAAAAGACTTTACTTTTCTCCAAAACCATTTTTCCTGTGATATTCTCGATCCATTACATATGAATTCCACCCCACTTTGTCCGGATATGACTGGATGAAACCAGAAATATCCGGTTGTGTTTTGTCTTACTATATCCCAGATATTGCTACAGCCTCAGTGTCTGTGTTTTCTGGATATTATCGATGGATTTTATTGTTTTGAATGTTTTTATCAGGGAACATTTAATTTTGTACCGTAGAAACACTAATTGGTTCCACATGCAGACACCAGTAACACATTCCTATGTTCTAGGGAGAAAGCTTGAGGAACTGCAAATCGATATGGTATGTCTATTTGTATAGATGACATTTTATGCACTTGCGATGGAAAAGACTTTTTGCCTTTCTCTAAAACCATTTTTACTGTGATTTTGTTGGTCCATTGCATACGAATTCCAACCCACTTTGTCCGGATATGACTGGATGAAACCAGAAATATCCGGTTGTGTTTTGGCTAACTCAATCCCAGATATTGTGAAAGCTTCTGTATTTGTGTTCTCCGGATATTATGAACGGATTTTATGGTTTTGCATGTTTTTTATCAGGGAACATTTAATTTTGTACCGTAGAAACACTAATTGGTTCCACACGGAGACACCAGCTCTACACATTTGTATTTTCTAGGGAGAAAGCTAGAGGAACTGCGGCAAACAAACATGATATTTCTGTTTGTATAGATGACATTTTATGCACTTTCCTAACAAAAAGACTTTACTTTTCTCCAAAACCATTTTTACTGTGATTTTCTCGGTCCATTGCATACGAATTCCACCTCACTTTGTCCGGATATGAGTGGATGAAACCAGAAATATCCGTTTTCTTTTTTTGGCTTACTATATCCCAGATACTACTACAGCCTCAGTGTCTGTGTTTTCTGGATGTTATTGATGGATTACATTGGTTTGAATGTTTTTATCAGGGAACATTTAATTTTGTGCTGGGAAACACTAATTGGTTCCACATGGAGACACCAGTCTACACATTCGTATTTTCTAGGGAGAAAGCTAGAATAACTGCGGTAAACAAACATGATGTTTCTGTTTGTATAGATGACATTTTATGCACTGGCTTAAGGAAAAGACTTTGTTTTACTCCAAAACCATTTTTACTGCGATTTTCCCGGTTCATTGCATACGAATTCCACCAAACTTAGTCTGGATATGACTGGATGAAACCAGAAATATCCGGTTGTGTTTTGGCTAACTCAATCCCAGATATTGCGACGGACTCTGTGTTTGTGTTTTCTGGACATTATCAACGGACTTTATTGTTTTGAATGTTTTTTATCAGGGAACATTTAATTTTGTACCTTAGAAACACTAATAGGTTCAACATGGAGACACCAGTCTACACATTAGTATGTTCTAGGGAGAAAGCTAGAGGAACTGCGGCAAACAAACATGATATTTCTGTTTGTATACATGACATTTTATGCACTTGCATAACGAAAAAAACTTTGCTTTTCTCCAAAACCATTTTTACTGTGATTTTCTCGGTCCATTGCATACGAATTCCACCAAACTTAGTCCTGATATGACTGGATGAAACCAGAAATATCCGGTTGTGTTTTGGCTTACTACAACCCAGATATTGTGAAAGCTTCTGAGTTTATGTTTTCCGGATATTATCAACGGAATTTATGTTTTTGCATGTTATGTATCAGGGAACATTTAATTTTGTGCTGGGAAACACTAATTGGTTCCACATGGAGACACCAGCTCTACACATTCGTATTTTCTAGGGAGAAAGCTAGAGGAACTGCGGCAAACAAACATCATATTTCTGTTTGTATAGATGACATTTTATGCACTTTCCTAAAGAAAAGACTTTGCTTTTCGCCAAAACCATTTTTCCTGTGATATTCTCGATCCATTACATATGAATTCCACCCCCCCTTTGTCCGGATATAAGTGGATGAAACCAGAAATATCCGGTTGTGTTTTGTCTTACTATATCCCAGATATTGCTACAGCCTCAGTGTCTGTGTTTTCTGGATATTATCGATGGCTTTTATTGTTTTGAATGTTTTTATCAGGGAACATTTAATTTTGTGCTGGGAAACACTAATTGGTTCCACATGGAGACACCAGTCTACACATTCGTATTTTCTAGGGAGAAAGCTAGAATAACTGCGGTAAACAAACATGATGTTTCTGTTTGTATATATGACATTTTATGCACTTGCATAACGAAAAAAACTTTGCTTTTCTCCAAAACCATTTTTACTGTGATTTTCTCGGTCCATTGCATACGAATTCCACCAAACTTAGTCCTGATATGACTGGATGAAACCAGAAATATCCGGTTGTGTTTTGGCTTACTACAACCCAGATATTGTGAAAGCCTCTGTGTTTATGTTTTCCGGATATTATCAACGGAATTTATGTTTTTGCATGTTATTTATCAGGGAACATTTAATTTTGTGCTGGGAAACACTAATTGGTTCCACATGGAGACACCAGCTCTACACATTCGTATTTTCTAGGGAGAAAGCTAGAGGAACTGCGGCAAACAAACATGATATTTCTGTTTGTATAGATGACATTTTATGCACTTTCCTAAAGAAAAGACTTTGCTTTTCTCCAAAACCATTTTTCCTGTGATATTCTCCATCCATTACATATGAATTCCACCCCACTTTGTCCGGATATGAGTGCATGAAACCAGAAATATCCGGTTGTGTTTTGTCTTACTATATCCCAGATATTGCTACAGACTCAGTGTCTGTCTTTTCTGGATATTATCGATGGATTTTATTGTTTTGAATGTTTTTATCAGGGAACATTTAATTTTGTACCGTAGAAACACTAATTGGTTCCACATGGAGACACCAGTAACACATTCCTATGTTCTAGGGAGAAAGCTTGAGGAACTGCAAATCGATATGATATGTCTGTTTGTATAGATGACATTTTATGCACTTGCGATGGAAAAGACTTTTTGCCTTTCTCTAAAACCATTTTTACTGTGATTTTGTTGGTCCATTGCATACGAATTCCAACCCACTTTGTCCGGATATGACTGGATGAAACCAGAAATATCTGGTTGTGTTTTGGCTAACTCAACCCAGATATTGTGAAAGCTTCTGTATTTGTGTTCTCCGGATATTATGAACGGATTTTATGGTTTTGCATGTTTTTTATCAGGGAATATTTAATTTTGTACCGTAGAAACACTAATTGGTTCCACACGGAGACACCAGCTCTACACATTTGTATTTTCTAGGGAGAAAGCTAGAGGAACTGCGGCAAACAAACATGATATTTCTGTTTGTATAGATGACATTTTATGCACTTTCCTAAGAAAAAGACTTTACTTTTCTCCAAAACCATTTTTACTGCGATTTTCCCGGTTCATTGCATACGAATTCCACCTCACTTAGTCCAGATATGACTGGATGAAACCAGAAATATCCGGTTGTGTTTTGGCTAACTCAATCCCAGATATCGCGACAGACTCTGTGTTTGTGTTTTCTGGACATTATCAACGGACTTTATTGTTTTGAATGTTTTTATCAGGGAACATTTAATTTTGTACCTTAGAAACACTAATTGGTTCCACATGGAGACACCAGTCTACACATTCGTATGTTCTAGGGAGAAAGTTAGAGGAACTGCGGCAAACAAACATGATATTTCTGTTTGTATACATGACATTTTATGCACTTGCATAACGAAAAAAACTTTGCTTTTCTCCAAAACCATTTTTACTGTGATTTTCTCGGTCCATTGCATACGAATTCCACCACGCTTTGTCCGGATATGACTGGATGAAACCAGAAATATCCGGTTGTGTTCTGGCTTACTACAACCCAGATATTGTGAAAGCCTCTGTGTTTATGTTTTCCGGATATTATCAACGGAATTTATGTTTTTGCATGTTATTTATCAGGGAACATTTAATTTTGTGCTGGGAAACACTAATTGGTTCCACATGGAGACACCAGCTCTACACATTCGTATTTTCTAGGGAGAAAGCTAGAGGAACTGCGGCAAACAAACATGATATTTCTGTTTGTATAGATGACATTTTATGCACTTTCCTAAAGAAAAGACGTTGCTTTTCTCCAAAACCATTTTTCCTGTGATATTCTTGATCCATTACATATGAATTCCACCCCACTTTGTCCGGATATGAGTGGATGAAACCAGAAATATCCGGTTGTGTTTTGTCTTACTATATCCCAGATATTGCTACAGCCTCAGTGTCTGTGTTTTCTGGATATTATCGATGGATTTTATTGTTTTGAATGTTTTTATCAGGGAACATTTAATTTTGTACCGTAGAAACACTAATTGGTTCCACATGGAGACACCAGTAACACATTCCTATGTTCTAGGGAGAAAGCTTGAGGAACTGCAAATCGATATGATATGTCTGTTTGTATAGATGACATTTTATGCACTTGCGATGGAAAAGACTTTTTGCCTTTCTCTAAAACCATTTTTACTGTGATTTTGTTGGTCCATTGCGTACGAATTCCAACCCACTTTGTCCGGATATGACTGGATGAAACCAGAAATATCCGGTTGTGTTTTGGCTAACTCAATCCCAGATATTGTGAAAGCTTCTGTATTTGTGTTCTCCGGATATTATGAACGGATTTTATGGTTTTGCATGTTTTTTATCAGGGAATATTTAATTTTCTACTGTAGAAACACTAATTGGTTCCACACGGAGACACCAGCTCTACACATTTGTATTTTCTAGGGAGAAAGCTAGAGGAACTGCGGCAAACAAACATGATATTTCTGTTTGTATAGATGACATTCTATGCACTCTCCTAAGAAAAAGACTTTACTTTTCTCCAAAACCATTTTTACTGTGATTTTCTCGGTCCATTGCATACGAATTCCACCTCACTTTGTCCGGATATGAGTGGATGAAACCAGAAATATCCGTTTTCTTTTTTTTTTTGGCTTACTATATCCCAGATATTACTACAGACTCTGTGTTTGTGTTTTCTGGATATTATCGATGGATTATATGGTTTTGAATGTTTTTATCAGGGAACATTTAATTTTGTGCTGGGAAACACTAATTGGTTCCACATGGAGACACCAGTCTACACATTCGTATTTTCTAGGGAGAAAGCTAGAATAACTGCGGTAAACAAACATGATGTTTCTGTTTGTATAGATGACATTTTATGCACTGGCTTAAGGAAAAGACTTTGTTTTACTCCAAAACCATTTTTACTGCAATTTTCCTGGTTCATTGCATACGAATTCCACCAAACTTAGTCCGGATATGACTGGATGAAACCAGAAATATCCGGTTGTGTTTTGGCTAACTCAATCCCAGATATTGCGCCAGACTCTGTGTTTGCGTTTTCTGGACATTATCAATGGACTTTATTGTTTTGAATGTTTTTATCAGGGAACATTTAATTTTGTACCTTAGAAACACTAATTGGTTCAACATGGAGACACCAGTCTACACATTCGTATGTTCTAGGGAGAAAGTTAGAGGAACTGCGGCAAACAAACATGATATTTCTGTTTGTATACATGACATTTTATGCACTTGCATAACGAAAAAAACTTTGCTTTTCTCCAAAACCATTTTTACTGTGATTTTCTCGGTCCATTGCATACGAATTCCACCAAACTTAGTCCTGATACGACTGGATGAAACCAGAAATATCCGGTTGTGTTTTGGCTTACTACAACCAAGATATTGTGAAAGCCTCTGTGTTTATGTTTTCCGGATATTATCAACGGAATTTATGTTTTTGCATGTTATTTATCAGGGAACATTTAATTTTGTGCTGGGAAACACTAATTGGTTCCACATGGAGATACCAGCTCTACACATTCGTATTTTCTAGGGAGAAAGCTAGAGGAACTGCGGCAAACAAACATCATATTTCTGTTTGTATAGATGACATTTTATGCACTTTCCTAAAGAAAAGACTTTGCTTTTCTCCAAAACCATTTTTCCTGTGATATTCTCCATCCATTACATATGAATTCCACCCCACTTTGTCCGGATATGAGTGGATGAAACCAGAAATATCCGGTTGTGTTTTGTCTTACTATATCCCAGATATTGCTACAGCCTCAGTGTCTGTCTTTTCTGGATATTATCGATGGATTTTATTGTTTTGAATGTTTTTATCAGGGAACATTTAATTTTGTACCGTAGAAACACTAATTGGTTCCCCATGGAGACACCAGTAACACATTCCTATGTTCTAGGGAGAAAGCTTGAGGAACTGCAAATCGATATGATATGTCTGTTTGTATAGATGACATTTTATGCACTTGCGATGGAAAAGACTTTTTGCCTTTCTCTAAAACCATTTTTACTGTGATTTTTTTGGTCCATTGTGTACGAATTCCAACCCACTTTGTCCGGATATGACTGGATGAAACCAGAAATATCCGGTTGTGTTTTGGCTAACTCAATCCCAGATATTGTGAAAGCTTCTGTATTTGTGTTCTCAGGATATTATGAATGGATTTTATGGTTTTGCATGTTTTTTATCAGGGAACATTTAATTTTGTACCGTAGAAACACTAACTGGTTCCACACGGAGACACCAGCTCTACACATTTGTATTTTCTAGGGAGAAAGCTAGAGGAACTGCGGTAAACAAACATGATGTTTCTGTTTGTATAGATGACATTTTATGCACTGGCTTAAGGAAAAGACTATGTTTTACTACAAAACAATTTTTACTGCGATTTTCCCGGTTTATTGCATACGAATTCCACCAAACTTAGTCCGGATATGACTGGATGAAACCAGAAATATCCGGTTGTGTTTTGGCTAACTCAATCCCAGATATTGTGAAAGCTTCTGTATTTGTGTTCTCCGGATATTATGAACGGATTTTATGGTTTTGCATGTTTTTTATCAGGGAATATTTAATTTTGTACCGTAGAAACACTAATTGGTTCCACACGGAGACACCAGCTCTACACATTTGTATTTTCTAGGGAGAAAGCTAGAGGAACTGCGGCAAACAAACATGATATTTCTGTTTGTATAGATGACATTTTATGCACTCTCCTAAGAAAAAGACTTTACTTTTCTCCAAAACCATTTTTACTGTGATTTTTTCGGTCCATTGCATACGAATTCCACCTCACTTTGTCCGGATATGACTGGATGAAACCAGAAATATCCATTTTCTTTTTTTTTTTGGCTTACTATATCCCAGATATTACTACAGACTCTGTGTTTGTGTTTTCAGGATATTATCGATGGATTATATTGTTTTTAATGTTTTTATCAGGGAACATTTAATTTTGTGCTGGGAAACACTAATTGGTTCCACATGGAGACACCAGTCTAGACATTCTCATTTTCTAGGGAGAAAGCTAGAATAACTGCGGTAAACAAACATGATGTTTCTGTTTGTATAGATGACATTTTATGCACTGGCTTAAGGAAAAGACTTTGTTTTACTCCAAAACCATTTTTACTGCGATTTTCCCGGTTCATTGCATATGAATTCCACCAAACTTAGTCCGGATATGACTGGATGAAACCAGAAATATCCGGTTGTGTTTTGGCTAACTCAATCCCAGATATTGCGACAGACTCTGTGTTTGCGTTTTCTGGACATTATCAACGGACTTTATTGTTTTGAATGTTTTTATCAGGGAACATTTAATTTTGTACCTTAGAAACACTAATTGGTTCAACATGGAGACACCAGTATACACATTCGTATGTTCTAGGGAGAAAGTTAGAGGAACTGCGGCAAACAAACATGATATTTCTGTTTGTATACATGACATTTTATGCACTTGCATAACGAAAAAAACTTTGCTTTTCTCCAAAACCATTTTTACTGTGATTTTCTCGGTCCATTGCATACGAATTCCACCAAACTTAGTCCTGATACGACTGGATGAAACCAGAAATATCCGGTTGTGTTTTGGCTTACTACAACCCAGATATTGTGAAAGCCTCTGTGTTTATGTTTTCCGGATATTATCAACGGAATTTATGTTTTTGCATGTTATTTATCAGGGAACATTTAATTTTGTGCTGGGAAACACTAATTGGTTCCACATGGAGACACCAGCTCTACACATTCGTATTTTCTAGGGAGAAAGCTAGAGGAACTGCGGCAAACAAACATGATATTTCTGTTTGTATAGATGACATTTTATGCACTTTCCTAAAGAAAAGACTTTGCTTTTCTCCAAAACCATTTTTCCTGTGATTTTCTCTGTCCATTATATATGAATTCCACCCCACTTTGTCCAGATATGAGTGGATGAAACCAGAAATATCCGGTTGTGTTTTGTCTTACTATATCCCAGATATTGCTACAGCCTCAGTGTCTGTGTTTTCTGGATATTATCGATGGATTTTATTGTTTTGAATGTTTTTATCAGGGAACATTTAATTTTGTACCGTAGAAACACTAATTGGTTCCCCATGGAGACACCAGTAACACATTCCTATGTTCTAGGGAGAAAGCTTGAGGAACTGCAAATCGATATGATATGTCTGTTTGTATAGATGACATTTTATGCACTTGCGATGGAAAAGACTTTTTGCCTTTCTCTAAAACCATTTTTACTGTGATTTTGTTGGTCCATTGCGTACGAATTCCAACCCACTTTGTCCGGATATGACTGGATGAAACCAGAAATTTCCGGTTGTGTTTTGGCTAACTCAATCCCAGATATTGTGAAAGCTTCTGTATTTGTGTTCTCCGGATATTATGAACGGATTTTATGGTTTTGCATGTTTTTTATCAGGGAACATTTAATTTTGTACCGTAGAAACACTAATTGGTTCCACACGGAGACACCAGCTCTACACATTTGTATTTTCTAGGGAGAAAGCTAAAGGAACTGCGGCAAACAAACATGATATTTCTGTTTGTATAGATGACATTTTATGCACTTTCCCAAGAAAAAGACTTTACTTTTCTCCAAAACCATTTTTACTGTGATTTTCTCGGTCCATTGCATACGAATTCCACCTCACTTTGTCCGGATATGACTGGATGAAACCAGAAATATCCGTTTTCTTTTTTTTTTTTTTTTTGGCTTACTATATCCCAGATATTACTACAGACTCTGTGTTTGTGTTTTCTGGATATTATCGATGGATTATATTGTTTTGAATGTTTTTATCAGGGAACATTTAATTTTGTGCTGGGAAACACTAATTGGTTCCACATGGAGACACCAGTCTACACATTCGTATTTTCTAGGGAGAAAGCTAGAATAACTGCGGTAAACAAACATGATGTTTCTGTTTGTATAGATGACATTTTATGCACTGGCTTAAGGAAAAGACTTTGTTTTACTCCAAAACCATTTTTACTGCGATTTTCCTGGTTCATTGCATATGAATTCCACCAAACTTAGTCCGGATATGACTGGATGAAACCAGAAATATCCGGTTGTGTTTTGGCTAACTCAATCCCAGATATTGCGACGGACTCTGTGTTTGCATTTTCTGGACATTATCAACGGACTTTATTGTTTTGAATGTTTTTATCAGGGAACATTTAATTTTGTACCTTAGAAACACTAATTGGTTCAACATGGAGACACCAGTATACACATTCGTATGTTCTAGGGAGAAAGTTAGAGGAACTGCGGCAAACAAACATGATATTTCTGTTTGTATACATGACATTTTATGCACTTGCATAACGAAAAAAAACTTTGCTTTTCTCCAAAACCATTTTTACTGTGATTTTCTCGGTCCATTGCATACGAATTCCACCAAACTTAGTCCTGATACGACTGGATGAAACCAGAAATATCCGGTTGTGTTTTGGCTTACTACAACCAAGATATTGTGAAAGCCTCTGTGTTTATGTTTTCCGGATATTATCAACGGAATTTATGTTTTTGCATGTTATTTATCAGGGAACATTTAATTTTGTGCTGGGAAACACTAATTGGTTCCACATGGAGACACCAGCTCTACACATTCGTATTTTCTAGGGAGAAACCTAGAGGAACTGCGGCAAACAAACATGATATTTCTGTTTGTATAGATGACATTTTATGCACTTTCCTAAAGAAAAGACGTTGCTTTTCTCCAAAACCATTTTTCCTGTGATATTCTTGATCCATTACATATGAATTCCACCCCACTTTGTCCGGATATGAGTGGATGAAACCAGAAATATCCGGTTGTGTTTTGTCTTACTATATCCCAGATATTGCTACAGCCTCAGTGTCTGTGTTTTCTGGATATTATCGATGGATTTTATTGTTTTGAATGTTTTTATCAGGGAACATTTAATTTTGTACCGTAGAAACACTAATTGGTTCCCCATGGAGACACCAGTAACACATTCCTATGTTCTAGGGAGAAAGCTTGAGGAACTGCAAATCGATATGATATGTCTGTTTGTATAGATGACATTTTATGCACTTGCGATGGAAAAGACTTTTTGCCTTTCTCTAAAACCATTTTTACTGTGATTTTGTTGGTCCATTGCGTACGAATTCCAACCCACTTTGTCCGGATATGACTGGATGAAACCAGAAATTTCCGGTTGTGTTTTGGCTAACTCAATCCCAGATATTGTGAAAGCTTCTGTATTTGTGTTCTCCGGATATTATGAACGGATTTTATGGTTTTGCATGTTTTTTATCAGGGAACATTTAATTTTGTACCGTAGAAACACTAATTGGTTCCACACGGAGACACCAGCTCTACACATTTGTATTTTCTAGGGAGAAAGCTAAAGGAACTGCGGCAAACAAACATGATATGTCTGTTTGTATAGATGACATTTTATGCACTTTCCCAAGAAAAAGACTTTACTTTTCTCCAAAACCATTTTTACTGTGATTTTCTCGGTCCATTGCATACGAATTCCACCTCACTTTGTCCGGATATGACTGGATGAAACCAGAAATATCCGTTTTCTTTTTTTTTTTTTTTTTGGCTTACTATATCCCAGATATTACTACAGACTCTGTGTTTGTGTTTTCTGGATATTATCGATGGATTATATTGTTTTGAATGTTTTTATCAGGGAACATTTAATTTTGTGCTGGGAAACACTAATTGGTTCCACATGGAGACACCAGTCTACACATTCGTATTTTCTAGGGAGAAAGCTAGAATAACTGAGGTAAACAAACATGATATTTCTGTTTGTATAGATGACATTTTATGCACTGGCTTAAGGAAAAGACTTTGTTTTACTCCAAAACCATTTTTACTGCGATTTTCCCGGTTCATTGCATACGAATTCCACAGCACTTTGTCCGGATATGACTGGATGAAACCAGAAATATCCGGTTGTGTTTTGGCTAACTCAATCCCAGATATTGCGACGGACTCTGTGTTTGTGTTTTCTGGACATTATCAACGGACTTTATTGTTTTGAATGTTTTTATCAGGGAACATTTAATTTTGTACCTTAGAAACACTAATAGGTTCAACATGGAGACACCAGTCTACACATTCGTATGTTCTAGGGAGAAAGTTAGAGGAACTGCGGCAAACAAACATGATATTTCTGTTTGTATACATGACATTTTATGCACTTGCATAACGAAAAAAACTTTGCTTTTCTCCAAAACCATTTTTACTGTGATTTTCTCGGTCCATTGCATACGAATTCCACCTCGCTTTGTCCGGATATGACTGGATGAAACCAGGAATATCCGGTTGTGTTTTGGCTTACTACAACCCAGATATTGTGAAAGCCTCTGTGTTTACGTTTTCCGGATATTATCAACGGAATTTATGTTTTTGCATGTTATTTATCAGGGAACATTTAATTTTGTGCTGGGAAACACTAATTGGTTCCACATGGAGACACCAGCTCTACACAATCGTATTTTCTAGGGAGAAAGCTAGAGGAACTGCGGCAAACAAACATGATATTTCTGTTTGTATAGATGACATTTTATGCACTTTCCTAAAGAAAAGACTTTGTTTTTCTCCAAAACCATTTTTCCTGTGATATTCTCGATCCATTACATATGAATTCCACCCCACTTTGTCCGGATATGAGTGGATGAAACCAGAAATATCCGGTTGTGTTTTGTCTTACTATATCCCAGATATTGCTACAGCCTCAGTGTCTGTGTTTTCTGGATATTATCGATGGATTTTATTGTTTGAATGTTTTTATCAGGGAACATTTAATTTTGTACCGTAGAAACACTAATTGGTTCCACATGGAGACACCAGTAACACATTCCTATGTTCTAGGGAGAAAGCTTGAGGAACTGCAAATCGATATGTTATGTCTGTTTGTATAGATGACATTTTATGCACTTGCGATGGAAAAGACTTTTTGCCTTTCTCTAAAACCATTTTTACTGTGATTTTGTTGGTCCATTGCATATGAATTCCAACCCACTTTGTCCGGGTATGACTGGATGAAACCAGAAATATCCGGTTGTGTTTTGGCTAACTCAATCCCAGATATTGTGAAAGCTTCTGTATTTGTGTTCTCCGGATATTATGAACGGATTTTATGGTTTTGCATGTTTTTTATCAGGGAACATTTAATTTTGTACCTTAGAAACACTAATCGGTTCCACACGGAGACACCAGCTCTACACATTTGTATTTTCTAGGGAGAAAGCTAGAGGAACTGCGGCAAACAAACATGATATTTCTGTTTGTATAGATGACATTTTATGCACTTTCCCAAGAAAAAGACTTTACTTTTCTCCAAAACCATTTTTAATGTGATTTTCTCGGTCCATTGCATACGAATTCCACCTCACTTTGTCCGGATATGACTGGATGAAACCAGAAATATCCGTTTTCTTTTTTTTTTTTTTTGGCTTACTATATCCCAGATATTACTACAGACTCTGTGTTTGTGTTTTCTGGATATTATCGATGGATTATATTGTTTTGAATGTTTTTATCAGGGAACATTTAATTTTGTGCTGGGAAACACTAATTGGTTCCACATGGAGACACCAGCTCTACACATTCGTATTTTCTAGGGAGAAAGCTAGAGGAACTGCGGCAAACAAACATGATATTTTGTAAGACCCCCGACAGGTGTCTCACACTTTTACTGACCCCAGAAACACGAATTCCAGACCAATCGCTGCAAGTGCATGAGGAAGTTTATTACATCTGCACAGATGGGCCAACTCTTAAGCACAACAGCACCCTCTAGTGCAGTGCGAGAAGAGAGGCGCCGATCATCAACCGCACAGCGTATTTAAGATTTGAAACCACAACATTAGCATATCTCCACATCACTGCCAAGAATCACAAGATAAACCACAGCATGACGAATACATCACAAGGTAGTGGGTTTTTCCAGGGTGAGGGGACAAAAAACCTTGAGCAAGCATAAACACGGGGTCATCACGACCAAAAACTCAACACAGCTCCTAAAAGAATTATCACATGCTCCATTATCTCATAAAAGCATTAGCACAATCATCACATGTTACAAGGTCAGCTAAAGTCTAGTTATCTTAAACAAAATGCAATTTGCAAGCCAAAGCATTTTGTACAAAAGCAGAACAATATGCAGTTAGCTCATAAGCAACTCCAATTTAACCCTATCCTGCCTCAATTTCACATTTTCTGTTTGTATAGATGACATTTTATGCACTTTCCTAAAGAAAAGACTTTGCTTTTCTCCAAAACCATTTTTCCTGTGATTTTCTCGGTCCATTACATATGAATTCCACGCCACTTTGTCCGGATATGAGTGGATGAAACCAGAAATATCCGGTTGTGTTTTGTCTTACTATATCCCAGATATTGCTACAGCCTCAGTGTCTGTGTTTTCTGGATATTATCGATGGATTTTATTGTTTTGAATGTTTTTATCAGGGAACATTTAATTTTGTACCGTAGAAACACTAATTGGTTCCACATGGAGACACCAGTAACACATTCCTATGTTCTAGGGAGAAAGCTTGAGGAACTGCAAATCAATATGATATGTCTGTTTGTATAGATGACATTTTATGCACTTGCGATGGAAAAGACTTTTTGCCTTTCTCTAAAACCATTTTTACTGTGATTTTGTTGGTCCATTGCATACGAATTCCAACCCACTTTGTCCGGATATGACTGGATGAAACCAGAAATATCCGGTTGTGTTTTGGCTCACGCAAACCCAGATATTGTGAAAGCTTCTGTATTTGTGTTCTCCGGATATTATGAACGGATTTTATGGTTTTGCATGTTTTTTATCAGGGAACATTTAATTTTGTACCGTAGAAACACTAATTGGTTCCACACGGAGACACCAGCTCTACACATTTGTATTTTCTAGGGAGAAAGCTAGAGGAACTGCGGCAAACAAACATGATATTTCTGTTTGTATAGATGACATTTTATGCACTTTCCTAAGAAAAAGACTTTACTTTTCTCCAAAACCATTTTTACTGTGATTTTCTCGGTCCATTGCATACGAATTCCACCTCACTTTGTCCGGATATGAGTGGATGAAACCAGAAATATCCGTTTAATTTTTTTTTTGGCTTACTATATCCCAGATATTGCTACAGCCTCAGTGTCTGTGTTTTCTGGATATTATCGATGGATTATATTGTTTTGAATGTTTTTATCAGGGAACATTTAATTTTGTGCTGGGAAACACTAATTGGTTCCACATGGAGACACCAGTCTACACATTCGTATTTTCTAGGGAGAAAGCTAGAATAACTGCGGCAAACAAACATGATATTTCTGTTTGTGTAGATGACATTTTATGCACTGGCTTAAGGAAAAGACTTTGTTTTACTCCAAAACCATTTTTACTGCGATTTTCCCAGTTCATTGCATAGGAATTCCACCAAACTTAGTCCGGATATGACTGGATGAAACCAGAAATATCCGGTTGTGTTTTGGCTAACTCAATCCCAGATATTGCGACGGACTCTGTGTTTGTGTTTTCTGGACATTACCAACGGACTTTATTGTTTTGAATGTTTTTATCAGGGAACATTTAATTTTGTACCTTAGAAACACTAATAGGTTCAACATGGAGACACCAGTATACACATTCGTATTTTCTAGGGAGAAAGCTAGAGGAACTGCGGCAAACAAACATGATATTTCTGTTTGTATAGATGACATTTTATGCACTTTCCTAAAGAAAAGACTTTGCTTTTCTCCAAAACCATTTTTCCTGTGATATTCTCGATCCATTACATATGAATTCCACCCCACTTTGTCCAGATATGACTGGATGAAACCAGAAATATCCGGTTGTGTTTTGTCTTACTATATCCCAGATATTGCTACAGCCTCAGTGTCTGTGTTTTCTGGATATTATCGATGGATTTTATTGTTTTGAATGTTTTTATCAGGGAACATTTAATTTTGTACCGTAGAAACACTAATTGGTTCCCCATGGAGACACCAGTAACACATTCCTATGTTCTAGGGAGAAAGCTTGAGGAACTGCAAATCGATATGATATGTCTGTTTGTATAGATGACACTTTATGCACTTGCGATGGAAAAGACTTTTTGCCTTTCTCTAAAACCATTTTTACTGTGATTTTGTTGGTCCATTGCATACGAATTCCAACCCACTTTGTCCGGATATGACTGGATGAAACCAGAAATATCCGGTTGTGTTTTGGCTAACTCAATCCCAGATATTGTGAAAGCTTCTGTATTTGTGTTCTCAGGATATTATGAACGGATTTTATGGTTTTGCATGTTTTTTGTCAGGGAACATTTAATTTTGTACCGTAGAAACACTAATTGGTTCCACACGGAGACACCAGCTCTACACATTTGTATTTTCTAGGGAGAAAGCTAGAGGAACTGTGGCAAACAAACATGATATTTCTGTTTGTATACATGACATTTTATGCACTTTCCTAACAAAAAGACTTTACTTTTCTCCAAAACCATTTTTAATGTGATTTTCTCGGTCCATTGCATACGAATTCCACCTCACTTTGTCCGGATATGACTGGATGAAACCAGAAATATCCGTTTTCTTTTTTTTTTTTGGCTTACTATATCCCCGATATTACTACAGACTCTGTGTTTGTGTTTTCTGGATATTATCGATGGATTATATTGTTTTGAATGTTTTTATCAGGGAACATTTAATTTTGTGCTGGGAAACACTAATTGGTTCCACATGGAGACACCAGTCTACACATTCGTATTTTCTAGGGAGAAAGCTAGAATAACTGCGGTAAACAAACATGATGTTTCTGTTTGTATAGATGGCATTTTATGCACTGGCTTAAGGAAAAGACATTGTTTTACTCCAAAACCATTTTTACTGCGATTTTCCCGGTTCATTGCATACGAATTCCACCAAACTTAGTCCGGATATGACTGGATGAAACCAGAAATATCCGGTTGTGTTTTGGCTAACTCAATCCCAGATATTGCGACGGACTCTGTGTTTGTGTTTTCTGGACATTATCAACGGATTTTATGGTATTGCATGTTTTTTATCAGGGAACATTTAATTTTGTACCTTAGAAACACTAATAGGTTCAACATGGAGACACCAGTATACACATTCGTAAGTTCTAGGGAGACAGTTAGAGGAACTGCGGCAAACAAACATGATATTTCTGTTTGTATACATGACATTTTATGCACTTGCATAACGAAAAAAACTTTGCTTTTCTCCAAAACAATTTTTACTGTGATTTTCTTGGTCCATTGCATACGAATTCCACCTCGCTTTGTCCGGATATGACTGGATGAAACCAGAAATATCCGGTTGTGTTTTGGCTTACTATAACCCAGATATTGTGAAAGCCTCTGTGTTTATGTTTTCCGGATATTATCAACGGAATTTATGTTTTTGCATGTTATTTATCAGGGAACATTTAATTTTGTACCGTAGAAACACTAATTGGTTCCACACGGAGACACCAGCTCTACACATTTGTATTTTCTAGGGAGAAAGCTGGAGGAACTGCGGCAAACAAACATGATATTTCTTTTTGTATAGATGACATTTTATGCACTTTCCTAAAGAAAAGACTTTGCTTTTCTCCAAAACCATTTTTACTGTGATTTTCTCGGTCCATTACATATGAATTCCACCCCACTTTGTCCGGATATGAGTGGATGAAACCAGAAATATCCGGTTGTGTTTTGTCTTACTATATCCCAGATATTGCTACAGCCTCAGTGTCTGTGTTTTCTGGATATTATCGATGGATTTTATTGTTTTGAATGTTTTTATCAGGGAACATTTAATTTTGTACCGTAGAAACACTAATTGGTTCCACATGGAGACACCAGTAACACATTCCTATGTTCTAGGGAGAAAGCTTGAGGAACTGCAAATCGATATGATATGTCTGTTTGTATAGATGACATTTTATGCACTTGCGATGGAAAAGACTTTTTGCCTTTCTCTAAAACCATTTTTACTGTGATTTTGTTGGTCCATTGCATACGAATTCCAACCCACTTTGTCCGGATATGACTGGATGAAACCAGAAATATCCGGTTGTGTTTTGGCTAACTCAATCCCAGATATTGTGAAAGCTTCTGTATTTGTGTTCTCCGGATATTATGAACGGATTTTATGGTTTTGCATGTTTTTTATCAGGGAACATTTAATTTTGTACCGTAGAAACACTAATTGGTTCCACACGGAGACACCAGCTCTACACATTTGTATTTTCTAGGGAGAAAGCTAGAGGAACTGCGGCAAACAAACATGATATTTCTGTTTGTATACATGACATTTTATGCACTTGCATAACGAAAAAAACTTTGCTTTTCTCCAAAACCATTTTTACTGTGATTTTCTCGGTCCATTGCATACGAATTCCACCTCACTTTGTCCGGATATGACTGGATGAAACCAGAAATATCCGTTTTTTTTTTTTTGGCTTACTATATCCCAGATATTACTACAGACTCTGTGTTTGTGTTTTCTGGATATTATCGATTGATTTTATTGTTTTGAATGTTTTTATCAGGGAACATTTAATTTTGTTCTGGGAAACACTAATTGGTTCCACATGGAGACACCAGTCTACACATTCGTATTTTCTAGGGAGAAAGCTAGAATAACTACGGTAAACACACATGATGTTTCTGTTTGTATAGGATACATTTTATGCACTGGCTTAAGGAAAAGACTTTGTTTTACTCCAAAACCATTTTTACTGCGATTTTCCCGGTTCATTGCATACGAATTCCACCAAACTTAGTCCGGATATGACTGGATGAAACCAGAAATATCCGGTTGTGTTTTGGCTAACTCAATCCCAGATATTGCGACGGACTCTGTGTTTGTGTTTTCTGGACATTATCAACGGACTTTATTGTTTTGAATGTTTTTATCAGGGAACATTTAATTTTGTACCTTAGAAACACTAATAGGTTCAACATGGAGACACCAGTATACACATTCGTATGTTCTAGGGAGAAAGTTAGAGGAACTGCGGCAAACAAACATGATATTTCTGTTTGTATACATGACATTTTATGCACTTGCATAACGAAAAAAACTTTGCTTTTCTCCAAAACCATTTTTACTGTGATTTTCTCGGACCATTGCATACGAATTCCACCTCGCTTTGTCCGGATATGACTGGATGAAACCAGAAATATCCCGTTGTGTTTTGGCTTACTACAACCCAGATATTGTGAAAGCCTCTGTGTTTATGTTTTCCGGATATTATCAACGGAATTTATGTTGTTGCATGTTATTTATCAGGGAACATTTAATTTTGTGCTGGGAAACACTAATTGGTTCCACATGGAGACACCAGCTCTACAAATTCGTATTTTCTAGGGAGAAAGCTAGAGGAACTGTGGCAAACAAACATGATATTTCTGTTTGTATAGATGACATTTTATGCACTTTCCTAAAGAAAAGACTTTGCTTTTCTCCAAAACCATTTTTCCTGTGATATTCTCGATCCATTACATATGAATTCCACCCCACTTTGTCCGGATATGAGTGGATGAAACCAGAAATATCCGGTTGTGTTTTGTCTTACTATATCCCAGATATTGCTACAGCCTCAGTGTCTGTGTTTTCTGGATATTATCGATGGATTTTATTGTTTTGAATGTTTTTATCAGGGAACCTTTAATTTTGTACCGTAGAAACACTAATTGGTTCCACATGGAGACACCAGTAACACATTCCTATGTTCTAGGGAGAAAGCTTGAGGAACTGCAAATCGATATGATATGTCTGTTTGTATAGATGACACTTAATGCACTTGCGATGGAAAAGACTTTTTGCCTTTCTCTAAAACCATTTTTACTGTGATTTTGTTGGTCCATTGCATACGAATTCCAACCCACTTTGTCTGGATATGACTGGATGAAACCAGAAATATCCGGTTGTGTTTTGGCTAACTCAATCCCAGATATTGTGAAAGATTCTGTATTTGTGTTCTCTGGATATTATGAACGGATTTTATGGTTTTGCATGTTTTTTGTCAGGGAACATTTAATTTTGTACCGTAGAAACACTAATTGGTTCCACACGGAGACACCAGCTCTACACATTTGTATTTTCTAGGGAGAAAGCTAGAGGAACTGCGGCAAACAAACATGATATTTCTGTTTGTATAGATGACATTTTATGCACTTTCCTAACAAAAAGACTTTACTTTTCTCCAAAACCATTTTTAATGTGATTTTCTCGGTCCATTGCATACGAATTCCACCTCACTTTGTCCGGATATGACTGGATGAAACCAGAAATATCCGTTTTCTTTTTTTTTTTGGCTTACTATATCCCAGATATTACTACAGACTCTGTGTTTGTGTTTTCTGGATATTATCGATGGATTATATTGTTTTGAATGTTTTTATCAGGGAACATTTAATTTTGTGCTGGGAAACACTAATTGGTTCCACATGGAGATACCAGCTCTACACATTCGTATTTTCTAGGGAGAAAGCTAGAGGAACTGCGGCAAACAAACATGATATTTTGTAAGACCCCCGACAGGTGTCTCACACTTTTACTGACCCCAGAAACACGAATTCCAGACCAATCGCTGCAAGTGCATGAGGAAGTTTATTACATCTGCACAGATGGGCCAACTCTTAAGCACAACAGCACCCTCTAGTGCAGTGCGAGAAGAGAGGCGCCGATCATCAACCGCACAGCGTATTTAAGATTTGAAACCACAACATTAGCATATCTCCACATCACTGCCAAGAATCACAAGATAAACCACAGCATGACGAATACATCACAAGGTAGTGGGTTTTTCCAGGGTGAGGGGACAAAAAACCTTGAGCAAGCATAAACACGGGGTCATCACGACCAAAAACTCAACACAGCTCCTAAAAGAATTATCACATGCTCCATTATCTCATAAAAGCATTAGCACAATCATCACATGTTACAAGGTCAGCTAAAGTCTAGTTATCTTAAACAAAATGCAATTTGCAAGCCAAAGCATTTTGTACAAAAGCAGAACAATATGCAGTTAGCTCATAAGCAACTCCAATTTAACCCTATCCTGCCTCAATTTCACATTTTCTGTTTGTATAGATGACATTTTATGCACTTTCCTAAAGAAAAGACTTTGCTTTTCTCCAAAACCATTTTTCCTGTGATTTTCTCGGTCCATTACATATGAATTCCACGCCACTTTGTCCGGATATGAGTGGATGAAACCAGAAATATCCGGTTGTGTTTTGTCTTACTATATCCCAGATATTGCTACAGCCTCAGTGTCTGTGTTTTCTGGATATTATCGATGGATTTTATTGTTTTGAATGTTTTTATCAGGGAACATTTAATTTTGTACCGTAGAAACACTAATTGGTTCCACATGGAGACACCAGTAACACATTCCTATGTTCTAGGGAGAAAGCTTGAGGAACTGCAAATCAATATGATATGTCTGTTTGTATAGATGACATTTTATGCACTTGCGATGGAAAAGACTTTTTGCCTTTCTCTAAAACCATTTTTACTGTGATTTTGTTGGTCCATTGCATACGAATTCCAACCCACTTTGTCCGGATATGACTGGATGAAACCAGAAATATCCGGTTGTGTTTTGGCTCACGCAAACCCAGATATTGTGAAAGCTTCTGTATTTGTGTTCTCCGGATATTATGAACGGATTTTATGGTTTTGCATGTTTTTTATCAGGGAACATTTAATTTTGTACCGTAGAAACACTAATTGGTTCCACACGGAGACACCAGCTCTACACATTTGTATTTTCTAGGGAGAAAGCTAGAGGAACTGCGGCAAACAAACATGATATTTCTGTTTGTATAGATGACATTTTATGCACTTTCCTAAGAAAAAGACTTTACTTTTCTCCAAAACCATTTTTACTGTGATTTTCTCGGTCCATTGCATACGAATTCCACCTCACTTTGTCCGGATATGAGTGGATGAAACCAGAAATATCCGTTTAATTTTTTTTTTTGGCTTACTATATCCCAGATATTGCTACAGCCTCAGTGTCTGTGTTTTCTGGATATTATCGATGGATTATATTGTTTTGAATGTTTTTATCAGGGAACATTTAATTTTGTGCTGGGAAACACTAATTGGTTCCACATGGAGACACCAGTCTACACATTCGTATTTTCTAGGGAGAAAGCTAGAATAACTGCGGCAAACAAACATGATATTTCTGTTTGTGTAGATGACATTTTATGCACTGGCTTAAGGAAAAGACTTTGTTTTACTCCAAAACCATTTTTACTGCGATTTTCCCAGTTCATTGCATAGGAATTCCACCAAACTTAGTCCGGATATGACTGGATGAAACCAGAAATATCCGGTTGTGTTTTGGCTAACTCAATCCCAGATATTGCGACGGACTCTGTGTTTGTGTTTTCTGGACATTACCAACGGACTTTATTGTTTTGAATGTTTTTATCAGGGAACATTTAATTTTGTACCTTAGAAACACTAATAGGTTCAACATGGAGACACCAGTATACACATTCGTATTTTCTAGGGAGAAAGCTAGAGGAACTGCGGCAAACAAACATGATATTTCTGTTTGTATAGATGACATTTTATGCACTTTCCTAAAGAAAAGACTTTGCTTTTCTCCAAAACCATTTTTCCTGTGATATTCTCGATCCATTACATATGAATTCCACCCCACTTTGTCCAGATATGACTGGATGAAACCAGAAATATCCGGTTGTGTTTTGTCTTACTATATCCCAGATATTGCTACAGCCTCAGTGTCTGTGTTTTCTGGATATTATCGATGGATTTTATTGTTTTGAATGTTTTTATCAGGGAACATTTAATTTTGTACCGTAGAAACACTAATTGGTTCCCCATGGAGACACCAGTAACACATTCCTATGTTCTAGGGAGAAAGCTTGAGGAACTGCAAATCGATATGATATGTCTGTTTGTATAGATGACACTTTATGCACTTGCGATGGAAAAGACTTTTTGCCTTTCTCTAAAACCATTTTTACTGTGATTTTGTTGGTCCATTGCATACGAATTCCAACCCACTTTGTCCGGATATGACTGGATGAAACCAGAAATATCCGGTTGTGTTTTGGCTAACTCAATCCCAGATATTGTGAAAGCTTCTGTATTTGTGTTCTCAGGATATTATGAACGGATTTTATGGTTTTGCATGTTTTTTGTCAGGGAACATTTAATTTTGTACCGTAGAAACACTAATTGGTTCCACACGGAGACACCAGCTCTACACATTTGTATTTTCTAGGGAGAAAGCTAGAGGAACTGTGGCAAACAAACATGATATTTCTGTTTGTATACATGACATTTTATGCACTTTCCTAACAAAAAGACTTTACTTTTCTCCAAAACCATTTTTAATGTGATTTTCTCGGTCCATTGCATACGAATTCCACCTCACTTTGTCCGGATATGACTGGATGAAACCAGAAATATCCGTTTTCTTTTTTTTTTTTGGCTTACTATATCCCCGATATTACTACAGACTCTGTGTTTGTGTTTTCTGGATATTATCGATGGATTATATTGTTTTGAATGTTTTTATCAGGGAACATTTAATTTTGTGCTGGGAAACACTAATTGGTTCCACATGGAGACACCAGTCTACACATTCGTATTTTCTAGGGAGAAAGCTAGAATAACTGCGGTAAACAAACATGATGTTTCTGTTTGTATAGATGGCATTTTATGCACTGGCTTAAGGAAAAGACATTGTTTTACTCCAAAACCATTTTTACTGCGATTTTCCCGGTTCATTGCATACGAATTCCACCAAACTTAGTCCGGATATGACTGGATGAAACCAGAAATATCCGGTTGTGTTTTGGCTAACTCAATCCCAGATATTGCGACGGACTCTGTGTTTGTGTTTTCTGGACATTATCAACGGATTTTATGGTATTGCATGTTTTTTATCAGGGAACATTTAATTTTGTACCTTAGAAACACTAATAGGTTCAACATGGAGACACCAGTATACACATTCGTAAGTTCTAGGGAGACAGTTAGAGGAACTGCGGCAAACAAACATGATATTTCTGTTTGTATACATGACATTTTATGCACTTGCATAACGAAAAAAACTTTGCTTTTCTCCAAAACAATTTTTACTGTGATTTTCTTGGTCCATTGCATACGAATTCCACCTCGCTTTGTCCGGATATGACTGGATGAAACCAGAAATATCCGGTTGTGTTTTGGCTTACTATAACCCAGATATTGTGAAAGCCTCTGTGTTTATGTTTTCCGGATATTATCAACGGAATTTATGTTTTTGCATGTTATTTATCAGGGAACATTTAATTTTGTACCGTAGAAACACTAATTGGTTCCACACGGAGACACCAGCTCTACACATTTGTATTTTCTAGGGAGAAAGCTGGAGGAACTGCGGCAAACAAACATGATATTTCTTTTTGTATAGATGACATTTTATGCACTTTCCTAAAGAAAAGACTTTGCTTTTCTCCAAAACCATTTTTACTGTGATTTTCTCGGTCCATTACATATGAATTCCACCCCACTTTGTCCAGATATGACTGGATGAAACAAGAAATATCCGGTTGTGTTTTGTCTTACTATATCCCAGATATTGCTACAGCCTCAGTGTCTGTGTTTTCTGGATATTATCGATGGATTTTATTGTTTTGAATGTTTTTATCAGGGAACATTTAATTTTGTACCGTAGAAACACTAATTGGTTCCACATGGAGACACCAGTAACACATTCCTATGTTCTAGGGAGAAAGCTTGAGGAACTGCAAATCGATATGATATGTCTGTTTGTATAGATGACATTTTATGCACTTGCGATGGAAAAGACTTTTTGCCTTTCTCTAAAACCATTTTTACTGTGATTTTGTTGGTCCATTGCATACGAATTCCAACCCACTTTGTCCGGATATGACTGGATGAAACCAGAAATATCCGGTTGTGTTTTGGCTAACTCAATCCCAGATATAGTGAAAGCTTCTGTATTTGTGTTCTCCGGATATTATGAACGGATTTTATGGTTTTGCATGTTTTTTATCAGGGAACATTTAATTTTGTACCGTAGAAACACTAATTGGTTCCACACGGAGACACCAGCTCTACACATTTGTATTTTCTAGGGAGAAAGCTAGAGGAACTGCGGCAAACAAACATGATATTTCTGTTTGTATACATGACATTTTATGCACTTGCATAACGAAAAAAACTTTGCTTTTCTCCAAAACCATTTTTACTGTGATTTTCTCGGTCCATTGCATACGAATTCCACCTCACTTTGTCCGGATATGACTGGATGAAACCAGAAATATCCGTTTTTTTTTTTTTTGGCTTACTATATCCCAGATATTACTACAGACTCTGTGTTTGTGTTTTCTGGATATTATCGATTGATTTTATTGTTTTGAATGTTTTTATCAGGGAACATTTAATTTTGTTCTGGGAAACACTAATTGGTTCCACATGGAGACACCAGTCTACACATTCGTATTTTCTAGGGAGAAAGCTAGAATAACTACGGTAAACACACATGATGTTTCTGTTTGTATAGGATACATTTTATGCACTGGCTTAAGGAAAAGACTTTGTTTTACTCCAAAACCATTTTTACTGCGATTTTCCCGGTTCATTGCATACGAATTCCACCAAACTTAGTCCGGATATGACTGGATGAAACCAGAAATATCCGGTTGTGTTTTGGCTAACTCAATCCCAGATATTGCGACGGACTCTGTGTTTGTGTTTTCTGGACATTATCAACGGACTTTATTGTTTTGAATGTTTTTATCAGGGAACATTTAATTTTGTACCTTAGAAACACTAATAGGTTCAACATGGAGACACCAGTATACACATTCGTATGTTCTAGGGAGAAAGTTAGAGGAACTGCGGCAAACAAACATGATATTTCTGTTTGTATACATGACATTTTATGCACTTGCATAACGAAAAAAACTTTGCTTTTCTCCAAAACCATTTTTACTGTGATTTTCTCGGACCATTGCATACGAATTCCACCTCGCTTTGTCCGGATATGACTGGATGAAACCAGAAATATCCGGTTGTGTTTTGGCTTACTACAACCCAGATATTGTGAAAGCCTCTGTGTTTATGTTTTCCGGATATTATCAACGGAATTTATGTTGTTGCATGTTATTTATCAGGGAACATTTAATTTTGTGCTGGGAAACACTAATTGGTTCCACATGGAGACACCAGCTCTACAAATTCGTATTTTCTAGGGAGAAAGCTAGAGGAACTGTGGCAAACAAACATGATATTTCTGTTTGTATAGATGACATTTTATGCACTTTCCTAAAGAAAAGACTTTGCTTTTCTCCAAAACCATTTTTCCTGTGATATTCTCGATCCATTACATATGAATTCCACCCCACTTTGTCCGGATATGAGTGGATGAAACCAGAAATATCCGGTTGTGTTTTGTCTTACTATATCCCAGATATTGCTACAGCCTCAGTGTCTGTGTTTTCTGGATATTATCGATGGATTTTATTGTTTTGAATGTTTTTATCAGGGAACCTTTAATTTTGTACCGTAGAAACACTAATTGGTTCCACATGGAGACACCAGTAACACATTCCTATGTTCTAGGGAGAAAGCTTGAGGAACTGCAAATCGATATGATATGTCTGTTTGTATAGATGACACTTAATGCACTTGCGATGGAAAAGACTTTTTGCCTTTCTCTAAAACCATTTTTACTGTGATTTTGTTGGTCCATTGCATACGAATTCCAACCCACTTTGTCCGGATATGACTGGATGAAACCAGAAATATCCGGTTGTGTTTTGGCTAACTCAATCCCAGATATTGTGAAAGATTCTGTATTTGTGTTCTCTGGATATTATGAATGGATTTTATGGTTTTGCATGTTTTTTGTCAGGGAACATTTAATTTTGTACCGTAGAAACACTAATTGGTTCCACACGGAGACACCAGCTCTACACATTTGTATTTTCTAGGGAGAAAGCTAGAGGAACTGCGGCAAACAAACATGATATTTCTGTTTGTATAGATGACATTTTATGCACTTTCCTAACAAAAAGACTTTACTTTTCTCCAAAACCATTTTTAATGTGATTTTCTCGGTCCATTGCATACGAATTCCACCTCACTTTGTCCGGATATGACTGGATGAAACCAGAAATATCCGTTTTTTTTTTTTTGGCTTACTATATCCCAGATATTACTACAGACTCTGTGTTTGTGTTTTCTGGATATTATCGATTGATTTTATTGTTTTGAATGTTTTTATCAGGGAACATTTAATTTTGTTCTGGGAAACACTAATTGGTTCCACATGGAGACACCAGTCTACACATTCGTATTTTCTAGGGAGAAAGCTAGAATAACTACGGTAAACACACATGATGTTTCTGTTTGTATAGGATACATTTTATGCACTGGCTTAAGGAAAAGACTTTGTTTTACTCCAAAACCATTTTTACTGCGATTTTCCCGGTTCATTGCATACGAATTCCACCAAACTTAGTCCGGATATGACTGGATGAAACCAGAAATATCCGGTTGTGTTTTGGCTAACTCAATCCCAGATATTGCGACGGACTCTGTGTTTGTGTTTTCTGGACATTATCAACGGATTTTATGGTATTGCATGTTTTTTATCAGGGAACATTTAATTTTGTACCTTAGAAACACTAATAGGTTCAACATGGAGACACCAGTATACACATTCGTAAGTTCTAGGGAGACAGTTAGAGGAACTGCGGCAAACAAACATGATATTTCTGTTTGTATACATGACATTTTATGCACTTGCATAACGAAAAAAACTTTGCTTTTCTCCAAAACAATTTTTACTGTGATTTTCTTGGTCCATTGCATACGAATTCCACCTCGCTTTGTCCGGATATGACTGGATGAAACCAGAAATATCCGGTTGTGTTTTGGCTTACTATAACCCAGATATTGTGAAAGCCTCTGTGTTTATGTTTTCCGGATATTATCAACGGAATTTATGTTTTTGCATGTTATTTATCAGGGAACATTTAATTTTGTACCGTAGAAACACTAATTGGTTCCACACGGAGACACCAGCTCTACACATTTGTATTTTCTAGGGAGAAAGCTGGAGGAACTGCGGCAAACAAACATGATATTTCTTTTTGTATAGATGACATTTTATGCACTTTCCTAAAGAAAAGACTTTGCTTTTCTCCAAAACCATTTTTACTGTGATTTTCTCGGTCCATTACATATGAATTCCACCCCACTTTGTCCGGATATGAGTGGATGAAACCAGAAATATCCGGTTGTGTTTTGTCTTACTATATCCCAGATATTGCTACAGCCTCAGTGTCTGTGTTTTCTGGATATTATCGATGGATTTTATTGTTTTGAATGTTTTTATCAGGGAACATTTAATTTTGTACCGTAGAAACACTAATTGGTTCCACATGGAGACACCAGTAACACATTCCTATGTTCTAGGGAGAAAGCTTGAGGAACTGCAAATCGATATGATATGTCTGTTTGTATAGATGACATTTTATGCACTTGCGATGGAAAAGACTTTTTGCCTTTCTCTAAAACCATTTTTACTGTGATTTTGTTGGTCCATTGCATACGAATTCCAACCCACTTTGTCCGGATATGACTGGATGAAACCAGAAATATCCGGTTGTGTTTTGGCTAACTCAATCCCAGATATTGTGAAAGCTTCTGTATTTGTGTTCTCCGGATATTATGAACGGATTTTATGGTTTTGCATGTTTTTTATCAGGGAACATTTAATTTTGTACCGTAGAAACACTAATTGGTTCCACACGGAGACACCAGCTCTACACATTTGTATTTTCTAGGGAGAAAGCTAGAGGAACTGCGGCAAACAAACATGATATTTCTGTTTGTATACATGACATTTTATGCACTTGCATAACGAAAAAAACTTTGCTTTTCTCCAAAACCATTTTTACTGTGATTTTCTCCGTCCATTGCATACGAATTCCACCTCACTTTGTCCGGATATGACTGGATGAAACCAGAAATATCCGTTTTTTTTTTTTTTGGCTTACTATATCCCAGATATTACTACAGACTCTGTGTTTGTGTTTTCTGGATATTATCGATTGATTTTATTGTTTTGAATGTTTTTATCAGGGAACATTTAATTTTGTTCTGGGAAACACTAATTGGTTCCACATGGAGACACCAGTCTACACATTCGTATTTTCTAGGGAGAAAGCTAGAATAACTACGGTAAACACACATGATGTTTCTGTTTGTATAGGATACATTTTATGCACTGGCTTAAGGAAAAGACTTTGTTTTACTCCAAAACCATTTTTACTGCGATTTTCCCGGTTCATTGCATACGAATTCCACCAAACTTAGTCCGGATATGACTGGATGAAACCAGAAATATCCAGTTGTGTTTTGGCTAACTCAATCCCAGATATTGCGACGGACTCTGTGTTTGTGTTTTCTGGACATTATCAACGGACTTTATTGTTTTGAATGTTTTTATCAGGGAACATTTAATTTTGTACCTTAGAAACACTAATAGGTTCAACATGGAGACACCAGTATACACATTCGTATGTTCTAGGGAGAAAGTTAGAGGAACTGCGGCAAACAAACATGATATTTCTGTTTGTATACATGACATTTTATGCACTTGCATAACGAAAAAAACTTTGCTTTTCTCCAAAACCATTTTTACTGTGATTTTCTCGGACCATTGCATACGAATTCCACCTCGCTTTGTCCGGATATGACTGGATGAAACCAGAAATATCCGGTTGTGTTTTGGCTTACTACAACCCAGATATTGTGAAAGCCTCTGTGTTTATGTTTTCCGGATATTATCAACGGAATTTATGTTGTTGCATGTTATTTATCAGGGAACATTTAATTTTGTGCTGGGAAACACTAATTGGTTCCACATGGAGACACCAGCTCTACAAATTCGTATTTTCTAGGGAGAAAGCTAGAGGAACTGTGGCAAACAAACATGATATTTCTGTTTGTATAGATGACATTTTATGCACTTTCCTAAAGAAAAGACTTTGCTTTTCTCCAAAACCATTTTTCCTGTGATATTCTCGATCCATTACATATGAATTCCACCCCACTTTGTCCGGATATGAGTGGATGAAACCAGAAATATCCGGTTGTGTTTTGTCTTACTATATCCCAGATATTGCTACAGCCTCAGTGTCTGTGTTTTCTGGATATTATCGATGGATTTTATTGTTTTGAATGTTTTTATCAGGGAACCTTTAATTTTGTACCGTAGAAACACTAATTGGTTCCACATGGAGACACCAGTAACACATTCCTATGTTCTAGGGAGAAAGCTTGAGGAACTGCAAATCGATATGATATGTCTGTTTGTATAGATGACACTTAATGCACTTGCGATGGAAAAGACTTTTTGCCTTTCTCTAAAACCATTTTTACTGTGATTTTGTTGGTCCATTGCATACGAATTCCAACCCACTTTGTCTGGATATGACTGGATGAAACCAGAAATATCCGGTTGTGTTTTGGCTAACTCAATCCCAGATATTGTGAAAGATTCTGTATTTGTGTTCTCTGGATATTATGAACGGATTTTATGGTTTTGCATGTTTTTTGTCAGGGAACATTTAATTTTGTACCGTAGAAACACTAATTGGTTCCACACGGAGACACCAGCTCTACACATTTGTATTTTCTAGGGAGAAAGCTAGAGGAACTGCGGCAAACAAACATGATATTTCTGTTTGTATAGATGACATTTTATGCACTTTCCTAACAAAAAGACTTTACTTTTCTCCAAAACCATTTTTAATGTGATTTTCTCGGTCCATTGCATACGAATTCCACCTCACTTTGTCCGGATATGACTGGATGAAACCAGAAATATCCGTTTTCTTTTTTTTTTTGGCTTACTATATCCCAGATATTACTACAGACTCTGTGTTTGTGTTTTCTGGATATGATCGATGGATTATATTGTTTTGAATGTTTTTATCAGGGAACATTTAATTTTGTGCTGGGAAACACTAATTGGTTCCACATGGAGACACCAGTCTACACATTCGTATTTTCTAGGGAGAAAGCTAGAATAACTACGGTAAACACACATGATGTTTCTGTTTGTATAGGATACATTTTATGCACTGGCTTAAGGAAAAGACTTTGTTTTACTCCAAAACCATTTTTACTGCGATTTTCCCGGTTCATTGCATACGAATTCCACCAAACTTAGTCCGGATATGACTGGATGAAACCAGAAATATCCGGTTGTGTTTTGGCTAACTCAATCCCAGATATTGCGACGGACTCTGTGTTTGTGTTTTCTGGACATTATCAACGGATTTTATGGTATTGCATGTTTTTTATCAGGGAACATTTAATTTTGTACCTTAGAAACACTAATAGGTTCAACATGGAGACACCAGTCTACACATTCGTAAGTTCTAGGGAGACAGTTAGAGGAACTGCGGCAAACAAACATGATATTTCTGTTTGTATACATGACATTTTATGCACTTGCATAACGAAAAAAACTTTGCTTTTCTCCAAAACAATTTTTACTGTGATTTTCTTGGTCCATTGCATACGAATTCCACCTCGCTTTGTCCGGATATGACTGGATGAAACCAGAAATATCCGGTTGTGTTTTGGCTTACTATAACCCAGATATTGTGAAAGCCTCTGTGTTTATGTTTTCCGGATATTATCAACGGAATTTATGTTTTTGCATGTTATTTATCAGGGAACATTTAATTTTGTACCGTAGAAACACTAATTGGTTCCACACGGAGACACCAGCTCTACACATTTGTATTTTCTAGGGAGAAAGCTGGAGGAACTGCGGCAAACAAACATGATATTTCTTTTTGTATAGATGACATTTTATGCACTTTCCTAAAGAAAAGACTTTGCTTTTCTCCAAAACCATTTTTACTGTGATTTTCTCGGTCCATTACATATGAATTCCACCCCACTTTGTCCGGATATGAGTGGATGAAACCAGAAATATCCGGTTGTGTTTTGTCTTACTATATCCCAGATATTGCTACAGCCTCAGTGTCTGTGTTTTCTGGATATTATCGATGGATTTTATTGTTTTGAATGTTTTTATCAGGGAACATTTAATTTTGTACCGTAGAAACACTAATTGGTTCCACATGGAGACACCAGTAACACATTCCTATGTTCTAGGGAGAAAGCTTGAGGAACTGCAAATCGATATGATATGTCTGTTTGTATAGATGACATTTTATGCACTTGCGATGGAAAAGACTTTTTGCCTTTCTCTAAAACCATTTTTACTGTGATTTTGTTGGTCCATTGCATACGAATTCCAACCCACTTTGTCCGGATATGACTGGATGAAACCAGAAATATCCGGTTGTGTTTTGGCTAACTCAATCCCAGATATTGTGAAAGCTTCTGTATTTGTGTTCTCCGGATATTATGAACGGATTTTATGGTTTTGCATGTTTTTTATCAGGGAACATTTAATTTTGTACCGTAGAAACACTAATTGGTTCCACACGGAGACACCAGCTCTACACATTTGTATTTTCTAGGGAGAAAGCTAGAGGAACTGCGGCAAACAAACATGATATTTCTGTTTGTATACATGACATTTTATGCACTTGCATAACGAAAAAAACTTTGCTTTTCTCCAAAACCATTTTTACTGTGATTTTCTCGGTCCATTGCATACGAATTCCACCTCACTTTGTCCGGATATGACTGGATGAAACCAGAAATATCCGTTTTTTTTTTTTTTGGCTTACTATATCCCAGATATTACTACAGACTCTGTGTTTGTGTTTTCTGGATATTATCGATTGATTTTATTGTTTTGAATGTTTTTATCAGGGAACATTTAATTTTGTTCTGGGAAACACTAATTGGTTCCACATGGAGACACCAGTCTACACATTCGTATTTTCTAGGGAGAAAGCTAGAATAACTACGGTAAACACACATGATGTTTCTGTTTGTATAGGATACATTTTATGCACTGGTTTAAGGAAAAGACTTTGTTTTACTCCAAAACCATTTTTACTGCGATTTTCCCGGTTCATTGCATACGAATTCCACCAAACTTAGTCCGGATATGACTGGATGAAACCAGAAATATCCAGTTGTGTTTTGGCTAACTCAATCCCAGATATTGCGACGGACTCTGTGTTTGTGTTTTCTGGACATTATCAACGGACTTTATTGTTTTGAATGTTTTTATCAGGGAACATTTAATTTTGTACCTTAGAAACACTAATAGGTTCAACATGGAGACACCAGTATACACATTCGTATGTTCTAGGGAGAAAGTTAGAGGAACTGCGGCAAACAAACATGATATTTCTGTTTGTATACATGACATTTTATGCACTTGCATAACGAAAAAAACTTTGCTTTTCTCCAAAACCATTTTTACTGTGATTTTCTCGGACCATTGCATACGAATTCCACCTCGCTTTGTCCGGATATGACTGGATGAAACCAGAAATATCCGGTTGTGTTTTGGCTTACTACAACCCAGATATTGTGAAAGCCTCTGTGTTTATGTTTTCCGGATATTATCAACGGAATTTATGTTGTTGCATGTTATTTATCAGGGAACATTTAATTTTGTGCTGGGAAACACTAATTGGTTCCACATGGAGACACCAGCTCTACAAATTCGTATTTTCTAGGGAGAAAGCTAGAGGAACTGTGGCAAACAAACATGATATTTCTGTTTGTATAGATGACATTTTATGCACTTTCCTAAAGAAAAGACTTTGCTTTTCTCCAAAACCATTTTTCCTGTGATATTCTCGATCCATTACATATGAATTCCACCCCACTTTGTCCGGATATGAGTGGATGAAACCAGAAATATCCGGTTGTGTTTTGTCTTACTATATCCCAGATATTGCTACAGCCTCAGTGTCTGTGTTTTCTGGATATTATCGATGGATTTTATTGTTTTGAATGTTTTTATCAGGGAACCTTTAATTTTGTACCGTAGAAACACTAATTGGTTCCACATGGAGACACCAGTAACACATTCCTATGTTCTAGGGAGAAAGCTTGAGGAACTGCAAATCGATATGATATGTCTGTTTGTATAGATGACACTTAATGCACTTGCGATGGAAAAGACTTTTTGCCTTTCTCTAAAACCATTTTTACTGTGATTTTGTTGGTCCATTGCATACGAATTCCAACCCACTTTGTCTGGATATGACTGGATGAAACCAGAAATATCCGGTTGTGTTTTGGCTAACTCAATCCCAGATATTGTGAAAGATTCTGTATTTGTGTTCTCTGGATATTATGAACGGATTTTATGGTTTTGCATGTTTTTTATCAGGGAACATTTAATTTTGTACCGTAGAAACACTAATTGGTTCCACACGGAGACACCAGCTCTACACATTTGTATTTTCTAGGGAGAAAGCTAGAGGAACTGCGGCAAACAAACATGATATTTCTGTTTGTATAGATGACATTTTATGCACTTTCCTAACAAAAAGACTTTACTTTTCTCCAAAACCATTTTTAATGTGATTTTCTCGGTCCATTGCATACGAATTCCACCTCACTTTGTCCGGATATGACTGGATGAAACCAGAAATATCCGTTTTCTTTTTTTTTTTGGCTTACTATATCCCAGATATTACTACAGACTCTGTGTTTGTGTTTTCTGGATATGATCGATGGATTATATTGTTTTGAATGTTTTTATCAGGGAACATTTAATTTTGTGCTGGGAAACACTAATTGGTTCCACATGGAGACACCAGTCTACACATTCGTATTTTCTAGGGAGAAAGCTAGAATAACTGCGGTAAACAAACATGATGTTTCTGTTTGTATAGATGACATTTTATGCACTGGCTTAAGGAAAAGACTTTGTTTTACTCCAAAACCATTTTTACTGCGATTTTCCCGGTTCATTGCATACGAATTCCACCAAACTTAGTCCGGATATGACTGGATGAAACCAGAAATATCCGGTTGTGTTTTGGCTAACTCAATCCCAGATATTGTGAAAGCTCCTGTATTTGTGTTTTCCGGATATTATCAACGGATTTTATGGTTTTGCATGTTTTTTATCAGGGAACATTTAATTTTGTACCTTAGAAACACTAATTGGTTCCACACGGAGACACCAGCTCTACACATTTGTATTTTCTAGGCAGAAAGCTAGAGGAACTGCGGCAAACAAACATGATATTTCTGTTTGTATACATGACATTTTATGCACTTGCATAATGAAAAAAACTTTGCTTTTCTCCAAAACCATTTTTACTGTGATTTTCTCGGTCCATTGCATACGAATTCCACCTCGCTTTGTCCGGATATGACTGGATGAAACCAGAAATATCCGGTTGTGTTTTGGCTTACTACAACCCAGATATTGTGAAAGCCTCTGTGTTTATGTTTTCCGGATGTTATCAACGAAATTTATGTTTTTGCATGTTATTTATCAGGGAACATTTAATTTTGTGCTGAGAAACACTAACTGGTTCCACACGGAGACACCAGCTCTACACATTCGTATTTTCTAGGGAGAAAGCTAGAGGAACTGCGGCAAACAAACATGACATTTCTGTTTGTATAGATGACATTTTATGCACTTTCCTAAAGAAAAGACTTTGCTTTTCTCCAAAACCATTTTTCCTGTGATATTCTCGATCCATTACATATGAATTCCACCCCACTTTGTCCGGATATGAGTGGATGAAACCAGAAATATCCGGTTGTGTTTTGTCTTACTATATCCCAGATATTGCTACAGCCTCAGTGTCTGTGTTTTCTGGATATTATCGATGGATTTTATTGTTTTGAATGTTTTTATCAGGGAACATTTAATTTTGTACCGTAGAAACACTAATTGGTTCCACATGGAGACACCAGTAACACATTCCTATGTTGTAGTGAGAAAGCTTGAGGAACTGCAAATCGATATGATATGTCTGTTTGTATAGATGACATTTTATGCACTTGCGATGGAAAAGACTTTTTGCCTTTCTCTAAAACCATTTTTACTGTGATTTTGTTGGTCCATTGCATACGAATTCCAACCCACTTTGTCCGGATATGACTGGATGAAACCAGAAATATCCGGTTGTGTTTTGGCTAACTCAATCCCAGATATTGTGAAAGCTTCTGTATTTGTGTTCTCCGGATATTATCAACGGATTTTATGGTTTTGCATGTTTTTTATCAGGGAACATTTAATTTTGTACCATAGAAACACTAATTGGTTCCACACGGAGACACCAGCTCTACACATTTGTATTTTCTAGGGAGAAAGCTAGAGGAACTGCGGCAAACAAACATGATATTTCTGTTTGTATAGATGACATTTTATGCACTTTCCTAACAAAAAGATTTTACTTTTCTCCAAAACCATTTTTACTGTGATTTTCTCGGTCCATTGCATATGAATTCCACCTCACTTTGTCTGGATATGACTTAATAAAACCAGAAATATCCGTTTTCTTTTTTTTGGCTTACTATATCCCAGATATTACTACAGACTCTGTGTTTGTGTTTTCTGGATATTATCGATGGATTATATTGTTTTGAATGTTTTTATCAGGGAACATTTAATTTTGTGCTGGGAAACACTAATTGGTTCCACATGGAGACACCAGTCTACACATTCGTATTTTCTAGGGAGAAAGCTAGAATAACTGCGGTAAACAAACATGATGTTTCTGTTTGTATAGATGACATTTTATGCACTGGCTTAAGGAAAAGACTTTGTTTTACTCCAAAACCATTTTTACTGCGATTTTCCCGGTTCATTGCATACGAATTCCACCAAACTTAGTCCGGATATGACTGGATGAAACCAGAAATATCCGGTTGTGTTTTGGCTAACTCAATCCCAGATATTGTGAAAGCTTCTGTATTTGTGTTTTCCGGATATTATCAACGGATTTTATGGTATTGCATGTTTTTTATCAGGGAACATTTAATTTTGTACCTTAGAAACACTAATTGGTTCCACACGGATACACCAGCTCTACACATTTGTATTTTCTAGGGAGAAAGCTAGAGGAACTGCGGCAAACAAACATGATATTTCTGTTTGTATACATGACATTTTATGCACTTGCATAACGAAAAAAACTTTGCTTTTCTCCAAAACCATTTTTATTGTGATTTTCTCGGACCATTGCATACGAATTCCACCTCGCTTTGTCCGGATATGACTGGATGAAACCAGAAATATCCGGTTGTGTTTTGGCTTACTACAACCCAGATATTGTGAAAGCCTCTGTGTTTATGTTTTCCGGATATTATCAACGGAATTTATGTTGTTGCATGTTATTTATCAGGGAACATTTAATTTTGTGCTGGGAAACACTAACTGGTTCCACACGGAGACACCAGCTCTACACATTCGTATTTTCTAGGGAGAAAGGTAGAGCAACTGCGGCAAACAAACATGACATTTTTGTTTGTATAGATGACATTTTATGCACTTTCCTAAAGAAAAGACTTTGCTTTTCTCCAAAACCATTTTTCCTGTGATATTCTCGATCCATTACATATGAATTCCACCCCACTTTGTCCGGATATGAGTGGATGAAACCTGAAATATCCGGTTGTGTTTTGTCTTACTATATTCCAGATATTGCTACAGCCTCAGTGTCTGTGTTTTCTGGATATTATCGATGGATTTTATTGTTTTGAATGTTTTTATCAGGGAACATTTAATTTTGTACTGTAGAAACACTAATTGGTTCCACATGGAGACACCAGTAACACATTCCTATGTTCTAGGGAGAAAGCTTGAGGAACTGCAAATCGATATGATATGTCTGTTTGTATAGATGACACTTTATGCACTTGCGATGGAAAAGACTTTTTGCCTTTCTCTAAAACCATTTTTACTGTGATTTTGTTGGTCCATTGCATACGAATTCCAACCCACTTTGTCCGGATATGACTGGATGAAACCAGAAATATCCGGTTGTGTTTTGGCTAACTCAATCCCAGATATTGTGAAAGCTTCTGTATTTGTGTTCTCCGGATATTATGAATGGATTTTATGGTTTTGCATCTTTTTTATCAGGGAACATTTAATTTTGTACCGTAGAAACACTAATTGGTTCCACACGGAGACACCAGCTCTACACATTTGTATTTTCTAGGGAGAAAGCTAGAGGAACTGCGGCAAACAAACATGATATTTCTGTTTGTATAGATGACATTTTATGCACTTTCCTAACAAAAAGACTTTACTTTTCTCCAAAACCATTTTTACTGTGATTTTCTCGGTCCATTGCATACGAATTCCACCTCACTTTGTCCGGATATGACTGGATGAAACCAGAAATATCCGTTTTCTTTTTTTTTTTGGCTTACTATATCCCAGATATTACTACAGACTCTGTGTTTGTGTTTTCTGGATATTATCAATGGATTATATTGTTTTGAATGTTTTTATCAGGGAACATTTAATTTTGTGCTGGGAAACACTAATTGGTTCCACATGGAGACACCAGTCTACACATTCGTATTTTCTAGGGAGAAAGCTAGAATAACTGCGGTAAACAAACATGATGTTTCTGTTTGTATAGATGGCATTTTATGCACTGCCTTAAGGAAAAGACATTGTTTTACTCCAAAACCATTTTTACTGTGATTTTCCCGGTTCATTGCATACGAATTCCACCAAACTTAGCCCGGATATGACTGGATGAAACCAGAAATATCCGGTTTTGTTTTGGCTAACTCAATCCCAGATATTGCGACGGAGTCTGTGTTTGTGTTTTCTGGACATTTTCAACGGATTTTATGGTATTGCATGTTTTTTATCAGGGAACATTTAATTTTGTACCTTAGAAACACTAATTGGTTCCACACGGATACACCAGCTCTACACATTTGTATTTTCTAGGGAGAAAGCTAGAGGAACTGCGGCAAACAAACATGATATTTCTGTTTGTATACATGACATTTTATGCACTTGCATAACGAAAAAAACTTTGCTTTTCTCCAAAACCATTTTTACTGTGATTTTCTCGGTCCATTGCATACGAATTCCACCTCGCTTTGTCCTGATATGACTGGATGAAACCAGAAATATCCGGTTGTGTTTTGGCTTACTACAACCCAGATATTGTGAAAGCCTCTGTGTTTATGTTTTCCGTATATTATCAACGGAATTTATGTTGTTGCATGTTATTTATCAGGGAACATTTAATTTTGTGCTGGGAAACACTAATTGGTTCCACATGGAGACACCAGCTCTACACATTCGTATTTTCTAGGGAGAAAGCTAGAGGAACTGCGGCAAACAAACATGATATTTCTGTTTGTATAGATGACATTTTATGCACTTTCCTAAAGAAAAGACTTTGCTTTTCTCCAAAACCATTTTTCCTGTGATATTCTCGATCCATTACATATGAATTCCACCCCACTTTGTCCGGATATGAGTGGATGAAACGAGAAATATCCGGTTGTGTTTTGTCTTACTATATCCCAGATATTGCTACAGCCTCAGTGTCTGTGTTTTCTGGATATTATCGATGGATTTTATTGTTTTGAATGTTTTTATCAGGGAACATTTAATTTTGTACCGTAGAAACACTAATTGGTTCCACATGGAGACACCAGTAACACATTCCTATGTTGTAGGGAGAAAGCTTGAGGAACTGCAAATCGATATGATATGTCTGTTTGTATAGATGACATTTTATGCACTTGCGATGGAAAAGACTTTTTGCCTTTCTCTAAAACCATTTTTACTGTGATTTTGTTGGTCCATTGCATACGAATTCCAACCCACTTTGTCCGGATATGACTGGATGAAACCAGAAATATCCGGTTGTGTTTTGGCTAACTCAATCCCAGATATTGTGAAAGCTTCTGTATTTGTGTTCTCCGGATATTATGAACGGATTTTATGGTTTTGCATGTTTTTTATCAGGGAACATTTAATTTTGTACCATAGAAACACTAATTGGTTCCACACGGAGACACCAGCTCTACACATTTGTATTTTCTAGGGAGAAAGCTAGAGGAACTGCGGCAAACAAACATGATATTTCTGTTTGTATAGATGACATTTTATGCACTTTCCTAACAAAAAGATTTTACTTTTCTCCAAAACCATTTTTACTGTGATTTTCTCGGTCCATTGCATACGAATTCCACCTCACTTTGTCCGGATATGACTGGATGAAACCAGAAATATCCGTTTTCTTTTTTTTTGGCTTACTATATCCCAGATATTACTACAGACTCTGTGTTTGTGTTTTCTGGATATTATCGATGGATTATATTGTTTTGAATGTTTTTATCAGGGAACATTTAATTTTGTGCTGGGAAACACTAATTGGTTCCACATGGAGACACCAGTCTACACATTCGTATTTTCTAGGGAGAAAGCTAGAATAACTGCGGTAAACAAACATGATGTTTCTGTTTGTATAGATGACATTTTATGCACTGGCTTAAGGAAAAGACTTTGTTTTACTCCAAAACCATTTTTACTGCGATTTTCCCGGTTCATTGCATACGAATTCCACCAAACTTTTCCGGATATGACTGGATGAAACCAGAAATATCCGGTTGTGTTTTGGCTAACTCAATCCCAGATATTGCGACGGACTCTGTGTTTGTGTTTTCTGGACATTATCAACGGACTTTATTGTTTTGAATGTTTTTATCAGGGAACATTTAATTTTGTACCTTAGAAACACTAATAGGTTCAACATGGAGACACCAGTCTACACATTCGTATGTTCTAGGGAGAAAGTTAGAGGAACTGCGGCAAACAAACATGATATTTCTGTTTGTATACATGACATTTTATGCACTTGCATAACGAAAAAAACTTTGCTTTTCTCCAAAACCATTTTTACTGTGATTTTCTCGGTCCATTGCATACGAATTCCACCTCGCTTTGTCCAGATATGACTGGATGAAACCAGAAATATCCGGTTGTGTTTTGGCTTACTACAACCCAGATATTGTGAAAGCCTCTGTGTTTATGTTTTCCGGATATTATCAACGGAATTTATGTTTTTGCATGTTATTTATCAGGGAACATTTAATTTTGTGCTGGGAAACACTAATTGGTTCCACATGGAGACACCAGCTCTACACATTCATATTTTCTAGGGAGAAAGCTAGAGGAACTGCGGCAAACAAACATGATATTTCTGTTTGTATAGATGACATTTTATGCACTTTCCTAAAGAAAAGACTTTGCTTTTCTCCAAAACCATTATTCCTGTGATATTCTCGATCCATTACATATGAATTCCACCCCACTTTGTCCGGATATGAGTGGATGAAACCAGAAATATCCGGTTGTGTTTTGGCTTACTACAACCCAGATATTTGAAAGCCTCTGTGTTTATGTTTTCCGGATATTATCAACGGAATTTATGTTTTTGCATGTTATTTATCAGGGAACATTTAATTTTGTGCTGGGAAACACTAATTGGTTCCACATGGAGACACCAGCTCTACACATTCGTATGTTCTAGGGAGAAAGCTAGAGGAACTGCGGCAAACAAACATGATATTTCTGTTTGTATAGATGACATTTTATGCACTTTCCTAAAGAAAAGACTTTGCTTTTCTCCAAAACCATTTTTACTGTGATTTTCTCGGTCCATTGCATACGAATTCCACCTCGCTTTGTCCGGATATGACTGGATGAAACCAGAAATATCCGGTTGTGTTTTGGATTACTACAACCCAGATATTGCTACAGCCTCAGTGTCTGTGTTTTCTGGATATTATCGATGGATTTTATTGTTTTGAATGTTTTTATCAGGGAACCTTTAATTTTGTACCGTAGAAACACTAATTGGTTCCACATGGAGACACCAGTAACACATTCCTATGTTATAGGGAGAAAGCTTGAGGAACTGCAAATCGATATGATATGTCTGTTTGTATAGATGACACTTTATGCACTTGCGATGGAAAAGACTTTTTGCCTTTCTCTAAAACCATTTTTACTGTGATTTTGTTGGTCCATTGCATACGAATTCCAACCCACTTTGTCCGGATATGACTGGATGAAACCAGAAATATCCGGTTGTGTTTTGGCTAACTCAATCCCAGATATTGTGAAAGCTTCTGTATTTGTGTTCTCTGGATATTATGAACGGATTTTATGGTTTTGCATGTTTTTTATCAGGGAACATTTAATTTTGTACCGTAGAAACACTAATTGGTTCCACACGGAGACACCAGCTCTACACATTTGTATTTTCTAGGGAGAAAGCTAGAGGAACTGCGGCAAACAAACATGATATTTCTGTTTGTATAGATGACATTTTATGGACTTTCCTAACAAAAAGACTTTACTTTTCTCCAAAACCATTTTTAATGTGATTTTCTCGGTCCATTGCATACGAATTCCACCTCACTTTGTCCGGATATGACTGGATGAAACCAGAAATATCCGTTTTCTTTTTTTTTTGGCTTACTATATCCCCGATATTACTACAGACTCTGTGTTTGTGTTTTCTGGATATTATCGATGGATTATATTGTTTTGAATGTTTTTATCAGGGAACATTTAATTTTGTGCTGGGAAACACTAATTGGTTCCACATGGAGACACCAGTCTACACATTCGTATTTTCTAGGGAGAAAGCTAGAATAACTGCGGTAAACAAACATGATGTTTCTGTTTGTATAGATGGCATTTTATGCACTGCCTTAAGGAAAAGACATTGTTTTACTCCAAAACCATTTTTACTGCGATTTTCCCGGTTCATTGCATACGAATTCCACCAAACTTAGTCCGGATATGACTGGATGAAACCAGAAATATCCGGTTGTGTTTTGGCTAACTCAATCCCAGATATTGTGAAAGCTTCTGTATTTGTGTTTTCCGGATATTATCAACGGATTTTATGGTTTTGCATGTTTTTTATCAGGGAACATTTAATTTTGTACCTTAGAAACACTAATTGGTTCCACACGGAGACACCAGCTCTACACATTTGTATTTTCTAGGCAGAAAGCTAGAGGAACTGCGGCAAACAAACATGATATTTCTGTTTGTATACATGACATTTTATGCACTTGCATAACGAAAAAAACTTTGCTTTTCTCCAAAACCCTTTTTACTGTGATTTTCTCGGTCCATTGCATACGAATTCCACCTCGCTTTGTCCGGATATGACTGGATGAAACCAGAAATATCCGGTTGTGTTTTGGCTTACTACAACCCAGATATTGTGAAAGCCTCTGTGTTTATGTTTTCCGGATGTTATCAACGAAATTTATGTTTTTGCATGTTATTTATCAGGGAACATTTAATTTTGTGCTGAGAAACACTAACTGGTTCCACACGGAGACACCAGCTCTACACATTCGTATTTTCTAGGGAGAAAGGTAGAGCAACTGCGGCAAACAAACATGACATTTCTGTTTGTATAGATGACATTTTATGCACTTTCCTAAAGAAAAGACTTTGCTTTTCTCCAAAACCATTTTTCCTGTGATATTCTCGATCCATTACATATGAATTCCACCCCACTTTGTCCGGATATGAGTGGATGAAACCAGAAATATCCGGTTGTGTTTTGTCTTACTATATCCCAGATATTGCTACAGCCTCAGTGTCTGTGTTTTCTGGATATTATCGATGGATTTTATTGTTTTGAATGTTTTTATCAGGGAACATTTAATTTTGTACCGTAGAAACACTAATTGGTTCCACATGGAGACACCAGTAACACATTCCTATGTTGTAGGGAGAAAGCTTGAGGAACTGCAAATCGATATGATATGTCTGTTTGTATAGATGACATTTTATGCACTTGCGATGGAAAAGACTTTTTGCCTTTCTCTAAAACCATTTTTACTGTGATTTTGTTGGTCCATTGCATACGAATTCCAACCCACTTTGTCCGGATATGACTGGATGAAACCAGAAATATCCGGTTGTGTTTTGGCTAACTCAATCCCAGATATTGTGAAAGCTTCTGTATTTGTGTTCTCCGGATATTATGAACGGATTTTATGGTTTTGCATGTTTTTTATCAGGGAACATTTAATTTTGTACCGTAGAAACACTAATTGGTTCCACACGGAGACACCAGCTCTACACATTTGTATTTTCTAGGGAGAAAGCTAGAGGAACTGCGGCAAACAAACATGATATTTCTGTTTGTATAGATGACATTTTATGCACTTTCCTAACAAAAAGATTTTACTTTTCTCCAAAACCATTTTTACTGTGATTTTCTCGGTCCATTGCATATGAATTCCACCTCACTTTGTCTGGATATGACTTAATGAAACCAGAAATATCCGTTTTCTTTTTTTTGGCTTACTATATCCCAGATATTACTACAGACTCTGTGTTTGTGTTTTCTGGATATTATCGATGGATTATATTGTTTTGAATGTTTTTATCAGGGAACATTTAATTTTGTGCTGGGAAACACTAATTGGTTCCACATGGAGACACCAGTCTACACATTCGTATTTTCTAGGGAGAAAGCTAGAATAACTGCGGTAAACAAACATGATGTTTCTGTTTGTATAGATGACATTTTATGCACTGGCTTAAGGAAAAGACTTTGTTTTACTCCAAAACCATTTTTACTGCGATTTTCCCGGTTCATTGCATACGAATTCCACCAAACTTAGTCCGGATATGACTGGATGAAACCAGAAATATCCGGTTGTGTTTTGGCTAACTCAATCCCAGATATTGTGAAAGCTTCTGTATTTGTGTTTTCCGGATATTATCAACGGATTTTATGGTATTGCATGTTTTTTATCAGGGAACATTTAATTTTGTACCTTAGAAACACTAATTGGTTCCACACGGATACACCAGCTCTACACATTTGTATTTTCTAGGGAGAAAGCTAGAGGAACTGCGGCAAACAAACATGATATTTCTGTTTGTATACATGACATTTTATGCACTTGCATAACGAAAAAAACTTTGCTTTTCTCCAAAACCATTTTTACTGTGATTTTCTCGGTCCATTGCATACGAATTCCACCTCGCTTTGTCCGGATATGACTGGATGAAACCAGAAATATCCGGTTGTGTTTTGGCTTACTACAACCCAGATATTGTGAAAGCCTCTGTGTTTATGTTTTCCGGATGTTATCAACGAAATTTATGTTTTTGCATGTTATTTATCAGGGAACATTTAATTTTGTGCTGAGAAACACTAACTGGTTCCACACGGAGACACCAGCTCTACACATTCGTATTTTCTAGGGAGAAAGGTAGAGCAACTGCGGCAAACAAACATGACATTTCTGTTTGTATAGATGACATTTTATGCACTTTCCTAAAGAAAAGACTTTGCTTTTCTCCAAAACCATTTTTCCTGTGATATTCTCGATCCATTACATATGAATTCCACCCCACTTTGTCCGCATATGAGTGGATGAAACCAGAAATATCCGGTTGTGTTTTGTCTTACTATATCCCAGATATTGCTACAGCCTCAGTGTCTGTGTTTTCTGGATATTATCGATGGATTTTATTGTTTTGAATGTTTTTATCAGGGAACATTTAATTTTGTACTGTAGAAACACTAATTGGTTCCACATGGAGACACCAGTAACACATTCCTATGTTCTAGGGAGAAAGCTTGAGGAACTGCAAATCGATATGATATGTCTGTTTGTATAGATGACACTTTATGCACTTGCGATGGAAAAGACTTTTTGCCTTTCTCTAAAACCATTTTTACTGTGATTTTGTTGGTCCATTGCATACGAATTCCAACCCACTTTGTCCGGATATGACTGGATGAAACCAGAAATATCCGGTTGTGTTTTGGCTAACTCAATCCCAGATATTGTGAAAGCTTCTGTATTTGTGTTCTCCGGATATTATGAATGGATTTTATGGTTTTGCATCTTTTTTATCAGGGAACATTTAATTTTGTACCGTAGAAACACTAATTGGTTCCACACGGAGACACCAGCTCTACACATTTGTATTTTCTAGGGAGAAAGCTAGAGGAACTGCGGCAAACAAACATGATATTTCTGTTTGTATAGATGACATTTTATGCACTTTCCTAACAAAAAGACTTTACTTTTCTCCAAAACCATTTTTACTGTGATTTTCTCGGTCCATTGCATACGAATTCCACCTCACTTTGTCCGGATATGACTGGATGAAACCAGAAATATCCGTTTTCTTTTTTTGTCGCTTACTATATCCCAGATATTACTACAGACTCTGTGTTTGTGTTTTCTGGATATTATCGATGGATTATATTGTTTTGAATGTATTTATCAGGGAACATTTAATTTTGTGCTGGGAAACACTAATTGGTTCCACATGGAGACACCAGTCTACACATTCGTATTTTCTAGGGAGAAAGCTAGAATAACTGCGGTAAACAAACATGATGTTTCTGTTTGTATAGATGGCATTTTATGCACTGCCTTAAGGAAAAGACATTGTTTTACTCCAAAACCATTTTTACTGCGATTTTCCCGGTTCATTGCATACGAATTCCACCAAACTTAGTCCGGATATGACTGGATGAAACCAGAAATATCCGGTTGTGTTTTGGCTAACTCAATCCCAGATATTGCGACGGAGTCTGTGTTTGTGTTTTCTGGACATTTTCAACGGATTTTATGGTATTGCATGTTTTTTATCAGGGAACATTTAATTTTGTACCTTAGAAACACTAATTGGTTCCACACGGATACACCAGCTCTACACATTTGTATTTTCTAGGGAGAAAGCTAGAGGAACTGCGGCAAACAAACATGATATTTCTGTTTGTATACATGACATTTTATGCACTTGCATAACGAAAAAAACTTTGCTTTTCTCCAAAACCAATTTTACTGTGATTTTCTCGGTCCATTGCATACGAATTCCACCTCGCTTTGTCCTGATATGACTGGATGAAACCAGAAATATCCGGTTGTGTTTTGGCTTACTACAACCCAGATATTGTGAAAGCCTCTGTGTTTATGTTTTCCGGATATTATCAACGGAATTTATGTTGTTGCATGTTATTTATCAGGGAACATTTAATTTTGTGCTGGGAAACACTAACTGGTTCCACATGGAGACACCAGCTCTACACATTCGTATTTTCTAGGGAGAAAGCTAGAGGAACTGCGGCAAACAAACATGATATTTCTGTTTGTATAGATGACATTTTATGCACTTTCCTAAAGAAAAGACTTTGCTTTTCTCCAAAACCATTTTTCCTGTGATATTCTCGATCCATTACATATGAATTCCACCCCACTTTGTCCGGATATGAGTGGATGAAACGAGAAATATCCGGTTGTGTTTTGTCTTACTATATCCCAGATATTGCTACAGCCTCAGTGTCTGTGTTTTCTGGATATTATCGATGGATTTTATTGTTTTGAATGTTTTTATCAGGGAACATTTAATTTTGTACCGTAGAAACACTAATTGGTTCCACATGGAGACACCAGGAACACATTCCTATGTTGTAGGGAGAAAGCTTGAGGAACTGCAAATCGATATGTTATGTCTGTTTGTATAGATGACATTTTATGCACTTGCGATGGAAAAGACTTTTTGCCTTTCTCTAAAACCATTTTTACTGTGATTTTGTTGGTCCATTGCATACGAATTCCAACCCACTTTGTCCGGATATGACTGGATGAAACCAGAAATATCCGGTTGTGTTTTGGCTAACTCAATCCCAGATATTGTGAAAGCTTCTGTATTTGTGTTCTCTGGATATTATGAACGGATTTTATGGTTTTGCATGTTTTTTATCAGGGAACATTTAATTTTGTACCGTAGAAACACTAATTGGTTCCACACGGAGACACCAGCTCTACACATTTGTATTTTCTAGGGAGAAAGCTAGAGGAACTGCGGCAAAAAAACATGATATTTCTGTTTGTATAGATGACATTTTATGGACTTTCCTAACAAAAAGACTTTACTTTTCTCCAAAACCATTTTTAATGTGATTTTCTCGGTCCATTGCATACGAATTCCACCTCACTTTGTCCGGATATGACTGGATGAAACCAGAAATATCCGTTTTCTTTTTTTTTTGGCTTACTATATCCCCGATATTACTACAGACTCTGTGTTTGTGTTTTCTGGATATTATCGATGGATTATATTGTTTTGAATGTTTTTATCAGGGAACATTTAATTTTGTGCTGGGAAACACTAATTGGTTCCACATGGAGACACCAGTCTACACATTCGTATTTTCTAGGGAGAAAGCTAGAATAACTGCGGTAAACAAACATGATGTTTCTGTTTGTATAGATGGCATTTTATGCACTGCCTTAAGGAAAAGACATTGTTTTACTCCAAAACCATTTTTACTGCGATTTTCCCGGTTCATTGCATACGAATTCCACCAAACTTAGTCCGGATATGACTGGATGAAACCAGAAATATCCGGTTGTGTTTTGGCTAACTCAATCCCAGATATTGTGAAAGCTTCTGTATTTGTGTTTTCCGGATATTATCAACGGATTTTATGGTTTTGCATGTTTTTTATCAGGGAACATTTAATTTTGTACCTTAGAAACACTAATTGGTTCCACACGGAGACACCAGCTCTACACATTTGTATTTTCTAGGCAGAAAGCTAGAGGAACTGCGGCAAACAAACATGATATTTCTGTTTGTATACATGACATTTTATGCACTTGCATAACGAAAAAAACTTTGCTTTTCTCCAAAACCCTTTTTACTGTGATTTTCTCGGTCCATTGCATACGAATTCCACCTCGCTTTGTCCGGATATGACTGGATGAAACCAGAAATATCCGGTTGTGTTTTGGCTTACTACAACCCAGATATTGTGAAAGCCTCTGTGTTTATGTTTTCCGGATGTTATCAACGAAATTTATGTTTTTGCATGTTATTTATCAGGGAACATTTAATTTTGTGCTGAGAAACACTAACTGGTTCCACACGGAGACACCAGCTCTACACATTCGTATTTTCTAGGGAGAAAGCTAGAGGAACTGCGGCAAACAAACATGACATTTCTGTTTGTATAGATGACATTTTATGCACTTTCCTAAAGAAAAGACTTTGCTTTTCTCCAAAACCATTTTTCCTGTGATATTCTCGATCCATTACATATGAATTCCACCCCACTTTGTCCGCATATGAGTGGATGAAACCAGAAATATCCGGTTGTGTTTTGTCTTACTATATCCCAGATATTGCTACAGCCTCAGTGTCTGTGTTTTCTGGATATTATCGATGGATTTTATTGTTTTGAATGTTTTTATCAGGGAACATTTAATTTTGTACCGTAGAAACACTAATTGGTTCCACATGGAGACACCAGTAACACATTCCTATGTTCTAGGGAGAAAGCTTGAGGAACTGCAAATCGATATGATATGTCTGTTTGTATAGATGACATTTTATGCACTTGCGATGGAAAAGACTTTTTGCCTTTCTCTAAAACCATTTTTACTGTGATTTTGTTGGTCCATTGCATACGAATTCCAACCCACTTTGTCCGGATATGACTGGATGAAACCAGAAATATCCGGTTGTGTTTTGGCTAACTCAATCCCAGATATTGTGAAAGCTTCTGTATTTGTGTTCTCCGGATATTATGAACGGATTTTATGGTTTTGCATGTTTTTTATCAGGGAACATTTAATTTTGTACCGTAGAAACACTAATTGGTTCCACACGGAGACACCAGCTCTACACATTTGTATTTTCTAGGGAGAAAGCTAGAGGAACTGCGGCAAACAAACATGATATTTCTGTTTGTATAGATGACATTTTATGCACTTTCCTAACAAAAAGATTTTACTTTTCTCCAAAACCATTTTTACTGTGATTTTCTCGGTCCATTGCATATGAATTCCACCTCACTTTGTCTGGATATGACTTAATGAAACCAGAAATATCCGTTTTCTTTTTTTTGGCTTACTATATCCCAGATATTACTACAGACTCTGTGTTTGTGTTTTCTGGATATTATCGATGGATTATATTGTTTTGAATGTTTTTATCAGGGAACATTTAATTTTGTGCTGGGAAACACTAATTGGTTCCACATGGAGACACCAGTCTACACATTCGTATTTTCTAGGGAGAAAGCTAGAATAACTGCGGTAAACAAACATGATGTTTCTGTTTGTATAGATGACATTTTATGCACTGGCTTAAGGAAAAGACTTTGTTTTACTCCAAAACCATTTTTACTGCGATTTTCCCGGTTCATTGCATACGAATTCCACCAAACTTAGTCCGGATATGACTGGATGAAACCAGAAATATCCGGTTGTGTTTTGGCTAACTCAATCCCAGATATTGTGAAAGCTTCTGTATTTGTGTTTTCCGGATATTATCAACGGATTTTATGGTATTGCATGTTTTTTATCAGGGAACATTTAATTTTGTACCTTAGAAACACTAATTGGTTCCACACGGATACACCAGCTCTACACATTTGTATTTTCTAGGGAGAAAGCTAGAGGAACTGCGGCAAACAAACATGATATTTCTGTTTGTATACATGACATTTTATGCACTTGCATAACGAAAAAAACTTTGCTTTTCTCCAAAACCATTTTTACTGTGATTTTCTCGGTCCATTGCATACGAATTCCACCTCGCTTTGTCCGGATATGACTGGATGAAACCAGAAATATCCGGTTGTGTTTTGGCTTACTACAACCCAGATATTGTGAAAGCCTCTGTGTTTATGTTTTCCGGATGTTATCAACGAAATTTATGTTTTTGCATGTTATTTATCAGGGAACATTTAATTTTGTGCTGAGAAACACTAACTGGTTCCACACGGAGACACCAGCTCTACACATTCGTATTTTCTAGGGAGAAAGCTAGAGGAACTGCGGCAAACAAACATGACATTTCTGTTTGTATAGATGACATTTTATGCACTTTCCTAAAGAAAAGACTTTGCTTTTCTCCAAAACCATTTTTCCTGTGATATTCTCGATCCATTACATATGAATTCCACCCCACTTTGTCCGGATATGAGTGGATGAAACCAGAAATATCCGGTTGTGTTTTGTCTTACTATATCCCAGATATTGCTACAGCCTCAGTGTCTGTGTTTTCTGGATATTATCGATGGATTTTATTGTTTTGAATGTTTTTATCAGGGAACATTTAATTTTGTACTGTAGAAACACTAATTGGTTCCACATGGAGACACCAGTAACACATTCCTATGTTCTAGGGAGAAAGCTTGAGGAACTGCAAATCGATATGTTATGTCTGTTTGTATAGATGACATTTTATGCACTTGCGATGGAAAAGACTTTTTGCCTTTCTCTAAAACCATTTTTACTGTGATTTTGTTGGTCCATTGCATACGAATTCCAACCCACTTTGTCCGGATATGACTGGATGAAACCAGAAATATCCGGTTGTGTTTTGGCTAACTCAATCCCAGATATTGTGAAAGCTTCTGTATTTGTGTTCTCCGGATATTATGAACGGATTTTATGGTTTTGCATGTTTTTTATCAGGGAACATTTAATTTTGTACCGTAGAAACACTAATTGGTTCCACACGGAGACACCAGCTCTACACATTTGTATTTTCTAGGGAGAAAGCTAGAGGAACTGCGGCAAACAAACATGATATTTCTGTTTGTATAGATGACATTTTATGCACTTTCCTAACAAAAAGATTTTACTTTTCTCCAAAACCATTTTTACTGTGATTTTCTCGGTCCATTGCATATGAATTCCACCTCACTTTGTCTGGATATGACTTAATGAAACCAGAAATATCCGTTTTCTTTTTTTTGGCTTACTATATCCCAGATATTACTACAGACTCTGTGTTTGTGTTTTCTGGATATTATCGATGGATTATATTGTTTTGAATGTTTTTATCAGGGAACATTTAATTTTGTGCTGGGAAACACTAATTGGTTCCACATGGAGACACCAGTCTACACATTCGTATTTTCTAGGGAGAAAGCTAGAATAACTGCGGTAAACAAACATGATGTTTCTGTTTGTATAGATGACATTTTATGCACTGGCTTAAGGAAAAGACTTTGTTTTACTCCAAAACCATTTTTACTGCGATTTTCCCGGTTCATTGCATACGAATTCCACCAAACTTAGTCCGGATATGACTGGATGAAACCAGAAATATCCGGTTGTGTTTTGGCTAACTCAATCCCAGATATTGTGAAAGCTTCTGTATTTGTGTTTTCCGGATATTATCAACGGATTTTATGGTATTGCATGTTTTTTATCAGGGAACATTTAATTTTGTACCTTAGAAACACTAATTGGTTCCACACGGATACACCAGCTCTACACATTTGTATTTTCTAGGGAGAAAGCTAGAGGAACTGCGGCAAACAAACATGATATTTCTGTTTGTATACATGACATTTTATGCACTTGCATAACGAAAAAAACTTTGCTTTTCTCCAAAACCATTTTTACTGTGATTTTCTCGGTCCATTGCATACGAATTCCACCTCGCTTTGTCCGGATATGACTGGATGAAACCAGAAATATCCGGTTGTGTTTTGGCTTACTACAACCCAGATATTGTGAAAGCCTCTGTGTTTATGTTTTCCGGATGTTATCAACGAAATTTATGTTTTTGCATGTTATTTATCAGGGAACATTTAATTTTGTGCTGAGAAACACTAACTGGTTCCACACGGAGACACCAGCTCTACACATTCGTATTTTCTAGGGAGAAAGGTAGAGCAACTGCGGCAAACAAACATGACATTTCTGTTTGTATAGATGACATTTTATGCACTTTCCTAAAGAAAAGACTTTGCTTTTCTCCAAAACCATTTTTCCTGTGATATTCTCGATCCATTACATATGAATTCCACCCCACTTTGTCCGGATATGAGTGGATGAAACCAGAAATATCCGGTTGTGTTTTGTCTTACTATATCCCAGATATTGCTACAGCCTCAGTGTCTGTGTTTTCTGGATATTATCGATGGATTTTATTGTTTTGAATGTTTTTATCAGGGAACATTTAATTTTGTACCGTAGAAACACTAATTGGTTCCACATGGAGACACCAGTAACACATTCCTATGTTGTAGGGAGAAAGCTTGAGGAACTGCAAATCGATATGATATGTCTGTTTGTATAGATGACATTTTATGCACTTGCGATGGAAAAGACTTTTTGCCTTTCTCTAAAACCATTTTTACTGTGATTTTGTTGGTCCATTGCATACGAATTCCAACCCACTTTGTCCGGATATGACTGGATGAAACCAGAAATATCCGGTTGTGTTTTGGCTAACTCAATCCCAGATATTGTGAAAGCTTCTGTATTTGTGTTCTCCGGATATTATGAACGGATTTTATGGTTTTGCATGTTTTTTATCAGGGAACATTTAATTTTGTACCGTAGAAACACTAATTGGTTCCACACGGAGACACCAGCTCTACACATTTGTATTTTCTAGGGAGAAAGCTAGAGGAACTGCGGCAAACAAACATGATATTTCTGTTTGTATAGATGACATTTTATGCACTTTCCTAACAAAAAGATTTTACTTTTCTCCAAAACCATTTTTACTGTGATTTTCTCGGTCCATTGCATATGAATTCCACCTCACTTTGTCTGGATATGACTTAATGAAACCAGAAATATCCGTTTTCTTTTTTTTGGCTTACTATATCCCAGATATTACTACAGACTCTGTGTTTGTGTTTTCTGGATATTATCGATGGATTATATTGTTTTGAATGTTTTTATCAGGGAACATTTAATTTTGTGCTGGGAAACACTAATTGGTTCCACATGGAGACACCAGTCTACACATTCGTATTTTCTAGGGAGAAAGCTAGAATAACTGCGGTAAACAAACATGATGTTTCTGTTTGTATAGATGACATTTTATGCACTGGCTTAAGGAAAAGACTTTGTTTTACTCCAAAACCATTTTTACTGCGATTTTCCCGGTTCATTGCATACGAATTCCACCAAACTTAGTCCGGATATGACTGGATGAAACCAGAAATATCCGGTTGTGTTTTGGCTAACTCAATCCCAGATATTGTGAAAGCTTCTGTATTTGTGTTTTCCGGATATTATCAACGGATTTTATGGTATTGCATGTTTTTTATCAGGGAACATTTAATTTTGTACCTTAGAAACACTAATTGGTTCCACACGGATACACCAGCTCTACACATTTGTATTTTCTAGGGAGAAAGCTAGAGGAACTGCGGCAAACAAACATGATATTTCTGTTTGTATACATGACATTTTATGCACTTGCATAACGAAAAAAACTTTGCTTTTCTCCAAAACCATTTTTACTGTGATTTTCTCGGTCCATTGCATACGAATTCCACCTCGCTTTGTCCGGATATGACTGGATGAAACCAGAAATATCCGGTTGTGTTTTGGCTTACTACAACCCAGATATTGTGAAAGCCTCTGTGTTTATGTTTTCCGGATGTTATCAACGAAATTTATGTTTTGCATGTTATTTATCAGGGAACATTTAATTTTGTGCTGAGAAACACTAACTGGTTCCACACGGAGACACCAGCTCTACACATTCGTATTTTCTAGGGAGAAAGGTAGAGCAACTGCGGCAAACAAACATGACATTTCTGTTTGTATAGATGACATTTTATGCACTTTCCTAAAGAAAAGACTTTGCTTTTCTCCAAAACCATTTTTCCTGTGATATTCTCGATCCATTACATATGAATTCCACCCCACTTTGTCCGGATATGAGTGGATGAAACCAGAAATATCCGGTTGTGTTTTGTCTTACTATATCCCAGATATTGCTACAGCCTCAGTGTCTGTGTTTTCTGGATATTATCGATGGATTTTATTGTTTTGAATGTTTTTATCAGGGAACATTTAATTTTGTACTGTAGAAACACTAATTGGTTCCACATGGAGACACCAGTAACACATTCCTATGTTCTAGGGAGAAAGCTTGAGGAACTGCAAATCGATATGTTATGTCTGTTTGTATAGATGACATTTTATGCACTTGCGATGGAAAAGACTTTTTGCCTTTCTCTAAAACCATTTTTACTGTGATTTTGTTGGTCCATTGCATACGAATTCCAACCCACTTTGTCCGGATATGACTGGATGAAACCAGAAATATCCGGTTGTGTTTTGGCTAACTCAATCCCAGATATTGTGAAAGCTTCTGTATTTGTGTTCTCCGGATATTATGAACGGATTTTATGGTTTTGCATGTTTTTTATCAGGGAACATTTAATTTTGTACCGTAGAAACACTAATTGGTTCCACACGGAGACACCAGCTCTACACATTTGTATTTTCTAGGGAGAAAGCTAGAGGAACTGCGGCAAACAAACATGATATTTCTGTTTGTATAGATGACATTTTATGCACTTTCCTAACAAAAAGATTTTACTTTTCTCCAAAACCATTTTTACTGTGATTTTCTCGGTCCATTGCATATGAATTCCACCTCACTTTGTCTGGATATGACTTAATGAAACCAGAAATATCCGTTTTCTTTTTTTTGGCTTACTATATCCCAGATATTACTACAGACTCTGTGTTTGTGTTTTCTGGATATTATCGATGGATTATATTGTTTTGAATGTTTTTATCAGGGAACATTTAATTTTGTGCTGGGAAACACTAATTGGTTCCACATGGAGACACCAGTCTACACATTCGTATTTTCTAGGGAGAAAGCTAGAATAACTGCGGTAAACAAACATGATGTTTCTGTTTGTATAGATGACATTTTATGCACTGGCTTAAGGAAAAGACTTTGTTTTACTCCAAAACCATTTTTACTGCGATTTTCCCGGTTCATTGCATACGAATTCCACCAAACTTAGTCCGGATATGACTGGATGAAACCAGAAATATCCGGTTGTGTTTTGGCTAACTCAATCCCAGATATTGTGAAAGCTTCTGTATTTGTGTTTTCCGGATATTATCAACGGATTTTATGGTATTGCATGTTTTTTATCAGGGAACATTTAATTTTGTACCTTAGAAACACTAATTGGTTCCACACGGATACACCAGCTCTACACATTTGTATTTTCTAGGGAGAAAGCTAGAGGAACTGCGGCAAACAAACATGATATTTCTGTTTGTATACATGACATTTTATGCACTTGCATAACGAAAAAAACTTTGCTTTTCTCCAAAACCATTTTTACTGTGATTTTCTCGGTCCATTGCATACGAATTCCACCTCGCTTTGTCCGGATATGACTGGATGAAACCAGAAATATCCGGTTGTGTTTTGGCTTACTACAACCCAGATATTGTGAAAGCCTCTGTGTTTATGTTTTCCGGATGTTATCAACGAAATTTATGTTTTTGCATGTTATTTATCAGGGAACATTTAATTTTGTGCTGAGAAACACTAACTGGTTCCACACGGAGACACCAGCTCTACACATTCGTATTTTCTAGGGAGAAAGCTAGAGGAACTGCGGCAAACAAACATGACATTTCTGTTTGTATAGATGACATTTTATGCACTTTCCTAAAGAAAAGACTTTGCTTTTCTCCAAAACCATTTTTCCTGTGATATTCTCGATCCATTACATATGAATTCCACCCCACTTTGTCCGGATATGAGTGGATGAAACCAGAAATATCCGGTTGTGTTTTGTCTTACTATATCCCAGATATTGCTACAGCCTCAGTGTCTGTGTTTTCTGGATATTATCGATGGATTTTATTGTTTTGAATGTTTTTATCAGGGAACATTTAATTTTGTACTGTAGAAACACTAATTGGTTCCACATGGAGACACCAGTAACACATTCCTATGTTCTAGGGAGAAAGCTTGAGGAACTGCAAATCGATATGATATGTCTGTTTGTATAGATGACACTTTATGCACTTGCGATGGAAAAGACTTTTTGCCTTTCTCTAAAACCATTTTTACTGTGATTTTGTTGGTCCATTGCATACGAATTCCAACCCACTTTGTCCGGATATGACTGGATGAAACCAGAAATATCCGGTTGTGTTTTGGCTAACTCAATCCCAGATATTGTGAAAGCTTCTGTATTTGTGTTCTCCGGATATTATGAATGGATTTTATGGTTTTGCATCTTTTTTATCAGGGAACATTTAATTTTGTACCGTAGAAACACTAATTGGTTCCACACGGAGACACCAGCTCTACACATTTGTATTTTCTAGGGAGAAAGCTAGAGGAACTGCGGCAAACAAACATGATATTTCTGTTTGTATAGATGACATTTTATGCACTTTCCTAACAAAAAGACTTTACTTTTCTCCAAAACCATTTTTACTGTGATTTTCTCGGTCCATTGCATACGAATTCCACCTCACTTTGTCCGGATATGACTGGATGAAACCAGAAATATCCGTTTTCTTTTTTTGTCGCTTACTATATCCCAGATATTACTACAGACTCTGTGTTTGTGTTTTCTGGATATTATCGATGGATTATATTGTTTTGAATGTATTTATCAGGGAACATTTAATTTTGTGCTGGGAAACACTAATTGGTTCCACATGGAGACACCAGTCTACACATTCGTATTTTCTAGGGAGAAAGCTAGAATAACTGCGGTAAACAAACATGATGTTTCTGTTTGTATAGATGGCATTTTATGCACTGCCTTAAGGAAAAGACATTGTTTTACTCCAAAACCATTTTTACTGCGATTTTCCCGGTTCATTGCATACGAATTCCACCAAACTTAGTCCGGATATGACTGGATGAAACCAGAAATATCCGGTTGTGTTTTGGCTAACTCAATCCCAGATATTGCGACGGAGTCTGTGTTTGTGTTTTCTGGACATTTTCAACGGATTTTATGGTATTGCATGTTTTTTATCAGGGAACATTTAATTTTGTACCTTAGAAACACTAATTGGTTCCACACGGATACACCAGCTCTACACATTTGTATTTTCTAGGGAGAAAGCTAGAGGAACTGCGGCAAACAAACATGATATTTCTGTTTGTATACATGACATTTTATGCACTTGCATAACGAAAAAAACTTTGCTTTTCTCCAAAACCAATTTTACTGTGATTTTCTCGGTCCATTGCATACGAATTCCACCTCGCTTTGTCCTGATATGACTGGATGAAACCAGAAATATCCGGTTGTGTTTTGGCTTACTACAACCCAGATATTGTGAAAGCCTCTGTGTTTATGTTTTCCGGATATTATCAACGGAATTTATGTTGTTGCATGTTATTTATCAGGGAACATTTAATTTTGTGCTGGGAAACACTAACTGGTTCCACATGGAGACACCAGCTCTACACATTCGTATTTTCTAGGGAGAAAGCTAGAGGAACTGCGGCAAACAAACATGATATTTCTGTTTGTATAGATGACATTTTATGCACTTTCCTAAAGAAAAGACTTTGCTTTTATCCAAAACCATTTTTCCTGTGATATTCTCGATCCATTACATATGAATTCCACCCCACTTTGTCCGGATATGAGTGGATGAAACCAGAAATATCCGGTTGTGTTTTGTCTTACTATATCCCAGATATTGCTACAGCCTCAGTGTCTGTGTTTTCTGGATATTATCGATGGATTTTATTGTTTTGAATGTTTTTATCAGGGAACATTTAATTTTGTACCGTAGAAACACTAATTGGTTCCACATGGAGACACCAGGAACACATTCCTATGTTGTAGGGAGAAAGCTTGAGGAACTGCAAATCGATATGTTATGTCTGTTTGTATAGATGACATTTTATGCACTTGCGATGGAAAAGACTTTTTGCCTTTCTCTAAAACCATTTTTACTGTGATTTTGTTGGTCCATTGCATACGAATTCCAACCCACTTTGTCCGGATATGACTGGATGAAACCAGAAATATCCGGTTGTGTTTTGGCTAACTCAATCCCAGATATTGTGAAAGCTTCTGTATTTGTGTTCTCCGGATATTATGAACGGATTTTATGGTTTTGCATGTTTTTTATCAGGGAACATTTAATTTTGTACCGTAGAAACACTAATTGGTTCCACACGGAGACACCAGCTCTACACATTTGTATTTTCTAGGGAGAAAGCTAGAGGAACTGCGGCAAACAAACATGATATTTCTGTTTGTATAGATGACATTTTATGCACTTTCCTAACAAAAAGACTTTACTTTTCTCCAAAACCATTTTTAATGTGATTTTCTCGGTCCATTGCATACGAATTCCACCTCACTTTGTCCGGATATGACTGGATGAAACCAGAAATATCCGTTTTCTTTTTTTTTTGGCTTACTATATCCCCGATATTACTACAGACTCTGTGTTTGTGTTTTCTGGATATTATCGATGGATTATATTGTTTTGAATGTTTTTATCAGGGAACATTTAATTTTGTGCTGGGAAACACTAATTGGTTCCACATGGAGACACCAGTCTACACATTCGTATTTTCTAGGGAGAAAGCTAGAATAACTGCGGTAAACAAACATGATGTTTCTGTTTGTATAGATGGCATTTTATGCACTGCCTTAAGGAAAAGACATTGTTTTACTCCAAAACCATTTTTACTGCGATTTTCCCGGTTCATTGCATACGAATTCCACCAAACTTAGTCCGGATATGACTGGATGAAACCAGAAATATCCGGTTGTGTTTTGGCTAACTCAATCCCAGATATTGCGACGGAGTCTGTGTTTGTGTTTTCTGGACATTTTCAACGGATTTTATGGTATTGCATGTTTTTTATCAGGGAACATTTAATTTTGTACCTTAGAAACACTAATTGGTTCCACACGGAGACACCAGCTCTACACATTTGTATTTTCTAGGGAGAAAGCTAGAGGAACTGCGGCAAACAAACATGATATTTCTGTTTGTATACATGACATTTTATGCACTTGCATAACGAAAAAAACTTTGCTTTTCTCCAAAACCATTTTTACTGTGATTTTCTCGGTCCATTGCATACGAATACCACCTCGCTTTGTACGGATATGACTGGATGAAACCAGAAATATCCGGTTGTGTTTTGGCTTACTACAACCCAGATATTGTGAAAGCCTCTGTGTTTATGTTTTCTGGATATTATCAACGGAATTTATGTTGTTGCATGTTGTTTATCAGGGAACATTTAATTTTGTGCTGGGAAACACTAATTGGTTCCACATGGAGATACCAGCTCTACACATTCGTATTTTCTAGGGAGAAAGCTAGAGGAACTGCGGCAAACAAACATGACATTTCTGTTTGTATAGATGACATTTTATGCACTTTCCTAAAGAAAAGACTTTGCTTTTCTCCAAAACCATTTTTCCTGTGATATTCTCGATCCATTACATATGAATTCCACCCCACTTTGTCCGGATATGAGTGGATGAAACGAGAAATATCCGGTTGTGTTTTGTCTTACTATATCCCAGATATTGCTACAGCCTCAGTGTCTGTGTTTTCTGGATATTATCGATGGATTTTATTGTTTTGAATGTTTTTATCAGGGAACCTTTAATTTTGTACCGTAGAAACACTAATTGGTTCCACATGGAGACACCAGTAACACATTCCTATGTTGTAGGGAGAAAGCTTGAGGAACTGCAAATCGATATGATATGTCTGTTTGTATAGATGACACTTTATGCACTTGCGATGGAAAAGACTTTTTGCCTTTCTCTAAAACCATTTTTACTGTGATTTTGTTGGTCCATTGCATACGAATTCCAACCCACTTTGTCCGGATATGAATGGATGAAACCAGAAATATCCGGTTGTGTTTTGGCTAACTCAATCCCAGATATTGTGAAAGCTTCTGTATTTGTGTTCTCTGGATATTATGAACGGATTTTATGGTTTTGCATGTTTTTTATCAGGGAACATTTAATGTTGTACCGTAGAAACACTAATTGGTTTAACACGGAGACACAAGCTCTACACATTTGTATTTTCTAGGGAGAAAGCTAGAGGAACTGTGGCAAACAAACATGATATTTCTGTTTGTATAGATGACATTTTATGCACTTTCCTAACAAAAAGACTTTACTTTTCTCCAAAACCATTTTTACTGTGATTTTCTCAGTCCATTGCATACGAATTCCACCTCACTTTGTCCGGATATGACTGGATGAAACCAGAAATATCCGTTTTCTTTTTTTTTTTGGCTTACTATATCGCAGATATTACTACAGACTCTGTGTTTGTGTTTTCTGAATATTATCGATGGATTATATTGTTTTGAATGTTTTTATCAGGGAACATTTAATTTTGTGCTGGGAAACACTAATTGGTTCCACATGGAGACACCAGTCTACACATTCGTATTTTCTAGGGAGAAAGCTAGAATAACTGCGGTAAACAAACATGATGTTTCTGCTTGTGTAGATGACATTTTATGCACTGGCTTAAGGAAAAGACTTTGTTTTACTCCAAAACCATTTTTACTGCGATTTTCCCGGTTCATTGCATAAGAATTCCACCAAACTTAGTCCGGATATGACTGGATGAAACCAGAAATATCCGGTTGTGTTTTGGCTAACTCAATCCCAGATATTGTGAAAGCTTCTGTATTTGTGTTTTCCGGATATTATCAACGGATTTTATGGTTTTGCATGTTTTTTATCAGGGAACATTTAATTTTGTACCTTAGAAACACTAATTGGTTCCACACGGAGACACCAGCTCTACACATTTGTATTTTCTAGGGAGAAAGCTAGAGGAACTGCGGCAAACAAACATGATATTTCTGTTTGTATACATGACATTTTATGCACTTGCATAACGAAAAAAACTTTGCTTTTCTCCAAAACCATTTTTACTGTGATTTTCTCGGTCCATTGCATACGAATTCCACCTCGCTTTGTCCGGATATGACTGGATGAAACCAGAAATATCCGGTTGTGTTTTGGCTTACTACAACCCAGATATTGTGAAAGCCTCTGTGTTTATGTTTTCCGGATGTTATCAACGAAATTTATGTTGTTGCATGTTATTTATCAGGGAACATTTAATTTTGTGCTGAGAAACACTAACTGGTTCCACATGGAGACACCAGCTCTACACATTCGTATTTTCTAGGGAGAAAGCTAGAGGAACTGCGGCAAACAAACATGACATTTCTGTTTGTATAGATGACATTTTATGCACTTTCCTAAAGAAAAGACTTTGCTTTTCTCCAAAACCATTTTTCCTGTGATATTCTCCATCCATTACATATGAATTCCACCCCACTTTGTCCGGATATGAGTGGATGAAACCAGAAATATCCAGTTGTGTTTTGTCTTACTATATCCCAGATATTGCTACAGCCTCAGTGTCTGTGTTTTCTAGATAATATCGATAGATTTTATTGTTTTGAATGTTTTTATCAGGGAACATTTAATTTTGTACCGTAGAAACACTAATTGGTTCCACATGGAGACACCAGTAACACATTCCTATGTTCTAGGGAGAAAGCTTGAGGAACTGCAAATCGATATGATATGTCTCTTTGTATAGATGACACTTTATGCACTTGCGATGGAAAAGACTTTTTGCCTTTCTCTAAAACCATTTTTACTGTGATTTTGTTGGTCCATTGCATACGAATTCCAACCCACTTTGTCCGGATATGACTGGATGAAACCAGAAATATCCGGTTGTGTTTTGGCTAACTCAATCCCAGATATTGTGAAAGCTTCTGTATTTGTGTTCTCAGGATATTATGAACGGATTTTATGGTTTTGCATGTTTTTTATCAGGGAACATTTAATTTTGTACTGTAGAAACACTAATTGGTTCCACACGGAGACACCAGCTCTACACATTTGTATTTTCTAGGGAGAAAGCTAGAGGAACTGCGGCAAACAAACATGATATTTCTGTTTGTATAGATGACATTTTATGCACTTTCCTAACAAAAAGACTTTACTTTTCTCCAAAACCATTTTTACTGTGATTTTCTCGGTCCATTGCATACGAATTCCACCTCACTTTGTCCGGATATGACTGGATGAAACCAGAAATATCCGTTTTCTTTTTTTTGGGCTTACTATATCCCAGATATTACTACAGACTCTGTGTTTGTGTTTTCTGGATATTATCGATGGATTATATTGTTTTGAATGTTTTTATCAGGGAACATTTAATTTTGTGCTGGGAAACACTAATTGGTTCCACATGGAGACACCAGTCTACACATTCGTATTTTCTAGGGAGAAAGCTAGAGGAACTGCGGCAAACAAACATGATATTTCTGTTTGTATAGATGACATTTTATGCACTTTCCTAAAGAAAAGACTTTGCTTTTCTCCAAAACCATTTTCCTGTGATATTCTCGATCCATTACATATGAATTCCACCCCACTTTGTCCGGATATGACTGGATGAAACCAGAAATATCCGGTTGTGTTTTGTCTTACTATATCCCAGATATTGCTACAGCCTCAGTGTCTGTGTTTTCTGGATATTATCGATGGATTTTATTGTTTTGAATGTTTTTATCAGGGAACATTTAATTTTGTGCTGGGAAACACTAATTGGTTCCACATGGAGACACCAGTCTACACATTCGTATTTTCTAGGGAGAAAGCTAGAATAACTGCGGTAAACAAACATGATGTTTCTGTTTGTATAGATGACATTTTATGCACTGGCTTAAGGAAAAGACTTTGTTTTACTCCAAAACCATTTTTACTGCGATTTTCCCGGTTCATTGCATACGAATTCCACCAAACTTAGTCCGGATATGACTGGATGAAACCAGAAATATCCGGTTGTGTTTTGGTTAACTCAATCCCAGATATTGAGACGGACTCTGTGTTTGTGTTTTCTGGACATTATCAACAGACTTTATTGTTTTGAATGTTTTTATCAGGGAACATTTAATTTTGTACCTTAGAAACACTAATAGGTTCAACATGGAGACACCAGTATACACATTCGTATGTTCTAGGGAGAAAGTTAGAGGAACTGCGGCAAACAAACATGATATTTCTGTTTGTATACATGACATTTTATGCACTTGCATAACGAAAAAAACTTTGCTTTTCTCCAAAACCATTTTTACTGTGATTTTCTCAGTCCATTGCATACGAATTCCACCTCGCTTTGTCCGGATATGACTGGATGAAACCAGAAATATCCGGTTGTGTTTTGGCTTACTACAACCCAGATATTGTGAAAGCTTCTGTGTTTATGTTTTCCGGATATTATCAACGGAATTTATGTTTTTGCATGTTATTTATCAGGGAACATTTATCTTTGTGCTGGGAAACACTAATTGGTTCCACATGGAGACACCAGCTCTACACATTCGTATGTTCTAGGGAGAAAGCTAGAGGAACTGCGGCAAACAAACATGACATTTCTGTTTGTATAGATGACATTTTATGCACTTTCCTAAAGAAAAGACTTTGCTTTTCTCCAAAACCATTTTTCCTGTGATATTCTCGATCCATTACATATGAATTCCACCCCACTTTGTCCGGATATGAGTGGATGAAACCAGAAATATCCTGTTGTGTTTTGTCTTACTATATCCCAGATATTGCTACAGCCTCAGTGTCTGTGTTTTCTGGATATTATCCATGGATTTTATTGTTTTGAATGTTTTTATCAGGGAACATTTAATTTTGTACCGTAGAAACACTAATTAGTTCCACATGGAGACACCAGGAACACATTCCTATGTTCTAGGGAGAAAGCTTGAGGAACTGCAAATCGATATGATATGTCTGTTTGTATAGATGACATTTTATGCACTTGCGATGGAAAAGACTTTTTGCCTTTCTCTAAAACCATTTTTACTGTGATTTTGTTGGTCCATTGCATACGAATTCCAACCCACTTTGTCCGGATATGACTGGATGAAACCAGAAATATCCGGTTGTGTTTTGGCTCACGCAATCCCAGATATTGTGAAAGCTTCTGTATTTGTGTTCTCCGGATATTATGAACGGATTTTATGGTTTTGCATGTTTTTTATCAGGGAACATTTAATTTTGTACCGTAGAAACACTAATTGGTTCCACACGGAGACACCAGCTCTACACATTTGTATTTTCTAGGGAGAAAGCTAGAGGCACTGCGGCAAACAAACATGATATTTCTGTTTGTATAGATGACATTTTATGCACTTTCCTCAGAAAAAGACTTTACTTTTCTCCAAAACCATTTTTACTGTGATTTTCTCGGTCCATTGCATACGAATTCCACCTCACTTTGTCCGGATATCAGTGGATGAAACCAGAAATATCCGTTTTCTTTTTTTTGGGCTTACTATATCCCAGATATTACTACAGACTCTGTGTTTGTGTTTTCTGGATATTATCGATGGATTATATTGTTTTGAATGTTTTTATCAGGGAACATTTAATTTTGTGCTGGGAAACACTAATTGGTTCCACATGGAGACACCAGTCTACACATTCGTATTTTCTAGGGAGAAAGCTAGAATAACTGCGGTAAACAAACATGATGTTTCTGTTTGTATAGATGACATTTTATGCACTGGCTTAAGGAAAAGACTTTGTTTTACTCCAAAACCATTTTTACTGTGATTTTCCCAGTTCATTGCATACGAATTCCACCAAACTTAGTCCGGATATGACTGGATGAAACCAGAAATATCCGGTTGTGTTTTGGCTAAATCAATCCCAGATATTGTGAAAGCTTCTGTATTTGTGTTTTCCGGATATTATCAACGGATTTTATGGTTTTGCATGTTTTTTATCAGGGAACATTTAATTTTGTACCTTAGAAACACTAATTGGTTCCACACGGAGACACCAGTTCTACACATTCGTATTTTCTAGGGAGAAAGCTAGAGGAACTGCGGCAAACCAACATGATATTTCTGTTTGTATACATGACATTTTATGCACTTGCATAACGAAAAAAACTTTGCTTTTCTCCAAAACCATTTTTACTGTGATTTTCTCGGTCCATTGCATACGAATTCCACCTCGCTTTGTCCGGATATGACTGGATGAAACCAGAAATATCCGGTTGTGTTTTGGCTTACTACAACCCAGATATTGTGAAAGCCTCTGTGTTTATGTTTTCCGGATACTATCAACGGAATTTATGTTTTTGCATGTTATTTATCAGGGAACATTTAATTTTGTGCTGGGAAACACTAATTGGTTCCACATGGAGACACCAGTCTACACATTCGTATTTTCTAGGGAGAAAGCTAGAATAACTGCGGTAAACAAACATGATGTTTCTGTTTGTATAGATGACATTTTATGCACTTGCCTAACGTAAAGACTTTCCTTTTCTCCAAAACCATTTGTACTGTGATTTTCTCGTTCCATTGCATACGAATTCCACCCCAGTTTGTCCGGATATGACTGGATGAAATCAGAAACAACCGGTTGTGTTTTGCCTAACTCAATCCCAGATATTGCTACAGCCTCTGTGTTTCTGCATTCCTGATATTATCCACAGACTTTATTGTTTTGAATGTTTTCAATCAGGGAACATTTAATTTTGTGCTGCGAAACACTGATTGTTTCCACATGGATACACCAGCTCTACACATTTGTAATTTCTAGGGAGAAAGCTAGAGGAACTGCGACAAACAAAAATGATATTTCTATTTGTATGGGTGACATTTTATGCTCTTGCCTAACGAAAAGACTTTGCTTTTCTCCAAAACCATTTTTACTGTGATTTTCTCACTCCATTGCATACGAATTCCACACCAGTTTGTCTGGATATGACTGGATGAAACCAGAAATATCCGGTTGTGTTTTGGCTTACTACAACCCAGATATTGTGAAAGCCTCTGTGTTTATGTTTTCCGGATACTATCAACGGAATTTATGTTTTTGCATGTTATTTATCAGGGAACATTTAATTTTGTGCTGGGAAACACTAATTGGTTCCACATGGAGACACCAGTCTACACATTCGTATTTTCTAGGGAGAAAGCTAGAATAACTGCGGCAAACAAACATGATATTTCTGTTTGTATCGGTGACATTTTATGCACTTGCCTAACGTAAAGACTTTGCTTTTCTCCAAAACCATTTGTACTGTGATTTTCTCGTTCCATTGCATACGAATTCCACCCCAGTTTGTCCGGATATGACTGGATGAAATCAGAAACATCCGGTTGTGTTTTGCCTAACTCAATCCCAGATATTGCTACAGCCTCTGTGTTTCTGCATTCCTGATATTATCCACAGACTTTATTGTTTTGAAAGTTTTTTATAAGGTAACATTTAATTTTGTACCTTAAAAACACTAATTTTTTCCACATGGAGACCCAGCTCTACATATTCCTATTTTCTAGGAAGAAATCTAGAGGAACTGCGGCAAACAAACATGATATTTCTGTTTGTATAGATGACATTTTATGCACTTGCCTAACGAAAATACTTTGCTTATCTCCAAAACCATATTTAATGCGGTTTTCTCGGTCCATTGCATATGAATTCCACACCAATTTGTCCGGATATGACTGGATGAAACCGGAAATATCCGGTTTTGTTTTGGCTAACTCAATCTGAAATATTGCTACAGCCTCTGTGTTTATGTATTCCTGATATTATCCACGGACTTTATTTTTTTGAATTTTTTTTTCAGGGAACGTTTATTTTTGTACCGTTGAAACAATAATTAATTCATCAAGGGATACCAGCTCTACACATTCGTATTTTCTAGGGAGAAAGCAAGAAGACCTGCGGAAAGCAAACATGATATTTCTGTTTCTATAGATGACATTTTATGCACTTGCCTAATGAAAAGACTTTGCTTTTCTCCAAAACCATTTGCACTGTGATTTTCTCGGTCCATTACATATGATTTCCACACTAGTTTGACCGGATATGACTGGATGAAAGCAAAAATATCCGGTTGTGTTTTGGCTATCTCAATCCCAGATATTGTTACCGCCTCTATGTTTGTGTATTCCTGATATTATCCACACACTTTATTGTTTTGAATGTTTTCAATCAGGGAACATTTAATTTTGTGCTGCGAAACACTGATTGTTTCCACATGGATACACCAGCTCTACACATTTGTAATTTCTAGGGAGAAAGCTAGAGGAACTGCGACAAACAAAAATGATATTTCTATTTGTATGGGTGACATTTTATGCTCTTGCCTAACGAAAAGACTTTGCTTTTCTCCAAAACCATTTTTACTGTGATTTTCTCGGTTCATTGCATACGAATTCCACACCAGTTTGTCCGGATATGACTGGATGAAACCAGAAATATCCGGTTGTGTTTTGGCTAACTCAATCCCAGATATTGCTACAGCCTCTGTGTTTGTGCATTCCTGATATTATCCACAGACTTTATTGTTTTGAAAGTTTTTTATAAGGTAACATTTAATTTTGTACCTTAAAACACTAATTTTTTCCACATGGAGACCCAGCTCTACATATTCCTATTTTCTAGGGAGAAAGCTAGAGGAACTGCAGCAAACAAACAAGATATTTCTGTTTGTATAGATGATATTTTATGCACTTGCCTAACGTAAAGACTTTGCTTTTCTTCAAAACCATTTTTACTGTGATTTTCTCAGACCATTGCATACGAATTCCACACCAGTTTGTCTGGATATGACTGGATGAAATCAGAAATATCCAGTTTTGTTTTGGCTAACTCAATCCCAGATATTGCTATAGCCTCTGTGTTTGTGTATTCCTGATATTATCAACGGACTTTATTTTTTCAATGTTTTTTTTTTCAGGGAATATTTAATTTTGAGCTTGTAAACACTAATTGGTCCACATGGAGACACCAGCTCTACACATTCGTATTTTCTAGGGAGAAAGCTAGAGGAACTGCGACAAACAAACATGATATTTCTGTTTGTATAGATGACATTTTATGCACTTGCCTAACGAAAATACTTTGCTTTTCTCCAAAACCATTTTTACTGTAATTTTCTCAGTCCATTGCATACGAATTCCACACCACTTTTTCCGGATATGACTGGATGAAAACAGAATTATCCGGTTGTGTCTAGGCTAACTCAATCCGAAATATTGTGAAAGCCTCTGTGTTTATGTTTTCTGGATATTATCGATGGGCTTATTGTTTTGAATGCTTTTATCAGGGAACATTTAATTTTATACCCTGGAAACACGATTTGTTTCATAATGGGAACACCAGCTCTACACATTTCTATTTTAAAGGGAGAAAGCTAGAGGAACTGCAGCAAACAAACATGATATTTCTGTTTGTATAGATGACATTTTATGCACTTTCCTCAGAAAAAGACTTTACTTTTCTCCAAAACCATTTTTAATGTGATTTTCTCGGTCCATTGCATACGAATTCCACCTCACTTTGTCCGGATATGACTGGATGAAACCAGAAATATCCGTTTTCTTTTTTTTGGGCTTACTATATCCCAGATATTACTACAGACTCTGTGTTTGTGTTTTCTGGATATTATCGATGGATTTTATTGTTTTGAATGTTTTTATCAGGGAACATTTAATTTTGTGCTGGGAAACACTAATTGGTTCCACATGGAGACACCAGTCTACACATTCGTATTTTCTAGGGAGAAAGCTAGAATAACTGCGGTAAACAAACATGATGTTTCTGTTTGTATAGATGACATTTTATGCACTGGCTTAAGGAAAAGACTTTGTTTTACTCCAAAACCATTTTTACTGCGATTTTCCCGGTTCATTGCATACGAATTCCACCAAACTTAGTCCGGATATGACTGGATGAAACCAGAAATATCCGGTTGTGTTTTGGCTAACTCAATCCCAGATATTGTGACGGACTCTGTGTTTGTGTTTTCTGGACATTATCAACGGACTTTATTGTTTTGAATGTTTTTATCAGGGAACATTTAATTTTGTACCTTAGAAACACTAATAGGTTCAACATGGAGACACCAGTATACACATTCGTATGTTCTAGGGAGAAAGTTAGAGGAACTGCGGCAAACAAACATGATATTTCTGTTTGTATACATGACATTTTATGCACTTGCATAACGAAAAAAACTTTGCTTTTCTCCAAAACCATTTTTACTGTGATTTTCTCAGTCCATTGCATACGAATTCCACCTCGCTTTGTCCGGATATGACTGGATGAAACCAGAAATATCCGGTTGTGTTTTGGCTTACTACAACCCAGATATTGTGAAAGCTTCTGTGTTTATGTTTTCCGGATATTATCAACGGAATTTATGTTTTTGCATGTTATTTATCAGGGAACATTTATCTTTGTGCTGGGAAACACTAATTGGTTCCACATGGAGACACCAGCTCTACACATTCGTATTTTCTAGGGAGAAAGCTAGAGGAATTGCGGCAAACAAACATGACATTTCTGTTTGTATAGATGACATTTTATGCACTTTCCTAAAGAAAAGACTTTGCTTTTCTCCAAAACCATTTTTCCTGTGATATTCTCGATCCATTACATATGAATTCCACCCCACTTTGTCCGGATATGAGTGGATGAAACCAGAAATATCCGGTTGTGTTTTGTCTTACTATATCCCAGATATTGCTACAGCCTCAGTGTCTGTGTTTTCTGGATATTATCGATGGCTTTTATTGTTTTGAATGTTTTTATCAGGGAACATTTAATTTTGTACCGTAGAAACACTAATTGGTTCCACATGGAGACACCAGGAACACATTCCTATGTTCTAGGGAGAAAGCTTGAGGAACTGCAAATCGATATGATATGTCTGTTTGTATAGATGACATTTTATGCACTTGCGATGGAAAAGACTTTTTGCCTTTCTCTAAAACCATTTTTACTGTGATTTTGTTGGTCCATTGCATACGAATTCCAACCCACTTTGTCCGGATATGACTGGATGAAACCAGAAATATCCGGTTGTGTTTTGGCTCACGCAATCCCAGATATTGTGAAAGCTTCTGTATTTGTGTTCTCCGGATATTATGAACGGATTTTATGGTTTTGCATGTTTTTTATCAGGGAACATTTAATTTTGTACCGTAGAAACACTAATTGGTTCCACACGGAGACACCAGCTCTACACATTTGTATTTTCTAGGGAGAAAGCTAGAGGCACTGCGGCAAACAAACATGATATTTCTGTTTGTATAGATGACATTTTATGCACTTTCCTCAGAAAAAGACTTTACTTTTCTCCAAAACCATTTTTACTGTGATTTTCTCGGTCCATTGCATACGAATTCCACCTCACTTTGTCCGGATATCAGTGGATGAAACCAGAAATATCCGTTTTCTTTTTTTTGGGCTTACTATATCCCAGATATTACTACAGACTCTGTGTTTGTGTTTTCTGGATATTATCGATGGATTATATTGTTTTGAATGTTTTTATCAGGGAACATTTAATTTTGTGCTGGGAAACACTAATTGGTTCCACATGGAGACACCAGTCTACACATTCGTATTTTCTAGGGAGAAAGCTAGAATAACTGCGGTAAACAAACATGATGTTTCTGTTTGTATAGATGACATTTTATGCACTGGCTTAAGGAAAAGACTTTGTTTTACTCCAAAACCATTTTTACTGTGATTTTCCCAGTTCATTGCATACGAATTCCACCAAACTTAGTCCGGATATGACTGGATGAAACCAGAAATATCCGGTTGTGTTTTGGCTAAATCAATCCCAGATATTGTGAAAGCTTCTGTATTTGTGTTTTCCGGATATTATCAACGGATTTTATGGTTTTGCATGTTTTTTATCAGGGAACATTTAATTTTGTACCTTAGAAACACTAATTGGTTCCACACGGAGACACCAGTTCTACACATTCGTATTTTCTAGGGAGAAAGCTAGAGGAACTGCGGCAAACAAACATGATATTTCTGTTTGTATACATGACATTTTATGCACTTGCATAACGAAAAAAACTTTGCTTTTCTCCAAAACCATTTTTACTGTGATTTTCTCGGTCCATTGCATACGAATTCCACCTCGCTTTGTCCGGATATGACTGGATGAAACCAGAAATATCCGGTTGTGTTTTGGCTTACTACAACCCAGATATTGTGAAAGCCTCTGTGTTTATGTTTTCCGGATACTATCAACGGAATTTATGTTTTTGCATGTTATTTATCAGGGAACATTTAATTTTGTGCTGGGAAACACTAATTGGTTCCACATGGAGACACCAGTCTACACATTCGTATTTTCTAGGGAGAAAGCTAGAATAACTGCGGTAAACAAACATGATGTTTCTGTTTGTATAGATGACATTTTATGCACTTGCCTAACGTAAAGACTTTCCTTTTCTCCAAAACCATTTGTACTGTGATTTTCTCGTTCCATTGCATACGAATTCCACCCCAGTTTGTCCGGATATGACTGGATGAAATCAGAAACAACCGGTTGTGTTTTGCCTAACTCAATCCCAGATATTGCTACAGCCTCTGTGTTTCTGCATTCCTGATATTATCCACAGACTTTATTGTTTTGAATGTTTTCAATCAGGGAACATTTAATTTTGTGCTGCGAAACACTGATTGTTTCCACATGGATACACCAGCTCTACACATTTGTAATTTCTAGGGAGAAAGCTAGAGGAACTGCGACAAACAAAAATGATATTTCTATTTGTATGGGTGACATTTTATGCTCTTGCCTAACGAAAAGACTTTGCTTTTCTCCAAAACCATTTTTACTGTGATTTTCTCACTCCATTGCATACGAATTCCACACCAGTTTGTCTGGATATGACTGGATGAAACCAGAAATATCCGGTTGTGTTTTGGCTTACTACAACCCAGATATTGTGAAAGCCTCTGTGTTTATGTTTTCCGGATACTATCAACGGAATTTATGTTTTTGCATGTTATTTATCAGGGAACATTTAATTTTGTGCTGGGAAACACTAATTGGTTCCACATGGAGACACCAGTCTACACATTCGTATTTTCTAGGGAGAAAGCTAGAATAACTGCGGCAAACAAACATGATATTTCTGTTTGTATCGGTGACATTTTATGCACTTGCCTAACGTAAAGACTTTGCTTTTCTCCAAAACCATTTGTACTGTGATTTTCTCGTTCCATTGCATACGAATTCCACCCCAGTTTGTCCGGATATGACTGGATGAAATCAGAAACATCCGGTTGTGTTTTGCCTAACTCAATCCCAGATATTGCTACAGCCTCTGTGTTTCTGCATTCCTGATATTATCCACAGACTTTATTGTTTTGAAAGTTTTTTATAAGGTAACATTTAATTTTGTACCTTAAAAACACTAATTTTTTCCACATGGAGACCCAGCTCTACATATTCCTATTTTCTAGGAAGAAATCTAGAGGAACTGCGGCAAACAAACATGATATTTCTGTTTGTATAGATGACATTTTATGCACTTGCCTAACGAAAATACTTTGCTTATCTCCAAAACCATATTTAATGCGGTTTTCTCGGTCCATTGCATATGAATTCCACACCAATTTGTCCGGATATGACTGGATGAAACCGGAAATATCCGGTTTTGTTTTGGCTAACTCAATCTGAAATATTGCTACAGCCTCTGTGTTTATGTATTCCTGATATTATCCACGGACTTTATTTTTTTGAATTTTTTTTTCAGGGAACGTTTATTTTTGTACCGTTGAAACAATAATTAATTCATCAAGGGATACCAGCTCTACACATTCGTATTTTCTAGGGAGAAAGCAAGAAGACCTGTGGAAAGCAAACATGATATTTCTGTTTCTATAGATGACATTTTATGCACTTGCCTAACGAAAAGACTTTGCTTTTCTCCAAAACCATTTGCACTGTGATTTTCTCGGTCCATTACATATGATTTCCACACTAGTTTGACCGGATATGACTGGATGAAAGCAAAAATATCCGGTTGTGTTTTGGCTATCTCAATCCCAGATATTGTTACCGCCTCTATGTTTGTGTATTCCTGATATTATCCACACACTTTATTGTTTTGAATGTTTTCAATCAGGGAACATTTAATTTTGTGCTGCGAAACACTGATTGTTTCCACATGGATACACCAGCTCTACACATTTGTAATTTCTAGGGAGAAAGCTAGAGGAACTGCGACAAACAAAAATGATATTTCTATTTGTATGGGTGACATTTTATGCTCTTGCCTAACGAAAAGACTTTGCTTTTCTCCAAAACCATTTTTACTGTGATTTTCTCGGTTCATTGCATACGAATTCCACACCAGTTTGTCCGGATATGACTGGATGAAACCAGAAATATCCGGTTGTGTTTTGGCTAACTCAATCCCAGATATTGCTACAGCCTCTGTGTTTGTGCATTCCTGATATTATCCACAGACTTTATTGTTTTGAAAGTTTTTTATAAGGTAACATTTAATTTTGTACCTTAAAACACTAATTTTTTCCACATGGAGACCCAGCTCTACATATTCCTATTTTCTAGGGAGAAAGCTAGAGGAACTGCAGCAAACAAACAAGATATTTCTGTTTGTATAGATGATATTTTATGCACTTGCCTAACGTAAAGACTTTGCTTTTCTTCAAAACCATTTTTACTGTGATTTTCTCAGACCATTGCATACGAATTCCACACCAGTTTGTCTGGATATGACTGGATGAAATCAGAAATATCCAGTTTTGTTTTGGCTAACTCAATCCCAGATATTGCTATAGCCTCTGTGTTTGTGTATTCCTGATATTATCAACGGACTTTATTTTTTCAATGTTTTTTTTTTCAGGGAATATTTAATTTTGAGCTTGTAAACACTAATTGGTCCACATGGAGACACCAGCTCTACACATTCGTATTTTCTAGGGAGAAAGCTAGAGGAACTGCGACAAACAAACATGATATTTCTGTTTGTATAGATGACATTTTATGCACTTGCCTAACGAAAATACTTTGCTTTTCTCCAAAACCATTTTTACTGTAATTTTCTCAGTCCATTGCATACGAATTCCACACCACTTTTTCCGGATATGACTGGATGAAAACAGAATTATCCGGTTGTGTCTAGGCTAACTCAATCCGAAATATTGTGAAAGCCTCTGTGTTTATGTTTTCTGGATATTATCGATGGGCTTATTGTTTTGAATGCTTTTATCAGGGAACATTTAATTTTATACCCTGGAAACACGATTTGTTTCATAATGGGAACACCAGCTCTACACATTTCTATTTTAAAGGGAGAAAGCTAGAGGAACTGCAGCAAACAAACATGATATTTCTGTTTGTATAGGTGACATTTTATGCACTTGCCTAACGAAAAGACTTTGCTTTTCTTCAAAACCATTTTTACTGTGATTTTCTCAGACCAAAGCATACGAATTCCACACCAGTTTCTCTGGTTATGACTGGATGAAATCAGAAATATCTGGTTGTGTTTTGGCTAACTCAATCCGAAATATTACTACTGGCTCTGTGTGTGTGTATTCCGGATATTATCCACGGACTTTATTTTTTTGAATTTTTTTTTTCAGGGAACATTTAATTTTGTGCTTGTAAACACTAATTGGTCCACATGGAGACACCAGGTCTACACATTCGTATTTTCCAGGGAAAAAGCTAGAGGAACTGCCACAAACATGATATTTCTGTTTGTATAGATGACATTTTATGCACTTGCCTAACGAGAAGACATTGCTTTTCTCCAAAACCAATTTTACTGTTATTTTCTCGGTCCATTGCATACGAATTCCACACCACTTTGTCTGGATATGACTGGATGAAACCAGAAATATCCGGCTGTGTTTTGGCTAACTCAATCCGAAATATTGTGAAAGCCTCTGTGTTTGTGTTTTGTTGATATTATCGATGGACTTTATTGTTTTCAATATTTTTATCAGGGGATATTTAATTTTGTGCGTGGAAACACTAATTGGTTACACATGGAGACACCAGCTCTACACATTCGTATTTTCTAGGCAGAAAGCTAGAGGAACTCCGAAAAACAACCATTATATTTCTGTTGGTATCGATGACATTTTATGCACTTTCCTAACGAAAAGTCTTTGCTTTTCTCCAAAACCCTTTTTACTGTGATTTTCTCGGTCCATTGCATACGAATTCCACACCAGTTTGTTTGGATATGAGTAGATGAAACCGGAAATATCCAGATCTGTTTTGGCTAAATCAACCCCAGATATTGCTACAGCCTCTGTGTTTCTGCATTCCTGATATTATCCACAGACTTTATTGTTTTGAAAGTTTTTTATAAGGTAACATTTAATGTTGTACCGTAAAAACACTAATTTTTTCCACATGGAGACACCAGCTCTACATATTCTTATTTTCTAGGAAGTAAGCTAGAGGAACTGCGGCAAACAAACATGATATTTCTGTTTATATAGATGACATTTTATGCACTTGCCTAACGTAAAGACTTTGCTTTTCTTCAAAACCATTTTTACTGTGATTTTCTCAGACCAAAGCATACGAATTCCACACCAGTTTCTCTGGTTATGACTGGATGAAATCAGAAATATCTGGTTGAGTTTTGGCTAACTCAATCCGAAATATTACTACTGGCTCTGTGTGTGTGTATTCCGGATATTATCCACGGACTTTATTTTTTTGAATTTTTTTTCAGGGAACATTTAATTTTGAGCTTGTAAACACTAATTGGTCCACATGGAGACACCAGGTCTACACATTAGTATTTTCCAGGGAGATAGCTAGAGGAACTGCGGCAAACAAACATGATATTTCTGTTTGTATAGATGACATTTTATGCACTTGCCTAACGCAAAGACTTTGCTTTTCTTCAAAACCATTTTTACTGTGATTTTCTCAGACCATTGCATACGAATTCCACACCAGTTTCTCTGGTTATGACTGGATGAAACCGGAAATATCTGGTTGTGTTTTGGCTAACTCAATCCGAAATATTACTACTGGCTCTGTGTGTGTGTATTCCGGATATTATCCACGGACTTTATTTTTTTGAATTTTTTTTCAGGGAACATTTAATTTTGTGCTTGTAAACACTAATTGGTCCACATGGAGACACCAGGTCTACACATTCGTATTTTCCAGGGAGAAAGCTAGAGGAACTGCCACAAACATGATATTTCTGTTTGTATAGATGACATTTTATGCACTTGCCTAACGAGAAGACATTGCTTTTCTCCAAAACCAATTTTACTGTTATTTTCTCGGTCCATTGCATACGAATTCCACACCACTTTGTCCGGATATGACTGGATGAAACCAGAAATATCCGGCTGTGTTTTGGCTAACTCAATCCGAAATATTGTGAAAGCCTCTGTGTTTGTGTTTTGTTGATATTATCGATGGACTTTATTGTTTTCAATATTTTTATCAGGGGATATTTAATTTTGTGCGTGGAAACACTAATTGGTTACACATGGAGACACCAGCGCTACACATTCGTATTTTCTAGGCAGAAAGCTAGAGGAACTCCGAAAAACAACCATTATATTTCTGTTGGTATCGATGACATTTTATGCACTTTCCTAACGAAAAGACTTTGCTTTTCTCCAAAACCCTTTTTACTGTGATTTTCTCGGTCCATTGCATACGAATTCCACACCAGTTTGTTTGGATATGACTAGATGAAACCGGAAATATCCAGATCTGTTTTGGCTAAATCAACCCCAGATATTGCTACAGCCTCTGTGTTTCTGCATTCCTGATATTATCCACAGACTTTATTGTTTGAATGTTTTTTTTGTAAGGGAACATTTAATTTTAGTAACATTGAAACACTAATTTTTTCCACATGGAGACACCAGCTCTACACATTCTTATTTTCTAGGGAGAAATCTAGAGGAACTGCAGCAAACAAACATGATATTTCTGTTTGTATCGATGACATTTTATGCACTTGCCTAACGTAAAGACTTTGCTTTTCTCCAAAACCATTTGTACTGTGATTTTCTCGTTCCATTGCATACGAATTCCACCCCAGTTTGTCCGGATATGACTGGATGAAATCAGAAACATCCGGTTGTGTTTTGCCTAACTCAATCCCAGATATTGCTACAGCCTCTGTGTTTCTGCATTCCTGATATTATCCACAGACTTTATTGTTTTGAAAGTTTTTTATAAGGTAACATTTAATTTTGTACCTTAAAAACACTAATTTTTTCCACATGGAGACCCAGCTCTACATATTCCTATTTTCTAGGAAGAAATCTAGAGGAACTGCGGCAAACAAACATGATATTTCTGTTTGTATAGATGACATTTTATGCACTTGCCTAACGAAAATACTTTGCTTATCTCCAAAACCATATTTAATGCGGTTTTCTCGGTCCATTGCATATGAATTCCACACCAATTTGTCCGGATATGACTGGATGAAACCGGAAATATCCGGTTTTGTTTTGGCTAACTCAATCTGAAATATTGCTACAGCCTCTGTGTTTATGTATTCCTGATATTATCCACGGACTTTATTTTTTTGAATTTTTTTTTCAGGGAACGTTTATTTTTGTACCGTTGAAACAATAATTAATTCATCAAGGGATACCAGCTCTACACATTCGTATTTTCTAGGGAGAAAGCAAGAAGACCTGTGGAAAGCAAACATGATATTTCTGTTTCTATAGATGACATTTTATGCACTTGCCTAACGAAAAGACTTTGCTTTTCTCCAAAACCATTTGCACTGTGATTTTCTCGGTCCATTACATATGATTTCCACACTAGTTTGACCGGATATGACTGGATGAAAGCAAAAATATCCGGTTGTGTTTTGGCTATCTCAATCCCAGATATTGTTACCGCCTCTATGTTTGTGTATTCCTGATATTATCCACACACTTTATTGTTTTGAATGTTTTCAATCAGGGAACATTTAATTTTGTGCTGCGAAACACTGATTGTTTCCACATGGATACACCAGCTCTACACATTTGTAATTTCTAGGGAGAAAGCTAGAGGAACTGCGACAAACAAAAATGATATTTCTATTTGTATGGGTGACATTTTATGCTCTTGCCTAACGAAAAGACTTTGCTTTTCTCCAAAACCATTTTTACTGTGATTTTCTCGGTTCATTGCATACGAATTCCACACCAGTTTGTCCGGATATGACTGGATGAAACCAGAAATATCCGGTTGTGTTTTGGCTAACTCAATCCCAGATATTGCTACAGCCTCTGTGTTTCTGCATTCCTGATATTATCCACAGACTTTATTGTTTTGAAAGTTTTTTATAAGGTAACATTTAATTTTGTACCTTAAAACACTAATTTTTTCCACATGGAGACCCAGCTCTACATATTCCTATTTTCTAGGGAGAAAGCTAGAGGAACTGCAGCAAACAAACAAGATATTTCTGTTTGTATAGATGATATTTTATGCACTTGCCTAACGTAAAGACTTTGCTTTTCTTCAAAACCATTTTTACTGTGATTTTCTCAGACCATTGCATACGAATTCCACACCAGTTTGTCTGGATATGACTGGATGAAATCAGAAATATCCAGTTTTGTTTTGGCTAACTCAATCCCAGATATTGCTATAGCCTCTGTGTTTGTGTATTCCTGATATTATCAACGGACTTTATTTTTTCAATGTTTTTTTTTCAGGGAATATTTAATTTTGAGCTTGTAAACACTAATTGGTCCACATGGAGACACCAGCTCTACACATTCGTATTTTCTAGGGAGAAAGCTAGAGGAACTGCGACAAACAAACATGATATTTCTGTTTGTATAGATGACATTTTATGCACTTGCCTAACGAAAATACTTTGCTTTTCTCCAAAACCATTTTTACTGTAATTTTCTCAGTCCATTGCATACGAATTCCACACCACTTTTTCCGGATATGACTGGATGAAAACAGAATTATCCGGTTGTGTCTAGGCTAACTCAATCCGAAATATTGTGAAAGCCTCTGTGTTTATGTTTTCTGGATATTATCGATGGGCTTATTGTTTTGAATGCTTTTATCAGGGAACATTTAATTTTATACCCTGGAAACACGATTTGTTTCATAATGGGAACACCAGCTCTACACATTTCTATTTTAAAGGGAGAAAGCTAGAGGAACTGCAGCAAACAAACATGATATTTCTGTTTGTATAGGTGACATTTTATGCACTTGCCTAACGAAAAGACTTTGCTTTTCTTCAAAACCATTTTTACTGTGATTTTCTCAGACCAAAGCATACGAATTCCACACCAGTTTCTCTGGTTATGACTGGATGAAATCAGAAATATCTGGTTGTGTTTTGGCTAACTCAATCCGAAATATTACTACTGGCTCTGTGTGTGTGTATTCCGGATATTATCCACGGACTTTATTTTTTTGAATTTTTTTTTTCAGGGAACATTTAATTTTGTGCTTGTAAACACTAATTGGTCCACATGGAGACACCAGGTCTACACATTCGTATTTTCCAGGGAAAAAGCTAGAGGAACTGCCACAAACATGATATTTCTGTTTGTATAGATGACATTTTATGCACTTGCCTAACGAGAAGACATTGCTTTTCTCCAAAACCAATTTTACTGTTATTTTCTCGGTCCATTGCATACGAATTCCACACCACTTTGTCTGGATATGACTGGATGAAACCAGAAATATCCGGCTGTGTTTTGGCTAACTCAATCCGAAATATTGTGAAAGCCTCTGTGTTTGTGTTTTGTTGATATTATCGATGGACTTTATTGTTTTCAATATTTTTATCAGGGGATATTTAATTTTGTGCGTGGAAACACTAATTGGTTACACATGGAGACACCAGCTCTACACATTCGTATTTTCTAGGCAGAAAGCTAGAGGAACTCCGAAAAACAACCATTATATTTCTGTTGGTATCGATGACATTTTATGCACTTTCCTAACGAAAAGTCTTTGCTTTTCTCCAAAACCCTTTTTACTGTGATTTTCTCGGTCCATTGCATACGAATTCCACACCAGTTTGTTTGGATATGAGTAGATGAAACCGGAAATATCCAGATCTGTTTTGGCTAAATCAACCCCAGATATTGCTACAGCCTCTGTGTTTCTGCATTCCTGATATTATCCACAGACTTTATTGTTTTGAAAGTTTTTTATAAGGTAACATTTAATGTTGTACCGTAAAAACACTAATTTTTTCCACATGGAGACACCAGCTCTACATATTCTTATTTTCTAGGAAGTAAGCTAGAGGAACTGCGGCAAACAAACATGATATTTCTGTTTATATAGATGACATTTTATGCACTTGCCTAACGTAAAGACTTTGCTTTTCTTCAAAACCATTTTTACTGTGATTTTCTCAGACCAAAGCATACGAATTCCACACCAGTTTCTCTGGTTATGACTGGATGAAATCAGAAATATCTGGTTGAGTTTTGGCTAACTCAATCCGAAATATTACTACTGGCTCTGTGTGTGTGTATTCCGGATATTATCCACGGACTTTATTTTTTTGAATTTTTTTTCAGGGAACATTTAATTTTGAGCTTGTAAACACTAATTGGTCCACATGGAGACACCAGGTCTACACATTAGTATTTTCCAGGGAGATAGCTAGAGGAACTGCGGCAAACAAACATGATATTTCTGTTTGTATAGATGACATTTTATGCACTTGCCTAACGCAAAGACTTTGCTTTTCTTCAAAACCATTTTTACTGTGATTTTCTCAGACCATTGCATACGAATTCCACACCAGTTTCTCTGGTTATGACTGGATGAAACCGGAAATATCTGGTTGTGTTTTGGCTAACTCAATCCGAAATATTACTACTGGCTCTGTGTGTGTGTATTCCGGATATTATCCACGGACTTTATTTTTTTGAATTTTTTTTCAGGGAACATTTAATTTTGTGCTTGTAAACACTAATTGGTCCACATGGAGACACCAGGTCTACACATTCGTATTTTCCAGGGAGAAAGCTAGAGGAACTGCCACAAACATGATATTTCTGTTTGTATAGATGACATTTTATGCACTTGCCTAACGAGAAGACATTGCTTTTCTCCAAAACCAATTTTACTGTTATTTTCTCGGTCCATTGCATACGAATTCCACACCACTTTGTCCGGATATGACTGGATGAAACCAGAAATATCCGGCTGTGTTTTGGCTAACTCAATCCGAAATATTGTGAAAGCCTCTGTGTTTGTGTTTTGTTGATATTATCGATGGACTTTATTGTTTTCAATATTTTTATCAGGGGATATTTAATTTTGTGTGTGGAAACACTAATTGGTTACACATGGAGACACCAGCGCTACACATTCGTATTTTCTAGGCAGAAAGCTAGAGGAACTCCGAAAAACAACCATTATATTTCTGTTGGTATCGATGACATTTTATGCACTTTCCTAACGAAAAGACTTTGCTTTTCTCCAAAACCCTTTTTACTGTGATTTTCTCGGTCCATTGCATACGAATTCCACACCAGTTTGTTTGGATATGACTAGATGAAACCGGAAATATCCAGATCTGTTTTGGCTAAATCAACCCCAGATATTGCTACAGCCTCTGTGTTTCTGCATTCCTGATATTATCCACAGACTTTATTGTTTGAATGTTTTTTTTGTAAGGGAACATTTAATTTTAGTAACATTGAAACACTAATTTTTTCCACATGGAGACACCAGCTCTACACATTCTTATTTTCTAGGGAGAAATCTAGAGGAACTGCAGCAAACAAACATGATATTTCTGTTTGTATCGATGACATTTTATGCACTTGCCTAACGTAAAGACTTTGCTTTTCTCCAAAACCATTTGTACTGTGATTTTCTCGTTCCATTGCATACGAATTCCAACCCAGTTTGTCCGGATATGACTGGATGAAATCAGAAACATCCGGTTGTGTTTTGCCTAACTCAATCCCAGATATTGCTACAGCCTCTGTGTTTCTGCATTCCTGATATTATCCACAGACTTTATTGTTTTGAAAGTTTTTTATAAGGTAACATTTAATTTTGTACCGTAAAAACACTAATATTTTCCACATGGAGACACCAGCTCTACATATTCCTATTTTCTAGGAAGAAAGCTAGAGGAACTGCGGCAAACAAACATGATATTTCTGTTTGTATAGATGACATTTTATGCAATTGCCTAACGTAAAGACTTTGCTTTTCTTCAAAACCATTTTTACTGTGATTTTCTCAGACCAAAGCATACGAATTCCACACCAGTTTCTCTGGTTATGACTGGATGAAATCAGAAATATCTGGTTGTGTTTTGGCTAACTCAATCCGAAATATTACTACTGGCTCTGTGTGTGTGTATTCCGGATATTATCCACGGACTTTATTTTTTTGAATTTTTTTTTCAGGGAACATTTAATTTTGTGCTTGTAAACACTAATTGGTCCACATGGAGACACCAGGTCTACACATTCGTATTTTCTAGGGAGAAAGCTAGAGGAAGTGCGGCAAACAAACATGATATTTCTGTTTGTATCGATGACATTTTATGCACTTGCCTAACAAAAAGACTTTGCTTTTCTCCAAAACCATTTTTACTGTGATTTTCTCACTCCATTGCATACGAATTCCACACCAGTTTGTAAGGATATGACTGGATGAAACCGGAAATATCTGGTTGTGTTTTGGCTAACTCAATCCCAGATATTGCTACAACATCTGTGTATGTGTATTCCTGATATTATCCATGGACTTTATTGTTTTTTAATATTTTTTTTCAGGGAACATTTTATTTTGAGCTTGGAGACACTAATTAGTCCACATGGAGACACCAGCTCTACACATTTGTATTTTCTAGGGAGAAATCTAGAAACTGCGGCTAACAAACATGATATTTCTGTTTGTATCGATGACATTGTATGCACTTGCCTAACGAAAAGACTTTGCTTTTCTCCAAAACCATTTTTACTGTGATTTTCTCGGTCCACTGCATACGAATTCCACACTAGTTTGACCGGATATGACTGGATGAAAGCAAAAATATCCGGTTTTGTTTTGGCTAACTCAATCCCAGATATTGCTACAGCCTCTGTGTTTGTGTTTTCGGGATATTATCAACGGATTTTATTGTTTTCAATGTTTTTTTTAATGGGGAACATTTAATTTTGAGCTTGGATACACTAATTGGTTCCACATGGAGACACCAGCTCTACATATTTGTATTTTCCAGGGAGAAAGCTAGAGTAACTTCGGCAAACAAACATGATATTTCTGTTTGTATCGATGACATTTTTTGCACGTGTCTATCAAAAAGTCTTTCCTTTTCTCCAAAAGCATTTTTATTTTGATTTTATGGGTCCATTGCATACGAATTCCACACCAGTTTGTCCGGATATGACTGGATGAAACCAGAAATATCCGGTTGTTTTGGCTAACTCAATCCGACATATTGTGAAAGCCTCTGTGTTTGTGTTTTCTAGATATTATCGATAGAGTTTATTGTGTTGAATGTTTTTATGAGGGAACATTTAATATTTTACCGCAGAAACACTAATTAGTTCATCATACATTCGTATTTTCTAGGCTGAAAGCTAGAGGAACTGCGGCAAAAAAAACACGATATTTCTGTTTGTATAGATGATATTTTATACACTTGCCTAACGAAAAGACTTTGCTTTTCTCCAAAACCATTTTTGCTGTGATTTTCGGTCCATTGCATGCGAATTCCACACCAGTTTGTCCTGATATGACTGGATAAAACCGGAAATATCCAGTTTGTTTGGCTAACTCAATCCCAGATATAGCTACAGCCTCTGTGTTTGTGTATTGCTGATATTATACACGGACTTTATTATTTTGAATGTTTTTTATCAGGGAACATTTAATTTTGTTCGGTTGAAACACTAATTGGTTCCACATGGAGACACCAGCTCTAAACATTCCTATTTTCTAGGGAGAAAGCTAGAGGAACTGCGACAAACAAACATGATATTTCTGTTTGTATAGATGACATTTTATGCACTTGCCTAACGAAAAGACTTTGCTTTTCTCCAAAACCATTTTTACTGTGATTTTCTTGGTGCAATGCATAGGAATTCCACACCAGTTTGTCCGGATATGACAGCCTCTGTGTATGTGTATTCCTGATATTATACACGGAGTTTATTGTTTTGAATGATTTTAACAGGGAAGATTTAACTTTGTGCTTGGACACACTAATTGATTCCACATGGAGACACCAGCTCCACACATTCCTATGTTCTATGGAAAAGCTAGAGGAATTGCAGCAAACAAACATGATATTTCTGTTTTTATAGATGACAATTTATTCTCTTTCCTAATGAAAAGATTTTGCTTTTCTCCAAAACCATTTTTGCTGTGATTTTTTTCGGTCCATTGCATGCGAATTCCACACCAGTTTGTCCTGATATGACTGGATTAAACCAGAAATATCCAGTTTTGTTTTGACTAACTCAATCCCAGATATTGCTACAGCCTCTATGTATGTGTACTCCTGATATTATACACGGAGTTTATTGTTTTGAATGATTTTAACAGGGAATATTTAAGTTTGTGCTTGGAAATACTAATTGATTCCACATGGAGACACCAGCTCTACACATTCCTATTTTTTTGGGAGAAAGCTAGAGGAACTGCGGGAAACAAACAAGATCTTTCAGTGTGTATCCATGACATTTTATGCACTTTCCAAATGAAAAGACTTTGTTTTTATCCAAAACCATTATTACTGTGATATTCTTGGTTCATTGCATACGAATTCCACACCAGTTTGTCCGGATATAACGGGATGAAACCGGAAATATCTGGTTTTGTTTTGGCTAAGTCAATCCCAGATATTGCTACAGCCTCTTTGTTTGTTTATTACTAATATTATCCATGGACTTTATTTTTTTGTATGTTTTTTTTTCAGGGAACACTTAATTTTGTGCTTGGAAACACTAATTGGTTCTACATGGAGACACCAGCTCTACATATTCGTATTTTCTAGGGAGAAAGCTAGAGGAACTGCAGCAAACAAGCATGATATTTCTGTTTGTATAGATGACATTTTATGCAGTTGCCTAACGAAAAGACTTTGATTTCTCCACAACCATTTTTACAGTGATTTTCTCGGTCCATTGCATACGAATTCCATAGAAGTTTGTCCGGATAAGACTGGATGAAACCGAAAATATCCAGTTTTGTTTTGGCTACCTCAATCCATGTTATTTTTACCGTCTCTGTGTTTCTGTATTCTTGATATTATGCACAGACTTTATTGTTTTGTATGTTTTTTTATCAGGGAACATTTAATTTTGTGCTGCGAAACACTAATTGTTTCCAAAAGGAGACACCAGCTCTAAACATTCGTATTTTCCAGGGAGAAAGCTAGAGGAACTGCGGCAAACAAACATGATATTTCTGGTTTTATAGATGACATTTTAAACACTTGCATAACGAAAAGACTTTGCTTTTCTCCAAAACCATTTTTACTGTGATTTTCCTGTTGTGTTTGGGCTAACTGAATCAGAAATATTGCTACATTCTATGTGTTTGTGTTTTCTGGATATTATCCCCGGACTTTATTGTTTTGAAAGTTTTTTTATCAGGGAACATTTTATTTTTCCTTTGAATCACTAATTCTTCCACATGGAGACACCAGCTCTACACATTCGTATTTTCTAGGGAGAAAGCTAGAGGAACTGCGGCAAACAAACATGATATTTCTGTTTGTCTAGATGACATTTTATGCACTTGCCTAACAAAAAGTCTTTGCTTTTCTCCAAAACCATTTTAATGTGATTTTCTCGGTCCATTGCATACGAATTCCACAGTAGTTTGTCCAGATATTACTGGATGAAAACAGAAATATCCGGTTGTGTTTTGGCTAACTCAATCTGAAATATTGTGAAAGCCTCTGTGTTTGTGTTTCTGGATATTATCAACGGACTTTGTATTTTTCAATGTTTTTTATCGGGGAACATTTTATTTTGAGCTTGGATACAGTAATTGATTCCACATGGAGACACCAGCTGAACATATTCATATTTTTTAGGGAGAAAGCTAGAGGAACTGCGGCAAACAAACATGACATTTCTGTTTGTATAGATGACATTTTACGCACTTGCCTAACGAAAAGACTTTGCTTTTCTCCAAAACCATTTTTACTGTGATTTTCTCGGTCCATTGCATACGAATTCCACACCACTTTGCCTGGATATGACTGGATATAACCAGAAATATTCGGTTGTGGTTTAGCTAACTAAATCCGAAATATTGTGAAAGCCTCTGTGTTTGTGTTTTCTGGATATTATCCACGGGCTTTATTGTTTTTAATGTTTTTTTTTATCAGGGAACATTTTATTTTTCACTTGGAGTCACTAAATCTTCCACATGGAGACACCAGCTCTACACATTTGTATTTTCTAGGGAGAAAGCTAGATTAACTGCGGCAAACAAACATGATATTTCTGTTTGTATAGATGACTTTTTATGCACTTGCCTAACGAAAAGCTTTGCTTTTCTCAAAAACCATTTTTACAGTGATTTTTTCGGTCCATTGCATACGAATTCCACAGTAGTTTGTCCAGATATTACTCCATGAAACCAGAAATATCCGGTTGTGTTTTGGCTAAATCAATCCGAAATATTGTGAAAGCCTCTGTGTTTGTGTTTTCTGGATATTATCCACGGGCTTTATTGTTTTGAATGTTTTTTATCAGGGAACATTTTATTATGAGCTTGGAAACACTAATTGTTTCCAGATGGAGACACCAGCTCTACACATTCCTATTTTCTACGGAAAAGCTAGAGGAACTGCAGCAAACAACCATGATGTTTCTGTTTGTATAGATGACATTTTATGCACTTTCCTAATGAAAAGGCTTTGCTTTTCTCCAAAACCATTTTACTGCGATTTTCTCGGTCCATTGCATACGAATTCCACACTACTTTGTCCGGATATGACTAGATGCAAAAGGAAATATCAGGTTCTGTTTTGGCTAACTCAATCCCAGATAGGGCTACAGCCTCTGGTTTCTGTATTCCATATATTATCAACGGACTTTATGTTTTTTCAAATTTTTTATAAGGAAACATTTAATTTTATGCTGGGGAACACTAGTTGGTAGCACATGGAGACACCAGATCTACACATTCATATTTTCTGGGAAGAAAGCTAGAGGAACGGCGGCAAACAAACATGATATTTCTGTTTGTATAGATGACATTTTATGCACTTGCCGAAAACAAGACTTTGCTTTTCTCCAAAACCATTTTTACTGTGATTTTCTCAGTCCATTACATCCGAATTCCACACCACTTTGTCCGGATATGCCTGGATGAAAACAGAAATATCCAGTTCTGTTTTGGCTAACTATATCCCAGATATGGCTACAGCCTCTGTGTGTGTGTTTTCTGGATATTATCAACAGACTTTATTATTTGAGTGTTTTTATCGGGGAACATTTAATTTTGTACCGTAGAAACACTAATTGGTTCCACATGGAGACAACAGCTCTACACATTCGTATTTTCTACGGAGAAAGCTAGAGGAACTGCGGCAAACAAACATGATATTTCTGTTTGAATAGATGACATTTTATGCACTTGCCGAAGGAAAAGACTTTGCTTTTCTCTAAAACCATTTTTACTGTGATTTTCTCAGTCCATTGCATACGAATTCCACCCCACTTTGTCCGGATATGACTGTGTGCAACCAGAAATATCCGGTTTTGTTTTGGCTAACTCAATCCCAGATATTGTGAAAGCCTCTGGGTTTGTGTTTTCCGGATATTATCAATGGATTTTATGGTTTTGCATGTTTTTTATCAGGGAACATTTAATTTTGTGCTTGGAAACACTAATTGGTTCGTAGTGGAAACACCAGTCTACACATTCGTATATTCTAGGGAGAAAGCTAGAGGAACTGTGGCAAACAGACATGATATTTCTTTTTGAATAGATGACATTTTATGCACTTGCCTAAGAAAAGACTTTGCTTTCTTCCAGAAACATTTTTACTCTGATTTTCTCGGTCCATTGCATACGAATTCCACAGCACTTTGTCCGGATATGACTGGATGAAACCAGAAATATCCGGTTGTGTTTTGGCTAACTCAATGTGAAATATTGAGAAAGCCTCTGTGTTTGTTATTTCTGGATTTTTTCGATGCACTTTATTGTTTTGAATATTTTATCAGGTAACATTTAATTTTCCACCATAGAAACACAAATTAATTCACCATGGAGAAACCAGCTCTACACATTCGTATTTTCTAGGCAGAAAGCTAGAGGAACTGCGGCAATCAAACATGATATTTCAGTTTGCATACATGACATTTTATATACTTGCCTAAAGAAAAGACTTTGCTTTTCTCCAAAACCATTTTTACTGTGATTTTCTCGGTCCATTGCATACGAATTCCACACCACTTTGTCCGGATATGACTGGATGAAACCAGAAATATCCAGTCGTGTTTTGGCTAACTGAATCCAAGATATTGTGAAAGCCTCTGTGTTTGTGTTTTCTGGATATTATCAATGGACTTTATGGTTTTGAATGTTTTTTTAAACTTGCATTTAATGAATATATATTTCCAGTGTACAGCTTATGGATTACAATGGCTTCCCCCTCCCATAACTTCCCTCCCGCCCGCAACTCTCCCCTCTCCCGCTCCCTCTCCTCTTCCATTTGCATCAAGATTCATTTTCAATTCTCTTTATATACAGAAGATCAATTTAGTATAAAGATTTCAACAGTTTGCACCCACATAGAAACACAAAGTGAAACATACTGTTTGAGTACTTGTTATAGCATTAAATCACAATGGACATCACATTAAGTACAGAGATCCCACATGAGGAGCAAGTGCACAGTGGCTCCTGTTGTTGACCCAACAAATTGACACTCTAATTTATGGCGCCAGTGACCACCCTAGGCTCTCGTCATGAGTTGCCAAGGCTATGGAAGCCTTCCAAGTTTGCCGACTCTGATCATATTTAGACAAGGCCATAAAAGACAGGGTGAGGAGAGTAACCAATGATCCTAAGAGTGGCATTTACCAGGTTTGAACAATTATACAGCATTAAGTGGGGAAGAGGACCATCAGTACACACAGGTTGGGAGTAGAGCAATTGGTGGTAGAGTAGAGGTTATGATTACAAAGGAATGAGGTCCAAGTGCGCTAGACAGGGCCTAGAACAAAGGACAGAGTCATTATTAGAGGAGCTAAGAAAGGTGCTGTCTAAGCTACAAGTAATTTTTCTGATTGAGAGGCAAATAGAACCTGATAGAAAGGGTTTGGTAATAATCTGGTGGGCTTTAGGCCTTGTAAGTTAAGAGGCCCAGACCTATCTATCTCTTCACATGGGGTACATCCTAAGGGAGGTGTGAACCTCCTAGGGGAAGGCACTCTGTTGACTTTCATTACTTGGCTGGCCTGGGAGGAGAGCTGGCCAGGTAAAGGCAGGGGGCATCTCTAACTAGAAATTTACAGTTCTGCCTGCAATGTTGCTGACCCTACTTGACCATCCCCTCAGCTGCAGTGGTCACTTTGGAAGTTGGGCTGAGTGAAGGGCTTTTCAGCTCAGAGCCAATTATATCTGTGGCTCTGACCTGGGCATCCTTTGACTCCAGGGCAGGTCCATTTCCAGTGATCCAACTCTTGGCAGAGCTGCCAGGGCTCTTCACAAGCTGACTTCTGCTGAAGCCCAGGCTTACCACCTTGAAAGCCACTGCAGTGGACTGGCCTGTTGGGTCTCCTTGAGGGCAGATCACTGTACAGATCAGCCATTAATAGGCCTGCCACCCATTGCTTCTGATGCCGAGCTTTCTTTTCCTCCTGGTTTGTGTTAAAGCAGACCAGACGATGCAAGTCAAGGGAGTGCCCAAGTCCCATCTCTAATCTTTGGTGGCCTGAACTACAAGTCTATAGTCACAGGCGTGTTCTGTAGTAGTTTTTCTAAGGTAGACAATGCCCATGGGGAAAATTATATTCTCACTTTAAAACTTTCTTTCCCTTTGGTCTGAAAGGGAGGTTTTTTTCTACTTACTGTATACTTCGCTGATGGCGAAGTGAATCTAGCTATGAGATTATTAGTTAAGTTCTTATTTTGGCTATGCTATTACAGAAAAGTGTTAGCCATATCTTTTATAAGGTCTAAAGATTAAATTGTGGGTCCTACAGATTCCTTTATAATAGAATTAGTTTCCTACCTTGAAGAGAATAGAGAAATGTAAGAACAAGTTGGGCTTAGAATAGAGAAATGAGGGAGCAAGTCCTAGATCGGTTGCTGACAATAGCAATATTACATGAATACTTAGCATACCGTTTCAACCATTAGATAACAACTTAAGAAAACGTTTACCAGAAGGTCCAATGCCTTCTATAAATTTTAAGAATCATGTATTTGAAAACACCTCTTAAGTATCTAACATGGTGTAATTTGTTTAGCCAGTAAACTTAAGCACAACCATCTAAAATGTCTTTAGTTTCTTTCTACCAACACGTTTAAAACATATGATACACAGATTCAGGTCACACAAATTAAAATGTGTCTTTGATTGATTTTAGCAGCTTAAAAATATGGACAATCTTATCTATAAGCCATTTAAAATAAAACTCTTAATAAAATTTCCCCTTGTGGACATACAATATGTACACACATATAACATAGCATAATAGACCAATATAGCAATAGCTTTTAAAATCTTTAACTCTTTTTGTAGGTTGCCAATAGATTTGAATTGCTTTTTGTTTTTAGTTACTTCAGTTAACCATACTTTCTCTCAGTTGGTACTGTTAATACATTATTGGCTTCATCTATTTACAGAGCCATCCCAAAATACTGAATACAATAAAAGTGGCTGGAAAACGTCCATAGGAACCTATAGGAGGACAGCTAAACACAGAACCTACAACGCTTTAGTTTTATGAGCAGCACATCATATATAACTATGGATGACAAAAGACTTTATGTCGCCATGTTTAAAATTATAAACTCAACAACCAACAAGTGGCACTTGCTTACTTCACAGTATTTTTGACAGCACCTGTAGGATTTTACAAGCATTTAACCCTTTAGGCCTCTGGGGCTTTCTCATTAAGATCACTATCATGTCTAGTAACACAAGATCATTAGACTTTTTAATTCTCAAACATTTGTATTAATAGCATTTTCCATTATAGAAACTTAAAGTCTGGTACCACATCACATCTTGACAGTCCTTCTAATATAATCCAAAGAGACTGATTAGTTGGTGTCTCTATAAGATGAGAGACATAGGTCCTTCGATTTTTTCAGTTGGGCCCAAACTGGAAAAAGCAAAGTCCAGGATTTACTGTAAATTTTCTCCAAAATTTGTTTGATACTTTAATTTTGTGAATGCCTGTCAAGAATGCCAAGAAGGCGCAAAATCCAAAATATCTGGTTGAAATAAGATTCCTTAAAATCATGACATAACATAGACCAAATTTGATCATTGTTACAAGGTGATTCTTCAAATCTTTGAAAATAAGCACATATTTAAATAACCCATAGCTCTTAATAAAAATTCAGCTGTTTTTGAACAATTAGAATTTAACAGACATCAAGAGAACATAATAGATTACTTTAACACATTGCTTTAACAGAGCATCAGAGTTTAACTCTATGTCAAAGAGAAATTGAGCTTCCTGTGATCTTTTGCTGTGAGGTTTCCTTCCTTTACCTTCTTTCATATTGGTGACCATGTTTCTGTGTTTTTTTATCAGGGAACATTTAATTTTGTGCTGGGAAACACTAGCTGGTTCCTCATCGAGACACCAGCTCTACACATTCGTATTTTCTAGGGAGAAAGCTAGAGGAACTGCGGCAAACAAACATGCTATTTCTGTTTGTATACATGACATTTTATGCACTTGCCAAATGAAAAGACTTTGTTTTTCCCAAAACAATTTTTACTGTGATTTTCTCGGTCCATTGCATACGAATTCCACACCACTTTGTCTGGATATGACTGGATGAAACTAGAAATATTCGGTTGTGTTTTGGCTAACTGAATCCCAGATATTGCTACAGCCTCTTTGTTTGAGTTTTCCAGATATTATAAACGGACTTTACGGTTTTGAATGTTTTTATGAGAGAATATTTAATTTTGTGCTGGGAAACACTAATTGGTTCCACATTAATACACCAGCTCTACACATTCGTATTATCTAGGGAGAAACCCTGAGGAACTGGGGCAAACAAGCATGATATTTCTGTTTCAATAGAAGATATTTTATGCACTTTGCCTAACGAAAAGACTTTGCTTTTCTCCAGTACCATTTTTACTCTGATTTTCTCGGTCCATTGCATACGAATTACACACCACTTTGTCTGGATATGACTGGATGAAACCAGAAATATCCGGTTGTGTTTTGGCTAACTCAATCCCAGAAATTGCTTCAGGCTCTGTGTTTCTGATTTCTGGATATTATCGATGTACTTTATTGTTTTGAATATTTTTATCAGGTAACATTTAATTTTCCACCATAGAAATACTAATTAATACACCATGGAGAAACCAGGTGTACACATTCGTATTTTCTAGGGAGAAAGCTAGAGGAACTGTGGCAAACAAACATGATATTTGTTTGTATACATGACATTTTATACACTTGCCTAAAGAAAAGACTTTGCTTTTCTTCAAAACATTTTTATTGTGATTTCCTCAGTTTGTTGCATAGAAATTCCAAACCACTTTGTCAGGATATGACTGGATGAAACCAGAAATATCCGGTCTTGTTTTGGCTAACTCAATCCCAGATATTGCTACAGCCTCGGTGTTTGGGTTTTCTGGATATTATCAACAGGCTTTATGATTTTGAATGTTTTTTATCAGAGAATATTTAATTTTGTGCTGGGAAACACTAATTGGTTCCACATGGAGACACCAGCTCTACACATTCATATTTTCTAGTGACAAACCTAGAAGAACTGTGGCAAACAAACATGATATTTCTGTTTCTATAGATGACGTTTTATGTACTTGCCTAAAGAAAAGACTTTGCTTTTCTCCAAAACCATTTTTACTGCGATTTTCTCGGTCCATTGCATACGAATTCCACACCACTTTGTCCGGATATGACTTAATGAAAGGAGAAATATCAAATCCGAAATATTGTGAAAGCCTCTGTGTTTGTGTTTTCCGGATATTATCAACGGACTTTTTCTTTTGAATGTTTTTTATCAGGGAACATTTAATTTTGTGCTAGGAAACACTAATTGGTTCCACATGGGGACACCAGCTCTACACATTCGTATTTTCTAGGGAGAAATCTAGAGGACGTGCGGTAAACAAACATATTATTTCTGTTTGTATACATGACATTGTATGCACTTGCCTAACGAAAAGACTTTGCTTTCCTGCAAAACCATTTTTACTGTGATTTTCTCGGTCCATTGCATACGAATTCCACGCAACTTTGTCTGGATATGACTGGATGAAACCAGGAATATCCGGTTGTGTTTTGGCTAACTCAATCCTAGATATTGCTACAGCCTCTGTGTTTGTGTTTTCCGGATATTATCAACGGGTTTTATGCTTTTGAATGTTTTTTGACAGAGAATATTTAATTTTGTGCTGGGAAACACTAATTGGTTCCACAAGGAGACAGCATCTCTACACATTCGTATTTTCTAGGGAGAAAGCTAGAAGAACTGCGGCCAACAAACATGATATTTCTGTTTGTATAGATAACATTTTATGCACTTGCCTAGCGAAAACACTTTGCTTTTCTCCAAAACAATTTTACTGTGTTTTTTTGGTCATTGTATACAAATTCCCCTCCACTTTTTTAGATATGACTGGATGAAAACAGAATTACCCGGTTGCGTTTTGGCTAACTCAATTCGAAATATTGTGAAAGCCCCTGAGTTTGTGTTTTCCAGATATAATTAATGGACTTTTTCCTTTGAATGTTTTTTTTTATCAGGGAACATTTAATTTTGTGCTGGAAACACTAGTTGACTCCACATGGAGACACCAGCTCTAAACATTCATATTTTATAGGGGTAAATCTAGACGAACTGCGGCAAACAAACATGATATTTCTGTTCGTATAGATTACATTTTATGCACTTGCCTAAACAAAGGACTTTGCTTTTCTCCAAAACCATTTTTACTTTGATTTTCTTGGTCCATTCCATACGAATTCCACACTACTTTGTCTGGATATGACTGGATGAATCCAGCAATATCAAGTTCTTTTTTGGCTAACTCAATCTGTAATATTGTGAAAGCCTCTGTGTTACTGTTTTCTGGATATTATCGATGGACTTTATTCTTTTGAGTGTTTTTATCCAGGAAAAGTTAATTTTGTGCTGGGACACACTAATTGGTTCGACCTGGAGACACCAGCTCTACACATTCGTATTTTCTAGGGAGAAAGTTAGAGTTACTGCGGCAAACAAACCTGATATTTCTGTTTGTATAGATGACTTTTTATGCACTTGCCTAAGGAAAAAACTTTGCTTTTCTTGAAAACAATTTTTTCTCTGATTTTTTGGTCCATTGCATACAAGTTCCACACCACTTTTTCCGGAAATGACTGGATGAAACCAGAAATATCCAGTTGTGTTAAGGCTAACTCAATTCCAGATATTGCTACAAACTCTGTGTTTGTGTTTTCTGGATATTATCAATGGACTTTATTATTTTGAATGATTTTATCAGGGAACATTTAATTTTGTACCGTGTAAACACTAATTAGTTCCACATGGGGACACCATGTATACACATTCCTAATTTCTAGGGAGAAAGCTAGAGGAACCGGGGCAAACAAACAATATGTTTCTGTTTCAATATATGCCATTTTATGCACTTGCCTAAAGAAAAGACTTTGCTTTTCTCCAAAACCATTTTTACTGTGATTTTATCGGTCCATTGCATATGAATTCCACACCACTTTTCCGAATATGACTGGATGAAAACAGAAATACCAGGTTGTGTTTTGGCTAACTCAATCCGAAATATTTTGAAAGCCTCTGTGTTTCTGTTTTCTGGATATTACCGATGGACTTTATTGTTTTGAAAGTTTTTATCAGGGAACATTTAATTTTGTTCTGGGAAGCATTAATTGGTTCCACATGGAGAGACCACCTCTACACATTCGTATTTTCTAGTGAGAAAGCTAGATTAACTGCGGCAAACTAACATGATATTTCTGTTTGTATACATGACATTTTATGCACTTGCCTAAGGAAAAGACTTTGCTTTTCTCCAAAACCATTTTTCCTGTGATTTTCTCCTTCCATTGCATAAGAATTCCACAACACTTTGACAGGAAATGCCTGGATGAAACCAGAAATATCTGGTTGTGTTTTGGCTAACTCAATCCCAGATATTGCTACAGACTCTGTGTTTGTGTTTCCTGGATATTATCAACGGACTTTATTGTTTTGAATGTTTTTATCAGGGAACGTTTAATTTTGTACCGTAGAAACACTAATTGGTTCCACATGGAGACACCAGCTCTGCACATTTACATTTTCTAGGGAGGAAACTCGAGGAACTGCGGCAAACAAACATGATATTTCTGTTTGTATTCATGACATTTTATGCACTTGACGAAGGAAAAGACTCTCCGTTTCTCCAAAACCATTTTTACTGTGATTTTCTCGGTCCATTTCATGCGAATTCCACACCACTTTGTCCGTATATGACTGGATGAAACCAGAAATATCCGGTTGTGTTTTGGCTGACTCAATCCCAGATATTGCTACAGCCTCTGTGTTTGTGTTTTCCGGATATTATCTACAGACCTTATTGTTTTGAATGTTTTTTATCAGGGAACATTTAATTTTGTGCTGGAAATACTAGTTGACTCCACATGGAGACACCAGCTCTACACATTCGTATTTTCTAGGCAGAACGCTAGAGGAACTACGGCAAACACACATGATATTTCTGTTTCAATAGATGACATTTTATGCACTTGCCTAACGAAAACACTTTGTTTTTCTCCAAAACCATTTTTACTGTGAATTTCTCGGTCCATTGCATACAAATTCCACAACACTTTCTATGGATATGACTGGATGTAACCAGAAATATTCAGTTTTGTTTTGGCTAACTTAATCCGAGATATTTTGAAAGCCCGATGTTTGTTTTTTCCGGATATTATCATTGGACTTTTTCTTTTGAATGTTTTTTTTATCAGGGAACATTTAATTTTGTGCTGGGAAAAACTAGTTCACCCCACTTGGAGACACCAGCTCTGCACATTCGTATTTTCTACTGAAAAAGCTAGAGGAACTGTGGCAACAAACATGATACTTCTGTTTGTATAGGTGACATTTTACGCACTTGCCTAACGAAAAGACTTGCTTTTCTCCACAACCATTTTTTGCTGTGATTTTCTCGGTCCATTGCATACGAATTCCACACCACTTTGTCCGGATATGCCTGGATGAAAACAGAAATATCCGGTTGTGTTTTGGATAACTGAATCCAAAATATTGTGAAAGCCTCTGTGTTTGTGATTTCTGGATATTATCGATGGAGTTTATTGTTTTGAATATTTTTATCAAGGAACATTTAATTTTGTACCATACAAACACTAATTAATTCACCTCGGAGAAACCAGCTCTACACATTCTTATTTTCTAGGGAGAAAGCTAGAGGAACTGCGGCAAACAAACATGATATTTCTGTTTGTATAGATGACTTTTTATGCACTTGCCTAACGAAAAGAATTTGCATTTCTCCAAAACCATTTTTACTGTGATTTTCTCGGTCCATTGCATACGTTCCACACCACTTTGTCCGGATATGACTGGATGAAACCAGAAATATCCGGTTGTGTTTTGGCTAACTCAATGCGAAATATTGTGAAAGCCTGTGTGTTTGTGTTTTCTGGATATTAGCAACGGACTTTTTCTTTTGAATGTTTTTTTTATCAGGGAACATTTAATTTTGTGCAGGGAAACACTAGTTGACTCCACATGGGTATACCAGCTCTGCACATTTACATTTTCTAGGGAGGAAGCTAGAGGAACTGCGGCAAACAAACATGATATTTTTGTTTGTATAGATGACATATTATGCACTTGCCTAATGAAAAGACATTGCTTTTCTCCAAAACCATTTTTACTGTGATTTTCTCGGTTCATTGCATACGAATTCCACATCACTTTGTCCAGATATGACTGGATGAAACCAAAAATATCCAGTTGTGTTTTGGCTAAATCAATCTGCAATAGTGAGAAAGCCGGTGTGTTTGTGTTTTCCGGATATTATTGACAGACTTATTGTTTTGAATGTTTTTTATCAGGGAATATTTAATTTTGTGCTGGAAACACTAGTTAACTCCACCTGGAGACAACAGGTCTACACATTCATATTTTCTAGGGAGAAAGCTAAAGGAATAGGGCAAACAAACTTGATATTTCTGTTTGAATACAGGACGTTTTAGGCACTTGCGTAACGAAAAGAATTTGCTTTTCTCTAAAACCATTTTGACTGTGATTTTCTCGGTCCATAGCATACCCATTCCACAAGACTATGTCCGAATATGCCTGTATGGAACCACAAATATCCGGTTGTGTTTTCTCTAACTCAATCCCAGATATTGCTACAGGCTCTCTGTTTCTGTTTTCCGTATATTATTGACACACTTTATGTTTTGAGTGTTTTTATCAGGGAACATTTAATTTTGTGCTGGGAAACACTATTTGGTTCCACATGGAGACACAAGCTCTACACATTCGTATTTTCTAGGGAGAAAGCTAGAGGAACTGCGGCAAACAAACATGATGTTTCTGCTTCTATAGATGACATTTTATGCACTTTCCGAATGAAAAGACTTTGGTTTTCTCCAAAACAATTTTTCGTGATTTTCTCGGTCCATTGCATACAAATTCCACCTCACTTTGTCAGGATATGACTGGATGAAACCAGAAATATACGGTTGTGTTTTGGCTAACTCAATCCCAGATATTGCTACAGCCTCTGTGTTCATGTTTTCTGGATATTATCAACTTGCTTTATGGTTTTGAATGTTTATTCATCAGGGAATATTTAATTTTTTCCTGGGTAACACTAATTGGTTCCATATGGAGACACCGACTCTACATTTTCGTAATTTCTAGGGAGAAAGCTAGAGGAACTGCGGCACACAAACATGATATTTCTGTTTCTATACATTGCATCTTATGCACTTGCCTGAGAAAAGACTTTGCGTTTCTCCAAAACCATTTTTACTGTGATTTTCTCGGTCCATTGCATACGCATTCCAGACTACTTTGCCCGGATATGCCTGGATGAAACCAGAAATATCTGGTTGTGTTTTGGCTAACTCAAACTGAAACATTGTGAAAACCTCTGTGTTTGTGTTTTCTGAATATTATCGATGGACTTTATTGTTTTGAAACATTTCACCAGAGAACATTTAATTTTGTACCATAGAAACCCTAATTATTTCAACATGGAGACACCACCTATACATATTCCTATTCTCTAGGGAGAAAGCTAGAGGAACTGCGGCAAACAAATGTTGCATTTATGTTTGGACAGATAACATTTTATGAGCTTGACTAAAGAAAAGACTTTGCTTTTCTCCAAAACCATTTTTTGTGATTTTCTTAGTCCATTGCATACTAATTCCACGACACTTGGTCCGGATATGACTGGATGAAACCAGAAATATCAGGTTTTGTTTTGGCTAACTCAATCCTAGATATTGCTACAGCCTCTGTGTTCGTGTTTTCCGGATATTATCAACTTGCTTTATGGTTTTCAATGTTTTTTTTATCAGGGAATATTTAATTATTTCCAGGGTAACACTAATTGGTTCCACATGGAGACACCGACTCTACACTTTCGTAATTTCTAGGGATTAAGCTAGAGGAACTGCGGCAAACAAACACGATATTTCTGTTTCTAAACATTGCATTTTATGCACTTCACTGACAAAAGACTTTACTTTTCTCAAAAACCATTTTTACTGCGATTCTCTCGGTCCATTGCATACGCATTCCAGACCACTTTGCCCGGATATACCTGGATGAAACCAGAAATATCCTGTTGTGTTTTGGCTAAATCAATCTGAAACATTGTGAAAACCTCTGTGTTTGTGTTTTCTGGATATTATCGATGGACTTTATTGTTTTGAAACATTTCACCAGAGAACATTTCATTTTGTACCTTAGAAACCCTAATTATTTCAACATGGAGACATCAGCTCTACACATTCCTATTTTCTAGGGAGAAACCTAGAGGAACTGCGGAAAACAAACATGATGTTTCTGCTTCTATAGATGACATTTTTGCACTTGCGTAACGAAAAGACTAAGCTTTTCTCGAAAACCATTTTACTTTGATTTTCTCGGTCCATTGCATACGCATTCCACACCACTGTGTCCGGATAAGAATGGATGAAACCAGAAATATCAGGTTGTGTTTTGGCTAACACAATCTGAAACATTGTGAATTCCTATGTGTTTGTGTTTTCTGGTTATTATCGATGGACTTTGTTGTTTTGAAGTTTTTTACCAGGGAACATTTAATTTTGTACCGTAGAAACACTAATTAGTTGAAAATGGAGACACCAGCTCTACACATTCGTATATTCTAGGAAGAAAGCTAGAGAAACTGCAGCAAACACGATATTTCTGTATGTATAGATGACATTTTATGCACTTGCCTAATGAAAAGACTTTGCATTTCTTGAAAAACATTTTTACTGTGATTTTCTCGGTCCATTGCATACGAATTCCAGCCCATTTTGTGCGGATATGACTGGATGATACCAGAAATATCTGGTTGTGTTTTGGCTAACTCAATCCCAGATATTGCTATAGCCTCTGTGTTTGTGTTTTCAGGATATTATCGACAGACTTTATTGTTGTGAATTTTTTTATCTGGAAACATTTGATTTTGTACCATAGAAACACTAATTGGTTCAACATGGAGACTCCAGCTCTACACATTCGTATTTTCTAGGGAGAAAGCTAGAGGAATTGCGGCATACAAACATGAACATGATATTTCTGTTTGTATAGATGACATTTCATGCACTTGCCTAATGAAATTACTTTGCTTTTCTCCAAAACCATTTTTACTGTGATTTTTTTGGTCCATTGCATAAGAATTCCACCCCACTTTGTCTGGATATGACAAGATGAAACCAGAAATATCCGGTTGTGTTTTGGCTAACTCAATCCCAAATATTGTGAGAGCCTCTGTGTTTGTGTTTTCTGGACATTATCAACGGACTTTACTGTTTTGAATGCTTTTTATCAGGGAACATTTAATTTTGTGCTGGGTAACACTAATTGGTTGTACATGGAGACACCAGCTCTACACATTCATATTTTCTAGGGAGAAAGGTCGAGGAACTGTGGCAAACAAACCTGCCATTTTTCATTGTATAGATGACATTATATGCACTGGCCGAAGTAAAAGACTTTACTTTTCTCCAAAACTATTTTTACTGAGATTTTCTTAGTCCATTGCATATGAATTCCACACCACTTTGTCCGGATATACCTGGATGAAAACAGAAATATCTGGTTGTGTTTTGGCTAACTCAATTCCAGATATTGCTACAGCCGCTGTGTTTGTGTATTCTGGATATTATCGATGGACTTTATTGTTTTGAATGTTTTTTATCAGTGAACATTTAATTTTGTGCTTGGAAACACTCATTGACTCCACATGGAGACACCAGCTCTACACATTCATATTTTCTAGGAAGAAAGCTAGAGGAACTGCAGCAAACAAACATATTATTTCTGTATGTATAGATGACATTTTATGCACTTGCCTAACGAAAAGACTTTGCTTTTCTCCAAATCCATTTTTACTGTGAGTTTCTCAGTCCATGGCATGCGAATTCCACACCAATTTGTCCGGATATGTCTGGATGAAAATAGAAATATGCGGTTGTGTTTTGGCTAATTTAATCCGAAATATTGTGAAAGCATCTGTGTTTGTGTTTTCTGGATTTTACCGATGGACTTTATTTTTTTTTTGTATGTTTTTATCAGGGAACATTTAATTTTGTACCGTAGAAACACTAATTGGTTCACATGGAGACACCAGCTCTACACATTCGTATTTTCTAGGGAGAAAGCTAGTGGAACTGCGGCAAACAGCATGATATTTGTTTGTATAGAATACATTTTATGCACTTGCCTAATGAAAAGAATTTGTTTTTCTCCGAAACCATTTTTACTGTGATTTTCTCAGTCCATTGCATCGGAATTCCACACCACTTTGTCCGTATATGCCTGGATGAAACCAGAAATATCCGGTTCTGTTTTGGCTAAATATACACCAGATATGGCTACAGTGTCAGGGTTTGTGTTTTCTGGATATTATCAACAGCCTTTATTGTTTTGAATGTTTTTATCAGGGAACATTTAATTTTGTACCATAGAAACACTAATTTGTTCAAATGGAGACACCAGCTCTACACATTCCTATTTTCTAGTGAGAAAGCTAGAGGAACTGCGGCAAACAAACTTGATATTTCTGTTTGTATACATGACATTTTATGCACTGGCCGAAGGAAATGACATTACTTTTCTCCAAAACAATTCTTATTGTGATTTTCTCAGTCCAATGCATCCGAATTCCACACCAGTTTGTCCGGATATGCCTGGAAGAAAACACAAATATCCGGTTCTGTTTTGGCAAACTATATCCTAGATATGGCTACAGCCTCAGAGTTTGTGTTTTCTGGATATTATCAATGGACTTTATTGTTTTGAATGTTTTTTATCAAGGAGCATTTAACTCTGTGCTAGGAAACACTAGTTGATTCTACATGGAGACACCAGTACTACACACCTGTATTTTTTAGGGTGAAATCTAGAGGATCTGCAGCAAACAAATTTGCCAATTCTGTTTGTATAGATGACATTTTATGCACTTGCATAACGAAAATACTATGCTTTTCTCCAAAACCATTTTTGCTGTGATTTTCTCGGTCCATTGCATACGAATTCCAAACCGCTTTGACCGGATATGCCTGGATGAAAACAGAAATATCTGTTCTGTTTTCGCTAACTCAATCGAAACATTGTGAAAACCTCTGTGTTTGTGTTTTTTGGATATTATCGATGGACTTTATTGTTTTGAAATTTTTTACCAAGGAACATTTAATTTTGTACCGTAGAAACACTAATAGTTCCACATGGAGACACCAGTCTAAACAATCCTATGTTCTAGGGAGGAAGCTTGAGGAACTACAGCAAACAAACCTGATGTTTCTGTTTGTATAGATGATATTTTATGCAATTGCCGAAGGAAAAGACTTTGATTTTCTTCAAAAGCATTTTTACTGAGATTTTCTCGGCCCATTGCATACCAATTCAATACCACTTTATCCGGATATGACTGGATGAAACCACAAATATCCAGTTGTATTTTCGGTAACTCAATCCCAGATATTACTACTGCTTTTGTGTTTTTGTTTTCTGGATATTATTGAGGGACTTTATTGTTTTCAATGTTCTTTAGCTGGAAACATTTAATTTTGTGCTGGGAAACACTAAATGGTTCCACATGTAAACACCAGCTCTACACATTTGTGTTTTCAAGGGAGAAAGCTAGAGGAACTGCTGCAAACAAACATGATATTTCTGTTTGTATAGATGATATTTTATGCACTTGCCTAACGAAAAGACTTTGCTTTTCTCCAAACCATTTTTACTGTGATTTTCTCTTTCCATTGCATACGAATTCCACACCAGTTTGTTCGGATATGACGGGATGAAACTAGAAATATCCGGTTGTGTTTTGGCTAACTCAATCCCAGATATTGCTACAGCCTCTGTGTTGTGTTTTCCAGATATTATCGATGGACTTTATTGTTCTGAATGTTTTATTCAGGGAACATTTAATTTTGTACCGTACAAACACTAATTGGTTCAAAATGGAGACACAAGCTCTACACATTTGTATTTTTTAGGGAGAATGCTAGAGGAACTACGGCAAACAAACATGATATTTCTGTTTGTATAGATGACATTTTATTCCCTTGCTGAAGGAAAGGACTTTGCTTTTCTCAAAACCATTTTTACTGTGATTTTCTTGGTCCATTGCATACGAATTCCACACCACTTTGACCGGATATGCCTGGATGAAACCAGAAATATCCCGTTGTGTTTTTGGTAACTCAATCCGAAATATTGTGAAAGCCTCTAAGTTTGTGTTTTCTGGATATTACCAATGGACTTTATTGTTTTGAATGTTTTTATCAGGGAATATTTAATTTAATACCATAGAAAAATTAATTGGTTCCACATGGAGACACCAGCTCTACACATTCGTATTTTCTAGGGAGAGAGCTAGAGGAACTGCGGCAAAAAAACTTGATATTTCTGTTTGTATACATGCCATTTTATGCACTTTACTAATGAAAAGACTGCTTTTCTGCAAAACCATTTTTACTGTGATTTTCTCAGTCCATTGCATACAAATTCCACACCACTTTGTCTGTATATGACTGGATGAAACCAGAAATATCCGGTTGTGTTTGGCTAACTCAATACCAGATATTGCAACAGTATGTCTGTTTGTGTTTTGTGGATATTATCAATGGACTTTATTGTTTTGAACGTTTTTTTATCAGGGAACATTTAATTTTGTTCTGGGAATCACTAATTGGTTCCACATGAAGACACCAGCTCTACACATTCGTATATTCTAGGGAGAAAGCTGGAGGACTTCGGCAAACAAACATGATATTTCTGTTTGTATAGATGACATTTTATGCACTTGCCTAACGAAAATTCTTTGCTTTTCTACAAAAGCATTTTTACTGTGATTTTCTCGGTCCATTGCATACGAATTCGACACCACTTTGACCGGATATGCCTGCATGAAAACACAATTATCCTGTTGTAATTTGGCTAACTCAATCCGAAATATTGTGAAAGCCTCTGTGTTTGTTTTTTCTGGATATTATATATGGACTTCATTGTTTTGAATGTTTTTATCAGGGAACATTTAATTTTGTACCGTAGAAAAACTAATTGGTTCAACATGGAGACAACAACTCTAAACATTCGTATTTTCTACGGAGAAAGATAGTGGAACTGCGATAAAGAAACATGATATTTCAGATTGTATACATGACATTTTATGCACTTCCCTAAAGAAAAGATTTTGCTTCTCTCCAAAACCATTTTTACTATGATTTTCTCAGTAAATTGCATATGAATTCCACACCACTTTGTCCGGATATGACTCGATGAAACCAGAAATATCCTGTTGTGTTTTGGCTAACTCAATGGGAAATATTGTGAAAGACTCTGTGTTTGTGTTTGATGGATATTATCAATGGACTTTATTGTTTTCAATGTTTTTATCAGGGAATATTTAATTTTGTACCATAGAAACACTAATTGGTTCAACATAGAGACACCAGCTCTACACATTTTTATTTTCTAGGGAGAATGCTAGAGGAACTGCGGCAAACAATCATGATATTTCTGTTTGTATAGAAGACAATTTTATGCACTTGCCAAAAGAAAAGACTTTGCTTTTCTCCAAAACCATTTTACTGTGATTTTCTCGGTCCATTGCATACAAATTCCAGACAACTTTGTCCGTATATGACTGGATGAAACAAGAAATATCTAGTTGTGTTTTGGTTAACTCAATCCCAGATATTGCTACATCATATCTGTTTGTCTTTTTTGGATATTATCAATGGACTTTATTGTTTTGAATGTTTTTTATGAGGGAACATTTCATTTTGTTCTGGGAATCAATAATTGGTTCCGCATGGAGACACCAGCTGTACACATTCGTATTTTCAAGGCAGAAAGCTAGAGGAACTGTGGCAAACAAACATGATATATCTCTTTGTATAGATGACATTTTATGCACTTGCCGAAGGAAATGACTTTGCTTTTCTCCAAAACCATTTTTGCTGTGATTTTCTCGGGCCATTGCATACGAATTCCACACCACTTTGTCCGGATATGCCTGGATGAAAACAGAAATATCGGTTGTGTTTTCGCTACCAAAATCCGAAACATTGTGAAAACCTCTGTGTCTGTGTTTTCTGGAAATTTCCTATGGACCTTATTGTTTTGAATGTTTTTATCAGGGAACATTTAATTTTGTACCGTAGAAACACTAATTGGTTCAACATGGAGACAACAGCTCTACACATTCGTATTTTTTAGGGAGAAAGCTAGAGGAACTGCAGCAAACAAATATGATATTTCTGTTTATATAGATGATATTTTATGCACTTGCCTAACGAAAAGACATTGCTTTTCTCCAGAGCCATATTTACTGTGATATTCTCCGTCCATTGCATACAAATTCCACCCCAATTTGTCCTGATATGACAGAATGCAACCAGAAATATCCCGTTGTGTTTTGGCTAACTCAATCCCAGCTATTGCTACAGCCTCTGTGTTTCTGTTTCCTGGAAATTATGGACAGACTTTATTGTTTTGAATGTTTTTATCAGGAAACCTTTAATTTTGTAACATAGAAACACTAATTGGTTCCACATGAAGTCACCACTCTTCACATGCGGATGTTCTCGGGAGAAAGCTAGAGGAACTGCTGCAAACAAACATGATATTTCTGTTTGAATAGATGACATTTTATGCACTTGCCTAACGAAAAGACTTTGCTTTTCTATAAAATCATTATTACTGTGATTTTCTTGGTCCATTGCATACAACTTCCAACCAAATTTGTCCGGATATGACTGGATGAAACCAGAAATATCCCGTTGTGTTTTGGCTAACTCAATCCCAGATATGCTGAAGCCTCTGTGTTTGTGTATTCTGGATATTTTCAATGGAATTTATGGTTTTGAATGTTTTTATGAGGGAACATTTAATTTTGTACTGGGAAACACTAATTGGTTCCACATGGAGACACCAGCGCTACACATTCATATTTTCTAGGAAGAAAGCTAGAGGAACTGCGGAAAACAAACATGATATTTCTGTTTGAATAGATGACATTTTATGCACTTGCCTAAAGAAAAGACTTTGTTTTTCTACAAAACCATTTTTACTGTGATTTTCTCGGTCCGTTGCTTACGAATTCCACACCACTTTGTCCGGATAGGACTGGATGACACCAGAAATATCCAGTTGTGTTTTGGCTAACACAATCCCAGCTATTGCTACACCTCTGTGTTTGTGTTTCCTGGATATTATGGACGGACTTTATTGTTTTGAATATTTTTATCAGGGAGCATTTACTTTTGTACCATAGAAACACTAATTGGTTCACATGGAGACACTAGTCTACACATTTGTATGTTCTAGGGAGAAAGCTAGAGGAACTGCGGCAAACCAATATGAGATTTCTGTTTGTATAGATAGCATTTTATGCACTTGCCTAATGAAAAGACTTTGCTTTTCTCTAAAACCATTTTTACTGTGATTTTCTCGGTCCATTGCATACGAATTCCACACCACTTTGTCCGGATATGACTGGATAAAACCAGAAATATCCGGTTGTGTTTTGGCTAACTCAATCCCAGATATTGTGAATGCTTCTATGTTAGTGTTTTCTGGATATTATCAATGGACTTTATGGTTTTGCATGTTTTTTATCAGGGAACATTTAATTTTGTACCATAGAAACACTAATTGGTTCCACATGGAGACACCAGTCTACACATTCTTATGGTCCAGGCAGAAACATAGCGGAACTGCAGCAAACAAACATGATATTTCTGTTTGTATAGATGACATTTTATGTACTGGCTGAAGGAAAAGACTTTGCTTTTCTCCAAAACCATTTTTACTGTGACTTTCTTGGTCCATTGCATATGAATTCCACACCACTTTGTCCGGATATGACTGGATTAAACCAGAAAAATCCGGTTGTGTTTTGGCTAACTCAATCCCAGGTATTGCTACAGCCTCAGTATTTCTGTTGTCCGGATATCATCAACGGACTTTATGGTTTTGAATGTTTTTTATCAGGGAACATTTAATTTTGTGCTGGGAAACACTAATTGGTTCCACATGGAGACACCAGCTCTACACATTCGTATTTTCAAGGAGAAAGCTAGAGGAACTGCGGCAAACAAACATGATATTTCTGTTTGTATAGATGACATTTTTTGCACTTGCCTAACGAAAAGACTTTGCTTTTCTCTAAAATCTTTTTTACTATGATTTTCTTGGTCCATTGCATACGAATTCCAACCCACTTTGTCCAGATATGACTGGATCAAACCAGAAATATCCGGTTGTGTTTTCGCTAACTCAATCCAAGATAGTGTAAAGCCTCTGTGTTCGTGTTTTCTGGATATTATCAACGGACTTTATGGTTTTGAATGTTTTTTATCAGGGAACATTTAGATTGTACTGTAGAAACACTAATTGGTTCCACATGGAGACACCAGTCTACACATTCGTATGTTCTAGGAAGAAAGCTAGAGGAACTGTGGCAAACAAACATGATATTTCTGTTTGTATAGATGATATTTTATGCACTTGCCTAAAGGAAAGACTTTGCTTTTCTCCAAACCATTTATACTGTGATTCTCGGTCCATTACATACGAACTCCACACCACGTTGTCCGGATATGACTGGATGAAAACAGAAATATCCGGATGTGTTTTGTCTTACTATATCCCAGATATTGTGAAAGACTCTGTGTTTTGTTTTCTGCATATTATTTATGGACTTTATTGTTTTGAATGTTTTTATCAGAGAACATTTAATTTTGTGCTGGGAAACACTAATTTGTTCCACATGGAGACACCAGCTCTACACACTCGTATTTTCAAGGAGAAACCTAGAGGAACTGTGGCAAACAAACATGCTATTGCTGTTTCTAAAGATGATATTTTATGCACTTGCTGAAGGAAAAGACTTTGCTTTTCTCCAAAACTATTTTTACTATGATTTTCTCAGTCTATTGCATAGGAATTCCACACCACTTTGACTGGATATGCATGGATGAAAACAGAAATATCTGTTGTGTTTTTGCCAACTCAATCCAAACATTGTGAAAAACCTCTTTGTTTGTGTTTTTTGGATATTATCGATGGACTATATTGTTTTGAAATTTTTTACCAAGGAACATTTAATTTTGTACCTTAGAAACACTAATTAGTTCCACATGCACACACCAGCTCTACACATTCATATTTTCTAGGGAGAAAGCTAGAGGAACTGCAGCAAACAAAGATGATGTGTCTGTACGTATAGATGATATTTTATGCAATTGCCGAAGGAAAAGACTTTGCTTTTCTCCAAAAGCATTTTTACTGTGATTTTCTCGGTCCATTGCATACAAATTCAATACCACTTTATCTGGATATGATGGATGAAACCAGAAATATCCGGTTGTGTTTTCGCTAACTCAATCCCAGATATTGCTACTGCTTCTGTGTTTTTGTTTTCTGGATATTATTGATGGACTTTATTGTTTTGAATATTCTTTAGCTTTGAACATTTAAATTTGTGCTGGGAAACACTAATTGGTTCCACATGGAAACACCAGCTCTACACATTTGTGTATTCAAGGGAGAAAGCTAGAGGAACTACAGCAAACAAACATAATATTTCTGTTTGTATATATGACATTTTATACACTTGCCTAACGAAAAGACTTTGCTTTTCTCAAAAAGCATTTTAATTGTGATTTTCTCAGTCATTTGCATACGAATTCGACACAACTTTCTCCGTATATGACTGGATGAAACCAGAAATATCTGGTTGTGTTTTGGCTAATTCAATCCCAGATATTGCCACAGGATCTGTGTTTCTGTTTTCTGGATATTATAGACAGACTTTATGGTTTTGAATGTTTTTTGATCAGGGAACATTTAATTTTGTGCTGGGCAACACTAGTTTGTTCCACATGGAGACACCAGCTCTACACATTCCTATTTTCTAGGGAGAAAGCTAGAGGAACTTCGGCAAACAAACATGATATTTATGTTTGTATAGATGACATTTTATGCACTTGCTGAAGGAAAAGACTTTGCTTTTCTCAAAAACCATTTTTGCTGTGATTTTCTCGGTCCAGTATATACAAATTCCAAACCATTTTGTCCGTAGAGGCCTGTTTGAAAACACAAATATCCGTTTGTGTTTTGGCTAACTCAATCCGAAATATTGTGAAAGCCTATGTGTTTGTGTTTTCTGGATATTACCTATGGATTTTATTGTTTTGGATGTTTTTATTAGGGAACATTTAATTGTGTGCTGGGAAACACTAATTGGTTCAACATGGAGACACCAGCTCTACACATTCGTATTTTCTAGGGAGAAAGCTAGAGGAACTGCGGCAAACAAACGTGATTTTTCTGTTTGTATAGATGACATTTTATGCACTGGCCGATGGAAAAGACTTTGCTTTTCTCCAAAACCATTTTTACTGTGATTTTCTCGGTTCATTGCATACGAATTCCTCACCACTTTTTCCGGATATGCCTGGATGAAACCAGAAATATCCGGTTCTGTTTTGGTTTACTATAACCCGGATATTGCTACAGCCTCTGTGTTTGTGTTTTCTGGATATTATCGATGGACTTTATTGTTTTGAATATTTTTATCAGGGAACATTTAATTTTGTACCGTATTTAAAACTAATTGGTTCCACATGGAGACACCATTCTACACATTCTTATTTTCTAGGGAGAAATCTAAAGGAACTACGTCAAACAAACATGATATTTGTGTTTCTATACATGATATTTTATGCACTTGCCTAACGAAAAGACTTTGCTTTTCTCCAGAACCATTTTTACTGTGATTTTCTCGGTCCATTGCATACGAATTCCACACCACTTTGTCCGGATATGACTGGATGAAACCAGAAATATCCGGTTGTGTTTTGGCTTACTATAACCCAAATATTGTTAAAGCCTCAGTGTTTCTGTTTTCTAGATATTATCGATGGATTTTACTGTTTTGAATGATTTTATCAGGGAACATTTAATTTTGTGCTGATAATCACATGGTTCCACATGGAGACCCCAGTCTACACATTCTTATGTTCTAGGGAGAAAGCTAGAGAAACTGCGGCAAACAAACATTATATTTCTGTTTGTATAGATGACATTTTATGCACTTGCCTAATGATAAGACCTTGCTTTTCTCAAAAACCATTTTTACTCTGATTTTCTCAGTCCATTGCATACGAATTCCACCCCACTTTGTCCGGATACGACTGGATGAAACCAGAAATATCCGGTTGTGTTTTGGCTTACTATATCCCAGGTGTTGCTAATCCTTTGTGTTTGTGTTTTCTGTAGATTATCAATTTATTTTATAGTTCTGAATGGTTGTATCAGGAAACATTTAATTTTTTTTGGAAAGACTAATTGATTCCATATGGATACCCGAGTTCTATACTTTCATATTATCTAGGGAGGAAGCTAGAGGAACTGTGGCAAACAAACATGATATTTCTGTTTGTATAGATGACATTTTATACACTGGCCTAACGAAAAAAGTTTGCTTTCTCCAATAACATTTTTACTGTAATATTCTGCGTCCATTGCATATGAATTCCACCCCACTTTATCCGGATATGACTGATTGAAACCAGAAATATCCGGTTGTGTTTTGGCTTACTATAACCCAGATATTGCTACAGCCTCTGTGTTTGTGTTTTCTGGATATTGTCGAACGATTTTGTTGTTTTGAATGTTTTTATCAGGGAACATTTAATTTTCTACAGTGGAAACACAAATTGGTTTCACATGGACACAACAGCTCTACACATTCGTATTTTCTAGGGTGAAAGCTAGAGGAACTGCGGCAAACAAACATGATACTTCTGTTTGTATACATGACATTTTATGCACTTGCCTAACAAAAAAACTTTGCTTTTCTCCAAAACCATTTTTACTGTGATTTTCTCGGTCCATTGCATACGAATTCCTCACCACTTTGTCCGGATATGACTGCATGCAACCAGAAATATATGGTTGTGTTTTGGCTAACACAATCCCTGATATTGCTGCAGACTCTGTGTTTGTGTTTTCAGGATATTATCGACAGACTTTATTGTTGAGTGTTTTTATCAGGGAACATTTAGTTTTGTGCCATAGAAACACTAATTGGTTCCACATGGAGACACCAGCGCTATACATTAGTATTTTCTAGGGAGAAAGCTAGAGGAACTGTGGCAAACAAACATGATATTTCTGTTTGTATAGATGACATTTTATGCACTTGCCTAACGAAAAAACTTTTCTTTTCTCCAAAACAATTTTTACTGTGATTTTCTCTGTCCATGGCATATGAATTCCACCCCAATTTGTCCGGATGTGACTGGATGAAACCAGAAATATCCAGTTGTGTTTTGGCTAACTCAATCCCAAATATTGCTACAGCCTCTGTGTTTTTGTTTTCTGGATATTATCGATGGACTTTATTGTTTTGAATGTTTTTATCAGGGGACATTTAATTTTGTACCGTAGAAAGACGAATTGGTTCCACATGGAGACACCAGTCTACACATTCGTATTTTCTAGGGAGAAAGCTAGAGGAACTGTGGCAAACAAATGTGATTTTTCTGTTTGCATACATGACATTTTATACACTTGGCTAAGGAAAAGACTTTGCTTTTCTCTAAAACCATTTTTACTGTGATTTTCTTGGTCCATTGCATACGAATTCCACCCCACTTTCTCCGGATATGACTGTATGTAACCAGAAATATCTGGTTGTGTTGTGGCTTACTACATCCCAGATATTGCTACAGCCTCTGTGTTTGTGTTTTCTGGATATTTTCAATGGATTTTATGGTTTTCAATGATTTTATCAGAGAACATTTAATTTTCTACAGTGGAAACAATAATTGGTTTCACATGGAGACACCAGCTCTACACATTCGTATTTTCTAGGGTGAATGCTAGAGGAATTGCTGCAAACAAACATATTTCTGTTTGTATAGATGACATTTAATGCACTTGGCTAACGAAAAGACTTTGCTTTTCTCCAAAACCATTTTGCCTGTGATATTCTCGGTCCATTACATACGAATTCCACACCACTTTCTCCGGATATGACTGAATGAAACCAGAAATATCTGATGTGTTTTGACTTACTATATCCCAGATATTGCTACAGACTTTATGTTTGTGTTTTCTGGAGATTATCGATTTATTTTATTGTTCTGAGTGTTTATATCATGAAACATTTAATTTTTGTTGGAAACACTAATTGGTTCCACATGGAGACAGCAGCTCTACACATTCGTATGTTCTAGGGAGACATCTAATGGAATGGAGGCAAACAAACATGATATTTCTATTTGTGTAGATGATATTTTATGCACTTGCCTAACGAAAAGACTTTGCTTTTCTCCAAAACCATTTTTACTGTGATTATCTCGGTCCATTGCATACAAATTCCACCCCACTTTGTCCAGACATGAATGGATGTAACCAGAAATATCCAGTTGTGTTTTGGCATACTACATCCCAGATATAGCTACAGCCTCTGTGTTTGTGTTTTCTGGATATTTTCAATGGATTTTATGATTTTCAATGTGTTTATCAGGGAACATTTAATTTTGTACTGTAGAAACACTAACTGGTTTCGCATGGAGACACCAGCTCTACACATTCGTATTTTCTAGGGAGAACGCTAGAGGAACTGTGCCAACAAACATGATATTTCTGTTTGTATAGATGACATTTTATACACCTGTCTAATGAAAAGACTTTGCTTTTCTCCATATTCAGTTTTACTGTGACTTTCTCAGCCCATTGCATATGAATTCCACACCACTTTGTCCGGATATGACTGGATGAAACCAGAAATATCTGGTTGTGTTTTGGCTAACTCAATCCCCGGTATTGCTACAGCCTCTGTATTTGTGTTTTCTGGAGATTATCAACGGACTTTATTGTTTTGAATGTTTTTATCAGGGAATATTTAATTTTTTGCTGGGAATCACTAATTAGTTCCACATGGAGACACCAGTCTACACATTCGTATTTTCTAGGGAGAAAGCTAGAGGAACTGCGGCAAACAAACATGATATTTCTGTTTGTATAGATGACATTTTATGCGCTTGCCTAAAGAAAAGACTTTGCTTTTCTCCAAAACAATTTTCACTGTAATTTTCTCGGTCCATTTCATACGAATTCCACACCACTTTGTCCGGATATAACTGCATGCAATCAGAAATATCTGGTTGTGTTTTGGCTTACTATATCCCAAATATTGCTAAAGCCTCAGTGTTTCTGTTTTCTGGATATTATCAATAGACTTTATTGTTTCGAATGTTTTTATCAGGGAACATTTAACTTTGTGCTGGGAAACACTAATTGGTTCAATATGGAGACACTAGCTCTACTCATCCGTATTTTCTAGGCTAAAGCTAGAGGAACTGCGGCAAACAAACGTGATATTTCTGTTTGTATAGATGACATTTTATGCACTTGCCTAACGAAAAGACTTTGCTTTTCTCTAAAACCATTTTTATTGTAATTTTCTCGGTCCATTGCATACGAATTCCACACCACATTTCGGATATGACTAGATGAAACCGGAAATATCCGGTTGTGTTTTGGCTTACTATAACCCAGATATTGCTACAGCCTCTGTGTTTCTGTTTTCTGGATATTATCAACGGACTATATTGTTTTGAATGTTTTTATCAGGGAACATTTAATTTTGTACCGTATAAACACTAATTGGTTCCACATGGAGACACCAGCTCTACGCATTCGTATTTTCTAGGGAGAAATCTAGAGGAACTGCGGCAAACAAACTTGATATTTCTGTTTGTATAGATGACATTTAATGTATTTAGCTAACGATAAGACTTTGCTTTTCTCCAAAACCATTTTACCTGTGATATTCTCGTTCCATTACATACGAATTCCACACCAGTTTCTCTGGATATGACGGGATGAAACCAGAAATATCCGGGTGTGTTTTGGCTAACTAAATCCCAGATATTGCTACAGACTTTGTGTTTGTGTTTTCTGGAGATTATCGATTTATTTTATTGTTCTGAGTGTTTGTATCAGGAAACATTTAATTTTTTTTGGAAACACTAATTGTTCCACATGGAGACACCAACTCTACACATTCGTATGTTCTAGGGAGACATCTAGAGGAACTGAGGCAAGCAAACATGATATTTCTGTTTGTGTAGATGATATTTTATGCACTTGCCTAACGAAAAGAATTTGCTTTTCTCCAAAACAATTTTTACTGTGATTATCTCTGTCCATTGCATACGAATTCCACCCCACTTTGTCCGGATGTGAATGGATGTAACTAGAAATATCCGGTTGTGTTTTGGCTTACTACATCCCAGATATTGCTACAGCCTCTGTGTTTGTGTTTTCTGGATATTTTCGATGGATTTTATGGTTTTCAATGTTTTTATCAGGGAACATTTAATTTTGTACCATAGAAACACTAACTGGATTCTCATGGAGACACCAGCTCAACACATTCTTATTTTCCAGTGAGAACGCTAGAGGAACTGCGCGAACAAACATGATATTTCTGTTCGTATAGATGACATTTTATACACCTGCCTAATGAAAAGACTTTGCTTTTCTCCATAACCAGTTTTCCTGTGATTTCTCAGTCCATTGCATACGAATTCCACACCACTTTGTCCGGATATGACTGGATTAAACCAGAAATATCTGGTTGTGTTTTGGCTAACTCAATCCCCGGTATTGCTATAGCCTCTGTATTTGTGTTTTCTGGATATTATCGATGGACTTTATGGTTTTGAATGTTTTAATGAGGGAACATTTAATTTTGTGCTGGGAAACACTAATTGGTTCCACATGGAGACACCAGCTCTACACATTCGTATTTTCTAGGAGAAAGCTAGAGGAACTGCGGCAAACAAACATGATATATCTGTTTGTGTAGGTGACATTGTGTGTGCTTGCCTAAAGAAAAGACTTTGCTTTTCTCCAAAACCATTTTTACTGTGATTATCTCGGTCCATTGCATAAAATTCCACCCCGCTTTCTGGATATGACTGCATGCAACCAGAAATATCCGGTTCTGTATTGGCTAAATCAATCCCTGATATTGCTGCAGACTCTGTGTTTGTGTTTTCTGGATATTATCGACAGAATTTATTGTTTTGAGTGTTTTTATCAGGGAACGTTTAATTTTGTGAGTAGAAACACTAATTGGTTCCACATGGAGACACCAGCTCTACACATTCTTGTTTTCTAGGGAGAAAGCTAGAGGAACTGTGGGAAACAAATGATATTTCTGTTTCTATAGAAGACATTTTATGCACTTGCCTAACAAAATGACTATGCTTTTCTCCAAAACTATTTTAGTGTGATTTTCTTCGTTCATTGCAAACAAATTCCACACCACTTTGTCCGGAGATACCTGGATGAAAACAGAAACATCCGGTTGTGTTTTGGCTAACTCAATCCGAAATATTGAGAAACCCTCTGTGTTTGGGATTTCTAGATATTATCAATGGACTTCATTGTTTTGAATGTTTTTATCAGGTAACAATTAATTTTGTACCGTAGAAACACTAATTAATTCAGCATGAGGAAACCAGCTCTACACATTTGAATGTTCTAGGCAGAAAGCTAGAGGAACTGTGGCAAACAAACATGATATTTCTGTTTGTATACATGACATTTTATGCACTTGCCTAAGGAAAAGACTTTGCTTTTCTCCAAAACCATTTTTACTGTGATTTTCTCAGTCCATTGCATACTAATTCCAGAACACTTTGTCCAGTTATGACTGGATGAAAGCAGAAATATTCGGTTGTTTTGGCTAACTCAATGCCAGATATTGCTACAGCCACTGTGTTTGTGTTTTCCAGATATTATCAATGGGCTTTATGGTTTTTATGTTTTTTATCAGACAATATTTAATTTTTTGCTAGGAAACACTAATTGATTCCACATGGAGACAGCAGCTCTACACATTCTTTTTTCTAGGGAGAAAGCTAGAGGAACTGCGGCAAACAAATATGATATTTCTGTTTGTGTAGATGACATTTTATGCACTTGCCTAACGAAAAGACTTTGCTTTTCTCCAAAACCATTTTTACTGTGATTTTCTCGGTACATTGCATACGATTTCACAACACTTTGTCCCGATATGACTGGATGAAACCAGAAATATTCGGTCGTGTTTTGGCTAACTCAATGCCAGATATTGCTACAGCCTCTTTGTTTGTGTTTTCTGGATATTATCAAAGGGCTTTATGATTTTGAATGTTTTTTATCAGAGAATATTCAATTTTTTGCTGGGAAACACTAATTGGTTCCACATGGGTACACCATCTCTACACATTCGTATTTTCTAGGGAGAAACCTAGAGGAACTGCGGCAAACAAGCATGATATTTCTGTTTCTATAGAAGACATTTTACGCACTTGCCTAACAAAAAGCCTTTGCTTTTCTCCAGAACCATTTTTACTCTGATTTACTCGGTCCATTGCATACGAATTCCACACCAGTTTGTCCGGATATGAATGGATGAAACCAGAAATATTCGGTCGTGTTTTGGCTAACTCAATCCCAGATATTGCTACAGCCTCTGTGTTTGTGTTTTCTGAATATTATCATTGTGCTTTATGATTTTGAATTTTTTTATCAGAGAATATTTAATTGTGCTGTGAAACACTAATTGTTTCCACATGGAGACACCAGCTCTACACATTCGTATTTTCTAGGGAAAAAGCTAGAAGAACGGCGGCAAACAAACATGATATTTGTGTTTCTAAACATGACATTTTATGCACATGCCTAACAAAAAGACTATGCTGTTCTCCAAAACTATTTTTAATGTGATTTTCTTCATCCATTGCATACGTATTCTGCACCACTTTTTCCGGATATGCTTGGATGAAAACCGAAAATTCCGGTTGTGTTTTGGCTAACTCAATCTGAAATATTGAGAAAGCCTCTGTGTTTGTGATTTCTGGATATTATCGATGGACTTTATTGTTTTGAATATTTTTATCAGGTAATATTTAATTTTGTACCGTAGAAACACTAATTAATTCACCATGCAGAAATCAGCACTACACATTCGTATTGTCTAGGGCAAAAGCTAGAGGAACTGCGGCAAACAAACATGATATTTCTGTTTGTATACATGAAATTTTATACACTTCCCTAAAGAAAAGTCTTTCCTTTTCTCCAAAACCATTTTTACTCTGAGTTATTCGGTCCATTGCACACGAATTCCACACCACTTTGTCCGGATATGGCTGGATGAAACCAGAAGTATCCGGTCGTGTTCTGGCTAACTCAATCCCAGATATTGCTACAGCCTCTGTGTTTGTGTTTTCCGAATATTATCATTGTGCTTTATGATTTTGAATTTTTTATCAGAGAATATTTAATTGTGCTGGGAAACACTAATTGGTTTCACATGGAGAAACCAGCTCTAAACATTCGTATTGTCTTAGGAGAAAGGTAGAGGAATTGTGGCAAACAAACATGATGTTTCTGCTTGTATACATGACATTTTATGCACTTGCCTAATGAGAAGACTTTGCTTTTCTCCAAAACGATTTTTACTGTGATTTTATCGTTCCATTGCATACGAATTCCACACCACTTTGTCCAGATATGCCTGGATGAAAACAGAAATATCCGGTTGTGTTTTGGCTAACTCAATCCGAAATATTGAGAAAGCCTCTGTGTTTGTGTTTTCTGGATATTATCGATGGACTTTATTGTTTAGAATATTTTTATCAGGGAACATTTAATTTTGCACCGTAGAATCACTAATTAATTCCCCATGGAGAATCCAGCTGTACACATTAGTATTTTCTACGGAGAAAGCTAGAGGAACTGCGGCAAAGAAACATGATATTTCTGTTTGTATACATGACATTTTATACACTTCCCTAAAGAAAAGTCTTTCCTTTTCTCCAAAACCATTTTTACTCTGAGTTATTCGGTCCATTGCACACGAATTCCACACCACTTTGTCCGGATATGGCTGGATGAAACCAGAAATATCCGGTCGTGTTCTGGCTAACTCAATCCTAGATATTGCTACAGCCTCTGTGTTTGAGTTTTCTGGATATTATCAACAGACTTTATGGTTTTGAATGTTTTTTATCAAGGAACATTTAATTTTGTGCTGGGAAACACTAATTGGTTTCACATGGAGAAACCAGCTCTAAACATTCGTATTTTCTTAAGAGAAAGCTAGAGGAACTGTATCAAACAAACTTGATATTTCTGTTTGTATACATGACATTTTATGCACTTGCCTAACAAAAACTATGCTTTTCTCCAAAACCTTTTTTACTGTGATTTATTGCGTCCATTGCATACAAATTCCACATGACTTTTTCCGGATATGACTGGATGAAAACTGAAATATACGATTGTGTTTTGGCTAACTAAATCTGAAATATTGAGAAAGCCACTGTGTTTGTGATTTTAGGATATTATCGATGGACTTTATTGTTTTGAATGTTTTTATCAGGTAACATTTATTTTTGTACCATAGAAACACTAATTAATTCCCCATGGAGAAACCAGCTCTACACATTCTTATTTTCTAGAGAGAAAGCTAGAGGAACTGCAGCAAACAAACATGATATTTCTGTTTGTATACATGACATTTTATGCACTTTCCTAAAGAAAAGTCATTGCTTTTCTCCAAAACGTTTTTTACTGTGATTTTCTTGGTCCATTGCATGCAAATTGCACACCACTTTGTGCGGATATGACTTGATGAAACGAAAAATATCCGGTTGTGTTTTGGCTAACTCAATCTGAAATATTGAGAAAGCCTCTGTGTTTGTGTTTTCCGGATATTATCAATAGACTTTTTCTTTTGAATGTTTTTTATCAGGGAATATTTAATTTTGTGCTAGGAAACACTAATCGGTTCCACATGGAGACACCAGCTCTACACATTCGTATTTTCTAGGGAGAAAGCTAGAAGAACAGTGGCAAAAATTTGTCCGGATGTGACTGGATGAAACCAGAAATATCCAGTTGTGTTTTGGCTAACTCAATCCCAAATATTGCTACAGCCTCTGTGTTTTTGTTTTCTGGATATTATCGATGGACTTTATTGTTTTGAATGTTTTTATCAGGGGACATTTAATTTTGTACCGTAGAAAGACGAATTGGTTCCACATGGAGACACCAGTCTACACATTCGTATTTTCTAGGGAGAAAGCTAGAGGAACTGTGGCAAACAAATGTGATTTTTCTGTTTGCATACATGACATTTTATACACTTGGCTAAGGAAAAGACTTTGCTTTTCTCTAAAACCATTTTTACTGTGATTTTCTTGGTCCATTGCATACGAATTCCACCCCACTTTCTCCGGATATGACTGTATGTAACCAGAAATATCTGGTTGTGTTGTGGCTTACTACATCCCAGATATTGCTACAGCCTCTGTGTTTGTGTTTTCTGGATATTTTCAATGGATTTTATGGTTTTCAATGATTTTATCAGAGAACATTTAATTTTCTACAGTGGAAACAATAATTGGTTTCACATGGAGACACCAGCTCTACACATTCGTATTTTCTAGGGTGAATGCTAGAGGAATTGCTGCAAACAAACATATTTCTGTTTGTATAGATGACATTTAATGCACTTGGCTAACGAAAAGACTTTGCTTTTCTCCAAAACCATTTTGCCTGTGATATTCTCGGTCCATTACATACGAATTCCACACCACTTTCTCCGGATATGACTGAATGAAACCAGAAATATCTGATGTGTTTTGACTTACTATATCCCAGATATTGCTACAGACTTTATGTTTGTGTTTTCTGGAGATTATCGATTTATTTTATTGTTCTGAGTGTTTATATCATGAAACATTTAATTTTTGTTGGAAACACTAATTGGTTCCACATGGAGACAGCAGCTCTACACATTCGTATGTTCTAGGGAGACATCTAATGGAATGGAGGCAAACAAACATGATATTTCTATTTGTGTAGATGATATTTTATGCACTTGCCTAACGAAAAGACTTTGCTTTTCTCCAAAACCATTTTTACTGTGATTATCTCGGTCCATTGCATACAAATTCCACCCCACTTTGTCCAGACATGAATGGATGTAACCAGAAATATCCAGTTGTGTTTTGGCATACTACATCCCAGATATAGCTACAGCCTCTGTGTTTGTGTTTTCTGGATATTTTCAATGGATTTTATGATTTTCAATGTGTTTATCAGGGAACATTTAATTTTGTACTGTAGAAACACTAACTGGTTTCGCATGGAGACACCAGCTCTACACATTCGTATTTTCTAGGGAGAACGCTAGAGGAACTGTGCCAACAAACATGATATTTCTGTTTGTATAGATGACATTTTATACACCTGTCTAATGAAAAGACTTTGCTTTTCTCCATATTCAGTTTTACTGTGACTTTCTCAGCCCATTGCATATGAATTCCACACCACTTTGTCCGGATATGACTGGATGAAACCAGAAATATCTGGTTGTGTTTTGGCTAACTCAATCCCCGGTATTGCTACAGCCTCTGTATTTGTGTTTTCTGGAGATTATCAACGGACTTTATTGTTTTGAATGTTTTTATCAGGGAATATTTAATTTTTTGCTGGGAATCACTAATTAGTTCCACATGGAGACACCAGTCTACACATTCGTATTTTCTAGGGAGAAAGCTAGAGGAACTGCGGCAAACAAACATGATATTTCTGTTTGTATAGATGACATTTTATGCGCTTGCCTAAAGAAAAGACTTTGCTTTTCTCCAAAACAATTTTCACTGTAATTTTCTCGGTCCATTTCATACGAATTCCACACCACTTTGTCCGGATATAACTGCATGCAATCAGAAATATCTGGTTGTGTTTTGGCTTACTATATCCCAAATATTGCTAAAGCCTCAGTGTTTCTGTTTTCTGGATATTATCAATAGACTTTATTGTTTCGAATGTTTTTATCAGGGAACATTTAACTTTGTGCTGGGAAACACTAATTGGTTCAATATGGAGACACTAGCTCTACTCATCCGTATTTTCTAGGCTAAAGCTAGAGGAACTGCGGCAAACAAACGTGATATTTCTGTTTGTATAGATGACATTTTATGCACTTGCCTAACGAAAAGACTTTGCTTTTCTCTAAAACCATTTTTATTGTAATTTTCTCGGTCCATTGCATACGAATTCCACACCACATTTCGGATATGACTAGATGAAACCGGAAATATCCGGTTGTGTTTTGGCTTACTATAACCCAGATATTGCTACAGCCTCTGTGTTTCTGTTTTCTGGATATTATCAACGGACTATATTGTTTTGAATGTTTTTATCAGGGAACATTTAATTTTGTACCGTATAAACACTAATTGGTTCCACATGGAGACACCAGCTCTACGCATTCGTATTTTCTAGGGAGAAATCTAGAGGAACTGCGGCAAACAAACTTGATATTTCTGTTTGTATAGATGACATTTAATGTATTTAGCTAACGATAAGACTTTGCTTTTCTCCAAAACCATTTTACCTGTGATATTCTCGTTCCATTACATACGAATTCCACACCAGTTTCTCTGGATATGACGGGATGAAACCAGAAATATCCGGGTGTGTTTTGGCTAACTAAATCCCAGATATTGCTACAGACTTTGTGTTTGTGTTTTCTGGAGATTATCGATTTATTTTATTGTTCTGAGTGTTTGTATCAGGAAACATTTAATTTTTTTTGGAAACACTAATTGTTCCACATGGAGACACCAACTCTACACATTCGTATGTTCTAGGGAGACATCTAGAGGAACTGAGGCAAGCAAACATGATATTTCTGTTTGTGTAGATGATATTTTATGCACTTGCCTAACGAAAAGAATTTGCTTTTCTCCAAACAATTTTTACTGTGATTATCTCTGTCCATTGCATACGAATTCCACCCCACTTTGTCCGGATGTGAATGGATGTAACTAGAAATATCCGGTTGTGTTTTGGCTTACTACATCCCAGATATTGCTACAGCCTCTGTGTTTGTGTTTTCTGGATATTTTCGATGGATTTTATGGTTTTCAATGTTTTTATCAGGGAACATTTAATTTTGTACCATAGAAACACTAACTGGATTCTCATGGAGACACCAGCTCAACACATTCTTATTTTCCAGTGAGAACGCTAGAGGAACTGCGCGAACAAACATGATATTTCTGTTCGTATAGATGACATTTTATACACCTGCCTAATGAAAAGACTTTGCTTTTCTCCATAACCAGTTTTCCTGTGATTTCTCAGTCCATTGCATACGAATTCCACACCACTTTGTCCGGATATGACTGGATTAAACCAGAAATATCTGGTTGTGTTTTGGCTAACTCAATCCCCGGTATTGCTATAGCCTCTGTATTTGTGTTTTCTGGATATTATCGATGGACTTTATGGTTTTGAATGTTTTAATGAGGGAACATTTAATTTTGTGCTGGGAAACACTAATTGGTTCCACATGGAGACACCAGCTCTACACATTCGTATTTTCTAGGAGAAAGCTAGAGGAACTGCGGCAAACAAACATGATATATCTGTTTGTGTAGGTGACATTGTGTGTGCTTGCCTAAAGAAAAGACTTTGCTTTTCTCCAAAACCATTTTTACTGTGATTATCTCGGTCCATTGCATAAAATTCCACCCCGCTTTCTGGATATGACTGCATGCAACCAGAAATATCCGGTTCTGTATTGGCTAAATCAATCCCTGATATTGCTGCAGACTCTGTGTTTGTGTTTTCTGGATATTATCGACAGAATTTATTGTTTTGAGTGTTTTTATCAGGGAACGTTTAATTTTGTGAGTAGAAACACTAATTGGTTCCACATGGAGACACCAGCTCTACACATTCTTGTTTTCTAGGGAGAAAGCTAGAGGAACTGTGGGAAACAAATGATATTTCTGTTTCTATAGAAGACATTTTATGCACTTGCCTAACAAAATGACTATGCTTTTCTCCAAAACTATTTTAGTGTGATTTTCTTCGTTCATTGCAAACAAATTCCACACCACTTTGTCCGGAGATACCTGGATGAAAACAGAAACATCCGGTTGTGTTTTGGCTAACTCAATCCGAAATATTGAGAAACCCTCTGTGTTTGGGATTTCTAGATATTATCAATGGACTTCATTGTTTTGAATGTTTTTATCAGGTAACAATTAATTTTGTACCGTAGAAACACTAATTAATTCAGCATGAGGAAACCAGCTCTACACATTTGAATGTTCTAGGCAGAAAGCTAGAGGAACTGTGGCAAACAAACATGATATTTCTGTTTGTATACATGACATTTTATGCACTTGCCTAAGGAAAAGACTTTGCTTTTCTCCAAAACCATTTTTACTGTGATTTTCTCAGTCCATTGCATACTAATTCCAGAACACTTTGTCCAGTTATGACTGGATGAAAGCAGAAATATTCGGTTGTTTTGGCTAACTCAATGCCAGATATTGCTACAGCCACTGTGTTTGTGTTTTCCAGATATTATCAATGGGCTTTATGGTTTTTATGTTTTTTATCAGACAATATTTAATTTTTTGCTAGGAAACACTAATTGATTCCACATGGAGACAGCAGCTCTACACATTCTTTTTTCTAGGGAGAAAGCTAGAGGAACTGCGGCAAACAAATATGATATTTCTGTTTGTGTAGATGACATTTTATGCACTTGCCTAACGAAAAGACTTTGCTTTTCTCCAAAACCATTTTTACTGTGATTTTCTCGGTACATTGCATACGATTTCACAACACTTTGTCCCGATATGACTGGATGAAACCAGAAATATTCGGTCGTGTTTTGGCTAACTCAATGCCAGATATTGCTACAGCCTCTTTGTTTGTGTTTTCTGGATATTATCAAAGGGCTTTATGATTTTGAATGTTTTTTATCAGAGAATATTCAATTTTTTGCTGGGAAACACTAATTGGTTCCACATGGGTACACCATCTCTACACATTCGTATTTTCTAGGGAGAAACCTAGAGGAACTGCGGCAAACAAGCATGATATTTCTGTTTCTATAGAAGACATTTTACGCACTTGCCTAACAAAAAGCCTTTGCTTTTCTCCAGAACCATTTTTACTCTGATTTACTCGGTCCATTGCATACGAATTCCACACCAGTTTGTCCGGATATGAATGGATGAAACCAGAAATATTCGGTCGTGTTTTGGCTAACTCAATCCCAGATATTGCTACAGCCTCTGTGTTTGTGTTTTCTGAATATTATCATTGTGCTTTATGATTTTGAATTTTTTTATCAGAGAATATTTAATTGTGCTGTGAAACACTAATTGTTTCCACATGGAGACACCAGCTCTACACATTCGTATTTTCTAGGGAAAAAGCTAGAAGAACGGCGGCAAACAAACATGATATTTGTGTTTCTAAACATGACATTTTATGCACATGCCTAACAAAAAGACTATGCTGTTCTCCAAAACTATTTTTAATGTGATTTTCTTCATCCATTGCATACGTATTCTGCACCACTTTTTCCGGATATGCTTGGATGAAAACCGAAAATTCCGGTTGTGTTTTGGCTAACTCAATCTGAAATATTGAGAAAGCCTCTGTGTTTGTGATTTCTGGATATTATCGATGGACTTTATTGTTTTGAATATTTTTATCAGGTAATATTTAATTTTGTACCGTAGAAACACTAATTAATTCACCATGCAGAAATCAGCACTACACATTCGTATTGTCTAGGGCAAAAGCTAGAGGAACTGCGGCAAACAAACATGATATTTCTGTTTGTATACATGAAATTTTATACACTTCCCTAAAGAAAAGTCTTTCCTTTTCTCCAAAACCATTTTTACTCTGAGTTATTCGGTCCATTGCACACGAATTCCACACCACTTTGTCCGGATATGGCTGGATGAAACCAGAAGTATCCGGTCGTGTTCTGGCTAACTCAATCCCAGATATTGCTACAGCCTCTGTGTTTGTGTTTTCCGAATATTATCATTGTGCTTTATGATTTTGAATTTTTTATCAGAGAATATTTAATTGTGCTGGGAAACACTAATTGGTTTCACATGGAGAAACCAGCTCTAAACATTCGTATTGTCTTAGGAGAAAGGTAGAGGAATTGTGGCAAACAAACATGATGTTTCTGCTTGTATACATGACATTTTATGCACTTGCCTAATGAGAAGACTTTGCTTTTCTCCAAAACGATTTTTACTGTGATTTTATCGTTCCATTGCATACGAATTCCACACCACTTTGTCCAGATATGCCTGGATGAAAACAGAAATATCCGGTTGTGTTTTGGCTAACTCAATCCGAAATATTGAGAAAGCCTCTGTGTTTGTGTTTTCTGGATATTATCGATGGACTTTATTGTTTAGAATATTTTTATCAGGGAACATTTAATTTTGCACCGTAGAATCACTAATTAATTCCCCATGGAGAATCCAGCTGTACACATTAGTATTTTCTACGGAGAAAGCTAGAGGAACTGCGGCAAAGAAACATGATATTTCTGTTTGTATACATGACATTTTATACACTTCCCTAAAGAAAAGTCTTTCCTTTTCTCCAAAACCATTTTTACTCTGAGTTATTCGGTCCATTGCACACGAATTCCACACCACTTTGTCCGGATATGGCTGGATGAAACCAGAAATATCCGGTCGTGTTCTGGCTAACTCAATCCTAGATATTGCTACAGCCTCTGTGTTTGAGTTTTCTGGATATTATCAACAGACTTTATGGTTTTGAATGTTTTTTATCAAGGAACATTTAATTTTGTGCTGGGAAACACTAATTGGTTTCACATGGAGAAACCAGCTCTAAACATTCGTATTTTCTTAAGAGAAAGCTAGAGGAACTGTATCAAACAAACTTGATATTTCTGTTTGTATACATGACATTTTATGCACTTGCCTAACAAAAACTATGCTTTTCTCCAAAACCTTTTTTACTGTGATTTATTGCGTCCATTGCATACAAATTCCACATGACTTTTTCCGGATATGACTGGATGAAAACTGAAATATACGATTGTGTTTTGGCTAACTAAATCTGAAATATTGAGAAAGCCACTGTGTTTGTGATTTTAGGATATTATCGATGGACTTTATTGTTTTGAATGTTTTTATCAGGTAACATTTATTTTTGTACCATAGAAACACTAATTAATTCCCCATGGAGAAACCAGCTCTACACATTCTTATTTTCTAGAGAGAAAGCTAGAGGAACTGCAGCAAACAAACATGATATTTCTGTTTGTATACATGACATTTTATGCACTTTCCTAAAGAAAAGTCATTGCTTTTCTCCAAAACGTTTTTTACTGTGATTTTCTTGGTCCATTGCATGCAAATTGCACACCACTTTGTGCGGATATGACTTGATGAAACGAAAAATATCCGGTTGTGTTTTGGCTAACTCAATCTGAAATATTGAGAAAGCCTCTGTGTTTGTGTTTTCCGGATATTATCAATAGACTTTTTCTTTTGAATGTTTTTTATCAGGGAATATTTAATTTTGTGCTAGGAAACACTAATCGGTTCCACATGGAGACACCAGCTCTACACATTCGTATTTTCTAGGGAGAAAGCTAGAAGAACAGTGGCAAAAAAAAAAAACATATTATTTCTGTTTGTATAGATGACATTTTATGCAATTGCCTAACGAAAAGACTTTGCCTTTCTCCAAAACCATTTTTACTGTGATTTACTCAGTCCAATGCATACGAATTCCACACCACATTTCGGATATGACTGGATGAAACCGGAAATATCCGGTTGTGTTTTGGCTTACTATAATCCAGATATTGCTACAGCCTCTGTGTTTGTGTTTTCTGGATATTATCAACGGACTATATTGTTTTGAATGTTTTTCAGGGAACATTTAATTTTGTACCTTATAGACACTAATTGGTTCCACATGGAGACACCAGCTCTATGCATTCGTATTTTCTAGGGAGAAATCTAGAAGAATTGCGGCAAACAAACTTGATATTTCTGTTTGTATAGATGACATTTAATGTATTTGGCTAACGAAAAGACTTTGCTTTTCTCCAAAACCATTTTTCCTGTGATATTCTCGTTCCATTACATACGAATTCCACACCAGTTTCTCTGGATATGACTGGATGAAACCAGAAATATCCGGGTGTGTTTTGACTACTATATCCCAGATATTGCTACAGCCTTTGTGTTTGTGTTTTCTGGAGATTATCGATTTATTTTATTGTTCTGAGTGTTTGTATCAGGAAACATTTAATTTTTGTTGGAAACACTAATTGTTCCACATGGAGACACCAACTCTACACATTCGTATGTTCTAGGGAGACATCTATAGGAACTGAGGCAAGCAAACATGATATTTCTGTTTGTGTAGATGATATTTTATGCACTTGCCTAACGAAAAGACTTTGCTTTTCTCCCAAACAATTTTTACTGTGATTATCTCTGTCCACTGCATATGAATTCCACCCCACTTTGTCCGGATGTGAATGAATGTAACTAGAAATATCCGGTTGTGTTTTGGCTTACTACATCCCAGATATTGCTACAGCCTCTGTGTTTGTGTTTTCTGGATATTTTCGATGGATTTTATGGTTTTTAATGTTTTTATCAGGGAACATTTAATTTTATACCATAGAAACACTAACTGGTTTCTCATGGAGACACCAGCTCAACACATTCGTATTTTCTAGTGAGAAAGCTAGAGGAACTGCGCGAAGAAACATGATATTTCTGTTTGTATAGATGACATTTCATACACCTGGCTAACAAAAAGACTTTGCTTTTCTCCATAACCAGTTTTACTGTGACTTTCTCGGTCCATTGCATACGAATTCCACACCACTTTGTCCGGATATGACTGGTTGAAACCAGAAATATCTGGTTGTGTTTTGGCTAACTCAATCCCCGATATTGCTACAGCCTCTGTATTTGTGTTTTCTGGATATTATCGATGGACTTTATCGTTCTGAATGTTTTTATCAGGGAACATTTAATTTTGTGCTGGGAAACACTAATTGGTTCCACATTCAGACACCAATCTATACATTCGTATTTTCTAGGGAGAAAGCTAGAGGAACTGCGGCAAACAAACATGCTATTTCTGTTTGTATACATGACATTTTATGCACTTGCCTAAAAAAAGAATTTGCTTTTCTCCAAAACCATTTTTACTGTGATTTTCTCGATCCATTACATAAAATTCCATCCCGCTTTGTCCGGATATGACTGCATGCAACCAGAAATATCCGGTTGTGTATTGGCTAAATCAATCCCTGATATTGCTGCAGACTCTGTGTTTGTGTTTTCTGGATATTATCAACAGACTTTATTGTTTTGAGTGTTTTTATCAGGGAACGTTTAATTTTGTGCCATAGAAACTCTAATTGGTTCCACATGGAGACACCAGCTCTACACATTCTTGTTTTCTAGGGAGAAAGCTAGAGGAACTGTGGGAAACAAACATGATATTTCTGTTTCTATAGAAGACATTTTATTCACTTGCCTAACAAAATGACTATGCTTTTCTCCAAAACTATTTTAGTGTGATTTTCTTCGTTCATTGCATACGAATTCCACACCACTTTGTCCGGATATGCCTGGATGAAAACAGAAACATCCGGTTGTGTTTTGGCTAACTCTATCCGAAATATTGAGAAACCCTCTGTGTTTGGGATTTCTAGATATTATCAATGGACTTCATTGTTTTGAATGTTTTTATCAGGTAACAATTAATTTTGTACCATAGAAACACTAATTAATTCAGCATGAGGAAACCAGCTCTACACATTTGAATTTTCTAGGCAGAAAGCTAGAGGAATTGTGGCAAACAAACATGATATTTCTGTTTGTATAGATGACATTTTATGCACTTGCCTAACGAAAAGACTTTGCTTTTCTCCAAAACCATTTTTACTGTGATTTTCTCAGTCCATTGCATACTAATTCCAGAACACTTTGTCCAGTTATGACTGGATGAAACCAGAAATATTCGGTTGTTTTGGCTAACTCAATGCCAGATATTGCTACAGCCACTGTGTTTGTGTTTTCCAGATATTATCAATGGGCTTTATGGTTTTTATGTTTTTTATCAGACAATATTTAATTTTTTGCTAGGAAACACTAATTGATTCCACAGGGAGACACCAGCTCTACACATTCATATTTTCTAGGGAGGAAGCTAGAGGAACTGCGGCAAACAAACATGATATTTCTGTTTGTATACATGACATTTTATGCAGTTGCCTAAGAAAGACTTTGCTTTTCTCCAAAACTATTTTCACTGTGATTTTCTTCGTCCATTGCATACAATTCCACACCACTTTGTCCGGATATGCCTGGATGAAAACAGAAATATCCGGTTGTGTTTTTGCTAATCCAATCCGAAATATTGAGAAAGCCTCTGTGTTTGTGATTTCTGGATATTATCGATGGTCTTTATTGTTTTGAATGTTTTTATCAGGTAACATTTAATTTTGTACCATAAAAACACTAATTAATTCACCATGCAGAAACCAGCTCTACACATTCTTATTTCTAGGGAGAAACCTAGAGGAACTGCGGCAAACAAATATGATATTTCTGTTTGTGTAGATGACATTTTATGCACTTGCCTAACAAAAAGACTTTGCTTTTCTCCAAAACCTTTTTTACTGTGATTTTCTCAGTCCATTGCATATGAATTCCACACAACTTTGTCTGGATATGACTGGATGAAACCAGAAATATCCGGTCATGTTTTTGCAAACTCAATCCTAGATATTGCTACAGCCTCTGTGTTTGTCTTTTCCGGATATTATCAACGGGTTTTATGGTTTTCAATGTTTTTTATCAGAGAATATTTAATTTTGTTTTGGGAAACACTAATTGTTTCCACATGGAGACACCAGCTCTACACATTCGTATTTTTTTAGGGAGAAAGCTAGAGGAACTGCGGCAAACAAGCATGATATTTCTGTTATAATAGAAGACATTTTAAGCACTTGCCTAAAGAAAAGACTTTCCTTTTCTCTAAAACCATTATTACTCTGATTTTCTCGGTCCATTGCATACGAATTCCTCACCACTTTGTCCGGATATGACTGCATGAAACCAGAAATATTCGGTTGTGTTTTGGCTAACTCAATCCCAGACATTGCTACAGCCTCTGTGTTTGTGTTTTCTGGATATTATCGATGGACTTTATGGTTTTCAATGTTTTTATCAGGGAACATTTAATTTTGTACCATAGAAACACTAATAGGTTCACCATGGAGACACCAGTCTACACATTCGTATTTTCTAGGGCGAAACCTAGAGGAACTGTGGCAAACAAACATGATATTTCTGTTTCTACAGATGACATTTTATGCACTTGTCTAAAAAGACTATGCTTTTCTTCAAAACTATTTTCACTGTGATTTTCTTCGTCCATTGCATATGAAAACCACACCATTTTGTCCGGATATGACTGGATGAAACTAGAAATATCTGGTTGTGTTTTGGCTAACTCAATCCCAGATATTGCCTCAGGCTCTGTGTTTGTGTTTTCGGAATATTATCAACGGATTTTATTGTTTTCAATGTTTTTTATCAAGGAACATTTAATTTTGTGCTGGGAAACACTAATTGCTTCTACAAGGAGACAGAGGCTCTAAACATTCGTATTTCTTAGTAAAAAGCTAGAGGAACTGCGGCAAACAAACATGATATTTCTGTTTGAATACATGATATTTTATGCACTTGCCTAACTTAAAGATTTTGCTTTTCTCTAAAACCACTTTTCCTGTGACTTTCTCTGTCTATTGCACATGAATTCCACACCAATTTGGCTGGATATGACTGGATGAAACAAGAAATATCCGTTTGTGTTTTTCTATAACTCAATCCCAGATATTGCTACAGCCTCTGTGTTTGTGTTTTCTGATTATTATCGAAGGACTTTATCTTTTTTGAATATTTTTATCAGGGAACATTTAATTTTGTACCCTAGAAACACTAATTGGTTCCACATGGAGACAAAAGTCTACACATTCGTATTTTCTAGGGAGAAAGCTAGAGGAACTGCGGCAAACAAACATGATATTTCTGTTTGTATACATGACATTTTATGCAATTTCCTAAAGAAAAGACTTTGCTTTTCTCCAAAACCATTTTACTGTGTTTTTCTCGTTCCATTACATATGAATTCCACCCCACTTTGTCCGGATATGACTGGATGAAACCAGAAATATCCGGTTGTGTTTTGGCTTACTATAACCCAAATATTGCTAAAGCCTCAGTGTTTCTGTTTTCTAGATATTATCGATGGATTTTACTGTTTTGAATGTTTTTATCAGGGAACACTTAATTTTGTGCTGATAATCACTAATTGGTTCCACATGGAGACAACAGTCTACACATTCTTATGTTCTAGGGAGAAAGCTAGAGAAACTGCGGCAAACAAACATGATATTTCTGTTTGTATAAATGACATTTTATGCAATTGCGTAATGAAAAGAATTTGCTTTTCTCCAAAACCATTTTTGCTCCGATTTTCTCAATCCATGGCATATGAATTCCACCCCATTTTGTGCGAATATCTGGATGAAACCAGAAATATCCGGTTGTGTTTTGGCTAACTCAATCCCAGATATTCCTACAGCCTCAGTATTTGTGTTTTCTGGATATTATCAACGGAGTTTATGGTTTTTCCTTCTTTTTTCAGGGAACATTTAATTTTTTCCTGGGGAACACTAGTTGGTTCCACATGGATACAACAGCTCTGCACATTTGTATTTTCTGGGGAGAAAGCTAGAGGAACTGCGGCAAACAAACATGATATTTCTGTTTGTATAGATGACATTTTATGCACCTTCCTAATGAAAAGACTTTGCTTTTCTCCAAAACCATTTTTATTATGATTTTCTCGGTCCATTGCATACTAATTCCACCCCACTTTCCGGATATGACTGGATGAAACCAGAAATATTTGGTTGTGTTTTGGATAACTCAATCCCAGATATGGCTACAGCCTCTGTGTTTGTGTTTTCTGGATATTTTCCATGGATTTTATTGTTTTGAATGTTTTTATCAGGAAACATTTATTTTTTGAGCTGCAGAAACACTAATTGGTTCCACATGGAGCCACAATCTCTATACAGTCGTATTTTCCAGGGAGAAAGCTAGAGGAACAGCAACAAACAAACATGATATTTCTGTTTGTATACCTGACATTTTATGCACTTGCCTAACGTAAAGATTTTGCTTTTCTCTAAAACCATTTTTCCTTTGACTTTCTCGGTCCATTGCATATGAATTCCACACCACTTTGGCCGGATATGACTGGATGAAACAAGAAATATCCATATGTGTTTTTCTATAACTCAATCCCAGATATTGCTACAGCATCTGTGTTTGTGTTTTCTGGATATTATTGAAGGACTTTATTTTTTTGAATGTTATTATCAGGGAACATTTAATTTTGTACCCTAGAAACACTAATTGGTTCCACTTGGAGACACCAGATCTACACATTCGTATTTTCTAGGGAGAAAGCTAGAGGAACTGCGGCAAACAAACATGATATTTCTGTTTGTATAGATGACATTTTATGCACTTACCTGAAGAAAAGACTTTGCTTTTCTCCAAAACCATTTGTACTGTGATTTTCTCGGTCCATTGCATGTGATTTCCTCACCACTTTGTCGGGATATGACTGCATGAAACCAGAAATATCTGGGTGGATTTTGGCTAACTCAATCCCAGATATTGCTACATCCTCAGTGTATGTGTATTCCTGATATTATCCACGGACTTATTTTTTTAAATCTTTTTTTTTCAGGGAACATTTAATTTTGTACCATTGAAACACTAATTGGTTCATCATGGGGACTCCAGCTCTACACATTCTTATTTTCTAGGGAGAAAGCTAGAGGAACTGCGGCAAACAAACATGATATTTCTGTTTGTATCGATGACATTTTATGCACTTGCCTAACGAAAATACTTTGCTTTTCTCCAAAACCATTTTTACTGTTATTTTTTCAGTCCATTGCATACGAATTCCACACCAGTTTGTCCGGATATGACTGGATGAAACCGGAAATATCCGGTTGTGTTTTGCTAACTCAATCCCAAATATTGCTACAGCCTCTGTGTTTGTGTATTCCTGATATTATCCACGTACTTTATTAATTTGAACGTTTTTTTTCAGGGAACATTTATTTTTGTACCGTAGAAACACTAATTAGTTCATCATGGGGACACCAGCTCTACACATTTGTATTTTCTAGGGAGAAAGCTAGAAGACCTGCACAAAAATGCATGTTATTTCTGTTTGTATAGATGACATTTTATGCACTTGCATAACGAAAAGACTTTGCTTTTCTCCAAAACCATTTTTACTCTGATTTACTCGGTCCATTGCATACGAATCCCACACCAGTTTGTCCGGATATGACTGGATGAAGCAAAAAAATATCTTGTTGTGTTTTGGCTAACTCAATCCCAGATATTGCTAAGTCCTCTGTGATTGTGCATTCCTTTTATTATCCACAGACTTTATTGTTTTGAATGTTTTTTATCAGGGAACATTTAATTTTGTACCGTTGAAACGCTAATTGCTTCCACATGGAGACACCAGCTCTACATATTCATATTTTCTAGGGAAAAACCAGAGGAACTGCGGGAAACAAACATGATATTTATGTTTGTATAGATGACATTTTATGCACTTGCATAACGAAAAGACTTTGCTTTTCTCCAAAACCATTTTTACTCTGATTTTTTCGGTCCATTGCATACGAATTCCACACCAGTTTGTCCGGATATGACTGGATGAAGTAAAAAAATATCTGGTTGTGTTTTGGCTAACTCAATCCCAGATATTGCTAAGTCCTCTGTGATTGTGCATTCCTTTTATTATCCACAGACTTTATTGTTTTGAATGTTTTTTATCAGGGAACATTTAATTTTGTACCGTTGAAACGGTAATTGCTTCCACATGGAGACACCAGCTCTACATAATCATATTTTCTAGGGAAAAACCAGAGGAACTGCGGGAAACAAACATGATATTTCTGTTTGTATAGATGACATTTTATGCACTTGCCTAATGAAAATACTTTGCTTTTCTCCAAAACCATTTTTACTGTGATATTCTTGTTCCGTTGCATACAAATTGCACACCACTGTGTCCGGATATGACTAGATGAAACCAGAAATATCCGGTTTTGTTTTGGCTAATTCAATCCGAAATATTGCTACAGCATCTGTGTTTTTGTTTTCTGGAAATTATCGATGGACTCATTGTTTTGAATGTTTTTTTCAGGGAACATTTATTTGTACTCTTGAAACACTAATTGTTTCATAATGGGAACACCAGCTCTACACATTTTTATTTTCTAGAGAGAAAGCTGGAGGAATTGCGGCAAACAAACATGATATTTCTGTTTCTATAGATGACTTTTCATACAGTTGCCTAACGAAAATACTTTACTTTTCTCAAACACCATTTTTACTGTGATTTTCTCGGTCCATTGCAAACGAATTCCACACCAGTTTCACTGGATATGACTGGATGAAACCAGAAATAACCGTTTTTTTTTTTTTTTTGGCTAACTCAATCCGAAATATTGCTACAGCCTCGGTGTTTGTGTTTTCTGGATATTATCAATGGACTCTATTTTTTTAATGTTTTTTTTCAGGGAATATTTAATTTTGTACCGTAGAAACACTAATTGGTTCCACACGGAGACACCAGCTCTACACATTTGTATTTTCTAGGGAGAAAGCTAGAGGAACTGCGGCAAACAAACATGATATTTCTGTTTGTGTAGATGACATTTTATACACTTGCCTAACATAAAGACTTTGCTTTTCTCCAAAACCATTTTTACTCAGACTGTCTCGGTCCATTGCATACGAATTCCATAGCAGTTTGTCCGGATATGACTCAATGAAACTGGAAATATCCGGTTTTGTTTTGGCTAACACAATCCCAGATATTGCTACAGCCCCTGTGTTTGTGTTTTCTGGATATTATCAACGGACGTTATTGTTTTGAATGTTTTATATCGGGGAACATTTTATTTTGAGATTGGATACAGTAATTGGTTCCACATGGAGACACCAGCTCTGCACATTTACATTTTCTAGGGAGGAAGCTAGAGGAAGTGCGACAAAGAAACATGATATTTCAGTTTGTATAGATGACATATTATGCACTTGCCTAACGAAAAGACTTTGCTTTTCTCCAAAACCATTTTAATGTGATTTTCTCGGTGCATTGCATACGAATTCCACACGACTTTGTCCAGATATGACTGGATGAAACCGGAAATATCCGGTTGTGTTTTGGCTAACTCAATCCAAAATATTGTAAAAGTTTCTGTGTTTGTGTTTTCTGGATATTATCGATGGACTTTATTGTTTTGAAATTTTTTTTTTTTTCAGGGAACATTTAATTTTGTGCTTGGAAACACTAATGGGTTCCACATGCAGACACCAGCTCTACACATTCATACTTTCTAGGGAGAAAGCTAGAGGAACTGCGGGAAACAAACTTCATATTTCTGTTTGTATGGATGACATTTTATGCACTTGCCTAACGAAAAGTCTTTGCTTTTCTCCAAAACCAATTTTACTCTGATTTTCTCGGTGCACTGCATACGAATTCCACACAAGTTTTTCCGGATATGACTGGATGAAACCGGCAATATCCGGTTTTGTTTAGGATAACTCAATCCCAGATATTGCCACAGCCCCTGTGTTTGTGCTTTCTGGATATTATCAACGGACTTTATTGTTTTTAATGTTTTTTATCGGTTAACATTTAATTTTGAGCTTGGATACAGTAATTGGTTCCACATGGAGACACCAGCTTAACATATTCGTATTTTCTAGGGAAAAAGCTAGAGGAACTGCGGCAAACAAACATGATATTTCTGTTTGTGTAGATGACATTTTATGTACTTACCTAAAGTAAAGGCTTTGCTTTTCTCCAAAACCATTTTTACTGTGATTTTCTCGGTCCACTGCATACGAATTCCACACCAGTTTATCAGGATATGACTAGATGAAACCGGAAATATTCGGTTGAGTTTTGGATAACTGAATCCCAGATATTGCTACAGCCTCTGTGTTTGTGTTTTCTGGATATTATCAACGGACTTTATTGTTTTGAATGTTTTTCATCGGCGAACATTGTAGTTTGAGCTTGGATACAGTAATTAGTTCCACATGGAGACACCAGGTCTACCTATTCCTATTTTCCTGGGAGAACGCTAGAGGAACTGCGGCAAACAAACATGATATTTCTGTTAGTATCGATGATATTTTATCAACTTGCCTAATGAAAAGACTTTGCTTTTCTACAAAACCATTTATACTGTGATTTTCTTGGTCCATTGCATATGAATTCCACACCAGTTTGTCCGGATATCACTGGATGTAACCAGAATTATCCGGTTGTGTTTTGGCTTACTCAATCCGAAATATTGCTACAGAATCTATGTTTGTCTATTCCTGATATTATCCACGGACTTTATTTTTGTGAATATTTTCTTAAGAGAACATTTAATTTTGTGCTTGGAAACACTAATTGTTTCCACATGGAGACACCAGCTTTACACATTCTTATTTTCTAGGGAGAATGCTAGAGAAACTGCGACAAACATGATATTTCAGTTTGTATAGATGACATTTTATGCACTTGCCTAATGAAAAGACTTTGCTTTTCTCCAAAACCAATTGTACTGTGATTTTCTCAGTGCATTGCATACAAATTCCACACCAGTTTGTCCGGATATGACTGGATGAACCCAGAAATATCTGGTTGGGTTTTGGCTAACACAATCCAAAATATTGCTAGAGCCTGTGTGTTTGTGTTTTCTGGAGATTATCAACAGACTTTATTGTTTTGAATGTTTTCATCAGGGAACATTTTATTTTCAGCTTGGATACAGTAATTGGTTGCACATGGAAACACCAGCTCTACATATTCGTATTTTCTAGGGAGAACGCTAGAGGAACTGCGGCAAACAAACCTGATATTTCTGTTTGTTTAGATGACATTTTATGCACTTGCCTAACGTAAAGACTTTACTTTTCTCCAAAACCATTTTTACTCTGATTTTCTCAGTCCATTGCATATGAATTCCACAACATTTTGTCCGGATATGACTGGATGAAACCGGAAATATCCGGTTTTGTTTTGGCTAACTCAATCCCAGATATTGCTACAGCCTCTGTGTTTGTGTTTTCTGGATATTATCAACGTACTTTATTGCTTTGTATGTTTTATATCGGGGAACATTTTTTTTTGAGATTGGATACAGAAATTGGTTCCACATGGAGACACCAGCTCTACACATTTGTATTTTCTAGGGAGAAATCTAGAGGAACTTTGACAAACAAACATGATATTTCTGTTTGTATAGATGACATTTTATGCACTTGCCTAATGAAAAGACTTTGCTTTTCTCCAAAACCGTTTTTACTGTGATTTTCTTGGTCCATTGCATACGAATTCCACACCAGTTTGTCCGGATATGACTGGATGAAACCAGAAATATCCGGTTCTGTTTTGGCTAACTCAATCCAAAATATTGTAAAAGCCTCTGTGTTTGTGTTTTCTGGATATTATCGATGGACTTTATTGTTTTGAATGTTTTTATAATGGAACATTTAATTTTGTACCATAGAAACACTAATTGGTTCAGCATGGGAACACCAGCTCTACACATTTGTATTTTCTAGAGAGAAACCTAGAGGAACTGTGGCAAACAAACATGATATTTCTGTTTGTATTGATGACTTTTTATAAACTTGCCTAACGAAAAGTCTTTGCTTTTCTCCAAAACCATTTTTACTGTGAATATCTTGGTCCATGGCTTATGAATTCCACACCAGTTTACCAGACATGACTGGATGAACCCGGTAATATCCGGTTTTATATTGGCTAACTCAATCCCAGATATTGCTACAGCTCTGTGTTTCTGTATTCCTGATATTATCCACGGACTTTATTCTTTTGAATGTGTTTTATCAGGGAACATTTAATTTTGTACCATAGAAACACTAATTGGTTCCACACAGAGACACCAGCTCTACACATTTGTATTTTCTAGGGAGAAAGCTAGAGGAACTGCGGCAAACAAACATGATATTTCTGTTTGTATAGATGACATTTTATGCACTTGCCTAACCTAAAGACTTTGTTTTTTCCAAAACCATTTTTCTGTGATTTTCTCCGGACACTTCATATGAATTCCACACCAGTTTGTCCGGATATGACTGGATGAACCCGGAAATGTCCGGTTTTGTTTTGCCTAACTCAATCCCAGATATTGCTACAGCCTCTGTGTTTGTGTATTCCTTATATTATCCACAGACTTTATTGGTTTGAATGTTTTTTATCAGGGAACATTTAATTTTATGCTTGGAATCACTAATTGGTTCCACATGGAGACACGACTCTACACATTCGTATTTTCTAGATGGAAAGCTAGAGGAACTGCAACAAACAAACATGATATTTCTGTTTGTATAGATGACATTTTATGCACTTCCCTAACGAAAAGAACTTGCTTTTCTCCAAAACCATATTTACTGTGATTTTTGGTTCATTGCATATGAATTCCACACCACTTTGTCCGGATATGACTGGAGGAAACCATTAATATATGGTTGTGTTTTGGCTAACTCAATCCAAAATATTGTGAAAGCCTCTGTGTTTATGTTTTCTGGATACTATCAACGGACATTATTTTTTTTCTATTTTTTTTGCTTTTATTTAATGAATATAAATTTCCAGTGTACAGTTTATGGATTACAATGGCTTCCCCCTCCCATAACTTCCCTCCCACCCGCAACCCTCCCCTCTCCCACTCCCTCTCCCCTTTCATTTGCATCAAGATTCATTTTCAATTCTCTTTATATACAGAAGATCAATTTAGTATATATGAAATAAAGATTTCAACACCTTGCACCCACATAGAAACACAAAGTGAAACATACTGTTTGAGTACTAGTTATAGCATTAAATCACAATGGACAGCACATTAAGGACAGAGATCCCACATGAGGAGCAAGTGCACAGTGGCTCCTGTTGTTGACCTAACAATTTGACACTCTAGTTTATGGTGCCAGTAACCATCCTAGGCTGTCATCATGAGTTGCCAAGGCTATGGAAGCCTTCCAAGTTCCCCGACTCTGATCATATTTAGACAAGGTCATAAAAGACAGAGTGAGGATAGTAACCAATGATCCTAAGAGTGGCCTTAACCAGGTCTGAACAATTATACAGCATTAAGTGGGGAAGAGGACCATCAGTACACACAGGTTGGGAGTAGAGCCATTGGTGGTAGAGTAGAGGTTATGATTACAAAGGAATGAGGCCCAAGTGCACTAGACAGGGCCTAGAACAAAGGACAGAGTCATTATTAGAGGAGCTAAGAAAGGTGCTGTCTAAGCTACAAGTAATTTTTCTGATTGAGAGGCAAATAGAACCTGATAGAAGGGGCTTGATAATAATCTGGTGGGCTTTGGGCCTTGTAAATTCAGAGGCCCAGACCTATCTATCTCTTCACATGGGGTACATCCTAAGGGAGGTGTGAACCTCCTAGGGGAAGGCACTCTGTTGACTTTCATTACTTGGCTGGCCTGGGAGGAGAGCTGGCCAGGTAAAGGCAGGGGGCATCTCTAACTAGAAATTTACAGTTCTGCCTGCAATGTTGCTGACCCTACTTGACCATCCCCTCAGCTGCAGTGGTCACTTTGGAAGTTGGGCTGAGTGAAGGGCTTTTCAGCTTAGAGCCAATAAGATCTGTGGCTCTGACCTGGGCATCCTTCGACTCCAGGGCAGGTCCATTTCCAGTGATCCAACTCTTGGCAGAGCTACCAGGGCTCTTCACAAGCTGACTTCTGCTGAAGCCCAGGCTTACCACCTTGAAAGCCACTGCAGTGGACTGGCCGGTTGGGTCTCCTTGAGGGCAGATCACTGTACAGATCAGCCATTAATAGGCCTGCCACCCATTGCTTCTGATGCCTAGCTTTCTTTTCCTCCTGGTTTGTGTTAAAGCAGACCAGAGGATACAAGTCATGGGAGTGCCCAAGTCCCATCTCTAATCTTCGGTGGCCTGAACTACAAGTCTATAGTCACAGGCATGTTCTGTAGTAGTTTTTCTAAGGTAGACAATGCCCATGAGGAAAATTATATTCTCACTTTAAAACTTTCTTTTCCTTTGGTCTGAAAGGGAGGTTTTTTCTACTTACTGTATACTTCGCTGATGGTAAAGTGAATCTACTATGAGATTATTATTTAAGTTCTGATTTTGGCTATGCTATTACAGAAAAATGTTAGCCATCTCTTTTATAAGGTCTAAAGATTAAATTGTGCATCCTACAGATTCCTTTATAATAGAATTAGTTTCCTACCTTGAAGAGAATAGAGAAATGAAAGAACAAGTTGGCTCATCGAAGAGTTTGGCAAAGTAGCAGGATATAAAATCAATCCACAAAAATCAACAGCCTTTGTATACACAAGCAATGCCACGGCTGAGGAAGAACTTCTAAAATCAATGCCATTCACAATAGCTACAAAAACATTCAAATACCTTGGAATAAACTTAACCAAAGACGTTGAAGATCTCTACGATGAAAACTACAAAACCTTACAGAAAGAAATAGAAGAGGATACCAAAAAATGGAGAAATCTTCCATGCTCATGGATTGGAAGAATCAATATCATCAAAATGTCTATTCTCCCAAAAGCAATTTATACATTCAATGCAATACCCATCAAGATCCCGAAGACCTTCTTCTCAGATTTGGAAAAAATGATGCTGAAATTCATATGGAGACACAGAAGACCTCGAATAGCCAAAGCAATCCTGTACAACAAAAACAAAGCCGGAGGCATCACAATACCTGATTTTAGGACATACTACAGGGCAGTTGTTATCAAAACAGCATGGTACTGGTACAGAAACAGATGGATAGACCAATGGAACAGAATAGAAACACCAGAAATCAATCCAAACATCTACAGCCAACTTATATTTGACCAAAGATCCAAATCTAATCCCTGGAATAAGGACAGTCTATTCAATAAATGGTGCTGGGAAAATTGGATTTCCACGTGCAGAAGCTTGAAGCAAGACCCATACCTATCACCTTACACAAAAATTCACTCAACATGGATTAAAGACTTAAATCTATGACCCGAAACCATCAAATTATTAGAGAGCATTGGAGAAACCCTGCAAGATATAGGCACAGGCAAAGACTTCCTGGAAAATACTCCAACAGCACAGGCAGTCAAAACCAAAATTAACATTTGGGACTGCATCAAATTGAGAAGTTTCTGTACTTCAAAAGAAACAGTCAGGAAAGTGAAGAGGCAACCAACAGAATGGGAAAAAATATTCGCAAACTATACTACAGATAAAGGATTGATAACCAGAATCTACAAAGAAATCAAGAAAATCCACAACAACAAAACAAACAAGCACTTAAGAAATGGGCCAAGGACCTCAATAGACATTTTTCGAAAGAGGAAATCCAAATGGCCAACAGACACATGAAAAAATGTTCAAGATCACTAGCAATCAGAGAAATGCAAATCAAAACCACAATGAGGTTCCATCTCACCCCGGTTAGAATGGCTCACATTCAGAAATCTACCAACAACAGATGCTGGAGAGGATGTGGGGAAAAAGGGACACTAACCCACTGTTGGTGGGAATGCAAACTGGTTAAGCCACTATGGAAGTCTGTCTGGAGATTCCTCAGAAACCTGAACATAACCCTACCATACAACCCAGCCATCCCACTCCTTGGAATTTACCCAAAGGAAATTAATTTGGCAAATAAAAAAGCCATCTGCACATTAATGTTTATTGCAGCTCAATTCACAATAGCTAAGACCTGGAACCAACCCAAATGCCCATCAACAGTAGACTGGATAAAGAAATTATGGGACATGTACTCCATAGAATACTATACAGCAGTAAGAAACAACGAAACCCAGTCATTTGCAACAAGATGGAGCAATCTGGAAAACATCATGCTGAGTGAATTAAGCCAGTCCCAAAGAGAAAAATATCATTTGTTTTCCCTGATCGGTGACAACTGAGTGCCAAAGGGGAAACCTGTTAAGTGAAATGGACACTATAAGCAACAATGAACTGATCAGCTCCTGTCCTGACTTTAGATGTACAATGTAATACTTTATCCTTTTTAGTATTTGTTGTTGTTGTTGTGGTTCTAGTACTATTGGTTGAACTCAGTAATTAACACACAATTATTCTTAGGTGTTTAAATTTTAACTGAAAAGTGATCCCTGTTAAATCTAAGAGTGGAAAAAGAGAGGGAGGAGATGAAGAGCTATGGGTTATTTAACTATGTGCTTATTTTCAAAGACTTGAATAATCACCTTGTAACAATGATCAGATTTAGTCTATGTTATGTCATGATTTTAAGGAATCTTATTTCAACCAGATATTTTGGATTTTGATATTGGTCTATTATGCTATGTTATATGTGCGTACATATTGTATGTCCACATGGGGAAATTTTATTAAGAGTTTTATTTTAAATGGCTTATAGATAAGATTGTCCATAAATTTAAGCTGCTAAAATCAATCAAAGATACATTTTAATTTGTATGACCTGAATCTGTGTATCATATGTTTTAAACTTGTTGGTAGAAAGAAACTAAAAACATTTTATATGGTTGTGCTTAAGTTTACTGGTTAAACAAACTACACCATGTTAGATATTTAAGAGGTGTTTTCAAATACATGATTCTTAAAATTTATAGAAGGCATTGGACCTTCCGGTACATGTTTTATTAAGTTGTTATCTAATGGTTGAAACGATTTGCTAAGTATTCATGTAATATTGCTATTGTCAGCAAGTGATCTAGGACTTGCTCCCTCATTTCTCTATTGTAAGCCCAACTTGTTCTTTCACTTCTCTATTCTCTTCAAGGTAGGGAACTAATTCTATTATGAAGGAATCTGTAGGACCCACAATTTAATCTTTAGACCTTATAAAAGAGATGGCTAACATTTTTCTGTAATAGCATAGCCAAAATAAGAACTTAACTAATAATCTCATAGCTAGATTCACATCACCATCAGCGAAGTATACAGTAAGTAAAAAAAAAAAAAAACTCCCTTTCAGACCAAAGGGAAAGAAAGTTTTAAAGTGAGAATATAATTTTCCTCATGGGCATTGTCTACCTTAGAAAAACTACTACAGAACATGCCTGTGACTATAGACTTGTAGTTCAGGCCACCAAAGATTAGAGATGGGACACGGGCACTCCCTTGACTTGCATCGTCTGGTCTGCTTTAACACAAACCAGGAGGAAAAGAAAGCTAGGCATCAGAAGCAATGGGTGGCAGGCCTATTAATGGCTGATCTGTACAGTGATCTGCCCTCAAGGAGACCCAACCGGCCAGTCCACTGCAGTGGCTTTCAAGGTGGTAAGCCTGGGCTTCAGCAGAAGTCAGCTTGTGAAGAGCCCTGGCAGCTCTGCCAAGAGTTGGATCACCGGAAATGGACCTGCCCTGGAATCGAAGGATGCCCAGGTCAGAGCCACAGATCTTATTGGCTCCAAGCTGAAAAGCCCTTCACTCAGCCCAACTTCCAAAGTGACCACTGCAGCTGAGGGGATGGTCAAGTAGGGTCAGCAACATTGTAGGCAGAACTGTAAATTTCTTGTTAGAGATGCCCCCTGCCTTTACCTGGCCAGCTCTCCTCCCAGGCCAGCCAAGTAATGAAAGACAACAGAGTGCCTTCCCCTAGGATGTTCACACCTCCCTTAGGAAATACCCCATGTGAAGAGATAGATAGGTCTGGGCCTCTTAACTTACAAGGCCTAAAGCCCAACAGATTATTATCAAGCCCCTTTTATCAGGATCTATTTGCCTATCAATCAGAAAAAATTACTTGTAGCTTAGACAGCACCTTTCTTAGCTCCTCTAATAATGACTCTGTCCTTTGTTCTAGGCCCTGTCTAGTGCACTTGGGCCTCATTCCTTTGTAATCATAACCTCTACTCTACCACCAATGGCTCTACTCCCAACCTGTGTGTACTGATGGTCCTCTTCCCCACTTAATGCTGTATAATTGTTCAGACCTGGTTAAGGCCACTCTTAGGATCATTGGTTACTATCCTCAACCTGTCTTTTATGACCTTGTCTAAATATGATCAGAGTCGGGGAACTTGGAAGGCTTCCATAGCCTTGGCAACTCATGATGACAGCCTAGGGTGGTTACTGGCGCCATAAACTAGAGTGTCAATTTGTTGGGTCAACAACAGGAGCCACTGTGCGCTTGCTCCTGATGTGGGATCTCTGTCCTTAATGTACTGTACATTTTGATTTAATGCTATAACTAGTATTCAAACAGTATGTTTCACTTTGTGTTTCTATGTGGGTGCAAACTGTTGAAGTATTTATACTAAATTGATCTTCTGTATATAAATAGAATTGAAAATGAATCTTGATGTGAATGGAAAGGGAGAGGGAGCTGGAGAGGGGAGGGTTGCGGGTGGGAGGGAAATTATGGGAAGGGGAAGCCATTGTAATCCATAAGCTGTATACTGGAAATTTATATTCATTAAATAAAAGTTTAAAAAAAAAGTTGGGCTTAGAACAGAGAAATGAGGGAGCAAGTCCTAGATCGCTTGCTGACAATAGTAATATTACATGAATACTTAGGAAACCGTTTCAACCATTAGATAACAACTTAAGAAAACATTTACCAGAGGGTCCAATGCATTCTATAAATTTTAAGATTCATTTATTTGAAAACACCTCTTAAATATCTAACATGGTGTAGTTTGTTTAGCCAGTAAACTTAAGCACAACCATCTAAAATGTTTTTAGTTTCTTTCTACCAACAAGTATAAAACATATGATACAGAGATTCAGCTCACACCAATTAAAATGTATCCTTGATTGATTTTAGCAGCTTAAATTTATGGACAATCTTATCTATAAGCCATTTAAAATAAAACTCTAATAAATTTCCCCATGTGGACATACAATATGTATGCACATATAACATAGCATAATAGACCAGTATAGCAATTTTAATAATAACTTTTAAAATCTTTAACTCTTTTTCTAGATTGCCAATGGATTTGAATTGCTTATTGTTTTTAGTAACCTCAGTTAATCATACTTTCTCTCAGTTGGTACTGTTAATACATTATTGGCTTCATCTGTTTACAGAGCCATCCCAAAGTACTGAATACAATAAAAGTGGCTGGAAAACGTCCATAGGAACCTATAGGAGGACAGCTAAACACAGAACCTACAACGCTTTAGTTTTATGAGCAGCACATCATATATAACTATGGATGACAAAAGACTTTATGTCTCCATGTTTAAAATTATAAACTCAACAACCAACAAGAGGCACTTGCTTACTTCACAGTATTTTTGACAGCACCTGTAGGATTTTACAAGCATTTAACCCTTTAGGCCTCTGGGGCTTTCTCATTAAGATAACTATCATGTCTAGTAACACAAGATCATTAGACTTTTTAATTCTCAAACATTTATATTAATAGCATTTTCCATTATAGAAACTTAAAGTCTGGTACCACATCACATCCTGACAGTCCTTCTAATATAATCCAAATAGACTGATTAGTTGGTGTCTCTATAAGATGAGAGACATAGGTCCTTTGATTTTTTCAGTTGGGCCCAAACTTGAAAAACCAAAATCCAGGATTTACTGGAAATTTTAGAGACCAGATTGTTTGAAACTTTGATTTTTTGAATGCCTGTCAAGAATGCCAAGAAGGCGCAAAATCCAAAATATCTGGTTGAAATAAGATTCCTTAAAATCATGACATAACATAGACCAAATTTGATCATTGTTACAAGGTGACTATTCAAATCTTTGAAAATAAGCACATATTTAAATAACCCATAGCTCTTAATAAAAATTCAGCTGTTTTTGAACAGTTAGAAGTGAACAGACATCAAGAGCACATAATAGATTACTTTAACACATTGCTTTAACAGAGCATCAGAGTTTAATTCTATGTCAAAGAGAAATTTAGCTTCCTGTGATCTTTTGCTGTGAGGTTACCTTCCTTTACCTTCTTTCATATTGGTGACCGTGTTTCTGTGTTTCTGTGTGTAACACATCTTTAAGCATCTTTTGCAGGGCAGGATGAGTGGCAACAAATTCTTTCAGTTTCTGTTTGCTAGCTTTGCAGGATATAGTATTCTGGGCTGGCAGTTTTTCTCTCTTAATACCTGGGCTATGTCTCGCCATTCCCTTCTAGCTTGTAGGGTTTCTGATGAGAAGTCTGCTGTGAGTCTAATTGGAGATCCTCTAAGAATAATCTGACGTTTCTCTCTTGCACATTTTAGGATCTTTTCTTTATGTTTCACTGTGGTGAGTTTGATTACAACATGTCGTGGTGAGGATCTCTTTTGGTCATGTTTATTAGGGGTTCTATAAGCTTCCTGTACTAAGATGCCTCTGTCCTTCTCCAAACCTGGGAAATTTTCTGCTAGTATCTCACTGAAAATGCCTTCTAATCCTTTCTCCCTCTCCATGCCTTCAGGAACTCCTAGAACCCGAATGTTGGGTTTTTTAATAGTATCCTGTAGATTCCTGACCATATTATTTAGATTTCTGATTTCTTCTTCTTTTCTTTGGTTTGCCTGTTTCCTTTCCTGTTCTCCGTCTTCTAAGTCTGATATTCTTTCTTCTGCTTCGCCCATTCTGTTTTTAAGGCTCTCTAATGTGTTTGTCATTTGATCTATTGAATTCTTCATTTCATTATGATTTCTCGTCACTATCACAGTTTCTTGTTCCACTAGTTGTTTCATTTCATTTTGATTCCTCCTTAATATTTCATTTTCACGAGAGAGATTTTCTATCTTGTCCATTAAGGATTTCTGTAGTTCAAGAATTTGTTTTTGAGAACTTCTTAATGTTCTTATCAATTTTTTGAGATCCGCTTCTTGCATTTCTTCGATCTCAAGATCTTCATAATCTTGAATTGGGGTGTCTTTTTCATTTGGGGGCATCATAGTGTCTTCCTTGTTCTTGTTAGCTTGGTTTTTGTGTTTGTTGTTTGGCATGTTGGAGATATTTGGTTTCTTCACTGTGGTGTTTTTTCTTGTTACACTATGGCTCTATATTAAGTGGACTGTCTGCTTTCAGTGGAGTCTTAGAGGCTTGAGATGAGTGTGGATTGAGAGCTGTGTTTGGCTCCTCAGGCTTGAGGGTGTGTCAAAGATGACACTCCCAGGTTAGATGTGGTAAATGTCTCTTTCTTTTTTTTTGATTCAAAAGGGAAGTAATTCTGCACAGCTGAACGTAATTGGAGGTAGTTAGCAGGCAAATGATAAACCCACAGGAGCCAGAGATCGGAAGCTCTTTCCCAAGGACCACACAGGAAATCTGTGCTGCCCTCAGTGTGGGCTCCAATTCTCCTGCAGTCTCCCACTGGGTTGCCAAGTTAGATCCTAATCTCCTGTTATTTCACCCCACCCCACAGAGTCAGGTGTTTCTGCTAGGCTCAGGGCCGGTGCAGACCTGAGGTCGCCCTGCTTATGACGTATGTCCAAAATGGCGCCTGCTCTGTCTTGCTTACCTTTGAGAGGTGAGCGGAGAGAGAGAAACTTGTTTTAGTATCAGTCACTTTTTAAAATTTTTTTCCTCTCTCTCTTCTAGTTAGCCTGGTGAATTTTTCCCCACAGAGTTTCAAGCCTCGTTCCCTCTATCCTCCTCTTTCCACTTGCCAGCTGGTGTCTCGGGCTATTGAGGTTCTGCTCACCTCACGTCGCAGCTCTGCTGTGTTGAGTCTGCCGCTGGAGTCCCGAACTTGGGCTCCCATGCTCTCCACGCAGGTACACTGTGAATCACTAGTTCCGGAACTGTTTCCTCTGCTGCTTCATCCCCTACTCTTCCTTGACCCTGCAGTATCTCCACTTATATTAAACTGTCTCTCCCCCGGACTAATAGTGTGCTCCCTGCCTATTCCGCCATCTTGCCGCTCTCCTAATTTCCTATCTATGACTTTATTCTTTAGAATGTTTTTTATCGGGGAACACTTTATTTTGAGCTTGGATACAGTAATTGGTTCCACATGGAGACACCAGCTGAACATATTTGTATTTTCTAGGGAGAAAGTTAGAGGAACTGCGGCAAACAAACATGATATTTCTGTTTGTATAGATGACATTTTATGCACTTACCTAACATAAAGACTTTGCTTTTCTCCAGAACCATTTTTACTGTGATTTTCTCGGTCCATTGCATACGAATTCCACACCAGTTTGTCCGGATATGACTGGATGAAACCGGATATATCTGGTTTTCTTTTGGCTATCTCAATCCCAGATATTGCTACAGACTCAGTGTTTATTTTTCTGTATACTATGAATGGACATTATTGTTTTGAATGCTTTTTATCGAGGAACATTTTATTTTGAGTTTGGAAACAGTATTTGGTTCCACATGGAGACACCAGCTCTACATATTCATATTTTCTAGGGAGAAAGATAGAGGAACTGCGGCAAACAAACATGCAATTTCTGTTTGTATAGATGACATTTTATGCACTTGACTAACGAAAAGACTTTCCTTTTCTCCAAAATCATTTGTACTGTGATTTTTCGGTCCATTGCATACGAATTCCACACCAGTTTCTCCGGATATGACTGGATGAAACCAGAAATATCTGTTTGCGTTTTGGCTAACTCAATCCGAAATATTGCTACAGCCTCTGGTTTGTGTATTCCTGATATTATCCACAGACGTTATTGTTTTGAAAGGTTTTTTTTCAGGGAACATTTAATTTTGTGCTTGCAATCACTAATTGGTTCCACATGGGACACCAGCTCTACATATTCGTATTTTCTAGGGAGAAAACTAGAGGAACTGCGGCAAACAAACATGATATTTCTGTTTGTATAGATGACATTTTATGCACTTGCCTAACGAAAATACTTTGCTTTTCTCCAAAACCATTTGTACTGTGATTTTCTTGGACCATTGCATACGAATTCCACACGACTTTGTCAGGATATGACTGGATGAAACCATAAGTATCCGGTTGTGTTTTGGCAAACTCAATCCGAAATATTGTGAAAGGCTTTGTGCTGTGTTTTCTGGATATTATCGATGGACTTTATTGTTTTGAATGTTTTTATCAGGGAACATTTAATTTTGTGCTTGGAAACACTAATTGGTTCCACATGGGGACACCAGCTCTACACATTCGTATTTTCTAGGGAGAAAGCTAGAGGAACTGCGGCAAACAAGCGTGACATTTCTGTTTGTAAAGATGACATTTTATGCACTTGCCTAACGAGAAGACTTTGCTTTTCTCCAAAACCAATTTTACTGTTATTTTCTCGGTCCATTGCATACAAATTCCACTCCAGTTTGTCGGGATATGACTGGATGAAACCAGAAATATCCCGTTTTGTTGTGGCTAACTCAATCCCAGATATTGCTACAGCCTCTGTGTTTGTGTTTTCTGGACCTTATCAACGGACTTTATTGTTTTGAATATTTTTTATCAGGGAACATTTAATTTTGTTCTTGGAACAACAATTGGTTCCACATGCAGACACCAGCTCCACATATTTGTATTTTCTAGGCAAAAGCTAGAGGAACTGCGGCAAACATACATGATATTTCTCTTTGTATACATGACATTTTATGCACGTGCCTAACGAAAAGACTTTGCTTTTCTCCAAAACCATTTTTACTCTGGTTTTGTCGGTGTATTGCATACGATTTCGAGACCATGTTGTCCGGATATGACTGGATGAACCCAGAAATATCCGGTTGTGTTTTGGCTAACTGAATCCCAGATATTGCGACAGCCTCTGTGTTTTTGTTTTCAAGATATTATCGATGGACTTTATTGTTTTGAATGTTTTTATCAGGGAACATTTAATTTTGTACCGTAGAAACACTAATTGGTTCCACATGGGACACCAGCTCTACACATTCGTATTTTCTAGGGAGAAAGCTAGAGGAACTGCAGGAAACAAACATGATATTTCTGTTTGTATACATGACATTTTATAGACTTGCCTAACGAAAAGACTTTCCTTTTCTCCAAAACCATTTTTGCTCTGATTTTCTCGGTGCATTGTATCCGAATTCCACACTAGTTGGTCCGGATATGACTGGATGAAACCAGAAATATCCGGTTGTGTTTTGGCTAACTCAATCCCAGATATGGCTACAGCCTCTGTGTTTGTGTATTCATGATATTAACCACGGACTTTGCCGTGTTGAATGTTTTTTATCAGGTAACATTTGATTTTGTTCTTGGAACACTAATTTGTTCCACATGGATACACTAGCTCTACATATTTGAATTTTCTAGGCAGAAAGCTAGAGGAACTGTGACAAACAAACATGACATTTCTGTTTGTATAGATGACATTTTATGCACTTGCCTAACGAGAAGACTTTGCTTTTCTCCAAAACCACTTTTACTGGGATTTTCTCGGTCCATTGCATAGGAATTCCATACCACTTTGTCTGGATATGACTGGATCAAACCGGAAATGTCCGGTTTTCTTTTGGCTAACTCAATCACAGATATGGCTACAGCCTCTGTGTTTGTGTATTCATGATATTAACAACGGACTTTGCCTTGTTGAATGTTTTTTATCAGGTAACATTTGCTTTTGTTCTTGGAACACTAATTTGTTCCACATGGATACACTATCTACATATTTGAATTTTCTAGGCAGAAAGCTAGAGGACCTGTGACAAACAAACATGACATTTCTGTTTGTATAGATGACATTTTATGCACTTGTCTAACGAGAAGACTTTGCTTTTCTCCAAAACCATTTTTACTGGGATTTTCTCGGTCCATTGCATAGGAATTCCACACCACTTTGTCTGGATATGACTGGATCAAACCGGAAATGTCCGGTTTTGTTTTGGCTAACTCAATCCCAGATATTGCTACAGCCTCTGTGTTTGTGTTTTTGGGTATTATCAACTGACTTTATTGTTTTGAAAATTTTTTATCAGGAAATATTTAATTTTGAGCTTAGATACACTAATTGGTTCCACGTGGAGACACCGGCTCTACATATTTTTATTTTCCAGGGAGAAAGCTAGAGTAACTTCGGCAAACAAACATGATATTTCTGTTTGTATCGATGACATTTTATGCACTTGCCTAACGAAGAGACTGTGCTTTTCCCCAAAACCATTTGTACTGTGATTTTCACAGTCCATTGCCTACGAATTCCACACCATTTTGTCCGGATATGACTGGATGAAACCGGAAATATCTGTTTTTGTTTTTGCTAACTCAATCCCAGGTTAGCTACAGACACTGTGTTTGTTTATTTCTGATATTATCCACGGACATTATTGCTTTTAATTTTTTAATCAGGGAAAATTTAATTTTGTACCGTTGAAACACTAACTGTTTTCACATAGAGACACCATCTCTACACATTCGTATTCTCTAGTAAGAAAGCTAGAGGAATTACGGCAAACAAACATGATATTTCTGTTTGCATTGATGACATTGTATGCACATGCCTAATGAAAAGACTTTGCTTTTCTCCAAAACCATTTTTACTGTGATTTTCTCCATCCACTGCATACGAATTCCACACTAGTTTGACCGGATATGACTGGATGAAAGCAAAAATATCAGATTTTGTTGTGGCTAACTCAATCCCAGTTATTGCTACAGCCTCTGTGTTTGTGTTTTCGGGATATTATCAACGGATTTTATTGTTTTCAATGTTTTTTTAACGGGGAACATTTAATTTTGAGCTTGGATACACTAATTGGTTCCACATGGAGACACCAGCTCTACATATTTGTATTTTCCAGGGAGAAAGCTAGAGTAACTTCGGCAAACAAACATGATATTTCTGTTTGTATCGATGACATTTTTTGCACGTGTCTATCGAAAAGTCTTTCCTTTTCTCCAAAAGCATTTTTATTTTGATTTTATGGGTCCATTGCATACGAATTCCACACCAGTTTGTCCGGATATGACTGGATGAAACCAGAAATATCCGGTTGTTTTGGCTAACTCAATCCGACATGTTGTGAAAGCCTCTATGTTTGTGTTTTCTAGATATTATCGATAGAGTTTATTGTGTTGAATGTTTTTATGAGCGAACATTTAATATTTTACCGCTGAAACACTAATTAGTTCATCATGGGGACACCAGCTCTACACATTCGTATTTTCTAGGCTGAAAGATAGAAGAACTGCGGCAAAAAAACACGATATTTCTGTTTGTATAAATGACATTTTATGCACTTGCCTAACGAAAAGACTTTGCTATTCTACAAAACCATTTGTACTGTGATTTTCTCGGTCCCTTACATACGAATTCCACACCAGCTTGACCAGATATGCCTGGATGAAACCAGAAATATCCGGTTTTCTTATGCCTAACTCAATCCAACATATTGCTACAGCCTCTGTGTTTGTATATTCCTGATATTACCCACAGACTTTATTGTTTTGAATGTTTTTTGTCAGGGAACACTTTATTTTGAGTTTGGATACTGCAATTGTTTCCACATGGAGACATCAGCTTTACATATTCGTATTTTCTAGGGAGAAAGCTAGAGGAACTGTAGCAAACAACCATGATATTTCTGTTTATATAGATGATATTTTATGCACTTGCCTAACGAAAAGACTTTGCTTTTCTCCAAAGCCATTTTTACTGTAATTTTCTCGCTCCATTGCATACGAATTCCACACCAGTTTACCGTATCTGATTGGATGAAACCAGAAATATCCAGTTTTGTTTTGGGTAACTCAATCCCAGATATTTCTGCAGCCTCTGTGTTTTTTTTTCTTTTCTGGATACTATCAATGTACTTTATTGTTTTGAATGTTTTATATCAGTGAAAATGTTATTTTGAGCTTGGAGACACTAATGGGTCCACGTGGAGAAACCAGCTCTACACATTCCTATTTTCCAGGAAGAAAGCTAGAAAAACTAAGGCTAACAAACATGATATTTCTGTTTGTATCGATGACATTTTATGCACTTGCCTAACGAAAAGACTTTGCTTTTCTCCAAAACCATTTTTACTCTGATTTTCTCGGTCCATTGCATACGAATTCTAAACCACTTTGTCCGGATATGACTGGATGAAACCGGAAATATCTGTTTTTGTTTTTGCTAACTCAATCCCCGGTTTGCTACAGCCACTGTGTTTGTTTATTTCTGATATTATCCACGGACTTTATTGCTTTTAATTTTTTTTTATCAGGGAACATTTAATTTTGTACCATTGAAACACTAACTGTTTTCACATGGAGACACCAGCTCTACACATTCGTATTTTCTAGGGAGAAATCTAGAGGAATTACAACAAAGAAACATCATATTTCCGTTTGTATCGATGACATTGTATGCACTTGCCTAACGAAAAGACTTTGCTTTTCTCCAAAACCATTTTTACTGTGATTTTCTCCATCCACTGCATATGAAATCCACACTAGTTTGACAGGATATGACTGGATGAAAGCCAAAATATCCGGTTTTCTTATGGCTAACTCAATCCCAGATATTACTACAGCCTCTGTGTTTGTGTTTTCGGGATATTATCAACGGATTTTATTGTTTTCAATGGTTTTTTTTATCGGGGAACATTTAATTTTGAGCTTGGATACACTAATTGGTTCCACATGGAGACACCAGCTCTACATATTTGTATTTTCCAGGGAGAAAGCTAGAGTAACTTCGGCAAACAAACATGATATTTCTGTTTGTATAGATGACATTTTATGCACTTGCCTGATGAAAACTCTTTACTTTTCTCCAAAACCATTTTTACTGTGATTTTCTTGGACCATTGCATAGGAATTCCAAACCAGTTTGTCCGGATATGACTGCATGAAACCAGAATTATCCGGTTGTGTTTTTGCTAACTCAATCCGAAATATTGTGAAAGCCTCTGTGTTTGTGTTTTCTGGATATTATCGATGCACTATATTGCTTTGAATGTTTTTATCAGGGAACATTTTATTTTGAGTTTGGAAACACTAATTGTTTCCAGATGTAGACACCAGCTCCACACATTCCTATTTTCTACGGAAAAGCTAGAGGAATTGCAGCAAACAAACATGATATTTCTGTTTTTATAGATGAGAATTTATGCTCTTTCCTAATGAAAAGATTTTGCTTTTCTCCAAAACCATTTTTAATGTGGTTTTCTCGGTCGATTGCATAGGAATTCCACACCACTTTGTCCGGATATGACTGGATGAAACCAGAAATATCCGGTTGTGTTTTGGGTAATTGAATCCCAGATATTGCTATGTGTATTCCTGATATTATACATGGAGTTTATTGTTTTGAATGATTTTAACAGGGAAGATTTAATTTTGTGCTTGGACACACTAATTGCTTCCAAATGGAGACACCAGACTACACATTCCTATTTTTTTGGGAGAAAGCTAGAGGAACTGTGGCAAACAAACATGATATTTCTGTTTGTATACATGACATTTTATGCACTTTCCTAATGAAAAGACTTTGTTTTTATCCAAAACCATTTTTACTGTGATTTTCTTGGTTCATTGCATACGAATTCCACACAAGTTTGTCCGGATATAACGGGATGAAACTGGAATTATCCGGTTTTGTTTTGGCTAAGTCAATCCCAGATATTGCTACATCCTCTGTGTTTGTGTATTCCTAATATTATCCATGGAATTTATTTTTTTGTATGTTTTTTTTCAGGGAACACTTAATTTTGTGCTTGGAAACACTAATTGGTTCCACATGGAGACACCAGCTCTACATATTCGTATTTTCAAGGGAGAAAGCTAGAGGAACTGCGGCAAACAAGCATGATATTTCTGTTTGTATAGATGATATTTTATGCAGTTGCCTAACGAAAAGACTTTGATTTCTCCACAAACATTTTTACAGTTATTTTCTTGGTCCATTGCATACGAATTCAATACGAGTTTGTCCGGATAAGACTGGATGAAACCGGAAATATCCAGTTTTGTTTTGGCTACCTCAATCCATGTTATTTTTACCGTCTCTGTGTTTCTGTATTCCTGATATTATCCACAGGCTTTATTGTTTTGTATGTTATTTATCAGGGAACATTTAATTTTGTGCTGCGAAACACTAATTGTTTCCACAAGGAGACACCAGCTCTACACATTCGTATTTTCTAGGGAGAAAGCTAGAGGAACTGCAGAAAACAAACATGATATTTCTGGTTTTATATATGACATTTTACACACTTGCATAACGAAAAGACTTTGCTTTTCTCCAAAACCGTTTTTACTGTGATTTTCTCAGTGCATTGAATACGAATTCCACACCACTTTGCCCGGATATGACTGGATGAAACCAGAAATATCCTGTTGTGTTTGGGCTAACTCAATCTGAAACATTGCTACAGCCTATGTGTTTGTGTTTTCTGGATATTATCCACAGACTTTATTGTTCTAAAAGTTTTTTTATCAGGGAATATTTTATTTTTTGCTTTGAATCACTAATTCTTCCACATGGAGACACCCGCACTACACATTCTTATTTTCTAGGGAGAAAGCTAGAGGAACTGTGGCAAACAAACATGATATTTCTGTTAGTCTAGATGACATTTTATGCACTTGCCTAACGAAAAGACTTTGCTTTTCTCGAAAACCATTTTTACTGTGATTTTCTTGGTCCATTGCATAGGAATTCCAAACCAGTTTGTCCGGATATGACTGCATGAAGCCAGAAATATCCGGTTGCGTTTTTGCTAATTCAATCCGAAATGTTGTGAAAGCCTTTGTATTTGTGTTTTTTTGATATTATCGATGGACTTTATTGTTTTGAATGTTATCATCAAGGAACATTTAATTTTGTACCATAGAAACACTAAATGGTTCATCGTGGAGACGCCAGCTCTACACATTCGTATTTTCTAGGGAGAAAGCTAGAGGAACTGCGGTAAAGAGCATGATATTTCTGTTTGTATAGATGACATTTTATGCACTTGCCTAACGAAAAGACTTTGCTTTTCTCCAAAACCATTTTTACTTTGATTTTCTCGGTCCATTGCATACGAATTCCACAGGAGTTTGTCCGGAAAAAACTGGATGCAAAAGGAAATATCAGTTTCTGCTTTGGCTAATTCAATCCCAGTATTTCTACCGCCTCTGTGTATGTGTATTCCTGACATTATACTCGGAGTTTATTGTTTTAAATGATTTTATCAGGGAAGATTAAATTTTGTGCTTGGAAACACTAATTGTTTCCACATGGAGACACCAGCTCTACATATTCGTATTTTCTAGGGAGTAAGCTAGAGGAACTACGGCAAACAAACATGATATTTCTCTATGTATAGATGACATTTAATGCACTTGCCTAACGAAAAGACTTTGCTTTTCTCGAAAACCATTTTTACTGTGATTTTCTTGGTCCATTGCATAGGAATTCCAAACCAGTTTGTCCGGATATGACTGCATGAAGCCAGAAATATCCGGTTGTGTTTTGGCTATCTCAATCCGGAATACTGTGAAAGCCTCTGTGTTTGTGTTTTTTTGATATTATCGATGGACTTTATTGTTTTGAATGTTATCATCAAGGAACATTTAATTTTGTACCATAGAAACACTAAATGGTTCATCATGGAGACGCCAGCTCTACACATTCGTATTTTCTAGGGAGAAAGCTAGAGGAACTGCGGTAAAGAGCATGATATTTCTGTTTGTATAGATGACATTTTATGCACTTGCCTAACGAAAAGACTTTGCTTTTCTCCAAAACCATTTTATTGTGATTTTCTCGGTCCATTGCATACGAATTCCACACCACGTTGTCCGGATATAACTGGATGAAACCGGGAATATCCGGTTGTGGTTTGGCTAACTCAATCCCAGATATTGCTACAGCCTCTGTATTTGTGTATTCCTGATATCATCCACGGACTTTATTGTTTTGAATGTTTTTTATCAGGGAACATTTAATTTTGATCTTGGAAACACAAATTGTTTCCAGATGGAGACACCAGCTCTACACATTCCTATTTTCTACGGAAAAGCTAGAGGAACTGCAGCAAACAAACATGATATTTCTGTTTGTATAGATGACATTTTATGCACTTTCCTAACGAAAAGGCTTTGCTTTTCTCCAAAACCATTTTTAATGTGATTTTCTCGGTCCATTGCATACGAATTCCACACTAGTTTGTCCAGATATTACTGGATGAAAACAGAAATATCCGGTTGTGTTTTGGCTAACTCAATCCGAAATATTGTGAAAGCCTCTGTGTTTGTGTTTCTGGATATTATCAACGGACTTTGTATTTTTCAATGTTTTTTATCGGGGAACATTTTATTTTGAGCTTGGATACAGTAATTGATTCCACATGGAGACACCAGCTCTACACATTCGTATTTTCTGGGGAGAAAGCTAGAGGAACTGTGGCAAACAAACATGATATTTCTGTTTGTATAGATGACATTTTATGCACTTGCATAACGAAAAGACTTAGCTTTTCTCAAAAACCATTTTTTACTGTGATTTTCTCGGTCCATTGCATACGAATTCCACACCACTTTGCCCGGATATGACTGATGTAACCAGAAATATCCGGTTGTTGTTTGGCTAACTAAATCCAAAATATTGTGAAAGCCTCTGTATTTGTGTTTTCTGGATATTATCCATGGGCTTTATTGTTTTGAATGTATTTTTATCAGGAAACATTTTATTATTTTTCGCTTGGAGTCACTAATTCTTCCACATGGAGACACCAGCTCTACACATTCGTATTTTCTAGGGAGAAAGCTAGAGGAACTGTGGCAAACAAACATGATATTTCTGTTTGTATAGATGACATTTTATGCACTTGCCTAATGAAAAGACTTTGCTTTTCTCCAAAACCATTTTTACTGTGATTTTCTCGGTCCATTACATACGAATTCCACAGTAGTTTGTCCAGATATTACTGGATGAAACCAGAAATATCCGGTTGTGTTTTTGCTAACTCAATCCGAAATATTGTGAAAGTTTCTGTGTTTGTATTTTCCGGATATTATCGATGGACTATTGCTTTGAATGTTTTTTATCAGGGAACATTATATTTTGAGCTTGGAAACACTAATTGTTTCCAGATGGAGACACCAGCTCTACACATTCCTATTTTCTACGGAAAAGCTAGAGGAACTGCAGCAAACAAACATGATATTTCTGTTTGTATAGATGACTTTTTCTACACTTGCCTAACGAAAAGGCTTTGCTTTTCTCCAAAACCATTTTACTGCGATTTTCTCGGTCCATTGCATACGAATTCCACACCACTTTGTCCGGATATGACTAGATGCAAATGGAAATATCAGGTTCTGTTTTGGCTAACTCAATCCCAGATAGGGCTACAACTTCTTGTTTGTGTATCCAGATATTATCAACGGACTTTATGGTTTTTCAAATTTTTTATAAGGGAACATTTAATTTTATGCTGGGGAACACTAGTTGGTAGCACATGAAGACACCAGATCTACACATTCGTATTTTCTGGGGAGAAAGCTAGAGGAACTGCTGCAAACAAACATGATATTTCTGTTTGTATAGATGACATTTTATGCACTTGCCTAAAAAAAGAATTTGCTTTTCTCCAAAACCATTTTTACTGTGATTTTCTCAGTCCATTGCATCCGAATTTCACACCACTTTGTCCGGATATGCCTGGATGAAAACAGAAATATCCGGTTCTGTTTTGGCAAACTATATCCCAGATATGGCTACAGACTCTGTGTGTGTGTTTTCTGGATATTATCAAGAGACTTTATTGTTTTGAGTGTTTTTATCAGGGAATATTTAATTTTGTACCGTAGAAACACTAATTGGTTCCACGTGGAGACACCAGCTCTACACATTCATATTTTCTGGGGAGAAATCTAGAGGAACTGTGGCAAACAAACATGATATTTCTGTTTGAATAGATGACATTTTATGCACTTGCCTAATGAAAAGACTTTGCTTTTCTCCAAAACCATTTTACTGAAATTTTTTTGGTCCATTGCATACGAATTCCACACCACTTTGTCCGGATATGACTGGATGAAACCAGAAATATCTAGTTATATTTTGTCTAACTATATCCCAGATATGGCTACAGCCTCAGTGTTTGTGTTTTCTGGATATTATCAACAGACTTTATTGTTTTGAATGTTCGTATCACGGAACATTTAATTTTGTACCGTACAAACACTATGGGTTCCACATGGAGACACCAGCTCTACACATTCATAGTTTCTAATGAGAAAGCTAGAGGAACTGCGGTAAGCAAACATGATATTTCTGTTTGAATAGATGACATTTTATGCACTTGCCGAAGGAAAAGACTTTGCTTTTCTCTAAAACCATTTTTACTGTGATTTTCTCAGTCCATTGCATACGAATTCCACCCCACTTTGTCCGCATATGACTGGATGAAACCAGAAATATCTGGTTTTGTTTTGGCTAACTCAATCCCAGATATTGTGAAAGCCTCTGGGTTTGTGTTTTCCGGATATTATCAACGGATTTTATGGTTTTGCATGTTTTTTATCAGGGAACATTTAATTTTGTGCTTGGAAACACTAATTGGTTGCACTTGGAAACACCAGTCTACACATTCATATTTTCTAGCGACAAACCTAGAAGAACTGTGGCAAACAAACATGATATTTCTGTTTGTATACATGACATGTTATGCACTTGCCTAAAGAAAAGACTTTGATTTTCTCCAAAACCAATTTTACTGTGACTCTCTCGGTCCATTGCATACGAATTCCACAACACTTTCTCTGGATATGACTGGAGGAAACCAGAAATATCCGGTTGTGTTTGGCTAAATCAATCCCAGATATGGCTACTACCTCAGTGATTGTTTTTCCTGGATATTAGCAATAGACTTTATGGTTTTGAATGTTTTTTATCAGGGTACATTTAATATTTTGCTGGGACAAACTAATTGGTTCCACATGGAGACACAAGCTCTACACATTCGTATTTTCTGGGGAGAAAGCTAGAGAAACTCTGGCAAACATACATGATATTTCTGTTTCTAGAGATGACATTTTATGCACTGGCCGAAGGAAAAGACGTTGCTTTTCTCCAAAACCATATTTACTGTGATTTTCTGGGTCCATTGCATATGAATTCCACCCAACTTTGTCCGGATATGACTGGATAGAACCAGAAATATTGGGTTGTGTTTTGGCTAACTGAATCCCAGATATTGTGAAAGCCTCTGTGTTTGTGTTTTCTGGATATTATCAATGGACTTTATTGTTTTGAATAATTTTATCATGGAACATTTAATTTTGTACCGTAGAAACACTAATTGGTTCCACATGGAGACACCAGCTCTACACATTGGTAGGTTCTAGGGAGAAAGCTAGAGGAACTGCGGAAAACAAACCTGATATTTCTGTTTGTATACATGACATTTTATGCCCGGGCCAAAGGAAAAGACTTTGCTTTTCTCCAAAACCATTTTTACTGTGATTTTCTCGGTCCATTGCATCCGAATTCCACACCACTTTGTCCGGATATGCCTGGATGAAAACAGAAATCTCCGGTTCTCTTTTGACTAACTATATCCCAGATATGGCTACAGCCTCAGTGTTTGTGTTTTCTGGATGTTAGCAATTGATTTATGGTTTTGAATGTTTTTTTTCAGGGTATATTTAATATTGTGCTGGGACACACTAATTGGTTCCACATGGAGGCACAAGCTCTACATATTCGTATTTTCAAGGGAGAAAGCTAGAGGAACTGCGGCAAACAAACATGGTATTTCTGTTTCTAGAGATGACATTTTATGCACTGGCCAAAGGAAAAGACGTTGCTTTTCTCCAAAACCATATTTACTGTGATTTTCTCGGTCTATTACATACGAATTCCACCCCACTTTGTCCAGATATGACTGGATGTAACCAGAAATATCCGGTTGTGTTTTGGCTAACTATATCCCAGATATGGCTACAGCCTCAGTGTTTCTGTTTTCTGGATATTATCAATGGACTTTATTGTTTTGAATGTTTTTATCAGGGAACATTTAATTTTGTACCGTAAAAACAGTAATTGGTTCCACATGGAGACACCAGCTCTACAGATTCGTAGTTTCTAGGGAGAAAGCTAGAGGAACTGCGGCAAACAAACATGATAGTTCTGTTTGCATACATGACATTTTATGCACTTGCCTAAAGAAAAGACTTTGCTTTTCTCGAAATCCATTTTCACTGTGCTTTTTCAGTCCATTGCATATGAACTCCACCCCACTTTTTCCGGATATGACTGGATGAAACCAGAAATATCCGGTTGTGCTTTGGCTAACTCAATCCCAGATATTGCTACAGCCTCTGTGTTTGTGTTTTCTGAATATTATCAATGGACTTTATTGGTTTCAATGTTTTTTTTTTCAGGGAACATTTAATTTTGTGCTGGGAAACACTAATTGGTTCCACATGGAGACACCAGTTCTACATATTCATATTTTCTAGAGAGAAGGCTAGAGGAAGTGCGGCAAACAAACATGATATTTCTGTTTGTATACATGACATTTTATGCACTTGCCTAAAGAAAAGACTTTGCTTTTCTCCAAAACCGTTTTTACTGTGATTTTTTTCGGTCCATTGCATCCGAATTCCACACCACTTTGTCGGGGTATGCCTGGATGAAAACAGAAATTTCCAATTCTGTTTTGGCGAACTATATCCCAGATATGGCTACAGCCTCAGTGTTTGTTTTTTCGGGATATTATCCACGGACTTTATGGTTTTTCATATTTTCTATCAGGGAACATTTAATTTTATGCTGGGGAACACTAGTTAGTTCCACATGGTGACACCAGCTATACACATTCGTATTTTCTGGGGAGAAAACTAGAGGAACTGCGACAAACAAACATGATATTTCTGTTTGTATAGGTGACATTTTATGCACTTGCCTAACGAAAAGATTTTGCTTTCTTCCAGAAACATTTTTACTCTGATTTTCTCGGTCCATTGCATACGAATTCCACAGCACTTTGTCCGGATATGACTGGATGAAACCAGAAATATCCGGTTTTGTTTTGGCTAACTCAATGTGAAATATTGAGAAAGCATCTGTGTTTGTAATTTCTGGATATTATCGATGGACTTTATTGTTTTGAATATTTTTATCAGGTAACATTTAATTTTCCACCATAGAAGCACTAATTAATTCACCATGGAGAAACCAGCGCTACACATTCATATTTTCTAGGCAGAAAGCTAGAGGAACTGCGGCAATCAAACATGATATTTCAGTTTGCATACATGACATTTTATATACTTGCCTAAAGAAAAGACTTTGCTTTTCTCCAAAACCATTTTTACTGTGATTTTCTCGGTCCATTGCATACGAATTCCACAAAACTTTGTCCGGATATGACTGGATGAAACCAGAAATATCCGGTCGTGTTTTGGCTAACTGAATCCCAGATATTGTGAAAGCCTCTGTGTTTGTGTTTTATGGATATTATCAATGGACTTTATGGTTTTGAATTTTTTTTAACTTTTATTTAATGAATATAAATTTCCAGTGTACAGCTTATGGATTACAATGGCTTCCCCCTCCCATAACTTCCCTCCCGCCCAAACCCTCCCCTCTCCCGCTCCCTCTCCCCTTCCATTTGCATCAAGATTCATTTTCAATTCTCTTTATATACAGAAGATCAATTTAGTATAAAGATTTCAACAGTTTGCACCCACATAGAAACACAAAGTGAAACATACTGTTTGAGTACTAGTTATAGCATTAAATCACAATGGGCAGCACATTAAGGACAGAGATCCCACATGAGGAGCAAGTGCACAGTGGCTCCTGTTGTTGACCCAACAAATTGACACTCTAGTTTATGGTGCCAGAAACCATCCTAGACTGTCATCATGAGTTGCCTAGGCTATGGAAGCCTTCCAAGTTTGCCGACTCTGATCATATTTAGACAAGGCCATAAAAGACAGAGTGAGGATAGTAACCAATGATCCTAAGAGTGGCATTTACCAGGTTTCAACAATTATACAGCATTAAGTGGGGAAGAGGACCATCAGTACACACAGGTTGGGAGTAGAGCCATTGGTGGTAGAGTAGAGGTTATGATTACAAAGGAATGAGGCCCAAGTGCACTAGACAGGGCCTAGAACAAAGGACAGAGTCATTATTAGAGGAGCTAAGAAAGGTGCTGTCTAAGCTACAAGTAATTTTTCTGATTGAGAGGCAAATAGAACCTGATAGAAGGGGCTTGATAATAATCTGGTGGGCTTTAGGCCTTGTAAATTCAGAGGACCAAACCTATCTATCTCTTCACATGGCATATATCCTATGGGAGGTGTGAACCTCTTAGGGGAAGGCACTCTGTTGACTTTCATTACTTGGCTGGCCTGGGAGGAGAGCTGGCCAGGTAAAGGCAGGGGGTATCTCTAACTAGAAATTTACAGTTCTGCCTGCAATGTTGCTGACCCTACTTGACCATCCCCTCAGCTGCAGTGGTCACTTTGGAAGTTGGGCTGAGTGAAGGGCTTTTAAGCTTAGAGCCAATAAGATCTGTGGCTCTGACCTGGGCATCCTTCGACTCCAGGGCAGGTCCAATTCCGGTGATCCAACTCTTGGCAGAGCTACCAGGGCTCTTCACAAGCTGACTTCTGCTGAAGCCCAGGCTTACCACCTTGAAAGCCACTGCAGTGGACTGGCTGGTTGGGTCTCCTTGAGGGCAGATCACTGTACAGATCAGCCATTAATAGGCCTGCCACCCATTGCTTCTGATGCCTAGCTTTCTTTTCCTCCAGGTTTGTGTTAAAGCAGACCAGAGGATGCAAGTCAAGGGAGTGCCCAAGTCCCATCTCTAATCTTCTGCGGCCTGAACTACAAGTCTATAGTCACAGGCGTGTTCTGTAGTAGTTTTTCTAAGGTAGACAATGCCCATGGGGAAAATTATATTCTCACTTTAAAACTTTCTTTCCCTTTGGTCTGAAAGGGAGTTTTTTTCTACTTACTGTATACTTCGCTGATGGCGATGTGAATCTAGCTATGAGATTATTATTTAAGTTCTTATTTTGGCTATGCTATTACAGAAAAATGTTAGCCATCTCTTTTATAAGGTCTAAAGATTAAATTGTGCATCCTACAGACTCCTTCATAATAGAATTATTTTCCTACCTTGAAGAGAATAGAGAAATGAAAGAACAAGTTGGGCTTAGAATAGAGAAATGAGGGAGCAAGTCCTAGATCGCTTGCTGACAATAGCAATATTACATGAATACTTAGCATACCGTTTCAACCATTAGATAACAACTTAAGAAAACATTTACCAGAGGGTCCAATGCCTTCTATAAATTTTAAGAATCATGTATTTGAAAACACCTCTTAAGTATCTAACATGGTGTTGTTTGTTTAGCCAGTAAACTTAAGCACAACCATCTAAAATGTCTTTAGTTTCTTTCTACCAACACGTTTAAAACATATGATACACAGATTCAGGTCACACAAATTAAAATGTGTCTTTGATTGATTTTAGCAGCTTAAATTTATGGACAATCTTATCTATAAGCCATTTAAAATAAAACTCTTAATAAAATTTCCCCATGTGGACATACAATATGTACACGCATATAACATAGCATAATAGACCAATATAGCAATAGCTTTTAAAATCTTTAACTCTTTTTGTAGGTTGCCAATAGATTTGAATTGGTTTTTGTTTTTAGTAACTTCAGTTAACCATACTTTTTCTCAGTTGGTACTGTTAATACATTATTGGCTTCATCTGTTTACAGAGCCATCCCAAAGTACTGAATACAATAAAAGTGGCTGGAAAACGTCCATAGGAACCTATAGGAGGACAGCTAAACACAGAACCTACAACGCTTTAGTTTTATGAGCAGCACATCATATATAACTATGGATGACAAAAGACTTTATGTCTCCATGTTTAAAATTATAAACTCAACAACCAACAAGAGGCACTTGCTTACTTCACAGTATTTTTGACAGCACCTGTAGGATTTTACAAGCATTTAACCCTTTAGGCCTCTGGGGCTTTCTCATTAAGATAACTATCATGTCTAGTAACACAAGATCATTAGACTTTTTAATTCTCAAACATTTGTATTAATAGCATTTTCCATTATAGAAACTTAAAGTCTGGTACCACATCACATCCTGACAGTCCTTCTAATATAATCCAAAGAGACTGATTAGTTGGTGTCTCTATAAGATGAGAGACATAGGTCCTTCGGTATTTTCAGTTGGGCCCAAACTGGAAAAACCAAAGTCCAGGATTTTCTGGAAATTTTAGAGACCAGATTGTTTGAAACTTTGATTTTGTGAATGCCTGTCAAGAATGCCAAGAAGGCGCAAAATCCAAAATATCTGGTTGAAATAAGATTCCTTAAAATCATGACATAACATAGACCAAATTTGATCATTGTTACAAGGTGATTCTTCAAATCTTTGAAAATAAGCACATATTTAAATAACCCATAGCTCTTAATAAAAATTCAGCTGTTTTTGAACAGTTAGAAGTGAACAGACATCAAGAGCACATAATAGATTACTTTAACACAGTGCTTTAACAGAGCATCAGAGTTTAATTCTATGTCAAAGAGAAATTGAGCTTCCTGTGATCTTTTGCTGTGAGGTTTCCTTCCTTTACCTTCTTTCATATTGGTGACCATGTTTCTGTGTTTTTTTATCAGGGAACATTTAATTTTGTGCTGGGAAACACTAGCTGGTTCCTCATCGAGACACCAGCTCTACACATTCGTATTTTCTAGGGAGAAAGCTAGAGGAACTGCGGCAAACAAACATGATATTTCTGTTTGTATACATGACATTTTATGCACTTGCCAAATGAAAAGACTTTGTTTTTCCCAAAACAATTTTTACTGTGATTTTCTCGGTCCATTGCATACGAATTCCACACCACTTTGTCTGGATATGACTGGATGAAACTAGAAATATTCGGTTGTGTTTTGGCTAACTGAATCCCAGATATTGCTACAGCCTCTTTGTTTGAGTTTTCCGGATATTATCAACGGACTTACGGTTTTGAATGTTTTTATGAGAGAATATTTAATTTTGTGCTGGGAAACACTAATTGGTTCCACATGGAGACACCAGCTCTACACATTGGTATTTTCTAGGGAGAAACCCTGAGGAACTGCGGCAAACAAACATGATATTTCTATTTGTATACATGACATTTTATACACTTGCCTAACAAAAAGATTTTGCTTTTCCCCAAAACCATTTTTACTGTCATTTTCTTCCTCCATTGCATATGAACTCCACACCACTTTTTCCGGATATGCCTGGATGAAAACAGAAATATCCGGTTCTATTTTGGCTAACTCAATCCAAAATATTGAGAAAGACTCTGTGTTTGTGATTTCTGGATATTATCGATGGACTTTATTGTTTTGAATGTTTTTATCAGGTAACATTTAATTTTGTACCATAGATACAGTAATTAATTCACCATTGAGAAAGCAGTTATACACATTCGTATTTTCTAGGCAGAAAGCTAGAGGAACTGCGGCAAACAAACATGATATTTCTGTTTGTATACATGACATTTTATGCACTAGCCTAACGAAAAGACTATGCTTTTCTCCCAAACTATTTTTATTGTGATTTTCTTCGTCTATTGCATACGAATTTCACACCACTTTGTCCAGATATGCCTGGATGAACCAGAAATATCCAGTTGTGTTTTGGCTAACACAATCCGAAATATTGAGAAAGCCTCTGTGTTTGTGATTTCTGGATATTATCAACGGACTTTTTCTTTTGAATATTTTTTATCAGGGAACATTTAAATTTGTACCATAGAAACAATAATTAATTCATCATGAGAAACCAGCTCTACACATTCCTATTTTCTAGGGAGAAAGCTAGAGGAACTGCAGCAAACAAACATGATATTTCTGTTTGAATAGAAGATATTTTATATGCTTCCCTAACGAAAAGACTTTGCTTTTCTCCAAAACCATTTTTACTGTGATTTTCTTCGTCCATTGCATACGAATTCCACACCACTTTGTCCAGATATGACTGGTTGAAACCAGAAATATCCAGTTGTGTTTTGGCTAACTCAATCCGAAATATTGTGAAAGCCTGTGTGTTTGTGTTTTCCAGATATTATGAACGGACATTTTCTTTTGAATATTTTTTATCAGGGAACATTTAATTTTGTGCTTGGAAACACTAGTTGACTCCACTTGGAAACATCACACTGCACATTGGTATTACCCAAGGAGGAAGATAGAGGAATTGCGGCAAACAAACATGATATTTCTGCTTGTGTAGATGACATTTTATGCACTTGGCTAACAAAAAGACTTTGCTTTTCTCCAAAACAATTTTTACTGTGATATTCTCGGTCCATTGCATACGAATTCCACACCACTTTGTCTGGATATGAATGGATGAAACCAGAAATATCTGCTTGTGTTTTGGCCAACTCAATCTGAAATATTGAGTAAGACTCTGTGTTTGTGCTTTCTGGATATTATGGATGGACTTTATTGTTTTGAATGTTTTTATCAGGTAACATTTAATTTTGTGCTGGGAAACACTAGTTGGTTCCACATGGAGACACCAGCTCTACACATTCGTATTTTCTAGGGAGAAAGCTAGAGGAACTGCGGCAAAATAACATGATATTTCTGTTTGTATGCATGACATTTTATGCACTTGCCTAACAAAAAAACTTTTCTTTTCTCCAAAACAATTTTTACTGTGATTTTCTCGGTCCATTACATATGAATTCCACACCACTTTGTCCGGATATGCCTAGATGAAACCAGAAATATCCAGTTGTGTTTTGGCTAACTCAATCCCAGAAATTGCTTCAGGCTCTGTGTATGTGATTTCTGGATATTATCGATGTACTTTATTGTTTTGAATATTTTTATCAGGGAACATTTAATTTTCCACCATAGAAAAACTAATTAATACACCATGGAGAAACCAGCTGTACACATTCGTATTTTCTAGGGAGAAAGCTAGAGGAACTGTGGCAAACAAACATGATATTTGTTTGTATACATGACATTTTATGCACTTGCCTAATGAAAAGACTTTGCTTTTATTCAAAACCATTTTATTGTGATTTTCTCAGTCTGTTGCATACAAATTCCAAACCACTGTCCGGATATGACTGGATGAAACCAGAAATATCCGGTCTTGTTTTGGCTAACTCAATCCCAGATATTGCTACAGCCTCGGTGTTTGGGTTTTCTGGATATTATCAACAGGCTTTATGATTTTGAATGTTTTTTATCAGAGAATATTTAATTTTGTGCTGGGAAAACTAATTGGTTCCACATGGAGACACCAGCTCTACACATTCATATTTTCTAGCGACAAACCTAGAAGAACTGTGGCAAACAAGCATGATATTTCTGTTTCTATAAATTTCGTTTTATGCGCTTGCCTAAAGAAAAGACTTTGCTTTACTCCAAAACCATTTTTACTGCGATTTTCTCGGTCCATTGCATACGAATTCCACACCACTTTGTCCGGATATGACTTAATGAAAGGAGAAATATCCAATCCGAAATATTGTGAAAGCCTCTGTGTTTGTGTTTTCCGGATATTATCAACGGACTTTTTCTTTTGAATGTTTTTTATCAGGGAACATTTAATTTTGTGCTAGGAAACACTAATTCGTTCCACATGGAGACACCAGCTCTACACATTCGTATTTTCTAGGCAGAAAGCTAGAGGACGTGCGGCAAACAAACATATTATTTCTGTTTGTATACATGACATTTTGTGCACTTGCCTAACAAAAATACTTTGCTTTCCTGCAAAACCATTTTTACTGTGATTTTCTCGGTCCATTGCATATGAATTCCACACCACTTTGTCTGGATATGACTGGATGAAACCAGGAATATCCGGTTGTGTTTTGGCTAACTGAATCCTAGATATTGCTACAGCCTATACGTTTGTGTTTTCCGGATATTATCAACGGGTTTTATGCTTTTGAATGTTTTTTATCAGAGAATATTTAATTTTGTGCTGGGAAACACTATTTGGTTCCACAAGGAGACAGCAGCTCTACACATTCGTATTTTCTAGGGAGAAAGCTAGAAGAACTGTGGCCAACAAACATGATATTTCTGTTTCAATAGATGACATTTTATGCACTTGCCTAGCGAAAATACTTTGCTTTTCTCCAAAACAATTTTACTGTGATTTTTCGGTCCATTGTATACAAATTCCCCTCCACTTTTTTAGATATGACTGGATGAAAACCGAAATACCCGGTTGCGTTTTGGCTAACTCAATTCGAAATATTGTGAAAGCCTCTGAGTTTTTGTTTTCCAGATATAATGAATGGACTTTTTCCTTTGAATGTTTTTTTTTTATCAGGGAACATTTAATTTTGTGCTGGAAACACTAGTTGACTCCACATGGAGACACCAGCTCTAACCATTCATATTTTCTAGGGAGAAAGCTAGAGGAACTGCCACAAAAAAACATGATATTTCTGTTCGTAGAGATTACATTTTATGCACTTGCCTAAACAAAGGACTTTGCTTTTTTCCAAAACCATTTTTACTTTGATTTTCTTGGTCCATTCCATACGAATTCCACACTACTTTGTCTGGATATGACTGGATGAATCCAGCAATATCAAGTTCTTTTTTGGCTAACTCAATCTGTAATATTGTGAAAGCCTCTGTGTTACTGTTTTCTGGATATTATCGATGGACTTTATTCTTTTGAGTGTTTTTATCCAGGAAAAGTTAATTTTGTGCTGGGACATACTAATTGGTTCAACCTGGAGACACCAGCTCTACACATTCGTATTTTCTAGGGAGAAAGTTAGAGTTACTGCTCAAACAAACATGATATTTCTGTTTGCATAGATGACTTTTTATGCACTTGCTTAAGGAAAAAACTTTGCTTTTCTTGAAAACAATTTTTTCTCTGATTTTGTTGGTCCATTGCATACAAATTCCACACCACTTTTTCCGGATATGACTGGATGGAACCAGAAATATCCGGTTGTGTTTAGGCTAACTCAATTCCAGATATTGCTACAAACTCTGTGTTTGTGTTTTCTGGATATTATCGATGGACTTTATTATTTTGAATGAGTTTATCAGGGAATATTTAATTTTGTACCATGTAAACACTAATTAGTTCCACATGGGGACACCATCTATACACATTCCTATTTTCTAGGGAGAAAGCTAGAGGAACTGGGACAAACAATGTGTTTCTGTTTCTATATATGCCATTTTATGCAATTGCCTAAAGAAAAGACTTTGCTTTTCTCCAAAACCATTTTTACTGTGATTTTATCGGTCCATTGCATATGAATTCCACACCACTTTTCTGAATATGACTGGATGAAAACCGAAATACCAAGTTGTGTTTTGGCTAACTCAATCCGAAATATGTTGAAAGCCTCTGTGTTTCTGTTTTCTGCATATTACCGATGGACTTTTTTGTTTTGAATGTTTTTATCAGGGAACATTTAATTTTGTTCTGGGAAGCAGTAATTGGTTCCACATGGAGAGACCAGCTCTACACATTCGTATTTTCTAGTGAGAAAACTAGATTAACTGCGGCAAACTAACATGATATTTCTGTTTGTATACATGACATTTTATGCACTTGCCTAAGGAAAAGACTTTGCTTTTCTCCAAAACCATTTTAACTGTGATTTTCTCCTTCCATTGCATAAGAATTCCACACCACTTTGACAGGAAATGCCTGGATGAAATCAGAAATATCTGGTTGTGTTTTGGCTAACTCAATCCCAGATATTGCTACAGCCTCTGTGTTTGTGTTTCCTGGATATTATCAATGGATATTTATTGTTTTGAATGTTTTTATCAGGGAACATTTAATTTTGTCCCGTAGAAACACTAATTGGTTCCACAAGAAGACACCAGCTCTACACATTCGTATTTTCTAGGGAGACAGCTAGAGGAACTGCGGCAAACAAACATGATATTTCTGTTTGTATAGATGACATTTTATGCTCTGTCCGAAGGAAAAGACTTTGCTTTTCTCCAAAACCGGTTTTACACAGTTTTTCTCGATCCATTTCATACGAATTCCACATACTTTGTCCGGATTTGCCTGGATGAAACCAGAAATATCTTGTTGTGTTTTGGCTAACTCAATCCCAGATATTGCTACATCCTGTTTGTTTGTGTTTTCTGTATATTATCAACGGGCTTCATTGTTTTGAATGTTTTTATCAGGGAACATTTAATTTTGTACCATAGAAACACTAATTGGTTTCACATGGAGACACGACTCTACACATTCATATTTTCTAGGGATAAAGCTAGAGGAACTGCGGCAAACATACGTGATATTTCTGTTTGAATAGATGACATTTTATGCACTTGCCTAACGAAATGACTTAGCTTTTCTGCAAAACAATTTTCACGATGATTTTAACCGTCCATTGCATACGAATTCCACAGCACTTTGTCCGGATATGACTGCATGAAACCAGAAATATCTTGTTGTGTTTTGGGTAACATTTAATTTTGTTCCGTTGAAACACTAAATAATTCACCATGGAGAAACAAGCTCTACACTTTCGTATTTTCTAGGGAGAAAGCTAGAGGAACTGTGGCAAAGAAACATGATATTACTGTTTGTATACATGACATTTTATATACTTGCCTAACGAAAAGACTTTGCTTTTTTTCAAAAGCATTTTTACTGTGATTTTCTGGGTCCATTGCATACGAATTCCACACTACTTTGTCCGGATATGACTGCATGCGACCAGAAATATCCGGTTGTGTTTTGGCTAACTCAATCCCAGATATTGCTACAGCCACTGTGTTTGTGTTTTCTGGATATTATTAACGGACTTTATGGTTTTGAATGTTTTTTCTCAGGGAACATTTAATTTTCTGCTGGAAACACTATTTGACTCCACATGGAGACAGCAGCTCTATACATTCGTATTTTCTAGGGAGAAAGCAAGAGGAACTGTGGCAAACAAACATGATATGTCTGTTTGAATAGATGAAAATTTATACACTTGCATAAAAAAAGAGTTTGCTTTTCTAGAAAACCATTTTTACTGTGATTTTTTTGGTCCATTGCATACGAATTCTACCCCAATTTGCCTAGAAATAACTGGATGAAACCAGAAATATCCGGTTGTGTTTTGGCTAACTCAATCCCAGATATTGCCACAGCCTCTTTGTTTGTGATTTCCGGATATTATCAACGGACTTTGTTGTTTTCAATACTTTCTAGCAGAGAACATTTAATGTTGTGCTTGGATACACTAATTGATTCCACATGGAGACACCAGCTCTACACATTCGTATTTTCTAGGGAGAAAGCTAGAGGAAATGCGGCAAAAAACAAGATATTTCTGTTTGTATACATGACATTTTATGCACTTGCCTAACGAAAAATTATGCTTTTCTGCAGAACAATTTTTAATGTGATTTGCTCAGTCCATTGCATACTAATTCCATACCACTTATTCTGGATATGATTGGAGGAAACCAGAAATATCCGGTTGTGTTTTGGCTAACTCAACCCCAGATATTGCTACAGGCTCTGTGTTTGTGTTTTCTGGATATTTTCAATGGACTTTATTGTTTTGAATGTTTTTCATCAGGGAACATTTTATTTTGTGCTGGGAAACACTAATTGGTTCCAAATGGAGACACCAGCTATACACATTCACATTTTCTAGGGAGAAAGCTGGAGGAACTGTGGCAAACAAACGTGGTATTTCTGTTTGTATAGATGACATTTTATGAACTTGCCTAACGAATAGATTTTTTTTTCTCCAAAACCATTTTAACTGTGATTTTCTCGGTCCATTACATACGAATTCCACACATTTTGTGCAGATATTTTTAGAGCCTCCGTGTTTGCGTTTTCTGGACATTATCAACGAACTTTACTGTTTTGAATGCTTTTTATCAGGGAACTTTTAATTTTGTGCTGGGTTACACTAATTGGTTGTACATGGAGACACCAGCTCTACACATTCGTATTTTCTAGGGAGAAAGCTAGAGGAACTGCGGCAAACAAACCTGACATTTCTCATTGTATTGATGACATTATATGCACTGGCTGAAGGAAAAGACTTTGCTTTTCTCCAAAACCATTTTTACTGAGATTTTCTTAGTCCATTGCATATGAATTCCACACCACTTTGTCCGGATATACCTGGATGAAAATAGAAATATCTGGTTGTGTTTTGGCTAACTCAATGCCAGATATTGCTACAGCCTGTGTGTTTGTGTATTCTGGATATTATCGATGGACTTTATTGTTTTGAATGTTTTTTATCAGGGAACATTTAATTTTGTGCTAGGAAACACTCATTCACTCCACATGGAGACACCAGCTCTACACATTCGTATTTTCTAGGAAGAAAGGGAGAGGAACTGCGGCAAACAAACATGATATTTCTGTTTCTATAGATGACATTTTATGCACTGGCCGAAGGAAAAGACTTTGCCTTCCTCCAAAACCATTTTTCCTGTGATTTTCTCGGTTCATTTCATACGAATTCCATACCACGTTATCCGGATATACCTGGATGAAAACAGAAATATCCGGTAGTGTTTTGGCTAACTCAATCCCAGTTATTACTACAGCCTCTGTGTTTGTGTTTTCCAGATATTATCTTTTTTTTTAATTTTTTAATTTTTTTATTTTTTTGACAGGCAGATGAACTGTGAGAGAGAAACAGAGCGAAAGGTCTTCCTTTTGCCGTTGGTTCACCCTCCAATGGCCACTGCCATAGTGCTTTTCGGCTGGCTCACCGCGCTGATCTGATGGCAGTAGCCAGGTGCTTACCCTGTTCTCCCATGGGGTGCAGGGCCCATTGACTTGGGCCATCCTCCACTGCACTCCCTGGCCACAGCAGAGAGCTGGCCTGGAAGAGGGGCAACCGGGACAAGATCGGTACCACGACCGGGACTAGAACCCGGTGTACCAGCACCGATAGGCGGAGGATTAGCCTAGAGAGACGAGGCAATGGCCACGGATATTATCAATGGACTTTATTGTTTTGAATGTTTTTTATCAGGGAACATTGAATTTTGTGCTGGGAAACACTAATTGGTTCCACATGGAGACACCAGCTCTACACATTCGTATTTTCTAGGGAGAAAGCTAGAGGAACTGCGGCAAACAAACATGATATTTCTGTTTTTATACATGACATTTTATGCACTGGCCGAAGGAAAAGACTTTGATTTTCTCCATAAACATTTTTACTGTGACTTTTTCGGTCCATTGCATACGAATTCCACCCCAGTTTTTCCGGATATGACTGGATGAAACCAGAAATATCCGGTTGTGTTTTGGCTAACTCAATCCCAGATATTGCTACAGGCTCTTGTTTGTGCTTTCCAGATATTATCAACGGACTTTATGGTTTTGCATGTTTTTTATCAGGAAACATTTAATTTTGTGCTGGGAAACACTAATTGGTTCCACATGGAGACACAAGCTCTACATATTCGTATTTTCAAGGGAGAAAGCTAGAGGAACTGCGGCAAACAAACATGGTATTTCTGTTTCTAGAGATGACATTTTATGCACTGGCCAAAGGAAAAGACGTTGCTTTTCTCCAAAACCATATTTACTGTGATTTTCTCGGTCTATTACATACGAATTCCACCCCACTTTGTGCGGATATGACTGGATGTAACCAGAAATATCCGGTTGTGTTTTGGCTAACTATATCCCAGATATGGCTACAGCCTCAGTGTTTCTGTTTTCTGGATATTATCAATGGACTTTATTGTTTTGAATGTTTTTATCAGGGAACATTTAATTTTGTACCATAAAAACAGTAATTGGTTCCACATGGAGACACCAGCTCTACAGATTCGTAGTTTCTAGGGAGAAAGCTAGAGGAACTGCGGCAAACAAACATGATATTTCTGTTTGTATACATGACATTTTATGCACTTGCCTAAAAAAAGAATTTGCTTTTCCCCAAAACCATGTTTACTGTGATTTTTTCGGTCCATTGCATATGAATTCCACCAAACTTAGTCCGGATATGACTGGATGAAACCAGAAATATCCGGTTGTGTTTTGCCTAACTAAATCCGAAATCTTGTGAAAGCATCTGTGTGTGTGTTTTCTGGATATTATCAACGGGCTTTATTGTTTTGAATGTTTTTATCAGGGAACCTTTAATTTTGTACCATAGAAACACTAATTGGTTCCACATGGAGACACCAGCTCTACACATTTGTATTTTCTAGGGAGAAAGCTAGAGGGACTTTGGCAAACAAACATGATATTTCTGTTTGAATAGGTGACATTGTATGCACTTGCCTAACGAAAAGACTTTGCTTTTCTCCAAAACCATTTTAACTGTGATTTTCTCGGTCCATTTCATATGAATTCCACCAAACTATGTCCAGCTATGACTGGATGAAACCAGAAATATCCGGTTGTGTTTTGGCTAACTCAATCCCAGATATTGCTACAGCCTCTGTGTTTGTGTTTCCTGGATATTATCAGTGGACTTTATTGTTTTGAATGTTTCTATCAGGTAACATTTAATTTTGTACCATAGAAACACTAATTGGTTCCACATGGAGACACCAGCTCTGCACATTTACATTTTCTAGGGAGGAAGCTAGAGGAACTGCGGCAAACAAACATGATATTTTTGTTTGTATAGATGACATATTATGCACTTGCCTAATGAAAAGACTTTGCTATTCTCCAAAACCATTTTTACTGTGATTTTCTCAGTCCATTGCATACGAATTCCACATCACTTTGTCCAGATATGACTGGATGAAACCAAAAATATCCGGATGTGTTTTGGCTATCTCAATCTGAAATATTGAGAAAGCATCTGTGTTTGTGATATCCGGATATTATCGATGGACTTTATTGTTTTGAATATTATTATCAGGGAACATTTAATTTAGAACCGTAGAAACACAAAATAATTCACCATGGAGAAACAAGCTGTACACATTTGTATTTTCTGGGAGAAAGCCAGTGGAATTGCGGCAAACAAACATGATATTTCTGTTTCTATAGATGACATTTTATGCACTTGCCTACAGAAAGGACTTTGCTTTTCTCCAGAATTATTTTTACTGTGATTTTCTCGGTCCATTGCATACGAATTCCACACCACTTTGTCCGGATATGACTGGATGAAACCAGAAATATCCGGTTGTGTTTTGGCTAACACAATCCCAGATGTTGTGAAAGCCTCTGTGTTCGTGATTTCCGGATATTATCAACGGACTTTATGGTTTTGAATGTTTTTATCAGGGAATCTTTAATTTTCTACCGTAGAAACACTAATTGGTTCCACATGGAGACACCAGCTCTGAACATTTACATTTTCTAGGGAGGAAGCTAGAGGAACTGCGGCAAACAAACATGATAGTTCTGTTTGTATACATGACATTTTATGCACTTTCCTAATGAGAAGACTTTGCTTTTCTCTAAAACCATTTTTACTGTGATTTTCTCGGTCCATTGTATCCAAATTCCACCAAACTTTGTCCGGATATGACTGGATGAAACTAGAAATATCCGGCTGTGTTTTGGCTAACTCAATCCCAGGTATTGCTACAGCCACTGTGTTTGTGTTTTCCGGATATTATGAATGGACTTTATTGTTTTGAATGTTTTTATCAGGGAACATTTAATTTTGTACTTGGAAACACTAATTGGTTCCACATGGAGACACCAGCTCTACACTTTTGTATTTTCTAGGGAGAAAGCTAGAGGAACTGCGGAAAACAAACATGATATTTCTGTTTGTGTAGATGACATTTTATGCACTTGCCTAATGAAAAGAATTTGCTTTTCTCTAAAACCATTTTTACTGTGATTTTCTCGGTCCATTGCATATGATTTCCACCAAACTTTGTCCGGATATGACTGGATGAAACCAGAAATATCCAGTTGTGTTTTGGCTAACTCAATCCCATATATTGTGAAAGCCTCTGTGTTTGTGTTTTCTGGATATTATCAATGGACTTTACGGTTTTTCATGTTTTTTATCAGGGACCATTTAAATTTGTGCTGGTGAACACTAGTTGGTTCCACATGGAGACACCAGCTCAACACATTCGTATATTCTAGGTAGAAACCTAGAGGAACTGCGGCAAACAAACATGGTATTTCTGTTTGAATAGATGACATTTTATGCACTTGCCTAATGAAAAGACTTTGCTTTTCTCTAAAACCATTTTTACTGTGAGTTTCTCGGTCCATTGCATCCAAATTCAACCAAATTTTTCCGGATATGACTGCATGCAACAAGAAATATCCGGTTGTGTTTTGGCTAACTCAATCCCAGATATTGCTACAGCCACTGTGTTTGTGTTTTCCGGATAATATGAATGGACTTTATTGTTTTGAATGTTTTTATCAGGGAACATTTAATTTTGTACTTGGAAACACTAATTGGTTCCACATGGAGACACCAGCTCTACACTTTTGTATTTTCTAGGGAGAATGCTAGAGGAACTGTGGCAAACAAACATGATATTTCTGTTTGTATTCATGACATTTTATGCACTTGACGAAGGAAAAGACATTGCGTTCCTTCAAAAAAATTATTATTGTGATTTTCTTGGTCCATTTCATGCGAATTCCACACCACTTTGTCCGTATATTACTGGATGAAACCAGAAATATCCGGTTGTGTTTTGGCTGACTCAATCCCAGATATTGCTACAGCCTCTGTGTTTGTGTTTTCCAGATATTATCTACAGACCTTATTGTTTTGAATGTTTTTTATCAGGGAACATTTAATTTTGTGCTGGAAATACTAGTTGACTCCACATGGAGACACCAGCTCTACACATTCGTATTTTCTAGGGAGAACGCTAGAAGAACTGCGGCAAACACACATGATATTTCTGTTTCAATAGATGACATTTTATGCACTTGCCTAACGAAAAGACCTTGCTTTTCTCCAAAACCGTTTTTACTGTGGTTTTCTTGGACCATTGCATACGAATTCCACAACACTTTCTCTGGGTATGACTGGATGAAACCAGAAATATTCAGTTTTGTTTTGGCTAACGTAATCTGAAATATTTTGAAAGCCTGTGTGTTTGTTTTTTCCGGATTTTATCATTGGACTTTTTCTTTTGAATGTTTATTTTATCAGGGACTATTTAATTTTGTGCTGGGAAAACTAGTTCACCCCACTTGGAGACACCAGCTCTGCACATTTGTATTTTCTACTGAAAAAGCTAGAGGAACTGCGGCAAACAAACATGATAGTTCTGTTTGTATACATGACATTTTATGCACTTTCCTAACGAAAAGACTTGCTTTTCTCCACAACCATTTGTACTGTGATTTTCTCGGTCCATTGCATACGAATTTCACACCACTTTGTCCGGATATGCCTGGATGAAAACAGAAATATCCGGTTGTGTTTTGCCTAACTAAATCCCAGAATTTGCTACAGCCTCTGTGTTTGTGTTTCCTGGATATTACCATTGGACTTTATTGTTTGAATGTTTTTATCAGGGAACATTTAATTTTGTACCATAGAAACATTAATTGGTTCCACATGGAGACACCAGGTCTACAAATTCACATTTTCCAGGGAGAAAGCTAGAGGAACTGCGGCAAACAAACATGATATTTCTGTTTGTATACATGGCATTTTATGCACTTGCCTAAAAAAAGAATTTGCTTTTCCCCAAAACCATGTTTACTGTGATTTTTTTGGTCCATTGCATATGAATTCCACCAAACTTTGTGCTGATATGACTGGATGAAACCAGAAATATCCGGTTGTGTTTTGTCTAACTAAATCCGAAATATTGTGAAAGCATCTGTGTTTGTGTTTTCTGGATATTATCAACGGGCTTTATTGTTTTGAATGTTTTTATCAGGGAACCTTTAATTTTGTATCATAGAAACACTAATTGGTTCCACATGGAGACACCAGCTCTAACAATCGTATTTTCTAGTGAGAAAGCTAGAGGAACTGCGGCACACAAACATGATATTTCTGTTTGTGTAGATGACATTTTATGCACTTGCCTAACGAAAAGACTTTGCTTTTCTCCAAAACCATTTTCACTATGATTTTCTGAGTCCATTTCATATGAATTCCACCAAACTATGTCCGGATATGACTGGATGATACCAGAAATATCCGGTTGTGCTTTGGCTAACTCAATCCCAGATATTGCTACAGCCTCTGTGTTTGTGTTTTCTGGATATTCTCAATGGACTTTATTGTTTTGAATGTTTTTATCTGGGAACATTTAATTTTGTCCGGTAGAAACATTGATTGGTTCCACATGGAGAAACCAGCTCTACACATTCGTATTTTCTAGGGAGAAAGCTAGAGGGACTTTGGCAAACAAACATGATATTTCTGTTTGAATAGGTGACATTGTATGCACTTGCCTAATGAAAAGACTTTGCTTTTCCCCAAAACCATTTATACTGTTATTTTTTCGGTTCATTGCATACGAATTCCACCCCAATTTGTCCAGCTATGACTGGATGAAACCAGAAATATCCGGTTGTGTTTTGGCTAACTCAATCCCAGATATTGCTACAGCGTCTGTGTTTGTGTTTTTTGGATATTATCAATGGACTTTATTGTTTTGAATGTTTCTATCAGGGAACATTTAATTTTGTACCGTAGAAACACTAATTGGTTCCACATGGAGACACCAGCTCTGCACATTTACATTTTCTAGGGAGGAAGCTAGAGGAACTGCGGCAAACAAACATGATATTTTTGTTTGTATAGATGACATATTATGCACTTGCCTAATGAAAAGACTTTGCTATTCTCCAAAACCATGTTTACTGTGATTTTCTCCGCCCATTGCATACGAATTCCACATCACTTTGTCCAGATATGACTGGATGAAACCAGAAATATCCAGTTGTGTTTTGGCTACATCAATCCGAAATATTGTGAAAGCCTCTGTGTTTGTGTTTTCTGGATATTATCAATGGACTTTATTGTTTTCAATGTTTTTATCAGGGAACCTTTAATTTTGTACCGTAGAAACACTAATTGGTTCCACACGGAGACACCAGCTCTAACAATCGTATTTTCTAGGGAGAAAGCTAGAGGAACTGCGGCACACAAACATGATATTTCTGTTTGTGTAGATGACATTTTATGCACTTGCCTAACGAAAAGACTTTGCTTTTCTCCAAAACCATTTTCACTATGATTTTCTGAGTCCATTTCATATGAATTCCACCAAACTATGTCCGGATATGACTGGATGATACCAGAAATATCCGGTTGTGCTTTGGCTAACTCAATCCCAGATATTGCTACAGCCTCTGTGTTTGTGTTTTCTGGATATTCTCAATGGACTTTATTGTTTTGAATGTTTTTATCCTGGAACATTTAATTTTGTCCGGTAGAAACACTGATTGGTTCCACATGGAGACACCAACTCTACACATTGGTATTTTCTAGGGAGAAAGCTAGAGGGACTTTGGCAAACAAACATGATATTTCAGTTGAATAGGTGACATTTTATGCACTTGCCTAATGGAAAGACTTTGCTTTTCCCCAAAACCATTTATACTGTTTCGGTTCATTGCATACAAATTCCACCCCAATTTGTCCAGCTATGACTGGATAAACCAGAAATATCCGGTTGTGTTTTGGCTAACTCAATCCGAAACATTGTGAATTCCTATGTGTTTGTGTTTTCTAGTTATTATCGATGGACTTTGTTGTTTTGAAGTTTTTTACCAGGGAACATTTAATTTTGTACCGTGGAAACACTAATTAGTTGAAAATGGAGACACCAGCTCTACACATTCGTATATTCTAGGGAGAAAGCTAGAGAAACTGCAGTAAACACGATATTTCTGTATGTATAGATGACCTTTTATGCACTTGCCTAATGAAAAGACTTTGCATTTCTCGAAAAACATTTTTACTGTGATTTTCTGGGTCCATTGCATACAAATTCCAGCCCATTTTGTGCGGATATGACTGGATGATACCAGAAATATCCGGTTGTGTTATGGCTAACTCAATCCCAAATATTGCTACAGCCCCTGTGTTTGTGTTTTCAGGATATTATCGACAGACTTTATTGTTGTGAATTTTTTTTATCAGGAAACCTTGAATTTTGTACCGTAGAAACACTAATTGGTTCAACATGGAGACACCAGCTCTACACATTCGTATTTTCTAGGGACAAAGCTAGAGGAACTGCGGCAAACAAACATGAACATGATATTTCTGTTTGTATAGATGACATTTCATGCACTTGCCTAATTAAATTACTTTGCCTTTCTCTAAAACCATATTTACTGTGATTTTTTTGGTCCATTGCATAAGAATTCCACCCCACTTTGTCTGGATATGACAAGATGAAACCAGAAATGTCCGGTTGTGTTTTGGCTAACTATATCCCAAATATTGTGAGAGCCTCCGTGTTTGTGTTTTCTGGACATTATCAACGGACTTTACTGTTTTGAACGCTTTTTATCAGGGAACATTTAATTTTGTGCTGGGTAACACTAATTGGTTGTACATGGAGACACCAGCTCTACACAATCGTATTTTCTAGGGAGAAAGCTCGAGGAACTGTGGCAAACAAACCTGACATTTCTCATTGTATAGATGACATATATGCACTGGCCGAAGAAAAGACTTTACTTTTCTCCAAAACCATTTTTACTGAGATTTTCTTAGCCCATTGCATATGAATTCCACACCACTTTGTCCGGATATACCTGGATGAAAACAGAAATATCTGGTTGTGTTTTGGCTAACTCAATGCCAGATATTGCTACAGCCTGTGTGTTTGTGTATTCTGGATATTATTGATGGACTTTATTGTTTTGAATGTTTTTTTATCAGGGAACATTTAATTTTGTGCTTGGAAACACTCGTTGACTCCACATGGAGACACCAGCTCTACACATTCATATTTTCTAGGAAGAAAGCTAGAGGAACTGCAGCAAACAAACCTGACATTTCTGTTTGTATAGATGACATTTTATGCACTTGCCTAACGAAAAGACTTAGCTTTTCTCCAAATCCATTTTTACTCTGAGTTTCTCAGTCCATGGCATGCGAATTCCACACCAATTTGTCCGGATATATCTGGATGAAAACAGAAATATGCGGTTGTGTTTTGGCTAACTCAATCAAAAATATTGTGAAAGCATCTGTGTTTGTGTTTTCTGGATTTTACCCATGGACTTTATTTTTTTGAATGTTTTTATCAGGGAACATTTAATTTTGTACCGTAGAAACACTAATTGGTTCACATGGAGACACCAGCTCTACACATTCGTATTTTCTAGGGAGAAAGCTAGAGGAAGTGCGGCAAACAGCATGATATTTCTGTTTGTGTAGAATACATTTTATGCACTTGCCTAATGAAAAGAATTTTTTTTTCTCCAAAACCATTTTTACTGTGATTTTCTCAGTCCATTGCATCCAAATTCCACACCACTTTGTCCGTATATGCCTGGATGAAACCAGAAATATCCGGTTCTGTTTTGGCTAAATATATACCAGATATGTCTACAGTGTCAGGGTTTGTGTTTTCTGGATATCATCAACAGACTTTATTGTTTTGAATTTTTTATCATGGAACATTTAATTTTGTACCATAGAAACACTAATTTGTTCACATGGAGACACCAGCTCTACACATTCCTATTTACTAGTGAGAAAGCTAGAGGAACTGCGGCAAACAAACTTGATATTTCTGTTTGTATACATGACATTTTATGCACTGGCCGAAGGAAATGACATTACTTTTCTCAAAAAAAATTCTTATTGTGATTTTCTCAGTCCAATGTATCCGAATTCCACACCACTTTGTCCGGATATGCCTGGATGAAAACACAATATCCGGTTCTCTTTTGGCAAACCTTATCCCAGATATGGCTACAGCCTCAGAGTTTGTGTTTTCTGGATATTATCAATGGACTTTATTGTTTTGAATGTTTTTTATCAAGGAGCATTTAACTCTGTGCTAGGAAACACTAGTTGATTCTACATGGAATCACCAGTACTACACACCTGTATTTTGTACGGTGAAATCTAGAGGAACTGCAGCAAACAAATGTGCCATTTCTGTTTGTATAGATGACATTTTATGCACTTGCATAACGAAAAGACTTTGCTTTTCTCCAAAACCATTTTTGCTGTGATTTTCTCAGTCCATTGCATACGAATTCCACACCACTTTGACCGGATATGCCTGGATGAAAACAGAAATATCTGTTCTGTTTTCGCTAACTCAATCTGAAACATTGTGAAAAACTCTGTGTTTGTGTTTTTTGGATATTATCGATGGACTTTATTGTTTTGAAATTTTTTACCAAGGAACATTTGATTTTGTACCATAGAAAAACTAATTCGTTCCACATGGAGACACCAGTCTAAACAATCCTATGTTCTAGGGAGGAAGCTTGAGGAACTACAGCAAACAAACATGATGTTTCTCTTTGTATAGATGATATTTTATGCAATTGCCGAAGGAAAAGACTTTGCTTTTCTCCAAAAGCATTTTTACTGAGATTTTCTCGGCCCATTGCATACCAATTCAATACCACTTTATCCGGGTATGACTGGATGAAACCACAAATATCCGGTTGTATTTTTGGTAACTCAATCCCAGATATTGCTACTGCTTTTGTGTTTTTGTTTTCTGTATATTATTGAGGGACTTTATTGTTTTCAATGTTCTTTAGTGGGAAACATTTAATTTTGTGCTGGGAAACACTAAATGGTTCCACATGTAAACACCAGCTCTACACATTTGTGTTTTCAAGGGAAAAAGCTAGAGGAACTGCTGCAAACAAACATGATATTTCTGTTTGTATACATTACATATTATGCAGTTGCCTAAAGAAAAGACTTTGCTTTTCTCCAAAACCATTTTTACTCTGATTTTTTCGGTCCATTGCATACGAATTCCACACCACTTTGTTCGGATATGACGGGATGAAACTAGAAATATCCGGTTGTGTTTTGGTGACTAAATCCCAGATATTGCTACAGCCTCTGTATTGTGTTTTCCAGATATTATCGATGGAATTTATTGTTCTGAATGTTTTTATCAGGGAACATTTAATTTTGTACCGTACAAACACTAATTGGTTCAAAATGGAGACACAAGCTCTACGCATTTGTATTTTTTAGGGAGAAAGCTAGAGGAACTGCGGCAAACAAACATGATATTTCTGTTTGTATAGATGACATTTTATTCCCTTGCTGAAGGAAAGGACTTTGCTTTTCTCAAAACCATTTTTACTGTGATTTTCTCGGTCCATTGCATACGAATTCCACCAAATTCTGTCCGGATATAACTGGATGAAACCAGAAATATCCCGTTGTGTTTTCGGTAACTCAATCCGAAATATTGTGAAAGCCTCTAAGTTTGTGTTTTCTGGATATTACCAATGGACTTTATTGTTTAAATGTTTTTATCAGGGAACATTTAATTTAATACCATAAAAACACTAATTGGTTCCACGTGGAGACAACAGCTCTACACATTCTTATTTTCTAGGGAGAGAGCTAGAGGAACTGCGGCACACTATCATGATATTTCTGTTTGTATACATGCCATTTTATGCACTTGCCTAACGAAAAGACTTGCTTTTCTCCAAAACCATTTTACTGTGATTTTCTCGGTCCATTGCATACAAATTCCACACCACTTTGTCCTTATATGACTGGATGATACCAGAAATATCCGGTTGTGTTTGGCTAACTCAATACCAGATATTGCAACAGCATCTCTGTTTGTGTTTTGTGGATATTATCAATGGACTTTATTGTTTTGAACGTTTTTTATCAGGGAACATTTAATTTTGTTCTGGGAATCACTAATTGGTTCCACATGAAGACACCAGCTCTACACATTCGTATATTCTAGGGAGAAAGCTAGAGGAAATTCGGCAAACAAACATGATATTTCTGTTTTTATACATGACAGTTTATGCACTTGCCTAACGAAAAATCTTTGCTTTTCAACAAAACCATTTTTACTGTGATTTTCTCGATCCATTGCATACAAATTCCACACCACTTTGACCGGATATGCCTGCATGAAAACACAATTATCCTGTTGTAATTTGGCTAACTCAATCCGAAATATTGTGAAAGCCTCTGTGTTTGTGTTTTCTGGATATTATATATGGACTTTATTGTTTTGAATGTTTTTATCAGGGAACATTTAATTTTGTACCGTAGAAACACTAATTGGTTCAACATGGAGACAACAGCTCTAAACATTCGTATTTTCTACGGAGAAAGGTAGAGGAACTGCGGCAAAGAAACATGATATTTCTGTTTGTATACATGACATTTTATGCACTTCCCTAACGAAAAGACTTTGCTTCTCTACAAAACCATTTTTACTATGATTTTCTCAGTAAATTGCATATGAATTCCACACCACTTTGTCCGGATATGACTCGATGAAACCAGAAATATCCTGTTGTGTTTTGGCTAACTCAATGGGAAATATTGTGAAAGAATCTGTGTTTCTGTTTGATGGATATTGTCAATGGACTTTATTGTTTTCAATGTTTTTATCAGGGAATATTTAATTTGTACCATAGAAACACTAATTGGTTTAACATAGAGACACCAGCTCTACACATTCGTATTTTCTAGGGAGAAAGCTAGAGGAACTGCAGCAAACAATCATGATATTTATGTTTGTATAGATGACAATTTTATGCACTTACCTAACGAAAAGACTTGCTTTTCTCCAAAACCATATTTACTGTGATTTTCTCGGTCCATTGCATACAAATTCCAGACAACTTTGTCCGTATATGACTGGATGAAACCAGAAATATCCAGTTGTGTTTTGGTTAACTCAATGCCATATATTGCTACAGCATATCTGTTTGTCTTTTTTGGATATTATCAATGGACTTTATTGTTTTGAATGTTTTTTATCAGGGAACATTTAATTTTGTTCTTGGAATCACTAACTGGTTCCACATGGAGACACCACCTGTACACATTCGTATTTTCAAGGCAGAAAGCTAGAGGAACTGCGGCAAATTAACATGGTATTTTCGTTTGTATAGATGACATTTTAAGCACTTGCCGAAGGAAATGACTTTGCTTTTCTCCAAAACCATTTTTGCTGTCATTTTCTTGGTCCATTGCATACGAATTCCACACGACTTTGTCAGGATATGAATGGATGAAACCATAAATATCCGGTTGTGTTTTGGCAAACTCAATCCGAAATATTGTGAAAACCTCTGTGTTTGTGTTTTCTGGAAATTTCCTATGGACTTTATTGTTTTGAATGTTTTTATCAGGGAACATTTAATTTTGTACCGTAGAAACACTAATTGGTTCCACATGGAGACACCAGCTCTACACATTCGTATTTTTTAGGGAGAAAGCTAGAGGAACTGCAGCAAAGAAACATGATATTTCTGTTTGTATACATGACATTTTATGCACTTCCCTAACAAAAAGACTTTGCTTCTCTCCAAAACCATTTTTACTGTGATTTTCTCAGTCCATTGCATACGAATTCCACACCACTTTGTCCGGATATGACTGAATGAAACCAGAAATATCCGGTTGTCTTTTGGCTACTCAATACCAGATATTGTGAAAGCCTCTGTGTTTGTGTTTTCCGGATATTATTGATGGACTTTATTGTTTTGAATGTTCTTTAGCTGGGAACATTTAATTTTGTTCTGTGAAACAATAATTGGTTCCACATGGAAACACCAGCTCTACAGATTTGTGTTTTCAAGGGAGAAAGCTAGAGGAACTACGGCACACAAACATGATATTTCTGTTTGTATACGTGGCATTTTATGCACATGCCTAACGAAAAACTTTGCTTTTCTCCAAACCATTTTTACTGTGATTTTCTCTTTCCATTGCATACGAATTCCACCAAACTTTGTCTGGATATGATTGGATGAAACCAGAAATATCCGGTTGTGTTTTGGCTAACTCAATCCCATTATATTGTGAAAGCCTCTGTGTTTGTGTTTTCCAGATATTATCAACGGACCTATGGTTTTGCATGTTTTTTATCAGGGAATATTTAATTTTCTGCTGGGAAACACTAATTGGTTCCACATGGAGACACCAGCTCTACACATTCGTATTTTCTAGGGAGAAAGCTAGAGGAACTGTGGCAAACCAATATGAGATTTCTGTTTGTATAGATGATATTTTATGCACTTGCGAAGGAAAAGACTTTTTGATTTTCTCCAAAACAATATTCCTGTATTTTCTCCATCCATTACATACGAATTCCTCCCCACATTGTCCGGTTATGACTGCATGCAACCAGAAATATCCGGTTGTGTTTTGGCTAACCCAATCCCAGGTATTTCTACAGCCTCTTTGTTTGTGTTTCCTGGATATTATCAACGGACTTTATTGTTTTGATTGTTTTTATCAGGGAACATTTCATTTTGTACCATAGAAACACTAATAGTTTCAACATGGAGACATCAGTTTGCACATTCATATGTTCTAGTGAGAAAGCTAGAGGAACTGCGGCAAACAAACATGATATTTCTGTTCGTATACATGACATTTTATAAACTGGACGAAGGAAAAGACTTTGCTTTTCTCGAAAACCATTTTTACTGTGATTTTCTCGGTCCATTGCATATGAATTCCACCCCACTTTGTCCGGATATGCCTGGATGAAACCAGAAATATCCGGTTGTGTTTTGGCTAACTCAATCCCAGATATTGTGAAAGACTCTGTGTTTGTGTTTTCCAGATATTATAAATGGAATTTATGTTTTTGCATGTTTTTTATCAGGGAACATTTCATTTTGTGCTGGGAAACCCTTTGGTTCCACATGGAGACACCACCATTACACATTGGTATTATCTAGGGAGAAATCTAGTGGAACTGCAGCAAACAAACATGATATTTCTGTTTCTATAGATGATATTTTATGCACTTTTCTAAATAAAATACTTTGCTTTTCTCCAAAACAATTTTTCCTGTGATTTTCTCGGTCCATTACATATGAATTCCACATAACTTTCTCCGGATATGACTGGATGAAACAAGAAATATCCTGTTATGTTTTGTATTACTATATTCCAGATATTGCTACAGCCGCAGTGTCTGTGTTTTCTGGAAATTATCCATTTATTTTATTTTTTTGAATGTTATTTTATCAGGGAACATTTAATTTTTGCTGGGAATCACTAATTGGTTCCACATGGAGACACCAGTCTACACATTCGTATTTTCTAGGGAGAAAGCTAGAGGAACTGTGGAAAACAAACATGATATTTCTGTTTTCATACATGACATTTTATGCATTTGCGAAGGAAAAGACCTTTTGATTTCTCCAAAACCATATTTACTGTGATTTTCTCCGTCCATTGCATACGAATTCCACCCCAATTTGTCCGGTTATGACAGAATGCAACCAGAAATATCCCGTTGTGTTTTGGCTAACTCAATCCCAGCTATTGGTACAGCCTCTGTGTTTCTGTTTCCTGGATATTGTGGACAGACTTTATTGTTTTGAATATTTTTATCAGGAACCCTTTAATTTTGTAACGTACAAACACTAATTGGTTCCACATGAAGTCACCACTCTTCACATGCGGATGTTCTCGGGAGAAAGCTAGAGGAACTGCGGCAAACAAACATGGTATTTCTGTTTGAATAGATGATATTTTATGCACTTGCCTAACGAATAGACTTTGCTTTTTTTATAAAATCATTATTACTGTATTTTTCTTAGTCCATTGCATACAACTTCCAACCCAATTTGTCCGGATATGACAGCATGAAACCAGAAATATCCGGTTGTGTTTTGGCTAACTCAATCCCAGATATGCTGAAGCCTCTGTGTTTGTGTATTCTGGATATTATCAATGGAATTTATGGTTTTGAATGTTTTTATGAGGGAACATTTAATTTTGTACTGGGAAACACTAATTGGTTCCACATGGAGACACCAGCTCTACAAATTCATATTTTCTAGGAAGAAAGCTAAATGAACTGCGGAAAACAAACATGATATTTCTGTTTGAATAGATGACATTTTATGCACTTGCCTAAAGAAAAGACTTTGTTTTTCTCCAAAACCATTTTTACTGTGATTTTCTCGGTCCATTGCATACGAATTCCACACCACTTTGTCCAGATAGGACTGGATGACACCAGAAATATCCGGTTGTGTTTTGGCTAACTCAATGCCAGATAGTGCTACAGCCTCTGTGTTTGTGTTTCCTGGATTTTATGGACATACTTTATTGTTTTGAATGTTTTTATCAGGGAGCATTTACATTTGTACCGTAGAAACACTAATTGGTTCCACATGGAGACACTAGTCTACACATTCGTATTTTCTAGGGAGAAAGCTAGAGGAACTGCAGCAAACCAATATGAGATTTCTGTTTGTATAGATTGCATTTTATGCACTTGCCTAATGAAAAGACTTTGCTTTTCTCTAAAACCATTTTTACTGTGATTTTCTCGGACCATTGCATCCAAATCCACACCACTTTGTTCGGATATGACTGGATAAAACCAGAAATATCCGGTTGTGTTTTGGCTAACTCAATCCCAGATATTGTGAAAGCCTCTGTGTTAGTGTTTTCTGGATATTATCAATGGACTTTATGGTTTTGAATGTTTTTTATCAGGGAACATTTAATTTTGTACCGTAGAAACATTAATTGGTTCCACATGGAGACACCATTCTACAAATTCTTATGTTCTAGGCAGAAATCTAGCGGAACTGCGGCAAACAAACATGATATTTCTGTTTGTATAGATGACATTTTATGCACTGGCCAAAGGAAAAGACTTTGCTTTTCTCCAGAATTATTTTTACTGTGATCTTCTCGGTCCATTGCATACGAATTCCACACCACTTTGTCCGAATATGACTGGATGAAACCACAAAAATCCGGTTGTTTTTTGGCTAACTCAATCCCAGATATTGCTACAGCCTCAGTGTATCTGTTTTCCGGATATCATCAATGGACTTTATGGTTTTGAATGTTTTTTATCAGGGAACATTTAATTTTGTGCTGGGAAACACTAATTGGTTCCACATGGAGACAGCAGCTCTACATATTCGGATTTTCTAGGGAGGCATCTAGAGGAACTGTGGCAATCCAATATGAGATTTCTGTTTGTATAGATGATATTTTATGCACTTGCGAAGGAAAAGACTTTTTGATTTTCTCCAAAACCATTTTTCCTGTGATTTTCTCCGTCCATTACATACGAATTCCACCACACATTGTTCGGTTATGACTGCATGCAACCAGAAATATCCGGTTGTGTTTTGGCCAACCCAATCCCAGGTATTTCTACAGCATCTGTGTTTGTGTTTCCTGGATATTATGGACGGACTTTATGGTTTTGAATGTTTTTATCAGGGAACATTTAATTTTGTACCATAGAAACACTAATTGGTTCCACATGGAGACACCAGCTCTACACATTCGTATCTTCTAGGGAGAAAGCTAGAGGAACTGCGGCAAACAAACATGGTATTTCTTTTTGTATGGATGACATTTTATGCACTTGCCTAATGAAAAGATTTTGCTTTTCTCCAAAACCATTTTTACTGTGATTTTCTTGGTCCATTGCATATGAATTCCAACCAAATTTGTCCGGATATGATTGGATGAAACCAGAAATATCCGGTTGTGTTTTGGCTAACTCAATCACAGATTGTGAATGCCTCTGTGTTTGTGTTTTCCGCATATTATCAACGGACTTTATGGTTTTGCATGTTTTTTATCAGTGAACATTTAATTTTGTACAATAGTAACACTTGCCTAAGGAAAAGACTTTGCTTTTCTCTAAAATCTTTTTTACTAAGATTTTCTTGGTCCATTGCATACGAATTCCAACCCACTTTGTCCGGATATGACTAGATGAAACCAGAAATATCCGGTTGTGTTTTCGCTAACTCAATCCCAGATATTGTGAAAGCCTCCTTGTTCGTGTTTTCTGGATATTATCAATGGACTTTATGGTTTTGAATGTTTTTTATCAGGGAACATTTAATTTTGTACTGTAGTAACACTAATTGGTTCCACATGGAGACAACAGTATACACATTCGTATGTTCTAGGGAGAAAGTTAGAGGAACTGCGGCAAACAAACATGATATTTCTGTTTGTATAGATGGCATTTTATGCACTTGCCTAAAGGAAAGACTTTGCTTTTCTCCAAACCATTTATACTGTGATTTCTCGGTCCATTACATACGAACACCACACCACTTTGTCCGGATATGACTGGATGAAAACAGAAATATCCAGATGTGTTTTGGCTTCCTATATCCCAGATATTGTGAAAGCCTCTGTGTTTTGTTTTCTGCATATTATTTATGGACTTTATTGTTTTCAATGTTTTTATCAGGGAACATTTAATTTTGTGCTGGGAAACACTAATTGGTTCCACATGGAGACACCAGCTCTACACATTCATATTTTCTAGGGAGAAAGCTAGAGGAACTGCGGCAAACAAACATGGTATTTCTGTTTGTATAGATGACATTTTATGCACTGGCGGAACGAAAAGTCATTGCTTTTCTCCAAAACAATTTTTACTGTGATTTTCTCGGTCCATTTCTTACGAATTCCAACCCACTTTGTCAAGAAATGACTGCATTCAACCGGAAATATCCTGTTGTGTTTTGGCTAACTCCGTCCCTGATATTGCTACAACCTCTGTGATTCTCTTTTCCGGATATTATCAACAGACTTTATGGTTTTGCATGTTTTTTTTTGCAGGGAACATTTAATTTTGTACAATAGAAATACTAATAGGTTCAACCTGGAGACACCAGCTCTACACCTTCATATGTTCTAGGGAGAAAGCTAGAGGAAATGCGGCAAACAAACATGATATTTCTGTTCGTATACATGACATTTTATACACTTGCCTAACGGAAAGCTTTGCTTTTTTCCAAAACCATTTTTACTGTGATTTTCTCGGTCCATTGCATACGAATTCCACCAAATTTTGTCCAGTTATGACTGGATGAAACCAGAAATATCCGGTTGTGTTTTGGCTAACTCAATCCCATATGTTGCTACAAATTTTGTGTTTGTTTTTTCAGATATTATCAACGGACTTTATGGTTTTGCATGTTTTTTATCAGGGAACATTTAATTTTTTGCTGGGAAACTAATTGGTTCCACATGGAGACACCAGCTCTACATATTCGTATTCTCTAGGCAGAAATCTAGAGGAACTGCGGCAAACAAACATGATATTTCTGTTTGTATAGATGGCATTTTATGCACTTGCCTAAAGGAAAGACTTTGCTTTTCTCCAAACCATTTATACTGTGATTTTCTCGGTCCATTACATACGAACACCACACCACTTTGTCCGGATATGACTGGATGAAAACAGAAATATCCAGATGTGTTTTGGCTTCCTATATCCCAGATATTGTGAAAGCCTCTGTGTTTTGTTTTCTGCATATTATTTATGGACTTTATTGTTTTCAATGTTTTTATCAGGGAACATTTAATTTTGTGCTGGGAAACACTAATTGGTTCCACATGGAGACACCAGCTCTACACATTCATATTTTCTAGGGAGAAAGCTAGAGGAACTGCGGCAAACAAACATGATATTTCTGTGTGTATAGATGACATTTTATGCACTGGCGGAAGGAAAAGTCATTGCTTTTCTCCAAAACAATTTTTACTGTGATTTTCTCGGTCCATTTCTTACGAATTCCAACCCACTTTGTCAAGAAATGACTGCATTCAACCGGAAATATCCTGTTGTGTTTTGGCTAACTCAGTCCCTGATATTGCTACAACCTCTGTGATTCTCTTTTCCGGATATTATCAACAGACTTTATGGTTTTGCATGTTTTTTTTGCAGGGAACATTTAATTTTGTACAATAGAAATACTAATAGGTTCAACCTGGAGACACCAGCTCTACACATTCGTATGTTCTAGGGAGAAAGCTAGAGGAAATGTGGCATACAAACATGATATTTCTGTTCGTATACATGACATTTTATACACTTGCCTAACGGAAAAACTTTGCTTTTTTCCAAAACCAATTTTACTGTGATTTTCTCGGTCCATTGCATACGAATTCCACCAAATTTTGTCCGGTTATGACTGGATGAAACCAGAAATATCCGGTTGTGTTTTGGCTAACTCAATCCCATAAGTTGCTACAAATTCTGTGTTTGTATTTTCAGATATTATCAACGGACTTTATGGTTTTGCATGTTTTTTATCAGGGAACATTTAATTTTTTGCTGGGAAACTCTAATTGGTTCCACATGGAGACACCAGCTCTACATATTCGTATTCTCTAGGCAGAAATCTAGAGGAACTGCGGCAAACAAACATGATATTTCTGTTTGTATAGATGAAATTTTATGCACTTTCCTAAAGAAAAGACTTTGCTTTTCTCCAAAACAATTTTTCCTGTGATTTTCTCAGTCCATTACATACGAATTCCACACCTCTTTCTTCGTATATGACTGGAGGAAACCAGAAATATCCAGTTGCGTTTTGACTTCCTATATCCCAGATATTGCTACAGCCTCAGTGTCTGTGTTTACTGGATATATATGGATGGATTTTATTTTTTTGCATGTTTTTTATCAGTGAACATTATATTTTGTGCTGGGAAACACAAATTGGTTCCACATGGAGACACCAGCTCTACACATTCGTATTTTCCAGGGAGAAAGCTAGAGGAACTGTGGCAAACAAACACGATATTTCTGTTTGTATAGATGACATTTTATGCACTTGCCTAAACAAAAGATTTTGCTTTTCTCTAAAATCATAATTACTGTGATTTTCTCGGCCCATTGCATACGAATTCCACCCGAATTTTTCGGATATGACTGCATACAACCAGAATATCCGGTTGTGTTTTGTCTAACTCAATCACAGATATTCCTACTGCCTATGGGTTTGTGTTTTCTGGATATTATCAACGGACTTTATTGTTTTGAATGTTTTTATCAGGGAACATTTAATTTTGTACCATAGAAACACTAATAGTTTCAACATGGAGACATCAGTCTACACATTCATATGTTCTAGGGAGAAAGCTAGAGGAACTGCGGCAAACAAACATGATATTACTGTTTGTAGACACGACATTTTATGCACTGGCCGAAGGAAAAGACTTTGCTTTTCTCGAAAACCACTTTTACTGAGATTTTCTCTGTCCATTGCATAGGAATTCCACCCCACTTTGTCCGGATATGACTGGATGAAACCAAAAATATCCGGTTGTGTTTTTGGCTAACTCAATCCCAGATATTGTGAAAACCTCTGTGTTTGTGTTTTCCAGATATTATCAACGGAATTTATGTTTTTGAATGTTTTTTTATCAGGGGACATTTAATTTTGTGCTGGGAAACGCTAATTGGTTCCACATGGAGACAGCAGTTTTCACATTCATATTTTCTAGGGAGAAATCTAGAGGAACTGTCACAAACAAACATGATATTTCTGTTTGTATACATGAGATTTTATGCACTTGCCTAACGAAAAGACTTTGCTTTTCTGTAAAATCATTATTACTGTGATTTTCTCCGTCCATTGCATATGAATTCCACACTACTTTGTCCGGATATGCCTGTATGAAAACAGAAATATCCAGTTGTGTTTTCGCTGACCCAATCCGAAATATTGTGAAAGCCACTGTGATGCGTTTTCTGGATATTATCGATGGACTTTATTGTTTTGAATGTTTTTATCAGGGAACATTTAATTTTGTACAGTAGAAATACTAATTGGTTCCACATGGAGACACGACTCTACACATTCGTATTTTCTAGTGAGGAAGCTACAGGAACTGCGGAAAACATGATATTTCTGTTTGTATAGATGACATTTTATACACTTGCCTAATGAAAAGACTTCTTCTTCTGCAAAACAACTTTTCCTGTGATTTTCTCGGTCCATACATACGAATTCCACAACACTTTGTCCGAATATGCCTGGATTAAAACAGAAATATCCGGTTCTTTTTGGCTAACTATATCCCAGATATGGCTACAGCCTCAGTGTTTGTGTTTTCTGGATATTATCAATGCACTTTATGGTTTTGACTGTTTTTTACCAGGGAACATTTAATTTTGTGCTGGGAAACAGTAATTGGTTCCACATGGAGACACCAGGTCTACAAATTCGTATTTTCTAGGGAGAAAGCTAGAGGAACTGGGGCAAACAAATATGATATTTCTGTTTGCATACATGACATTTTATGCACTGGCCGAAGGAAACGACTTTGCTTTTCTCCAAAACCATTCTTACTGTGATTTTCTCAGTCCAATACATACGAATTCCAAACGACTGTCTGGATATGCCTGGATGAAAACAGAAATATCCGGTTCTGTTTTGGCTAACTATATCCCAGATATGGCTACAGCCTCAGTGTTTGTGTTTTCTGGATATTATTCACAGACTTTATTGTTTTGAGTGTTTTATCAGGGAACATTTAATTTTGTACCGTAGAAACACTGATTGGTTCCACATGGAGACACGAGCTGTACACATTCGTATTTTCTAGGGAGAAGGCTAGAGGAACTGCCTAAAACAATCATGATATTTCTGTTTGTGTAGTTGACATTTTATGCACTTGCCTAACGAAAATACTTTGCTATTCACTAAAACCATTATAATATGATTTTCTGGGTCAATTCCGTAGGAATTCGACGCCACTTTGTCTGGATAAGACTGGATGAAACCAGAAATCTCCGGTTGTGTTTTGGCTAACTCAATCCCAGATATTGTGAAAGCCTCTGTGTTTGTGTTTTCTGGATATTATTCACACAATTTATTGTTTTGAGTGTTTTTATCAGGGAACATTTAATTTTCTGCTGGGAAACACTAATTGGTTCCACATGGAGACACCATTCTACACATTCGTATTTTCTAGGGAGAAAGCTAGAGGAACTGCGGCAAACAAACATGATATTTATGTTTGTACAGATGACATTTTATGCACTGGCTGAAGCATAAGACTTTGCTTGTCTCCAAAACCATTTTTACTGTGATTTTCTGGGTCCATTACATACGAATTCCACAAGACTTTGTCCGGATATGACTGGATGAAACCAGAAATATCCGGTTGTGTTTTGGTTAACTCAATGCCAGATATTGCTACAGCCTCTGTGTTTGTGTTTTCTTGATATTATCAATGGATTTTATTGTTTTGAATGTTTTTATGAGGGAACATTTAATTTTGTACCGTAAAAACAATAATTGGTTCCACATATGGGGACACCAGACTACACATTCATATTTTCTTGGGAAAAGCTAGATGAACTGCGGCAAAGAAACATGATATTTCTGTTTGTATAGATGACATTTTATGCACTTCCCTAACGAATAGATCTTGCTTTTCTCTGAAACTATGTTTATTGTGATTTTCTGGGTCCATTGCATACGAATTCCACACCACTTTGTCTGGATATGACTGGATGAAACCAGAAATATCCGGTTGTGTTTTGCCTAACTCAATCCCAGATATTGCTACAGCCTCTGTGTTTGTGTTTTCTGGATATTTTCGATGGACTTGATTGTTTTGAATGTTTTTATCAGGGAACATTTAATTTTCTGCTGGGAAACACTAATTGCTTCCACATGGAGACACCAGTCTACACATTCGTATGTTCTAGGGAGAATGTTACAGAAACTGCGGCAAACAGGCATGATATTACTGTTTGTATACAAGACATTTTATGCACTGGCTGAAGGAAAAGACTTAGCTTTTCTCCAAATCCATTTTTAATTGATTTTCTCATTCTATTTCATAGTAATTCCACCCCGTTTTTCCCGTTTATGACTGGATGAAACCAGAAATATCCGGTTTTGTTTTGCCTAAATCAATCCCAGATATTGCTACAGGCTCTTGTTTGTGTTTTCCAGATATTATCAACGGATTTTATGGTTTTTCATGTTTTTTATCATGGAACATTTAATTTAGTGCTAGGAAACATAATTGTTTCCACTTGGAGACAACAGCTCTACACGTTCGTATTTTCTAGGGAGAAAGCTAGAGGAACTGTGGCAAACAAACATGATATTTCTGTTTGTATAGATGATATTTTATGCACTGGCCGAAGGAAAAGACTTTGCTTTTCTCCAAAACCATTTTTCCTGTGATTTTCTCCGTCCATTACATACGAATTCCACCAAACTTTGTCCGGGTATGACTGGATGAAACCAGAAATGTCCGGTTTTGTTTTTGCTTACTATAACCCAGATATTGCTACAGCCTTTGTGTTTGTGTTTTCTGGAGATTATCGATTTATTTTATTGTTCTGAATGTTTGTATCAGGATACATTTAATTTTTGTTGCAAACACTAATTGGTTCCACATGGAGACACCAGGTCTACACATTCGTATTTTCTAGTGAGGAAGCTACAGGAACTGCGGAAAACATGATATTTCTGTTTGTATAGATGACATTTTATACACTTGCCTAACGAAAAGACTTTTTTTTTTCTGCAAAACAATTTTTCCTGTGATTTTCTCGGTCCATACATACGAATTCCAAACCACTTTATTCGAATATGGCTGGATGAATCAGAAATATCCGGTTCTGTTTTGGCTAACTATATCCCAGATATTGCTACAGCCTCTGTGTTTGTGTTTTCTGGATATTTTCGATGGACTTGATTGCTTTGAATATTTTTATCAGGGAACATTTAATTTTCTGCTGGGAAACACTAATTGGTTCCACATGGAGACACCAGTCTACACATTCCTATGTTCTAGGGAGAATGTTACAGGAACTGCGGCAAACAGGCATGATATTACTGTTTCTATACATGACATGTTATGCACCGGCCGAAGCAAAAGACTTAGCTTTCCTCCAAAACCATTTTTACTTGATTTTCTCGTTCTATTTCATAGGAATTCCACCACAGTTTTCCCGGATATGACTGGATGAAACCAGAAATATCCGGTTTTGTTTTGCCTAAATCAATCCCAGATATTGCTACAGCCTCTGTGTTTGTGTTTTCTGGATATTATCAACGGATTTTATGGTTTTTAATGTTTTTTTATTATGGAACAAAATTTAGTGCTGGGAAACATAATTGTTTCCACATGGCGACAACAGCTCTACGCATTCGTATTTTCTAGGGAGAAAGCTAGAGGAACTGTGGCAAACAAACATGATATTTCTGTTTGTATAGGTGACATTTTGTGCACTGGCCGAAGGAAAAGACTTTGCTTTTCTCCAAAACCATTTTTACTGTGATTTTCTCTGTCCATTGCATACGAATTCCACACTACTTTTTCTGGATATGACTGGATGATATCAGAAATGTCCAGTTGTGTTTTGGCTAACACAATCCGAGGTATTGCTATAGCCTCTGCGTTTGTGTTTTCTGGATAGTATCGACGGACTTTATTGTTTTGAATGTTTTTATCAGGGAACATTTAATTTTGTACAGTAGAAACACTAACTGGTTCCACATGGAGACACCAGTCTACACATTCGTATCTTCTAGGGAGAAAGCTAGAGGAACTGAGGCAAACAAACATGATATTTCTGTTTGCATACATGACATTTTATGAACTGGCCGAAGGAAAAGACTTTGCTTTTCTCCAAAACCATTCTTACTGTGATTTTCTCGGTCCAATACATACGAATTCCACACCACTTTCCGGATATGCCAGGATGAAAACAGAAATATCCGGTTGTGTTTTGGCTAACTCAATGCCAGATATTGCTACAGCCTCTGTGTTGGTGTTTTCCGGATATTATCAATGGACTTTATGGTTTTTCATGTCTTTTATCAGGGAACATTTAATTTTTTGCTGGGGAACACTAGTTGGTTCCACATGGAGACACCAGCTCTACACATTCGTATTTTCTGGGGAGACAGCTAGAGGAACTGCAGCAAACAAACATGATATTTCTGTTTATATAGATGGCATTTTATGCACTTGGCAAATGAAAAGACTTTGCTTTTCTCCAAAACCATTTTTACTGTGATTATTTTTTCGGTCCATTGCATACGAATTCCACGAAACATTGTCCGGATATGACTGGATGAAACCAGAAATATCCGGTTGTGTTTTGGCTACCACAATGCCAGATATTGCTACAGCCTCTTTGTTTGTGTTTTCCGGATATTATCAACGGACTTTATAGTTTTTCATGTCTTTTATCAGGGTACATTTAATTTTATACTGGGGAACACTAGTTGGTTCCACATGGAGACACCAGCTCTACACATTCGTATTTTCTAGGGAGAAAGCTAGAGGAACTGCAGCAAGCAAACATATTTCTGTTTATATAGATGACATTTTATGCACTTGCCTAAAAAAAGAATTGGCTTTTCTCCAAAACCATTTTTACTGTGATTTTCACGGTCCATTGCCTCCGAATTCCACACCACTTTCCGGATATGCCTGGATGAAAACAGAAATATCCAGTTCTGTTTTGGCTAACTATATCCCAGATATGGCTACAGCCTCAGTGTTTGTGTTTTCTGGATATTATCAACAGACTTTATTGGTTTGACTGTTTTTATCAGGGAACATTTAATTTTGTCCGGTAGAAACACTAATTGGTTCCACATGGAGACACCAGCTCTACACATTCGTATTTTCTAGGCAGACAGCTAGAGGAACTGCGGCAAACAAACTTGATATTTCTGTATGAATAGATGACATTTTATGCACTTGCCTAATGAAAAGACTTTGCTTTTCTCCAAAACCATTTTTACTGTGCTTTTTCGGTCCATTACATACGAATTCCACCCCACTTTGTCTGGATATGACTGGATGAAACCAGAAATATCCAGTTGTGTTTTGGCTAACTCAATCCCAGATATTGCTACAGCCTCTGTGTTTGTGTTTTCCGGATATTATCAACGGACTTTATGGTTTTTCATGTTTTCTATCAGGGAACATTTAATTTTATGCTGGGAAACACTAGTCGGTTCCACATAGTGACACCAGCTTTACACATTAGTATTTTCTGGGGAGAAAGCTAGAGGAACTGCGGCAAACAAACATGATATTTCTGTTTATATAGATGACATTTTATGCATTTGCCTAAAAAAAGACTTTGATTTTCTCCAAAACCATTTTTACTGTGATTTTCTCAGTCTGTTGCATGCGAATTCCACACCACTTTGTCCGGATATGCCTGTATGAAAACAAAAATATCCGGTTATGTTTTGGCTAACTATATCCAAGATATGGCTACAGCCTCAGTGTTTGTGTTTTCCGGATATTATCAACGGACTTTATGGTTTTTCATGTTTTCTATCAGGGAACATTTAATTTTATGCTGGGGAACACTAGTTGGTTCCACATGGTGACACCAGCTCTACACATTCGTATTTTCTAGCTAGAAAGCTAGAGGAACTGCAGCAAATAAACATGATACTTTTTGTTTGCATAGATGACATTTAATGTACTTGCCTTAAAAAAGACTTTGCTTTTCTCCAAAACAATTTTTACTCTGATTTTCTCAGTCTATTGCATGCGAATTCCACACCACTTTGTCCGGATATGCCTGGATGAAACCAGAAATATCCAGTTGTGTTTTGGCTAACTATATCCCAGATATGGCTACAGCCTCTGTGTTTGTGTTTTCCGGATATAATCAACGGACTTTATGGTTTTTCATGTTTTCTATCAGGGGACTTTTAATTTTATGCTGGGGAACAATAGTTGGTTCCACATGGTGACACCAGCTCTACACATTCGTATTTTCTACGGAGAAAGCCAGAGGAACTGCAGCAAACAAACATGATATTTCTGTTTGTATAGATGACATTTTAGGCACTTGCCTAAAAAAAGACTTTGCTTTTCTCCAAAACCATTTCTACGGTGATTTTCTCAGTCTATTGCATCCGAATTCCACACCAATTTGTCCGTATATGCCTGGATGAAAACAAAAATATCCGGTTATGTTTTGGCTAACTATATCCAAGATATGGCTACAGCCTCAGTGTTTGTGTTTTCTGCATATTATTCACAGACTTTATTATTTTGAGTGTTTTTATCTGGGAACATTTAATTTTGTACCCTAGAAAACTGATTGGTTCCACATGGAGACACCAGCTCTACACAATCATATTTTCTAGGGACAAAGCTAGAGGAACTGCGGCAAACAAACATGATATTTCTGTTTGAATAGATGACATTTTATGCACTTGCCTAATGAAAGGACTTTGCTTTTTTCCACAACCATATTTACTGAGATTTTCTCGGTCCATTGCATAAGAATTCCACCCCACATTGTAAGGATATGACTGGATGAAACCAGAAATATCCGGTGTGTTTTGGCTAACTCAATCCCAGATATTGCTACAGACTCTGTGTTTGTGTTTTCCGGATATTATCGATGGACTTTATGGATTTCCATGTTTTTTATCAGGGAACATTAAATTTTGTGCTGGGAAACACTAATTGGGTCCACATGGAGACACCAGCTATACACATTCGTATTTTCTAGGCAGAAAGCTAGAGGAACTGAGGCAAACAAACATGATATTTCTGTTTGCATACATGACATTTTATGAACTGGCCGAAGGAAAAGACTTTGCTTTTCTCCAAAACCATTCTTACTGTGATTTTCTCGGTCCAATACATACGAATTCCACACCACTTTCCGGATATGCCAGGATGAAAACAGAAATATCCGGTTGTGTTTTGGCTAACTCAATGCCAGATATTGCTACAGCCTCTGTGTTGGTGTTTTCCGGATATTATCAATGGACTTTATGGTTTTTCATGTCTTTTATCAGGGAACATTTAATTTTTTGCTGGGGAACACTAGTTGGTTCCACATGGAGACACCAGCTCTACACATTCGTATTTTCTGGGGAGACAGCTAGAGGAACTGCAGCAAACAAACATGATATTTCTGTTTATATAGATGGCATTTTATGCACTTGGCAAATGAAAAGACTTTGCTTTTCTCCAAAACCATTTTTACTGTGATTATTTTTTCGGTCCATTGCATACGAATTCCACGAAACATTGTCCGGATATGACTGGATGAAACCAGAAATATCCGGTTGTGTTTTGGCTACCACAATGCCAGATATTGCTACAGCCTCTTTGTTTGTGTTTTCCGGATATTATCAACGGACTTTATAGTTTTTCATGTCTTTTATCAGGGTACATTTAATTTTATACTGGGGAACACTAGTTGGTTCCACATGGAGACACCAGCTCTACACATTCGTATTTTCTAGGGAGAAAGCTAGAGGAACTGCAGCAAGCAAACATATTTCTGTTTATATAGATGACATTTTATGCACTTGCCTAAAAAAAGAATTGGCTTTTCTCCAAAACCATTTTTACTGTGATTTTCACGGTCCATTGCCTCCGAATTCCACACCACTTTCCGGATATGCCTGGATGAAAACAGAAATATCCAGTTCTGTTTTGGCTAACTATATCCCAGATATGGCTACAGCCTCAGTGTTTGTGTTTTCTGGATATGATCAACAGACTTTATTGGTTTGACTGTTTTTATCAGGGAACATTTAATTTTGTCCGGTAGAAACACTAATTGGTTCCACATGGAGACACCAGCTCTACACATTCGTATTTTCTAGGCAGACAGCTAGAGGAACTGCGGCAAACAAACTTGATATTTCTGTATGAATAGATGACATTTTATGCACTTGCCTAATGAAAAGACTTTGCTTTTCTCCAAAACCATTTTTACTGTGCTTTTTCGGTCCATTACATACGAATTCCACCCCACTTTGTCTGGATATGACTGGATGAAACCAGAAATATCCAGTTGTGTTTTGGCTAACTCAATCCCAGATATTGCTACAGCCTCTGTGTTTGTGTTTTCCGGATATTATCAACGGACTTTATGGTTTTTCATGTTTTCTATCAGGGAACATTTAATTTTATGCTGGGAAACACTAGTCGGTTCCACATAGTGACACCAGCTTTACACATTAGTATTTTCTGGGGAGAAAGCTAGAGGAACTGCGGCAAACAAACATGATATTTCTGTTTATATAGATGACATTTTATGCATTTGCCTAAAAAAAGACTTTGATTTTCTCCAAAACCATTTTTACTGTGATTTTCTCAGTCTGTTGCATGCGAATTCCACACCACTTTGTCCGGATATGCCTGTATGAAAACAAAAATATCCGGTTATGTTTTGGCTAACTATATCCAAGATATGGCTACAGCCTCAGTGTTTGTGTTTTCCGGATATTATCAACGGACTTTATGGTTTTTCATGTTTTCTATCAGGGAACATTTAATTTTATGCTGGGGAACACTAGTTGGTTCCACATGGTGACACCAGCTCTACACATTCGTATTTTCTAGCTAGAAAGCTAGAGGAACTGCAGCAAATAAACATGATACTTTTTGTTTGCATAGATGACATTTAATGTACTTGCCTTAAAAAAGACTTTGCTTTTCTCCAAAACAATTTTTACTCTGATTTTCTCAGTCTATTGCATGCGAATTCCACACCACTTTGTCCGGATATGCCTGGATGAAACCAGAAATATCCAGTTGTGTTTTGGCTAACTATATCCCAGATATGGCTACAGCCTCTGTGTTTGTGTTTTCCGGATATAATCAACGGACTTTATGGTTTTTCATGTTTTCTATCAGGGGACTTTTAATTTTATGCTGGGGAACAATAGTTGGTTCCACATGGTGACACCAGCTCTACACATTCGTATTTTCTACGGAGAAAGCCAGAGGAACTGCAGCAAACAAACATGATATTTCTGTTTGTATAGATGACATTTTAGGCACTTGCCTAAAAAAAGACTTTGCTTTTCTCCAAAACCATTTCTACGGTGATTTTCTCAGTCTATTGCATCCGAATTCCACACCAATTTGTCCGTATATGCCTGGATGAAAACAAAAATATCCGGTTATGTTTTGGCTAACTATATCCAAGATATGGCTACAGCCTCAGTGTTTGTGTTTTCTGCATATTATTCACAGACTTTATTATTTTGAGTGTTTTTATCTGGGAACATTTAATTTTGTACCCTAGAAAACTGATTGGTTCCACATGGAGACACCAGCTCTACACATTCATATTTTCTAGGGACAAAGCTAGAGGAACTGCGGCAAACAAACATGATATTTCTGTTTGAATAGATGACATTTTATGCACTTGCCTAATGAAAGGACTTTGCTTTTTTCCACAACCATATTTACTGAGATTTTCTCGGTCCATTGCATAAGAATTCCACCCCACATTGTAAGGATATGACTGGATGAAACCAGAAATATCCGGTGTGTTTTGGCTAACTCAATCCCAGATATTGCTACAGACTCTGTGTTTGTGTTTTCCGGATATTATCGATGGACTTTATGGATTTCCATGTTTTTTATCAGGGAACATTAAATTTTGTGCTGGGAAACACTAATTGGGTCCACATGGAGACACCAGCTATACACATTCGTATTTTCTAGGCAGAAAGCTAGAGGAACTGAGGCAAACAAACATGATATTTCTGTTTGCATACATGACATTTTATGAACTGGCCGAAGGAAAAGACTTTGCTTTTCTCCAAAACCATTCTTACTGTGATTTTCTCGGTCCAATACATACGAATTCCACACCACTTTCCGGATATGCCAGGATGAAAACAGAAATATCCGGTTGTGTTTTGGCTAACTCAATGCCAGATATTGCTACAGCCTCTGTGTTGGTGTTTTCCGGATATTATCAATGGACTTTATGGTTTTTCATGTCTTTTATCAGGGAACATTTAATTTTTTGCTGGGGAACACTAGTTGGTTCCACATGGAGACACCAGCTCTACACATTCGTATTTTCTGGGGAGACAGCTAGAGGAACTGCAGCAAACAAACATGATATTTCTGTTTATATAGATGGCATTTTATGCACTTGGCAAATGAAAAGACTTTGCTTTTCTCCAAAACCATTTTTACTGTGATTATTTTTTCGGTCCATTGCATACGAATTCCACGAAACATTGTCCGGATATGACTGGATGAAACCAGAAATATCCGGTTGTGTTTTGGCTACCACAATGCCAGATATTGCTACAGCCTCTTTGTTTGTGTTTTCCGGATATTATCAACGGACTTTATAGTTTTTCATGTCTTTTATCAGGGTACATTTAATTTTATACTGGGGAACACTAGTTGGTTCCACATGGAGACACCAGCTCTACACATTCGTATTTTCTAGGGAGAAAGCTAGAGGAACTGCAGCAAGCAAACATATTTCTGTTTATATAGATGACATTTTATGCACTTGCCTAAAAAAAGAATTGGCTTTTCTCCAAAACCATTTTTACTGTGATTTTCACGGTCCATTGCCTCCGAATTCCACACCACTTTCCGGATATGCCTGGATGAAAACAGAAATATCCAGTTCTGTTTTGGCTAACTATATCCCAGATATGGCTACAGCCTCAGTGTTTGTGTTTTCTGGATATTATCAACAGACTTTATTGGTTTGACTGTTTTTATCAGGGAACATTTAATTTTGTCCGGTAGAAACACTAATTGGTTCCACATGGAGACACCAGCTCTACACATTCGTATTTTCTAGGCAGACAGCTAGAGGAACTGCGGCAAACAAACTTGATATTTCTGTATGAATAGATGACATTTTATGCACTTGCCTAATGAAAAGACTTTGCTTTTCTCCAAAACCATTTTTACTGTGCTTTTTCGGTCCATTACATACGAATTCCACCCCACTTTGTCTGGATATGACTGGATGAAACCAGAAATATCCAGTTGTGTTTTGGCTAACTCAATCCCAGATATTGCTACAGCCTCTGTGTTTGTGTTTTCCGGATATTATCAACGGACTTTATGGTTTTTCATGTTTTCTATCAGGGAACATTTAATTTTATGCTGGGAAACACTAGTCGGTTCCACATAGTGACACCAGCTTTACACATTAGTATTTTCTGGGGAGAAAGCTAGAGGAACTGCGGCAAACAAACATGATATTTCTGTTTATATAGATGACATTTTATGCATTTGCCTAAAAAAAGACTTTGATTTTCTCCAAAACCATTTTTACTGTGATTTTCTCAGTCTGTTGCATGCGAATTCCACACCACTTTGTCCGGATATGCCTGTATGAAAACAAAAATATCCGGTTATGTTTTGGCTAACTATATCCAAGATATGGCTACAGCCTCAGTGTTTGTGTTTTCCGGATATTATCAACGGACTTTATGGTTTTTCATGTTTTCTATCAGGGAACATTTAATTTTATGCTGGGGAACACTAGTTGGTTCCACATGGTGACACCAGCTCTACACATTCGTATTTTCTAGCTAGAAAGCTAGAGGAACTGCAGCAAATAAACATGATACTTTTTGTTTGCATAGATGACATTTAATGTACTTGCCTTAAAAAAGACTTTGCTTTTCTCCAAAACAATTTTTACTCTGATTTTCTCAGTCTATTGCATGCGAATTCCACACCACTTTGTCCGGATATGCCTGGATGAAACCAGAAATATCCAGTTGTGTTTTGGCTAACTATATCCCAGATATGGCTACAGCCTCTGTGTTTGTGTTTTCCGGATATAATCAACGGACTTTATGGTTTTTCATGTTTTCTATCAGGGGACTTTTAATTTTATGCTGGGGAACAATAGTTGGTTCCACATGGTGACACCAGCTCTACACATTCGTATTTTCTACGGAGAAAGCCAGAGGAACTGCAGCAAACAAACATGATATTTCTGTTTGTATAGATGACATTTTAGGCACTTGCCTAAAAAAAGACTTTGCTTTTCTCCAAAACCATTTCTACGGTGATTTTCTCAGTCTATTGCATCCGAATTCCACACCAATTTGTCCGTATATGCCTGGATGAAAACAAAAATATCCGGTTATGTTTTGGCTAACTATATCCAAGATATGGCTACAGCCTCAGTGTTTGTGTTTTCTGCATATTATTCACAGACTTTATTATTTTGAGTGTTTTTATCTGGGAACATTTAATTTTGTACCCTAGAAAACTGATTGGTTCCACATGGAGACACCAGCTCTACACATTCATATTTTCTAGGGACAAAGCTAGAGGAACTGCGGCAAACAAACATGATATTTCTGTTTGAATAGATGACATTTTATGCACTTGCCTAATGAAAGGACTTTGCTTTTTTCCACAACCATATTTACTGAGATTTTCTCGGTCCATTGCATAAGAATTCCACCCCACATTGTAAGGATATGACTGGATGAAACCAGAAATATCCGGTGTGTTTTGGCTAACTCAATCCCAGATATTGCTACAGACTCTGTGTTTGTGTTTTCCGGATATTATCGATGGACTTTATGGATTTCCATGTTTTTTATCAGGGAACATTAAATTTTGTGCTGGGAAACACTAATTGGGTCCACATGGAGACACCAGCTATACACATTCGTATTTTCTAGGCAGAAAGCTAGAGGAACTGAGGCAAACAAACATGATATTTCTGTTTGCATACATGACATTTTATGAACTGGCCGAAGGAAAAGACTTTGCTTTTCTCCAAAACCATTCTTACTGTGATTTTCTCGGTCCAATACATACGAATTCCACACCACTTTCCGGATATGCCAGGATGAAAACAGAAATATCCGGTTGTGTTTTGGCTAACTCAATGCCAGATATTGCTACAGCCTCTGTGTTGGTGTTTTCCGGATATTATCAATGGACTTTATGGTTTTTCATGTCTTTTATCAGGGAACATTTAATTTTTTGCTGGGGAACACTAGTTGGTTCCACATGGAGACACCAGCTCTACACATTCGTATTTTCTGGGGAGACAGCTAGAGGAACTGCAGCAAACAAACATGATATTTCTGTTTATATAGATGGCATTTTATGCACTTGGCAAATGAAAAGACTTTGCTTTTCTCCAAAACCATTTTTACTGTGATTATTTTTTCGGTCCATTGCATACGAATTCCACGAAACATTGTCCGGATATGACTGGATGAAACCAGAAATATCCGGTTGTGTTTTGGCTACCACAATGCCAGATATTGCTACAGCCTCTTTGTTTGTGTTTTCCGGATATTATCAACGGACTTTATAGTTTTTCATGTCTTTTATCAGGGTACATTTAATTTTATACTGGGGAACACTAGTTGGTTCCACATGGAGACACCAGCTCTACACATTCGTATTTTCTAGGGAGAAAGCTAGAGGAACTGCAGCAAGCAAACATATTTCTGTTTATATAGATGACATTTTATGCACTTGCCTAAAAAAAGAATTGGCTTTTCTCCAAAACCATTTTTACTGTGATTTTCACGGTCCATTGCCTCCGAATTCCACACCACTTTCCGGATATGCCTGGATGAAAACAGAAATATCCAGTTCTGTTTTGGCTAACTATATCCCAGATATGGCTACAGCCTCAGTGTTTGTGTTTTCTGGATATTATCAACAGACTTTATTGGTTTGACTGTTTTTATCAGGGAACATTTAATTTTGTCCGGTAGAAACACTAATTGGTTCCACATGGAGACACCAGCTCTACACATTCGTATTTTCTAGGCAGACAGCTAGAGGAACTGCGGCAAACAAACTTGATATTTCTGTATGAATAGATGACATTTTATGCACTTGCCTAATGAAAAGACTTTGCTTTTCTCCAAAACCATTTTTACTGTGCTTTTTCGGTCCATTACATACGAATTCCACCCCACTTTGTCTGGATATGACTGGATGAAACCAGAAATATCCAGTTGTGTTTTGGCTAACTCAATCCCAGATATTGCTACAGCCTCTGTGTTTGTGTTTTCCGGATATTATCAACGGACTTTATGGTTTTTCATGTTTTCTATCAGGGAACATTTAATTTTATGCTGGGAAACACTAGTCGGTTCCACATAGTGACACCAGCTTTACACATTAGTATTTTCTGGGGAGAAAGCTAGAGGAACTGCGGCAAACAAACATGATATTTCTGTTTATATAGATGACATTTTATGCATTTGCCTAAAAAAAGACTTTGATTTTCTCCAAAACCATTTTTACTGTGATTTTCTCAGTCTGTTGCATGCGAATTCCACACCACTTTGTCCGGATATGCCTGTATGAAAACAAAAATATCCGGTTATGTTTTGGCTAACTATATCCAAGATATGGCTACAGCCTCAGTGTTTGTGTTTTCCGGATATTATCAACGGACTTTATGGTTTTTCATGTTTTCTATCAGGGAACATTTAATTTTATGCTGGGGAACACTAGTTGGTTCCACATGGTGACACCAGCTCTACACATTCGTATTTTCTAGCTAGAAAGCTAGAGGAACTGCAGCAAATAAACATGATACTTTTTGTTTGCATAGATGACATTTAATGTACTTGCCTTAAAAAAGACTTTGCTTTTCTCCAAAACAATTTTTACTCTGATTTTCTCAGTCTATTGCATGCGAATTCCACACCACTTTGTCCGGATATGCCTGGATGAAACCAGAAATATCCAGTTGTGTTTTGGCTAACTATATCCCAGATATGGCTACAGCCTCTGTGTTTGTGTTTTCCGGATATAATCAACGGACTTTATGGTTTTTCATGTTTTCTATCAGGGGACTTTTAATTTTATGCTGGGGAACAATAGTTGGTTCCACATGGTGACACCAGCTCTACACATTCGTATTTTCTACGGAGAAAGCCAGAGGAACTGCAGCAAACAAACATGATATTTCTGTTTGTATAGATGACATTTTAGGCACTTGCCTAAAAAAAGACTTTGCTTTTCTCCAAAACCATTTCTACGGTGATTTTCTCAGTCTATTGCATCCGAATTCCACACCAATTTGTCCGTATATGCCTGGATGAAAACAAAAATATCCGGTTATGTTTTGGCTAACTATATCCAAGATATGGCTACAGCCTCAGTGTTTGTGTTTTCTGCATATTATTCACAGACTTTATTATTTTGAGTGTTTTTATCTGGGAACATTTAATTTTGTACCCTAGAAAACTGATTGGTTCCACATGGAGACACCAGCTCTACACATTCATATTTTCTAGGGACAAAGCTAGAGGAACTGCGGCAAACAAACATGATATTTCTGTTTGAATAGATGACATTTTATGCACTTGCCTAATGAAAGGACTTTGCTTTTTTCCACAACCATATTTACTGAGATTTTCTCGGTCCATTGCATAAGAATTCCACCCCACATTGTAAGGATATGACTGGATGAAACCAGAAATATCCGGTGTGTTTTGGCTAACTCAATCCCAGATATTGCTACAGACTCTGTGTTTGTGTTTTCCGGATATTATCGATGGACTTTATGGATTTCCATGTTTTTTATCAGGGAACATTAAATTTTGTGCTGGGAAACACTAATTGGGTCCACATGGAGACACCAGCTATACACATTCGTATTTTCTAGGCAGAAAGCTAGAGGAACTGAGGCAAACAAACATGATATTTCTGTTTGCATACATGACATTTTATGAACTGGCCGAAGGAAAAGACTTTGCTTTTCTCCAAAACCATTCTTACTGTGATTTTCTCGGTCCAATACATACGAATTCCACACCACTTTCCGGATATGCCAGGATGAAAACAGAAATATCCGGTTGTGTTTTGGCTAACTCAATGCCAGATATTGCTACAGCCTCTGTGTTGGTGTTTTCCGGATATTATCAATGGACTTTATGGTTTTTCATGTCTTTTATCAGGGAACATTTAATTTTTTGCTGGGGAACACTAGTTGGTTCCACATGGAGACACCAGCTCTACACATTCGTATTTTCTGGGGAGACAGCTAGAGGAACTGCAGCAAACAAACATGATATTTCTGTTTATATAGATGGCATTTTATGCACTTGGCAAATGAAAAGACTTTGCTTTTCTCCAAAACCATTTTTACTGTGATTATTTTTTCGGTCCATTGCATACGAATTCCACGAAACATTGTCCGGATATGACTGGATGAAACCAGAAATATCCGGTTGTGTTTTGGCTACCACAATGCCAGATATTGCTACAGCCTCTTTGTTTGTGTTTTCCGGATATTATCAACGGACTTTATAGTTTTTCATGTCTTTTATCAGGGTACATTTAATTTTATACTGGGGAACACTAGTTGGTTCCACATGGAGACACCAGCTCTACACATTCGTATTTTCTAGGGAGAAAGCTAGAGGAACTGCAGCAAGCAAACATATTTCTGTTTATATAGATGACATTTTATGCACTTGCCTAAAAAAAGAATTGGCTTTTCTCCAAAACCATTTTTACTGTGATTTTCACGGTCCATTGCCTCCGAATTCCACACCACTTTCCGGATATGCCTGGATGAAAACAGAAATATCCAGTTCTGTTTTGGCTAACTATATCCCAGATATGGCTACAGCCTCAGTGTTTGTGTTTTCTGGATATTATCAACAGACTTTATTGGTTTGACTGTTTTTATCAGGGAACATTTAATTTTGTCCGGTAGAAACACTAATTGGTTCCACATGGAGACACCAGCTCTACACATTCGTATTTTCTAGGCAGACAGCTAGAGGAACTGCGGCAAACAAACTTGATATTTCTGTATGAATAGATGACATTTTATGCACTTGCCTAATGAAAAGACTTTGCTTTTCTCCAAAACCATTTTTACTGTGCTTTTTCGGTCCATTACATACGAATTCCACCCCACTTTGTCTGGATATGACTGGATGAAACCAGAAATATCCAGTTGTGTTTTGGCTAACTCAATCCCAGATATTGCTACAGCCTCTGTGTTTGTGTTTTCCGGATATTATCAACGGACTTTATGGTTTTTCATGTTTTCTATCAGGGAACATTTAATTTTATGCTGGGAAACACTAGTCGGTTCCACATAGTGACACCAGCTTTACACATTAGTATTTTCTGGGGAGAAAGCTAGAGGAACTGCGGCAAACAAACATGATATTTCTGTTTATATAGATGACATTTTATGCATTTGCCTAAAAAAAGACTTTGATTTTCTCCAAAACCATTTTTACTGTGATTTTCTCAGTCTGTTGCATGCGAATTCCACACCACTTTGTCCGGATATGCCTGTATGAAAACAAAAATATCCGGTTATGTTTTGGCTAACTATATCCAAGATATGGCTACAGCCTCAGTGTTTGTGTTTTCCGGATATTATCAACGGACTTTATGGTTTTTCATGTTTTCTATCAGGGAACATTTAATTTTATGCTGGGGAACACTAGTTGGTTCCACATGGTGACACCAGCTCTACACATTCGTATTTTCTAGCTAGAAAGCTAGAGGAACTGCAGCAAATAAACATGATACTTTTTGTTTGCATAGATGACATTTAATGTACTTGCCTTAAAAAAGACTTTGCTTTTCTCCAAAACAATTTTTACTCTGATTTTCTCAGTCTATTGCATGCGAATTCCACACCACTTTGTCCGGATATGCCTGGATGAAACCAGAAATATCCAGTTGTGTTTTGGCTAACTATATCCCAGATATGGCTACAGCCTCTGTGTTTGTGTTTTCCGGATATAATCAACGGACTTTATGGTTTTTCATGTTTTCTATCAGGGGACTTTTAATTTTATGCTGGGGAACAATAGTTGGTTCCACATGGTGACACCAGCTCTACACATTCGTATTTTCTACGGAGAAAGCCAGAGGAACTGCAGCAAACAAACATGATATTTCTGTTTGTATAGATGACATTTTAGGCACTTGCCTAAAAAAAGACTTTGCTTTTCTCCAAAACCATTTCTACGGTGATTTTCTCAGTCTATTGCATCCGAATTCCACACCAATTTGTCCGTATATGCCTGGATGAAAACAAAAATATCCGGTTATGTTTTGGCTAACTATATCCAAGATATGGCTACAGCCTCAGTGTTTGTGTTTTCTGCATATTATTCACAGACTTTATTATTTTGAGTGTTTTTATCTGGGAACATTTAATTTTGTACCCTAGAAAACTGATTGGTTCCACATGGAGACACCAGCTCTACACAATCATATTTTCTAGGGACAAAGCTAGAGGAACTGCGGCAAACAAACATGATATTTCTGTTTGAATAGATGACATTTTATGCACTTGCCTAATGAAAGGACTTTGCTTTTTTCCACAACCATATTTACTGAGATTTTCTCGGTCCATTGCATAAGAATTCCACCCCACATTGTAAGGATATGACTGGATGAAACCAGAAATATCCGGTGTGTTTTGGCTAACTCAATCCCAGATATTGCTACAGACTCTGTGTTTGTGTTTTCCGGATATTATCGATGGACTTTATGGATTTCCATGTTTTTTATCAGGGAACATTAAATTTTGTGCTGGGAAACACTAATTGGGTCCACATGGAGACACCAGCTATACACATTCGTATTTTCTAGGCAGAAAGCTAGAGGAACTGAGGCAAACAAACATGATATTTCTGTTTGCATACATGACATTTTATGAACTGGCCGAAGGAAAAGACTTTGCTTTTCTCCAAAACCATTCTTACTGTGATTTTCTCGGTCCAATACATACGAATTCCACACCACTTTCCGGATATGCCAGGATGAAAACAGAAATATCCGGTTGTGTTTTGGCTAACTCAATGCCAGATATTGCTACAGCCTCTGTGTTGGTGTTTTCCGGATATTATCAATGGACTTTATGGTTTTTCATGTCTTTTATCAGGGAACATTTAATTTTTTGCTGGGGAACACTAGTTGGTTCCACATGGAGACACCAGCTCTACACATTCGTATTTTCTGGGGAGACAGCTAGAGGAACTGCAGCAAACAAACATGATATTTCTGTTTATATAGATGGCATTTTATGCACTTGGCAAATGAAAAGACTTTGCTTTTCTCCAAAACCATTTTTACTGTGATTATTTTTTCGGTCCATTGCATACGAATTCCACGAAACATTGTCCGGATATGACTGGATGAAACCAGAAATATCCGGTTGTGTTTTGGCTACCACAATGCCAGATATTGCTACAGCCTCTTTGTTTGTGTTTTCCGGATATTATCAACGGACTTTATAGTTTTTCATGTCTTTTATCAGGGTACATTTAATTTTATACTGGGGAACACTAGTTGGTTCCACATGGAGACACCAGCTCTACACATTCGTATTTTCTAGGGAGAAAGCTAGAGGAACTGCAGCAAGCAAACATATTTCTGTTTATATAGATGACATTTTATGCACTTGCCTAAAAAAAGAATTGGCTTTTCTCCAAAACCATTTTTACTGTGATTTTCACGGTCCATTGCCTCCGAATTCCACACCACTTTCCGGATATGCCTGGATGAAAACAGAAATATCCAGTTCTGTTTTGGCTAACTATATCCCAGATATGGCTACAGCCTCAGTGTTTGTGTTTTCTGGATATTATCAACAGACTTTATTGGTTTGACTGTTTTTATCAGGGAACATTTAATTTTGTCCGGTAGAAACACTAATTGGTTCCACATGGAGACACCAGCTCTACACATTCGTATTTTCTAGGCAGACAGCTAGAGGAACTGCGGCAAACAAACTTGATATTTCTGTATGAATAGATGACATTTTATGCACTTGCCTAATGAAAAGACTTTGCTTTTCTCCAAAACCATTTTTACTGTGCTTTTTCGGTCCATTACATACGAATTCCACCCCACTTTGTCTGGATATGACTGGATGAAACCAGAAATATCCAGTTGTGTTTTGGCTAACTCAATCCCAGATATTGCTACAGCCTCTGTGTTTGTGTTTTCCGGATATTATCAACGGACTTTATGGTTTTTCATGTTTTCTATCAGGGAACATTTAATTTTATGCTGGGAAACACTAGTCGGTTCCACATAGTGACACCAGCTTTACACATTAGTATTTTCTGGGGAGAAAGCTAGAGGAACTGCGGCAAACAAACATGATATTTCTGTTTATATAGATGACATTTTATGCATTTGCCTAAAAAAAGACTTTGATTTTCTCCAAAACCATTTTTACTGTGATTTTCTCAGTCTGTTGCATGCGAATTCCACACCACTTTGTCCGGATATGCCTGTATGAAAACAAAAATATCCGGTTATGTTTTGGCTAACTATATCCAAGATATGGCTACAGCCTCAGTGTTTGTGTTTTCCGGATATTATCAACGGACTTTATGGTTTTTCATGTTTTCTATCAGGGAACATTTAATTTTATGCTGGGGAACACTAGTTGGTTCCACATGGTGACACCAGCTCTACACATTCGTATTTTCTAGCTAGAAAGCTAGAGGAACTGCAGCAAATAAACATGATACTTTTTGTTTGCATAGATGACATTTAATGTACTTGCCTTAAAAAAGACTTTGCTTTTCTCCAAAACAATTTTTACTCTGATTTTCTCAGTCTATTGCATGCGAATTCCACACCACTTTGTCCGGATATGCCTGGATGAAACCAGAAATATCCAGTTGTGTTTTGGCTAACTATATCCCAGATATGGCTACAGCCTCTGTGTTTGTGTTTTCCGGATATAATCAACGGACTTTATGGTTTTTCATGTTTTCTATCAGGGGACATTTAATTTTATGCTGGGGAACAATAGTTGGTTCCACATGGTGACACCAGCTCTACACATTCGTATTTTCTACGGAGAAAGCCAGAGGAACTGCAGCAAACAAACATGATATTTCTGTTTGTATAGATGACATTTTAGGCACTTGCCTAAAAAAAGACTTTGCTTTTCTCCAAAACCATTTCTACGGTGATTTTCTCAGTCTATTGCATCCGAATTCCACACCAATTTGTCCGTATATGCCTGGATGAAAACAAAAATATCCGGTTATGTTTTGGCTAACTATATCCAAGATATGGCTACAGCCTCAGTGTTTGTGTTTTCTGCATATTATTCACAGACTTTATTATTTTGAGTGTTTTTATCTGGGAACATTTAATTTTGTACCCTAGAAAACTGATTGGTTCCACATGGAGACACCAGCTCTACACAATCATATTTTCTAGGGACAAAGCTAGAGGAACTGCGGCAAACAAACATGATATTTCTGTTTGAATAGATGACATTTTATGCACTTGCCTAATGAAAGGACTTTGCTTTTTTCCACAACCATATTTACTGAGATTTTCTCGGTCCATTGCATAAGAATTCCACCCCACATTGTAAGGATATGACTGGATGAAACCAGAAATATCCGGTGTGTTTTGGCTAACTCAATCCCAGATATTGCTACAGACTCTGTGTTTGTGTTTTCCGGATATTATCGATGGACTTTATGGATTTCCATGTTTTTTATCAGGGAACATTAAATTTTGTGCTGGGAAACACTAATTGGGTCCACATGGAGACACCAGCTATACACATTCGTATTTTCTAGGCAGAAAGCTAGAGGAACTGAGGCAAACAAACATGATATTTCTGTTTGCATACATGACATTTTATGAACTGGCCGAAGGAAAAGACTTTGCTTTTCTCCAAAACCATTCTTACTGTGATTTTCTCGGTCCAATACATACGAATTCCACACCACTTTCCGGATATGCCAGGATGAAAACAGAAATATCTGGTTGTGTTTTGGCTAACTCAATGCCAGATATTGCTACAGCCTCTGTGTTGGTGTTTTCCGGATATTATCAATGGACTTTATGGTTTTTCATGTCTTTTATCAGGGAACATTTAATTTTTTGCTGGGGAACACTAGTTGGTTCCACATGGAGACACCAGCTCTACACATTCGTATTTTCTGGGGAGACAGCTAGAGGAACTGCAGCAAACAAACATGATATTTCTGTTTATATAGATGGCATTTTATGCACTTGGCAAATGAAAAGACTTTGCTTTTCTCCAAAACCATTTTTACTGTGATTATTTTTTCGGTCCATTGCATACGAATTCCACGAAACATTGTCCGGATATGACTGGATGAAACCAGAAATATCCGGTTGTGTTTTGGCTACCACAATGCCAGATATTGCTACAGCCTCTTTGTTTGTGTTTTCCGGATATTATCAACGGACTTTATAGTTTTTCATGTCTTTTATCAGGGTACATTTAATTTTATACTGGGGAACACTAGTTGGTTCCACATGGAGACACCAGCTCTACACATTCGTATTTTCTAGGGAGAAAGCTAGAGGAACTGCAGCAAGCAAACATATTTCTGTTTATATAGATGACATTTTATGCACTTGCCTAAAAAAAGAATTGGCTTTTCTCCAAAACCATTTTTACTGTGATTTTCACGGTCCATTGCCTCCGAATTCCACACCACTTTCCGGATATGCCTGGATGAAAACAGAAATATCCAGTTCTGTTTTGGCTAACTATATCCCAGATATGGCTACAGCCTCAGTGTTTGTGTTTTCTGGATATTATCAACAGACTTTATTGGTTTGACTGTTTTTATCAGGGAACATTTAATTTTGTCCGGTAGAAACACTAATTGGTTCCACATGGAGACACCAGCTCTACACATTCGTATTTTCTAGGCAGACAGCTAGAGGAACTGCGGCAAACAAACTTGATATTTCTGTATGAATAGATGACATTTTATGCACTTGCCTAATGAAAAGACTTTGCTTTTCTCCAAAACCATTTTTACTGTGCTTTTTCGGTCCATTACATACGAATTCCACCCCACTTTGTCTGGATATGACTGGATGAAACCAGAAATATCCAGTTGTGTTTTGGCTAACTCAATCCCAGATATTGCTACAGCCTCTGTGTTTGTGTTTTCCGGATATTATCAACGGACTTTATGGTTTTTCATGTTTTCTATCAGGGAACATTTAATTTTATGCTGGGAAACACTAGTCGGTTCCACATAGTGACACCAGCTTTACACATTAGTATTTTCTGGGGAGAAAGCTAGAGGAACTGCGGCAAACAAACATGATATTTCTGTTTATATAGATGACATTTTATGCATTTGCCTAAAAAAAGACTTTGATTTTCTCCAAAACCATTTTTACTGTGATTTTCTCAGTCTGTTGCATGCGAATTCCACACCACTTTGTCCGGATATGCCTGTATGAAAACAAAAATATCCGGTTATGTTTTGGCTAACTATATCCAAGATATGGCTACAGCCTCAGTGTTTGTGTTTTCCGGATATTATCAACGGACTTTATGGTTTTTCATGTTTTCTATCAGGGAACATTTAATTTTATGCTGGGGAACACTAGTTGGTTCCACATGGTGACACCAGCTCTACACATTCGTATTTTCTAGCTAGAAAGCTAGAGGAACTGCAGCAAATAAACATGATACTTTTTGTTTGCATAGATGACATTTAATGTACTTGCCTTAAAAAAGACTTTGCTTTTCTCCAAAACAATTTTTACTCTGATTTTCTCAGTCTATTGCATGCGAATTCCACACCACTTTGTCCGGATATGCCTGGATGAAACCAGAAATATCCAGTTGTGTTTTGGCTAACTATATCCCAGATATGGCTACAGCCTCTGTGTTTGTGTTTTCCGGATATAATCAACGGACTTTATGGTTTTTCATGTTTTCTATCAGGGGACTTTTAATTTTATGCTGGGGAACAATAGTTGGTTCCACATGGTGACACCAGCTCTACACATTCGTATTTTCTACGGAGAAAGCCAGAGGAACTGCAGCAAACAAACATGATATTTCTGTTTGTATAGATGACATTTTAGGCACTTGCCTAAAAAAAGACTTTGCTTTTCTCCAAAACCATTTCTACGGTGATTTTCTCAGTCTATTGCATCCGAATTCCACACCAATTTGTCCGTATATGCCTGGATGAAAACAAAAATATCCGGTTATGTTTTGGCTAACTATATCCAAGATATGGCTACAGCCTCAGTGTTTGTGTTTTCTGCATATTATTCACAGACTTTATTATTTTGAGTGTTTTTATCTGGGAACATTTAATTTTGTACCCTAGAAAACTGATTGGTTCCACATGGAGACACCAGCTCTACACATTCATATTTTCTAGGGACAAAGCTAGAGGAACTGCGGCAAACAAACATGATATTTCTGTTTGAATAGATGACATTTTATGCACTTGCCTAATGAAAGGACTTTGCTTTTTTCCACAACCATATTTACTGAGATTTTCTCGGTCCATTGCATAAGAATTCCACCCCACATTGTAAGGATATGACTGGATGAAACCAGAAATATCCGGTGTGTTTTGGCTAACTCAATCCCAGATATTGCTACAGACTCTGTGTTTGTGTTTTCCGGATATTATCGATGGACTTTATGGATTTCCATGTTTTTTATCAGGGAACATTAAATTTTGTGCTGGGAAACACTAATTGGGTCCACATGGAGACACCAGCTATACACATTCGTATTTTCTAGGGAGAAAGCTAGAGGAACTGCGGCAAACAAACATGATATTTCTGTTTGCATACATGACATTTTATGAACTGGCCGAAGGAAAAGACTTTGCTTTTCTCCAAAACCATTCTTACTGTGATTTTCTCGGTCCAATACATACGAATTCCACACCACTTTCCGGATATGCCAGGATGAAAACAGAAATATCCGGTTGTGTTTTGGCTAACTCAATGCCAGATATTGCTACAGCCTCTGTGTTGGTGTTTTCCGGATATTATCAATGGACTTTATGGTTTTTCATGTCTTTTATCAGGGAACATTTAATTTTTTGCTGGGGAACACTAGTTGGTTCCACATGGAGACACCAGCTCTACACATTCGTATTTTCTGGGGAGACAGCTAGAGGAACTGCAGCAAACAAACATGATATTTCTGTTTATATAGATGACATTTTATGCACTTGGCAAATGAAAAGACTTTGCTTTTCTCCAAAACCATTTTTACTGTGATTATTTTTTCGGTCCATTGCATACGAATTCCACGAAACATTGTCCGGATATGACTGGATGAAACCAGAAATATCCGGTTGTGTTTTGGCTACCACAATGCCAGATATTGCTACAGCCTCTTTGTTTGTGTTTTCCGGATATTATCAACGGACTTTATAGTTTTTCATGTCTTTTATCAGGGTACATTTAATTTTATACTGGGGAACACTAGTTGGTTCCACATGGAGACACCAGCTCTACACATTCGTATTTTCTAGGGAGAAAGCTAGAGTAACTGCAGCAAGCAAACATATTTCTGTTTATATAGATGACATTTTATGCACTTGCCTAAAAAAAGAATTGGCTTTTCTCCAAAACCATTTTTACTGTGATTTTCACGGTCCATTGCCTCCGAATTCCACACCACTTTCCGGATATGCCTGGATGAAAACAGAAATATCCAGTTCTGTTTTGGCTAACTATATCCCAGATATGGCTACAGCCTCAGTGTTTGTGTTTTCTGGATATGATCAACAGACTTTATTGGTTTGACTGTTTTTATCAGGGAACATTTAATTTTGTACCGTAGAAACACTAATTGGTTCCACATGGAGACACCAGCTCTACACATTCGTATTTTCTAGGCAGAAAGCTAGAGGAACTGCAGCAAACAAACGTGACATATCTGATTGATAGATGACATTTTATGCACTTGCCTAATGAAAAGACTTTGCTTTTCTCCAAAACCATTTTTACTGTGCTTTTTCGGTGCATTGCATACGAATTCCACCCCACTTTGTCTGGATATGACTGGATGAAACCAGAAATATCCAGTTGTGTTTTGGCTAACTCAATCCCAGATATTGCTACAGCCTCTGTGTTTGTGTTTTCCGGATATTATCAACGGACTTTATGGTTTTTCATGTTTTCTATCAGGGAACATTTAATTTTATGCTGGGAAACACTAGTCGGTTCCACATAGTGACACCAGCTTTACACATTAGTATTTTCTGGGGAGAAAGCTAGAGGAACTGCGGCAAACAAACATGATATTTCTGTTTATATAGATGACATTTTATGCATTTGCCTAAAAAAAGACTTTGATTTTCTCCAAAACCATTTTTACTGTGATTTTCTCAGTCTGTTGCATGCGAATTCCACACCACTTTGTCCGGATATGCCTGTATGAAAACAGAAATATCCAGTTCTGTTTTGGCTTACTCAGTCCCAGATATTGCTACAGCCGCAGTGTTTGTGTTTTCTGGATATTATCAATGGACTTTATTGTTTTGAATGTTTTTATCAGGGAACATTTAATTTTGTACCGTAGAAACTCTAATTGGTTTCACATGGAGAAACGTCTCTAAACATTCTTATTTCTAAGCAGAAAGCTAGAGGAACTGCGGCAAACAAACATGATATTTCTGCTTGAATAGATGATATTTTATTCACTTGCCTAATGAAAAGACTTTGCTTTTCTCCAAAACCATTTTTACTGTGCTTTTTCGGTGCATTGCATACGAATTCCACCCCACTTTGTCTGGATATGACTGGATGAAACCAGAAATATCCGGTTGTGTTTTGGCTAACTCAATCCCAGATATTGCTACAGACTCTGTGTTTGTGTTTTCTGGATATTATCAACGGACTTTATGGTTTTTCATGTTTTCTATCAGGGAACATTTAATTTTATGCTGGGGAACACTAGTTGGTTCCACATGGACACACGTCTCTAAACATTCTTATTTTCTAAGCAGAAAGCAAGAGGAACTGCGGCAAACAAACATGATATTTCTGTTTCTATTTTTTTTTTTATTTTTGACAGGCAGAGTGGACAGTGAGAGAGAGAGAGAGAGACAGAGAGAAAGGTCTTCCTTTGCCGTTGGTTCACCCTCTAATGGCCGCCGCGGTAGCGCGCTGCGGCCGGCGCACCACGCTGTTCTGATGGCAGGAGCCAGGTGCTTATCCTGGTCTCCCATGGGGTGCAGAGCCCAAGCACTTGGGCCATCCTCCACTGCACTCCCTGGCCACAGCAGTGAGCTGGCCTGGAAGAGGGGCAACCGGGATAGGAGCGGTGCCCCGACCGGGACTAGAACCCGGTGTGCCGGCGCCGTAAGGCAGAGGATTAGCCTAGTGAGCCGCGGCGCCGGCCGATATTTCTGTTTCAATAGATGACATTTTATGCACTTGCCTAAAGAAAGAATTTGCTTTTCCACCAAAACCATTTTTACTGTGATTTTCTCGGTCCATTGCATCTGAATTCCACACCACTTTGTCCGGAGATGCCAGGATGAAACCAGAAAAATCCAGTTGTGTTTTCGCTAACTATATCCCAGATATGGCTACAGCCTCAGTGTTTGTGTTTTCTGGATATTATCAACAGACTTTATTTGTTTGAGTGTTTTTCTCAGGGAACATTTAATTTTGTACCATAGAAACACTAATTGGTTCCACATGGAGACACCAGCTCTACACATTCGTATTTTCTAGGCAGAAAGCTAGAGGAACTGCAGCAAACAAACGTGACATATCTGTTTGATAGATGACATTTTATGCACTTGCCTAATGAAAAGACTTTGCTTTTCTCCAAAACCATTTTTACTGTGCTTTTTCGGTGCATTGCATACGAATTCCACCACATTTTATCTGAATATGCCTGGATGAAACCAGAAATATCCGGTTGTGTTTTGGCTAACTCAATCCCAGATATTGCTACAGCCTCTGTGTTTGTGTTTTCCGGATATTATCAACGGACTTTATGGTTTTTCATGTTTTCTATCAGGGAACATTTAATTTTATGCTGGGGAACACTAGTTGGTTCCACATGGTGACACCAGCTCTACACATTCGTATTTTCTAGCTAGAAAGCTAGAGGAACTGCAGCAAATAAACATGATACTTTTTGTTTGCATAGATGACATTTAATGTACTTGCCTTAAAAAAGACTTTGCTTTTCTCCAAAACAATTTTTACTCTGATTTTCTCAGTCTATTGCATGCGAATTCCACACCACTTTGTCCGGATATGCCTGGATGAAACCAGAAATATCCAGTTGTGTTTTGGCTAACTATATCCCAGATATGGCTACAGCCTCTGTGTTTGTGTTTTCCGGATATAATCAACGGACTTTATGGTTTTTCATGTTTTCTATCAGGGGACATTTAATTTTATGCTGGGGAACAATAGTTGGTTCCACATGGTGACACCAGCTCTACACATTCGTATTTTCTATGGAGAAAGCCAGAGGAACTGCAGCAAACAAACATGATATTTCTGTTTGTATAGATGACATTTTAGGCACTTGCCTAAAAAAAGACTTTGCTTTTCTCCAAAACCATTTCTACGGTGATTTTCTCAGTCTATTGCATCCGAATTCCACACCAATTTGTCCGTATATGCCTGGATGAAAACAAAAATATCCGGTTATGTTTTGGCTAACTATATCCAAGATATGGCTACAGCCTCAGTGTTTGTGTTTTCTGCATATTATTCACAGACTTTATTATTTTGAGTGTTTTTATCTGGGAACATTTAATTTTGTACCCTAGAAAACTGATTGGTTCCACATGGAGACACCAGCTCTACACATTCATATTTTCTAGGGACAAAACTAGAGGAACTGCGGCAAACAAACATGATATTTCTGTTTGAATAGATGACATTTTATGCACTTGCCTAATGAAAGGACTTTGCTTTTTTCCACAACCATATTTACTGAGATTTTCTCGGTCCATTGCATAAGAATTCCACCCCACTTTGTAAGGATATGACTGGATGAAACCAGAAATATCCGGTGTGTTTTGGCTAACTCAATCCCAGATATTGCTACAGACTCTGTGTTTGTGTTTTCCGGATATTATTGATGGACTTTATGGTTTTCCATGTTTTTTATCAGGGAACATTAAATTTTGTGCTGGGAAACACTAATTGGGTCCACATGGAGACACCAGATCTACACATTCGTATTTTCTAGGCAGAAAGCTAGAGGAACTGAGGCAAACATACATGATATTTCTGTTTGCATACATGACATTTTATGAACTGGCCGAAGGAAAAGACTTTGCTTTTCTCCAGAACCATTTTTATTGCGATTTTCTCGGTCCATTGCATACGAATTCCACGAAATATTGTCCGGATATGACTGGGTGAAACCAGAAATATCCGGTTGTGTTTTGGCTACCACAATGCCAGATATGGAAACAGCCTCTTTGTTTGTGTTTTCCGGATATTATCAACGGACTTTATAGTTTTTCATGTCTTTTATCATGGTACATTTAATTTTATACTGGGGAACACTAGTTGGTTCCACATGGAGACACCAGCTCTACACATTAGTATTTTCTAGGGAGAAAGCCAGAGGAACTGCAGCAAACAAACATGATATTTCTGTTTATATAGATGACATTTTATGCACTTGCCTAAAAAAAGACTTTGATTTTCTCCAAAAACATTTTTACTGTGATTTTCGCGGTCCATTGCCTCCGAATTCCACACCACTTTCCGGATATGCCTGGATGAAAACAGAAATATCCAGTTCTGTTTTGGCTAACTATATCCCAGATATGGCTACAGCCTCAGTGTTTGTGTTTTCTGGATATTATCAACAGACTTTATTGGTTTGAGTGTTTTTCTCAGGGAACATTTAATTTTGTACCATAGAAACACTAATTGGTTCCACATGGAGACACCAGCTCTACACATTCGTATTTTCTAGGCAGAAAGCTAGAGGAACTGCGGCAAACAAACTTGATATTTCTGTATGAATAGATGACATTTTATGCACTTGCCTAATGAAAAGACTTTGCTTTTCTCCAAAACCGTTTTTACTCTGATTTTCTCATTCTATTGCATGCGAATTCCACCCCACTTTGTCTGGATATGACTGGATGAAACCAGAAATATCCAGTTGTGTTTTGGCTAACTCAATCCTAGATATTGCTACAGCCTCTGTGTTTGTGTTTTCCGGATATTATCGATGGACTTATTGTTTTGAATGTTTTTATCAGGGAACATTAAATTTTGTTCCGTTAAAACACTAATTGGTTCATAATGGGAACACCAGCTCTACAAATTCGTATTTTCTAGGGAGAAAGCTAGAGGAAATGCGGCCAACAAACATGATATTTCTGTGTGTATAGATGACATTTTATGCACTTGCCTAACGAAAAGACTTTGCTTTTCTTCAAAACCATTTGTACTGTGATTTTCTCGGTCCATTGCATACGAATTCCACACCACTTTGTCCGGATATCACTGGATGACACCAGAAATATCCGGTTGTGTTTGGGCTAACTCAATCCGAAATATTGCTACAGCCTCTGTGTTTGTGTTTTCGGGATATTATCGATGGACTTATTGTTTTGAATGTTTTTATCAGGGAACATTAAATTTTGTACCGTTAAAACACTAATTGGTTCATAATGGGAACACCAGCTCTACACATTCGTATTTTCTAGGGAGAAAGCTAGAGGAACTGCGACAAACAAACATGATATTTCTGTTTGTATCAATGACATTTTATGCATTTGCCTAACGAAAAGACTTTGCTTTTCTCCAAAACCATTTTTACTGTGATTTTCTCAGTCCATTGCATACGAATTCCACACCAGTTTGTCCGGATATGACTGGATGAAACCGGAAATATCTTTTTTTTTTTTTTTTGCTAACTCTATCCCAGATATTGTTACCGCCTCTGTGTTTGTGTATTCCTCATATTATCCACGGACTTTTTTTTTGAATATTTTTATCAGGTGACATTTAATTTTGTTCTGCGAAACGCTTGTTGGTTCCACGTGGAGACACCAGCTCTACATATTTGTAGTTTCTAGAGAGAATGGGAGAGGAACTGCGAAAAACAAACATGATATTTCTATTTCTATAGATGACATTTTTTCGACTTGCCTAATGAAAAGACTTTGCTTTGCTCCAAAACCATTTTTACTGTGAATTTCTCGGTCCATTGCATACGAATTCCACACCACTTTGTCCAGAAGACTGGTTGAAACCAGAAATATCCGGTTGTGTTTTGGCTAACTCATTCCGAAATACTGTGAAAGCCTCTGTGTTTGTGTTTTCTGGATATTATCGATGGACTTTATTGTTTTTAATGTTTTTATCAGGAAACATTTAATTTTGTACTGTTGAAACACTAATTGGTTCCACATGGAGACACCAGCTCCACACATTCTTATTTTCTAGGGATAAAGCTAGAGGAACTGCGGCAAACAAACATGATATTTCTGTTTGTATCGATGACATTTTATGCTCTTGCCTAAACAAAGGACTTTGCTTTTCTCCAAAACCATTTGTACTGTGATTTTCTCAGTCCATTGCATACGAATTCCACACCACTTTGTCCGTATATGACTGGATGAAACCGGAAATATCTGGTTTTGTTTTGGCTAACTCAATCCCAGATATTGCTACAGCCACTGTGTTTGGTTGTTCTTGATATTATCCACAGACTTTTTTGTTTTGAATGTTTTTTATCGGGGAACATTTAATTTTGTGCTTGGAAACACTAATTGGTTCCACATGAAGACACCAGCTCTACACATTCTTAATTAGTTTTTTTTATTAAACTTTTATTTAATGAATATAAATTTCCAAAGTTCAGCTCATGGGTTACAATGGCTTCCCTCTCCCAAAACTTCCCTCCCACCCACAACCCTCCCCTTTCCCGCTCCCTCTCCCCTTCCAATCACATCATGATTCATTTTCAGTTCTCTTTATATACAAAAGATCAGTTTTGTATAAATTAGGTAACGATTTCAACAGTTTGCCCCCATATAGCAACACAAAGTGAAAAAAAATACTGTTGGAGTACTAGTTATAGCATTAAATAAGAGTGTACAGCACATTAAAGGCAGAGATCTTACATAATATTTTTTTAAATTAATTAATTATCTATGCCATTTCCAATTTAACACCAGGTTTTTTTTTTTCATTTCCAATTATCTTTATATACAGAAGATCGATTCAGTATATAATTAGTAAAGATCTCATCAGTTTGTACCCATGCAGAAACACAAAGTGTAAAAATACTCTTTCAGTTCTAGTTATAGAATCACTGCACATTAGACAACACATTAAGGACAGATCCCACATGGGATGTAAATACACAGTGACTCCTGTTGCTGACTTAACAATTTGACACACTTGTTCATGGCGTCAGTAATTACGTTCGTAATTTCTACAGAAAACCTATAGGCTTTGCGGCAAACAAACATGATATTTCTGTCTGTATAGATGACATTTTATGCACTTGCCGAACGAAAATACTTGCTGTTCTCCAACACCATTTGCACTGTGATTTTCTCAGTCCATTGCATACGAATTCCACACCACTTTGTCCCGGTAAGACTGGATGTAACCAGAAATATCCGGTTGTGTTTTGGCTAACTCAATCCCAGATATTGCTACAGCCTCTGCGTTTGTGTATTCCTAATATTATCCACGGACTTTATTTTTTTTGAATGTTTTTTTTTCAGGGAACATTTACTTTGGTACCGTTGAAACACTAATTGTTTCCACATGGAGACACCAGTCTACACATTCGTATTTTCTAGGCAGAAAGCTAGAGGAACTGCGGCAAACAAACATGATATTTCTGTTTGTATGGATGACATTTTATGCACTTGCCTAACGAAAAGACTTTGCTTTTCTCCAAATCCATTTTTACTGTGATTTTCACAGTCCATTGCATATGAATTCTACACCACTTTGTCCAGATATGACTGGGTGAAACCAGATATATCTGGTTGGGTTTTGGCTAACTCAACCCAAAATATTGCTACAGCCTCTAAGTTTATGTATTCCTGATATTATGGACGGACTTTATTTTTTTGAATTTTTTTTTCAGGGAACATTTAATTTGTGCTTGGAAACAATAATTGGTTCCATGTGGAGACACCAGCTCTACATATTCGTATTTTCTAGGGAAAAACCTAGACGAACTGCGGCAAACAATCATGATATTTCTGTTTGCATAGATGACATTTTATGCATTTTATTGCCTAACGAAAAGACTTTGCTTTTCTCCAAAACTATTTGTACTGTGGTTTTGTCGGTCCATTGTATACGAATTCCACACCACTTTGTCTGGATATGACTGGATGAATCCAGAAATATCTGGTTGTGTTTTGGCTAACTCAATTCGAAATATTACTATAGCCTCTGTGTTTGTGTTTTCCGGATATTATCAATGGACTTTATTTTTTTCAATGTTTTTTTTCAGGGAACATATAATTTTGTGCTTGGAAACACTAATTGGTTCCACATGAAGACACCAGCTCTACACATTCGTATTTTCTATGGAGAATGCTAGAGGAATTACGGCAAACGAACATGATATTTCTGTTTCTGTAGATGACATTTTATGTACTTGCCTAATGAGAAGACTTTGCTTTTCTCCAAAACCATTTTTACTGTGATTTTCTCGGTCCATTGCATACGAATTCCACACCAGTTTGTCTGGATATGACTGCATGAAACCAGAAATATCCGGTTTTGTTTTGCCTAACTCAATCCCAGATATTGCTACAGCCTCTGTGTTTGTGTATTCCTGATATTATCCACAGACTTTATTGTTTTGAATGTTTTTTTTTTTATTAGGGAACCTTTAATTTTGTACCATTGTAACACTAATTGTTTTCACATGGAGTCACCAGCTCTACGTATTCATATTTCTAGGTAGAAAGGTAGAGGAACTGTGGAAAATATACATGATATTCCTGTTTGTATAGATGACATTTTATGCACTTGCCTAACGAAAAGACTTTGCTTTTCTCCAAAACCATTTGTACTGTGATTTTCTCGATCCATTGCATACGTATTCCACACCACTTTGTCCGGATATGACTGGATGTAAACGGAAATATGCGGTTTTCTTTTGGCTAACTCAATCCCGGGTATTGCTACAGCCTCTGCGTTTGTTTTTTCTTGATATTATCCACAGACTTTTTTCTTTTCATTGTTTTTTTTAATCGTGGAACTTTTTATTTTGTGCTTGGATACTGTAATGGGTTCCACATGAAGTCACCAGCACTACATATTCGTATTTTCTAGGGAGAAAGCTAGAGGAACTGCGTCAAACAAACATGATATTTTTGTTTGTATCGATGATATTTTATCTACTTCCCTTATGAAAAGACTTTGTTTTTCTAAAAAAACATTTTTACTGTGATTTTCTAGTTCCATTGCATACAAATTCCACACCAGTTTGTCCGGATATGACTGCGTGAAACCGGACATATCTGGTTTTGTTTTGCCTAACTAAACACCAGATATTGATACGGCCTCTGTGTTTGTGTAAGCCTGATATTATTCACAGACTTTAATGATTTGAATATTTTTATAAGGGTACATTTAATTTTGTACCATTGAAATAACAATTGTTTCCACATGGAGACACCAGCTCTACACATTCATATTTTCTAGGGAGAAAGAGAGAAGGAACTGCGGCAAACAAACATGATATTTCTGTTTGTATAGATGACATTTTATGCACTTGCCTAACGAAAAGACTTTGCTTTTCTGCAAAACCATTTGTATTTTGATTTTCTCGGTCCATTGCATATGAATTCCACAACAGTTTGTCCGGAAATGACTGGATGTAACCGGAAATATCCGGTTTTGTTTTGGCTAACTCAATCCCAGATATTGCTACAGCCTCTGTGTTTGTGTTTTCCGGATATTATCCACAAACTTTATTGTTTTAAATGTTTTTTTAACAGGGAACATTTAATTTTGTACCGTTGAAACACTAATTTTTTCCACATGGAGACACCAGCTCTACACATTCATATTTTCTAGGGAGAAAGCTAGAGGAACTGCGGCAAACAAACATGATATTTCTGTTTGTATCGATGACATTTTATACACAAGCCTAACGAAAAGACTTCGCTTTTCTCCAAAACCATTTTTACTGTTATTTTCTCGGTCCATTGCATATGAATTCCACAACCCTTTGTCAGGATATGACTGGGTGAAACCGGAAATATCGGGTTGTGTTTTGGCTAACTCTGTCCCAGATATTGCTACAGCCTCTGAGTTTGTTTTTTCTGGATATTATCCACAGACTTTATTATGTTGAATGTTTTTTATTAGGGAACATTTCATTTTGAGCTTGTATAGAGTAATTAGTTCCACATGGAGACACCAGCTCTACACATTCGTATTTTCTAGGGAGAAAGCTAGAGGAACTGCGGCAAAGAAACATGATATTTCTGTTTGTATCGATGACATTTTATGCACTTGCCTAGTGAAAAGACTTTGCTTTTCTCCAAAACCATTTGTACTGTGATTTTCTCGGTCCATTTCATATGAATTCCACACCACTTTGTCCGGATATGACTGGATGAAACTAGAAATATCCGGCTGTGTTTTGGCTAACTAAATCCTAAATATTGTGAAAACCACTGTGTCTGTGTTTTCTGGATATTACCGATGGACTTTATTGTTTTAAATATTTTTTCAGGGAACATTTAATTTTGTACCGTAGAAACACTAATTGGTTCATCATGGGGACTCCAGCTCTACACATTCGTATTTTCTAGGGAGAAAGCTAGAGGAACTGCGGCAAACAAACGTGATATTTCTGTTTGTATAGATGACATTTTATGCACTTCCCACACGTAAAGACTTTGCTTTTCTCTAAAACCATTTTTACTTTGATTTTCTCTGTCCATTGCATACAAATTCCACACCAGTTTGTCCGGATATGACTGGATGAAACCGGAAATATCTGGTTTCCTTTTTGCTAATTCAAACCCAGATATTCCTACAGCCTCTTTGTTTGTGTATTCCTGATATTATCTACGGACTTTATTTTTTTTCAATGCTTTTTTCCAGGGAACATTTAATTTTGTGCTGTGAAATACTAATTTTTTCCACATGGAGACAGCAGCTCTACACATTTGTATTTTCTAGGGAGAAAGCTAGAGGAACTGTAGCAAACAAACATGATATTTCTGTTTGTATCGATGACATTTTAAGCACTTGCATAACGAAATGACTTTGCTTTTCTCCAAAAACATTTTTTACTGTGATTTTCTTCGTCCATTGCATACGAATTCCACACCAGTTTGTCCGGATATGACTGGATGAAACCGGAAATATCCGGTTGTGTTTTGGCTAACTCAATCCCGGGTATTGTTACTACTTCTGTGTTTGTGTATTCCTGATATTATTCACAGAATTTATTGTTTGAATGTTTTTTATCAGGGAACATTTAGTTTTCTGCATGGAAACACTAATTGTTTCAAAATGGGAACACCAGCTCTACAGATTCGTATTTTCTAGGGAGAAAGCTAGAGGAACTGCGGCAAACACACATGATATTTCTGTTTGTATAGATAACATTTTATGCACTTGCCTAACGAAAAGACTTTGCTTTTCTCCGAAACCATTTGTACTGTGATTTTCTCGATCCATTGCATACGTATTCCACACCACTTTGTCCGGATATGACTGGATGTAAACGGAAATATGCGGTTTTGTTTTGGCTAACTCAATCCAGATATTGCTACAGACTCTGTGTTTTTTTTCTTGATATTATCCACAGACTTTTTTCTTTTCATTGTTTTTTTATCGTGGAACTTTTTATTTTGTGCTTGGATACTGTAATTGGTTCCACATGAAGACACCAGCACAACATATTCATATTTTCTAGGGAGAAACCTAGAGGAACTGCGGCAAAGAAACATGATATTTCTGTTTGTATCGATGACATTTTATGCACTTGCCTAGTGAAAAGACTTTGCTTTTCTCCAAAACCATTTGTACTGTGATTTTCTTGGTCCATTTCATATGAATTCCACACCACTTTGTCCGGATATGACTGGATGAAACTAGAAATATCCGGCTGTGTTTTGGCTAACTAAATCCTAAATATTGTGAAAACCACTGTGTCTGTGTTTTCTGGATATTATCGATGGACTTTATTGTTTTAAATATTTTTTCAGGGAACATTTAATTTTGTACCGTAGAAACACTAATTGGTTCATCATGGGGACTCCAGCTCTACACATTCGTATTTTCTAGGGAGAAAGCTAGAGGAACTGTGGCAAACAAACGTGATATTTTTGTTTGTATACATGACATTTTATGCACTTCCCAAACGTAAAGACTTTGCTTTTCTCCAAAACCATTTTTACTGTGATTTTCTCTGTCCATTGCATACAAATTCCACACCAGTTTGTCCGGATATGACTGGATGAAACCGGAAATATCTGGTTTTCTTTTTGCTAATTCAAACCCAGATATTCCTACAGCCTCTTTGTTTGTGTATTCCTGATATTATCTACGGACTTTATTTTTTTGAATGCTTTTTTTCAGGGATCATTTAATTTTGTGCTGTGAAACACTAATTTTTTCCACATGGAGACAGCAGCTCTACACATTCGTATTTTCTAGGGAGAAAGCTAGAGGAACTGCGGCAAACAAACATGATATTTCTGTTTGTATGGATGACATTTTAAGCACTTGCCTAACGAAACGACTTTGCTTTTCTCCAAAACCATTTTTACTGTGATTTTCTTCGTCCATTGCATACGAATTCCACACCAGTTTGTCCGGATATGACTGGATGAAACCGGAAATATCCGGTTGTGTTTTGGCTAACTCAATCCTGGGTATTGTTACCGCCTCTGTGTTTGTGTATTCCTGATATTATCCACAGAATTTATTGTTTGAATGTTTTTTATCAGAGAACATTTAGTTTTCTGCATGGAAACACTAATTGTTTCAAAATGGGAACACCAGCTCTACAGATTCGTATTTTCTAGGGAGAAAGCTAGAGGAACTGTGGCAAACAAACATGATATTTCTGTTTGTATAGATGACATTTTATGCACTGGCTTAAGGAAAAGACTTTGTTTTACTCCAAAACCATTTTTACTGTCATTTTCTCGGACCATTGCATACGAATTCCACACCAGTTTGTCCGGATATGATTGGATGAAATCGGAAATATCCGGTTTTGCTTTGGCTAACTCAATCCCAGATATTGCTACAGCCTCTGTGTTTTTTTTTTTTCTGGATATTATCGATGGACTTATTGTTTTGAATGTTTTTGAAAGAATTAGGCAGGTTAGGCAGGTTTAAGATGGAGTGGCTTGAGCTAACTGCATATTGTTCTGCTTTTGTACAATTTGACTGGGCTTGCAATAATCTTGCAAGAAATGTGACTGCTTTCATAAGATGGCTGAGCTTGCAATATGTAACCGTTTTTAGGAACTATATAGGCTGAAGTTAACAGAAAATGTACCCAACCTATATCCTGTTACAACACTACAAGTTACCACACACTACATACCCGGCTTGACGACCCCTGCCCTTGCTTGCTCAAGCTAAAGATAAAAACCGCAAGGCACGTACAGCATGTAACTTCTTCCTTTATCCTGTAATCATTTAGGTTACCCAATGAAATTGTAACATAGTGGAAATATGCTAATGTTGTGGTTTTAAGCCTTAAATACTCTGTGAAACTGATGATCGGGGCCGCTCTCTCTGCACTAAACTAGAGGGTGATGCTGAGACGGCCCATTTGCAAATGAAATAAACTTCCCTCTTGCCTTTTGCATCGATTGGTGTGGAGATCGTGTATCTGGGGTTCGGTCGATTTGTGGGACTCCTGCTTCGGGGGTCCTACATTTTGGGGGCTCGTCCGGGATGCAGACCCCCCCCCCCAGATTCACCCTCCATCTCCCAATTGGAGGTAAGTCTTTTCTGTTCCGTGTATTTTTGTGTGTTCCATTGTCTATCTTCCCCGGGCGCCTGGCGTACGGGTGTTTGTGTTTGCGGGCGCTGGGCGCCGAAAGAGTAGAGAGCCAGTAGAAGGAAAGGACAGACGTGTCCAGGACCCCTGGCTCGAGCCTCTGGAGGACGCTCCAGTGGCAGTCCGGGAGGAGAAGGAGGTGGATTTTGTCTCCCTCCTTCTTCGGGAGAGCCTGGCTGCTAGGCAGCCGCTCCCGAGCCTGCCTGTCAGGCGGCTGCTCCCATCGGAGCTTTTGGTTTCAGTTTTGTCTCGTTCCATAGTCGCGCGCAGTGTGTTTGTGTGTTTTGTAATTGTGTTCTGTGTTATAATTTACTTACCTTTCTTCTCCAATATGGGACAGGGATTAACTACACCTCTAAGCCTCACTTTAGGTCATTGGAAAGAGGTCCGGGAGCGGGCCCAAAACTTGTCTGTGAGAGTGCAGAAGAAGAATTGGACAGGTTTTTGTACGTCCGAATGGCCAGCCTTCAATATCGGGTGGCCACGGGATGGGACTTTTGACTCTCGTATTATCTTACAGGTGAAAAGCCAGGTCTGTAAGGAAGGGAAAGAGGGGCACCCGGATCAAGTGCCCTACATCTTTGTGTGGGAGGACCTGGCACAAAACCCCCCAAAATGGGTAAAACCTTTCCTCTTCTCCAACAGGGTGGTGGTGGTGGAGCTCGATCCCGCTACACCCGCCACCGCCCAGGTTTTAACAGGGTTAATCGAATCTATCCTTTTGACCCACCAACCGACTTGGGATGATTGCCAGCAGCTTTTGCAGGCCCTCCTGGCCACGGAAGAAAGACAACGAGTTCTCACGGAAAATCGGAAGAGCGTTCCGGGGGACAATGGTCAACCCACCCAACTGCCAAACGAAATTGATGCAGCTTTTCTGTTAACCAGATCAGATTGGGATTTCAATATGGCAGCCGGTAGGGAACGACTCCGTCTCTATCGCCAGATTCTCCTGACAGGTCTCAAAGGGGCAGGGAGACGCCCTACCAATTTGGCTAAGATACGAGCCATAATCCAGGGTAAGGGAGAGACCCCGGCGGGGTTTCTGGAGAGGTTAATGGAGGGATACCGAATGTACACCCCGTTTGATCCCCAGGCCCCAGACCGACAGTCGGATGTAATAATGTCTTTCATAGGCCAGTCGGCCCCAGACATCCGGACGCGGCTGCAGAGGCTGGAGGGCCTACAGGGCTATACATTGCCGGACCTCCTAAAGGAAGCAGAAAGAATTTTCAATAAGAGAGAAAAGAGGAAAAAACCGCGGTTAGGTCGGGACCAATGCACGTACTGCAAGGAGAAAGGACACTGGTATAGAGACTGTCCAAATAAAAAATGCCACCAGAGAAAAGAGGAAAAAGGACATTCCAGTCCTTCTACTGGAGGAGGACAATGACTGGGGGGGGTCAGGGCCAGGAGCCTCCCCCTGAGCCCCGGGTAACCTTAAGAATGGGAGGCCCCGCTAGCACCTGAGTGGCTAGAAAAATTTCCGGGGTCCTGGGCAGAGACTGGGGGAATAGGATTAGCAATTCAGCAGCCACCCATAATAGTAAATGTAAAGCCCACGGCTGAACCAATATCTGTGCGGCAGTACCCTATGACCAAGAAAGCAAAAGATGGGATTCGGCCCCATATTAAGAGACTGTTGGACTTGAAAATATTAAAGCCTTGCCAGTCCCCCTGGAACACGCCGTTATTGCCGGTAAGGAAACCAGGCACTAATGATTTCCGACCTGCGCAGGACTTACGCGAGGTAAATCGCCGGGTTGAAGATATACACCCGACAGTGCCAAATCCGTATAACTTGCTGAGTACCTTGCCCCCGTCATGTACCTGGTATACAGTGTTAGATTTAAAAGACGCTTTCTTTTGCCTGAGACTGAGCCCCCAGAGCCAACCCTTACTTGCCTTCGAGTGGAAGGATCCGAAGACCGGATTTTCGGGGCAATTGACTTGGACACGGCTTCCTCAGGGATTCAAGAACCCGCCCACACTATTCAAAATAACGACCTCCCTCAATCCCGCCACGCTGCTACCGGAACCAGGAGACCAAACGCAGGTCAGTCATAACTGTCAACAGGTGCTGACCGAAGTCCATGGGGCCCGAGAAGACCTGACAGATCGGCCCCTACCAGATGCTGAGTACACCTGGTATACTGATGGCAGCAGCTTCCTCCATCAAGGTGAGAGGAGGGCAGGGGCGGTGGTGGTCGACAGGAAGGCTGTTGTTTGGGCCTCTGCCTTACCACCAGGCACTTCAGCCCAAAAAGCTGAGTTAATTGCACTAACTCAAGCCCTAAAACGGGCAAAGGCAAGGAGAGTAAACATTTATACGGACAGTTGGCACGCCTTTGCCACTGCACATGTGCATGGTGAAATATACAAAAGAAGGGGACTGCTAACTTCGGGAGGCAGAGAAATCAAAAATAAACAAGAAATCCTAGACCTCCTACAGGCCCTCTTCCTACCAAAGAAGGTGAGCATCATGCATTGCCCAGGTCACCAAAAAGGAGAGGACCCAGTGGCACAAGGTAACCGGATGGCAGATGAGGTGGCCAGGGCCAGTGCCTTAGGTAGCGACGTGTTAAACTTTAACGCGCTGAACTCCCCCAGCCGGGAGCCGGGATGGACTTATACCAAACAGGATGTGGCAGCTATACAAAGGCTGGGGGGAATATATAATGAAGCTACTAAAAATTGGAAGATACAGGACAAGGTTGTGCTACCCAAAGAGGAAACTAAGAGACTAGTACAAGATTTACACAGATGGACCCACTTAGGATATAAAAAGCTAAAAACTTTGCTGAACAGAGAAGAGACTTCTCATTGTTTATTAGGGCTAGATACAGCGGTAAAGCAAACCATAGAGGCCTGCATCCCATGTGCCAAAGTAAATCCCAAATGCTCCAAAATACCTGAAGGAATAAGAGTGCGGGGAGCTAGACCAGGAAAAAGGAAACGGCACAAGTGGTGAAAAAAAAAAAAACTGTTAGAAGAAATCTTCCCGCGGTTTGGCTTACCTAAGGTATTGGGGTCAGATAATGGACCCGCTTTCGTCTCCCGGGTAAGCCAGTTGGTGGCCAAGGTGCTGGGGATTGATTGGAAATTACATTGTGCATACAGACCCCAGAGTTCAGGTCAGGTAAAACGTATGAACAGAACAATAAAAGAGACCTTAACTAAATTAATAGTGGAGACTGGCACTAGAGACTGGGTCGAGTTGCTGCCGATGGCTTTGTTTAGGGCTCGTAATACACCTTCTATATGTGGATTAACACCTTATGAAATATTGTATGGAGGTCCCCCACCCGCGGCGGATTTGTTAGGACCCATTGCTGACTCTTTTGCAACTTCCCCTACCCTGTAGACTCGCTTCCGTGCCTTGCAGCTGATTCACAAGCACATGGGAAAGCAGCTGGTGGCTGCCGCATATTGGTCCAGGGGTTTCGTGCTCCCACACTCGTTCCAGGCTGGGGACACCGTCTATGTTCGCAGGCACCAAAGCACGACTCTTGAGCCGCGCTAGACCACCCCAACAGCGGTAAAAGTCGACGGATTCGCCGCCTGGGTCCACGCGTTCTATGTGAAGCGAGCCCTACTGGAGGAGGACAAAACTCAGGACGATTGCCCCGCTGACCGGACAGTATGGAAGGCACAACACACTCAAAATCCACTCAAGATAAGACTCTTAAAGACTGTTTAGTACTTGTAATACTTTTGATTTTTCTTACCCCGATTATGGGCAGCCCACATACCCCAAGGAGGCTCACGTGGGAGGTGAGATCTGGTACCACTGAGGTCGTGTGGTCCGTTTCCCACGAGGCCCCTTCTGGGACGTGGTGGCCTTCATTGCACCCTGATGTGTGTCAGTTGGTAGCAGGGATAGACACCTGGGATATACCGGACTGGAGCCCAGCCGAAATCCCCAAGGAAGGAGTCCCCGCCAGCGCCGCTGGAGGGTGGATCCCCATGGTCTACGGCGCCAGGTGGCTTGGGTGCAGATATAAGACAAAAAGATGCCAGTTACAACAACAAGAGTTTTACGTGTGCCCTAAGGATGGCAGGTCTACGGAAGAAAGGTGGCGGTGCGGGGGGCCAGAATCTCTTTACTGTAAAGCCTGGGGATGTGAGACCACGGGTCACGCATATTGGAAACCCTCCTCTAGTTGGGATTGGATTACTGTGCACCGTAATTTCACCCCGGGAACAGGGCCCTCCTGCTCTATGCCCCTAAACATTTCCTTCACAGAAAAGGGAAAAAAGGCCAACATTGCTGACTGGAAAAGGGGAAGGACTTGGGGTTTAAGGTTTTATGTTTCTGACTACGATCCTGGGTTCCAATTTTCCATTCAACTTAAAGAAAAAACTATCTCTCAGTCTATAAGCCCCAACCTAGTGTTGGCGGGGTTGGCGGATCAGAGGCCGAGGCCTGTGTTGGCAGATCAAAGGCCTGTGTCTAGGGTTACACCCCCAAGATCCCAGGGCCAACCCTCGACCTCTCCACCTTCCCTGACGACAGGGGCAGCTGTGAGTCCTAACTCGTCTCCTGCTGTATGGCTGGGCACAGGGGACCGCCTCTTAGGCCTAATACATGGGGCCTTCCAAGCACTAAATGGCTCTGACCCCGATAGGACCCGGGATTGCTGGCTGTGCCTTGCCACACCTCCCCCTTATTATGAGGGAGTAGCTGTCGTTGGGAATTGGACCAACCTACTATTGTCCCTCCCCAGTGCTCCAATCTTCCATCCCACCGACTAACTCTTACAGAAGTATCAGGACAGGGACTTTGCGTAGGCTCCATTCCCCCTCAATATCAGGGCCTCTGTAATAAAACTATGACTCTCAAACCAGGCACCTATTATTTAACAGGACCAAATGGGACATTTTGGGCATGCAATACAGGCCTAACCCCCTGCTTGGCAGGACAAACTCATAATCAAACTCATGAATGGTGCGTCATGGTTGAGGTATGGCCTCGGGTCACACTACATGACCCTGAGGAAGTCTACCGACAATATGAGGGAAATCTCCGGCTCCCTAGGAAACCCCTAACCATAACGCTAGCCCTCATATTGGGAGGACTCACAGTCAGGGGCATCGGAGCAGGCATAGGTACCGGAGCCACTGCTCTGTCAAAGACAAATCAGTTTCACCTGTTACAGCAAGCTATGCATTCAGATTTACAAGCTTTAGAAGAATCTGTCAGTGCCTTGGAAAAGTCCTTAACTTCACTTTCCGAGGTAGTATTACAAAATAGAAGGGGGCTGGACCTGGTATTTTTAAAGGAAGGGGGACTCTGTGCAGCCCTAAAGGAAGAGTGTTGTTTCTATGCGGATCACACTGGAGTGGTCAGAGATAGCATGGCAAAATTAAAGGAAAGACTAAAACAACGACAGAGCCATTTTGAGGCAGGACAGTCATGGTTTCAGAGCTGGTTTAATTCATCCCCTTGGTTAACAACCCTAATCTCCACCATCACAGGACCCTTAATAATATTACTTTTAATTTTAACCTTTAGACCCTGCATAATAAATAGGCTTCTTCAGTTTATTAAAAGTAAATTGTCTATCACCCACGCCTTGGTCCTGACCCAGCAGTACCAAAGTTTAAAAACGAAGGACATAGAAGAAAAATTTCAGGATGCAGCTATTCCTTAAATTTTAAGATTAAAATTTTCCAAAAACAAGAGGAGGGAATGAAAGAATTAGGCAGGTTAGGCAGGTTTAAGATGGAGTGGCTTGAGCTAACTGCATATTGTTCTGCTTTTGTACAAATTGACTGGGCTTGCAATAATCTTGCAAGAAATGTGACTGCTTTCATAAGATGGCTGAGCTTGCAATATGTAACCGTTTTTAGGAACTATAAAGGCTGAAGTTAACAGAAAATGTACCCAACCTATATCCTGTTACAACACTACAAGTTACCACACACTACATACCCGGCTTGACGACCCCTGCCCTTGCTTGCTCAAGCTAAAGATAAAAACCGCAAGGCACGTACAGCATGTAACTTCTGCCTTTATCCTGTAATCATTTAGGTTACCCAATGAAATTGTAACATAGTGGAAATATGCTAATGTTGTGGTTTAAGCCTTAAATACTCTGTGAAACTGATGATCGGGGCCGCTCTCTCTGCACTAAACTAGAGGGTGCTGCTGAGACGGCCCATTTGCAAATAAAATAAACTTCCCTCTTGCTTTTTGCATTGATTGGTGTGGAGATCGTGTATCTGGGGTTCGGTCGATTTGTGGGACACCTGCTTTGGGGGTCCTACAGTTTTATCAGGGAACATTTAATTTTGTGCCGTAGAAACACTAATTTGTTCATCATGGGAACACCAGCTCTACACATTCGTAATTTCAGGGAGAAACCTAAAGGAACTGCGGCAAACAAACATGATATTTCTGTTTGTATCGATGATATTTTATCTACTTGTCTAATGAAAAGACTTTGCTTTTCTCCAAAACCATTTTTTACTGTGATTTTCTCGGTCCATTGCATACGAATTCCACATGACTTTGCACAGATATGACTGCATGAAACCGGAAATATCCGATTGTGTTTGGCTAACTCAATCTCAGATATTGATACAGCCTCTGTGTTTGTGCATTCCTGATATTATCCACGGATTTTATTGTTTTTAATGTTAATTATCAGGGAACATTTAATTTTGTGCTTGGAAACACTAATAGCTTCCCCATGGAGACACCAGCTCTACACATTCTAATTTTCTAGGGAGAAAGCTAGAGGAACTGCGGCAAACAATCATGATATTTCTGTTTGTATCGATGACATTTTATGCTCTTGCCTAACGAAAAGACTTTGCTTTTCTCCAAAACCATTTGTACTGTGATTTTCTCAGTCCATTGCATACGAATTCCATACCACTTTCTCAGGATATGACTGGATGTACCAGAAATAGCTGGTTGTGTTTTGGCTAACTCAATTCCAGATATTGCTACAGCCTCTGTGTTTGTGTATTCCTGATATTATCGATGGACTTTATTGTTTTGAATGTTTTTTTTTCAGGGAACATTTAATTTTTTACCGTGGAAACACTCATTGGTTCATCATGGGGACACCAGCTCTACACATTCATATTTTCTAGGGAGAAAGCTTGAAGAATTGCGGCAAACAAACATGATATTTCTGTTTCTATTATTGACATTTTATGCACTTTCCAAACGTAATGACTTTGCTTTTCTCCAAAACCATTTTTACTGTGATTTTCTCGGTCCATTGCATACGAATTCCACACCACTTTGTCCGGATATGCCTGGATGAAACAGGAAATATCTTGTTTTGTTTTGCCTAACTCAATCCCAGATATTCCTGCAGCCTCTATATTTGTTTTTTCTAAATATTATCAACAGACTTTATTGTATTGAATGTTTTTTATCGGGGAACATTTTATTTTGAGCTTTAATACGGTAATTATTTCCACATGGAGACAGCAGCTCTACACATTCGTATTTTCTAGGGAGAAAGCTAGAGGAACTGCGGTAAACAAACATGATATTTCTGTTTGTATAGATGACATTTTATGCACTTCCCTAACGTAAAGACTTTGCTTTTCTCCAAAACTATTTGTACTGTGATTTCTCAGTCCATTGCATACGAATTCCACACAACTTTGTCCGGATATGACTGGAAGAACTGGAAATAATCGCTTTTCTTTTGGCTAACTCAATCCCAGAGATTGCTACAGCCTCTGTGTTTGTGCATTCCTGATAATATCAACGGAATTCATTGTTTTGAATGTTTTTTATCAGGGAACATTTAATTTTGTACCGTTGAAACACTAATTGTTTCCAGATGGAGACACCAGCTCTACACATTCCTATTTTCTAGGGAGAAAGCTAGAGGAACTGCGGCAAACAAATATGATATTTCTGTTTGTATCGATGACATTTTAAGCACTTGCCTAACGAAAAGACTTTGCTTTTCTCCAAAACCATTTTTACTGCGGTTTTCTCGGTCCATTGCATATGAATTCCACACCACTTTGTCCGGATATGACTGCATGAAACCGGAAATATCTGGTGGTGTTTTTTGTCTAAAACAATCTGAATATTGCTACAGTGTCTGTGTTTGTGTATTCCTGATATTATCCACAGACATTATTTTTTTCAATGTTTTTTTCAGGGAACATTTAATTTTGTGCTTGGAAACACTAATTGGTTCCACATGGAGATAGCAGTACTATATATTCGTATTTTCTAGGGAGAATGCTAGAGGAACTGTGGCAAAGAAACATGATATTTCTGTTTCTATAGATAACATTTTATGCACTTGCCTAACGAATAGACTTTGCTTTTCTCCAAAACCATTTTTACTGTGATTTTCTCGGTCCATTGCATATGAATTCCATACCACTTTGTCAGGATACGACTGGATGTACCAGAAATAGCTGGTAGTGTTTTGGCTAACACAATCCCAGATATTGCTACAGCCTCTGTGTTTGTGTATTCCTGACATTATCGATGGACTTTATAGTTTTGAATGTTTTTTTTTTCAGGGAACATTTAATTTTTTACCGTAGAAACACTCATTGGTTCATCATGGGGACAGCAGCTCTACACATTCATATTTTCTAGGGAGAAAGCTTGAGGAATTGCGGCAAACAAACATGATATTTCTGTTTCTATTATTGACATTTTATGCACTTGCCAAACGTAAAGACTTTGCTTTTCTCCAAAACCATTTTTACTGTGATTTTCTCGGTCCATTGCATACGAATTCCACATCAGTTTGTCTGGATATGACTTGATGAATCCGGAAATATCCGGTTGTGTTTTGGCTAACACTATCAGAAATATTGCTACAGCCTGTGTGTTTGTGTATTCCTGATATTATCCACGGACTTTATTTTTTTCAATGTTTTTTTAACAGGGAACATTTAATTTTTTACCGTTGAAACACTAATTGTTTCCACATGGAGACACCAGCTCTACACATTCGTATTTTCTAGGGAGAAAGCTAGAGGAACTGCAGTAAACAAACATGATATTTCTGTTACTATAGATAACATTTTATGCACTTGCCTAACGAAAAGACTTTGCTTTTCTCCAATACCATTTTTTACTGTGATTTTCTCAGTCCATTGCATACGAATTCTACACCAGTTTGTCCAGATATGACTGGGTGAAACCAGATATATCTCATTGTGTTTTGGCTAACTCAATCAGAAATATTGCTACAGCCTCTAAGTTTGTGTATTCCTGATATTATAGATGGACTTTATTTTTTTCAATATTTTTTTCAGGGAATATTTAATTTATAATGGAAACAATAATTGGTTCCACGTGGAGACACCAGCTGTACATATTCGTATGTTCTAGGGAAAAAGCTAGACGAACTGAGGCAAACAATTATGATATTTCTGTTTGCATAGATGATATTTTATACACTTGCCTAACAAAAAGACTTTGCTTTTCTCCAAAACTATTTGTTGTGACTTTGCCGGTGCATTATATACGAATTCCACACCACTTTGTCCGGATATGACTGGATGAATCCAGAAATATCTGGTTCTGTTTTGGCTAACTCAATCCGAAATATTACTACAGCCTCTGTGTTTGTGTATTCCTGATATTATCGACGGACTTAATTTTTTTCAATGTTTTTTTTCTGGGAACATATAATTTTGTGCTTGGAAACACTAATTGGTTCCACATGAAGACACCAGCTCTACACATTCGTATTTTCTATGGAGAAAGTTAGAGGAATTGCGGAAAACGAACATGATATTTCTTTTTCTTAGATGACATTTTATGCACTTGCCAAACGAGAAGACTTTGCTTTTCTCCAAAACCATTTTTACTGTGATTTTCCCGGTCCATTGCATACGAATTCCACACCAGTTTGTCAGAATATGACTGGATGAAACCGGAAATACCCGGTTTTGTTTTGGCTAACTCAATCCCAGATATTGCTGCAGACCCTATGTTTCTGAATTCCTGATATTATCCACGGACTTTATTGTTATGAATGTTTTTATCAGGGAACATTTAATTTTGTGCTGTGAAACACTAATTTTTTCCAAATGGAGACACCAGCTCTACATATTTGTATTTTCTAGGGAGAAAGCTAGAGGAACTGCGGCAAACAAATATGATATTTCTGTTTGTATCGATGATATATAATCTACTTCCCTAATGAAAGACTTTGCTTTTCTCCAAAACCATTTTTACTGTGATTTTCTCGGTCCATTGCATACGAATTCCACACCAGTTTGTCAGAATATGACTGGATGAAACCGGAAATACCCGGTTTTGTTTTGGCTAACTCAATCCCAGATATTGCTGCAGACCCTATGTTTCTGAATTCCTGATATTATCCACGGACTTTATTGTTATGAATGTTTTTATCAGGGAACATTTAATTTTGTGCTGTGAAACACTAATTTTTTCCAAATGGAGACACCAGCTCTACATATTTGTATTTTCTAGGGAGAAAGCTAGAGGAACTGCGGCAAACAAATATGATATTTCTGTTTGTATCGATGATATATAATCTACTTCCCTAATGAAAGACTTTGCTTTTCTCCAAAACCATTTTTACTGTGATTTTCTCAGTCCATTGCATACGAATTCCACACCATTTGTCCGGATATGACTGGATGAATTCGGAAATATCCGGTTGTGTTTTGGCTAACTCAATCCGAAAATTTGCTACAGCCTCTGTGTTTGTGTATTCCTGATATTATCCACGGACTTTATTTTTTTCAATGTTTTTTAACAGGGAACATTTAATTTTGTACTGTTGAAACACTAATTGTTTCCACAGGGAGACACCAGCTCTACACATTCGTGTTTTCTAGGGAGAAAGCTAGAGGAACTGCGGCAAACAAACATGATATTTCTGTTTGTATAGATGACATTTTATGAACTTGCCTAACTAAAAGACTTTGCTTTTCTCCAAATCCACTTTTACTGTGATTTTCTCAGTCCATTGCATACGAATTCTACACCCTTTGTCCGGATATGACTGGGTGAAACCAGATATATCTGGTTGGGTTTTGGCTAACTCAATCCGAAATTTTGCTACAGCCTCTAAGTTTGTGTATTCCTGATATTATCCACAGACTTTATTGTTTTGAATATTTTTTTCAGGGAACATTTAAATTTGTGCTGTGAAACAGTAATTGTTTCCACATGGAGACACCAGCTCTACATATTTGTGTTTTGTAGGGAGAAAGCTAGAGGAACTGCGGCTAAAAAACATGATATTTCTGTTTGTGTATGATATTTTATCTACTTCCCTAATGAAAGACTTTGCTTTTCTCCAAAGCATTTGTACTGTGATTTTCTCGGTCCATTGAATACAAATTCCAAAATTTGTCAGGATATGATTGGATTTAACAGAAATATCTGGTTGTGTTTTAGCTAACTAAATCCGATTATTGTGAAAGACTCTGTGTTTTTGTGTTTTCTGGATATTATCGATGGACTCATTGTTTTGAATGTTTTTATCAGGGAACATTTAATTTTGTGCTGTGAAACACTACTTGGTTCATCATGGGGACACCAGCTCTACACATTCGTATTTTCTAGGGAGAAAGCTAGAGGAACTGCGGCAAACAAACATGATATTTCTGTTTGTATAGATGACATTTTATGCACTTGTCTAATGAAAAGACTTTGCTTTTCTCCAAAACCATTTTTACTGTGATTTTCTCGGTCCATTGCATACGAATTCCACATGACTTTGTCCGGATTTCACTGGATGAAACCGGAAATATCCAGTTGTGTTTTGGCTAACTCAATCACAGATAATGCTACAGCAACTCTGTTTGTGTTTTCCGGATATTATCAACGGATTTATTGTTTTGAATTTTTTTTATCAGGGAACATTTAATTTTATGCTTGCAAACTCTAATTGGTTCCACATGGAGACACCAGCTCTACACATTCTTATTTTCTAGGGAGAAATCTAGAGGAAATGCGGTAAACAAACATAATATTTCTGTTTGTATAGATGACATTTGATACACTTGCCTAACGAAAAGACTTTGCTTTTCGCCAAAACCATTTTTACTGTGATTTTCTCGGTCCATTGCATACGAATTCCACATCAGTTTGTCCGGATATGACTGGATGAAACCAGAAATATCCAGTTGTGTTTTGGCTATCTCAATCCGGAATACTGTGAAAGCCTCTGTGTTTGTGATTTCTGGATATTATCGATGGACTTTATTTTTTTGAATGTTTTTATCAGGGAACCTTTAATTTTGTAACGTAGAAACACTAATTGGTTCATCATGGGGAAACCAGCTCTACACATTCGTATTTTCTAGGGAGAATGCTAGAGGAACTGCGACAAACAAACATGATATTTCTGTTTCTATCGATGACATTTTATGCACTTGCCTAACGAAATGATTTTGCTTTCCTCCAAACCATTATTACTGTGATTTTCTTGGTAGATTGCATACGAGTTCCACACCAGTGTTCCGAATATGACCGGATAAAACCGGAAATATCTGATTTTGGTTTGGCTAACTCAATCCGAAATATTGTGAAAGCCTCTGTGCTTGTGTTTTCAGGATATTATCATAGGACTTTATTGTTTTGAATTTTTTTTATCGGGGAACATTTAATTTAGTGCTTTGATACACTAATTGGTTCCACAAGGAGACACCAGCTCTACACATTCGTATTTTATAGGGAGAAAGCTAGAGGAACTGCGGCAAACAAACATGATATTTCTGTTTGTTAGACGACATTTTATGCACTTTCCTAAAGAAAAGACTTTGCTTTTCTCCAAAACCATTTTTACTGTGATTTTGTCAGTCCATTGCATACGAATTCCACCTCACTTTGTCCGGATATCACTGGATGAAACCAGAAATATCCCGTTGTGTTTTGGCTAACTCAATCCGGAATACTGTGAAAGCCTCTGTGTTTGTGTTTTCTGGATATTATCGATGGACTTTATTGTTTTGAATGTTTTTATCAGGGAACCTTTAATTTTGTACTGTTGAAACACTAATTGGTTCATCATGGGGACACCAGCTCTACACATTCGTAATTTCTAGGGAGAAAGCTAGAGGAACTGCGGCAAACAAACATGATATTTCTGTTTGTATAGATGACATTTTATGCACTTGCCTAACGAAATGATTTTGCTTTCCTCCAAACCATTATTACTGTGATTTTCTCGGTACATTGCATACGAGTTCCACACCAGTGTTCCGAATATGACTGGATGAAGCCGGAAATATCTGATTTTGGTTTGGCTAACTCAATCCGAAATCTTGTGAAAGCCTCTGTGCTTGTGTTTTCAGGATATTATCGTAGGACATTATTGTTTTGAATTTTTTTTATCGGGGAACATTTAATTTAGTGCTTTGATACACTAATTGGTTCCACAAGGAGACACCAGCTCTACACATTCGTATTTTCTAGGGAGAAAGCTAGAGGAACTGCGGCAAATAAACATCATATTTCTGTTTGTATCAATGACATTTTATGCACTTACCTAACAAAAAGACTTTGCTTTTCTCCATAACCATTTTTACTGTGATTTACTCGGTCCATTGCATATGAATTCAAAACGACTTTTTCCGGATATGACTGGATGAAACTGGAAATATCCGATTTTGTTACAGCTAACTCAATCCCAGATATTGTTACCGCCTCTGTGTTTGTGAATTCCTGATATTATCCACAGACTTTATTGTTTTTAATGTTTATTATCAGGGAACATTTAACTTTGTGCTGAGAAACACTAGTTGGATGCACTTGGAGACACCAGCTCGACATATTTTTATTTTCCATAGAGAAAGCTAGATGAACTGCGGCAAACAAACATGATATTTCTGTTTGTATCGATGACATTTTACGCACTTGCCTAACGAAAAGACTTTGCTTTTCTCCAAAACCATTTTACTGTAATTATCTCGTTCCATTCCATACGAATTCCACACGAGTTTGTCCGGATATGACTGGATGAAACCAGAAATATACAGTTTTCTTTGGCTAACTGAATCCCAGATATTGCTAAAGCCTCTGTGTTTGTTTTTTCTGGATATTGTGCACAGACTTTATTGTTTTGAATGTTTTTTATCGGGGAACATTTAATTTTGTGCTGGGAAACACTAATTTTATTTTGAGCTTGGATACATTAATTGGTTACACATGGAGACACCAGCTCTACACATTTGTATTTTCTAGGGAGAAAGCTAGAGGAACTGCGGCAAACAAACATGATATTTCTGTTTGTATACATGACATTTTATGCACTTGCCTAACGTAAAGACTTTGCTTTTCTTCAAAACCATTTTTACTGTGATTTTCTCAGACCATTTCATACGAATTCCACACCACTTTGTCTGGATATGACTGGATGAATCCAGAAATATCTGGTTGTGTTTTGGCTAACTCAATCCGAAATATAGCTACAGCCTCCGTGTTTGTGTATTCCTGATATTATCCACGGACTTTTTTTTTTGAATTTTTTTAAGGGAACATTTAATTTTGGGCTTGTAAACACTAATTGGTTCACATGGAGACACCAGCTCTACACATTCGCATTTTCTAGGGAGAAAGCTAGAGGAACTGCGGCAAACAAACATGATATTTCTGTTTGTATTGATGACATTTTATGCACTTGCCTAACGAAAATACTTTGCTTTTCTCCAAAACGATTTTTACTGTGAATTTCTCGGTCCATTGCATACGAATTCCAAACCACTTTGTCCGGATATGACTGAAAAGAACCAGAAATATCCGGTTGTCTTTTGGCTAACTCAATCTGAAATACTGTGAAAGCCTCTGTGTTTGTGTTTTCTGGATATTATCGATGGACTTTATTGTTTTGAATGTTTTTTTTTTTTCAGGGAACATTTAATTTTGTACCGTAGAAACACTACTTGGTTCATCATGGGGACACCAGCTCTACACATTTGTATTTTCTAGGGAGAAAGCTAGAGGAACTGTGGTAAGCAAACATGATATTTCTTTTTGTATAGATGACATTTTATGCACTTGCCTCACGAAAATACTTTGCTTTTCTCCAAACCCTTTTTACTGTGATTTTCTCGTTCCATTGCATACGAATTCCACACGAGTTTCTGCGGATTTGACTGCATGAAACCGGAAATTTCCGGATTTGTTTTGGTTAACTCAATACTAAATATTGTGAAAGCCTCTGTGTTTGTGTTTTCTGGATATTATCGATGGACCTTATTGTTTTGAATGTTTTTATCAGGGAACATTTAATTTGGTACCGTAGAAACACTAATTCGATCATCATGGGGACACCAACTCTACGCATTCGTATTTTCTAGGGAGAAATCTAGAGGAACTGTGGCAAACAAACATGATATTTCTGTTTGTATCAATGACATTTTATGCACTTGCCTAACGAAAAGAATTTGCTTTTCTCCAAAACCAATTTACTGTGATTCTCTCAGTCCATTGCATCCGAATTCCACACCACTTTGTACACATATGCCTGGATGAAACCGGAAATATCCGGTTTTGTTTTGGCTATTGCAATCCAAAATATTGTGAAAGCCTCTGTGTTTGTGATTTCTGGATATTATCGATGGACTTTATTGTGTTGTTTATTTTTATCAGGAAACATTTAATTTTATACCGTAGAAACACTAATTGGTTCATCATGGGGACACCAGCTCTACACATTCGTATTTTCTAGGGAGAAAGCTAGAGGAACTGCGGCAAACAAACATGATATTTCTGTTTATAAAAATGACATTTTATGCACTTGCCTAACTAAAAGACTTTGCTTTTCTCCAAAAAAAATTTTACTAAGATTTTTTTGGTTCATTGCATCCGAGTTCCACACCACTTTGTCTGGATATGCCGGGATGAAACCAGAAATATCCGGTTGTGTTTTGGCTAACTGAATCTGAAATATTGTGAAAGCCTCTTTGTTTGGGACTTCTGGATATTATCGATGGACTTTATTGTGTTGTTTATATTTATCAGGGAACATTTAATTTTGTACCGTAGAAACACTAATTGGTTCATCATGGGGACACCAGCTCTACACATTCGTATTTTCTAGGGAGAAAGCTAGAGCAACTATGCAAACAAACATGATATTTCTGTTTGTATAGATGACATTTTATGCATTTGCCTAATGAAAAGTCTGTGCTTTTCTCCAAAACCATTTTTATTGTGATTTTCTCGGTCCATTGCATACGAATTCCACAACAGTTTGTCCGGATATAGCCAGATGAAACCGGAAATATCCAGTTTTGTTTAGGCTAACTCAATCCCAGATATTGCAACAGCCTCTGTGTTTCTGTTTTGAGGATATTATGAACGGATATTTTGTTTTGAATGTTTTTTTATCTGGGAACATTTTATTTTGAGCTTGGATACAGTAATTGGTTCCACGTGGAGACACTCGCTCTACGTATTCGTATTTTCTAGGTAAAAAACTAGAGGAACTGCGGGAAACAAACATGATATTTTTGTTTGTATAGATGACATTTTATGCACTCCCCTAACGAAAGGACTTTGCTTTTCTCCAAAACCATTTTTACTGTGATTTTCTCGGTCCATTGCATACGAATTCCACACCAGTTTGTCCGGATATAACTGGATGAAACCAGAAATATCTGATTGTGTTTTGGAAAACACTCTGCGAAATATTGTGATAGATTTTGTGTTTGTGTTTTCAAGATATTATCAATTGACTATATTGTTTTGAATGTTTTTATCAGGGAACATTTAATTTTGTGCTGGGAAACACTAATTGGTTCCACATGGAGACACCAGTCTACACATTCGTATTTTCTAGGGAGAAAGCTAGAATAACTGCAGTCAACAAACATGATGTTTCTGTTTGTATAGATGACATTTTATGCACTGGCTTAAGGAAAAGACTTTGTTTTACTCCAAAACCAGTTTTACTGCGATTTTCCCGGTTCATTGCATACGAATTCCACCAAACTTAGTCCGGATATGACTGGATGAAACCAGAAATATCCGGTTGTGTTTTGGCTAACTCAATCCCAGATATTGTGAAAGCTTCTGTATTTGTGTTTTCCGGATATTATCAACGGATTTTATAGTTTTGCATGTTATTTATCAGGGAACATTTAATTTTGTACCTTAGAAACACTAATTGGTTCCACACGGAGACACCAGCTCTACACATTTGTATTTTCTAGGGAGAAAGCTAGAGGAACTGCGGGAAACAAACATGATATTTCTGTTTGTATAGATGACATTTTATGCACTTGCATAACGAAAAAAACTTTGCTTTTCTCCAAAACCATTTTTACTGTGATTTTCTCAGTCCATTGCATACGAATTCCACATCACTTTGTCCGGATATGAGTGGATGAAACCAGAAATATCCGTTTTCTTTTTTTTTTTTTTTTTGGCTTACTATATCCCAGATATTACTACAGACTCTGTGTTTGTGTTTTCTGGACATTATCAACGGACTTTATTGTTTTGAATGTTTTATCAGGGAACATTTAATTTTGTACCTTAGAAACACTAATAGGTTCAACATGGAGACACCAGTCTACACATTCGTATGTTCTAGGGAGAAAGTTAGAGGAACTGCGGCAAACAAACATGATATTTCTGTTTGTATACATGACATTTTATGCACTTTCCTAAAGAAAAGACTTTGCTTTTCTCCAAAACCATTTTTACTGTGATTTTCTCAGTCCATTGCATACGAATTCCACCTCGCTTTGTCCGGATATGACTGGATGAAACCAGAAATATCCGGTTGTGTTTTGGCTTACTACAACCCAGATATTGTGAAAGCCTCTGTGTTTATGTTTTCCAGATATTATCAACGGAATTTATGTTTTTGCATGTTATGTATCAGGGAACATTTAATTTTGTGCTGGGAAACACTAATTGGTTCCACATGGAGACACCAGCTCTACACATTCGTATTTTCTAGGGAGAAAGCTAGAGGAACTGCGGCAAACAAACATGATATTTCTGTTTGTATAGATGACATTTTATGCACTTTCCTAAAGAAAAGACTTTGCTTTTCTCCAAAACCATTTTTCCTGTGATTTTCTCAGTCCATTACATATGAATTCCACCCCACTTTGTCCGGATATGAGTGGATGAAACCAGAAATATCCGTTTTCTTTTTATTTTTTTTTTTTTGGCTTACTATATCCCAGATATTACTACAGACTCTGTGTTTCTGTTTTCTGGACATTATCAACGGACTTTATTGTTTTGAATGTTTTTATCAGGGAACATTTAATTTTGTACCTTAGAAACACTAATAGGTTCAACATGGAGACACGAGTCTACACATTCGTATGTTCTAGGGAGAAAGTTAGAGGAACTGCGGCAAACAAACATGATATTTCTGTTTGTATACATGACATTTTATGCACTTTCCTAAAGAAAAGACTTTGCTTTTCTCCAAAACCATTTTTACTGTGATTTTCTCAGTCCATTGCATACGAATTCCACCTCGCTTTGTCCGGATATGACTGGATGAAACCAGAAATATCCGGTTGTGTTTTGGCTTACTACAACCCAGATATTGTGAAAGCCTCTGTGTTTATGTTTTCCGGATATTATCAACGGAATTTATGTTTTTGCATGTTATGTATCAGGGAACATTTAATTTTGTGCTGGGAAACACTAATTGGTTCCACATGGAGACACCAGCTCTACACATTCGTATTTTCTAGGGAGAAAGCTAGAGGAACTGCGGCAAACAAACATGATATTTCTGTTTGTATAGATGACATTTTATGCACTTTCCTAAAGAAAAGACTTTGCTTTTCTCCAAAACCATTTTTCCTGTGATATTCTCCATCCATTACATATGAATTCCACCCCACTTTGTCCGGATATGAGTGGATGAAACCAGAAATATCCGGTTGTGTTTTGTCTTACTATATCCCAGATATTGCTACAGCCTCAGTGTCTGTGTTTTCTGGATATTATGGATGGATTTTATTGTTTTGAATGTTTTTATCAGGGAACATTTAATTTTGTACCGTAGAAACACTAATTGGTTCCACATGGAGACACCAGTAACACATTCCTATGTTCTAGGGAGAAAGCTTGAGGAACTGCAAATCGATATGATATGTCTGTTTGTATAGATGACACTTTATGCACTTGCGATGGAAAAGACTTTTTGCCTTTCTCTAAAATCATTTTTTACTGTGATTTTGTTGGTCCATTGCATACGAATTCCAACCCACTTTGTCCGGATATGACTGGATGAAACCAGAAATATCCGGTTGTGTTTTGGCTAACTCAATCCCAGATACTGTGAAAGCTTCTGTATTTGTGTTCTCCGGATATTATGAATGGATTTTATGGTTTTGCATGTTTTTTATCAGGGAACATTTAATTTTGTACCATAGAAACACTAATTGGTTCCACACGGAGACACCAGCTCTACACATTTGTATTTTCTAGGGAGAAAGCTAGAGGAACTGCGGCAAACAAACATGATATTTCTGTTTGTATAGATGACATTTTATACACTTTCCTAACAAAAAGACTTTACTTTTCTCCAAAACCATTTTTACTGTGATTTTCTCGGTCCATTGCATACGAATTCCACCTCACTTTGTCCGGATATGACTGGATGAAACCAGAAATATCCGTTTTATTTTTTTGTCGCTTACTATATCCCAGATATTACTACAGACTCTGTGTTTGTGTTTTCTGGATATTATCGATGGATTATATTGTTTTGAATGTTTTTATCAGGGAACATTTAATTTTGTGCTGGGAAACACTAATTGGTTCCACATGGAGACACCAGTCTACACATTCGTATTTTCTAGGGAGAAAGCTAGAATAACTGCGGTAAACAAACATGATGTTTCTGTTTGTATAGATGACATTTTATGCACTGGCTTAAGGAAAAGACTTTGTTTTACTCCAAAACCATTTTTACTGCGATTTTCCCGGTTCATTGCATACGATTCCACCAAACTTAGTCCGGATATGACTGGATGAAACCAGAAATATCCGGTTGTGTTTTGGCTAACTCAATCCCAGATATTGCGACGGACTCTGTGTTTGTGTTTTCTGGACATTATCAACGGACTTTATTGTTTTGAATGTTTTTATCAGGGAACATTTAATTTTGTACCTTAGAAACACTAATAGGTTCAACATGGAGACACCAGTATACACATTCGTAAGTTCTAGGGAGAAAGTTAGAGGAACTGCGGCAAACAAACATGATATTTCTGTTTGTATACATGACATTTTATGCACTTGCATAACGAAAAAAACTTTGCTTTTCTCCAAAACCATTTTTACTGTGATTTTCTTGGTCCATTGCATACGAATTCCACCTCGCTTTGTCCGGATATGACTGGATGAAACCAGAAATATCCGGTTGTGTTTTGGCTTACTACAACCCAGATATTGTGAAAGCCTCTGTGTTTATGTTTTCCGGATATTATCAACGGAATTTATGTTTTTGCATGTTATGTATCAGGGAACATTTAATTTTGTGCTGGGAAACACTAATTGGTTCCACATGGAGACACCAGCTCTACATATTCGTATTTTCTAGGGAGAAAGCTAGAGGAACTGCGGCAAACAAACATGATATTTCTGTTTGTATAGATGACATTTTATGCACTTTCCTAAAGAAAAGACTTTGCTTTTCTCCAAAACCATTTTTCCTGTGATATTCTCCATCCATTACATATGAATTCCACCCCACTTTGTCCGGATATGAGTGGATGAAACCAGAAATATCCGGTTGTGTTTTGTCTTACTATATCCCAGATATTGCTACAGCCTCAGTGTCTGTGTTTTCTGGATATTATCGATGGATTTTATTGTTTTGAATGTTTTTATCAGGGAACATTTAATTTTGTACCGTAGAAACACTAATTGGTTCCACATGGAGACACCAGTAACACATTCCTATGTTCTAGGGAGAAAGTTTGAGGAACTGCAAATCGATATGATATGTCTGTTTGTATAGATGACATTTTATGCACTTGCGATGGAAAAGACTTTTTGCCTTTCTCTAAAACCATTTTTACTGTGATTTGGTTGGTCCATTGCATACGAATTCCAACCCACTTTGTCCGGATATGACTGGATGAAACCAGAAATATCCGATTGTGTTTTGGCTAACTCAATCCCAGATATTGTGAAAGCTTCTGTATTTGTGTTCTCCGGATATTATGAACGGATTTTATGGTTTTGCATGTTTTTTATCAGGGAACATTTAATTTTGTACCGTAGAAACACTAATTGGTTCCACACGGAGACACCAGCTCTACACATTTGTATTTTCTAGGGAGAAAGCTAGAGGAACTGCGGCAAACAAACATGATATTTCTGTTTGTATAGATGACATTTTATGCACTTTCCTAAGAAAAAGACTTTACTTTTCTCCAAAACCATTTTTACTGTGATTTTCTCGGTCCATTGCATACGAATTCCACCTCACTTTGTCCGGATATGAGTGGATGAAACCAGAAATATCCGTTTTCTTTTTTTTTGGCTTACTATATCCCAGATATTACTACAGACTCTGTGTTTGTGTTTTCTGGATATTATCGATGGATTATATTGTTTTGAATGTTTTTATCAGGGAACATTTAATTTTGTGCTGGGAAACACTAATTGGTTCCACATGGAGACACCAGTCTACACATTCGTATTTTCTAGGGAGAAAGCTAGAATAACTGCGGTAAACAAACATGATGTTTCTGTTTGTATAGATGACATTTTATGCACTGGCTTAAGGAAAAGACTTTGTTTTACTCCAAAACCATTTTTACTGCGATTTTCCCGGTTCATTGCATACGAATTCCACCAAACTTAGTCCGGATATGACTGGATGAAACCAGAAATATCCGGTTGTGTTTTGGCTAACTCAATCCCAGATATTGCGACGGACTCTGTGTTTGTGTTTTCTGGACATTATCAACGGACTTTATTGTTTTGAATGTTTTTATCAGGGAACATTTAATTTTGTACCTTAGAAACACTAATAGGTTCAACATGGAGACACCAGTCTACACATTCGTATGTTCTAGGGAGAAAGTTAGAGGAACTGCGGCAAACAAACATGATATTTCTGTTTGTATACATGACATTTTATGCACTTGCATAACGAAAAAAACTTTGCTTTTCTCCAAAACCATTTTTACTGTGATTTTCTCGGTCCATTGCATACGAATTCCACCTCGCTTTGTCCGGATATGACTGGATGAAACCAGAAATATCCGGTTGTGTTTTGGCTTACTACAACCCAGATATTGTGAAAGCCTCTGTGTTTATGTTTTCTGGATACTATCAACGGAATTTATGTTTTTGCATGTTATTTATCAGGGAACATTTAATTTTGTGCTGGGAAACACTAATTGGTTCCACACGGAGACACCAGCTCTACACATTCGTATTTTCTAGGGAGAAAGCTAGAGGAACTGCGGCAAACAAACATGATATTTCTGTTTGTATAGATGACATTTTATGCACTTTCCTAAAGAAAAGACTTTGCTTTTCTCCAAAACCATTTTTCCTGTGATATTCTCCATCCATTACATATGAATTCCACCCCACTTTGTCCGGATATGAGTGGATGAAACCAGAAATATCCGGTTGTGTTTTGTCTTACTATATCCCAGATATTGCTACAGCCTCAGTGTCTGTGTTTTCTGGATATTATCGATGGATTTTATTGTTTTGAATGTTTTTATCAGGGAACATTTAATTTTGTACCATAGAAACACTAATTGGTTCCACATGGAGACACAAGTAACACATACCTATGTTCTAGGGAGAAAGCTTGAGGAACTGCAAATCGATATGATATGTCTGTTTGTATAGATGACATTTTATGCACTTGCGATGGAAAAGACTTTTTGCCTTTCTCTAAAACCATTTTTACTGTGATTTTTTGGTCCATTGCATACGAATTCCAACCCACTTTGTCCGGATATGACTGGATGAAACCAGAAATATCCGGTTGTGTTTTGGCTAACTCAATCCCAGATATTGTGAAAGCTTCTGTATTTGTGTTCTCCGGATATTATGAACGGATTTTATGGTTTTGCATGTTTTTTTACAGGGAACATTTAATTTTGTACCGTAGAAACACTAATTGGTTCCACACGGAGACACCAGCTCTACACATTTGTATTTTCTAGGGAGAAAGCTAGAGGAACTGCGGCAAACAAACATGATATTTCTGTTTGTATACATGACATTTTATGCACTTTCCTAACAAAAAGACTTTACTTTTCTCCAAAACCATTTTTACTGTGATTTTCTCGGTCCATTGCATACGAATTCCACCTCACTTTGTCCGGATATGACTGGATGAAACCAGAAATATCCGTTTTCTTTTTTTTTTTTTGGCTTACTATATCCCCGATATTACTACAGACTCTGTGTTTGTGTTTTCTGGATATTATCGATGGATTATATTGTTTTGAATGTTTTTATCAGGGAACATTTAATTTTGTGCTGGGAAACACTAATTGGTTCCACATGGAGACACCAGTCTACACATTCGTATTTTCTAGGGAGAAAGCTAGAATAACTGCGGTAAACAAACATGATGTTTCTGTTTGTATAGATGACATTTTATGCACTGGCTTAAGGAAAAGACTTTGTTTTACTCCAAAACCATTTTTACTGCGATTTTCCCGGTTCATTGCATACGAATTCCACCAAACTTAGTCCGGATATGACTGGATGAAACCAGAAATATCCGGTTGTGTTTTGGCTAACTCAATCCCAGATATTGCGACGGACTCTGTGTTTGTGTTTTCTGGACATTATCAACGGACTTTATTGTTTTGAATGTTTTTATCAGGGAACATTTAATTTTGTACCTTAGAAACACTAATAGGTTCAACATGGAGACACCAGTATACACATTCGTATGTTCTAGGGAGAAAGTTAGAGGAACTGCGGCAAACAAACATGATATTTCTGTTTGTATACATGACATTTTATGCACTTGCATAACGAAAAAAACTTTGCTTTTCTCCAAAACCATTTTTACTGTGATTTTCTCGGTCCATTGCATCCGAATTCCACCTCGCTTTGTCCGGATATGACTGGATGAAACCAGAAATATCCGGTTGTGTTTTGGCTTACTACAACCCAGATATTGTGAAAGCCTCTGTGTTTATGTTTTCCGGATATTATCAACGGAATTTATGTTTTTGCATGTTATTTATCAGGGAACATTTAATTTTGTGCTGGGAAACACTAATTGGTTCCACATGGAGACACCAGCTCTACACATTCGTATTTTCAAGGGAGAAAGCTAGAGGAACTGCGGCAAACAAACATGATATTTCTGTTTGTATAGATGACATTTTATGCACTTTCCTAAAGAAAAGACTTTGCTTTTCTCCAAAACCATTTTTCCTATGATATTCTCGATCCATTACATATGAATACCACCCCCCGTTTGTCCGGATATGACTGGATGAAACCAGAAATATCCGGTTGTGTTTTGTCTTACTATATCCCAGATATTGCTACAGCCTCAGTGTCTGTGTTTTCTGGATATTATGGATGGATTTTATTGTTTTGAATGTTTTTATCAGGGAACATTTAATTTTGTACCGTAGAAACACTAATTGGTTCCACATGGAGACACCAGTAACACATTCCTCTGTTCTAGGGAGAAAGCTTGAGGAACTGCAAATCGATATGATATGTCTGTTTGTATAGATGACATTTTATGCACTTGCGATGGAAAAGACTTTTTGCCTTGCTCTAAAACCATTTTTACTGTGCTTTTGTTGGTCCATTGCATACGAATTCCAACCCACTTTGTCCGGATATGACTGGATGAAACCAGAAATATCCGGTTGTGTTTTGGCTTACTATAACCCATATATTGTGAAAGCTTCTGTATTTGTGTTCTCCGGATATTGAATGGATTTTATGGTTTTGCATGTTTTTTATCAGGGAACATTTAATTTTGTACCGTAGAAACACTAATTGGTTCCACACGGAGACACCAGCTCTACACATTTGTATTTTCTAGGGAGAAAGCTAGAGGAACTGCGGCAAACAAACATGATATTTCTGTTTGTATAGATGACATTTTATGCACTTTCCTAAAGAAAAGACTTTGCTTTTCTCCAAAACCATTTTTCCTGTGATATTCTCGATCCATTACATATGAATTCCACCCCACTTTGTCCGGATATGAGTGGATGAAACCAGAAATATCCGGTTGTGTTTTGTCTTACTATATCCCAGATATTGCTACAGCCTCAGTGTCTGTGTTTTCTGGATATTATCGATGGATTTTATTGTTTTGAATGTTTATATCAGGAAACATTTAATTTTGTACCGTAGAAACACTAATTGGTTCCACATGGAGACACCAGTAACACATTCCTATGTTCTAGGGAGAAAGCTTGAGGAACTGCAAATCGATATGATATGTCTGTTTGTATAGATGACATTTTATGCACTTGCGATGGAAAAGACTTTTTGCCTTTCTCTAAAACCATTTTTACTGTGATTTTGTTGGTCCATTGCATACGAATTCCAACCCACTTTGTCCGGATATGACTGGATGAAACCAGAAATATCCGGTTGTGTTTTGGCTAACTCAATCCCAGATATTGTGAAAGCTTCTGTATTTGTGTTCTCCGGATATTATGAACGGATTTTATGGTTTTGCATGTTTTTTATCAGGGAACATTTAATTTTGTACCATAGAAACACTAATTGGTTCCACACGGAGACACCAGCTCTACACATTTGTATTTCCTAGGGAGAAAGCTAGAGGAACTGCGGCAAACAAACATGATATTTCTGTTTGTATAGATGACATTTTATGCACTTTCCTAACAAAAAGATTTTACTTTTCTCCAAAACCATTTTTACTGTGATTTTCTCAGTCCATTGCATACGAATTCCACCTCACATTGTCCAGATATGACTGGATGAAACGAGAAATATCCGTTTTCTTTTTTTTTGGCTTACTATATCCCAGATATTACTACAGACTCTGTGTTTATGTTTTCTGGATATTATCGATGGATTATATTGTTTTGAATGTTTTTATCAGGGAACATTTAATTTTGTGCTAGGAAACACTAATTGGTTCCACATGGAGACACCAGTCTACACATTCGTATTTTCTAGGGAGAAAGCTAGAATAACTGCGGTAAACAAACATGATGTTTCTGTTTGTATAGATGACATTTTATGCACTGGCTTAAGGAAAAGACTTTGTTTTACTCCAAAACCATTTTTACTTCGATTTTCCCGGTTCATTGCATACGAATTCCACCAAACTTAGTCCGGATATGACTGGATGAAACCAGAAATATCCGGTTGTGTTTTGGCTAACTCAATCCCAGATATTGTGAAAGCTTCTGTATTTGTGTTTTGCCGGATATTATCAACGGTTTTTATGGTTTTGCATGTTTTTTATAAGGGAACATTTAATTTTGTACCTTAGAAACACTAATTGGTTCCACACGGAGACACCAGCTCTACACATTTGTATTTTCTAGGGAGAAAGCTAGAGGAACTGCGGCAAACAAACATGATATTTCTGTTTGTATAGATGACATTTTATGCACTTTCCTAACAAAAAGATTTTACTTTTCTCCAAAACCATTTTTACTGTGATTTTCTCAGTCCATTGCATACGAATTCCACCTCACTTTGTCCAGATATGACTGGATGAAACGAGAAATATCCATTTTCTTTTTTTTTGGCTTACTATATCCCAGATATTACTACAGACTCTGTGTTTGTGTTTTCTGGATATTATCGATGGATTATATTGTTTTGAATGTTTTTATCAGGGAACATTTAATTTTGTGCTGGGGAACACTAATTGGTTCCACATGGAGACACCAGTCTACACATTCGTATTTTCTAGGGAGAAAGCTAGAATAACTGCGGTTAACAAACATGATGTTTCTGTTTGTATAGATGACATTTTATGCACTGGCTTAAGGAAAAGACTTTGTTTTACTCCAAAACCATTTTTACTGCGATTTTCCCGGTTCATTGCATACGAATTCCACCAAACTTAGTCCGGATATGACTGGATGAAACCAAAAATATCCGGTTGTGTTTTGGCTAACTCAATCCCAGATATTGCAACGGACTCTGTGTTTGTGTTTTCTGGACATTATCAATGGACTTTATGGTATTGCATGTTTTTTATCAGGGAACATTTAATTTTGTACCTTAGAAACACTAATTGGTTCCACACGGAGACACCAGCTCTACACATTTGTATTTTCTAGGGAGAAAGCTAGAGGAACTGCGGCAAACAAACATTATATTTCTGTTTGTATACATGACATTTTATGCACTTGCATAACAAAAAAATCTTTGCTTTTCTCCAAAACCATTTTTACTGTGATTTTCTCGGTCAATTGCATACGAATTCCACCTCGTTTTGTCCGGATATGACTGGATGAAACCAGAAATATCCGGTTGTGTTTTGGCTTACTACAACCCAGATATTGTGAAAGCCTCTGTGTTTATGTTTTCCGGATATTATCAACGGAATTTATGTTTTTGCATGTTATTTATCAGGGAACATTTAATTTTGTGCTGGGAAACACTAATTGGTTCCACATGGAGACACCAGCTCTACACATTCGTATTTTCTAGGGAGAAAGCTAGAGGAACTGCGGCAAACAAACATGATATTTCTGTTTGTATAGATGACATTTTATGCACTTTCCTAAAGAAAAGACTTTGCTTTTCTCCAAAACCATTTTTCCTGTGATATTCTCGATCCATTACATATGAATTCCACCCCACTTTGTCCGGATATGAGTGGATGAAACCAGAAATATCCGGTTGTGTTTTGTCTTACTATATCCCAGATATTGCTACAGCCTCAGTGTCTGTGTTTTCTGGATATTTTCGATGGATTTTATTGTTTTGAATGTTTTTATCAGGGAACATTTAATTTTGTACTGTAGAAACACTAATTGATTCCATATGGAGACACCAGTAACACATTCCTATGTTCTAGGGAGAAAGCTTGAGGAACTGCAAATCGATATGATATGTCTGTTTGTATAGATGACACTTTATGCACTTGCGATGGAAAAGACTTTTTGCCTTTCTCTAAAACCATTTTTTACTGTGATTTTGTTGGTCCATTGCATACGAACTCCAACCCACTTTGTCCGGATATGACTCGATGAAACCAGAAATATCCGGTTGTGTTTTGGCTAACTCAATCCCAGATATTGTGAAAGCTTCTGTATTTGTGTTCTCCGGATATTATGAACGGATTTTATGATTTTGCATGTTTTTTTTCAGGGAACATTTAATTTTATACCGTAGAAACACTAATTGGTTCCACATGGAGACACCAGCTCTACACATTTGTATTTTCTAGGGAGAATGCTAGAGGAACTGCGGCAAACAAACATGATATTTCTGTTTGTATAGATGACATTTTATGCACTTTCCTAAGAAAAAGATTTTACTTTTCTCCAAAACCATTTTTACTGTGATTTTCTCAGTCCATTGCACACGAATTCCACCTCACTTTGTCCGGATATGACTGGATGAAACCAGAAATATCCGTTTTCTTTTTTTTTGGCTTACTATATCCAGATATTACTACAGACTCTGTGTTTGTGTTTTCTGGATATTATCGATGGATTATATTGTTTTGAATGTTTTTATCAGGGAACATTTAATTTTGTGCTGGGAAACACTAATTGGTTCCATATGGAGACACCAGTCTACACATTCGTATTTTCTAGGGAGAAAGCTAGAATAACTGCGGTAAACAAACATGATGTTTCTGTTTGTATAGATGACATTTTATGCACTGGCTTAAGGAAAAGACTTTGTTTTACTCCAAAACCATTTTTACTGCGATTTTCCCGGTTCATTGCATACGAATTCCACCAAACTTAGTCCGGATATGACTGGATGAAACCAGAAATATCCGGTTGTGTTTTGGCTAACTCAATCCCAGATATTGCGACGGACTCTGTGTTTGTGTTTTCTGGACATTATCAACGGACTTTATTGTTTTGAATGTTTTTATCAGGGAACATTTAATTTTGTACCTTAGAAACACTAATAGGTTCAACATGGAGACACCAGTATACACATTCGTATGTTCTAGGGAGAAAGTTAGAGGAACTGCGGCAAACAAACATGATATTTCTGTTTGTATACATGACATTTTATGCACTTGCATAACGAAAAAAACTTTGCTTTTCTCCAAAACCATTTTTACAGTGATTTTCTCGGTCCATTGCATACGAATTCCACCTCGCTTTGTCCGGATATGACTGGATGAAACCAGAAATATCCGGTTGTGTTTTGGCTTACTACAACCCAGATATTGTGAAAGCCTCTGTGTTTATGTTTTCCGGATACTATCAACGGAATTTATGTTTTTGCATGTTATTTATCAGGGAACATTTAATTTTGTGCTGGGAAACACTAATTGGTTCCACATGGAGACACCAGCTCTACACATTCGTATTTTCTAGGGAGAAAGCTAGAGGAACTGCGGCAAACAAACATGATATTTCTGTTTGTATAGATGACATTTTATGCACTTTCCTAAAGAAAAGACTTTGCTTTTCTCCAAAACCATTTTTCCTGTGATATTCTCCATCCATTACATATGAATTCCACCCCACTTTGTCCGGATATGAGTGGATGAAACCAGAAATATCCGGTTGTGTTTTGTTTTACTATATCCCAGATATTGCTACAGCCTCAGTGTCTGTGTTTTCTGGATATTATCGATGGATTTTATTGTTTTGAATGTTTTTATCAGGGAACATTTAATTTTGTACCGTAGAAACACTAATTGGTTCCCCATGGAGACACCAGGAACACATTCCTCTGTTCTAGGGAGAAAGCTTGAGGAACTGCAAATCGATATGATATGTCTGTTTGTATAAATGACATTTTATGCACTTGCGATGGAAAAGACTTTTTGCCTTTCTCTAAAACCATTTTTACTGTGATTTTGTTGGTCCATTGCATACGAATTCCAACCCACTTTGTCCGGATATGACTGGATGAAACCAGAAATATCCGGTTGTGTTTTGGCTAACTCAATCCCAGATATTGTGAAAGCTTCTGTATTTGTGTTCTCTGGATATTATGAACGGATTTTATGGTTTTGCATGTTTTTTATCAGGGAACATTTAATTTTGTACCGTAGAAACACTAATTGGTTCCACACGGAGACACCAGCTCTACACATTTGTATTTTCTAGGGAGAAAGCTGGAGGAACTGCGGCAAACAAACATGATATTTCTGTTTGTATAGATGACATTTTATGCACTTTCCTAACAAAAAGACTTTACTTTTCTCCAAAACCATTTTTACTGTGATTTACTCGGTCCATTGCATACGAATTCCACCTCACTTTGTCCGGATATGACTGGATGAAACCAGAAGTATCCGTTTTATTTTTATGTCGCTTACTATATCCCAGATATTACTACAGACTCTGTGTTTGTGTTTTCTGGATATTATCGATGGATTATATTGTTTTGAATGTATTTATCAGGGAACATTTAATTTTGTGCTGGGAAACACTAATTGGTTCCACATGGAGACACCAGTCTACACATTCGTATTTTCTAGGGAGAAAGCTAGAATAACTGCGGTAAACAAACATGATGTTTCTGTTTGTATAGATGACATTTTATGCACTGGCTTAAGGAAAAGACTTTGTTTTACTCCAAAACCATTTTTACTGCGATTTTCCCGGTTCATTGCATACGAATTCCACCAAACTTAGTCCGGATATGACTGGATGAAACCAGAAATATCCGGTTGTGTTTTGGCTAACTCAATCCCAGATATTGTGAAAGCTTCTGTATTTGTGTTTTCCGGATATTATCAACGGTTTTTATGGTTTTGCATGTTTTTTATCAGGGAACATTTAATTTTGTACCTTAGAAACACTAATTGGTTCCACACGGAGACACCAGCTCTACACATTTGTATTTTCTAGGGAGAAAGCTAGAGGAACTGCGGCAAACAAACATGATATTTCTGTTTGTATAGATGACATTTTATGCACTTTCCTAACAAAAAGATTTTACTTTTCTCCAAAACCATTTTTACTGTGATTTTCTCGGTCCATTGCATACGAATTCCACCTCACTTTGTCCGGATATGACTGGATGAAACCAGAAGTATCCGTTTTATTTTTATGTCGCTTACTATATCCCAGATATTACTACAGACTCTGTGTTTGTGTTTTCTGGATATTATCGATGGATTATATTGTTTTGAATGTATTTATCAGGGAACATTTAATTTTGTGCTGGGAAACACTAATTGGTTCCACATGGAGACACCAGCTCTACACATTCGTATTTTCTAGGGAGAAAGCTAGAGGAACTGCGGCAAACAAACATGATATTTCTGTTTGTATAGATGACATTTTATGCACTTTCCTAAAGAAAAGATTTTGCTTTTCTCCAAAACCATTTTTCCTGTGATATTCTCGATCCATTACATATGAATTCCACCCCACTTTGTCCGGATATGAGTGGATGAAACCAGAAATATCCGGTTGTGTTTTGTCTTATTATATCCCAGATATTGCTACAGCCTCAGTGTCTGTGTTTTCTGGATATTATCGATGGATTTTATTGTTTTGAATGTTTTTATCAGGGAACATTTAATTTTGTACCGTAGAAACACTAATTGGTTCCACATGGAGACACCAGGAACACATTCCTATGTTCTAGGGAGAAAGCTTGAGGAACTGCAAATCGATATGATATGTCTGTTTGTATAGATGACACTTTATGCACTTGCGATGGAAAAGACTTTTTGCCTTTCTCTAAGACCATTTTTTACTGTGATTTTGTTGGTCCATTGCATACGAATTCCAACCCACTTTGTCCGGATATGACTGGATGAAACCAGAAATATCCGGTTGTGTTTTGGCTAACTCAATCCCAGATATTGTGAAAGCTTCTGTATTTGTGTTCTCTGGATATTATGAATGGATTTTAAGATTTTGCATGTTTTTTATCAGGGAACATTTAATTTTGTACCATAGAAACACTAATTGGTTCCACACGGAGACACCAGCTCTACACATTTGTATTTTCTAGGGAGAAAGCTAGAGGAACTGCGGCAAACAAACATGATATTTCTGTTTGTATAGATGACATTTTATGCACTTTCATAACAAAAAGACTTTACTTTTCTCCAAAACCATTTTTACTGTGATTTTCTCGGTCCATTGCACACGAATTCCACCTCACTTTGTCCGGATATGACTGGATGAAACCAGAAGTATCCGTTTTATTTTTATGTCGCTTACTATCCCAGATATTACTACAGACTCTGTGTTTGTGTTTTCTGGATATTATCGATGGATTATATTGGTTTGAATGTATTTATCAGGGAACATTTAATTTTGTGCTGGGAAACACTAATTGGTTCCACATGGAGACACCAGTCTACACATTCGTATTTTCTAGGGAGAAAGCTAGAATAACTGCGGTAAACAAACATGATGTTTCTGTTTGTATAGATGACATTTTATGCACTGGCTTAAGGAAAAGACTTTGTTTTACTCCAAAACCATTTTTACTGCGATTTTCCCGGTTCATTGCATACGAATTCCACCAACCTTAGTCCGGATATGACTGGATGAAACCAGAAATATCCGGTTGTGTTTTGGCTAACTCAATCCCAGATATTGCGACGGACTCTGTGTTTGTGTTTTCTGGACATTATCAACGGACTTTATTGTTTTGAATGTTTTTATCAGGGAACATTTAATTTTGTACCTTAGAAACACTAATAGGTTCAACATGGAGACACCAGTATACACATTCGTAAGTTCTAGGGAGAAAGTTAGAGGAACTGCGGCAAACAAACATGATATTTCTGTTTGTATACATGACATTTTATGCACTTGCATAACGAAAAAAACTTTGCTTTTCTCCAAAACCATTTTTACTGTGATTTTCTTGGTCCATTGCATACGAATTCCACCTCGCTTTATCCGGATATGACTGGATGAAACCAGAAATATCCGGTTGTGTTTTGGCTTACTACAACCCAGATATTGTGAAAGCCTCTGTGTTTATGTTTTCCGGATATTATCAACGGAATTTATGTTTTTGCATGTTATTTATCAGGGAACATTTAATTTTGTACCTTAGAAACACTAATTGGTTCCACACGGAGACACCAGCTCTACACATTTGTATTTTCTAGGGAGAATGCTAGAGGAACTGCGGCAAACAAACATGATATTTCTGTTTGTATAGATGACATTTTATGCACTTTCCTAAAGAAAAGACTTTGCTTTTCTCCAAAACCATTTTTACTGTGATTTTCTCGGTCCATTACATATGAATTCTACCCCACTTTGTCCGGATATGAGTGGATGAAACCAGAAATATCCGGTTGTGTTTTGTCTTACTATATCCCAGATATTGCTACAGCCTCAGTGTCTGTGTTTTCTGGATATTATCGATGGATTTTATTGTTTTGAATGTTTTTATCAGGGAACATTTAATTTTGTACCGTAGAAACACTAATTGGTTCCACATGGAGACACCAGTAACACATTCCTATATTCTAGGGAGAAAGCTTGAGGAACTGCAAATCGATATGATATGTCTGTTTGTATAGATGACACTTTATGCACTTGCGATGGAAAAGACTTTTTGCCTTTCTCTAAAACCATTTTTACTGTGATTTTGTTGGTCCATTGCATACGAATTCCAACCCACTTTGTCCGGATATGACTGGATGAAACCAGAAATATCCGGTTGTGTTTTGGCTAACTCAATCCCAGATATTGTGAAAGCTTCTGTATTTGTGTTCTCCGGATATTATGAACGGATTTTATGGTTTTGCATGTTTTTTATCAGGGAACATTTAATTTTGTGCTGGGAAACACTAATTGGTTCCACATGGAGACACCAGTCTACACATTCGTATTTTCTAGGGAGAAAGCTAGAATAACTGCGGTAAACAAACATGATGTTTCTGTTTGTATAGATGACATTTTATGCACTGGCTTAAGGAAAAGACTTTGTTTTACTCCAAAACCATTTTTACTGAGATTTTCCCGGTTCATTGCATACGAATTCCACCAAACTTAGTCCGGATATGACTGGATGAAACCAGAAATATCCGGTTGTGTTTTGGCTAACTCAATCCCAGATATTGTGAAAGCTTCTGTATTGGTGTTTTCCGGATATTATCAACGGATTTTATGGTTTTGCATGTTTTTTATCAGGGAACATTTAATTTTGTACCTTAGAAACACTAATAGGTTCAACATGGAGACACCAGTCTACACATTCGTATGTTCTAGGGAGAAAGTTAGAGGAACTGCGGCAAACAAACATGATATTTCTGTTTGTATACATGACATTTTATGCACTTGCATAACGAAAAAAACTTTGCTTTTCTCCAAAACCATTTTTACTGTGATTTTCTCGGTCCATTGCATACGAATTCCACCTCGCTTTGTCCGGATATGACTGGATGAAACCAGAAATATCTGGTTGTGTTTTGGCTTACTATAACCCAGATATTGTGAAAGCCTCTGTGTTTATGTTTTCCGGATATTATCAACGGAATTTATGTTTTTGCATGTTATGTATCAGGGAACATTTAATTTTGTGCTGGGAAACACTAATTGGTTCCACACGGAGACACCAGCTCTACACATTCGTATTTTCTAGGGAGAAAGCTAGAGGAACTGCGGCAAACAAACATGATATTTCTGTTTGTATAGATGACATTTTATGCACTTTCCTAAAGAAAAGACTTTGCTTTTCTCCAAAACCATTTTTCCTGTGATATTCTCCATCCATTACATATGAATTCCACCCCACTTTGTCCGGATATGACTGGATGAAACCAGAAATATCCGGTTGTGTTTTGTCTTACTATATCCCAGATATTGCTACAGCCTCAGTGTCTGTGTTTTCTGGATATTATCGATGGATTTTATTGTTTTGAATGTTTTTATCAGGGAACATTGAATTTTGTACCGTAGAAACACTAATTGGTTCCACATGGAGACAGCAGTAACACATTCCTCTGTTCTAGGGAGAAAGCTTGAGGAACTGCAAATCGATATGATATGTCTGTTTGTATAGATGACATTTTATGCACTTGTGATGGAAAAGACTTTTTGCCTTTCTCTAAAACCATTTTTACTGTGATTTTGTTGGTCCATTGCATACGAATTCCAACCCACTTTGTCCGGATATGACTGGATGAAACCAGAAATATCCGGTTGAGTTTCGGCTAACTCAATCCCAGATATTGTAAAAGCTTCTGTATTTGTGTTCTCCGGATATTATGAACGGATTTTATGGTTTTGCATGTTTTTTATCAGGGAACATTTAATTTTGTACCGTAGAAACACTAATTGGTTCCACACGGAGACACCAGCTCTACACATTTGTATTTTCTAGGGAGAAAGCTAGAGGAACTGTGGCAAACAAACATGATATTTCTGTTTGTATAGATGACATTTTATGCACTTTCCTAAGAAAAAGACTTTACTTTTCTCCAAAACCATTTTTACTGTGATTTTCTCGGTCCATTGCATACGAATTCCACCCCACTTTGTCCGGATATGAGTGGATGAAACCAGAAATATCCGTTTTCTTTTTTTTTGGCTTACTATATCCCAGATATTACTACAGACTCTGTGTTTGTGTTTTCTGGATATTATCGATGGATTATATTGTTTTGAATGTTTTTATCAGGGAACATTTAATTTTGTGCTGGGAAACACTAATTGGTTCCCATGGAGACACCAGTCTGCACATTCATATTTTCTAGGGAGAAAGCTAGAATAACTGCGGTAAACAAACATGATGTTTCTGTTTGTATAGATGACATTTTATGCACTGGCTTAAGGAAAAGACTTTGTTTTACTCCAAAACCATTTTTACTGCGATTTTCCCGGTTCATTGCATACGAATTCCACCAACCTTAGTCCGGATATGACTGGATGAAACCAGAAATATCCGGTTGTGTTTTGGCTAACTCAATCCCAGATATTGCGACGGACTCTGTGTTTGTGTTTTCTGGACATTATCAACGGACTTTATTGTTTTGAATGTTTTTATCAGGGAACATTTAATTTTGTACCTTAGAAACACTAATAGGTTCAACATGGAGACACCAGTCTACACATTCGTAAGTTCTAGGGAGAAAGTTAGAGGAACTGCGGCAAACAAACATGATATTTCTGTTTGTATACATGACATTTTATGCACTTGCATAACGAAAAAAACTTTGCTTTTCTCCAAAACCATTTTTACTGTGATTTTCTCGGTCCATTGCATACGAATTCCACCTCGCTTTGTCCGGATATGACTGGATGAAACCAGAAATATCCGGTTGTGTTTTGGCTTACTACAACCCAGATATTGTGAAAGCCTCTGTGTTTATGTTTTCCGGATACTATCAACGGAATTTATGTTTTTGCATGTTATTTATCAGGGAACATTTAATTTTGTGCTGGGAAACACTAATTGGTTCCACATGGAGACACCAGCTCTACACATTCGTATGTTCTAGGGAGAAAGCTAGAGGAACTGCGGCAAACAAACATGATATTTCTGTTTGTATAGATGACATTTTATGCACTTTCCTAAAGAAAAGACTTTGCTTTTCTCCAAAACCATTTTTCCTGTGATATTCTCGATCCATTACATATGAATTCCACCCCACTTTCCGGATATGAGTGGATGAAACCAGAAATATCCGGTTGTGTTTTGTCTTACTATATCCCAGATATTGCTACAGCCTCAGTGTCTGTGTTTTCTGGATATTATCGATGGATTTTATTGTTTTGAATGTTTTTATCAGGGAACATTTAATTTTGTACCGTAGAAACACTAATTGGTTCCACATGGAGACACCAGTAACACATACCTATGTTCTAGGGAGAAAGCTTGAGGAACTGCAAATCGATATGATATGTCTGTTTGTATAGATGACATTTTATGCACTTGCGATGGAAAAGACTTTTTGCCTTTCTCTAAAACCATTTTTACTGTGATTTTGTTGGTCCATTGCATACGAATTCCAACCCACTTTGTCCGGATATGACTGGATGAAACCAGAAATATCCGGTTGTGTTTTGGCTAACTCAATCCCAGATATTGTGAAAGCTTCTGTATTTGTGTTCTCCGGATATTATGAACGGATTTTATGGTTTTGCATGTTTTTTTACAGGGAACATTTAATTTTGTACCGTAGAAACACTAATTGGTTCCACACGGAGACACCAGCTCTACACATTTGTATTTTCTAGGGAGAAAGCTAGAGGAACTGCGGCAAACAAACATGATATTTCTGTTTGTATAGATGACATTTTATGCACTTTCCTAACAAAAAGACTTTACTTTTCTCCAAAACCATTTTTACTGTGATTTTCTCGGTCCATTGCATACGAATTCCACCTCACTTTGTCCGGATATGACTGGATGAAACCAGAAATATCCGTTTTCTTTTTTTTTTTTTTTGGCTTACTATATCCCCGATATTACTACAGACTCTGTGTTTGTGTTTTCTGGATATTATCGATGGATTATATTGTTTTGAATGTTTTTATCAGGGAACATTTAATTTTGTGCTGGGAAACACTAATTGGTTCCACATGGAGACACCAGTCTACACATTCGTATTTTCTAGGGAGAAAGCTAGAATAACTGCGGTAAACAAACATGATGTTTCTGTTTGTATAGATGACATTTTATGCACTGGCTTAAGGAAAAGACTTTGTTTTACTCCAAAACCATTTTTACTGCGATTTTCCCGGTTCATTGCATACGAATTCCACCAAACTTAGTCCGGATATGACTGGATGAAACCAGAAATATCCGGTTGTGTTTTGGCTAACTCAATCCCAGATATTGCGACGGACTCTGTGTTTGTGTTTTCTGGACATTATCAACGGACTTTATTGTTTTGAATGTTTTTATCAGGGAACATTTAATTTTGTACCTTAGAAACACTAATAGGTTCAACATGGAGACACCAGTATACACATTCGTATGTTCTAGGGAGAAAGTTAGAGGAACTGCGGCAAACAAACATGATATTTCTGTTTGTATACATGACATTTTATGCACTTGCATAACGAAAAAAACTTTGCTTTTCTCCAAAACCATTTTTACTGTGATTTTCTCGGTCCATTGCATCCGAATTCCACCTCGCTTTGTCCGGATATGACTGGATGAAACCAGAAATATCCGGTTGTGTTTTGGCTTACTACAACCCAGATATTGTGAAAGCCTCTGTGTTTATGTTTTCCGGATATTATCAACGGAATTTATGTTTTTGCATGTTATTTATCAGGGAACATTTAATTTTGTGCTGGGAAACACTAATTGGTTCCACATGGAGACACCAGCTCTACACATTCGTATTTTCAAGGGAGAAAGCTAGAGGAACTGAGGCAAACAAACATGATATTTCTGTTTGTATAGATGACATTTTATGCACTTTCCTAAAGAAAAGACTTTGCTTTTCTCCAAAACCATTTTTCCTATGATATTCTCGATCCATTACATATGAATACCACCCCCCGTTTGTCCGGATATGACTGGATGAAACCAGAAATATCCGGTTGTGTTTTGTCTTACTATATCCCAGATATTGCTACAGCCTCAGTGTCTGTGTTTTCTGGATATTATGGATGGATTTTATTGTTTTGAATGTTTTTATCAGGGAACATTTAATTTTGTACCGTAGAAACACTAATTGGTTCCACATGGAGACACCAGTAACACATTCCTCTGTTCTAGGGAGAAAGCTTGAGGAACTGCAAATCGATATGATATGTCTGTTTGTATAGATGACATTTTATGCACTTGCGATGGAAAAGACTTTTTGCCTTGCTCTAAAACCATTTTTACTGTGCTTTTGTTGGTCCATTGCATACGAATTCCAACCCACTTTGTCCGGATATGACTGGATGAAACCAGAAATATCCGGTTGTGTTTTGGCTTACTATAACCCATATATTGTGAAAGCTTCTGTATTTGTGTTCTCCGGATATTGAACGGATTTTATGGTTTTGCATGTTTTTTATCAGGGAACATTTAATTTTGTACCGTAGAAACACTAATTGGTTCCACACGGAGACACCAGCTCTACACATTTGTATTTTCTAGGGAGAAAGCTAGAGGAACTGCGGCAAACAAACATGATATTTCTGTTTGTATAGATGACATTTTATGCACTTTCCTAAAGAAAAGACTTTGCTTTTCTCCAAAACCATTTTTCCTGTGATATTCTCGATCCATTACATATGAATTCCACCCCACTTTGTCCGGATATGAGTGGATGAAACCAGAAATATCCGGTTGTGTTTTGTCTTACTATATCCCAGATATTGCTACAGCCTCAGTGTCTGTGTTTTCTGGATATTATCGATGGATTTTATTGTTTTGAATGTTTATATCAGGAAACATTTAATTTTGTACCGTAGAAACACTAATTGGTTCCACATGGAGACACCAGTAACACATTCCTATGTTCTAGGGAGAAAGCTTGAGGAACTGCAAATCGATATGATATGTCTGTTTGTATAGATGACATTTTATGCACTTGCGATGGAAAAGACTTTTTGCCTTTCTCTAAAACCATTTTTACTGTGATTTTGTTGGTCCATTGCATACGAATTCCAACCCACTTTGTCCGGATATGACTGGATGAAACCAGAAATATCCGGTTGTGTTTTGGCTAACTCAATCCCAGATATTGTGAAAGCTTCTGTATTTGTGTTCTCCGGATATTATGAACGGATTTTATGGTTTTGCATGTTTTTTATCAGGGAACATTTAATTTTGTACCATAGAAACACTAATTGGTTCCACACGGAGACACCAGCTCTACACATTTGTATTTCCTAGGGAGAAAGCTAGAGGAACTGCGGCAAACAAACATGATATTTCTGTTTGTATAGATGACATTTTATGCACTTTCCTAACAAAAAGATTTTACTTTTCTCCAAAACCATTTTTACTGTGATTTTCTCAGTCCATTGCATACGAATTCCACCTCACATTGTCCAGATATGACTGGATGAAACGAGAAATATCCGTTTTCTTTTTTTTTGGCTTACTATATCCCAGATATTACTACAGACTCTGTGTTTATGTTTTCTGGATATTATCGATGGATTATATTGTTTTGAATGTTTTTATCAGGGAACATTTAATTTTGTGCTAGGAAACACTAATTGGTTCCACATGGAGACACCAGTCTACACATTCGTATTTTCTAGGGAGAAAGCTAGAATAACTGCGGTAAACAAACATGATGTTTCTGTTTGTATAGATGACATTTTATGCACTGGCTTAAGGAAAAGACTTTGTTTTACTCCAAAACCATTTTTACTTCGATTTTCCCGGTTCATTGCATACGAATTCCACCAAACTTAGTCCGGATATGACTGGATGAAACCAGAAATATCCGGTTGTGTTTTGGCTAACTCAATCCCAGATATTGTGAAAGCTTCTGTATTTGTGTTTTGCCGGATATTATCAACGGTTTTTATGGTTTTGCATGTTTTTTATAAGGGAACATTTAATTTTGTACCTTAGAAACACTAATTGGTTCCACACGGAGACACCAGCTCTACACATTTGTATTTTCTAGGGAGAAAGCTAGAGGAACTGCGGCAAACAAACATGATATTTCTGTTTGTATAGATGACATTTTATGCACTTTCCTAACAAAAAGATTTTACTTTTCTCCAAAACCATTTTTACTGTGATTTTCTCAGTCCATTGCATACGAATTCCACCTCACTTTGTCCAGATATGACTGGATGAAACGAGAAATATCCATTTTCTTTTTTTTTGGCTTACTATATCCCAGATATTACTACAGACTCTGTGTTTGTGTTTTCTGGATATTATCGATGGATTATATTGTTTTGAATGTTTTTATCAGGGAACATTTAATTTTGTGCTGGGGAACACTAATTGGTTCCACATGGAGACACCAGTCTACACATTCGTATTTTCTAGGGAGAAAGCTAGAATAACTGCGGTTAACAAACATGATGTTTCTGTTTGTATAGATGACATTTTATGCACTGGCTTAAGGAAAAGACTTTGTTTTACTCCAAAACCATTTTTACTTCGATTTTCCCGGTTCATTGCATACGAATTCCACCAAACTTAGTCCGGATATGACTGGATGAAACCAGAAATATCCGGTTGTGTTTTGGCTAACTCAATCCCAGATATTGTGAAAGCTTCTGTATTTGTGTTCTCTGGATATTATGAACGGATTTTATGGTTTTGCATGTTTTTTATCAGGGAACATTTAATTTTGTACCGTAGAAACACTAATTGGTTCCACACGGAGACACCAGCTCTACACATTTGTATTTTCTAGGGAGAAAGCTGGAGGAACTGCGGCAAACAAACATGATATTTCTGTTTGTATAGATGACATTTTATGCACTTTCCTAACAAAAAGACTTTACTTTTCTCCAAAACCATTTTTACTGTGATTTACTCGGTCCATTGCATACGAATTCCACCTCACTTTGTCCGGATATGACTGGATGAAACCAGAAGTATCCGTTTTATTTTTATGTCGCTTACTATATCCCAGATATTACTACAGACTCTGTGTTTGTGTTTTCTGGATATTATCGATGGATTATATTGTTTTGAATGTATTTATCAGGGAACATTTAATTTTGTGCTGGGAAACACTAATTGGTTCCACATGGAGACACCAGTCTACACATTCGTATTTTCTAGGGAGAAAGCTAGAATAACTGCGGTAAACAAACATGATGTTTCTGTTTGTATAGATGACATTTTATGCACTGGCTTAAGGAAAAGACTTTGTTTTACTCCAAAACCATTTTTACTGCGATTTTCCCGGTTCATTGCATACGAATTCCACCAAACTTAGTCCGGATATGACTGGATGAAACCAGAAATATCCGGTTGTGTTTTGGCTAACTCAATCCCAGATATTGTGAAAGCTTCTGTATTTGTGTTTTCCGGATATTATCAACGGTTTTTATGGTTTTGCATGTTTTTTATCAGGGAACATTTAATTTTGTACCTTAGAAACACTAATTGGTTCCACACGGAGACACCAGCTCTACACATTTGTATTTTCTAGGGAGAAAGCTAGAGGAACTGCGGCAAACAAACATGATATTTCTGTTTGTATAGATGACATTTTATGCACTTTCCTAACAAAAAGATTTTACTTTTCTCCAAAACCATTTTTACTGTGATTTTCTCGGTCCATTGCATACGAATTCCACCTCACTTTGTCCGGATATGACTGGATGAAACCAGAAGTATCCGTTTTATTTTTATGTCACTTACTATATCCCAGATATTACTACAGACTCTGTGTTTGTGTTTTCTGGATATTATCGATGGATTATATTGTTTTGAATGTATTTATCAGGGAACATTTAATTTTGTGCTGGGAAACACTAATTGGTTCCACATGGAGACACCAGCTCTACACATTCGTATTTTCTAGGGAGAAAGCTAGAGGAACTGCGGCAAACAAACATGATATTTCTGTTTGTATAGATGACATTTTATGCACTTTCCTAAAGAAAAGATTTTGCTTTTCTCCAAAACCATTTTTCCTGTGATATTCTCGATCCATTACATATGAATTCCACCCCACTTTGTCCGGATATGAGTGGATGAAACCAGAAATATCCGGTTGTGTTTTGTCTTATTATATCCCAGATATTGCTACAGCCTCAGTGTCTGTGTTTTCTGGATATTATCGATGGATTTTATTGTTTTGAATGTTTTTATCAGGGAACATTTAATTTTGTACCGTAGAAACACTAATTGGTTCCACATGGAGACACCAGGAACACATTCCTATGTTCTAGGGAGAAAGCTTGAGGAACTGCAAATCGATATGATATGTCTGTTTGTATAGATGACACTTTATGCACTTGCGATGGAAAAGACTTTTTGCCTTTCTCTAAGACCATTTTTTACTGTGATTTTGTTGGTCCATTGCATACGAATTCCAACCCACTTTGTCCGGATATGACTGGATGAAACCAGAAATATCCGGTTGTGTTTTGGCTAACTCAATCCCAGATATTGTGAAAGCTTCTGTATTTGTGTTCTCTGGATATTATGAATGGATTTTAAGATTTTGCATGTTTTTTATCAGGGAACATTTAATTTTGTACCATAGAAACACTAATTGGTTCCACACGGAGACACCAGCTCTACACATTTGTATTTTCTAGGGAGAAAGCTAGAGGAACTGCGGCAAACAAACATGATATTTCTGTTTGTATAGATGACATTTTATGCACTTTCATAACAAAAAGACTTTACTTTTCTCCAAAACCATTTTTACTGTGATTTTCTCGGTCCATTGCATATGAATTCCACCTCACTTTGTCCGGATATGACTGGATGAAACCAGAAGTATCCGTTTTATTTTTATGTCGCTTACTATCCCAGATATTACTACAGACTCTGTGTTTGTGTTTTCTGGATATTATCGATGGATTATATTGGTTTGAATGTATTTATCAGGGAACATTTAATTTTGTGCTGGGAAACACTAATTGGTTCCACATGGAGACACCAGTCTACACATTCGTATTTTCTAGGGAGAAAGCTAGAATAACTGCGGTAAACAAACATGATGTTTCTGTTTGTATAGATGACATTTTATGCACTGGCTTAAGGAAAAGACTTTGTTTTACTCCAAAACCATTTTTACTGCGATTTTCCCGGTTCATTGCATACGAATTCCACCAACCTTAGTCCGGATATGACTGGATGAAACCAGAAATATCCGGTTGTGTTTTGGCTAACTCAATCCCAGATATTGCGACGGACTCTGTGTTTGTGTTTTCTGGACATTATCAACGGACTTTATTGTTTTGAATGTTTTTATCAGGGAACATTTAATTTTGTACCTTAGAAACACTAATAGGTTCAACATGGAGACACCAGTATACACATTCGTAAGTTCTAGGGAGAAAGTTAGAGGAACTGCGGCAAACAAACATGATATTTCTGTTTGTATACATGACATTTTATGCACTTGCATAACGAAAAAAACTTTGCTTTTCTCCAAAACCATTTTTACTGTGATTTTCTTGGTCCATTGCATACGAATTCCACCTCGCTTTATCCGGATATGACTGGATGAAACCAGAAATATCCGGTTGTGTTTTGGCTTACTACAACCCAGATATTGTGAAAGCCTCTGTGTTTATGTTTTCCGGATATTATCAACGGAATTTATGTTTTTGCATGTTATTTATCAGGGAACATTTAATTTTGTACCTTAGAAACACTAATTGGTTCCACACGGAGACACCAGCTCTACACATTTGTATTTTCTAGGGAGAATGCTAGAGGAACTGCGGCAAACAAACATGATATTTCTGTTTGTATAGATGACATTTTATGCACTTTCCTAAAGAAAAGACTTTGCTTTTCTCCAAAACCATTTTTACTGTGATTTTCTCGGTCCATTACATATGAATTCTACCCCACTTTGTCCGGATATGAGTGGATGAAACCAGAAATATCCGGTTGTGTTTTGTCTTACTATATCCCAGATATTGCTACAGCCTCAGTGTCTGTGTTTTCTGGATATTATCGATGGATTTTATTGTTTTGAATGTTTTTATCAGGGAACATTTAATTTTGTACCGTAGAAACACTAATTGGTTCCACATGGAGACACCAGTAACACATTCCTATATTCTAGGGAGAAAGCTTGAGGAACTGCAAATCGATATGATATGTCTGTTTGTATAGATGACACTTTATGCACTTGCGATGGAAAAGACTTTTTGCCTTTCTCTAAAACCATTTTTACTGTGATTTTCTTGGTCCATTGCATACGAATTCCACCTCGCTTTGTCCGGATATGACTGGATGAAACCAGAAATATCCGGTTGTGTTTTGGCTTACTCAATCCCAGATATTGTGAAAGCTTCTGTATTTGTGTTCTCCGGATATTATGAACGGATTTTATGGTTTTGCATGTTTTTTATCAGGGAACATTTAATTTTGTGCTGGGAAACACTAATTGGTTCCACATGGAGACACCAGTCTACACATTCGTATTTTCTAGGGAGAAAGCTAGAATAACTGCGGTAAACAAACATGATGTTTCTGTTTGTATAGATGACATTTTATGCACTGGCTTAAGGAAAAGACTTTGTTTTACTCCAAAACCATTTTTACTGAGATTTTCCCGGTTCATTGCATACGAATTCCACCAAACTTAGTCCGGATATGACTGGATGAAACCAGAAATATCCGGTTGTGTTTTGGCTAACTCAATCCCAGATATTGTGAAAGCTTCTGTATTGGTGTTTTCCGGATATTATCAACGGATTTTATGGTTTTGCATGTTTTTTATCAGGGAACATTTAATTTTGTACCTTAGAAACACTAATAGGTTCAACATGGAGACACCAGTCTACACATTCGTATGTTCTAGGGAGAAAGTTAGAGGAACTGCGGCAAACAAACATGATATTTCTGTTTGTATACATGACATTTTATGCACTTGCATAACGAAAAAAACTTTGCTTTTCTCCAAAACCATTTTTACTGTGATTTTCTCGGTCCATTGCATACGAATTCCACCTCGCTTTGTCCGGATATGACTGGATGAAACCAGAAATATCTGGTTGTGTTTTGGCTTACTATAACCCAGATATTGTGAAAGCCTCTGTGTTTATGTTTTCCGGATATTATCAACGGAATTTATGTTTTTGCATGTTATGTATCAGGGAACATTTAATTTTGTGCTGGGAAACACTAATTGGTTCCACACGGAGACACCAGCTCTACACATTCGTATTTTCTAGGGAGAAAGCTAGAGGAACTGCGGCAAACAAACATGATATTTCTGTTTGTATAGATGACATTTTATGCACTTTCCTAAAGAAAAGACTTTGCTTTTCTCCAAAACCATTTTTCCTGTGATATTCTCCATCCATTACATATGAATTCCACCCCACTTTGTCCGGATATGACTGGATGAAACCAGAAATATCCGGTTGTGTTTTGTCTTACTATATCCCAGATATTGCTACAGCCTCAGTGTCTGTGTTTTCTGGATATTATCGATGGATTTTATTGTTTTGAATGTTTTTATCAGGGAACATTGAATTTTGTACCGTAGAAACACTAATTGGTTCCACATGGAGACAGCAGTAACACATTCCTCTGTTCTAGGGAGAAAGCTTGAGGAACTGCAAATCGATATGATATGTCTGTTTGTATAGATGACATTTTATGCACTTGCGATGGAAAAGACTTTTTGCCTTTCTCTAAAACCATTTTTACTGTGATTTTGTTGGTCCATTGCATACGAATTCCAACCCACTTTGTCCGGATATGACTGGATGAAACCAGAAATATCCGGTTGAGTTTCGGCTAACTCAATCCCAGATATTGTGAAAGCTTCTGTATTTGTGTTCTCCGGATATTATGAACGGATTTTATGGTTTTGCATGTTTTTTATCAGGGAACATTTAATTTTGTACCGTAGAAACACTAATTGGTTCCACACGGAGACACCAGCTCTACACATTTGTATTTTCTAGGGAGAAAGCTAGAGGAACTGTGGCAAACAAACATGATATTTCTGTTTGTATAGATGACATTTTATGCACTTTCCTAAGAAAAAGACTTTACTTTTCTCCAAAACCATTTTTACTGTGATTTTCTCGGTCCATTGCATACGAATTCCACCCCACTTTGTCCGGATATGAGTGGATGAAACCAGAAATATCCGTTTTCTTTTTTTTTGGCTTACTATATCCCAGATATTACTACAGACTCTGTGTTTGTGTTTTCTGGATATTATCGATGGATTATATTGTTTTGAATGTTTTTATCAGGGAACATTTAATTTTGTGCTGGGAAACACTAATTGGTTCCCATGGAGACACCAGTCTGCACATTCATATTTTCTAGGGAGAAAGCTAGAATAACTGCGGTAAACAAACATGATGTTTCTGTTTGTATAGATGACATTTTATGCACTGGCTTAAGGAAAAGACTTTGTTTTACTCCAAAACCATTTTTACTGCGATTTTCCCGGTTCATTGCATACGAATTCCACCAACCTTAGTCCGGATATGACTGGATGAAACCAGAAATATCCGGTTGTGTTTTGGCTAACTCAATCCCAGATATTGCGACGGACTCTGTGTTTGTGTTTTCTGGACATTATCAACGGACTTTATTGTTTTGAATGTTTTTATCAGGGAACATTTAATTTTGTACCTTAGAAACACTAATAGGTTCAACATGGAGACACCAGTCTACACATTCGTAAGTTCTAGGGAGAAAGTTAGAGGAACTGCGGCAAACAAACATGATATTTCTGTTTGTATACATGACATTTTATGCACTTGCATAACGAAAAAAACTTTGCTTTTCTCCAAAACCATTTTTACTGTGATTTTCTCGGTCCATTGCATACGAATTCCACCTCGCTTTGTCCGGATATGACTGGATGAAACCAGAAATATCCGGTTGTGTTTTGGCTTACTACAACCCAGATATTGTGAAAGCCTCTGTGTTTATGTTTTCCGGATACTATCAACGGAATTTATGTTTTTGCATGTTATTTATCAGGGAACATTTAATTTTGTGCTGGGAAACACTAATTGGTTCCACATGGAGACACCAGCTCTACACATTCGTATGTTCTAGGGAGAAAGCTAGAGGAACTGCGGCAAACAAACATGATATTTCTGTTTGTATAGATGACATTTTATGCACTTTCCTAAAGAAAAGACTTTGCTTTTCTCCAAAACCATTTTTCCTGTGATATTCTCGATCCATTACATATGAATTCCACCCCACTTTCCGGATATGAGTGGATGAAACCAGAAATATCCGGTTGTGTTTTGTCTTACTATATCCCAGATATTGCTACAGCCTCAGTGTCTGTGTTTTCTGGATATTATCGATGGATTTTATTGTTTTGAATGTTTTTATCAGGGAACCTTTAATTTTGTACCGTAGAAACACTAATTGGTTCCACATGGAGACACCAGTAACACATACCTATGTTCTAGGGAGAAAGCTTGAGGAACTGCAAATCGATATGATATGTCTGTTTGTATAGATGACATTTTATGCACTTGCGATGGAAAAGACTTTTTGCCTTTCTCTAAAACCATTTTTACTGTGATTTTTTGGTCCATTGCATACGAATTCCAACCCACTTTGTCCGGATATGACTGGATGAAACCAGAAATATCCGGTTGTGTTTTGGCTAACTCAATCCCAGATATTGTGAAAGCTTCTGTATTTGTGTTCTCCGGATATTATGAACGGATTTTATGGTTTTGCATGTTTTTTTACAGGGAACATTTAATTTTGTACCGTAGAAACACTAATTGGTTCCACACGGAGACACCAGCTCTACACATTTGTATTTTCTAGGGAGAAAGCTAGAGGAACTGCGGCAAACAAACATGATATTTCTGTTTGTATAGATGACATTTTATGCACTTTCCTAACAAAAAGACTTTACTTTTCTCCAAAACCATTTTTACTGTGATTTTCTCGGTCCATTGCATACGAATTCCACCTCACTTTGTCCGGATATGACTGGATGAAACCAGAAATATCCGTTTTCTTTTTTTTTTTTTTTGGCTTACTATATCCCCGATATTACTACAGACTCTGTGTTTGTGTTTTCTGGATATTATCGATGGATTATATTGTTTTGAATGTTTTTATCAGGGAACATTTAATTTTGTGCTGGGAAACACTAATTGGTTCCACATGGAGACACCAGTCTACACATTCGTATTTTCTAGGGAGAAAGCTAGAATAACTGCGGTAAACAAACATGATGTTTCTGTTTGTATAGATGACATTTTATGCACTGGCTTAAGGAAAAGACTTTGTTTTACTCCAAAACCATTTTTACTGCGATTTTCCCGGTTCATTGCATACGAATTCCACCAAACTTAGTCCGGATATGACTGGATGAAACCAGAAATATCCGGTTGTGTTTTGGCTAACTCAATCCCAGATATTGCGACGGACTCTGTGTTTGTGTTTTCTGGACATTATCAACGGACTTTATTGTTTTGAATGTTTTTATCAGGGAACATTTAATTTTGTACCTTAGAAACACTAATAGGTTCAACATGGAGACACCAGTATACACATTCGTATGTTCTAGGGAGAAAGTTAGAGGAACTGCGGCAAACAAACATGATATTTCTGTTTGTATACATGACATTTTATGCACTTGCATAACGAAAAAAACTTTGCTTTTCTCCAAAACCATTTTTACTGTGATTTTCTCGGTCCATTGCATCCGAATTCCACCTCGCTTTGTCCGGATATGACTGGATGAAACCAGAAATATCCGGTTGTGTTTTGGCTTACTACAACCCAGATATTGTGAAAGCCTCTGTGTTTATGTTTTCCGGATATTATCAACGGAATTTATGTTTTTGCATGTTATTTATCAGGGAACATTTAATTTTGTGCTGGGAAACACTAATTGGTTCCACATGGAGACACCAGCTCTACACATTCGTATTTTCAAGGGAGAAAGCTAGAGGAACTGAGGCAAACAAACATGATATTTCTGTTTGTATAGATGACATTTTATGCACTTTCCTAAAGAAAAGACTTTGCTTTTCTCCAAAACCATTTTTCCTATGATATTCTCGATCCATTACATATGAATACCACCCCCCGTTTGTCCGGATATGACTGGATGAAACCAGAAATATCCGGTTGTGTTTTGTCTTACTATATCCCAGATATTGCTACAGCCTCAGTGTCTGTGTTTTCTGGATATTATGGATGGATTTTATTGTTTTGAATGTTTTTATCAGGGAACATTTAATTTTGTACCGTAGAAACACTAATTGGTTCCACATGGAGACACCAGTAACACATTCCTCTGTTCTAGGGAGAAAGCTTGAGGAACTGCAAATCGATATGATATGTCTGTTTGTATAGATGACATTTTATGCACTTGCGATGGAAAAGACTTTTTGCCTTGCTCTAAAACCATTTTTACTGTGCTTTTGTTGGTCCATTGCATACGAATTCCAACCCACTTTGTCCGGATATGACTGGATGAAACCAGAAATATCCGGTTGTGTTTTGGCTTACTATAACCCATATATTGTGAAAGCTTCTGTATTTGTGTTCTCCGGATATTGAACGGATTTTATGGTTTTGCATGTTTTTTATCAGGGAACATTTAATTTTGTACCGTAGAAACACTAATTGGTTCCACACGGAGACACCAGCTCTACACATTTGTATTTTCTAGGGAGAAAGCTAGAGGAACTGCGGCAAACAAACATGATATTTCTGTTTGTATAGATGACATTTTATGCACTTTCCTAAAGAAAAGACTTTGCTTTTCTCCAAAACCATTTTTCCTGTGATATTCTCGATCCATTACATATGAATTCCACCCCACTTTGTCCGGATATGAGTGGATGAAACCAGAAATATCCGGTTGTGTTTTGTCTTACTATATCCCAGATATTGCTACAGCCTCAGTGTCTGTGTTTTCTGGATATTATCGATGGATTTTATTGTTTTGAATGTTTATATCAGGAAACATTTAATTTTGTACCGTAGAAACACTAATTGGTTCCACATGGAGACACCAGTAACACATTCCTATGTTCTAGGGAGAAAGCTTGAGGAACTGCAAATCGATATGATATGTCTGTTTGTATAGATGACATTTTATGCACTTGCGATGGAAAAGACTTTTTGCCTTTCTCTAAAACCATTTTTACTGTGATTTTGTTGGTCCATTGCATACGAATTCCAACCCACTTTGTCCGGATATGACTGGATGAAACCAGAAATATCCGGTTGTGTTTTGGCTAACTCAATCCCAGATATTGTGAAAGCTTCTGTATTTGTGTTCTCCGGATATTATGAACGGATTTTATGGTTTTGCATGTTTTTTATCAGGGAACATTTAATTTTGTACCATAGAAACACTAATTGGTTCCACACGGAGACACCAGCTCTACACATTTGTATTTCCTAGGGAGAAAGCTAGAGGAACTGCGGCAAACAAACATGATATTTCTGTTTGTATAGATGACATTTTATGCACTTTCCTAACAAAAAGATTTTACTTTTCTCCAAAACCATTTTTACTGTGATTTTCTCAGTCCATTGCATACGAATTCCACCTCACATTGTCCAGATATGACTGGATGAAACGAGAAATATCCGTTTTCTTTTTTTTTGGCTTACTATATCCCAGATATTACTACAGACTCTGTGTTTATGTTTTCTGGATATTATCGATGGATTATATTGTTTTGAATGTTTTTATCAGGGAACATTTAATTTTGTGCTAGGAAACACTAATTGGTTCCACATGGAGACACCAGTCTACACATTCGTATTTTCTAGGGAGAAAGCTAGAATAACTGCGGTAAACAAACATGATGTTTCTGTTTGTATAGATGACATTTTATGCACTGGCTTAAGGAAAAGACTTTGTTTTACTCCAAAACCATTTTTACTTCGATTTTCCCGGTTCATTGCATACGAATTCCACCAAACTTAGTCCGGATATGACTGGATGAAACCAGAAATATCCGGTTGTGTTTTGGCTAACTCAATCCCAGATATTGTGAAAGCTTCTGTATTTGTGTTTTGCCGGATATTATCAACGGTTTTTATGGTTTTGCATGTTTTTTATAAGGGAACATTTAATTTTGTACCTTAGAAACACTAATTGGTTCCACACGGAGACACCAGCTCTACACATTTGTATTTTCTAGGGAGAAAGCTAGAGGAACTGCGGCAAACAAACATGATATTTCTGTTTGTATAGATGACATTTTATGCACTTTCCTAACAAAAAGATTTTACTTTTCTCCAAAACCATTTTTACTGTGATTTTCTCAGTCCATTGCATACGAATTCCACCTCACTTTGTCCAGATATGACTGGATGAAACGAGAAATATCCATTTTCTTTTTTTTTGGCTTACTATATCCCAGATATTACTACAGACTCTGTGTTTGTGTTTTCTGGATATTATCGATGGATTATATTGTTTTGAATGTTTTTATCAGGGAACATTTAATTTTGTGCTGGGGAACACTAATTGGTTCCACATGGAGACACCAGTCTACACATTCGTATTTTCTAGGGAGAAAGCTAGAATAACTGCGGTTAACAAACATGATGTTTCTGTTTGTATAGATGACATTTTATGCACTGGCTTAAGGAAAAGACTTTGTTTTACTCCAAAACCATTTTTACTGAGATTTTCCCGGTTCATTGCATACGAATTCCACCAAACTTAGTCCGGATATGACTGGATGAAACCAAAAATATCCGGTTGTGTTTTGGCTAACTCAATCCCAGATATTGCAACGGACTCTGTGTTTGTGTTTTCTGGACATTATCAATGGACTTTATGGTATTGCATGTTTTTTATCAGGGAACATTTAATTTTGTACCTTAGAAACACTAATTGGTTCCACACGGAGACACCAGCTCTACACATTTGTATTTTCTAGGGAGAAAGCTAGAGGAACTGCGGCAAACAAACATGATATTTCTGTTTGTATACATGACATTTTATGCACTTGCATAACGAAAAAAACTTTGCTTTTCTCCAAAACCATTTTTACTGTGATTTTCTCGGTCAATTGCATACGAATTCCACCTCGTTTTGTCCGGATATGACTGGATGAAACCAGAAATATCCGGTTGTGTTTTGGCTTACTACAACCCAGATATTGTGAAAGCCTCTGTGTTTATGTTTTCCGGATATTATCAACGGAATTTATGTTTTTGCATGTTATTTATCAGGGAACATTTAATTTTGTGCTGGGAAACACTAATTGGTTCCACATGGAGACACCAGCTCTACACATTCGTATTTTCTAGGGAGAAAGCTAGAGGAACTGCGGCAAACAAAAATGATATTTCTGTTTGTATAGATGACATTTTATGCACTTTCCTAAAGAAAAGACTTTGCTTTTCTCCAAAACCATTTTTCCTGTGATATTCTCCATCCATTACATATGAATTCCACCCCACTTTGTCCGGATATGAGTGGATGAAACCAGAAATATCCGGTTGTGTTTTGTCTTACTATATCCCAGATATTGCTACAGCCTCAGTGTCTGTGTTTTCTGGATATTTTCGATGGATTTTATTGTTTTGAATGTTTTTATCAGGGAACATTTAATTTTGTACTGTAGAAACACTAATTGATTCCATATGGAGACACCAGTAACACATTCCTATGTTCTAGGGAGAAAGCTTGAGGAACTGCAAATCGATATGATATGTCTGTTTGTATAGATGACACTTTATGCACTTGCGATGGAAAAGAATTTTTGCCTTTCTCTAAAACCATTTTTTACTGTGATTTTGTTGGTCCATTGCATACGAACTCCAACCCACTTTGTCCGGATATGACTCGATGAAACCAGAAATATCCGGTTGTGTTTTGGCTAACTCAATCCCAGATATTGTGAAAGCTTCTGTATTTATGTTCTCCGGATATTATGAACGGATTTTATGATTTTGCATGTTTTTTTTCAGGGAACATTTAATTTTATACCGTAGAAACACTAATTGGTTCCACATGGAGACACCAGCTCTACACATTTGTATTTTCTAGGGAGAATGCTAGAGGAACTGCGGCAAACAAACATGATATTTCTGTTTGTATAGATGACATTTTATGCACTTTCCTAAGAAAAAGATTTTACTTTTCTCCAAAACCATTTTTACTGTGATTTTCTCAGTCCATTGCACACGAATTCCACCTCACTTTGTCCGGATATGACTGGATGAAACCAGAAATATCCGTTTTCTTTTTTTTTGGCTTACTATATCCCAGATATTACTACAGACTCTGTGTTTGTGTTTTCTGGATATTATCGATGGATTATATTGTTTTGAATGTTTTTATCAGGGAACATTTAATTTTGTGCTGGGAAACACTAATTGGTTCCATATGGAGACACCAGTCTACACATTCGTATTTTCTAGGGAGAAAGCTAGAATAACTGCGGTAAACAAACATGATGTTTCTGTTTGTATAGATGACATTTTATGCACTGGCTTAAGGAAAAGACTTTGTTTTACTCCAAAACCATTTTTACTGCGATTTTCCCGGTTCATTGCATACGAATTCCACCAAACTTAGTCCGGATATGACTGGATGAAACCAGAAATATCCGGTTGTGTTTTGGCTAACTCAATCCCAGATATTGCGACGGACTCTGTGTTTGTGTTTTCTGGACATTTTCAACGGACTTTATTGTTTTGAATGTTTTTATCAGGGAACATTTAATTTTGTACCTTAGAAACACTAATAGGTTCAACATGGAGACACCAGTATACACATTCGTATGTTCTAGGGAGAAAGTTAGAGGAACTGCGGCAAACAAACAGGATATTTCTGTTTGTATACATGACATTTTATGCACTTGCATAACGAAAAAAACTTTGCTTTTCTCCAAAACCATTTTTACTGTGATTTTCTCGGTCCATTGCATACGAATTCCACCTCGCTTTGTCCGGATATGACTGGATGAAACCAGAAATATCCGGTTGTGTTTTGGCTTACTACAACCCAGATATTGTGAAAGCCTCTGTGTTTATGTTTTCCGGATACTATCAACGGAATTTATGTTTTTGCATGTTATTTATCAGGGAACATTTAATTTTGTGCTGGGAAACACTAATTGGTTCCACATGGAGACACCAGCTCTACACATTCGTATTTTCTAGGGAGAAAGCTAGAGGAACTGCGGCAAACAAACATGATATTTCTGTTTGTATAGATGACATTTTATGCACTTTCCTAAAGAAAAGACTTTGCTTTTCTCCAAAACCATTTTTCCTGTGATATTCTCCATCCATTACATATGAATTCCACCCCACTTTGTCCGGATATGAGTGGATGAAACCAGAAATATCCGGTTGTGTTTTGTTTTACTATATCCCAGATATTGCTACAGCCTCAGTGTCTGTGTTTTCTGGATATTATCGATGGATTTTATTGTTTTGAATGTTTTTATCAGGGAACCTTTAATTTTGTACCGTAGAAACACTAATTGGTTCCCCATGGAGACACCAGGAACACATTCCTCTGTTCTAGGGAGAAAGCTTGAGGAACTGCAAATCGATATGATATGTCTGTTTGTATAAATGACATTTTATGCACTTGCGATGGAAAAGACTTTTTGCCTTTCTCTAAAACCATTTTTACTGTGATTTTGTTGGTCCATTGCATACGAATTCCAACCCACTTTGTCCGGATATGACTGGATGAAACCAGAAATATCCGGTTGTGTTTTGGCTAACTCAATCCCAGATATTGTGAAAGCTTCTGTATTTGTGTTCTCTGGATATTATGAACGGATTTTATGGTTTTGCATGTTTTTTATCAGGGAACATTTAATTTTGTACCGTAGAAACACTAATTGGTTCCACACGGAGACACCAGCTCTACACATTTGTATTTTCTAGGGAGAAAGCTGGAGGAACTGCGGCAAACAAACATGATATTTCTGTTTGTATAGATGACATTTTATGCACTTTCCTAACAAAAAGACTTTACTTTTCTCCAAAACCATTTTTACTGTGATTTACTCGGTCCATTGCATACGAATTCCACCTCACTTTGTCCGGATATGACTGGATGAAACCAGAAGTATCCGTTTTATTTTTATGTCGCTTACTATATCCCAGATATTACTACAGACTCTGTGTTTGTGTTTTCTGGATATTATCGATGGATTATATTGTTTTGAATGTATTTATCAGGGAACATTTAATTTTGTGCTGGGAAACACTAATTGGTTCCACATGGAGACACCAGTCTACACATTCGTATTTTCTAGGGAGAAAGCTAGAATAACTGCGGTAAACAAACATGATGTTTCTGTTTGTATAGATGACATTTTATGCACTGGCTTAAGGAAAAGACTTTGTTTTACTCCAAAACCATTTTTAATGCGATTTTCCCGGTTCATTGCATACGAATTCCACCAACCTTAGTCCGGATATGACTGGATGAAACCAGAAATATCCGGTTGTGTTTTGGCTAAATCAATCCCAGATATTGCGACGGACTCTGTGTTTGTGTTTTCTGGACATTATCAACGGACTTTATTGTTTTGAATGTTTTTATCAGGGAACATTTAATTTTGTACCTTAGAAACACTAATACGTTCAACATGGAGACACCAGTATACACATTCGTAAGTTCTAGGGAGAAAGTTAGAGGAACTGCGGCAAACAAACATGATATTTCTGTTTGTATACATGACATTTTATGCACTTGCATAACGAAAAAAACTTTGCTTTTCTCCAAAACCATTTTTACTGTGATTTTCTTGGTCCATTGCATACGAATTCCACCTCGCTTTATCCGGATATGACTGGATGAAACCAGAAATATCCGGTTGTGTTTTGGCTTACTACAACCCAGATATTGTGAAAGCCTCTGTGTTTATGTTTTCTGGATATTATCAACGGAATTTATGTTTTTGCATGTTATTTATCAGGGAACATTTAATTTTGTACCTTAGAAACACTAATTGGTTCCACACGGAGACACCAGCTCTACACATTTGTATTTTCTAGGGAGAAAGCTAGAGGAACTGCGGCAAACAAACATGATATTTCTGTTTGTATAGATGACATTTTATGCACTTTCCTAAAGAAAAGACTTTGCTTTTCTCCAAAACCATTTTTACTGTGATTTTCTCGGTCCATTACATATCAATTCCACCCCACTTTGTCCGGATATGACTGGATGAAACCAGAAATATCCGGTTGTGTTTTGTCTTACTATATCCCAGATATTGCTACAGCCTCAGTGTCTGTGTTTTCTGGATATTATCGATGGATTTTATTGTTTTGAATGTTTTTATCAGGGAACATTTAATTTTGTACCGTAGAAACACTAATTGGTTCCACATGGAGACACCAGTAACACATTCCTATATTCTAGGGAGAAAGCTTGAGGAACTGCAAATCGATATGATATGTCTGTTTGTATAGATGACACTTTATGCACTTGCGATGGAAAAGACTTTTTGCCTTTCTCTAAAACCATTTTTCTGTGATTTTGTTGGTCCATTGCATACGAATTCCAACCCACTTTGTCCGGATATGACTGGATGAAACCAGAAATATCCGGTTGTGTTTTGGCTAACGCAATCCCAGATATTGTGAAAGCTTCTGTATTTGTGTTCTCCGGATATTATGAACAGATTTTATGGTTTTGCATGTTTTTTGTCAGGGAACATTTAATTTTGTACCGTAGAAACACTAATTGGTTCCACACGGAGACACCAGCTCTACACATTTGTATTTTCTAGGGAGAAAGCTAGAGGAACTGCGGCAAACAAACATGATATTTCTGTTTGTATAGATGACATTTTATGCACTTTCCTAACAAAAAGACTATACTTTTCTCCAAAACCATTTTTACTGTGATTTTCTCGGTCCATTGCATATGAATTCCACCCCACTTTGTCCGGATATGACTGGATGAAACCAGAAATATCCGTTTTCTTTTTTTTTTGGCTTACTATATCCCAGATATTACTACAGACTCTGTGTTTGTGTTTTCTGGATATTATCGATGGATTATATTGTTTTGAATGTTTTTATCAGGGAACATTTAATTTTGTGCTGGGAAACACTAATTGGTTCCACATGGAGACACCAGTCTACACATTCGTATTTTCTAGGGAGAAAGCTAGAATAACTGCGGTAAACAAACATGATGTTTCTGTTTGTATAGATGACATTTTATGCACTGGCTTAAGGAAAAGACTTTGTTTTACTCCAAAACCATTTTTACTGCGATTTTCCCGGTTCATTGCATACGAATTCCACCAAACTTAGTCCGGATATGACTGGATGAAACCAGAAATATCCGGTTGTGTTTTGGCTAACTCAATCCCAGATATTGTGAAAGCTTCTGTATTTGTGTTTTCCGGATATTATCAACGGTTTTTATGGTTTTGCATGTTTTTTATCAGGGAACATTTAATTTTGTACCTTAGAAACACTAATTGGTTCCACACGGAGACACCAGCTCTACACATTTGTATTTTCTAGGGAGAAAGCTAGAGGAACTGCGGCAAACAAACATGATATTTCTGTTTGTATAGATGACATTTTATGCACTTTCCTAACAAAAAGATTTTACTTTTCTCCAAAACCATTTTTACTGTGATTTTCTCGGTCCATTGCATACGAATTCCACCTCACTTTGTCCGGATATGACTGGATGAAACCAGAAGTATCCGTTTTATTTTTATGTCGCTTACTATATCCCAGATATTACTACAGACTCTGTGTTTGTGTTTTCTGGATATTATCGATGGATTATATTGTTTTGAATGTATTTATCAGGGAACATTTAATTTTGTGCTGGGAAACACTAATTGGTTCCACATGGAGACACCAGCTCTACACATTCGTATTTTCTAGGGAGAAAGCTAGAGGAACTGCGGCAAACAAACATGATATTTCTGTTTGTATAGATGACATTTTATGCACTTTCCTAAAGAAAAGATTTTGCTTTTCTCCAAAACCATTTTTCCTGTGATATTCTCGATCCATTACATATGAATTCCACCCCACTTTGTCCGGATATGAGTGGATGAAACCAGAAATATCCGGTTGTGTTTTGTCTTATTATATCCCAGATATTGCTACAGCCTCAGTGTCTGTGTTTTCTGGATATTATCGATGGATTTTATTGTTTTGAATGTTTTTATCAGGGAACATTTAATTTTGTACCGTAGAAACACTAATTGGTTCCACATGGAGACACCAGGAACACATTCCTATGTTCTAGGGAGAAAGCTTGAGGAACTGCAAATCGATATGATATGTCTGTTTGTATAGATGACACTTTATGCACTTGCGATGGAAAAGACTTTTTGCCTTTCTCTAAGACCATTTTTTACTGTGATTTTGTTGGTCCATTGCATACGAATTCCAACCCACTTTGTCCGGATATGACTGGATGAAACCAGAAATATCCGGTTGTGTTTTGGCTAACTCAATCCCAGATATTGTGAAAGCTTCTGTATTTGTGTTCTCTGGATATTATGAATGGATTTTAAGATTTTGCATGTTTTTTATCAGGGAACATTTAATTTTGTACCATAGAAACACTAATTGGTTCCACACGGAGACACCAGCTCTACACATTTGTATTTTCTAGGGAGAAAGCTAGAGGAACTGCGGCAAACAAACATGATATTTCTGTTTGTATAGATGACATTTTATGCACTTTCCTAAGAAAAAGACTTTACTTTTCTCCAAAACCATTTTTACTGTGATTTTCTCGGTCCATTGCATACGAATTCCACCTCACTTTGTCCGGATATGACTGGATGAAACCAGAAGTATCCGTTTTATTTTTATGTCGCTTACTATCCCAGATATTACTACAGACTCTGTGTTTGTGTTTTCTGGATATTATCGATGGATTATATTGGTTTGAATGTATTTATCAGGGAACATTTAATTTTGTGCTGGGAAACACTAATTGGTTCCACATGGAGACACCAGTCTACACATTCGTATTTTCTAGGGAGAAAGCTAGAATAACTGCGGTAAACAAACATGATGTTTCTGTTTGTATAGATGACATTTTATGCACTGGCTTAAGGAAAAGACTTTGTTTTACTCCAAAACCATTTTTACTGCGATTTTCCCGGTTCATTGCATACGAATTCCACCAACCTTAGTCCGGATATGACTGGATGAAACCAGAAATATCCGGTTGTGTTTTGGCTAACTCAATCCCAGATATTGCGACGGACTCTGTGTTTGTGTTTTCTGGACATTATCAACGGACTTTATTGTTTTGAATGTTTTTATCAGGGAACATTTAATTTTGTACCTTAGAAACACTAATAGGTTCAACATGGAGACACCAGTATACACATTCGTAAGTTCTAGGGAGAAAGTTAGAGGAACTGCGGCAAACAAACATGATATTTCTGTTTGTATACATGACATTTTATGCACTTGCATAACGAAAAAAACTTTGCTTTTCTCCAAAACCATTTTTACTGTGATTTTCTTGGTCCATTGCATACGAATTCCACCTCGCTTTATCCGGATATGACTGGATGAAACCAGAAATATCCGGTTGTGTTTTGGCTTACTACAACCCAGATATTGTGAAAGCCTCTGTGTTTATGTTCTCTGGATATTATCAACGGAATTTATGTTTTTGCATGTTATTTATCAGGGAACATTTAATTTTGTACCTTAGAAACACTAATTGGTTCCACACGGAGACACCAGCTCTACACATTTGTATTTTCTAGGGAGAATGCTAGAGGAACTGCGGCAAACAAACATGATATTTCTGTTTGTATAGATGACATTTTATGCACTTTCCTAAAGAAAAGACTTTGCTTTTCTCCAAAACCATTTTTACTGTGATTTTCTCGGTCCATTACATATGAATTCTACCCCACTTTGTCCGGATATGAGTGGATGAAACCAGAAATATCCGGTTGTGTTTTGTCTTACTATATCCCAGATATTGCTACAGCCTCAGTGTCTGTGTTTTCTGGATATTATCGATGGATTTTATTGTTTTGAATGTTTTTATCAGGGAACATTTAATTTTGTACCGTAGAAACACTAATTGGTTCCACATGGAGACACCAGTAACACATTCCTATATTCTAGGGAGAAAGCTTGAGGAACTGCAAATCGATATGATATGTCTGTTTGTATAGATGACACTTTATGCACTTGCGATGGAAAAGACTTTTTGCCTTTCTCTAAAACCATTTTTACTGTGATTTTGTTGGTCCATTGCATACGAATTCCAACCCACTTTGTCCGGATATGACTGGATGAAACCAGAAATATCCGGTTGTGTTTTGGCTAACTCAATCCCAGATATTGTGAAAGCTTCTGTATTTGTGTTCTCCGGATATTATGAACGGATTTTATGGTTTTGCATGTTTTTTATCAGGGAACATATAATTTTGTGCTGGGAAACACTAATTGGTTCCACATGGAGACACCAGTCTACACATTCGTATTTTCTAGGGAGAAAGCTAGAATAACTGCGGTAAACAAACATGATGTTTCTGTTTGTATAGATGACATTTTATGCACTGGCTTAAGGAAAAGACTTTGTTTTACTCCAAAACCATTTTTACTGAGATTTTCCCGGTTCATTGCATACGAATTCCACCAAACTTAGTCCGGATATGACTGGATGAAACCAGAAATATCCGGTTGTGTTTTGGCTAACTCAATCCCAGATATTGTGAAAGCTTCTGTATTGGTGTTTTCCGGATATTATCAACGGATTTTATGGTTTTGCATGTTTTTTATCAGGGAACATTTAATTTTGTACCTTAGAAACACTAATAGGTTCAACATGGAGACACCAGTCTACACATTCGTATGTTCTAGGGAGAAAGTTAGAGGAACTGCGGCAAACAAACATGATATTTCTGTTTGTATACATGACATTTTATGCACTTGCATAACGAAAAAAACTTTGCTTTTCTCCAAAACCATTTTTACTGTGATTTTCTCGGTCCATTGCATACGAATTCCACCTCGCTTTGTCCGGATATGACTGGATGAAACCAGAAATATCTGGTTGTGTTTTGGCTTACTATAACCCAGATATTGTGAAAGCCTCTGTGTTTATGTTTTCCGGATATTATCAACGGAATTTATGTTTTTGCATGTTATGTATCAGGGAACATTTAATTTTGTGCTGGGAAACACTAATTGGTTCCACATGGAGACACCAGCTCTACACATTCGTATTTTCTAGGGAGAAAGCTAGAGGAACTGCGGCAAACAAACATGATATTTCTGTTTGTATAGATGACATTTTATGCACTTTCCTAAAGAAAAGACTTTGCTTTTCTCCAAAACCATTTTTCCTGTGATATTCTCCATCCATTACATATGAATTCCACCCCACTTTGTCCGGATATGACTGGATGAAACCAGAAATATCCGGTTGTGTTTTGTCTTACTATATCCCAGATATTGCTACAGCCTCAGTGTCTGTGTTTTCTGGATATTATCGATGGATTTTATTGTTTTGAATGTTTTTATCAGGGAACATTTAATTTTGTACCGTAGAAACACTAATTGGTTCCACATGGAGACAGCAGTAACACATTCCTCTGTTCTAGGGAGAAAGCTTGAGGAACTGCAAATCGATATGATATGTCTGTTTGTATAGATGACATTTTATGCACTTGCGATGGAAAAGACTTTTTGCCTTTCTCTAAAACCATTTTTACTGTGATTTTGTTGGTCCATTGCATACGAATTCCAACCCACTTTGTCCGGATATGACTGGATGAAACCAGAAATATCCGGTTGTGTTTTGGCTAACTCAATCCCAGATATTGTGAAAGCTTCTGTATTTGTGTTCTCCGGATATTATGAACGGATTTTATGGTTTTGCATGTTTTTTATCAGGGAACATTTAATTTTGTACCGTAGAAACACTAATTGGTTCCACACGGAGACACCAGCTCTACACATTTGTATTTTCTAGGGAGAAAGCTAGAGGAACTGCGGCAAACAAACATGATATTTCTGTTTGTATAGATGACATTTTATGCACTTTCCTAACAAAAAGACTATACTTTTCTCCAAAACCATTTTTACTGTGATTTTCTCGGTCCATTGCATACGAATTCCACCTCACTTTGTCCGGATATGACTGGATGAAACCAGAAATATCCGTTTTCTTTTTTTTTTGGCTTACTATATCCCAGATATTACTACAGACTCTGTGTTTGTGTTTTCTGGATATTATCGATGGATTATATTGGTTTGAATGTATTTATCAGGGAACATTTAATTTTGTGCTGGGAAACACTAATTGGTTCCACATGGAGACACCAGTCTACACATTCGTATTTTCTAGGGAGAAAGCTAGAATAACTGCGGTAAACAAACATGATGTTTCTGTTTGTATAGATGACATTTTATGCACTGGCTTAAGGAAAAGACTTTGTTTTACTCCAAAACCATTTTTACTGCGATTTTCCCGGTTCATTGCATACGAATTCCACCAACCTTAGTCCGGATATGACTGGATGAAACCAGAAATATCCGGTTGTGTTTTGGCTAACTCAATCCCAGATATTGCGACGGACTCTGTGTTTGTGTTTTCTGGACATTATCAACGGACTTTATTGTTTTGAATGTTTTTATCAGGGAACATTTAATTTTGTACCTTAGAAACACTAATAGGTTCAACATGGAGACACCAGTATACACATTCGTAAGTTCTAGGGAGAAAGTTAGAGGAACTGCGGCAAACAAACATGATATTTCTGTTTGTATACATGACATTTTATGCACTTGCATAACGAAAAAAACTTTGCTTTTCTCCAAAACCATTTTTACTGTGATTTTCTTGGTCCATTGCATACGAATTCCACCTCGCTTTATCCGGATATGACTGGATGAAACCAGAAATATCCGGTTGTGTTTTGGCTTACTACAACCCAGATATTGTGAAAGCCTCTGTGTTTATGTTCTCTGGATATTATCAACGGAATTTATGTTTTTGCATGTTATTTATCAGGGAACATTTAATTTTGTACCTTAGAAACACTAATTGGTTCCACACGGAGACACCAGCTCTACACATTTGTATTTTCTAGGGAGAATGCTAGAGGAACTGCGGCAAACAAACATGATATTTCTGTTTGTATAGATGACATTTTATGCACTTTCCTAAAGAAAAGACTTTGCTTTTCTCCAAAACCATTTTTACTGTGATTTTCTCGGTCCATTACATATGAATTCTACCCCACTTTGTCCGGATATGAGTGGATGAAACCAGAAATATCCGGTTGTGTTTTGTCTTACTATATCCCAGATATTGCTACAGCCTCAGTGTCTGTGTTTTCTGGATATTATCGATGGATTTTATTGTTTTGAATGTTTTTATCAGGGAACATTTAATTTTGTACCGTAGAAACACTAATTGGTTCCACATGGAGACACCAGTAACACATTCCTATATTCTAGGGAGAAAGCTTGAGGAACTGCAAATCGATATGATATGTCTGTTTGTATAGATGACACTTTATGCACTTGCGATGGAAAAGACTTTTTGCCTTTCTCTAAAACCATTTTTACTGTGATTTTGTTGGTCCATTGCATACGAATTCCAACCCACTTTGTCCGGATATGACTGGATGAAACCAGAAATATCCGGTTGTGTTTTGGCTAACTCAATCCCAGATATTGTGAAAGCTTCTGTATTTGTGTTCTCCGGATATTATGAACGGATTTTATGGTTTTGCATGTTTTTTATCAGGGAACATTTAATTTTGTGCTGGGAAACACTAATTGGTTCCACATGGAGACACCAGTCTACACATTCGTATTTTCTAGGGAGAAAGCTAGAATAACTGCGGTAAACAAACATGATGTTTCTGTTTGTATAGATGACATTTTATGCACTGGCTTAAGGAAAAGACTTTGTTTTACTCCAAAACCATTTTTACTGAGATTTTCCCGGTTCATTGCATACGAATTCCACCAAACTTAGTCCGGATATGACTGGATGAAACCAGAAATATCCGGTTGTGTTTTGGCTAACTCAATCCCAGATATTGTGAAAGCTTCTGTATTGGTGTTTTCCGGATATTATCAACGGATTTTATGGTTTTGCATGTTTTTTATCAGGGAACATTTAATTTTGTACCTTAGAAACACTAATAGGTTCAACATGGAGACACCAGTCTACACATTCGTATGTTCTAGGGAGAAAGTTAGAGGAACTGCGGCAAACAAACATGATATTTCTGTTTGTATACATGACATTTTATGCACTTGCATAACGAAAAAAACTTTGCTTTTCTCCAAAACCATTTTTACTGTGATTTTCTCGGTCCATTGCATACGAATTCCACCTCGCTTTGTCCGGATATGACTGGATGAAACCAGAAATATCTGGTTGTGTTTTGGCTTACTATAACCCAGATATTGTGAAAGCCTCTGTGTTTATGTTTTCCGGATATTATCAACGGAATTTATGTTTTTGCATGTTATGTATCAGGGAACATTTAATTTTGTGCTGGGAAACACTAATTGGTTCCACATGGAGACACCAGCTCTACACATTCGTATTTTCTAGGGAGAAAGCTAGAGGAACTGCGGCAAACAAACATGATATTTCTGTTTGTATAGATGACATTTTATGCACTTTCCTAAAGAAAAGACTTTGCTTTTCTCCAAAACCATTTTTCCTGTGATATTCTCCATCCATTACATATGAATTCCACCCCACTTTGTCCGGATATGACTGGATGAAACCAGAAATATCCGGTTGTGTTTTGTCTTACTATATCCCAGATATTGCTACAGCCTCAGTGTCTGTGTTTTCTGGATATTATCGATGGATTTTATTGTTTTGAATGTTTTTATCAGGGAACATTTAATTTTGTACCGTAGAAACACTAATTGGTTCCACATGGAGACAGCAGTAACACATTCCTCTGTTCTAGGGAGAAAGCTTGAGGAACTGCAAATCGATATGATATGTCTGTTTGTATAGATGACATTTTATGCACTTGCGATGGAAAAGACTTTTTGCCTTTCTCTAAAACCATTTTTACTGTGATTTTGTTGGTCCATTGCATACGAATTCCAACCCACTTTGTCCGGATATGACTGGATGAAACCAGAAATATCCGGTTGTGTTTTGGCTAACTCAATCCCAGATATTGTGAAAGCTTCTGTATTTGTGTTCTCCGGATATTATGAACGGATTTTATGGTTTTGCATGTTTTTTATCAGGGAACATTTAATTTTGTACCGTAGAAACACTAATTGGTTCCACACGGAGACACCAGCTCTACACATTTGTATTTTCTAGGGAGAAAGCTAGAGGAACTGCGGCAAACAAACATGATATTTCTGTTTGTATAGATGACATTTTATGCACTTTCCTAACAAAAAGACTATACTTTTCTCCAAAACCATTTTTACTGTGATTTTCTCGGTCCATTGCATACGAATTCCACCTCACTTTGTCCGGATATGACTGGATGAAACCAGAAATATCCGTTTTCTTTTTTTTTGGCTTACTATATCCCAGATATTACTACAGACTCTGTGTTTGTGTTTTCTGGATATTATCGATGGATTATATTGTTTTGAATGTTTTTATCAGGGAACATTTAATTTTGTGCTGGGAAACACTAATTGTTTCCCATGGAGACACCAGTCTACACATTCATATTTTCTAGGGAGAAAGCTAGAATAACTGCGGTAAACAAACATGATGTTTCTGTTTGTATAGATGACATTTTATGCACTGGCTTAAGGAAAAGACTTTGTTTTACTCCAAAACCATTTTTACTGCGATTTTCCCGGTTCATTGCATACGAATTCCACCAACCTTAGTCCGGATATGACTGGATGAAACCAGAAATATCCGGTTGTGTTTTGGCTAACTCAATCCCAGATATTGCGACGGACTCTGTGTTTGTGTTTTCTGGACATTATCAACGGACTTTATTGTTTTGAATGTTTTTATCAGGGAACATTTAATTTTGTACCTTAGAAACACTAATAGGTTCAACATGGAGACACCAGTCTACACATTCGTAAGTTCTAGGGAGAAAGTTAGAGGAACTGCGGCAAACAAACATGATATTTCTGTTTGTATACATGACATTTTATGCACTTGCATAACGAAAAAAAACTTTGCTTTTCTCCAAAACCATTTTTACTGTGATTTTCTCGATCCATTGCATACGAATTCCACCTCGCTTTGTCCGGATATGACTGGATGAAACCAGAAATATCCGGTTGTGTTTTGGCTTACTACAACCCAGATATTTTGAAAGCCTCTGTGTTTATGTTTTCCGGATACTATCAACGGAATTTATGTTTTTGCATGTTATTTATCAGGGAACATTTAATTTTGTGCTGGGAAACACTAATTGGTTCCACACGGAGACACCAGCTCTACACATTCGTATTTTCTAGGGAGAAAGCTAGAGGAACTGCGGCAAACAAACATGATATTTCTGTTTGTATAGATGACATTTTATGCACTTTCCTAAAGAATAGACTTTGCTTTTCTCCAAAACCATTTTTCCTGTGATATTCTCGATCCATTACATATGAATTCCACCCCACTTTGTCCGGATATGAGTGGATGAAACCAGAAATATCCGGTTGTGTTTTGTCTTACTATATCCCAGATATTGCTACAGCCTCAGTGTCTGTGTTTTCTGGATATTATCAATGGATTTTATTGTTTTGAATGTTTTTATCAGGGAACATTTAATTTTGTACCGTAGAAACACTAATTGGTTCCACATGGAGACAGCAGTAACACATTCCTCTGTTCTAGGGAGAAAGCTTGAGGAACTGCAAATCGATATGATATGTCTGTTTGTATAGATGACATTTTATGCACTTGCGATGGAAAAGACTTTTTGCCTTTCTCTAAAACCATTTTTACTGTGATTTTGTTGGTCCATTGCATACGAATTCCAACCCACTTTGTCCGGATATGACTGGATGAAACCAGAAATATCCGGTTGAGTTTCGGCTAACTCAATCCCAGATATTGTGAAAGCTTCTGTATTTGTGTTCTCCGGATATTATGAACGGATTTTATGGTTTTGCATGTTTTTTATCAGGGAACATTTAATTTTGTACCGTAGAAACACTAATTGGTTCCACACGGAGACACCAGCTCTACACATTTGTATTTTCTAGGGAGAAAGCTAGAGGAACTGTGGCAAACAAACATGATATTTCTGTTTGTATAGATGACATTTTATGCACTTTCCTAAGAAAAAGACTTTACTTTTCTCCAAAACCATTTTTACTGTGATTTTCTCAGTCCATTGCATACGAATTCCACCCCACTTTGTCCGGATATGAGTGGATGAAACCAGAAATATCCGTTTTCTTTTTTTTTGGCTTACTATATCCCAGATATTACTACAGACTCTGTGTTTGTGTTTTCTGGATATTATCGATGGATTATATTGTTTTGAATGTTTTTATCAGGGAACATTTAATTTTGTGCTGGGAAACACTAATTGGTTCCCATGGAGACACCAGTCTACACATTCATATTTTCTAGGGAGAAAGCTAGAATAACTGCGGTAAACAAACATGATGTTTCTGTTTGTATAGATGACATTTTATGCACTGGCTTAAGGAAAAGACTTTGTTTTACTCCAAAACCATTTTTACTGCGATTTTCCCGGTTCATTGCATACGAATTCCACCAACCTTAGTCCGGATATGACTGGATGAAACCAGAAATATCCGGTTGTGTTTTGGCTAACTCAATCCCAGATATTGCGACGGACTCTGTGTTTGTGTTTTCTGGACATTATCAACGGACTTTATTGTTTTGAATGTTTTTATCAGGGAACATTTAATTTTGTACCTTAGAAACACTAATAGGTTCAACATGGAGACACCAGTCTACACATTCGTAAGTTCTAGGGAGAAAGTTAGAGGAACTGCGGCAAACAAACATGATATTTCTGTTTGTATACATGACATTTTATGCACTTGCATAACGAAAAAAACTTTGCTTTTCTCCAAAACCATTTTTACTGTGATTTTCTCGGTCCATTGCATACGAATTCCACCTCGCTTTGTCCGGATATGACTGGATGAAACCAGAAATATCCGGTTGTGTTTTGGCTTACTACAACCCAGATATTGTGAAAGCCTCTGTGTTTATGTTTTCCGGATACTATCAACGGAATTTATGTTTTTGCATGTTATTTATCAGGGAACATTTAATTTTGTGCTGGGAAACACTAATTGGTTCCACATGGAGACACCAGCTCTACACATTCGTATGTTCTAGGGAGAAAGCTAGAGGAACTGCGGCAAACAAACATGATATTTCTGTTTGTATAGATGACATTTTATGCACTTTCCTAAAGAAAAGACTTTGCTTTTCTCCAAAACCATTTTTCCTGTGATATTCTCGATCCATTACATATGAATTCCACCCCACTTTCCGGATATGAGTGGATGAAACCAGAAATATCCGGTTGTGTTTTGTCTTACTATATCCCAGATATTGCTACAGCCTCAGTGTCTGTGTTTTCTGGATATTATCGATGGATTTTATTGTTTTGAATGTTTTTATCAGGGAACATTTAATTTTGTACCGTAGAAACACTAATTGGTTCCACATGGAGACACCAGTAACACATTCCTATGTTCTAGGGAGAAAGCTTGAGGAACTGCAAATCGATATGATATGTCTGTTTGTATAGATGACATTTTATGCACTTGCGATGGAAAAGACTTTTTGCCTTTCTCTAAAACCATTTTTACTGTGCTTTTGTTGGTCCATTGCATACGAATTCCAACCCACTTTGTCCGGATATGACTGGATGAAACCAGAAATATCCGGTTGTGTTTTGGCTAACTCAATCCCAGATATTGTGAAAGCTTCTGTATTTGTGTTCTCCGGATATTATGAACGGATTTTATGGTTTTGCATGTTTTTTTTCAGGGAACATTTAATTTTGTACCGTAGAAACACTAATTGGTTCCACACGGAGACACCAGCTCTACACATTTGTATTTTCTAGGGAGAAAGCTAGAGGAACTGCGGCAAACAAACATGATATTTCTGTTTGTATAGATGACATTTTATGCACTTTCCTAAGAAAAAGACTTTACTTTTCTCCAAAACCATTTTTACTGTGATTTTCTCGGTCCATTGCATACGAATTCCACCTCACTTTGTCCGGATATGAGTGGATGAAACCAGAAATATCCGTTTTCTTTCTTTTTTTTTTTGGCTTACTATATCCCAGATATTACTACAGACTCTGTGTTTGTGTTTTCTGGATATTATCGATGGATTATATTGTTTTGTATGTTTTTATCAGGGAACATTTAATTTTGTGCTGGGCAACACTAATTGGTTCCACATGGAGACACCAGTCTACACATTCGTATTTTCTAGGGAGAAAGCTAGAATAACTGCGGTAAACAAACATGATGTTTCTGTTTGTATAGATGACATTTTATGCACTGGCTTAAGGAAAAGACTTTGTTTTACTCCAAAACCATTTTTACTGCGATTTTCCCGGTTCATTGCATACGAATCCCACCAAACTTAGTCCGGATATGACTGGATGAAACCAGAAATATCCGGTTGTGTTTTGGCTAACTCAATCCCAGATATTGCGACGGACTCTGTGTTTGTGTTTTCTGGACATTATCAACGGACTTTATTGTTTTGAATGTTTTTATCAGGGAACATTTAATTTTGTACCTTAGAAACACTAATAGGTTCAACATGGAGACACCAGTCTACACATTCGTAAGTTCTAGGGAGAAAGTTAGAGGAACTGCGGCAAACAAACATGATATTTCTGTTTGTATACATGACATTTTATGCACTTGCATAACGAAAAAAACTTTGCTTTTCTCCAAAACCATTTTTACTGTGATTTTCTCGGTCCATTGCATACGAATTCCACCTCGCTTTGTCCGGATATGACTGGATGAAACCAGAAATATCCGGTTGTGTTTTGGCTTACTACAACCCAGATATTGTGAAAGCCTCTGTGTTTATGTTTTCCAGATACTATCAACGGAATTTATGTTTTTGCATGTTATTTATCAGGGAACATTTAATTTTGTGCTGGGAAACACTAATTGGTTCCACATGGAGACACCAGCTCTACACATTCGTATGTTCTAGGGAGAAAGCTAGAGGAACTGCGGCAAACAAACATGATATTTCTGTTTGTATAGATGACATTTTATGCACTTTCCTAAAGAAAAGACTTTGCTTTTCTCCAAAACCATTTTTCCTGTGATATTCTCGATCCATTACATATGAATTCCACCCCACTTTCCGGATATGAGTGGATGAAACCAGAAATATCCGGTTGTGTTTTGTCTTACTATATCCCAGATATTACTACAGCCTCAGTGTCTGTGTTTTCTGGATATTATCGATGGATTTTATTGTTTTGAATGTTTTTATCAGGGAACATTTAATTTTGTACCGTAGAAACACTAATTGGTTCCCCATGGAGACACCAGTAACACATTCCTATGTTCTAGGGAGAAAGCTTGAGGAACTGCAAATCGATATGATATGTCTGTTTGTATAGATGACATTTTATGCACTTGCGATGGAAAAGACTTTTTGCCTTTCTCTAAAACCATTTTTACTGTGCTTTTGTTGGTCCATTGCATACGAATTCCAACCCACTTTGTCCGGATATGACTGGATGAAACCAGAAATATCCGGTTGTGTTTTGGCTAACTCAATCCCAGATATTGTGAAAGCTTCTGTATTTGTGTTCTCCGGATATTATGAACGGATTTTATGGTTTTGCATGTTTTTTTTCAGGGAACATTTAATTTTGTACCGTAGAAACACTAATTGGTTCCACACGGAGACACCAGCTCTACACATTTGTATTTTCTAGGGAGAAAGCTAGAGGAACTGCGGCAAACAAACATGATATTTCTGTTTGTATAGATGACATTTTATGCACTTTCCTAAGAAAAAGACTTTACTTTTCTCCAAAACCATTTTTACTGTGATTTTCTCGGTCCATTGCATACGAATTCCACCTCACTTTGTCCGGATATGAGTGGATGAAACCAGAAATATCCGTTTTCTTTCTTTTTTTTTTTGGCTTACTATATCCCAGATATTACTACAGACTCTGTGTTTGTGTTTTCTGGATATTATCGATGGATTATATTGTTTTGTATGTTTTTATCAGGGAACATTTAATTTTGTGCTGGGCAACACTAATTGGTTCCACATGGAGACACCAGTCTACACATTCGTATTTTCTAGGGAGAAAGCTAGAATAACTGCGGTAAACAAACATGATGTTTCTGTTTGTATAGATGACATTTTATGCACTGGCTTAAGGAAAAGACTTTGTTTTACTCCAAAACCATTTTTACTGCGATTTTCCCGGTTCATTGCATACGAATCCCACCAAACTTAGTCCGGATATGACTGGATGAAACCAGAAATATCCGGTTGTGTTTTGGCTAACTCAATCCCAGATATTGCGACGGACTCTGTGTTTGTGTTTTCTGGACATTATCAACGGACTTTATTGTTTTGAATGTTTTTATCAGGGAACATTTAATTTTGTACCTTAGAAACACTAATAGGTTCAACATGGAGACACCAGTCTACACATTCGTAAGTTCTAGGGAGAAAGTTAGAGGAACTGCGGCAAACAAACATGATATTTCTGTTTGTATACATGACATTTTATGCACTTGCATAACGAAAAAAACTTTGCTTTTCTCCAAAACCATTTTTACTGTGATTTTCTCGGTCCATTGCATACGAATTCCACCTCGCTTTGTCCGGATATGACTGGATGAAACCAGAAATATCCGGTTGTGTTTTGGCTTACTACAACCCAGATATTTTGAAAGCCTCTGTGTTTATGTTTTCCGGATACTATCAACGGAATTTATGTTTTTGCATGTTATTTATCAGGGAACATTTAATTTTGTGCTGGGAAACACTAATTGGTTCCACATGGAGACACCAGCTCTACACATTCGTATGTTCTAGGGAGAAAGCTAGAGGAACTGCGGCAAACAAACATGATATTTCTGTTTGTATAGATGACATTTTATGCACTTTCCTAAAGAAAAGACTTTGCTTTTCTCCAAAACCATTTTTCCTGTGATATTCTCGATCCATTACATATGAATTCCACCCCACTTTGTCCGGATATGAGTGGATGAAACCAGAAATATCCGGTTGTGTTTTGTCTTACTATATCCCAGATATTGCTACAGCCTCAGTGTCTGTGTTTTCTGGATATTATCGATGGCTTTTATTGTTTTGAATGTTTTTATCAGGGAACATTTAATTTTGTACCGTAGAAACACTAATTGGTTCCACATGGAGACACCAGTAACACATTCCTATGTTCTAGGGAGAAAGCTTGAGGAACTGCAAATCGATATGATATGTCTGTTTGTATAGATGACATTTTATGCACTTGCGATGGAAAAGACTTTTTGCCTTTCTCTAAAACCATTTTTACTGTGCTTTTGTTGGTCCATTGCATACGAATTCCAACCCACTTTGTCCGGATATGACTGGATGAAACCAGAAATATCCGGTTGTGTTTTGGCTAACTCAATCCCAGATATTGTGAAAGCTTCTGTATTTGTGTTCTCCGGATATTATGAACGGATTTTATGGTTTTGCATGTTTTTTTTCAGGGAACATTTAATTTTGTACCGTAGAAACACTAATTGGTTCCACACGGAGACACCAGCTCTACACATTTGTATTTTCTAGGGAGAAAGCTAGAGGAACTGCGGCAAACAAACATGATATTTCTGTTTGTATAGATGACATTTTATGCACTTTCCTAAGAAAAAGACTTTACTTTTCTCCAAAACCATTTTTACTGTGATTTTCTCGGTCCATTGCATACGAATTCCACCTCACTTTGTCCGGATATGAGTGGATGAAACCAGAAATATCCGTTTTCTTTCTTTTTTTTTTTGGCTTACTATATCCCAGATATTACTACAGACTCTGTGTTTGTGTTTTCTGGATATTATCGATGGATTATATTGTTTTGTATGTTTTTATCAGGGAACATTTAATTTTGTGCTGGGCAACACTAATTGGTTCCACATGGAGACACCAGTCTACACATTCGTATTTTCTAGGGAGAAAGCTAGAATAACTGCGGTAAACAAACATGATGTTTCTGTTTGTATAGATGACATTTTATGCACTGGCTTAAGGAAAAGACTTTGTTTTACTCCAAAACCATTTTTACTGCGATTTTCCCGGTTCATTGCATACGAATCCCACCAAACTTAGTCCGGATATGACTGGATGAAACCAGAAATATCCGGTTGTGTTTTGGCTAACTCAATCCCAGATATTGCGACGGACTCTGTGTTTGTGTTTTCTGGACATTATCAACGGGCTTTATTATTTTGAATGTTTTTATCAGGGAACATTTAATTTTGTACCTTAGAAATACTAATAGGTTCAACATGGAGACACCAGTCTACACATTCGTATGTTCTAGGGAGAAAGAGGAACTGCGGCAAACAAACATGATATTTCTGTTTGTATACATGACATTTTATGCACTTGCATAACGAAAAAAACTTTGCTTTTCTCCAAAACCATTTTTACTGTGATTTTCTCGGTCCATTGCATACGAATTCCACCTCGCTATTTCCGGATATGACTGGATGAAACCAGAAATATCCGGTTGTGTTTTGGCTTACTACAACCCAGATATTGTGAAAGCCTCTGTGTTTATGTTTTCCGGATATTATCAACGGAATTTATGTTTTTGCATGTTATTTATCAGGGAACATTTAATTTTGTGCTGGGAAACACTAATTGGTTCCACATGGAGACACCAGTCTACACATTCGTATTTTCTAGGGAGAAAGCTAGAGGAACTGCGGCAAACAAACATGATATTTCTGTTTGTATAGATGACATTTTATGCACTTTCCTAAAGAAAAGACTTTGCTTTTCTCCAAAACCATTTTTCCTGTGATATTCTCCATCCATTACATATGAATTCCACCCCACTTTGTCCGGATATGAGTGGATGAAACCAGAAATATCCGGTTGTGTTTTGTCTTACTATATCCCAGATATTGCTACAGCCTCAGTGTCTGTGTTTTCTGGATATTATCGATGGATTTTATTGTTTTGAATGTTTTTATAAGGAAACATTTAATTTTGTACCGTAGAAACACTAATTGGTTCCACACGGAGACACCAGCTCTACACATTTGTATTTTCTAGGGAGAAAGCTAGAGGAACTGCGGCAAACAAACATGATATTTCTGTTTGTATAGATGACATTTTATGCACTTTCCTAACAAAAAGACTTCACTTTTCTCCAAAACCATTTTTACTGTGATTTTCTCGGTCCATTGCATACGAATTCCACCTCACTTTGTCCGGATATGAGTGGATGAAACCAGAAATATCCGTTTTCTTTTTTTTTGGCTTACTATATCCCAGATATTACTACAGACTCTGTGTTTGTGTTTTCTGGATATTATCGATGGATTATATTGTTTTGTATGTTTTTATCAGGGAACATTTAATTTTGTGCTGGGAAACACTAATTGGTTCCACATGGAGACACCAGTCTACACATTCGTATTTTCTAGGGAGAAAGCTAGAATAACTGCGGTAAACAAACATGATATTTCTGTTTGTATAGATGACATTTTATGCACTGGCTTAAGGAAAAGACTTTGTTTTACTCCAAAACCATTTTTACTGCGATTTTCCCGGTTCATTGCATACGAATTCCACCAAACTTAGTCCGGATATGACTGGATGAAACCAGAAATATCCGGTTGTGTTTTGGCTAACTCAATCCCAGATATTGCGACGGACTCTGTGTTTGTGTTTTCTGGACATTATCAACGGACTTTATTGTTTTGAATGTTTTTATCAGGGAACATTTAATTTTGTACCTTAGAAACACTAATAGGTTCAACATGGAGACACCAGTCTACACATTCGTATGTTCTAGGGAGAAAGTTAGAGGAACTGCAGCAAACAAACATGATATTTCCGTTTGTATACATGACATTTTATGCACTTGCATAATGAAAAAAAACTTTGCTTTTCTCCAAAACCATTTTTACTGTGATTTTCTCGGTCCATTGCATACGAATTCCACCTCGCTTTGTCCGGATATGACTGGATGAAACCAGAAATATCCGGTTGTGTTTTGGCTTACTACAACCCAGATATTGTGAAAGCCTCTGTGTTTATGTTTTCCGGATACTATCAACGGAATTTATGTTTTTGCATGTTATTTATCAGGGAACATTGAATTTTGTGCTGGGAAACACTAATTGGTTCCACATGGAGACACCAGCTCTACACATTCGTATTTTCTAGGGAGAAAGCTAGAGGAACTGCGGCAAACAAACATGATATTTCTGTTTGTATAGATGACATTTTATGCACTTTCCTAAAGAAAAGACTTTGCTTTTCTCCAAAACCATTTTTCCTGTGATATTCTCGATCCATTACATATGAATTCCACCCCACTTTGTCCGGATATGAGTGGATGAAACCAGAAATATCCGGTTGTGTTTTGTCTTACTATATCCCAGATATTGCTACAGCCTCAGTGTCTGTGTTTTCTGGATATTATCGATGGATTTTATTGTTTTGAATGTTTTTATCAGGGAACATTTAATTTTGTACCGTAGAAACACTAATTGGTTCCACATGGAGACACCAGTAACACATTCCTATGTTCTAGGGAGAAAGCTTGAGGAACTGCAAATCAATATGATATGTCTGTTTGTATAGATGACATTTTATGCACTTGCGATGGAAAAGACTTTTTGCCTTTCTCTAAAACCATTTTTACTGTGATTTTGTTGGTCCATTGCATACGAATTCCAACCCACTTTGTCCGGATATGACTGGATGAAACCAGAAATATCCGGTTGTGTTTTGGCTAACTCAATCCCAGATATTGTGAAAGCTTCTGTATTTGTGTTCTCCGGATATTATGAACGGATTTTATGGTTTTGCATGATTTTTTTCAGGGAACATTTAATTTTGTACCGTAGAAACACTAATTGGTTCCACACGGAGACACCAGCTCTACACATTTGTATTTTCTAAGGAGAAAGCTAGAGGAACTGCGGCAAACAAACATGATATTTCTGTTTGTATAGATGACATTTTATGCACTTTCCTAAGAAAAAGACTTTACTTTTCTCCAAAACCATTTTTACTGTGATTTTCTCGGTCCATTGCATACGAATTCCACCTCACTTTGTCTGGATATGAGTGGATGAAACCAGAAATATCCGTTTTCTTTTTTTTTGGCTTACTATATCCCAGATATTACTACAGACTCTGTGTTTGTGTTTTCTGGATATTATCGATGGATTATATTGTTTTGAATGTTTTTATCAGGGAACATTTAATTTTGTGCTGGGCAACACTAATTGGTTCCACATGGAGACACCAGTCTACACATTCGTATTTTCTAGGGAGAAAGCTAGAATAACTGCGGTAAACAAACATGATGTTTCTGTTTGTATAGATGACATTTTATGCACTGGCTTAAGGAAAAGACTTTGTTTTACTCCAAAACAATTTTTACTGCGATTTTCCCGGTTCATTGCATACGAATCCCACCAAACTTAGTCCGGATATGACTGGATGAAACCAGAAATATCCGGTTGTGTTTTGGCTAACTCAATCCCAGATATTGCGACGGACTCTGTGTTTGTGTTTTCTGGACATTATCAACGGACTTTATTGTTTTGAATGTTTTTATCAGGGAACATTTAATTTTGTACCTTAGAAACACTAATAGGTTCAACATGGAGACACCAGTCTACACATTCGTATGTTCTAGGGAGAAAGTTAGAGGAACTGCGGCAAACAAACATGATATTTCTGTTTGTATACATGACATTTTATGCACTTGCATAACGAAAAAAACTTTGCTTTACTCCAAAACCATTTTTACTGTGATTTTCTCGGTCCATTGCATACGAATTCCACCTCGCTTTGTCCGGATATGACTGGATGAAACCAGAAATATCCGGTTGTGTTTTGGCTTACTACAACCCAGATATTGTGAAAGCCTCTGTGTTTATGTTTTCCGGATACTATCAACGGAATTTATGTTTTTGCATGTTATTTATCAGGGAACATTTAATTTTGTGCTGGGAAACACTAATTGGTTCCACATGGAGACACCAGCTCTACACATTCGTATTTTCTAGGGAGAAAGCTAGAGGAACTGCGGCAAACAAACATGATATTTCTGTTTGTATAGATGACATTTTATGCACTTTCCTAAAGAAAAGACTTTGCTTTTCTCCAAAACCATTTTTCCTGTGATATTCTCGATCCATTACATATGAATTCCACCCCCCCTTTGTCCGGATATGAGTGGATGAAACCAGAAATATCCGGTTGTGTTTTGTCTTACTATATCCCAGATATTGCTACAGCCTCAGTGTCTGTGTTTTCTGGATATTATCGATGGATTTTATTGTTTTGAATGTTTTTATCAGGGAACATTTAATTTTGTACCGTAGAAACACTAATTGGTTCCACATGGAGACACCAGTAACACATTCCTATGTTCTAGGGAGAAAGCTTGAGGAACTGCAAATCGATATGATATGTCTGTTTGTATAGATGACATTTTATGCACTTGCGATGGAAAAGACTTTTTGCCTTTCTCTAAAACCATTTTTACTGTGCTTTTGTTGGTCCATTGCATACGAATTCCAACCCACTTTGTCCGGATATGACTGGATGAAACCAGAAATATCCGGTTGTGTTTTGGCTAACTCAATCCCAGATATTGTGAAAGCTTCTGTATTTGTGTTCTCCGGATATTATGAACGGATTTTATGGTTTTGCATGATTTTTTTCAGGGAACATTTAATTTTGTACCGTAGAAACACTAATTGGTTCCACACGGAGACACCAGCTCTACACATTTGTATTTTCTAAGGAGAAAGCTAGAGGAACTGCGGCAAACAAACATGATATTTCTGTTTGTATAGATGACATTTTATGCACTTTCCTAAGAAAAAGACTTTACTTTTCTCCAAAACCATTTTTACTGTGATTTTCTCGGTCCATTGCATACGAATTCCACGTCACTTTGTCTGGATATGAGTGGATGAAACCAGAAATATCCGTTTTCTTTTTTTTGGGCTTACTATATCCCAGATATTACTACAGACTCTGTGTTTGTGTTTTCTGGATATTATCGATGGATTATATTGTTTTGAATGTTTTTATCAGGGAACATTTAATTTTGTGCTGGGAAACACTAATTGGTTCCACATGGAGACACCAGTCTACACATTCGTATTTTCTAGGGAGATAGCTAGAATAACTGCGGTGAACAAACATGATGTTTCTGTTTGTATAGATGACATTTTATGCACTGGCTTAAGGAAAAGACTTTGTTTTACTCCAAAACCATTTTTACTGCGATTTTCCCGGTTCATTGCATACGAATTCCACCAAACTTAGTCCGGATATGACTGGATGAAACCAGAAATATCCGGTTGTGTTTTGGCTAACTCAATCCCAGATATTGCGACGGACTCTGTGTTTGTGTTTTCTGGACATTATCAACGGACTTTATTGTTTTGAATGTTTTTATCAGGGAACATTTAATTTTGTACCTTAGAAACACTAATAGGTTCAACATGGAGACACCAGTATACACATTCGTATGTTCTAGGGAGAAAGTTAGAGGAACTGCGGCAAACAAACATGATATTTCTGTTTGTATACATGACATTTTATGCACTTGCATAACGAAAAAAACTTTGCTTTTCTCCAAAACCATTTTTACTGTGATTTTCTCGGTCCATTGCATACGAATTCCACCTCGCTTTGTCCGGATATGACTGGATGAAACCAGAAATATCCGGTTGTGTTTTGGCTTACTACAACCCAGATATTGTGAAAGCCTCTGTGTTTATGTTTTCCGGATACTATCAACGGAATTTATGTTTTTGCATGTTATTTATCAGGGAACATTTAATTTTGTGCTGGGAAACACTAATTGGTTCCACATGGAGACACCAGCTCTACACATTCGTATTTTCTAGGGAGAAAGCTAGAGGAACTGCGGCAAATAAACATGATATTTCTGTTTGTATAGATGACATTTTATGCACTTTCCTAAAGAAAAGACTTTGCTTTTCTCCAAAACCATTTTTCCTGTGATATTCTCCATCCATTACATATGAATTCCACCCCCCTTTGTCCGGATATGAGTGGATGAAACCAGAAATATCCGGTTGTGTTTTGTCTTACTATATCCCAGATATTGCTACAGCCTCAGTGTCTGTGTTTTCTGGATATTATCGATGGATTTTATTGTTTTGAATGTTTTTATCAGGGAACATTTAATTTTGTACCGTAGAAACACTAATTGGTTCCACATGGAGACAGCAGTAACACATTCCTATGTTCTAGGGAGAAAGCTTGAGGAACTGCAAATCGATATGATATGTCTGTTTGTATAGATGACATTTTATGCACTTGCGATGGAAAAGACTTTTTGCCTTTCTCTAAAACCATTTTTACTGTGCTTTTGTTGGTCCATTGCATACGAATTCCAACCCACTTTGTCCGGATATGACTGGATGAAACCAGAAATATCCGGTTGTGTTTTGGCTAACTCAATCCCAGATATTGTGAAAGCTTCTGTATTTGTGTTCTCTGGATATTATGAACGGATTTTATGGTTTTGCATGATTTTTTTCAGGGAACATTTAATTTTGTACCGTAGAAACACTAATTGGTTCCACACGGAGACACCAGCTCTACACATTCGTATTTCTAGGGAGAAAGCTAGAGGAACTGCGGCAAACAAACATGATATTTCTGTTTGTATACATGACATTATATGCACTTTCCTAAGAAAAAGACTTTACTTTTCTCCAAAACCATTTTTACTGTGATTTTCTCGGTCCATTGCATACGAATTCCACCTCACTTTGTCCGGATATGACTGGATGAAACCAGAAATATCCGTTTTCTTTTTTTTTTTTTGGCTTACTATATCCCAGATATTACTACAGACTCTGTGTTTGTGTTTTCTGGATATTATCGATGGATTATATTGTTTTGAATGTTTTTATCAGGGAACATTTAATTTTGTGCTGGGAAACACTAATGGGTTCCACATGGAGACACCAGTCTACACATTCGTATTTTCTAGGGAGAAAGCTAGAATAACTGCGGTAAACAAACATGATATTTCTGTTTGTATAGATGACATTTTATGCACTTTCCTAACAAAAAGACTTTACTTTTCTCCAAAACCATTTTTACTGTGATTTTCTCGGTCCATTGCATACGAATTCCACCTCACTTTGTCCGGATATGACTGGATGAAACCAGAAATATCCGTTTTCTTTTTTTTTGGCTTACTATATCCCAGATATTACTACAGACTCTGTGTTTGTGTTTTCTGGATATTATCGATGGGTTATATTGTTTTGAATGTTTTTATCAGGGAACATTTAATTTTGTGCTGGGAAACACTAATTGGTTCCACATGGAGACACCAAGTCTACACATTCGTATTTTCTAGTGAGAAAGCTAGAATAACTGCAGTAAACCAACATGATGTTTCTGTTTGTATAGATGACATTTTATGCACTGGCTTAAGGAAAAGACTTTGTTTTACTCCAAAACCATTTTTACTGCGATTTTCCCGGTTCATTGCATACGAATTCCACCAAACTTAGTCCGGATATGACTGGATGAAACCAGAAATATCCGGTTGTGTTTTGGCTAACTCAATCCCAGATATTGCGACGGACTCTGTGTTTGTGTTTTCTGGACATTATCAACGGACTTTATTGTTTTGAATGTTTTTATCAGGGAACATTTAATTTTGTACCTTAGAAACACTAATAGGTTCAACATGGAGACACCAGTCTACACATTCGTATGTTCTAGGGAGAAAGTTAGAGGAACTGCGGCAAACAAACATGATATTTCTGTTTGTATACATGACATTTTATGCACTTGCATAATGAAAAAAACTTTGCTTTTCTCCAAAACCATTTTTACTGTGATTTTCTCGGTCCATTGCATACGAATTCCACCTCGCTTTGTCCGGATATGACTGGATGAAACCAGAAATATCCGGTTGTGTTTTGGCTTACTACAACCCAGATATTGTGAAAGCCTCTGTGTTTATGTTTTCCGGATATTATCAACGGAATTTATGTTTTTGCATGTTATTTATCAGGGAACATTTAATTTTGTGCTGGGAAACACTAATTGGTTCCACATGGAGACACCAGCTCTACACATTCGTATTTTCTAGGGAGAAAGCTAGAGGAACTGCGGCAAACAAACATGATATTTCTGTTTGTATAGATGACATTTTATGCACTTTCCTAAAGAAAAGACTTTGCTTTTCTCCAAAACCATTTTTCCTGTGATATTCTCGATCCATTACATATGAATTCCACCCCACTTTGTCCGGATATGAGTGGATGAAACCAGAAATATCCGGTTGTGTTTTGTCTTACTATATCCCAGATATTGCTACAGCCTCAGTGTCTGTGTTTTCTGGATATTATCGATGGATTTTATTGTTTTGAATGTTTTTATCAGGAAACATTTAATTTTGTACCGTAGAAACACTAATTGGTTCCACACGGAGACACCAGCTCTACACATTTGTATTTTCTAGGGAGAAAGCTAGAGGAACTGCGGCAAACAAACATGATATTTCTGTTTGTATAGATGACATTTTATGCACTTTCCTAACAAAAAGACTTCACTTTTCTCCAAAACCATTTTTACTGTGATTTTCTCGGTCCATTGCATACGAATTCCACCTCACTTTGTCCGGATATGACTGGATGAAACCAGAAATATCCGTTTTCTTTTTTTTTGGCTTACTATATCCCAGATATTACTACAGACTCTGTGTTTGTGTTTTCTGGATATTATCGATGGATTATATTGTTTTGAATGTTTTTATCAGGGAACATTTAATTTTGTGCTGGGAAACACTAATTGGTTCCACATGGAGACACCAGTCTACACATTCGTATTTTCTAGGGAGAAAGCTAGAATAACTGCGGTAAACAAACATGATATTTCTGTTTGTATAGATGACATTTTATGCACTGGCTTAAGGAAAAGACTTTGTTTTACTCCAAAACCATTTTTACTGCGATTTTCCCGGTTCATTGCATACGAATTCCACCAACCTTAGTCCGGATATGACTGGATGAAACCAGAAATATCCGGTTGTGTTTTGGCTAACTCAATCCCAGATATTGCGACGGACTCTGTGTTTGTGTTTTCTGGACATTATCAACGGACTTTATTGTTTTGAATGTTTTTATCAGGGAACATTTAATTTTGTACCTTAGAAACACTAATAGGTTCAACATGGAGACACCAGTCTACACATTCGTATGTTCTAGGGAGAAAGTTAGAGGAACTGCGGCAAACAAACATGATATTTCTGTTTGTATACATGACATTTTATGCACTTGCATAATGAAAAAAACTTTGCTTTTCTCCAAAACCATTTTTACTGTGATTTTCTCGGTCCATTGCATACGAATTCCACCTCGCTTTGTCCGGATATGACTGGATGAAACCAGAAATATCCGGTTGTGTTTTGGCTTACTACAACCCAGATATTGTGAAAGCCTCTGTGTTTATGTTTTCCGGATACTATCAACGGAATTTATGTTTTTGCATGTTATTTATCAGGGAACATTTAATTTTGTGCTGGGAAACACTAATTGGTTCCACATGGAGACACCAGCTCTACACATTCGTATTTTCTAGGGAGAAAGCTAGAGGAACTGCGGCAAACAAACATGATATTTCTGTTTGTATAGATGACATTTTATGCACTTTCCTAAAGAATAGACTTTGCTTTTCTCCAAAACCATTTTTCCTGTGATATTCTCGATCCATTACATATGAATTCCACCCCACTTTGTCCGGATATGAGTGGATGAAACCAGAAATATCCGGTTGTGTTTTGTCTTACTATATCCCAGATATTGCTACAGCCTCAGTGTCTGTGTTTTCTGGATATTATCGATGGATTTTATTGTTTTGAATGTTTTTATCAGGGAACATTTAATTTTGTACCATAGAAACACTAATTGGTTCCACATGGAGACACCAGTAACACATTCCTATGTTCTAGGGAGAAAGCTTGAGGAACTGCAAATCAATATGATATGTCTGTTTGTATAGATGACATTTTATGCACTTGCGATGGAAAAGACTTTTTGCCTTTCTCTAAAACCATTTTTACTGTGCTTTTGTTGGTCCATTGCATACGAATTCCAACCCACTTTGTCCGGATATGACTGGATGAAACCAGAAATATCCGGTTGTGTTTTGGCTAACTCAATCCCAGATATTGTGAAAGCTTCTGTATTTGTGTTCTCCGGATATTATGAACGGATTTTATGGTTTTGCATGATTTTTTTCAGGGAACATTTAATTTTGTACCGTAGAAACACTAATTGGTTCCACACGGAGACACCAGCTCTACACATTTGTATTTTCTAAGGAGAAAGCTAGAGGAACTGCGGCAAACAAACATGATATTTCTGTTTGTATAGATGACATTTTATGCACTTTCCTAAGAAAAAGACTTTGCTTTTCTCCAAAACCATTTTTACTGCGATTTTCTCGGTCCATTGCATACGAATTCCACCTCACTTTGTCTGGATATGAGTGGATGAAACCAGAAATATCCGTTTTCTTTTTTTTGGGCTTACTATATCCCAGATATTACTACAGACTCTGTGTTTGTGTTTTCTGGATATTATCGATGGATTATATTGTTTTGAATGTTTTTATCAGGGAACATTTAATTTTGTGCTGGGAAACACTAATTGGTTCCACATGGAGACACCAGTCTACACATTCGTATTTTCTAGGGAGAAAGCTAGAATAACTGCGGTAAACAAACATGATGTTTCTGTTTGTATAGATGACATTTTATGCACTGGCTTAAGGAAAAGACTTTGTTTTACTCCAAAACAATTTTTACTGAGATTTTCCCGGTTCATTGCATACGAATCCCACCAAACTTAGTCCGGATATGACTGGATGAAACCAGAAATATCCGGTTGTGTTTTGGCTAACTCAATCCCAGATATTGCGACGGACTCTGTGTTTGTGTTTTCTGGACATTATCAACGGACTTTATTGTTTTGAATGTTTTTATCAGGGAACATTTAATTTTGTACCTTAGAAACACTAATAGGTTCAACATGGAGACACCAGTCTACACATTCGTATGTTCTAGGGAGAAAGTTAGAGGAACTGCGGCAAACAAACATGATATTTCTGTTTGTATACATGACATTTTATGCACTTGCATAACGAAAAAAACTTTGCTTTTCTCCAAAACCATTTTTACTGTGATTTTCTCGGTCCATTGCATACGAATTCCACCTCGCTTTGTCCGGATATGACTGGATGAAACAAGAAATATCCGTTTTCTTTTTTTTTGGCTTACTATATCCCAGATATTACTACAGACTCTGTGTTTGTGTTTTCTGGATATTATCGATGGATTATATTGTTTTGAATGTTTTTATCAGGGAACATTTAATTTTGTGCTGGGAAACACTAATTGGTTCCACATGGAGACACCAGTCTACACATTCGTATTTTCTAGGGAGAAAGCTAGAATAACTGCGGTGAACAAACATGATGTTTCTGTTTGTATAGATGACATTTTATGCACTGGCTTAAGGAAAAGACTTTGTTTTACTCCAAAACCATTTTTACTGCGATTTTCCCGGTTCATTGCATACGAATTCCACCAACCTTAGTCCGGATATGACTGGATGAAACCAGAAATATCCGGTTGTGTTTTGGCTAACTCAATCCCAGATATTGCGACGGACTCTGTGTTTGTGTTTTCTGGACATTATCAACGGACTTTATTGTTTTGAATGTTTTTATCAGGGAACATTTAATTTTGTACCTTAGAAACACTAATAGGTTCAACATGGAGACACCAGTCTACACATTCGTATGTTCTAGGGAGAAAGTTAGAGGAACTGCGGCAAACAAACATGATATTTCTGTTTGTATACATGACATTTTATGCACTTGCATAACGAAAAAAACTTTGCTTTTCTCCAAAACCATTTTTACTGTGATTTTCTCGGTCCATTGCATACGAATTCCACCTCGCTTTGTCCGGATATGAGTGGATGAAACCAGAAATATCCGGTTGTGTTTTGGCTTACTACAACCCAGATATTGTGAAAGCCTCTGTGTTTATGTTTTCCGGATACTATCAACGGAATTTATGTTTTTGCATGTTATTTATCAGGGAACATTTAATTTTGTGCTGGGAAACACTAATTGGTTCCACATGGAGACACCAGCTCTACACATTCGTATTTTCTAGGGAGAAAGCTAGAGGAACTGCGGCAAACAAACATGATATTTCTGTTTGTATAGATGACATTTTATGCACTTTCCTAAAGAAAAGACTTTGCTTTTCTCCAAAACCATTTTTCCTGTGATATTCTCCATCCATTACATATGAATTCCACCCCCCTTTGTCCGGATATGAGTGGATGAAACCAGAAATATCCGGTTGTGTTTTGTCTTACTATATCCCAGATATTGCTACAGCCTCAGTGTCTGTGTTTTCTGGATATTATCGATGGCTTTTATTGTTTTGAATGTTTTTATCAGGGAACATTTAATTTTGTACCGTAGAAACACTAATTGGTTCCACATGGAGACACCAGTAACACATTCCTATGTTCTAGGGAGAAAGCTTGAGGAACTGCAAATCGATATGATATGTCTGTTTGTATAGATGACATTTTATGCACTTGCGATGGAAAAGACTTTTTGCCTTTCTCTAAAACCATTTTTACTGTGCTTTTGTTGGTCCATTGCATACGAATTCCAACCCACTTTGTCCGGATATGACTGGATGAAACCAGAAATATCCGGTTGTGTTTTGGCTAACTCAATCCCAGATATTGTGAAAGCTTCTGTATTTGTGTTCTCCGGATATTATGAACGGATTTTATGGTTTTGCATGATTTTTTTCAGGGAACATTTAATTTTGTACCGTAGAAACACTAATTGGTTCCACACGGAGACACCAGCTCTACACATTCGTATTTCTAGGGAGAAAGCTAGAGGAACTGCGGCAAACAAACATGATATTTCTGTTTGTATACATGACATTATATGCACTTTCCTAAGAAAAAGACTTTACTTTTCTCCAAAACCATTTTTACTGTGATTTTCTCGGTCCATTGCATACGAATTCCACCTCACTTTGTCCGGATATGACTGGATGAAACCAGAAATATCCGTTTTCTTTTTTTTTTTTTTTGGCTTACTATATCCCAGATATTACTACAGACTCTGTGTTTGTGTTTTCTGGATATTATCGATGGATTATATTGTTTTGAATGTTTTTATCAGGGAACATTTAATTTTGTGCTGGGAAACACTAATTGGTTCCACATGGAGACACCAAGTCTACACATTCGTATTTTCTAGTGAGAAAGCTAGAATAACTGCAGTAAACCAACATGATGTTTCTGTTTGTATAGATGACATTTTATGCACTGGCTGAAGGAAAAGACTTTGTTTTACTCCAAAACAATTTTTACTGAGATTTTCCCGGTTCATTGCATACGAATCCCACCAAACTTAGTCCGGATATGACTGGATGAAACCAGAAATATCCGGTTGTGTTTTGGCTAACTCAATCCCAGATATTGCGACGGACTCTGTGTTTGTGTTTTCTGGACATTATCAACGGACTTTATTGTTTTGAATGTTTTTATCAGGGAACATTTAATTTTGTACCTTAGAAACACTAATAGGTTCAACATGGAGACACCAGTCTACACATTCGTATGTTCTAGGGAGAAAGTTAGAGGAACTGCGGCAAACAAACATGATATTTCTGTTTGTATACATGACATTTTATGCACTTGCATAACGAAAAAAACTTTGCTTTTCTCCAAAACCATTTTTACTGTGATTTTCTCGGTCCATTGCATACGAATTCCACCTCGCTTTGTCCGGATATGACTGGATGAAACAAGAAATATCCGTTTTCTTTTTTTTTGGCTTACTATATCCCAGATATTACTACAGACTCTGTGTTTGTGTTTTCTGGATATTATCGATGGATTCTATTGTTTTGAATGTTTTTATCAGGGAACATTTAATTTTGTGCTGGGAAACACTAATTGGTTCCACATGGAGACACCAGTCTACACATTCGTATTTTCTAGGGAGAAAGCTAGAATAACTGCGGTGAACAAACATGATGTTTCTGTTTGTATAGATGACATTTTATGCACTGGCTTAAGGAAAAGACTTTGTTTTACTCCAAAACCATTTTTACTGCGATTTTCCCGGTTCATTGCATACGAATTCCACCAACCTTAGTCCGGATATGACTGGATGAAACCAGAAATATCCGGTTGTGTTTTGGCTAACTCAATCCCAGATATTGCGACGGACTCTGTGTTTGTGTTTTCTGGACATTATCAACGGACTTTATTGTTTTGAATGTTTTTATCAGGGAACATTTAATTTTGTACCTTAGAAACACTAATAGGTTCAACATGGAGACACCAGTCTACACATTCGTATGTTCTAGGGAGAAAGTTAGAGGAACTGCGGCAAACAAACATGATATTTCTGTTTGTATACATGACATTTTATGCACTTGCATAACGAAAAAAACTTTGCTTTTCTCCAAAACCATTTTTACTGTGATTTTCTCGGTCCATTGCATACGAATTCCACCTCGCTTTGTCCGGATATGACTGGATGAAACCAGAAATATCCGGTTGTGTTTTGGCTTACTACAACCCAGATATTGTGAAAGCCTCTGTGTTTATGTTTTCCGGATACTATCAACGGAATTTATGTTTTTGCATGTTATTTATCAGGGAACATTTAATTTTGTGCTGGGAAACACTAATTGGTTCCACATGGAGACACCAGCTCTACACATTCGTATTTTCTAGGGAGAAAGCTAGAGGAACTGAGGCAAACAAACATGATATTTCTGTTTGTATAGATGACATTTTATGCACTTTCCTAAAGAAAAGACTTTGCTTTTCTCCAAAACCATTTTTCCTGTGATATTCTCCATCCATTACATATGAATTCCACCCCCCTTTGTCCGGATATGAGTGGATGAAACCAGAAATATCCGGTTGTGTTTTGTCTTACTATATCCCAGATATTGCTACAGCCTCAGTGTCTGTGTTTTCTGGATATTATCGATGGCTTTTATTGTTTTGAATGTTTTTATCAGGGAACATTTAATTTTGTACCGTAGAAACACTAATTGGTTCCACATGGAGACACCAGTAACACATTCCTATGTTCTAGGGAGAAAGCTTGAGGAACTGCAAATCGATATGATATGTCTGTTTGTATAGATGACATTTTATGCACTTGCGATGGAAAAGACTTTTTGCCTTTCTCTAAAACCATTTTTACTGTGCTTTTGTTGGTCCATTGCATACGAATTCCAACCCACTTTGTCCGGATATGACTGGATGAAACCAGAAATATCCGGTTGTGTTTTGGCTAACTCAATCCCAGATATTGTGAAAGCTTCTGTATTTGTGTTCTCCGGATATTATGAACGGATTTTATGGTTTTGCATGATTTTTTTCAGGGAACATTTAATTTTGTACCGTAGAAACACTAATTGGTTCCACACGGAGACACCAGCTCTACACATTCGTATTTCTAGGGAGAAAGCTAGAGGAACTGCGAAACAAACATGATATTTCTGTTTGTATACATGACATTATATGCACTTTCCTAAGAAAAAGACTTTACTTTTCTCCAAAACCATTTTTACTGTGATTTTCTCGGTCCATTGCATACGAATTCCACCTCACTTTGTCCGGATATGACTGGATGAAACCAGAAATATCCGTTTTCTTTTTTTTTTTTTTTGGCTTACTATATCCCAGATATTACTACAGACTCTGTGTTTGTGTTTTCTGGATATTATCGATGGATTATATTGTTTTGAATGTTTTTATCAGGGAACATTTAATTTTGTGCTGGGAAACACTAATTGGTTCCACATGGAGACACCAAGTCTACACATTCGTATTTTCTAGTGAGAAAGCTAGAATAACTGCAGTAAACCAACATGATGTTTCTGTTTGTATAGATGACATTTTATGCACTGGCTGAAGGAAAAGACTTTGTTTTACTCCAAAACCATTTTTACTGCGATTTTCCCGGTTCATTGCATACGAATTCCACCAACCTTAGTCCGGATATGACTGGATGAAACCAGAAATATCCGGTTGTGTTTTGGCTAACTCAATCCCAGATATTGCGACGGACTCTGTGTTTGTGTTTTCTGGACATTATCAACGGACTTTATTGTTTTGAATGTTTTTATCAGGGAACATTTAATTTTGTACCTTAGAAACACTAATAGGTTCAACATGGAGACACCAGTCTACACATTCGTATGTTCTAGGGAGAAAGTTAGAGGAACTGCGGCAAACAAACATGATATTTCTGTTTGTATACATGACATTTTATGCACTTGCATAACGAAAAAAACTTTGCTTTTCTCCAAAACCATCTTTACTGTGATTTTCTCGGTCCATTGCATACGAATTCCACCTCGCTTTGTCCGGATATGACTGGATGAAACCAGAAATATCCGGTTGTGTTTTGGCTTACTACAACCCAGATATTGTGAAAGCCTCTGTGTTTATGTTTTCCGGATACTATCAACGGAATTTATGTTTTTGCATGTTATTTATCAGGGAACATTTAATTTTGTGCTGGGAAACACTAATTGGTTCCACATGGAGACACCAGCTCTACACATTCGTATTTTCTAGGGAGAAAGCTAGAGGAACTGCGGCAAACAAACATGATATTTCTGTTTGTATAGATGACATTTTATGCACTTTCCTAAAGAAAAGACTTTGCTTTTCTCCAAAACCATTTTTCCTGTGATATTCTCCATCCATTACATATGAATTCCACCCCACTTTGTCCGGATATGACTGGATGAAACCAGAAATATCCGGTTGTGTTTTGTCTTACTATATCCCAGATATTGCTACAGCCTCAGTGTCTGTGTTTTCTGGATATTATCGATGGATTTTATTGTTTTGAATGTTTTTATCAGGGAACATTTAATTTTGTACCGTAGAAACACTAATTGGTTCCACATGGAGACACCAGTAACACATTCCTATGTTCTAGGGAGAAAGCTTGAGGAACTGCAAATCGATATGATATGTCTGTTTGTATAGATGACATTTTATGCACTTGCGATGGAAAAGACTTTTTGCCTTTCTCTAAAACCATTTTTACTGTGATTTTGTTGGTCCATTGCATACGAATTCCAACCCACTTTGTCCGGATATGACTGGATGAAACCAGAAATATCCGGTTGTGTTTTGGCTAACTCAATCCCAGATATTGTGAAAGCTTCTGTATTTGTGTTCTCCGGATATTATGAACGGATTTTATCGTTTTGCATGTTTTTTATCAGGGAACATTTAATTTTTACCGTAGAAACACTAATTGGTTCCACACGGAGACACCAGCTCTACACATTTGTATTTTCTAGGGAGAAATCTAGAGAAACTGCGGCAAACAAACATGATATTTCTGTTTGTATAGATGACATTTTATGCACTGGCTTAAGGAAAAGACTTTGTTTTACTCCAAAACCATTTTTACTGCGATTTTCCCGGTTCATTGCATACGAATTCCACCAACCTTAGTCCGGATATGACTGGATGAAACCAGAAATATCCGGTTGTGTTTTGGCTAACTCAATCCCAGATATTGCGACGGACTCTGTGTTTGTGTTTTCTGGACATTATCAACGGACTTTATTGTTTTGAATGTTTTTATCAGGGAACATTTAATTTTGTACCTTAGAAACACTAATAGGTTCAACATGGAGACACCAGTCTACACATTCGTATGTTCTAGGGAGAAAGTTAGAGGAACTGCGGCAAACAAACATGATATTTCTGTTTGTATACATGACATTTTATGCACTTGCATAACGAAAAAAACTTTGCTTTTCTCCAAAACCATCTTTACTGTGATTTTCTCGGTCCATTGCATACGAATTCCACCTCGCTTGTCCGGATATGACTGGATGAAACCAGAAATATCCGGTTGTGTTTTGGCTTACTACAACCCAGATATTGTGAAAGCCTCTGTGTTTATGTTTTCCGGATACTATCAACGGAATTTATGTTTTTGCATGTTATTTATCAGGGAACATTTAATTTTGTGCTGGGAAACACTAATTGGTTCCACATGGAGACACCAGCTCTACACATTCGTATTTTCTAGGGAGAAAGCTAGAGGAACTGCGGCAAACAAACATGATATTTCTGTTTGTATAGATGACATTTTATGCACTTTCCTAAAGAAAAGACTTTGCTTTTCTCCAAAACCATTTTTCCTGTGATATTCTCGATCCATTACATATGAATTCCACCCCACTTTGTCCGGATATGACTGGATGAAACCAGAAATATCCGGTTGTGTTTTGTCTTACTATATCCCAGATATTGCTACAGCCTCAGTGTCTGTGTTTTCTGGATATTATCGATGGCTTTTATTGTTTTGAATGTTTTTATCAGGGAACATTTAATTTTGTACCGTAGAAACACTAATTGGTTCCACATGGAGACACCAGGAACACATTCCTATGTTCTAGGGAGAAAGCTTGAGGAACTGCAAATCGATATGATATGTCTGTTTGTATAGATGACATTTTATGCACTTGCGATGGAAAAGACTTTTTGCCTTTCTCTAAAACCATTTTTACTGTGATTTTGTTGGTCCATTGCATACGAATTCCAACCGACTTTGTCCGGATATGACTGGATGAAACCAGAAATATCCGGTTGTGTTTTGGCTAACTCAATCCCAGATATTGTGAAAGATTCTGTATTTGTGTTCTCCGGATAGTATGAACGGATTTTATCGTTTTGCATGTTTTTTATCAGGGAACATTTAATTTTGTACCGTAGAAACACTAATTGGTTCCACACGGAGACACCAGCTCTACACATTTGTATTTTCTAGGGAGAAATCTAGAGAAACTGCGGCAAACAAACATGATATATCTGTTTGTATAGATGACATTTTATGCACTTTCCTAAAGAAAAGACTTTGCTTTTCTCCAAAACCATTTTTCCTGTGATATTCTCCATCCATTACATATGAATTCCACCCCACTTTGTCCGGATATGAGTGGATGAAACCAGAAATATCCGGTTGTGTTTTGTTTTACTATATCCCAGTATTGCTACAGCCTCAGTGTCTGTGTTTTCTGGATATTATCGATGGATTTTATTGTTTTGAATGTTTTTATCAGGGAACATTTAATTTTGTACCGTAGAAATACAATTTGGTTCCACATGGAGACACCAGGAACACATTCCTATGTTCTAGGGAGAAAGCTTTAGGAACTGCAAATCGATATGATATGTCTGTTTGTATAGATGACATTTTATGCACTTGCGATGGAAAAGACTTTTTGCCTTTCTCTAAAACCATTTTTACTGTGATTTTGTTGGTCCATTGCATACGAATTCCAACCCACTTTGTCCGGATATGACTGGATGAAACCAGAAATATCCGGTTGTGTTTTGGCTAACTCAATCCCAGATATTGTGAAAGCTTCTGTATTTGTGTTCTCTGGATATTATGAACGGATTTTATGGTTTTGCATGTTTTTTATCAGGGAACATTTAATTTTGTACCGTAGAAACACTAATTGGTTCCACACGGAGACACCAGCTCTACACATTTGTATTTTCTAGGGAGAAAGCTAGAGGAACTGCGGCAAACAAACATGATATTTCTGTTTGTATAGATGACATTTTATGCACTTTCCTAAGAAAAAGACTTTACTTTTCTCCAAAACCATTTTTACTGTGATTTTCTCGGTCCATTGCATACGAATTCCACCTCACTTTGTCCGGATATGACTGGATGAAACGAGAAATATCCGTTTTCTTTTTTTTTGGCTTACTATATCCCAGATATTACTACAGACTCTGTGTTTGTGTTTTCTGGATATTATCGATGGATTATATTGTTTTGAATGTTTTTATCAGGGAACATTTAATTTTGTGCTGGGAAACACTAATTGGTTCCACATGGAGACACCAGTCTACACATTCGTATTTTCTAGGGAGAAAGCTAGAATAACTGCGGTAAACAAACATGATGTTTCTGTTTGTATAGATGACATTTTATGCACTGGCTTAAGGAAAAGACTTTGTTTTACTCCAAAACCATTTTTACTGAGATTTTCCCGGTTCATTGCATACGAATTCCACCAAACTTAGTCCGGATATGACTGGATGAAACCAGAAATATTCGGTTGTGTTTTGGCTAACTCAGTCCCAGATATTGTGAAAGCTTCTGTATTTGTGTTTTCCGGATATTATCAACTTTTTTTATGGTTTTGCATGTTTTTTATCAGGGAACATTTAATTTTGTACCTTAGAAACACTAATTGGTTCCACACGGAGACAGCAGCTCTACACATTTGTATTTTCTAGGGAGAAAGCTAGAGGAACTGCGGTAAACAAACATGATAGTTCTGTTTGTATAGATGACATTTTATGCACTTTCCTAACAAAAAGATTTTACTTTTCTCCAAAACCATTTTTACTCTGATTTTCTCAGTCCATTGCATACGAATTCCACCTCGCTTTGTCCGGATATGACTGGATGAAACCAGAAATATCCGGTTGTGTTTTGGCTTACTACAACCCAGATATTGTGAAAGCCTCTGTGTTTATGTTTTCCGGATATTATCAACGGAATTCATCTTTTTGCATGTTATTTATCAGGGAACATTTAATTTTGTGCTGGGAAACACTAATTGGTTCCACATGGAGACACCAGCTCTACACATTCGTATTTTCTAGGGAGAAAGCTAGAGGAACTGCGGCAAACAAACATGATATTTCTGTTTGTATAGATGACATTTTATGCACTTTCCTAAAGAAAAGACTTTGCTTTTCTCCAAAACCATTTTTCCTGTGATATTCTCGATCCATTACATATGAATTCCACCCCACTTTGTCCGGATATGAGTGGATGAAACCAGAAATATCCGGTTGTGTTTTGTCTTACTATATCCCAGATATTGCTACAGCCTCAGTGTCTGTGTTTTCTGGATATTATCGATGGATTTTATTGTTTTGAATGTTTTTATCAGGGAACATTTAATTTTCTACCATAGAAACACTAATTGGTTCCACATGGAGACACCAGTAACACATTCCTATGTTCTAGGGAGAAAGCTTGAGGAACTGCAAATCGATATGATATGTCTGTTTGCATAGATGACATTTTATGCACTTGCGATGGAAAAGACTTTTTGCCTTTCTCTAAAACCATTTTTACTGTGATTTTGTTGGTCCATTGCATACAAATTCCAACCCACTTTGTCCGGATATGACTGGATGAAACCAGAAATATCCGGTTGTGTTTTGGCTAACTCAATCCCAGATATTGTGAAAGCTTCTGTATTTGTGTTCTCCGGATATTATGAACGGATTTTATGGTTTTGCATGATTTTTATGAGGGAACATTTAATTTTGTACCATAGAAACACTAATTGGTTCCACACGGAGACACCAGCTCTACACATTTGTATTTTCTAGGGAGAAAGCTAGAGGAACTGCGGCAAACAAACATGATATTTCTGTTTGTATACATGACATTTTATGCACTTTCCTAACAAAAAGACTTTACTTTTCTCCAAAACCATTTTTACTGTGATTTTCTCGGTCCATTGCATACGAATTCCACCTCACTTTGTCCAGGTATGACTGGATGAAACGAGAAATATCCGTTTTCTTTTTTTTTGGCTTACTATATCCCAGATATTGCTACAGCCTCAGTGTCTGTGTTTTCTGGATATTATCGATGGATTTTATTGTTTTGAATGTTTTTATCAGGGAACATTTAATTTTGTACCATAGAAACACTAATTGGTTCCACATGGAGACACCAGTAACACATTCCTATGTTCTAGGGAGAAAGCTTGAGGAACTGCAAATCGATATGATATGTCTGTTTGCATAGATGACATTTTATGCACTTGCGATGGAAAAGACTTTTTGCCTTTCTCTAAAACCATTTTTACTGTGATTTTGTTGGTCCATTGCATACGAATTCCAACCCACTTTGTCCGGATATGACTGGATGAAACCAGAAATATCCGGTTGTGTTTTGGCCAACTCAATCCCAGATATTGTGAAAGCTTCTGTATTTGTGTTCTCCAGATATTATGAACGGATTTCATGGTTTTGCATGTTTTTTATCAGGGAACATTTAATTTTGTACCGTAGAAACACTAATTGGTTCCACACGGAGACACCAGCTCTACACATTTGTATTTTCTAGGGAGAAAGCTAGAGGAACTGCGGCAAACAAACATGATATTTCTGTTTGTATAGATGACATTTTATGCACTTTCCTAAGAAAAAGACTTTACTTTTCTCCAAAACCATTTTTACTGTGATTTTCTCGGTCCATTGCATACGAATTCCACCTCACTTTGTCCGGATATGACTGGATGAAACCAGAATTATCCGTTTTCTTTTTTTTTTGGCTTACTATATCCCAGATATTACTACAGACTCTGTGTTTGTGTTTTCTGGATATTATCGATGGATTATATTGTTTTGAATGTTTTTATCAGGGAACATTTAATTTTGTGCTGGGAAACACTAATTGGTTCCACATGGAGACACCAGTCTACACATTCGTATTTTCTAGGGAGAAAGCTAGAATAACTGCGGTAAACAAACATGATGTTTCTGTTTGTATAGATGACATTTTATGCACTGGCTTAAGGAAAAGACTTTGTTTTACTCCAAAACCATTTTTACTGCGATTTTCCCGGTTCATTGCATACGAATTCCACCAAACTTAGTCCGGATATGACTGGATGAAACCAGAAATATCCGGTTGTGTTTTGGCTAACTCAATCCGAGATATTGTGAAAGCTTCTGTATTGGTGTTTTCCGGATATTATCAACGTTTTTTATGGTTTTGCATGTTTTTTATCAGGGAACATTTAATTTTGTACCTTAGAAACACTAATTGGTTCCACACGGAGACACCAGCTCTACACATTTGTATTTTCTAGGGAGAAAGCTAGAGGAACTGCGGCACACAAACATGATATTTCTGTTTGTATACATGACATTTTATGCACTTGCATAACGAAAAAAACTTTGCTTTTCTCCAAAACCATTTTTACTGCGATTTTCCCGGTTCATTGCATACGAATTCCACCTCGCTTTGTCCGGATATGACTGGATGAAACCAGAAATATCCGGTTGTGTTTTGGCTTACTACAACCCAGATATTGTGAAAGCCTCTGTGTTTATGTTTTCCGGATATTATCAACGGAATTCATCTTTTTGCATGCTATTTATCAGGGAACATTTAATTTTGTGCTGGGAAACACTAATTGGTTCCACATGGAGACACCAGCTCTACACATTCGTATTTTCTAGGGAGAAAGCTAGAGGAACTGCGGCAAACAAACATGATATTTCTGTTTGTATAGATGACATTTTATGCACTTTCCTAAAGAAAAGACTTTGCTTTTCTCCAAAACCATTTTTCCTGTGATATTCTCGATCCATTACATATGAATTCCACCCCACTTTGTCCGGATATGAGTGGATGAAACCAGAAATATCCGGTTGTGTTTTGTCTTACTATATCCCAGATATTGCTACAGCCTCAGTGTCTGTGTTTTCTGGATATTATCGATGGATTTTATTGTTTTGAATGTTTTTATCAGGGAACATTTAATTTTGTACCGTAGAAACACTAATTGGTTCCACATGGAGACACCAGAAACACATTCCTATGTTCTAGGGAGAAAGCTTGAGGAACTGCAAATCGATATGATATGTCTGTTTGTATAGATGACATTTTATGCACTTGCGATGGAAAAGACTTTTTGCCTTTCTCTAAAACCATTTTACTGTGATTTTGTTGGTCCATTGCATACGAATTCCAACCCACTTTGTCCGGATATGACTGGATGAAACCAGAAATATCCGGTTGTGTTTTGGCTAACTCAATCCCAGATATTGCGACGGACTCTGTGTTTGTGTTTTCTGGACATTATCAACGGACTTTATTGTTTTGAATGTTTTTATCAGGGAACATTTAATTTTGTACCTTAGAAACACTAATAGGTTCAACATGGAGACACCAGTATACACATTCGTATGTTCTAGGGAGAAAGTTAGAGGAACTGCGGCAAACAAACATGATATTTCTGTTTGTATACATGACATTTTATGCACTTGCATAACGAAAAAAACTTTGCTTTTCTCCAAAACCATTTTTACTGTGATTTTCTCGGTCCATTGCATACGAATTCCACCTCGCTTTGTCCGGATATGACTGGATGAAACCAGAAATATCCGGTTGTGTTTTGGCTTACTACAACCCAGATATTGTGAAAGCCTCTGTGTTTATGTTTTCCGGATATTATCAACGGAATTTATGTTTTTGCATGTTATTTATCAGGGAACATTTAATTTTGTGCTGGGAAACACTAATTGGTTCCACATGGAGACACCAGCTCTACACATTCGTATTTTCTAGGGAGAAAGCTAGAGGAACTGCGGCAAACAAACATGATATTTCTGTTTGTATAGATGACATTTTATGCACTTTCCTAAAGAAAAGACTTTGCTTTTCTCCAAAACCATTTTTCCTGTGATATTCTCCATCCATTACATATGAATTCCACCCCACTTTGTCCGGATATGAGTGGATGAAACCAGAAATATCCGGTTGTGTTTTGTCTTACTATATCCCAGATATTGCTACAGCCTCAGTGTCTGTGTTTTCTGGATATTATCGATGGCTTTTATTGTTTTGAATGTTTTTATCAGGGAACATTTAATTTTGTACCGTAGAAACACTAATTGGTTCCACATGGAGACACCAGTAACACATTCCTATGTTCTAGGGAGAAAGCTTGAGGAACTGCAAATCGATATGATATGTCTGTTTGTATAGATGACATTTTATGCACTTTCCTAAAGAAAAGACTTTGCTTTTCTCCAAAACCATTTTTCCTGTGATATTCTCGATCCATTACATATGAATTCCACCCCACTTTGTCCGGATATGAGTGGATGAAACCAGAAATATCCGGTTGTGTTTTGGCTAACTCAATCCCAGTTATTGTGAAAGCTTCTGTATTTGTGTTCTCCGGATATTATGAACGGATTTTATGGTTTTGCATGTTTTTTATCAGGGAACATTTAATTTTGTACCGTAGAAACACTAATTGGTTCCACACGGAGACACCAGCTCTACACATTTGTATTTTCTAGGGAGAAAGCTAGAGGAACTGCGGCAAACAAACATGATATTTCTGTTTGTATAGATGACATTTTATGCACTTTCCTAAGAAAAAGACTTTACTTTTCTCCAAAACCATTTTTACTGTGATTTTCTCGGTCCATTGCATACGAATTCCACCTCACTTTGTCCGGATATGACTGGATGAAACCAGAAATATCCGTTTTCTTTTTTTTTGGCTTACTATATCCCAGATATTACTACAGACTCTGTGTTTGTGTTTTCTGGATATTATCGATGGATTATATTGTTTTGAATGTTTTTATCAGGGAACCCTTAATTTTGTGCTGGGAAACACTAATTGTTTGCACATGGAGACACCAGTCTACACATTCGTATTTTCTAGGGAGAAAGCTAGAATAACTGCGGTAAACAACCATGATGTTTCTGTTTGTATAGATGACATTTTATGCACTGGCTTAAGGAAAAGACTTTGTTTTACTCCAAAACCATTTTTACTGCGATTTTCCCGGTTCATTGCATACGAATTCCACCAAACTTAGTCCGGATATGACTGGATGAAACCAGAAATATCCGGTTGTGTTTTGGCTAACTCAATCCCAGATATTGTAAAAGCTTCTGTATTTATGTTCTCCGGATATTATGAACGGATTTTATGGTTTTGCATGTTTTTTATCAGGGAACATTTAATTTTGTACCTTAGAAACACTAATAGGTTCAACATGGAGACACCAGTCTACACATTCGTATGTTCTAGGGAGAAAGTTAGAGGAACTGCGGCAAACAAACATGATATTTCTGTTTGTATACATGACATTTTATGCACTTGCATAACGAAAAAAACTTTGCTTTTCTCCAAAACCATTTTTACTGTGATTTTCTCGGTCCATTGCATACGAATTCCACCTCGCTTTGTCCGGATATGACTGGATGAAACCAGAAATATCCGGTTGTGTTTTGGCTTACTACAACCCAGATATTGTGAAAGCCTCTGTGTTTATGTTTTCCGGATACTATCAACGGAATTTATGTTTTTGCATGTTATGTATCAGGGAACATTTAATTTTGTGCTGGGAAACACTAATTGGTTCCACATGGAGACACCAGCTCTACACATTCGTATTTTCTAGGGAGAAAGCTAGAGGAACTGCGGCAAACAAACATGATATTTCTGTTTGTATAGATGACATTTTATGCACTTTCCTAAAGAAAAGACTTTGCTTTTCTCCAAAACCATTTTTCCTGTGATATTCTCGATCCATTACATATGAATTCCACCCCACTTTGTCCGGATATGACTGGATGAAACCAGAAATATCCGGTTGTGTTTTGTCTTACTATATCCCAGATATTGCTACAGCCTCAGAGTCTGGTTTTCTGGATATAATCGATGGATTTTATTGTTTTGAATGTTTTTATCAGGGAACCTTTAATTTTGTACCATAGAAACACTAATTGGTTCCACATGGAGACACCAGTAACACATTCCTATGTTCTAGGGAGAAAGCTTGAGGAACTGCAAATCGATATGATATGTCTGTTTGTATAGATGACATTTTATGCACTTGCGATGGAAAAGACTTTTTGCCTTTCTCTAAAACCATTTTTACTGTGATTTTGTTGGTCCATTGCATACGAATTCCAACCCACTTTGTCCGGATATGACTGGATGAAACCAGAAATATCCGGTTGTGTTTTGGCTAACTCAATCCCAGATATTGTGAAAGCTTCTGTATTTGTGTTCTCCGGATATTATGAACGGATTTTATGGTTTTGCATGTTTTTTATCAGGGAACATTTAATTTTGTACCGTAGAAACACTAATTGGTTCCACACGGAGACACCAGCTCTACACATTTGTATTTTCTAGGGAGAAAGCTAGAGGAACTGCGGCAAACAAACATGATATTTCTGTTTGTATAGATGACATTTTATGCACTTTCCTAAGAAAAAGACTTTACTTTTCTCCAAAACCATTTTTACTGTGATTTTCTCGGTCCATTGCATACGAATTCCACCTCACTTTGTCCGGATATGACTGGATGAAACCAGAAATATCCGTTTTCTTTTTTTTTTGGCTTACTATATCCCAGATATTACTACAGACTCTGTGTTTGTGTTTTCTGGATATTATCGATGGATTATATTGTTTTGAATGTTTTTATCAGGGAACACTTAATTTTGTGCTGGGAAACACTAATTGTTTGCACATGGAGACACCAGTCTACACATTCGTATTTTCTAGGGAGAAAGCTAGAATAACTGCGGTAAACAAACATGATGTTTCTGTTTGTATAGATGACATTTTATGCACTGGCTTAAGGAAAAGACTTTGTTTTACTCCAAAACCATTTTTACTGCGATTTTCCCGGTTCATTGCATACGAATTCCACCAAACTTAGTCCGATATGACTGGATGAAACCAGAAATATCCGGTTTTGTTTTGGCTAACTCAATCCCAGATATTGTGAAAGCTTCTGTATTTGTGTTCTCCGGATATTATGAACGGATTTTATGGTTTTGCATGTTTTTTATCAGGGAACATTTAATTTTGTACCGTAGAAACACTAATTGGTTCCACACGGAGACACCAGCTCTACACATTTGTATTTTCTAGGGAGAAAGCTAGAGGAACTGCGGCAAACAAACATGATATTTCTCTTTGTATAGATGACATTTTATGCACTTTCCTAAGAAAAAGACTTTACTTTTCTCCAAAACCATTTTTACTGTGATTTTCTCGGTCCATTGCATACGAATTCCACCTCACTTTGTCCGGATATGACTGGATGAAACCAGAAATATCCGTTTTCTTTTTTTTTGGCTTACTATATCCCAGATATTACTACAGACTCTGTGTTTGTGTTTTCTGGATATTATCGATGGATTATATTGTTTTGAATGTTTTTATCAGGGAACCCTTAATTTTGTGCTGGGAAACACTAATTGTTTGCACATGGAGACACCAGTCTACACATTCGTATTTTCTAGGGAGAAAGCTAGAATAACTGCGGTAAACAAACATGATGTTTCTGTTTGTATAGATGACATTTTATGCACTGGCTTAAGGAAAAGACTTTGTTTTACTCCAAAACCATTTTTACTGCGATTTTCCCGGTTCATTGCATACGAATTCCACCAAACTTAGTCCGGATATGACTGGATGAAACCAGAAATATCCGGTTGTGTTTTGGCTAACTCAATCCCAGATATTGTGAAAGCTTCTGTATTTATGTTCTCCGGATATTATGAACGGATTTTATGGTTTTGCATGTTTTTTATCAGGGAACATTTAATTTTGTACCTTAGAAACACTAATAGGTTCAACATGGAGACACCAGTCTACACATTCGTATGTTCTAGGGAGAAAGTTAGAGGAACTGCGGCAAACAAACATGATATTTCTGTTTGTATACATGACATTTTATGCACTTGCATAACGAAAAAAACTTTGCTTTTCTCCAAAACCATTTTTACTGTGATTTTCTCGGTCCATTGCGTACGAATTCCACCTCGCTTTGTCCGGATATGACTGGATGAAACCAGAAATATCCGGTTGTGTTTTGGCTTACTACAACCCAGATATTGTGAAAGCCTCTGTGTTTATGTTTTCCGGATACTATCAACGGAATTTATGTTTTTGCATGTTATGTATCAGGGAACATTTAATTTTGTGCTGGGAAACACTAATTGGTTCCACATGGAGACACCAGCTCTACACATTCGTATTTTCTAGGGAGAAAGCTAGAGGAACTGCGGCAAACAAACATGATATTTCTGTTTGTATAGATGACATTTTATGCACTTTCCTAAAGAAAAGACTTTGCTTTTCTCCAAAACCATTTTTCCTGTGATATTCTCGATCCATTACATATGAATTCCACCCCACTTTGTCCGGATATGACTGGATGAAACCAGAAATATCCGGTTGTGTTTTGTCTTACTATATCCCAGATATTGCTACAGCCTCAGAGTCTGGTTTTCTGGATATAATCGATGGATTTTATTGTTTTGAATGTTTTTATCAGGGAACCTTTAATTTTGTACCATAGAAACACTAATTGGTTCCACATGGAGACACCAGTAACACATTCCTATGTTCTAGGGAGAAAGCTTGAGGAACTGCAAATCGATATGATATGTCTGTTTGTATAGATGACATTTTATGCACTTGCGATGGAAAAGACTTTTTGCCTTTCTCTAAAACCATTTTTACTGTGATTTTGTTGGTCCATTGCATACGAATTCCAACCCACTTTGTCCGGATATGACTGGATGAAACCAGAAATATCCGGTTGTGTTTTGGCTAACTCAATCCCAGATATTGTGAAAGCTTCTGTATTTGTGTTCTCCGGATATTATGAACGGATTTTATGGTTTTGCATGTTTTTTATCAGGGAACATTTAATTTTGTACCGTAGAAACACTAATTGGTTCCACACGGAGACACCAGCTCTACACATTTGTATTTTCTAGGGAGAAAGCTAGAGGAACTGCGGCAAACAAACATGATATTTCTGTTTGTATAGATGACATTTTATGCACTTTCCTAAGAAAAAGACTTTACTTTTCTCCAAAACCATTTTTACTGTGATTTTCTCGGTCCATTGCATACGAATTCCACCTCACTTTGTCCGGATATGACTGGATGAAACCAGAAATATCCGTTTTCTTTTTTTTTTGGCTTACTATATCCCAGATATTACTACAGACTCTGTGTTTGTGTTTTCTGGATATTATCGATGGATTATATTGTTTTGAATGTTTTTATCAGGGAACACTTAATTTTGTGCTGGGAAACACTAATTGTTTGCACATGGAGACACCAGTCTACACATTCGTATTTTCTAGGGAGAAAGCTAGAATAACTGCGGTAAACAAACATGATGTTTCTGTTTGTATAGATGACATTTTATGCACTGGCTTAAGGAAAAGACTTTGTTTTACTCCAAAACCATTTTTACTGCGATTTTCCCGGTTCATTGCATACGAATTCCACCAAACTTAGTCCGATATGACTGGATGAAACCAGAAATATCCGGTTTTGTTTTGGCTAACTCAATCCCAGATATTGTGAAAGCTTCTGTATTTGTGTTCTCCGGATATTATGAACGGATTTTATGGTTTTGCATGTTTTTTATCAGGGAACATTTAATTTTGTACCGTAGAAACACTAATTGGTTCCACACGGAGACACCAGCTCTACACATTTGTATTTTCTAGGGAGAAAGCTAGAGGAACTGCGGCAAACAAACATGATATTTCTCTTTGTATAGATGACATTTTATGCACTTTCCTAAGAAAAAGACTTTACTTTTCTCCAAAACCATTTTTACTGTGATTTTCTCGGTCCATTGCATACGAATTCCACCTCACTTTGTCCGGATATGACTGGATGAAACCAGAAATATCCGTTTTCTTTTTTTTTGGCTTACTATATCCCAGATATTACTACAGACTCTGTGTTTGTGTTTTCTGGATATTATCGATGGATTATATTGTTTTGAATGTTTTTATCAGGGAACCCTTAATTTTGTGCTGGGAAACACTAATTGTTTGCACATGGAGACACCAGTCTACACATTCGTATTTTCTAGGGAGAAAGCTAGAATAACTGCGGTAAACAAACATGATGTTTCTGTTTGTATAGATGACATTTTATGCACTGGCTTAAGGAAAAGACTTTGTTTTACTCCAAAACCATTTTTACTGCGATTTTCCCGGTTCATTGCATACGAATTCCACCAAACTTAGTCCGGATATGACTGGATGAAACCAGAAATATCCGGTTGTGTTTTGGCTAACTCAATCCCAGATATTGTGAAAGCTTCTGTATTTATGTTCTCCGGATATTATGAACGGATTTTATGGTTTTGCATGTTTTTTATCAGGGAACATTTAATTTTGTACCTTAGAAACACTAATAGGTTCAACATGGAGACACCAGTCTACACATTCGTATGTTCTAGGGAGAAAGTTAGAGGAACTGCGGCAAACAAACATGATATTTCTGTTTGTATACATGACATTTTATGCACTTGCATAACGAAAAAAACTTTGCTTTTCTCCAAAACCATTTTTACTGTGATTTTCTCGGTCCATTGCGTACGAATTCCACCTCGCTTTGTCCGGATATGACTGGATGAAACCAGAAATATCCGGTTGTGTTTTGGCTTACTACAACCCAGATATTGTGAAAGCCTCTGTGTTTATGTTTTCCGGATACTATCAACGGAATTTATGTTTTTGCATGTTATGTATCAGGGAACATTTAATTTTGTGCTGGGAAACACTAATTGGTTCCACATGGAGACACCAGCTCTACACATTCGTATTTTCTAGGGAGAAAGCTAGAGGAACTGCGGCAAACAAACATGATATTTCTGTTTGTATAGATGACATTTTATGCACTTTCCTAAAGAAAAGACTTTGCTTTTCTCCAAAACCATTTTTCCTGTGATATTCTCGATCCATTACATATGAATTCCACCCCACTTTGTCCGGATATGACTGGATGAAACCAGAAATATCCGGTTGTGTTTTGTCTTACTATATCCCAGATATTGCTACAGCCTCAGAGTCTGGTTTTCTGGATATAATCGATGGATTTTATTGTTTTGAATGTTTTTATCAGGGAACCTTTAATTTTGTACCATAGAAACACTAATTGGTTCCACATGGAGACACCAGTAACACATTCCTATGTTCTAGGGAGAAAGCTTGAGGAACTGCAAATCGATATGATATGTCTGTTTGTATAGATGACATTTTATGCACTTGCGATGGAAAAGACTTTTTGCCTTTCTCTAAAACCATTTTTACTGTGATTTTGTTGGTCCATTGCATACGAATTCCAACCCACTTTGTCCGGATATGACTGGATGAAACCAGAAATATCCGGTTGTGTTTTGGCTAACTCAATCCCAGATATTGTGAAAGCTTCTGTATTTGTGTTCTCCGGATATTATGAACGGATTTTATGGTTTTGCATGTTTTTTATCAGGGAACATTTAATTTTGTACCGTAGAAACACTAATTGGTTCCACACGGAGACACCAGCTCTACACATTTGTATTTTCTAGGGAGAAAGCTAGAGGAACTGCGGCAAACAAACATGATATTTCTGTTTGTATAGATGACATTATATGCACTTTCCTAAGAAAAAGACTTTACTTTTCTCCAAAACCATTTTTACTGTGATTTTCTCGGTCCATTGCATACGAATTCCACCTCACTTTGTCCGGATATGACTGGATGAAACCAGAAATATCCGTTTTCTTTTTTTTTTGGCTTACTATATCCCAGATATTACTACAGACTCTGTGTTTGTGTTTTCTGGATATTATCGATGGATTATATTGTTTTGAATGTTTTTATCAGGGAACACTTAATTTTGTGCTGGGAAACACTAATTGTTTGCACATGGAGACACCAGTCTACACATTCGTATTTTCTAGGGAGAAAGCTAGAATAACTGCGGTAAACAAACATGATGTTTCTGTTTGTATAGATGACATTTTATGCACTGGCTTAAGGAAAAGACTTTGTTTTACTCCAAAACCATTTTTACTGCGATTTTCCCGGTTCATTGCATACGAATTCCACCAAACTTAGTCCGATATGACTGGATGAAACCAGAAATATCCGGTTTTGTTTTGGCTAACTCAATCCCAGATATTGTGAAAGCTTCTGTATTTGTGTTCTCCGGATATTATGAACGGATTTTATGGTTTTGCATGTTTTTTATCAGGGAACATTTTATTTTGTACCGTAGAAACACTAATTGGTTCCACACGGAGACACCAGCTCTACACATTTGTATTTTCTAGGGAGAAAGCTAGAGGAACTGCGGCAAACAAACATGATATTTCTCTTTGTATAGATGACATTTTATGCACTTTCCTAAGAAAAAGACTTTACTTTTCTCCAAAACCATTTTTACTGTGATTTTCTCGGTCCATTGCATACGAATTCCACCTCACTTTGTCCGGATATGACTGGATGAAACCAGAAATATCCGTTTTCTTTTTTTTTGGCTTACTATATCCCAGATATAACTACAGACTCTGTGTTTGTGTTTTCTGGATATTATCGATGGATTATATTGTTTTGAATGTTTTTATAAGGGAACCCTTAATTTTGTGCTGGGAAACACTAATTGTTTGCACATGGAGACACCAGTCTACACATTCGTATTTTCTAGGGAGAAAGCTAGAATAACTGCGGTAAACAACATGATGTTTCTGTTTGTATAGATGACATTTTATGCACTGGCTTAAGGAAAAGACTTTGTTTTACTCCAAAACCATTTTTACTGCGATTTTCCCGGTTCATTGCATACGAATTCCACCAAACTTAGTCCGGATATGACTGGATGAAACCAGAAATATCCGGTTGTGTTTTGGCTAACTCAATCCCAGATATTGTGAAAGCTTCTGTATTTATGTTCTCCGGATATTATGAACGGATTTTATGGTTTTGCATGTTTTTTATCAGGGAACATTTAATTTTGTACCTTAGAAACACTAATAGGTTCAACATGGAGACACCAGTCTACACATTCGTATGTTCTAGGGAGAAAGTTAGAGGAACTGCGGCAAACAAACATGATATTTCTGTTTGTATACATGACATTTTATGCACTTGCATAACGAAAAAAACTTTGCTTTTCTCCAAAACCATTTTTACTGTGATTTTCTCGGTCCATTGCGTACGAATTCCACCTCGCTTTGTCCGGATATGACTGGATGAAACCAGAAATATCCGGTTGTGTTTTGGCTTACTACAACCCAGATATTGTGAAAGCCTCTGTGTTTATGTTTTCCGGATATTATCAACGGAATTTATGTTTTTGCATGTTATTTATCAGGGAACATTTAATTTTGTGCTGGGAAACACTAATTGGTTCCACATGGAGACACCAGCTCTACACATTCGTATTTTCTAGGGAGAAAGCTAGAGGAACTGCGGCAAACAAACATGATATTTCTGTTTGTATAGATGACATTTTATGCACTTTCCTAAAGAAAAGACTTTGCTTTTCTCCAAAACCATTTTTCCTGTGATATTCTCGATCCATTACATATGAATTCCACCCCACTTTGTCCGGATATGAGTGGGTGAAACCAGAAATATCCGGTTGTGTTTTGTCTTACTATATCCCAGATATTGCTACAGCCTCAGAGTCTGGTTTTCTGGATATTATCGATGGATTTTATTGTTTTGAATGTTTTTATCAGGGAACCTTTAATTTTGTACCATAGAAATACAATTTGGTTCCACATGGAGACACCAGTAACACATTCCTATGTTCTAGGGAGAAAGCTTGAGGAACTGCAAATCGATATGATATGTCTGTTTGTATAGATGACATTTTATGCACTTGCGATGGAAAAGACGTTTTGCCTTTCTCTAAAACCATTTTTACTGTGATTTTGTTGGTCCATTGCATACGAATTCCAACCCACTTTGTCCGGATATGACTGGATGAAACCAGAAATATCCGGTTGTGTTTTGGCTAACTCAATCCCAGATATTGTGAAAGCTTCTGTATTTGTGTTCTCCGGATATTATGAACGGATTTTATGGTTTTGCATGTTTTTTATCAGGGAACATTTAATTTTGTACCGTAGAAACACTAATTGGTTCCACACGGAGACACCAGCTCTACACATTTGTATTTTCTAGGGAGAAAGCTAGAGGAACTGCGGCAAACAAACATGATATTTCTGTTTGTATAGATGACATTTTATGCACTTTCCTAAGAAAAAGACTTTACTTTTCTCCAAAACCATTTTTACTGTGATTTTCTCGGTCCATTGCATACGAATTCCACCTCACTTTGTCCGGATATGACTGGATGAAACCAGAAATATCCGTTTTCTTTTTTTTTGGCTTACTATATCCCAGATATTACTACAGACTCTGTGTTTGTGTTTTCTGGATATTATCGATGGATTATATTGTTTTGAATGTTTTTATCAGGGAACACTTAATTTTGTGCTGGGAAACACTAATTGTTTGCACATGGAGACACCAGTCTACACATTCGTATTTTCTAGGGAGAAAGCTAGAATAACTGCGGTAAACAAACATGATGTTTCTGTTTGTATAGATGACATTTTATGCACTGGCTTAAGGAAAAGACTTTGTTTTACTCCAAAACCATTTTTACTGCGATTTTCCCGGTTCATTGCATACGAATTCCACCAAACTTAGTCCGGATATGACTGGATGAAACCAGAAATATCCGGTTGTGTTTTGGCTAACTCAATCCCAGATATTGTGAAAGCTTCTGTATTTGTGTTCTCCGGATATTATGAATGGATTTTATGGTTTTGCATGTTTTTTATCAGGGAACATTTAATTTTGTACCGTAGAAACACTAATTGGTTCCACACGGAGACACCAGCTCTACACATTTGTATTTTCTAGGGAGAAAGCTAGAGGAACTGCGGCAAACAAACATGATATTTCTGTTTGTATAGATGACATTTTATGCACTTTCCTAAGAAAAAGACTTTACTTTTCTCCAAAACCATTTTTACTGTGATTTTCTCGGTCCATTGCATACGAATTCCACCTCACTTTGTCCGGATATGACTGGATGAAACCAGAAATATCCGTTTTCTTTTTTTTTGGCTTACTATATCCCAGATATAACTACAGACTCTGTGTTTGTGTTTTCTGGATATTATCGATGGATTATATTGTTTTGAATGTTTTTATAAGGGAACCCTTAATTTTGTGCTGGGAAACACTAATTGTTTGCACATGGAGACACCAGTCTACACATTCGTATTTTCTAGGGAGAAAGCTAGAATAACTGCGGTAAACAACATGATGTTTCTGTTTGTATAGATGACATTTTATGCACTGGCTTAAGGAAAAGACTTTGTTTTACTCCAAAACCATTTTTACTGCGATTTTCCCGGTTCATTGCATACGAATTCCACCAAACTTAGTCCGGATATGACTGGATGAAACCAGAAATATCCGGTTGTGTTTTGGCTAACTCAATCCCAGATATTGTGAAAGCTTCTGTATTTATGTTCTCCGGATATTATGAACGGATTTTATGGTTTTGCATGTTTTTTATCAGGGAACATTTAATTTTGTACCTTAGAAACACTAATAGGTTCAACATGGAGACACCAGTCTACACATTCGTATGTTCTAGGGAGAAAGTTAGAGGAACTGCGGCAAACAAACATGATATTTCTGTTTGTATACATGACATTTTATGCACTTGCATAACGAAAAAAACTTTGCTTTTCTCCAAAACCATTTTTACTGTGATTTTCTCGGTCCATTGCGTACGAATTCCACCTCGCTTTGTCCGGATATGACTGGATGAAACCAGAAATATCCGGTTGTGTTTTGGCTTACTACAACCCAGATATTGTGAAAGCCTCTGTGTTTATGTTTTCCGGATATTATCAACGGAATTTATGTTTTTGCATGTTATTTATCAGGGAACATTTAATTTTGTGCTGGGAAACACTAATTGGTTCCACATGGAGACACCAGCTCTACACATTCGTATTTTCTAGGGAGAAAGCTAGAGGAACTGCGGCAAACAAACATGATATTTCTGTTTGTATAGATGACATTTTATGCACTTTCCTAAAGAAAAGACTTTGCTTTTCTCCAAAACCATTTTTCCTGTGATATTCTCGATCCATTACATATGAATTCCACCCCACTTTGTCCGGATATGAGTGGGTGAAACCAGAAATATCCGGTTGTGTTTTGTCTTACTATATCCCAGATATTGCTACAGCCTCAGAGTCTGGTTTTCTGGATATTATCGATGGATTTTATTGTTTTGAATGTTTTTATCAGGGAACCTTTAATTTTGTACCATAGAAATACAATTTGGTTCCACATGGAGACACCAGTAACACATTCCTATGTTCTAGGGAGAAAGCTTGAGGAACTGCAAATCGATATGATATGTCTGTTTGTATAGATGACATTTTATGCACTTGCGATGGAAAAGACGTTTTGCCTTTCTCTAAAACCATTTTTACTGTGATTTTGTTGGTCCATTGCATACGAATTCCAACCCACTTTGTCCGGATATGACTGGATGAAACCAGAAATATCCGGTTGTGTTTTGGCTAACTCAATCCCAGATATTGTGAAAGCTTCTGTATTTGTGTTCTCCGGATATTATGAACGGATTTTATGGTTTTGCATGTTTTTTATCAGGGAACATTTAATTTTGTACCGTAGAAACACTAATTGGTTCCACACGGAGACACCAGCTCTACACATTTGTATTTTCTAGGGAGAAAGCTAGAGGAACTGCGGCAAACAAACATGATATTTCTGTTTGTATAGATGACATTTTATGCACTTTCCTAAGAAAAAGACTTTACTTTTCTCCAAAACCATTTTTACTGTGATTTTCTCGGTCCATTGCATACGAATTCCACCTCACTTTGTCCGGATATGACTGGATGAAACCAGAAATATCCGTTTTCTTTTTTTTTGGCTTACTATATCCCAGATATTACTACAGACTCTGTGTTTGTGTTTTCTGGATATTATCGATGGATTATATTGTTTTGAATGTTTTTATCAGGGAACACTTAATTTTGTGCTGGGAAACACTAATTGTTTGCACATGGAGACACCAGTCTACACATTCGTATTTTCTAGGGAGAAAGCTAGAATAACTGCGGTAAACAAACATGATGTTTCTGTTTGTATAGATGACATTTTATGCACTGGCTTAAGGAAAAGACTTTGTTTTACTCCAAAACCATTTTTACTGCGATTTTCCCGGTTCATTGCATACGAATTCCACCAAACTTAGTCCGGATATGACTGGATGAAACCAGAAATATCCGGTTGTGTTTTGGCTAACTCAATCCCAGATATTGTGAAAGCTTCTGTATTTGTGTTCTCCGGATATTATGAACGGATTTTATGGTTTTGCATGTTTTTTATCAGGGAACATTTAATTTTGTACCGTAGAAACACTAATTGGTTCCACACGGAGACACCAGCTCTACACATTTGTATTTTCTAGGGAGAAAGCTAGAGGAACTGCGGCAAACAAACATGATATTTCTGTTTGTATAGATGACATTTTATGCACTTTCCTAAGAAAAAGACTTTACTTTTCTCCAAAACCATTTTTACTGTGATTTTCTCGGTCCATTGCATACGAATTCCACCTCACTTTGTCCGGATATGACTGGATGAAACCAGAAATATCCGTTTTCTTTTCTTTGGGCTTACTATATCCCAGATATTACTACAGACTCTGTGTTTGTGTTTTCTGGATATTATCGATGGATTATATTGTTTTGAATGTTTTTATCAGGGAACACTTAATTTTGTGCTGGGAAACACTAATTGTTTGCACATGGAGACACCAGTCTACACATTCGTATTTTCTAGGGAGAAAGCTAGAATAACTGCGGTAAACAAACATGATGTTTCTGTTTGTATAGATGACATTTTATGCACTGGCTTAAGGAAAAGACTTTGTTTTACTCCAAAACCATTTTTACTGCGATTTTCCCGGTTCATTGCATACGAATTCCACCAAACTTAGTCCGGATATGACTGGATGAAACCAGAAATATCCGGTTGTGTTTTGGCTAACTCAATCCCAGATATTGTGAAAGCTTCTGTATTTGTGTTCTCCGGATATTATGAACGGATTTTATGGTTTTGCATGTTTTTTATCAGGGAACATTTAATTTTGTACCGTAGAAACACTAATTGGTTCCACACGGAGACACCAGCTCTACACATTTGTATTTTCTAGGGAGAAAGCTAGAGGAACTGCGGCAAACAAACATGATATTTCTCTTTGTATAGATGACATTTTATGCACTTTCCTAAGAAAAAGACTTTACTTTTCTCCAAAACCATTTTTACTGTGATTTTCTCGGTCCATTGCATACGAATTCCACCTCACTTTGTCCGGATATGACTGGATGAAACCAGAAATATCCGTTTTCTTTTTTTTTGGCTTACTATATCCCAGATATTACTACAGACTCTGTGTTTGTGTTTTCTGGATATTATCGATGGATTATATTGTTTTGAATGTTTTTATCAGGGAACCCTTAATTTTGTGCTGGGAAACACTAATTGTTTGCACATGGAGACACCAGTCTACACATTCGTATTTTCTAGGGAGAAAGCTAGAATAACTGCGGTAAACAACCATGATGTTTCTGTTTGTATAGATGACATTTTATGCACTGGCTTAAGGAAAAGACTTTGTTTTACTCCAAAACCATTTTTACTGCGATTTTCCCGGTTCATTGCATACGAATTCCACCAAACTTAGTCCGGATATGACTGGATGAAACCAGAAATATCCGGTTGTGTTTTGGCTAACTCAATCCCAGATATTGTAAAAGCTTCTGTATTTATGTTCTCCGGATATTATGAACGGATTTTATGGTTTTGCATGTTTTTTATCAGGGAACATTTAATTTTGTACCTTAGAAACACTAATAGGTTCAACATGGAGACACCAGTCTACACATTCGTATGTTCTAGGGAGAAAGTTAGAGGAACTGCGGCAAACAAACATGATATTTCTGTTTGTATACATGACATTTTATGCACTTGCATAACGAAAAAAACTTTGCTTTTCTCCAAAACCATTTTTACTGTGATTTTCTCGGTCCATTGCATACGAATTCCACCTCGCTTTGTCCGGATATGACTGGATGAAACCAGAAATATCCGGTTGTGTTTTGGCTTACTACAACCCAGATATTGTGAAAGCCTCTGTGTTTATGTTTTCCGGATACTATCAACGGAATTTATGTTTTTGCATGTTATGTATCAGGGAACATTTAATTTTGTGCTGGGAAACACTAATTGGTTCCACATGGAGACACCAGCTCTACACATTCGTATTTTCTAGGGAGAAAGCTAGACGAACTGCGGCAAACAAACATGATATTTCTGTTTGTATAGATGACATTTTATGCACTTTCCTAAAGAAAAGACTTTGCTTTTCTCCAAAACCATTTTTCCTGTGATATTCTCGATCCATTACATATGAATTCCACCCCACTTTGTCCGGATATGACTGGATGAAACCAGAAATATCCGGTTGTGTTTTGTCTTACTATATCCCAGATATTGCTACAGCCTCAGAGTCTGGTTTTCTGGATATAATCGATGGATTTTATTGTTTTGAATGTTTTTATCAGGGAACCTTTAATTTTGTACCATAGAAACACTAATTGGTTCCACATGGAGACACCAGTAACACATTCCTATGTTCTAGGGAGAAAGCTTGAGGAACTGCAAATCGATATGATATGTCTGTTTGTATAGATGACATTTTATGCACTTGCGATGGAAAAGACTTTTTGCCTTTCTCTAAAACCATTTTTACTGTGATTTTGTTGGTCCATTGCATACGAATTCCAACCCACTTTGTCCGGATATGACTGGATGAAACCAGAAATATCCGGTTGTGTTTTGGCTAACTCAATCCCAGATATTGTGAAAGCTTCTGTATTTGTGTTCTCCGGATATTATGAACGGATTTTATGGTTTTGCATGTTTTTTATCAGGGAACATTTAATTTTGTACCGTAGAAACACTAATTGGTTCCACACGGAGACACCAGCTCTACACATTTGTATTTTCTAGGGAGAAAGCTAGAGGAACTGCGGCAAACAAACATGATATTTCTCTTTGTATAGATGACATTTTATGCACTTTCCTAAGAAAAAGACTTTACTTTTCTCCAAAACCATTTTTACTGTGCTTTTCTCGGTCCATTGCATACGAATTCCACCTCACTTTGTCCGGATATGACTGGATGAAACCAGAAATATCCGTTTTCTTTTTTTTTTTGGCTTACTATATCCCAGATATTACTACAGACTCTGTGTTTGTGTTTTCTGGATATTATCGATGGATTATATTGTTTTGAATGTTTTTATCAGGGAACACTTAATTTTGTGCTGGGAAACACTAATTGTTTGCACATAGAGACACCAGTCTACACATTCGTATTTTCTAGGGAGAAAGCTAGAATAACTGCGGTAAACAAACATGATGTTTCTGTTTGTATAGATGACATTTTATGCACTGGCTTAAGGAAAAGACTTTGTTTTACTCCAAAACCATTTTTACTGCGATTTTCCCGGTTCATTGCATACGAATTCCACCAAACTTAGTCCGATATGACTGGATGAAACCAGAAATATCCGGTTGTGTTTTGGCTAACTCAATCCCAGATATTGTGAAAGCTTCTGTATTTGTGTTCTCCGGATATTATGAACGGATTTTATGGTTTTGCATGTTTTTTATCAGGGAACATTTAATTTTGTACCTTAGAAACACTAATAGGTTCAACATGGAGACACCAGTCTACACATTCGTATGTTCTAGGGAGAAAGTTAGAGGAACTGCGGCAAACAAACATGATATTTCTGTTTGTATACATGACATTTTATGCACTTGCATAACGAAAAAAACTTTGCTTTTCTCCAAAACCATTTTTACTGTGATTTTCTCGGTCCATTGCGTACGAATTCCACCTCGCTTTGTCCGGATATGACTGGATGAAACCAGAAATATCCGGTTGTGTTTTGGCTTACTACAACCCAGATATTGTGAAAGCCTCTGTGTTTATGTTTTCCGGATATTATCAACGGAATTTATGTTTTTGCATGTTATTTATCAGGGAACATTTAATTTTGTGCTGGGAAACACTAATTGGTTCCACATGGAGACACCAGCTCTACACATTCGTATTTTCTAGGGAGAAAGCTAGAGGAACTGCGGCAAACAAACATGATATTTCTGTTTGTATAGATGACATTTTATGCACTTTCCTAAAGAAAAGACTTTGCTTTTCTCCAAAACCATTTTTCCTGTGATATTCTCGATCCATTACATATGAATTCCACCCCACTTTGTCCGGATATGAGTGGGTGAAACCAGAAATATCCGGTTGTGTTTTGTCTTACTATATCCCAGATATTGCTACAGCCTCAGAGTCTGGTTTTCTGGATATTATCGATGGATTTTATTGTTTTGAATGTTTTTATCAGGGAACCTTTAATTTTGTACCATAGAAATACAATTTGGTTCCACATGGAGACACCAGTAACACATTCCTATGTTCTAGGGAGAAAGCTTGAGGAACTGCAAATCGATATGATATGTCTGTTTGTATAGATGACATTTTATGCACTTGCGATGGAAAAGACGTTTTGCCTTTCTCTAAAACCATTTTTACTGTGATTTTGTTGGTCCATTGCATACGAATTCCAACCCACTTTGTCCGGATATGACTGGATGAAACCAGAAATATCCGGTTGTGTTTTGGCTAACTCAATCCCAGATATTGTGAAAGCTTCTGTATTTGTGTTCTCCGGATATTATGAACGGATTTTATGGTTTTGCATGTTTTTTATCAGGGAACATTTAATTTTGTACCGTAGAAACACTAATTGGTTCCACACGGAGACACCAGCTCTACACATTTGTATTTTCTAGGGAGAAAGCTAGAGGAACTGCGGCAAACAAACATGATATTTCTGTTTGTATAGATGACATTTTATGCACTTTCCTAAGAAAAAGACTTTACTTTTCTCCAAAACCATTTTTACTGTGATTTTCTCGGTCCATTGCATACGAATTCCACCTCACTTTGTCCGGATATGACTGGATGAAACCAGAAATATCCGTTTTCTTTTTTTTTGGCTTACTATATCCCAGATATTACTACAGACTCTGTGTTTGTGTTTTCTGGATATTATCGATGGATTATATTGTTTTGAATGTTTTTATCAGGGAACACTTAATTTTGTGCTGGGAAACACTAATTGTTTGCACATGGAGACACCAGTCTACACATTCGTATTTTCTAGGGAGAAAGCTAGAATAACTGCGGTAAACAAACATGATGTTTCTGTTTGTATAGATGACATTTTATGCACTGGCTTAAGGAAAAGACTTTGTTTTACTCCAAAACCATTTTTACTGCGATTTTCCCGGTTCATTGCATACGAATTCCACCAAACTTAGTCCGGATATGACTGGATGAAACCAGAAATATCCGGTTGTGTTTTGGCTAACTCAATCCCAGATATTGTGAAAGCTTCTGTATTTGTGTTCTCCGGATATTATGAACGGATTTTATGGTTTTGCATGTTTTTTATCAGGGAACATTTAATTTTGTACCGTAGAAACACTAATTGGTTCCACACGGAGACACCAGCTCTACACATTTGTATTTTCTAGGGAGAAAGCTAGAGGAACTGCGGCAAACAAACATGATATTTCTGTTTGTATAGATGACATTTTATGCACTTTCCTAAGAAAAAGACTTTACTTTTCTCCAAAACCATTTTTACTGTGATTTTCTCGGTCCATTGCATACGAATTCCACCTCACTTTGTCCGGATATGACTGGATGAAACCAGAAATATCCGTTTTCTTTTCTTTGGGCTTACTATATCCCAGATATTACTACAGACTCTGTGTTTGTGTTTTCTGGATATTATCGATGGATTATATTGTTTTGAATGTTTTTATCAGGGAACACTTAATTTTGTGCTGGGAAACACTAATTGTTTGCACATGGAGACACCAGTCTACACATTCGTATTTTCTAGGGAGAAAGCTAGAATAACTGCGGTAAACAAACATGATGTTTCTGTTTGTATAGATGACATTTTATGCACTGGCTTAAGGAAAAGACTTTGTTTTACTCCAAAACCATTTTTACTGCGATTTTCCCGGTTCATTGCATACGAATTCCACCAAACTTAGTCCGGATATGACTGGATGAAACCAGAAATATCCGGTTGTGTTTTGGCTAACTCAATCCCAGATATTGTGAAAGCTTCTGTATTTGTGTTCTCCGGATATTATGAACGGATTTTATGGTTTTGCATGTTTTTTATCAGGGAACATTTAATTTTGTACCGTAGAAACACTAATTGGTTCCACACGGAGACACCAGCTCTACACATTTGTATTTTCTAGGGAGAAAGCTAGAGGAACTGCGGCAAACAAACATGATATTTCTCTTTGTATAGATGACATTTTATGCACTTTCCTAAGAAAAAGACTTTACTTTTCTCCAAAACCATTTTTACTGTGATTTTCTCGGTCCATTGCATACGAATTCCACCTCACTTTGTCCGGATATGACTGGATGAAACCAGAAATATCCGTTTTCTTTTTTTTTGGCTTACTATATCCCAGATATTACTACAGACTCTGTGTTTGTGTTTTCTGGATATTATCGATGGATTATATTGTTTTGAATGTTTTTATCAGGGAACCCTTAATTTTGTGCTGGGAAACACTAATTGTTTGCACATGGAGACACCAGTCTACACATTCGTATTTTCTAGGGAGAAAGCTAGAATAACTGCGGTAAACAACCATGATGTTTCTGTTTGTATAGATGACATTTTATGCACTGGCTTAAGGAAAAGACTTTGTTTTACTCCAAAACCATTTTTACTGCGATTTTCCCGGTTCATTGCATACGAATTCCACCAAACTTAGTCCGGATATGACTGGATGAAACCAGAAATATCCGGTTGTGTTTTGGCTAACTCAATCCCAGATATTGTAAAAGCTTCTGTATTTATGTTCTCCGGATATTATGAACGGATTTTATGGTTTTGCATGTTTTTTATCAGGGAACATTTAATTTTGTACCTTAGAAACACTAATAGGTTCAACATGGAGACACCAGTCTACACATTCGTATGTTCTAGGGAGAAAGTTAGAGGAACTGCGGCAAACAAACATGATATTTCTGTTTGTATACATGACATTTTATGCACTTGCATAACGAAAAAAACTTTGCTTTTCTCCAAAACCATTTTTACTGTGATTTTCTCGGTCCATTGCATACGAATTCCACCTCGCTTTGTCCGGATATGACTGGATGAAACCAGAAATATCCGGTTGTGTTTTGGCTTACTACAACCCAGATATTGTGAAAGCCTCTGTGTTTATGTTTTCCGGATACTATCAACGGAATTTATGTTTTTGCATGTTATGTATCAGGGAACATTTAATTTTGTGCTGGGAAACACTAATTGGTTCCACATGGAGACACCAGCTCTACACATTCGTATTTTCTAGGGAGAAAGCTAGACGAACTGCGGCAAACAAACATGATATTTCTGTTTGTATAGATGACATTTTATGCACTTTCCTAAAGAAAAGACTTTGCTTTTCTCCAAAACCATTTTTCCTGTGATATTCTCGATCCATTACATATGAATTCCACCCCACTTTGTCCGGATATGACTGGATGAAACCAGAAATATCCGGTTGTGTTTTGTCTTACTATATCCCAGATATTGCTACAGCCTCAGAGTCTGGTTTTCTGGATATAATCGATGGATTTTATTGTTTTGAATGTTTTTATCAGGGAACCTTTAATTTTGTACCATAGAAACACTAATTGGTTCCACATGGAGACACCAGTAACACATTCCTATGTTCTAGGGAGAAAGCTTGAGGAACTGCAAATCGATATGATATGTCTGTTTGTATAGATGACATTTTATGCACTTGCGATGGAAAAGACTTTTTGCCTTTCTCTAAAACCATTTTTACTGTGATTTTGTTGGTCCATTGCATACGAATTCCAACCCACTTTGTCCGGATATGACTGGATGAAACCAGAAATATCCGGTTGTGTTTTGGCTAACTCAATCCCAGATATTGTGAAAGCTTCTGTATTTGTGTTCTCCGGATATTATGAACGGATTTTATGGTTTTGCATGTTTTTTATCAGGGAACATTTAATTTTGTACCGTAGAAACACTAATTGGTTCCACACGGAGACACCAGCTCTACACATTTGTATTTTCTAGGGAGAAAGCTAGAGGAACTGCGGCAAACAAACATGATATTTCTCTTTGTATAGATGACATTTTATGCACTTTCCTAAGAAAAAGACTTTACTTTTCTCCAAAACCATTTTTACTGTGCTTTTCTCGGTCCATTGCATACGAATTCCACCTCACTTTGTCCGGATATGACTGGATGAAACCAGAAATATCCGTTTTCTTTTTTTTTTGGCTTACTATATCCCAGATATTACTACAGACTCTGTGTTTGTGTTTTCTGGATATTATCGATGGATTATATTGTTTTGAATGTTTTTATCAGGGAACACTTAATTTTGTGCTGGGAAACACTAATTGTTTGCACATAGAGACACCAGTCTACACATTCGTATTTTCTAGGGAGAAAGCTAGAATAACTGCGGTAAACAAACATGATGTTTCTGTTTGTATAGATGACATTTTATGCACTGGCTTAAGGAAAAGACTTTGTTTTACTCCAAAACCATTTTTACTGCGATTTTCCCGGTTCATTGCATACGAATTCCACCAAACTTAGTCCGATATGACTGGATGAAACCAGAAATATCCGGTTGTGTTTTGGCTAACTCAATCCCAGATATTGTGAAAGCTTCTGTATTTGTGTTCTCCGGATATTATGAACGGATTTTATGGTTTTGCATGTTTTTTATCAGGGAACATTTAATTTTGTACCGTAGAAACACTAATTGGTTCCACACGGAGACACCAGCTCTACACATTTGTATTTTTTAGGGAGAAAGCTAGAGGAACTGCGGCAAACAAACATGATATTTCTCTTTGTATAGATGACATTTTATGCACTTTCCTAAGAAAAAGACTTTGCTTTTCTCCAAAACCATTTTTACTGTGATTTTCTCGGTCCATTGCATACGAATTCCACCTCACTTTGTCCGGATATGACTGGATGAAACCAGAAATATCCGTTTTCTTTTTTTTTGGCTTACTATATCCCAGATATTACTACAGACTCTGTGTTTGTGTTTTCTGGATATTATCGATGGATTATATTGTTTTGAATGTTTTTATCAGGGAACCCTTAATTTTGTGCTGGGAAACACTAATTGTTTGCACATGGAGACACCAGTCTACACATTCGTATTTTCTAGGGAGAAAGCTAGAATAACTGCGGTAAACAAACATGATGTTTCTGTTTGTATAGATGACATTTTATGCACTGGCTTAAGGAAAAGACTTTGTTTTACTCCAAAACCATTTTTACTGCGATTTTCCCGGTTCATTGCATACGAATTCCACCAAACTTAGTCCGGATATGACTGGATGAAACCAGAAATATCCGGTTGTGTTTTGGCTAACTCAATCCCAGATATTGTGAAAGCTTCTGTATTTATGTTCTCCGGATATTATGAACGGATTTTATGGTTTTGCATGTTTTTTATCAGGGAACATTTAATTTTGTACCTTAGAAACACTAATAGGTTCAACATGGAGACACCAGTCTACACATTCGTATGTTCTAGGGAGAAAGTTAGAGGAACTGCGGCAAACAAACATGATATTTCTGTTTGTATACATGACATTTTATGCACTTGCATAACGAAAAAAACTTTGCTTTTCTCCAAAACCATTTTTACTGTGATTTTCTCGGTCCATTGCGTACGAATTCCACCTCGCTTTGTCCGGATATGACTGGATGAAACCAGAAATATCCGGTTGTGTTTTGGCTTACTGCAACCCAGATATTGTGAAAGCCTCTGTGTTTATGTTTTCCGGATATTATCAACGGAATTTATGTTTTTGCATGTTATTTATCAGGGAACATTTAATTTTGTGCTGGGAAACACTAATTGGTTCCACATGGAGACACCAGCTCTACACATTCGTATTTTCTAGGGAGAAAGCTAGAGGAACTGCGGCAAACAAACATGATATTTCTGTTTGTATAGATGACATTTTATGCACTTTCCTAAAGAAAAGACTTTGCTTTTCTCCAAAACCATTTTTCCTGTGATATTCTCGATCCATTACATATGAATTCCACCCCACTTTGTCCGGATATGAGTGGATGAAACCAGAAATATCCGGTTGTGTTTTGTCTTACTATATCCCAGATATTGCTACAGCCTCAGAGTCTGGTTTTCTGGATATTATCGATGGATTTTATTGTTTTGAATGTTTTTATCAGGGAACCTTTAATTTTGTACCATAGAAATACAATTTGGTTCCACATGGAGACACCAGTAACACATTCCTATGTTCTAGGGAGAAAGCTTGAGGAACTGCAAATCGATATGATATGTCTGTTTGTATAGATGACATTTTATGCACTTGCGATGGAAAAGACTTTTTGCCTTTCTCTAAAACCATTTTTACTGTGATTTTGTTGGTCCATTGCATACGAATTCCAACCCACTTTGTCCGGATATGACTGGATGAAACCAGAAATATCCGGTTGTGTTTTGGCTAACTCAATCCCAGATATTGTGAAAGCTTCTGTATTTGTGTTCTCCAGATATTATGAACGGATTTTATGGTTTTGCATGTTTTTTATCAGGGAACATTTAATTTTGTACCGTAGAAACACTAATTGGTTCCACACGGAGACACCAGCTCTACACATTTGTATTTTCTAGGGAGAAAGCTAGAGGAACTGCGGCAAACAAACATGATATTTCTGTTTGTATAGATGACATTTTATGCACTTTCCTAAGAAAAAGACTTTACTTTTCTCCAAAACCATTTTTACTGTGATTTTCTCGGTCCATTGCATACGAATTCCACCTCACTTTGTCCGGATATGACTGGATGAAACCAGAAATATCCGTTTTCTTTTTTTTTGGCTTACTATATCCCAGATATTACTACAGACTCTGTGTTTGTGTTTTCTGGATATTATCGATGGATTATATTGTTTTGAATGTTTTTATCAGGGAACACTTAATTTTGTGCTGGGAAACACTAATTGTTTGCACATGGAGACACCAGTCTACACATTCGTATTTTCTAGGGAGAAAGCTAGAATAACTGCGGTAAACAAACATGATGTTTCTGTTTGTATAGATGACATTTTATGCACTGGCTTAAGGAAAAGACTTTGTTTTACTCCAAAACCATTTTTACTGCGATTTTCCCGGTTCATTGCATACGAATTCCACCAAACTTAGTCCGATATGACTGGATGAAACCAGAAATATCCGGTTGTGTTTTGGCTAACTCAATCCCAGATATTGTGAAAGCTTCTGTATTTGTGTTCTCCGGATATTATGAACGGATTTTATGGTTTTGCATGTTTTTTATCAGGGAACATTTAATTTTGTACCGTAGAAACACTAATTGGTTCCACACGGAGACACCAGCTCTACACATTTGTATTTTCTAGGGAGAAAGCTAGAGGAACTGCGGCAAACAAACATGATATTTCTGTTTGTATAGATGACATTTTATGCACTTTCCTAAGAAAAAGACTTTACTTTTCTCCAAAACCATTTTTACTGTGATTTTCTCGGTCCATTGCATACGAATTCCACCTCACTTTGTCCGGATATGACTGGATGAAACCAGAAATATCCGTTTTCTTTTTTTTTGGCTTACTATATCCCAGATATTACTACAGACTCTGTGTTTGTGTTTTCTGGATATTATCGATGGATTATATTGTTTTGAATGTTTTTATCAGGGAACATTTAATTTTGTGCTGGGAAACACTAATTGGTTCCACATGGAGACACCAGTCTACACATTCGTATTTTCTAGGGAGAAAGCTAGAATAACTGCGGTAAACAAACATGATGTTTCTGTTTGTATAGATGACATTTTATGCACTGGCTTAAGGAAAAGACTTTGTTTTACTCCAAAACCATTTTTACTGCGATTTTCCCGGTTCATTGCATACGAATTCCACCAAACTTAGTCCGGATATGACTGGATGAAACCAGAAATATCCGGTTGTGTTTTGGCTAACTCAATCCCAGATATTGTGAAAGCTTCTGTATTGGTGTTCTCCGGATATTTTGAACGGATTTTATGGTTTTGCATGTTTTTTATCAGGGAACATTTAATTTTGTACCTTAGAAACACTAATAGGTTCAACATGGAGACACCAGTCTACACATTCGTATGTTCTAGGGAGAAAGTTAGAGGAACTGCGGCAAACAAACATGATATTTCTGTTTGTATACATGACATTTTATGCACTTGCATAACGAAAAAAACTTTGCTTTTCTCCAAAACCATTTTTACTGTGATTTTCTCGGTCCATTGCATACGAATTCCACCTCGCTTTGTCCGGATATGACTGGATGAAACCAGAAATATCCGGTTGTGTTTTGGCTTACTACAACCCAGATATTGTGAAAGCCTCTGTGTTTATGTTTTCCGGATATTATCAACGGAATTTATGTTTTTGCATGTTATTTATCAGGGAACATTTAATTTTGTGCTGGGAAACACTAATTGGTTCCACATGGAGACACCAGCTCTACACATTCGTATTTTCTAGGGAGAAAGCTAGAGGAACTGCGGCAAACAAACATGATATTTCTGTTTGTATAGATGACATTTTATGCACTTTCCTAAAGAAAAGACTTTGCTTTTCTCCAAAACCATTTTTCCTGTGATATTCTCGATCCATTACATATGAATTCCACCCCACTTTGTCCGGATATGAGTGGATGAAACCAGAAATATCCGGTTGTGTTTTGTCTTACTATATCCCAGATATTGCTACAGCCTCAGTGTCTGTGTTTTCTGGATATTATCGATGGATTTTATTGTTTTGAATGTTTTTATCAGGGAACATTTAATTTTGTACCGTAGAAACACTAATTGGTTCCACATGGAGACACCAGGAACACATTCCTATGTTCTAGGGAGAAAGCTTGAGGAACTGCAAATCGATATGATATGTCTGTTTGTATAGATGACATTTTATGCACTTGCGATGGAAAAGACTTTTTGCCTTTCTCTAAAACCATTTTTACTGTGATTTTGTTGGTCCATTGCATACGAATTCCAACCCACTTTGTCCGGATATGACTGGATGAAACCAGAAATATCCGGTTGTGTTTTGGCTAACTCAATCCCAGATATTGTGAAAGCTTGTGTATTTGTGTTCTCCGGATATTATGAACGGATTTTATGGTTTTGCATGTTTTTTATCAGGGAACATTTAATTTTGTACCGTAGAAACACTAATTGGTTCCACACGGAGACACCAGCTCTACACATTTGTATTTTCTAGGGAGAAAGCTAGCAGAACTGCGGCAAACAAACATGATATTTCTGTTTGTATAGATGACATTTTATGCACTTTCCTAAGAAAAAGACTTTACTTTTCTCCAAAACCATTTTTACTGTGATTTTTTCGGTCCATTGCATACGAATTCCACCTCACTTTGTCCGGATATGACTGGATGAAACCAGAAATATCCGTTTTCTTTTTTTTTTTTTTTTGGCTTACTATATCCCAGATATTACTACAGACTCTGTGTTTGTGTTTTCTGGATATTATCGATGGATTATATTGTTTTGAATGTTTTTATCAGGGAACACTTAATTTTGTGCTGGGAAACACTAATTGTTTGCACATGGAGACACCAGTCTACACATTCGTATTTTCTAGGGAGAAAGCTAGAATAACTGCGGTAAACAAACATGATGTTTCTGTTTGTATAGATGACATTTTATGCACTGGCTTAAGGAAAAGACTTTGTTTTACTCCAAAACCATTTTTACTGCGATTTTCCCGGTTCATTGCATACGAATTCCACCAAACTTAGTCCGGATATGACTGGATGAAACCAGAAATATCCGGTTGTGTTTTGGCTAACTCAATCCCAGATATTGTGAAAGCTTCTGTATTGGTGTTCTCCGGATATTTTGAACGGATTTTATGGTTTTGCATGTTTTTTATCAGGGAACATTTAATTTTGTACCTTAGAAACACTAATAGGTTCAACATGGAGACACCAGTCTACACATTCGTATGTTCTAGGGAGAAAGTTAGAGGAACTGCGGCAAACAAACATGATATTTCTGTTTGTATACATGACATTTTATGCACTTGCATAACGAAAAAAACTTTGCTTTTCTCCAAAACCATTTTTACTGTGATTTTCTCGGTCCATTGCATACGAATTCCACCTCGCTTTGTCCGGATATGACTGGATGAAACCAGAAATATCCGGTTGTGTTTTGGCTTACTACAACCCAGATATTGTGAAAGCCTCTGTGTTTATGTTTTCCGGATATTATCAACGGAATTTATGTTTTTGCATGTTATTTATCAGGGAACATTTAATTTTGTGCTGGGAAACACTAATTGGTTCCACATGGAGACACCAGCTCTACACATTCGTATTTTCTAGGGAGAAAGCTAGAGGAACTGCGGCAAACAAACATGATATTTCTGTTTGTATAGATGACATTTTATGCACTTTCCTAAAGAAAAGACTTTGCTTTTCTCCAAAACCATTTTTCCTGTGATATTCTCGATCCATTACATATGAATTCCACCCCACTTTGTCCGGATATGAGTGGATGAATCCAGAAATATCCGGTTGTGGTTTGTATTACTATATCCCAGATATTGCTACAGCCTCAGAGTCTGGTTTTCTGGATATTATCGATGGCTTTTATTGTTTTGAATGTTTTTATCAGGGAACCTTTAATTTTGTACCATAGAAATACAATTTGGTTCCACATGGAGACACCAGTAACACATTCCTATGTTCTAGGGAGAAAGCTTGAGGAACTGCAAATCGATATGATATGTCTGTTTGTATAGATGACATTTTATGCACTTGCGATGGAAAAGACTTTTTGCCTTTCTCTAAAACCATTTTTACTGTGATTTTGTTGGTCCATTGCATACGAATTCCAACCCACTTTGTCCGGATATGACTGGATGAAACCAGAAATATCCGGTTGTGTTTTGGCTAACTCAATCCCAGATATTGTGAAAGCTTCTGTATTTGTGTTCTCCGGATATTATGAACGGATTTTATGGTTTTGCATGTTTTTTATCAGGGAACATTTAATTTTGTACCGTAGAAACACTAATTGGTTCCACACGGAGACACCAGCTCTACACATTTGTATTTTCTAGGGAGAAAGCTAGAGGAACTGCGGCAAACAAACATGATATTTCTGTTTGTATAGATGACATTTTATGCACTTTCCTAACAAAAAGACTTTACTTTTCTCCAAAACCATTTTTACTGTGATTTTCTCGGTCCATTGCATACGAATTCCACCTCACTTTGTCCGGATATGACTGGATGAAACCAGAAATATCCGTTTTCTTTTTTTTTTTTTTTTGGCTTACTATATCCCAGATATTACTACAGACTCTGTGTTTGTGTTTTCTGGATATTATCGATGGATTATATTGTTTTGAATGTTTTTATCAGGGAACACTTAATTTTGTGCTGGGAAACACTAATTGTTTGCACATGGAGACACCAGTCTACACATTCGTATTTTCTAGGGAGAAAGCTAGAATAACTGCGGTAAACAAACATGATGTTTCTGTTTGTATAGATGACATTTTATGCACTGGCTTAAGGAAAAGACTTTGTTTTACTCCAAAACCATTTTTACTGCGATTTTCCCGGTTCATTGCATACGAATTCCACCAAACTTAGTCCGGATATGACTGGATGAAACCAGAAATATCCGGTTGTGTTTTGGCTAACTCAATCCCAGATATTGTGAAAGCTTCTGTATTGGTATTTTCCGGATATTATGAACGGATTTTATGGTTTTGCATGTTTTTTATCAGGGAACATTTAATTTTGTACCTTAGAAACACTAATAGGTTCAACATGGAGACACCAGTCTACACATTCGTATGTTCTAGGGAGAAAGTTAGAGGAACTGCGGCAAACAAACATGATATTTCTGTTTGTATACATGACATTTTATGCACTTGCATAACGAAAAAAACTTTGCTTTTCTCCAAAACCATTTTTACTGTGATTTTCTCGGTCCATTGCATACGAATTCCACCTCGCTTTGTCCGGATATGACTGGATGAAACCAGAAATATCTGGTTGTGTTTTGGCTTACTACAACCCAGATATTGTGAAAGCCTCTGTGTTTATGTTTTCCGGATATTATCAACGGAATTTATGTTTTTGCATGTTATTTATCAGGGAACATTTAATTTTGTGCTGGGAAACACTAATTGGTTCCACATGGAGACACCAGCTCTACACATTCGTATTTTCTAGGGAGAAAGCTAGAGGAACTGCGGCAAACAAACATGATATTTCTGTTTGTATAGATGACATTTTATGCACTTTCCTAAAGAAAAGACTTTGCTTTTCTCCAAAACCATTTTTCCTGTGATATTCTCGATCCATTACATATGAATTCCACCCCACTTTGTCCGGATATGAGTGGATGAAACCAGAAATATCCGGTTGTGTTTTGTCTTACTATATCCCAGATATTGCTACAGCCTCAGAGTCTGGTTTTCTGGATATTATCGATGGATTTTATTGTTTTGAATGTTTTTATCAGGGAACCTTTAATTTTGTACCATAGAAATACAATTTGGTTCCACATGGAGACACCAGTAACACATTCCTATGTTCTAGGGAGAAAGCTTGAGGAACTGCAAATCGATATGATATGTCTGTTTGTATAGATGACATTTTATGCACTGGCTTAAGGAAAAGACTTTGTTTTACTCCAAAACCATTTTTACTGCGATTTTCCCGGTTCATTGCATACGAATTCCACCAAACTTAGTCCGGATATGACTGGATGAAACCAGAAATATCCGGTTGTGTTTTGGCTAACTCAATCCCAGATATTGTGAAAGCTTCTGTATTGGTGTTTTCCGGATAATATCAACGGATTTTATGGTTTTGCATGTTTTTTATCAGGGAACATTTAATTTTGTACCTTAGAAACACTAATAGGTTCAACATGGAGACACCAGTCTACACATTCGTATGTTCTAGGGAGAAAGTTAGAGGAACTGCGGCAAACAAACATGATATTTCTGTTTGTATACATGACATTTTATGCACTTGCATAACGAAAAAAACTTTGCTTTTCTCCAAAACCATTTTTACTGTGATTTTCTCGGTCCATTGCATACGAATTCCACCTCGCTTTGTCCGGATATGACTGGATGAAACCAGAAATATCCGGTTGTGTTTTGGCTTACTACAACCCAGATATTGTGAAAGCCTCTGTGTTTATGTTTTCCGGATACTATCAACGGAATTTATGTTTTTGCATGTTATTTATCAGGGAACATTTAATTTTGTGCTGGGAAACACTAATTGGTTCCACATGGAGACACCAGCTCTACACATTCGTATTTTCTAGGGAGAAAGCTAGACGAACTGCGGCAAACAAACATGATATTTCTGTTTGTATAGATGACATTTTATGCACTTTCCTAAAGAAAAGACTTTGCTTTTCTCCAAAACCATTTTTCCTGTGATATTCTCGATCCATTACATATGAATTCCACCCCACTTTGTCCGGATATGACTGGATGAAACCAGAAATATCCGGTTGTGTTTTGTCTTACTATATCCCAGATATTGCTACAGCCTCAGAGTCTGGTTTTCTGGATATAATCGATGGATTTTATTGTTTTGAATGTTTTTATCAGGGAACCTTTAATTTTGTACCATAGAAACACTAATTGGTTCCACATGGAGACACCAGTAACACATTCCTATGTTCTAGGGAGAAAGCTTGAGGAACTGCAAATCGATATGATATGTCTGTTTGTATAGATGACATTTTATGCACTTGCGATGGAAAAGACTTTTTGCCTTTCTCTAAAACCATTTTTACTGTGATTTTGTTGGTCCATTGCATACGAATTCCAACCCACTTTGTCCGGATATGACTGGATGAAACCAGAAATATCCGGTTGTGTTTTGGCTAACTCAATCCCAGATATTGTGAAAGCTTCTGTATTTGTGTTCTCCGGATATTATGAACGGATTTTATGGTTTTGCATGTTTTTTATCAGGGAACATTTAATTTTGTACCGTAGAAACACTAATTGGTTCCACACGGAGACACCAGCTCTACACATTTGTATTTTCTAGGGAGAAAGCTAGAGGAACTGCGGCAAACAAACATGATATTTCTCTTTGTATAGATGACATTTTATGCACTTTCCTAAGAAAAAGACTTTACTTTTCTCCAAAACCATTTTTACTGTGCTTCTCTCGGTCCATTGCATACGAATTCCACCTCACTTTGTCCGGATATGACTGGATGAAACCAGAAATATCCGTTTTCTTTTTTTTTTGGCTTACTATATCCCAGATATTACTACAGACTCTGTGTTTGTGTTTTCTGGATATTATCGATGGATTATATTGTTTTGAATGTTTTTATCAGGGAACACTTAATTTTGTGCTGGGAAACACTAATTGTTTGCACATAGAGACACCAGTCTACACATTCGTATTTTCTAGGGAGAAAGCTAGAATAACTGCGGTAAACAAACATGATGTTTCTGTTTGTATAGATGACATTTTATGCACTGGCTTAAGGAAAAGACTTTGTTTTACTCCAAAACCATTTTTACTGCGATTTTCCCGGTTCATTGCATACGAATTCCACCAAACTTAGTCCGATATGACTGGATGAAACCAGAAATATCCGGTTGTGTTTTGGCTAACTCAATCCCAGATATTGTGAAAGCTTCTGTATTTGTGTTCTCCGGATATTATGAACGGATTTTATGGTTTTGCATGTTTTTTATCAGGGAACATTTAATTTTGTACCGTAGAAACACTAATTGGTTCCACACGGAGACACCAGCTCTACACATTTGTATTTTTTAGGGAGAAAGCTAGAGGAACTGCGGCAAACAAACATGATATTTCTCTTTGTATAGATGACATTTTATGCACTTTCCTAAGAAAAAGACTTTGCTTTTCTCCAAAACCATTTTTACTGTGATTTTCTCGGTCCATTGCATACGAATTCCACCTCACTTTGTCCGGATATGACTGGATGAAACCAGAAATATCCGTTTTCTTTTTTTTTGGCTTACTATATCCCAGATATTACTACAGACTCTGTGTTTGTGTTTTCTGGATATTATCGATGGATTATATTGTTTTGAATGTTTTTATCAGGGAACCCTTAATTTTGTGCTGGGAAACACTAATTGTTTGCACATGGAGACACCAGTCTACACATTCGTATTTTCTAGGGAGAAAGCTAGAATAACTGCGGTAAACAAACATGATGTTTCTGTTTGTATAGATGACATTTTATGCACTGGCTTAAGGAAAAGACTTTGTTTTACTCCAAAACCATTTTTACTGCGATTTTCCCGGTTCATTGCATACGAATTCCACCAAACTTAGTCCGGATATGACTGGATGAAACCAGAAATATCCGGTTGTGTTTTGGCTAACTCAATCCCAGATATTGTGAAAGCTTCTGTATTTATGTTCTCCGGATATTATGAACGGATTTTATGGTTTTGCATGTTTTTTATCAGGGAACATTTAATTTTGTACCTTAGAAACACTAATAGGTTCAACATGGAGACACCAGTCTACACATTCTTATGTTCTAGGGAGAAAGTTAGAGGAACTGCGGCAAACAAACATGATATTTCTGTTTGTATACATGACATTTTATGCACTTGCATAACGAAAAAAACTTTGCTTTTCTCCAAAACCATTTTTACTGTGATTTTCTCGGTCCATTGCGTACGAATTCCACCTCGCTTTGTCCGGATATGACTGGATGAAACCAGAAATATCCGGTTGTGTTTTGGCTTACTGCAACCCAGATATTGTGAAAGCCTCTGTGTTTATGTTTTCCGGATATTATCAACGGAATTTATGTTTTTGCATGTTATTTATCAGGGAACATTTAATTTTGTGCTGGGAAACACTAATTGGTTCCACATGGAGACACCAGCTCTACACATTCGTATTTTCTAGGGAGAAAGCTAGAGGAACTGCGGCAAACAAACATGATATTTCTGTTTGTATAGATGACATTTTATGCACTTTCCTAAAGAAAAGACTTTGCTTTTCTCCAAAACCATTTTTCCTGTGATATTCTCGATCCATTACATATGAATTCCACCCCACTTTGTCCGGATATGAGTGGATGAAACCAGAAATATCCGGTTGTGTTTTGTCTTACTATATCCCAGATATTGCTACAGCCTCAGAGTCTGGTTTTCTGGATATTATCGATGGATTTTATTGTTTTGAATGTTTTTATCAGGGAACCTTTAATTTTGTACCATAGAAATACAATTTGGTTCCACATGGAGACACCAGTAACACATTCCTATGTTCTAGGGAGAAAGCTTGAGGAACTGCAAATCGATATGATATGTCTGTTTGTATAGATGACATTTTATGCACTTGCGATGGAAAAGACTTTTTGCCTTTCTCTAAAACCATTTTTACTGTGATTTTGTTGGTCCATTGCATACGAATTCCAACCCACTTTGTCCGGATATGACTGGATGAAACCAGAAATATCCGGTTGTGTTTTGGCTAACTCAATCCCAGATATTGTGAAAGCTTCTGTATTTGTGTTCTCCAGATATTATGAACGGATTTTATGGTTTTGCATGTTTTTTATCAGGGAACATTTAATTTTGTACCGTAGAAACACTAATTGGTTCCACACGGAGACACCAGCTCTACACATTTGTATTTTCTAGGGAGAAAGCTAGAGGAACTGCGGCAAACAAACATGATATTTCTGTTTGTATAGATGACATTTTATGCACTTTCCTAAGAAAAAGACTTTACTTTTCTCCAAAACCATTTTTACTGTGATTTTCTCGGTCCATTGCATACGAATTCCACCTCACTTTGTCCGGATATGACTGGATGAAACCAGAAATATCCGTTTTCTTTTTTTTTGGCTTACTATATCCCAGATATTACTACAGACTCTGTGTTTGTGTTTTCTGGATATTATCGATGGATTATATTGTTTTGAATGTTTTTATCAGGGAACACTTAATTTTGTGCTGGGAAACACTAATTGTTTGCACATGGAGACACCAGTCTACACATTCGTATTTTCTAGGGAGAAAGCTAGAATAACTGCGGTAAACAAACATGATGTTTCTGTTTGTATAGATGACATTTTATGCACTGGCTTAAGGAAAAGACTTTGTTTTACTCCAAAACCATTTTTACTGCGATTTTCCCGGTTCATTGCATACGAATTCCACCAAACTTAGTCCGATATGACTGGATGAAACCAGAAATATCCGGTTGTGTTTTGGCTAACTCAATCCCAGATATTGTGAAAGCTTCTGTATTTGTGTTCTCCGGATATTATGAACGGATTTTATGGTTTTGCATGTTTTTTATCAGGGAACATTTAATTTTGTACCGTAGAAACACTAATTGGTTCCACACGGAGACACCAGCTCTACACATTTGTATTTTCTAGGGAGAAAGCTAGAGGAACTGCGGCAAACAAACATGATATTTCTGTTTGTATAGATGACATTTTATGCACTTTCCTAAGAAAAAGACTTTACTTTTCTCCAAAACCATTTTTACTGTGATTTTCTCGGTCCATTGCATACGAATTCCACCTCACTTTGTCCGGATATGACTGGATGAAACCAGAAATATCCGTTTTCTTTTTTTTTGGCTTACTATATCCCAGATATTACTACAGACTCTGTGTTTGTGTTTTCTGGATATTATCGATGGATTATATTGTTTTGAATGTTTTTATCAGGGAACATTTAATTTTGTGCTGGGAAACACTAATTGGTTCCACATGGAGACACCAGTCTACACATTCGTATTTTCTAGGGAGAAAGCTAGAATAACTGCGGTAAACAAACATGATGTTTCTGTTTGTATAGATGACATTTTATGCACTGGCTTAAGGAAAAGACTTTGTTTTACTCCAAAACCATTTTTACTGCGATTTTCCCGGTTCATTGCATACGAATTCCACCAAACTTAGTCCGGATATGACTGGATGAAACCAGAAATATCCGGTTGTGTTTTGGCTAACTCAATCCCAGATATTGTGAAAGCTTCTGTATTGGTGTTCTCCGGATATTTTGAACGGATTTTATGGTTTTGCATGTTTTTTATCAGGGAACATTTAATTTTGTACCTTAGAAACACTAATAGGTTCAACATGGAGACACCAGTCTACACATTCGTATGTTCTAGGGAGAAAGTTAGAGGAACTGCGGCAAACAAACATGATATTTCTGTTTGTATACATGACATTTTATGCACTTGCATAACGAAAAAAACTTTGCTTTTCTCCAAAACCATTTTTACTGTGATTTTCTCGGTCCATTGCATACGAATTCCACCTCGCTTTGTCCGGATATGACTGGATGAAACCAGAAATATCCGGTTGTGTTTTGGCTTACTACAACCCAGATATTGTGAAAGCCTCTGTGTTTATGTTTTCCGGATATTATCAACGGAATTTATGTTTTTGCATGTTATTTATCAGGGAACATTTAATTTTGTGCTGGGAAACACTAATTGGTTCCACATGGAGACACCAGCTCTACACATTCGTATTTTCTAGGGAGAAAGCTAGAGGAACTGCGGCAAACAAACATGATATTTCTGTTTGTATAGATGACATTTTATGCACTTTCCTAAAGAAAAGACTTTGCTTTTCTCCAAAACCATTTTTCCTGTGATATTCTCGATCCATTACATATGAATTCCACCCCACTTTGTCCGGATATGAGTGGATGAAACCAGAAATATCCGGTTGTGTTTTGTCTTACTATATCCCAGATATTGCTACAGCCTCAGTGTCTGTGTTTTCTGGATATTATCGATGGATTTTATTGTTTTGAATGTTTTTATCAGGGAACATTTAATTTTGTACCGTAGAAACACTAATTGGTTCCACATGGAGACACCAGGAACACATTCCTATGTTCTAGGGAGAAAGCTTGAGGAACTGCAAATCGATATGATATGTCTGTTTGTATAGATGACATTTTATGCACTTGCGATGGAAAAGACTTTTTGCCTTTCTCTAAAACCATTTTTACTGTGATTTTGTTGGTCCATTGCATACGAATTCCAACCCACTTTGTCCGGATATGACTGGATGAAACCAGAAATATCCGGTTGTGTTTTGGCTAACTCAATCCCAGATATTGTGAAAGCTTGTGTATTTGTGTTCTCCGGATATTATGAACGGATTTTATGGTTTTGCATGTTTTTTATCAGGGAACATTTAATTTTGTACCGTAGAAACACTAATTGGTTCCACACGGAGACACCAGCTCTACACATTTGTATTTTCTAGGGAGAAAGCTAGCAGAACTGCGGCAAACAAACATGATATTTCTGTTTGTATAGATGACATTTTATGCACTTTCCTAAGAAAAAGACTTTACTTTTCTCCAAAACCATTTTTACTGTGATTTTTTCGGTCCATTGCATACGAATTCCACCTCACTTTGTCCGGATATGACTGGATGAAACCAGAAATATCCGTTTTCTTTTTTTTTTTTTTTTGGCTTACTATATCCCAGATATTACTACAGACTCTGTGTTTGTGTTTTCTGGATATTATCGATGGATTATATTGTTTTGAATGTTTTTATCAGGGAACACTTAATTTTGTGCTGGGAAACACTAATTGTTTGCACATGGAGACACCAGTCTACACATTCGTATTTTCTAGGGAGAAAGCTAGAATAACTGCGGTAAACAAACATGATGTTTCTGTTTGTATAGATGACATTTTATGCACTGGCTTAAGGAAAAGACTTTGTTTTACTCCAAAACCATTTTTACTGCGATTTTCCCGGTTCATTGCATACGAATTCCACCAAACTTAGTCCGGATATGACTGGATGAAACCAGAAATATCCGGTTGTGTTTTGGCTAACTCAATCCCAGATATTGTGAAAGCTTCTGTATTGGTGTTCTCCGGATATTTTGAACGGATTTTATGGTTTTGCATGTTTTTTATCAGGGAACATTTAATTTTGTACCTTAGAAACACTAATAGGTTCAACATGGAGACACCAGTCTACACATTCGTATGTTCTAGGGAGAAAGTTAGAGGAACTGCGGCAAACAAACATGATATTTCTGTTTGTATACATGACATTTTATGCACTTGCATAACGAAAAAAACTTTGCTTTTCTCCAAAACCATTTTTACTGTGATTTTCTCGGTCCATTGCATACGAATTCCACCTCGCTTTGTCCGGATATGACTGGATGAAACCAGAAATATCCGGTTGTGTTTTGGCTTACTACAACCCAGATATTGTGAAAGCCTCTGTGTTTATGTTTTCCGGATATTATCAACGGAATTTATGTTTTTGCATGTTATTTATCAGGGAACATTTAATTTTGTGCTGGGAAACACTAATTGGTTCCACATGGAGACACCAGCTCTACACATTCGTATTTTCTAGGGAGAAAGCTAGAGGAACTGCGGCAAACAAACATGATATTTCTGTTTGTATAGATGACATTTTATGCACTTTCCTAAAGAAAAGACTTTGCTTTTCTCCAAAACCATTTTTCCTGTGATATTCTCGATCCATTACATATGAATTCCACCCCACTTTGTCCGGATATGAGTGGATGAATCCAGAAATATCCGGTTGTGGTTTGTATTACTATATCCCAGATATTGCTACAGCCTCAGAGTCTGGTTTTCTGGATATTATCGATGGCTTTTATTGTTTTGAATGTTTTTATCAGGGAACCTTTAATTTTGTACCATAGAAATACAATTTGGTTCCACATGGAGACACCAGTAACACATTCCTATGTTCTAGGGAGAAAGCTTGAGGAACTGCAAATCGATATGATATGTCTGTTTGTATAGATGACATTTTATGCACTTGCGATGGAAAAGACTTTTTGCCTTTCTCTAAAACCATTTTTACTGTGATTTTGTTGGTCCATTGCATACGAATTCCAACCCACTTTGTCCGGATATGACTGGATGAAACCAGAAATATCCGGTTGTGTTTTGGCTAACTCAATCCCAGATATTGTGAAAGCTTCTGTATTTGTGTTCTCCGGATATTATGAACGGATTTTATGGTTTTGCATGTTTTTTATCAGGGAACATTTAATTTTGTACCGTAGAAACACTAATTGGTTCCACACGGAGACACCAGCTCTACACATTTGTATTTTCTAGGGAGAAAGCTAGAGGAACTGCGGCAAACAAACATGATATTTCTGTTTGTATAGATGACATTTTATGCACTTTCCTAACAAAAAGACTTTACTTTTCTCCAAAACCATTTTTACTGTGATTTTCTCGGTCCATTGCATACGAATTCCACCTCACTTTGTCCGGATATGACTGGATGAAACCAGAAATATCCGTTTTCTTTTTTTTTTTTTTTTGGCTTACTATATCCCAGATATTACTACAGACTCTGTGTTTGTGTTTTCTGGATATTATCGATGGATTATATTGTTTTGAATGTTTTTATCAGGGAACACTTAATTTTGTGCTGGGAAACACTAATTGTTTGCACATGGAGACACCAGTCTACACATTCGTATTTTCTAGGGAGAAAGCTAGAATAACTGCGGTAAACAAACATGATGTTTCTGTTTGTATAGATGACATTTTATGCACTGGCTTAAGGAAAAGACTTTGTTTTACTCCAAAACCATTTTTACTGCGATTTTCCCGGTTCATTGCATACGAATTCCACCAAACTTAGTCCGGATATGACTGGATGAAACCAGAAATATCCGGTTGTGTTTTGGCTAACTCAATCCCAGATATTGTGAAAGCTTCTGTATTGGTATTTTCCGGATATTATGAACGGATTTTATGGTTTTGCATGTTTTTTATCAGGGAACATTTAATTTTGTACCTTAGAAACACTAATAGGTTCAACATGGAGACACCAGTCTACACATTCGTATGTTCTAGGGAGAAAGTTAGAGGAACTGCGGCAAACAAACATGATATTTCTGTTTGTATACATGACATTTTATGCACTTGCATAACGAAAAAAACTTTGCTTTTCTCCAAAACCATTTTTACTGTGATTTTCTCGGTCCATTGCATACGAATTCCACCTCGCTTTGTCCGGATATGACTGGATGAAACCAGAAATATCTGGTTGTGTTTTGGCTTACTACAACCCAGATATTGTGAAAGCCTCTGTGTTTATGTTTTCCGGATATTATCAACGGAATTTATGTTTTTGCATGTTATTTATCAGGGAACATTTAATTTTGTGCTGGGAAACACTAATTGGTTCCACATGGAGACACCAGCTCTACACATTCGTATTTTCTAGGGAGAAAGCTAGAGGAACTGCGGCAAACAAACATGATATTTCTGTTTGTATAGATGACATTTTATGCACTTTCCTAAAGAAAAGACTTTGCTTTTCTCCAAAACCATTTTTCCTGTGATATTCTCGATCCATTACATATGAATTCCACCCCACTTTGTCCGGATATGAGTGGATGAAACCAGAAATATCCGGTTGTGTTTTGTCTTACTATATCCCAGATATTGCTACAGCCTCAGAGTCTGGTTTTCTGGATATTATCGATGGATTTTATTGTTTTGAATGTTTTTATCAGGGAACCTTTAATTTTGTACCATAGAAATACAATTTGGTTCCACATGGAGACACCAGTAACACATTCCTATGTTCTAGGGAGAAAGCTTGAGGAACTGCAAATCGATATGATATGTCTGTTTGTATAGATGACATTTTATGCACTGGCTTAAGGAAAAGACTTTGTTTTACTCCAAAACCATTTTTACTGCGATTTTCCCGGTTCATTGCATACGAATTCCACCAAACTTAGTCCGGATATGACTGGATGAAACCAGAAATATCCGGTTGTGTTTTGGCTAACTCAATCCCAGATATTGTGAAAGCTTCTGTATTGGTGTTTTCCGGATAATATCAACGGATTTTATGGTTTTGCATGTTTTTTATCAGGGAACATTTAATTTTGTACCTTAGAAACACTAATAGGTTCAACATGGAGACACCAGTCTACACATTCGTATGTTCTAGGGAGAAAGTTAGAGGAACTGCGGCAAACAAACATGATATTTCTGTTTGTATACATGACATTTTATGCACTTGCATAACGAAAAAAACTTTGCTTTTCTCCAAAACCATTTTTACTGTGATTTTCTCGGTCCATTGCATACGAATTCCACCTCGCTTTGTCCGGATATGACTGGATGAAACCAGAAATATCCGGTTGTGTTTTGGCTTACTACAACCCAGATATTGTGAAAGCCTCTGTGTTTATGTTTTCCGGATACTATCAACGGAATTTATGTTTTTGCATGTTATTTATCAGGGAACATTTAATTTTGTGCTGGGAAACACTAATTGGTTCCACATGGAGACACCAGCTCTACACATTCGTATTTTCTAGGGAGAAAGCTAGAGGAACTGCGGCAAACAAACATGATATTTCTGTTTGTATAGATGACATTTTATGCACTTTCCTAAAGAAAAGACTTTGCTTTTCTCCAAAACCATTTTTCCTGTGATATTCTCCATCCATTACATATGAATTCCACCCCACTTTGTCCGGATATGAGTGGATGAAACCAGAAATATCCGGTTGTGTTTTGGCTTACTATATCCCAGATATTGCTACAGCCCCAGTGTCTGTGTTTTCTGGATATTATCGATGGATTTTATTGTTTTGAATGTTTTTATCAGGGAACCTTTAATTTTGTACCGTAGAAATACAATTTGGTTCCACATGGAGACACCAGGAACACATTCCTATGTTCTAGGGAGAAAGCTTGAGGAACTGCAAATCGATATGATATGTCTGTTTGTATAGATGACATTTTATGCACTTGCGATGGAAAAGACTTTTTGCCTTTCTCTAAAACCATTTTTACTGTGATTTTGTTGGTCCATTGCATACGAATTCCAACCCACTTTGTCCGGATATGACTGGATGAAACCAGAAATATCCGGTTGTGTTTTGGCTAACTCAATCCCAGATATTGTGAAAGCTTCTGTATTTGTGTTCTCCAGATATTATGAACGGATTTTATGGTTTTGCATGTTTTTTATCAGGGAACATTTAATTTTGTACCGTAGAAACACTAATTGGTTCCACACGGAGACACCAGCTCTACACATTTGTATTTTCTAGGGAGAAAGCTAGAGGAACTGCGACAAACAAACATGATATTTCTGTTTGTATAGATGACATTTTATGCACTTTCCTAACAAAAAGACTTTACTTTTCTCCAAAACCATTTTTACTGTGATTTTCTCGGTCCATTGCATACGAATTCCAGCTCACTTTGTCCGGATATGACTGGATGAAACCAGAAATATCCGTTTTCTTTTTTTTTGGCTTACTATATCCCAGATATTACTACAGACTCTGTGTTTGTGTTTTCTGGATATTATCGATGGATTATATTGTTTTGAATGTTTTTATCAGGGAACACTTAATTTTGTGCTGGGAAACACTAATTGTTTGCACATGGAGACACCAGTCTACACATTCGTATTTTCTAGGGAGAAAGCTAGAATAACTGCGGTAAACAAACATGATGTTTCTGTTTGTATAGATGACATTTTATGCACTGGCTTAAGGAAAAGACTTTGTTTTACTCCAAAACCATTTTTACTGCGATTTTCCCGGTTCATTGCATACGAATTCCACCAAACTTAGTCCGGATATGACTGGATGAAACCAGAAATATCCGGTTGTGTTTTGGCTAACTCAATCCCAGATATTGTGAAAGCTTCTGTATTGGTGTTTTCCGGATATTATCAACGGATTTTATGGTTTTGCATGTTTTTTATCAGGGAACATTTAATTTTGTACCTTAGAAACACTAATAGGTTCAACATGGAGACACCAGTCTACACATTCGTATGTTCTAGGGAGAAAGTTAGAGGAACTGCGGCAAACAAACATGATATTTCTGTTTGTATACATGACATTTTATGCACTTGCATAACGAAAAAAACTTTGCTTTTCTCCAAAACCATTTTTACTGTGATTTTCTCGGTCCATTGCATACGAATTCCACCTCGCTTTGTCCGGATATGACTGGATGAAACCAGAAATATCCGGTTGTGTTTTGGCTTACTACAACCCAGACATTGTGAAAGCCTCTGTGTTTATGTTTTCCGGATATTATCAACGGAATTTATGTTTTTGCATGTTATTTATCAGGGAACATTTAATTTTGTGCTGGGAAACACTAATTGGTTCCACATGGAGACACCAGCTCTACACATTCGTATTTTCTAGGGAGAAAGCTAGAGGAACTGCGGCAAACAAACATGATATTTCTGTTTGTATAGATGACATTTTATGCACTTTCCTAAAGAAAAGACTTTGCTTTTCTCCAAAACCATTTTTCCTGTGATATTCTCGATCCATTACATATGAATTCCACCCCACTTTGTCCGGATATGAGTGGATGAAACCAGAAATATCCGGTTGTGTTTTGTCTTACTATATCCCAGATATTGCTACAGCCTCAGAGTCTGGTTTTCTGGATATTATCGATGGATTTTATTGTTTTGAATGTTTTTATCAGGGAACCTTTAATTTTGTACCATAGAAATACAATTTGGTTCCACATGGAGACACCAGTAACACATTCCTATGTTCTAGGGAGAAAGCTTGAGGAACTGCAAATCGATATGATATGTCTGTTTGTATAGATGACATTTTATGCACTGGCTTAAGGAAAAGACTTTGTTTTACTCCAAAACCATTTTTACTGCGATTTTCCCGGTTCATTGCATACGAATTCCACCAAACTTAGTCCGGATATGACTGGATGAAACCAGAAATATCCAGTTGTGTTTTGGCTAACTCAATCCCAGATATTGTGAAAGCTTCTGTATTGGTGTTTTCCGGATAATATCAACGGATTTTATGGTTTTGCATGTTTTTTATCAGGGAACATTTAATTTTGTACCTTAGAAACACTAATAGGTTCAACATGGAGACACCAGTCTACACATTCGTATGTTCTAGGGAGAAAGTTAGAGGAACTGCGGCAAACAAACATGATATTTCTGTTTGTATACATGACATTTTATGCACTTGCATAACGAAAAAAACTTTGCTTTTCTCCAAAACCATTTTTACTGTGATTTTCTCGGTCCATTGCATACGAATTCCACCTCGCTTTGTCCGGATATGACTGGATGAAACCAGAAATATCCGGTTGTGTTTTGGCTTACTACAACCCAGATATTGTGAAAGCCTCTGTGTTTATGTTTTCCGGATACTATCAACGGAATTTATGTTTTTGCATGTTATTTATCAGGGAACATTTAATTTTGTGCTGGGAAACACTAATTGGTTCCACATGGAGACACCAGCTCTACACATTCGTATTTTCTAGGGAGAAAGCTAGAGGAACTGCGGCAAACAAACATGATATTTCTGTTTGTATAGATGACATTTTATGCACTTTCCTAAAGAAAAGACTTTGCTTTTCTCCAAAACCATTTTTCCTGTGATATTCTCGATCCATTACATATGAATTCCACCCCACTTTGTCCGGATATGACTGGATGAAACCAGAAATATCCGGTTGTGTTTTGTCTTACTATATCCCAGATATTGCTACAGCCCCAGTGTCTGTGTTTTCTGGATATTATCGATGGATTTTATTGTTTTGAATGTTTTTATCAGGGAACCTTTAATTTTGTACCGTAGAAATACAATTTGGTTCCACATGGAGACACCAGGAACACATTCCTATGTTCTAGGGAGAAAGCTTGAGGAACTGCAAATCGATATGATATGTCTGTTTGTATAGATGACATTTTATGCACTTGCGATGGAAAAGACTTTTTGCCTTTCTCTAAAACCATTTTTACTGTGATTTTGTTGGTCCATTGCATACGAATTCCAACCCACTTTGTCCGGATATGACTGGATGAAACCAGAAATATCCGGTTGTGTTTTGGCTAACTCAATCCCAGATATTGTGAAAGCTTCTGTATTTGTGTTCTCCAGATATTATGAACGGATTTTATGGTTTTGCATGTTTTTTATCAGGGAACATTTAATTTTGTACCGTAGAAACACTAATTGGTTCCACACGGAGACACCAGCTCTACACATTTGTATTTTCTAGGGAGAAAGCTAGAGGAACTGCGGCAAACAAACATGATATTTCTGTTTGTATAGATGACATTTTATGCACTTTCCTAACAAAAAGACTTTACTTTTCTCCAAAACCATTTTTACTGTGATTTTCTCGGTCCATTGCATACGAATTCCAGCTCACTTTGTCCGGATATGACTGGATGAAACCAGAAATATCCGTTTTCTTTTTTTTTGGCTTACTATATCCCAGATATTACTACAGACTCTGTGTTTGTGTTTTCTGGATATTATCGATGGATTATATTGTTTTGAATGTTTTTATCAGGGAACACTTAATTTTGTGCTGGGAAACACTAATTGTTTGCACATGGAGACACCAGTCTACACATTCGTATTTTCTAGGGAGAAAGCTAGAATAACTGCGGTAAACAAACATGATGTTTCTGTTTGTATAGATGACATTTTATGCACTGGCTTAAGGAAAAGACTTTGTTTTACTCCAAAACCATTTTTACTGCGATTTTCCCGGTTCATTGCATACGAATTCCACCAAACTTAGTCCGGATATGACTGGATGAAACCAGAAATATCCGGTTGTGTTTTGGCTAACTCAATCCCAGATATTGTGAAAGCTTCTGTATTGGTGTTTTCCGGATATTATCAACGGATTTTATGGTTTTGCATGTTTTTTATCAGGGAACATTTAATTTTGTACCTTAGAAACACTAATAGGTTCAACATGGAGACACCAGTCTACACATTCGTATGTTCTAGGGAGAAAGTTAGAGGAACTGCGGCAAACAAACATGATATTTCTGTTTGTATACATGACATTTTATGCACTTGCATAACGAAAAAAACTTTGCTTTTCTCCAAAACCATTTTTACTGTGATTTTCTCGGTCCATTGCATACGAATTCCACCTCGCTTTGTCCGGATATGACTGGATGAAACCAGAAATATCCGGTTGTGTTTTGGCTTACTACAACCCAGATATTGTGAAAGCCTCTGTGTTTATGTTTTCCGGATATTATCAACGGAATTTATGTTTTTGCATGTTATTTATCAGGGAACATTTAATTTTGTGCTGGGAAACACTAATTGGTTCCACATGGAGACACCAGCTCTACACATTCGTATTTTCTAGGGAGAAAGCTAGAGGAACTGCGGCAAACAAACATGATATTTCTGTTTGTATAGATGACATTTTATGCACTTTCCTAAAGAAAAGACTTTGCTTTTCTCCAAAACCATTTTTCCTGTGATATTCTCGATCCATTACATATGAATTCCACCCCACTTTGTCCGGATATGAGTGGATGAAACCAGAAATATCCGGTTGTGTTTTGTCTTACTATATCCCAGATATTGCTACAGCCTCAGAGTCTGGTTTTCTGGATATTATCGATGGATTTTATTGTTTTGAATGTTTTTATCAGGGAACCTTTAATTTTGTACCATAGAAATACAATTTGGTTCCACATGGAGACACCAGTAACACATTCCTATGTTCTAGGGAGAAAGCTTGAGGAACTGCAAATCGATATGATATGTCTGTTTGTATAGATGACATTTTATGCACTTGCGATGGAAAAGACTTTTTGCCTTTCTCTAAAACCATTTTTACTGTGATTTTGTTGGTCCATTGCATACGAATTCCAACCCACTTTGTCCGGATATGACTGGATGAAACCAGAAATATCCGGTTGTGTTTTGGCTAACTCAATCCCAGATATTGTGAAAGCTTCTGTATTTGTGTTCTCAGGATATTATGAACGGATTTTATGGTTTTGCATGTTTTTTATCAGGGAACATTTAATTTTGTACCGTAGAAACACTAATTGGTTCCACACGGAGACACCAGCTCTACACATTTGTATTTTCTAGGGAGAAAGCTAGAGGAACTGCGGCAAACAAACATGATATTTCTGTTTGTATAGATGACATTTTATGCACTTTCCTAACAAAAAGACTTTACTTTTCTCCAAAATCATTTTTACTGTGATTTTCTCGGTCCATTGCATACGAATTCCACCTCACTTTGTCCGGATATGACTGGATGAAACCAGAAATATCTGGTTGTGTTTTGGCTTACTACAACCCAGATATTGTGAAAGCCTCTGTGTTTATGTTTTCCGGATATTATCAACGGAATTTATGTTTTTGCATGTTATTTATCAGGGAACATTTAATTTTGTGCTGGGAAACACTAATTGGTTCCACATGGAGACACCAGCTCTACACATTTGTATGTTCTAGGGAGAAAGCTAGAGGAACTGCGGCAAACAAACATGATATTTCTGTTTGTATAGATGACATTTTATGCACTTTCCTAAAGAAAAGACTTTGCTTTTCTCCAAAACCATTTTTCCTGTGATATTCTCGATCCATTACATATGAATTCCACCCCACTTTGTCCGGATATGAGTGGATGAAACCAGAAATATCCGGTTGTGTTTTGTCTTACTATATCCCAGATATTGCTACAGCCTCAGTGTCTGTGTTTTCTGGATATTATCGATGGCTTTTATTGTTTTGAATGTTTTTATCAGGGAACATTTAATTTTGTACCGTAGAAACACTAATTGGTTCCACATGGAGACACCAGTAACACATTCCTATGTTCTAGGGAGAAAGCTTGAGGAACTGCAAATCGATATGATATGTCTGTTTGTATAGATGACATTTTATGCACTTGCGATGGAAAAGACTTTTTGCCTTTCTCTAAAACCATTTTTACTGTGATTTTGTTGGTCCATTGCATACGAATTCCAACCCACTTTGTCCGGATATGACTGGATGAAACCAGAAATATCCGGTTCTGTTTTGGCTTACTACAACCCAGATATTGTGAAAGCCTCTGTGTTTATGTTTTCCGGATACTATCAACGGAATTTATGTTTTTGCATGTTATTTATCAGGGAACATTTAATTTTGTGCTGGGAAACACTAATTGGTTCCACATGGAGACACCAGCTCTACACATTCGTATTTTCTAGGGAGAAAGCTAGAGGAACTGCGGCAAACAAACATGATATTTCTGTTTGTATAGATGACATTTTATGCACTTTCCTAAAGAAAAGACTTTGCTTTTCTCCAAAACCATTTTTCCTGTGATATTCTCGATCCATTACATATGAATTCCACCCCACTTTGTCCGGATATGAGTGGATGAAACCAGAAATATCCGGTTGTGTTTTGTCTTACTATATCCCAGATATTGCTACAGCCTCAGTGTCTGTGTTTTCTGGATATTATCGATGGCTTTTATTGTTTTGAATGTTTTTATCAGGGAACCTTTAATTTTGTACCGTAGAAACACTAATTGGTTCCACATGGAGACACCAGTAACACATTCCTATGTTCTAGGGAGAAAGCTTGAGGAACTGCAAATCGATATGATATGTCTGTTTGTATAGATGACATTTTATGCACTTGCGATGGAAAAGACTTTTTGCCTTTCTCTAAAACCATTTTTACTGTGATTTTGTTGGTCCATTGCATATGAATTCCAACCCACTTTGTCCGGATATGACTGGATGAAACCAGAAATATCCAGTTGTGTTTTGGCTAACTCAATCCCAGATATTGTGAAAGCTTCTGTATTTGTGTTCTCAGGATATTATGAACGGATTTTATGGTTTGCATGTTTTTTATCAGGGAACATTTAATTTTGTACCGTAGAAACACTAATTGGTTCCACACGGAGACACCAGCTCTACACATTTGTATTTTCTAGGGAGAAAGCTAGAGGAACTGCGGCAAACAAACATGATATTTCTGTTTGTATAGATGACATTTTATGCACTTTCCTAAGAAAAAGACTTTACTTTTCTCCAAAACCATTTTTACTGTGATTTTCTCGGTCCATTGCATACGAATTCCACCTCGCTTTGTCCGGATATGAGTGGATGAAACCAGAAATATCTGGTTGTGTTTTGGCTTACTACAACCCAGATATTGTGAAAGCCTCTGTGTTTATGTTTTCCGGATATTATCAACGGAATTTATGTTTTTGCATGTTATTTATCAGGGAACATTTAATTTTGTGCTGGGAAACACTAATTGGTTCCACATGGAGACACCAGCTCTACACATTCGTATTTTCTAGGGAGAAAGCTAGAGGAACTGCGGCAAACAAACATGATATTTCTGTTTGTATAGATGACATTTTATGCACTTTCCTAAAGAAAAGACTTTGCTTTTCTCCAAAACCATTTTTCCTGTGATATTCTCGATCCATTACATATGAATTCCACCCCACTTTGTCCGGATATGAGTGGATGAAACCAGAAATATCCGGTTGTGTTTTGTCTTACTATATCCCAGATATTGCTACAGCCTCAGTGTCTGTGTTTTCTGGATATTATCGATGGATTTTATTGTTTTGAATGTTTTTATCAGGGAACCTTTAATTTTGTACCGTAGAAATACAATTTGGTTCCACATGGAGACACCAGTAACACATTCCTATGTTCTAGGGAGAAAGCTTGAGGAACTGCAAATCGATATGATATGTCTGTTTGTATAGATGACATTTTATGCACTTGCGATGGAAAAGACTTTTTGCCTTTCTCTAAAACCATTTTTACAGTGATTTTGTTGGTCCATTGCATACGAATTCCAACCCACTTTGTCCGGATATGAGTGGATGAAACCAGAAATATCCGGTTGTGATTTGGCTTACTACAACCCAGATATTGTGAAAGCCTCTGTGTTTATGTTTTCCGGATATTATCAACGGAATTTATGTTTTTGCATGTTATTTATCAGGGAACATTTAATTTTGTACCATAGAAACACTAATTGGTTCCACATGGAGACACCAGCTCTACACATTTGTATGTTCTAGGGAGAAAGCTAGAGGAACTGCGGCAAACAAACATGATATTTCTGTTTGTATAGATGACATTTTATGCACTTTCCTAAAGAAAAGACTTTGCTTTTCTCCAAAACCATTTTTCCTGTGATATTCTCGATCCATTACATATGAATTCCACCCCACTTTGTCCGGATATGAGTGGATGAAACCAGAAATATCCGGTTGTGTTTTGTCTTACTATATCCCAGATATTGCTACAGCCTCAGTGTCTGTGTTTTCTGGATATTATCGATGGCTTTTATTGTTTTGAATGTTTTTATCAGGGAACCTTTAATTTTGTACCGTAGAAACACTAATTGGTTCCACATGGAGACACCAGTAACACATTCCTATGTTCTAGGGAGAAAGCTTGAGGAACTGCAAATCGATATGATATGTCTGTTTGTATAGATGACATTTTATGCACTTGCGATGGAAAAGACTTTTTGCCTTTCTCTAAAACCATTTTTACTGTGATTTTGTTGGTCCATTGCATACGAATTCCAACTCACTTTGTCCGGATATGACTGGATGAAACCAGAAATATCCGGTTGTTTTATGGCTAACTCAATCCCAGATATTGTGAAAGCTTCTGTATTTGTGTTCTCAGGATATTATGAACGGATTTTATGGTTTGCATGTTTTTTATCAGGGAACATTTAATTTTGTACCGTAGAAACACTAATTGGTTCCACACGGAGACACCAGCTCTACACATTTGTATTTTCTAGGGAGAAAGCTAGAGGAACTGCGGCAAACAAACATGATATTTCTGTTTGTATAGATGACATTTTATGCACTTTCCTAACAAAAAGACTTTACTTTTCTCCAAAACCATTTTTACTGTGATTTTCTCGGTCCATTGCATACGAATTCCACCTCGCTTTGTCCGGATATGAGTGGATGAAACCAGAAATATCTGGTTGTGTTTTGGCTTACTACAACCCAGATATTGTGAAAGCCTCTGTGTTTATGTTTTCCGGATATTATCAACGGAATTTATGTTTTTGCATGTTATTTATCAGGGAACATTTAATTTTGTGCTGGGAAACACTAATTGGTTCCACATGGAGACACCAGCTCTACACATTCGTATTTTCTAGGGAGAAAGCTAGAGGAACTGCGGCAAACAAACATGATATTTCTGTTTGTATAGATGACATTTTATGCACTTTCCTAAAGAAAAGACTTTGCTTTTCTCCAAAACCATTTTTCCTGTGATATTCTCCATCCATTACATATGAATTCCACCCCACTTTGTCCGGATATGAGTGGATGAAACCAGAAATATCCGGTTGTGTTTTGTCTTACTATATCCCAGATATTGCTACAGCCTCAGTGTCTGTGTTTTCTGGATATTATCGATGGATTTTATTGTTTTGAATGTTTTTATCAGGGAACCTTTAATTTTGTACCGTAGAAATACAATTTGGTTCCACATGGAGACACCAGTAACACATTCCTATGTTCTAGGGAGAAAGCTTGAGGAACTGCAAATCGATATGATATGTCTGTTTGTATAGATGACATTTTATGCACTTGCGATGGAAAAGACTTTTTGCCTTTCTCTAAAACCATTTTTACAGTGATTTTGTTGGTCCATTGCATACGAATTCCAACCCACTTTGTCCGGATATGACTGGATGAAACCAGAAATATCCGGTTGTGATTTGGCTTACTACAACCCAGATATTGTGAAAGCCTCTGTGTTTATGTTTTCCGGATATTATCAACGGAATTTATGTTTTTGCATGTTATTTATCAGGGAACATTTAATTTTGTACCATAGAAACACTAATTGGTTCCACATGGAGACACCAGCTCTACACATTTGTATGTTCTAGGGAGAAAGCTAGAGGAACTGCGGCAAACAAACATGATATTTCTGTTTGTATAGATGACATTTTATGCACTTTCCTAAAGAAAAGACTTTGCTTTTCTCCAAAACCATTTTTCCTGTGATATTCTCCATCCATTACATATGAATTCCACCCCACTTTGTCCGGATATGAGTGGATGAAACCAGAAATATCCGGTTGTGTTTTGTCTTACTATATCCCAGATATTGCTACAGCCTCAGTGTCTGTGTTTTCTGGATATTATCGATGGCTTTTATTGTTTTGAATGTTTTTATCAGGGAACCTTTAATTTTGTACCGTAGAAACACTAATTGGTTCCACATGGAGACACCAGTAACACATTCCTATGTTCTAGGGAGAAAGCTTGAGGAACTGCAAATCGATATGATATGTCTGTTTGTATAGATGACATTTTATGCACTTGCGATGGAAAAGACTTTTTGCCTTTCTCTAAAACCATTTTTACTGTGATTTTGTTGGTCCATTGCATACGAATTCCAACCCACTTTGTCCGGATATGACTGGATGAAACCAGAAATATCCGGTTGTGTTATGGCTAACTCAATCCCAGATATTGTGAAAGCTTCTGTATTTGTGTTCTCAGGATATTATGAACGGATTTTATGGTTTGCATGTTTTTTATCAGGGAACATTTAATTTTGTACCGTAGAAACACTAATTGGTTCCACACGGAGACACCAGCTCTACACATTTGTATTTTCTAGGGAGAAAGCTAGAGGAACTGCGGCAAACAAACATGATATTTCTGTTTGTATAGATGACATTTTATGCACTTTCCTAACAAAAAGACTTTACTTTTCTCCAAAACCATTTTTACTGTGATTTTCTCGGTCCATTGCATACGAATTCCACCTCGCTTTGTCCGGATATGAGTGGATGAAACCAGAAATATCTGGTTGTGTTTTGGCTTACTACAATCCAGATATTGTGAAAGCCTCTGTGTTTATGTTTTCCGGATATTATCAACGGAATTTATGTTTTTGCATGTTATTTATCAGGGAACATTTAATTTTGTGCTGGGAAACACTAATTGGTTCCACATGGAGACACCAGCTCTACACATTCGTATTTTCTAGGGAGAAAGCTAGAGGAACTGCGGCAAACAAACATGATATTTCTGTTTGTATAGATGACATTTTATGCACTTTCCTAAAGAAAAGACTTTGCTTTTCTCCAAAACCATTTTTCCTGTGATATTCTCCATCCATTACATATGAATTCCACCCCACTTTGTCCGGATATGAGTGGATGAAACCAGAAATATCCGGTTGTGTTTTGTCTTACTATATCCCAGATATTGCTACAGCCTCAGTGTCTGTGTTTTCTGGATATTATCGATGGATTTTATTGTTTTGAATGTTTTTATCAGGGAACCTTTAATTTTGTACCGTAGAAATACAATTTGGTTCCACATGGAGACACCAGTAACACATTCCTATGTTCTAGGGAGAAAGCTTGAGGAACTGCAAATCGATATGATATGTCTGTTTGTATAGATGACATTTTATGCACTTGCGATGGAAAAGACTTTTTGCCTTTCTCTAAAACCATTTTTACAGTGATTTTGTTGGTCCATTGCATACGAATTCCAACCCACTTTGTCCGGATATGACTGGATGAAACCAGAAATATCCGGTTGTGATTTGGCTTACTACAACCCAGATATTGTGAAAGCCTCTGTGTTTATGTTTTCCGGATATTATCAACGGAATTTATGTTTTTGCATGTTATTTATCAGGGAACATTTAATTTTGTACCATAGAAACACTAATTGGTTCCACATGGAGACACCAGCTCTACACATTTGTATGTTCTAGGGAGAAAGCTAGAGGAACTGCGGCAAACAAACATGATATTTCTGTTTGTATAGATGACATTTTATGCACTTTCCTAAAGAAAAGACTTTGCTTTTCTCCAAAACCATTTTTCCTGTGATATTCTCCATCCATTACATATGAATTCCACCCCACTTTGTCCGGATATGAGTGGATGAAACCAGAAATATCCGGTTGTGTTTTGTCTTACTATATCCCAGATATTGCTACAGCCTCAGTGTCTGTGTTTTCTGGATATTATCGATGGCTTTTATTGTTTTGAATGTTTTTATCAGGGAACCTTTAATTTTGTACCGTAGAAACACTAATTGGTTCCACATGGAGACACCAGTAACACATTCCTATGTTCTAGGGAGAAAGCTTGAGGAACTGCAAATCGATATGATATGTCTGTTTGTATAGATGACATTTTATGCACTTGCGATGGAAAAGACTTTTTGCCTTTCTCTAAAACCATTTTTACTGTGATTTTGTTGGTCCATTGCATACGAATTCCAACCCACTTTGTCCGGATATGACTGGATGAAACCAGAAATATCCGGTTGTGTTATGGCTAACTCAATCCCAGATATTGTGAAAGCTTCTGTATTTGTGTTCTCAGGATATTATGAACGGATTTTATGGTTTGCATGTTTTTTATCAGGGAACATTTAATTTTGTACCGTAGAAACACTAATTGGTTCCACACGGAGACACCAGCTCTACACATTTGTATTTTCTAGGGAGAAAGCTAGAGGAACTGCGGCAAACAAACATGATATTTCTGTTTGTATAGATGACATTTTATGCACTTTCCTAACAAAAAGACTTTACTTTTCTCCAAAACCATTTTTACTGTGATTTTCTCGGTCCATTGCATACGAATTCCACCTCGCTTTGTCCGGATATGAGTGGATGAAACCAGAAATATCTGGTTGTGTTTTGGCTTACTACAATCCAGATATTGTGAAAGCCTCTGTGTTTATGTTTTCCGGATATTATCAACGGAATTTATGTTTTTGCATGTTATTTATCAGGGAACATTTAATTTTGTGCTGGGAAACACTAATTGGTTCCACATGGAGACACCAGCTCTACACATTCGTATTTTCTAGGGAGAAAGCTAGAGGAACTGCGGCAAACAAACATGATATTTCTGTTTGTATAGATGACATTTTATGCACTTTCCTAAAGAAAAGACTTTGCTTTTCTCCAAAACCATTTTTCCTGTGATATTCTCCATCCATTACATATGAATTCCACCCCACTTTGTCCGGATATGAGTGGATGAAACCAGAAATATCCGGTTGTGTTTTGTCTTACTATATCCCAGATATTGCTACAGCCTCAGTGTCTGTGTTTTCTGGATATTATCGATGGATTTTATTGTTTTGAATGTTTTTATCAGGGAACCTTTAATTTTGTACCGTAGAAATACAATTTGGTTCCACATGGAGACACCAGTAACACATTCCTATGTTCTAGGGAGAAAGCTTGAGGAACTGCAAATCGATATGATATGTCTGTTTGTATAGATGACATTTTATGCACTTGCGATGGAAAAGACTTTTTGCCTTTCTCTAAAACCATTTTTACAGTGATTTTGTTGGTCCATTGCATACGAATTCCAACCCACTTTGTCCGGATATGACTGGATGAAACCAGAAATATCCGGTTGTGATTTGGCTTACTACAACCCAGATATTGTGAAAGCCTCTGTGTTTATGTTTTCCGGATATTATCAACGGAATTTATGTTTTTGCATGTTATTTATCAGGGAACATTTAATTTTGTACCATAGAAACACTAATTGGTTCCACATGGAGACACCAGCTCTACACATTTGTATGTTCTAGGGAGAAAGCTAGAGGAACTGCGGCAAACAAACATGATATTTCTGTTTGTATAGATGACATTTTATGCACTTTCCTAAAGAAAAGACTTTGCTTTTCTCCAAAACCATTTTTCCTGTGATATTCTCGATCCATTACATATGAATTCCACCCCACTTTGTCCGGATATGAGTGGATGAAACCAGAAATATCCGGTTGTGTTTTGTCTTACTATATCCCAGATATTGCTACAGCCTCAGTGTCTGTGTTTTCTGGATATTATCGATGGCTTTTATTGTTTTGAATGTTTTTATCAGGGAACATTTAATTTTGTACCGTAGAAACACTAATTGGTTCCACATGGAGACACCAGTAACACATTCCTATGTTCTAGGGAGAAAGCTTGAGGAACTGCAAATCGATATGATATGTCTGTTTGTATAGATGACATTTTATGCACTTTCGATGGAAAAGACTTTTTGCCTTTCTCTAAAACCATTTTTACTGTGATTTTGTTGGTCCATTGCATACGAATTCCAACCCACTTTGTCCGGATATGACTGGATGAAACCAGAAATATCCGGTTGTGTTTTGGCTAACTCAATCCCAGATATTGTGAAAGCTTCTGTATTTGTGTTCTCCGGATATTATGAACGGATTTTATGGTTTTGCATGTTTTTTTTCAGGGAACATTTAATTTTGTACCGTAGAAACACTAATTGGTTCCACACGGAGACACCAGCTCTACACATTTGTATTTTCTAGGGAGAAACCTAGAGGAACTGCGGCAAACAAACATGATATTTCTGTTTGTATAGATGACATTTTATCCACTTTCCTAAGAAAAAGACTTTACTTTTCTCCAAAACCATTTTTACTGTGATTTTCTCGGTCCATTGCCTACGAATTCCACCTCGCTTTGTCCGGATATGACTGGATGAAACCAGAAATATCTGGTTGTGTTTTGGCTTACAACAACCCAGATATTTTGAAAGCCTGTGTGTTTATGTTTTCCGGATATTATCAACGGAATTTATGTTTTTGCATGTTATTTATCAGGGAACATTTAATTTTGTGCTGGGAAACACTAATTGGTTCCACATGGAGACACCAGCTCTACACATTCGTATTTTCTAGGGAGAAAGCTAGAGGAACTGCGGCAAACAAACATGATATTTCTGTTTGTATAGATGACATTTTATGCACTTGCATAACGAAAAAAACTTTGCTTTTCTCCAAAACCATTTTTACTGTGATTTTCTCGGTCCATTGCATACGAATTCCACCTCGCTTTGTCCGGATATGACTGGATGAAACCAGAAATATCCGGTTGTGTTTTGGCTTACTACAACCCAGATATTGTGAAAGCCTCTGTGTTTATGTTTTCCGGATATTATCAACGGAATTTATGTTTTTGCATGTTATGTATCAGGGAACATTTAATTTTGTGCTGGGAAACACTAATTGGTTCCACATGGAGACACCAGCTCTACACATTCGTATTTTCTAGGGAGAAAGCTAGAGGAACTGCGGCAAACAAGCATGATATTTCTGTTTGTATAGATGACATTTTATGCACTTTCCTAAAGAAAAGACTTTGCTTTTCTCCAAAACCATTTTTCCTGTGATATTCTCGATCCATTACATATGAATTCCACCCCCCCTTTGTCCGGATATGAGTGGATGAAACCAGAAATATCCGGTTGTGTTTTGTCTTACTATATCCCAGATATTGCTACAGCCTCAGTGTCTGTGTTTTCTGGATATTATCGATGGCTTTTATTGTTTTGAATGTTTTTATCAGGGAACATTTAATTTTGTACTGTAGAAACACTAATTGGTTCCACATGGAGACACCAGTAACACATTCCTATGTTCTAGGGAGAAAGCTTGAGGAACTGCAAATCGATATGATATGTCTGTTTGTATAGATGACATTTTATGCACTTGCGATGGAAAAGACTTTTTGCCTTTCTCTAAAACCATTTTTACTGTGATTTTGTTGGTCCATTGCATACGAATTCCAACCCACTTTGTCCGGATATGACTGGATGAAACCAGAAATATCCGGTTGTGTTTTGGCTAACTCAATCCCAGATATTGTGAAAGCTTCTGTATTTGTGTTCTCCGGATATTATGAACGGATTTTATGGTTTTGCATGTTTTTTTTCAGGGAACATTTAATTTTGTACCGTAGAAACACTAATTGGTTCCACACGGAGACACCAGCTCTACACATTTGTATTTTCTAGGGAGAAACCTAGAGGAACTGCGGCAAACAAACATGATATTTCTGTTTGTATAGATGACATTTTATGCACTTTCCTAAGAAAAAGACTTTACTTTTCTCCAAAACCATTTTTACTGTGATTTTCTCGGTCCATTGCATACGAATTCCACCTCGCTTTGTCCGGATATGACTGGATGAAACCAGAAATATCTGGTTGTGTTTTGGCTTACTACAACCCAGATATTGTGAAAGCCTCTGTGTTTATGTTTTCCGGATATTATCAACGGAATTTATGTTTTTGCATGTTATTTATCAGGGAACATTTAATTTTGTGCTGGGAAACACTAATTGGTTCCACATGGAGACACCAGCTCTACACATTCGTATTTTCTAGGGAGAAAGCTAGAGGAACTGCGGCAAACAAACATGATATTTCTGTTTGTATAGATGACATTTTATGCACTTGCATAACGAAAAAAACTTTGCTTTTCTCCAAAACCATTTTTACTGTGATTTTCTCGGTCCATTGCATACGAATTCCACCTCGCTTTGTCCGGATATGACTGGATGAAACCAGAAATATCCGGTTGTGTTTTGGCTTACTACAACCCAGATATTGTGAAAGCCTCTGTGTTTATGTTTTCCGGATATTATCAACGGAATTTATGTTTTTGCATGTTATGTATCAGGGAACATTTAATTTTGTGCTGGGAAACACTAATTGGTTCCACATGGAGACACCAGCTCTACACATTCGTATTTTCTAGGGAGAAAGCTAGAGGAACTGCGGCAAACAAGCATGATATTTCTGTTTGTATAGATGACATTTTATGCACTTTCCTAAAGAAAAGACTTTGCTTTTCTCCAAAACCATTTTTCCTGTGATATTCTCGATCCATTACATATGAATTCCACCCCCCCTTTGTCCGGATATGAGTGGATGAAACCAGAAATATCCGGTTGTGTTTTGTCTTACTATATCCCAGATATTGCTACAGCCTCAGTGTCTGTGTTTTCTGGATATTATCGATGGCTTTTATTGTTTTGAATGTTTTTATCAGGGAACCTTTAATTTTGTACCGTAGAAATACAATTTGGTTCCACATGGAGACACCAGTAACACAGTCCTATGTTCTAGGGAGAAAGCTTGAGGAACTGCAAATCGATATGATATGTCTGTTTGTATAGATGATATTTTATGCACTTGCGATGGAAAAGACTTTTTGCCTTTCTCTAAAACCATTTTTACTGTGATTTTGTTGGTCCATTGCATACGAATTCCAACCCACTTTGTCCGGATATGACTGGATGAAACCAGAAATATCCGGTTGTGATTTGGCTTACTACAACCCAGATATTGTGAAAGCCTCTGTGTTTATGTTTTCCGGATATTATCAACGGAATTTATGTTTTTGCATGTTATTTATCAGGGAACATTTAATTTTGTGCTGGGAAACACTAATTGGTTCCACACGGAGACACCAGCTCTACACATTTGTATGTTCTAGGGAGAAAGCTAGAGGAACTGCGGCAAACAAACATGATATTTCTGTTTGTATAGATGACATTTTATGCACTTTCCTAACAAAAAGACTTTACTTTTCTCCAAAACCATTTTTACTGTGATTTTCTCGGTCCATTGCATACGAATTCCACCTCACTTTTTCCGGATATGACTGGATGAAACCAGAAATATCCGTTTTCTTTTTTTTTGGCTTACTATATCCCAGATATTACTACAGACTCTGTGTTTGTGTTTTCTGGATATTATCGATGGATTATATTGTTTTGAATGTTTTTATCAGGGAACACTTAATTTTGTGCTGGGAAACACTAATTGGTTCCACATGGAGACACCAGTCTACACATTCGTATATTCTAGGGAGAAAGCTAGATTAACTGCGGTAAACAAACATGATGTTTCTGTTTGTATAGATGACATTTTATGCACTGGCTTAAGGAAAAGACTTTGTTTTACTCCAAAACCATTTTTACTGCGATTTTCCCGGTTCATTGCATACGAATTCCACCAAACTTAGTCCGGATATGACTGGATGAAACCAGAAATATCCGGTTGTGTTTTGGCTAACTCAATCCCAGATATTGTGAAAGCTTCTGTATTGGTGTTTTCCGGATATTATCAACGGATTTTATGATTTTGCATGTTTTTTATCAGGGAACATTTAATTTTGTACCTTAGAAACACTAATAGGTTCAACATGGAGACACCAGTCTACACATTCGTATGTTCTAGGGAGAAAGTTAGAGGAACTGTGGCAAACAAACATGATATTTCTGTTTGTATAGATGACATTTTATGCACTTGCATAACGAAAAAAAACTTTGCTTTTCTCCAAAACCATTTTTACTGTGATTTTCTCGGTCCATTGCATATGAATTCCACCTCGCTTTGTCCGGATATGACTGGATGAAACCAGAAATATCTGGTTTTGTTTTGGCTTACTACAACCCAGATATTGTGAAAGCCTCTGTGTTTATGTTTTCCGGATATTATCAACGGAATTTATGTTTTTGCATGTTATTTATCAGGGAACATTTAATTTTGTGCTGGGAAACACTAATTGGTTCCACATGGAGACACCAGCTCTACACATTTGTATGTTCTAGGGAGAAAGCTAGAGGAACTGCGGCAAACAAACATGATATTTCTGTTTGTATAGATGACATTTTATGCACTTTCCTAAAGAAAAGACTTTGCTTTTCTCCAAAACCATTTTTCCTGTGATATTCTCGATCCATTACATATGAATTCCACCCCACTTTGTCCGGATATGAGTGGATGAAACCAGAAATATCCGGTTGTGTTTTGTCTTACTATATCCCAGATATTGCTACAGCCTCAGTGTCTGTGTTTTCTGGATATTATCGATGGCTTTTATTGTTTTGAATGTTTTTATCAGGGAACATTTAATTTTGTACCGTAGAAACACTAATTGGTTCCACATGGAGACACCAGTAACACATTCCTATGTTCTAGGGAGAAAGCTTGAGGAACTGCAAATCGATATGATATGTCTGTTTGTATAGATGACATTTTATGCACTTGCGATGGAAAAGACTTTTTGCCTTTCTCTAAAACCATTTTTACTGTGATTTTGTTGGTCCATTGCATACGAATTCCAACCCACTTTGTCCGGATATGACTGGATGAAACCAGAAATATCCGGTTGTGTTTTGGCTAACTCAATCCCAGATATTGTGAAAGCTTCTGTATTTGTGTTCTCCGGATATTATGAACGGATTTTATGGTTTTGCATGTTTTTTATCAGGGAACATTTAATTTTGTACCGTAGAAACACTAATTGGTTCCACACGGAGACACCAGCTCTACACATTTGTATTTTCTAGGGAGAAAGCTAGAGGAACTGCGGCAAACAAACATGATATTTCTGTTTGTATAGATGACATTTTATGCACTTTCCTAAGAAAAAGACTTTACTTTTCTCCAAAATCATTTTTACTGTGATTTTCTCGGTCCATTGCATACGAATTCCACCTCGCTTTGTCTGGATATGACTGGATGAAACCAGAAATATCTGGTTGTGTTTTGGCTTACTACAACCCAGATATTGTGAAAGCCTCTGTGTTTATGTTTTCCGGATATTATCAACGGAATTTATGTTTTTGCATGTTATTTATCAGGGAACATTTAATTTTGTGCTGGGAAACACTAATTGGTTCCACATGGAGACACCAGCTCTACACATTCGTATTTTCTAGGGAGAAAGCTAGAGGAACTGCGGCAAACAAACATGATATTTCTGTTTGTATAGATGACATTTTATGCACTTGCATAACGAAAAAAACTTTGCTTTTCTCCAAAACCATTTTTACTGTGATTTTCTCGGTCCATTGCATACGAATTCCACCTCGCTTTGTCCGGATATGACTGGATGAAACCAGAAATATCCGGTTGTGTTTTGGCTTACTACAACCCAGATATTGTGAAAGCCTCTGTGTTTATGTTTTCCGGATATTATCAACGGAATTTATGTTTTTGCATGTTATGTATCAGGGAACATTTAATTTTGTGCTGGGAAACACTAATTGGTTCCACATGGAGACACCAGCTCTACACATTCGTATTTTCTAGGGAGAAAGCTAGAGGAACTGCGGCAAACAAGCATGATATTTCTGTTTGTATAGATGACATTTTATGCACTTTCCTAAAGAAAAGACTTTGCTTTTCTCCAAAACCATTTTTCCTGTGATATTCTCGTTCCATTACATATGAATTCCACCCCCCCTTTGTCCGGATATGAGTGGATGAAACCAGAAATATCCGGTTGTGTTTTGTCTTACTATATCCCAGATATTGCTACAGCCTAAGTGTCTGTGTTTTCTGGATATTATCGATGGCTTTTATTGTTTTGAATGTTTTTATCAGGGAACCTTTAATTTTGTACCGTAGAAATACAATTTGGATCCACATGGAGACACCAGTAACACAGTCCTATGTTCTAGGGAGAAAGCTTGAGGAACTGCAAATCGATATGATATGTCTGTTTGTATAGATGATATTTTATGCACTTGCGATGGAAAAGACTTTTTGCCTTTCTCTAAAACCATTTTTACTGTGATTTTGTTGGTCCATTGCATACGAATTCCAACCCACTTTGTCCGGATATGACTGGATGAAACCAGAAATATCCGGTTGTGATTTGGCTTACTACAACCCAGATATTGTGAAAGCCTCTGTGTTTATGTTTTCCGGATATTATCAACGGAATTTATGTTTTTGCATGTTATTTATCAGGGAATATTTAATTTTGTGCTGGGAAACACTAATTGGTTCCACACGGAGACACCAGCTCTACACATTTGTATGTTCTAGGGAGAAAGCTAGAGGAACTGCGGCAAACAAACATGATATTTCTGTTTGTATAGATGACATTTTATGCACTTTCCTAACAAAAAGACTTTACTTTTCTCCAAAACCATTTTTACTGTGATTTTCTCGGTCCATTGCATACGAATTCCACCTCACTTTTTCCGGATATGACTGGATGAAACCAGAAATATCCGTTTTCTTTTTTTTTTTGCTTACTATATCCCAGATATTACTACAGACTCTGTGTTTGTGTTTTCTGGATATTATCGATGGATTATATTGTTTTGAATGTTTTTATCAGGGAACACTTAATTTTGTGCTGGGAAACACTAATTGGTTCCACATGGAGACACCAGTCTACACATTCGTATATTCTAGGGAGAAAGCTAGATTAACTGCGGTAAACAAACATGATGTTTCTGTTTGTATAGATGACATTTTATGCACTGGCTTAAGGAAAAGACTTTGTTTTACTCCAAAACCATTTTTACTGCGATTTTCCCGGTTCATTGCATACGAATTCCACCAAACTTAGTCCGGATATGACTGGATGAAACCAGAAATATCCGGTTGTGTTTTGGCTAACTCAATCCCAGATATTGTGAAAGCTTCTGTATTGGTGTTTTCCGGATATTATCAACGGATTTTATGGTTTTGCATGTTTTTTATCAGGGAACATTTAATTTTGTACCTTAGAAACACTAATAGGTTCAACATGGAGACACCAGTCTACACATTCGTATGTTCTAGGGAGAAAGTTAGAGGAACTGTGGCAAACAAACATGATATTTCTGTTTGTATAGATGACATTTTATGCACTTGCATAACGAAAAAAAACTTTGCTTTTCTCCAAAACCATTTTTACTGTGATTTTCTCGGTCCATTGCATACGAATTCCACCTCGCTTTGTCCGGATATGACTGGATGAAACCAGAAATATCTGGTTGTGTTTTGGCTTACTACAACCCAGATATTGTGAAAGCCTCTGTGTTTATGTTTTCTGGATATTATCAACGGAATTTATGTTTTTGCATGTTATTTATCAGGGAACATTTAATTTTGTGCTGGGAAACACTAATTGGTTCCACATGGAGACACCAGCTCTACACATTTGTATGTTCTAGGGAGAAAGCTAGAGGAACTGCGGCAAACAAACATGATATTTCTGTTTGTATAGATGACATTTTATGCACTTTCCTAAAGAAAAGACTTTGCTTTTCTCCAAAACCATTTTTCCTGTGATATTCTCCATCCATTACATATGAATTCCACCCCACTTTGTCCGGATATGAGTGGATGAAACCAGAAATATCCAGTTGTGTTTTGTCTTACTATATCCCAGATATTGCTACAGCCTCAGTGTCTGTGTTTTCTGGATATTATCGATGGCTTTTATTGTTTTGAATGTTTTTATCAGGGAACATTTAATTTTGTACCGTAGAAACACTAATTGGTTCCACATGGAGACACCAGTAACACATTCCTATGTTCTAGGGAGAAAGCTTGAGGAACTGCAAATCGATATGATATGTCTGTTTGTATAGATGACATTTTATGCACTTGCGATGGAAAAGACTTTTTGCCTTTCTCTAAAACCATTTTTACTGTGATTTTGTTGGTCCATTGCATACGAATTCCAACCCACTTTGTCCGGATATGACTGGATGAAACCAGAAATATCCGGTTGTGTTTTGGCTAACTCAATCCCAGATATTGTGAAAGCTTCTGTATTTGTGTTCTCCGGATATTATGAACGGATTTTATGGTTTTGCATGTTATTTATCAGGGAACATTTAATTTTGTGCTGGGAAACACTAATTGGTTCCACATGGAGACACCAGCTCTACACATTTGTATGTTCTAGGGAGAAAGCTAGAGGAACTGCGGCAAACAAACATGATATTTCTGTTTGTATAGATGACATTTTACGCACTTTCCTAAAGAAAAGACTTTGCTTTTCTCCAAAACCATTTTTCCTGTGATATTCTCCATCCATTACATACGAAATCCACCCCACTTTGTCCGGATATGAGTGGATGAAACCAGAAATATCCGGTTGTGTTTTGTCTTACTATATCCCAGATATTGCTACAGCCTCAGTGTCTGTGTTTTCTGGATATTATCGATGGCTTTTATTGTTTTGAATGTTTTTATCAGGGAACATTTAATTTTGTACCGTAGAAACACTAATTGGTTCCCCATGGAGACACCAGTAACACATTCCTATGTTCTAGGGAGAAAGCTTGAGGAACTGCAAATCGATATGATATGTCTGTTTGTATAGATGACATTTTATGCACTTGCGATGGAAAAGACTTTTTGCCTTTCTCTAAAACCATTTTTACTGTGATTTTGTTGGTCCATTGCATACGAATTCCAACCCACTTTGTCCGGATATGACTGGATGAAACCAGAAATATCCGGTTGTGTTTTGGCTAACTCAATCCCAGATATTGTGAAAGCTTCTGTATTTGTGTTCTCCGGATATTATGAACGGATTTTATGGTTTTGCATGTTTTTTATCAGGGAACATTTAATTTTGTACCGTAGAAACACTAATTGGTTCCACACGGAGACACCAGCTCTACACATTTGTATTTTCTAGGGAGAAAGCTAGAGGAACTGCGGCAAACAAACATGATATTTCTGTTTGTATAGATGACATTTTATGCACTTTCCTAAGAAAAAGACTTTACTTTTCTCCAAAACCATTTTTACTGTGATTTTCTCGGTCCATTGCATACGAATTCCACCTCGCTTTGTCCGGATATGACTGGATGAAACCAGAAATATCTGGTTGTGTTTTGGCTTACTACAACCCAGATATTGTGAAAGCCTCTGTGTTTATGTTTTCCGGATATTATCAACGGAATTTATGTTTTTGCATGTTATTTATCAGGGAACATTTAATTTTGTGCTGGGAAACACTAATTGGTTCCACATGGAGACACCAGCTCTAAACATTCGTATTTTCTAGGGAGAAAGCTAGAGGAACTGCGGCAAACAAACATGATATTTCTGTTTGTATAGATGACATTTTATGCACTTTCCTAAAGAAAAGACTTTGCTTTTCTCCAAAACCATTTTTCCTGTGATATTCTCGATCCATTACATATGAATTCCACCCCACTTTGTCCGGATATGAGTGGATGAAACCAGAAATATCCGGTTGTGTTTTGTCTTACTATATCCCAGATATTGCTACAGCCTCAGTGTCTGTGTTTTCTGGATATTATCGATGGATTTTATTGTTTTGAATGTTTTTATCAGGGAACCTTTAATTTTGTACCGTAGAAATACAATTTGGTTCCACATGGAGACACCAGTAACACATTCCTATGTTCTAGGGAGAAAGCTTGAGGAACTGCAAATCGATATGATATGTCTGTTTGTATAGATGACATTTTATGCACTTGCGATGGAAAAGACTTTTTGCCTTTCTCTAAAACCATTTTTACTGTGATTTTGTTGGTCCATTGCATACGAATTCCAACCCACTTTGTCCGGATATGACTGGATGTAACCAGAAATATCCGGTTGTGATTTGGCTTACTACAACCCAGATATTGTGAAAGCCTCTGTGTTTATCTTTTCCGGATATTATCAACGGAATTTATGTTTTTGCATGTTATTTATCAGGGAACATTTAATTTTGTGCTGGGAAACACTAATTGGTTCCACACGGAGACACCAGCTCTACACATTTGTATGTTCTAGGGAGAAAGCTAGAGGAACTGCGGCAAACAAACATGATATTTCTGTTTGTATAGATGACATTTTATGCACTTTCCTAACAAAAAGACTTTACTTTTCTCCAAAACCATTTTTACTGTGATTTTCTCGGTCCATTGCATACGAATTCCACCTCACTTTGTCCGGATATGACTGGATGAAACCAGAAATATCCGTTTTCTTTTTTTTTTGGCTTACTATATCCCAGATATTACTACAGACTCTGTGTTTGTGTTTTCTGGATATTATCGATGGATTATATTGTTTTGAATGTTTTTATCAGGGAACACTTAATTTTGTGCTGGGAAACACTAATTGGTTCCACATGGAGACACCAGTCTACACATTCGTATATTCTAGGGAGAATGCTAGATTAACTGCGGTAAACAAACATGATGTTTCTGTTTGTATAGATGACATTTTATGCACTGGCTTAAGGAAAAGACTTTGTTTTACTCCAAAACCATTTTTACTGCGATTTTCCCAGTTCATTGCATACGAATTCCACCAAACTTAGTCCGGATATGACTGGATGAAACCAGAAATATCCGGTTGTGTTTTGGCTAACTCAATCCCAGATATTGTGAAAGCTTCTGTATTGGTGTTTTCCGGATATTATCAACGGATTTTATGGTTTTGCATGTTTTTTATCAGGGAACATTTAATTTTGTACCTTAGAAACACTAATAGGTTCAACATGGAGACACCAGTCTACACATTCGTATGTTCTAGGGAGAAAGTTAGAGGAACTGTGGCAAACAAACATGATATTTCTGTTTGTATAGATGACATTTTATGCACTTTCATAACGAAAAAAAACTTTGCTTTTCTCCAAAACCATTTTTTACTGTGATTTTCTCGGTCCATTGCATATGAATTCCACCTCGCTTTGTCCGGATATGACTGGATGAAACCAGAAATATCTGGTTGTGTTTTGGCTTACTACAACCCAGATATTGTGAAAGCCTCTGTGTTTATGTTTTCCGGATATTATCAACGGAATTTATGTTTTTGCATGTTATTTATCAGGGAACATTTAATTTTGTGCTGGGAAACACTAATTGGTTCCACATGGAGACACCAGCTCTACACATTTGTATGTTCTAGGGAGAAAGCTAGAGGAACTGCGGCAAACAAACATGATATTTCTGTTTGTATAGATGACATTTTATGCACTTTCCTAACAAAAAGACTTTACTTTTCTCCAAAACCATTTTTACTATGATTCTCTCGGTCCATTGCATACGAATTCCACCTCACTTTGTCCGGATATGACTGGATGAAACCAGAAATATCCGTTTTCTTTTTTTTTGGCTTACTATATCCCAGATATTACTACAGCCTCAGTGTCTGTGTTTTCTGGATATTATCGATGGATTATATTGTTTTGAATGTTTTTATCAGGGAACATTAAATTTTGTGCTGGGAAACACTAATTGGTTCCACATGGAGACACCAGTCTACACATTCGTATTTTCTAGGGAGAAAGCTAGAATAACTGCGGTAAACAAACATGATGTTTCTGTTTGTATAGATGACATTTTATGCACTGGCTTAAGGAAAAGACTTTGTTTTACTCCAAAACCATTTTTACTGCGATTTTCCCGGTTCATTGCATACGAATTCCACCAAACTTAGTCCGGATATGACTGGATGAAACCAGAAATATCCGGTTGTGTTTTGGCTTACTACAACCCAGATATTGTGAAAGCCTCTGTGTTTATGTTTCCGGATATTATCAACGGAATTTATGTTTTTGCATGTTATTTATCAGGGAACATTTAATTTTGTGCTGGGAAACACTAATTGGTTCCACACGGAGACACCAGCTCTACACATTTGTATTTTCTAGGGAGAAAGCTAGAGGAACTGCGGCAAACAAACATGATATTTCTGTTTGTATAGATGACATTTTATGCACTTTCCTAACAAAAAGACTTTACTTTTCTCCAAAACCATTTTTACTGTGATTTTCTCGGTCCATTGCATACGAATTCCACCTCGCTTTGTCCGGATATGACTGGATGAAACCAGAAATATCTGGTTGTGTTTTGGCTTACTACAACCCAGATATTGTGAAAGCCTCTGTGTTTATGTTTTCCGGATATTATCAACGGAATTTATGTTTTTGCATGTTATTTATCAGGGAACATTTAATTTTGTGCTGGGAAACACTAATTGGTTCCACATGGAGACACCAGCTCTACACATTCGTATTTTCTAGGGAGAAAGCTAGAGGAACTGCGGCAAACAAACATGATATTTCTGTTTGTATAGATGACATTTTATGCACTTTCCTAAAGAAAAGACTTTGCTTTTCTCCAAAACCATTTTTCCTGTGATATTCTCGATCCATTACATAGGAATTCCACCCCACTTTGTCCGGATATGAGTGGATGAAACCAGAAATATCCGGTTGTGTTTTGTCTTACTATATCCCAGATATTGCTACAGCCTCAGTGTCTGTGTTTTCTGGATATTATCGATGGCTTTTATTGTTTTGAATGTTTTTATCAGGGAACATTTAATTTTGTACCGTAGAAACACTAATTGGTTCCACATGGAGACACCAGTAACACATTCCTATGTTCTAGGGAGAAAGCTTGAGGAACTGCAAATCGATATGATATGTCTGTTTGTATAGATGACATTTTATGCACTTGCGATGGAAAAGACTTTTTGCCTTTCTCTAAAACCATTTTTACTGTGATTTTGTTGGTCCATTGCATACGAATTCCAACCCACTTTGTCCGGATATGACTGGATGAAACCAGAAATATCCGGTTGTGTTTTGGCTAACTCAATCCCAGATATTGTGAAAGCTTCTGTATTTGTGTTCTCCGGATATTATGAACGGATTTTATGGTTTTGCATGTTTTTTATCAGGGAACATTTAATTTTGTACCTTAGAAACACTAATTGGTTCCACACGGAGACACCAGCTCTACACATTTGTATTTTCTAGGGAGAAAGCTAGAGGAACTGCGGCAAACAAACATGATATTTCTGTTTGTATAGATGACATTTTATGCACTTTCCTAACAAAAAGACTTTACTTTTCTCCAAAACCATTTTTACTATGATTCTCTCGGTCCATTGCATACGAATTCCACCTCACTTTGTCCGGATATGACTGGATGAAACCAGAAATATCCGTTTTCTTTTTTTTTGGCTTACTATATCCCAGATATTACTACAGACTCTGTGTTTGTGTTTTCTGGATATTATCGATGGATTATATTGTTTTGAATGTTTTTATCAGGGAACACTTAATTTTGTGCTGGGAAACACTAATTGGTTCCACATGGAGACACCAGTCTACACATTCGTATTTTCTAGGGAGAAAGCTAGAATAACTGCGGTAAACAAACATGATGTTTCTGTTTGTATAGATGACATTTTATGCACTGGCTTAAGGAAAAGACTTTGTTTTACTCCAAAACCATTTTTACTGCGATTTCCCCGGTTCATTGCATACGAATTCCACCAAACTTAGTCCGGATATGACTGGATGAAACCAGAAATATCCGGTTGTGTTTTGGCTAACTCAATCCCAGATATTGTGAAAGCTTCTGTATTGGTGTTTTCCGGATATTATCAACGGATTTTATGGTTTTGCATGTTTTTTATCAGGGAACCTTTAATTTTGTACCGTAGAAATACAATTTGGTTCCACAAGGAGACACCAGTAACACATTCCTATGTTCTAGGGAGAAAGCTTGAGGAACTGCAAATCGATATGATATGTCTGTTTGTATAGATGACATTTTATGCACTGGCTTAAGGAAAAGACTTTGTTTTACTCCAAAACCATTTTTACTGCGATTTTCCTTGTTCATTGCATACGAATTCCACCAAACTTAGTCCGGATATGAGTGGATGAAACCAGAAATATCCGGTTGTGTTTTGTCTTACTATATCCCAGATATTGCTACAGCCTCAGTGTCTGTGTTTTCTGGATATTATCGATGGCTTTTATTGTTTTGAATGTTTTTATCAGGGAACATTAATTTTGTACCATAGAAACACTAATTGGTTCCACATGGAGACACCAGTAACACATTCCTATGTTCTAGGGAGAAAGCTTGAGGAACTGCAAATCGATATGATATGTCTGTTTGTATAGATGACATTTTATGCACTTGCGATGGAAAAGACTTTTTGCCTTTCTCTAAAACCATTTTTACTGTGATTTTGTTGGTCCATTGCATACGAATTCCAACCCACTTTGTCCGGATATGACTGGATGAAACCAGAAATATCCGGTTGTGTTTTGGCTTACTACAACCCAGATATTGTGAAAGCCTCTGTGTTTATGTTTCCGGATATTATCAACGGAATTTATGTTTTTGCATGTTATTTATCAGGGAACATTTAATTTTGTGCTGGGAAACACTAATTGGTTCCACACGGAGACACCAGCTCTACACATTTGTATTTTCTAGGGAGAAAGCTAGAGGAACTGCGGCAAACAAACATGATATTTCTGTTTGTATAGATGACATTTTATGCACTTTCCTAACAAAAAGACTTTACTTTTCTCCAAAACCATTTTTACTGTGATTTTCTCGGTCCATTGCATACGAATTCCACCTCGCTTTGTCCGGATATGACTGGATGAAACCAGAAATATCTGGTTGTGTTTTGGCTTACTACAACCCAGATATTGTGAAAGCCTCTGTGTTTATGTTTTCCGGATATTATCAACGGAATTTATGTTTTTGCATGTTATTTATCAGGGAACATTTAATTTTGTGCTGGGAAACACTAATTGGTTCCACATGGAGACACCAGTCTACACATTCGTATTTTCTAGGGAGAAAGCTAGAGGAACTGCGGCAAACAAACATGATATTTCTGTTTGTATAGATGACATTTTATGCACTTTCCTAAAGAAAAGACTTTGCTTTTCTCCAAAACCATTTTTCCTGTGATATTCTCGATCCATTACATATGAATTCCACCCCACTTTGTCCGGATATGAGTGGATGAAACCAGAAATATCCGGTTGTGTTTTGTCTTACTATATCCCAGATATTGCTACAGCCTCTGAGTCTGGTTTTCTGGATATTATCGATGGATTTTATTGTTTTGAATGTTTTTATCAGGGAACCTTTAATTTTGTACCATAGAAATACAATTTGGTTCCACATGGAGACACCAGTAACACATTCCTATGTTCTAGGGAGAAAGCTTGAGGAACTGCAAATCGATATGATATGTCTGTTTGCATAGATGACATTTTATGCACTGGCTTAAGGAAAAGACTTTGTTTTACTCCAAAACCATTTTTACTGCGATTTTCCCGGTTCATTGCATACGAATTCCACCAAACTTAGTCCGGATATGAGTGGATGAAACCAGAAATATCCGGTTGTGTTTTGTCTTACTATATCCCAGATATTGCTACAGCCTCAGTGTCTGTGTTTTCTGGATATTATCGATGGCTTTTATTGTTTTGAATGTTTTTATCAGGGAACATTTAATTTTGTACCGTAGAAACACTAATTTTTTCCACATGGAGACACCAGTAACACATTCCTATGTTCTAGGGAGAAAGCTTGAGGAACTGCAAATCGATATGATATGTCTGTTTGTATAGATGACATTTTATGCACTTGCGATGGAAAAGACTTTTTGCCTTTCTCTAAAACCATTTTTACTGTGATTTTGTTGGTCCATTGCATACGAATTCCAACCCACTTTGTCCGGATATGACTGGATGAAACCAGAAATATCCGGTTGTGTTTTGTCTAACTCAATCCCAGATAATGTGAAAGCTTCTGTATTTGTGTTCTCCGGATATTATGAACGGATTTTATGGTTTTGCATGTTTTTTATCAGGGAACATTTAATTTTGTACCGTAGAAACACTAATTGGTTGCACACGGAGACACCAGCTCTACACATTTGTATTTTCTAGGGAGAAAGCTAGAGGAACTGCGGCAAACAAACATGATATTTCTGTTTGTATAGATGACATTTTATGCACTTTCCTAACAAAAAGACTTTACTTTTCTCCAAAACCATTTTACTGTGATTTTCTCGGTCCATTGCATACGAATTCCACCTCGCTTTGTCCGGATATGAGTGGATGAAACCAGAAATATCTGGTTGTGTTTTGGCTTACTACAACCCAGATATTGTGAAAGCCTCTGTGTTTATGTTTTCCGGATATTATCAACGGAATTTATGTTTTTGCATGTTATTTATCAGGGAACATTTAATTTTGTGCTGGGAAACACTAATTGGTTCCACATGGAGACACCAGCTCTACACATTCGTATTTTCTAGGGAGAAAGCTAGAGGAACTGCGGCAAACAAACATGATATTTCTGTTTGTATAGATGACATTTTATGCACTTTCCTAAAGAAAAGACTTTGCTTTTCTCCAAAACCATTTTTCCTGTGATATTCTCGATCAATTACATATGAATTCCACCCCACTTTGTCCGGATATGAGTGGATGAAACCAGAAATATCCGGTTGTGTTTTGTCTTACTATATCCCAGATATTGCTACAGCCTCAGTGTCTGTGTTTTCTGGATATTATCGATGGATTTTATTGTTTTGAATGTTTTTATCAGGGAACCTTTAATTTTGTACCGTAGAAATACAATTTGGTTCCACATGGAGACACCAGTAACACATTCCTATGTTCTAGGGAGAAAGCTTGAGGAACTGCAAATCGATATGATATGTCTGTTTGTATAGATGACATTTTATGCACTTGCGATGGAAAAGACTTTTTGCCTTTCTCTAAAACAATTTTTACTGTGATTTTGTTGGTCCATTGCATACGAATTCCAACCCACTTTGTCCGGATATGACTGGATGAAACCAGAAATATCCGGTTGTGATTTGGCTTACTACAACCCAGATATTGTGAAAGCCTCTGTGTTTATGTTTTCCGGATATTATCAACGGAATTTATGTTTTTGCATGTTATTTATCAGGGAACATTTAATTTTGTGCTGGGAAACACTAATTGGTTCCACATGGAGACACCAGCTCTACACATTTGTATGTTCTAGGGAGAAAGCTAGAGGAACTGCGGCAAACAAACATGATATTTCTGTTTGTATAGATGACATTTTATGCACTTTCCTAAAGAAAAGACTTTGCTTTTCTCCAAAACCATTTTTCCTGTGATATTCTCGATCCATTACATATGAATTCCACCCCACTTTGTCCGGATATGAGTGGATGAAACCAGAAATATCCGGTTGTGTTTTGTCTTACTATATCCCAGATATTGCTACAGCCTCAGTGTCTGTGTTTTCTGGATATTATCGATGGCTTTTATTGTTTTGAATGTTTTTATCAGGGAACATTTAATTTTGTACCGTAGAAACACTAATTGGTTCCACATGGAGACACCAGTAACACATTCCTATGTTCTAGGGAGAAAGCTTGAGGAACTGCAAATCGATATGATATGTCTGTTTGTATAGATGACATTTTATGCACTTGCGATGGAAAAGACTTTTTGCCTTTCTCTAAAACCATTTTTACTGTGATTTTGTTGGTCCATTGCATACGAATTCCAACCCACTTTGTCCGGATATGACTGGATGAAACCAGAAATATCCGGTTGTGTTTTGGCTAACTCAATCCCAGATATTGTGAAAGCTTCTGTATTTGTGTTCTCCGGATATTATGAACGGATTTTATGGTTTTGCATGTTTTTTGTCAGGGAACATTTAATTTTGTACCGTAGAAACACTAATTGGTTCCACACGGAGACACCAGCTCTACACATTTGTATTTTCTAGGGAGAAAGCTAGAGGAACTGCGGCAAACAAACATGATATTTCTGTTTGTATAGATGACATTTTATGCACTTTCCTAAAGAAAAGACTTTGCTTTTCTCCAAAACCATTTTTCCTGTGATATTCTCGATCCATTACATATGAATTCCACCCCACTTTGTCCGGATATGAGTGGATGAAACCAGAAATATCCGGTTGTGTTTTGTCTTACTATATCCCAGATATTGCTACAGCCTCAATGTCTGTGTTTTCTGGATATTATCGATGGATTATATTGTTTTGAATGTTTTTATCAGGGAACATTTAATTTTGTGCTGGGAAACACTAATTGGTTCCACATGGAGACACCAGTCTACACATTCGTATTTTCTAGGGAGAAAGCTAGAATAACTGCGGTAAACAAACATGATGTTTCTGTTTGTATAGATGACATTTTATGCACTGGCTTAAGGAAAAGACTTTGTTTTACTCCAAAACCATTTTTACTGCGATTTTCCCGGTTCATTGCATACGAATTCCACCAAACTTAGTCCGGATATGACTGGATGAAACCAGAAATATCCGGTTGTGTTTTGGCTAACACAATCCCAGATATTGCGACGGACTCTGTGTTTGTGTTTTCTGGACATTATCAACGGACTTTATTGTTTTGAATGTTTTTATCAGGGAACATTTAATTTTGTACCTTAGAAACACTAATAGGTTCAACATGGAGACACCAGTATACACATTCGTATGTTCTAGGGAGAAAGTTAGAGGAACTGCGGCAAACAAACATGATATTTCTGTTTGTATACATGACATTTTATGCACTTTCCTAAAGAAAAGACTTTGCTTTTCTCCAAAACCATTTTTCCTGTGATATTCTCGATCCATTACATATGAATTCCACCCCACTTTGTCCGGATATGAGTGGATGAAACCAGAAATATCCGGTTGTGTTTTGTCTTACTATATCCCAGATATTGCTACAGCCTCTGAGTCTGGTTTTCTGGATATTATCGATGGATTTTATTGTTTTGAATGTTTTTATCAGGGAACCTTTAATTTTGTACCATAGAAATACAATTTGGTTCCACATGGAGACACCAGTAACACATTCCTATGTTCTAGGGAGAAAGCTTGAGGAACTGCAAATCGATATGATATGTCTGTTTGCATAGATGACATTTTATGCACTGGCTTAAGGAAAAGACTTTGTTTTACTCCAAAACCATTTTTACTGCGATTTTCCCGGTTCATTGCATACGAATTCCACCAAACTTAGTCCGGATATGAGTGGATGAAACCAGAAATATCCGGTTGTGTTTTGTCTTACTATATCCCAGATATTGCTACAGCCTCAGTGTCTGTGTTTTCTGGATATTATCGATGGCTTTTATTGTTTTGAATGTTTTTATCAGGGAACATTTAATTTTGTACCGTAGAAACACTAATTTTTTCCACATGGAGACACCAGTAACACATTCCTATGTTCTAGGGAGAAAGCTTGAGGAACTGCAAATCGATATGATATGTCTGTTTGTATAGATGACATTTTATGCACTTGCGATGGAAAAGACTTTTTGCCTTTCTCTAAAACCATTTTTACTGTGATTTTGTTGGTCCATTGCATACGAATTTCAACCCACTTTGTCCGGATATGACTGGATGAAACCAGAAATATCCGGTTGTGTTTTGTCTAACTCAATCCCAGATAATGTGAAAGCTTCTGTATTTGTGTTCTCCGGATATTATGAACGGATTTTATGGTTTTGCATGTTTTTTATCAGGGAACATTTAATTTTGTACCGTAGAAACACTAATTGGTTGCACACGGAGACACCAGCTCTACACATTTGTATTTTCTAGGGAGAAAGCTAGAGGAACTGCGGCAAACAAACATGATATTTCTGTTTGTATAGATGACATTTTATGCACTTTCCTAACAAAAAGAATTTACTTTTCTCAAAAACCATTTTACTGTGATTTTCTCGGTCCATTTCATACGAATTCCACCTCGCTTTGTCCGGATATGAGTGGATGAAACCAGAAATATCTGGTTGTGTTTTGGCTTACTACAACCCAGATATTGTGAAAGCCTCTGTGTTTATGTTTTCCGGATATTATCAACGGAATTTATGTTTTTGCATGTTATTTATCAGGGAACATTTAATTTTGTGCTGGGAAACACTAATTGGTTCCACATGGAGACACCAGCTCTACACATTCGTATTTTCTAGGGAGAAAGCTAGAGGAACTGCGGCAAACAAACATGATATTTCTGTTTGTATAGATGACATTTTATGCACTTTCCTAAAGAAAAGACTTTGCTTTTCTCCAAAACCATTTTTCCTGTGATATTCTCGATCAATTACATATGAATTCCACCCCACTTTGTCCGGATATGAGTGGATGAAACCAGAAATATCCGGTTGTGTTTTGTCTTACTATATCCCAGATATTGCTACAGCCTCAGTGTCTGTGTTTTCTGGATATTATCGATGGATTTTATTGTTTTGAATGTTTTTATCAGGGAACCTTTAATTTTGTACCGTAGAAATACAATTTGGTTCCACATGGAGACACCAGTAACACATTCCTATGTTCTAGGGAGAAAGCTTGAGGAACTGCAAATCGATATGATATGTCTGTTTGTATAGATGACATTTTATGCACTTGCGATGGAAAAGACTTTTTGCCTTTCTCTAAAACAATTTTTACTGTGATTTTGTTGGTCCATTGCATACGAATTCCAACCCACTTTGTCCGGATATGACTGGATGAAACCAGAAATATCCGGTTGTGATTTGGCTTACTACAACCCAGATATTGTGAAAGCCTCTGTGTTTATGTTTTCCGGATATTATCAACGGAATTTATGTTTTTGCATGTTATTTATCAGGGAACATTTAATTTTGTGCTGGGAAACACTAATTGGTTCCACATGGAGACACCAGCTCTACACATTTGTATGTTCTAGGGAGAAAGCTAGAGGAACTGCGGCAAACAAACATGATATTTCTGTTTGTATAGATGACATTTTATGCACTTTCCTAAAGAAAAGACTTTGCTTTTCTCCAAAACCATTTTTCCTGTGATATTCTCGATCCATTACATATGAATTCCACCCCACTTTGTCCGGATATGAGTGGATGAAACCAGAAATATCCGGTTGTGTTTTGTCTTACTATATCCCAGATATTGCTACAGCCTCAGTGTCTGTGTTTTCTGGATATTATCGATGGCTTTTATTGTTTTGAATGTTTTTATCAGGGAACATTTAATTTTGTACCGTAGAAACACTAATTGGTTCCACATGGAGACACCAGTAACACATTCCTATGTTCTAGGGAGAAAGCTTGAGGAACTGCAAATCGATATGATATGTCTGTTTGTATAGATGACATTTTATGCACTTGCGATGGAAAAGACTTTTTGCCTTTCTCTAAAACCATTTTTACTGTGATTTTGTTGGTCCATTGCATACGAATTCCAACCCACTTTGTCCGGATATGACTGGATGAAACCAGAAATATCCGGTTGTGTTTTGGCTAACTCAATCCCAGATATTGTGAAAGCTTCTGTATTTGTGTTCTCCGGATATTATGAACGGATTTTATGGTTTTGCATGTTTTTTGTCAGGGAACATTTAATTTTGTACCGTAGAAACACTAATTGGTTCCACACGGAGACACCAGCTCTACACATTTGTATTTTCTAGGGAGAAAGCTAGAGGAACTGCGGCAAACAAACATGATATTTCTGTTTGTATAGATGACATTTTATGCACTTTCCTAAAGAAAAGACTTTGCTTTTCTCCAAAACCATTTTTCCTGTGATATTCTCGATCCATTACATATGAATTCCACCCCACTTTGTCCGGATATGAGTGGATGAAACCAGAAATATCCGGTTGTGTTTTGTCTTACTATATCCCAGATATTGCTACAGCCTCAATGTCTGTGTTTTCTGGATATTATCGATGGATTATATTGTTTTGAATGTTTTTATCAGGGAACATTTAATTTTGTGCTGGGAAACACTAATTGGTTCCACATGGAGACACCAGTCTACACATTCGTATTTTCTAGGGAGAAAGCTAGAATAACTGCGGTAAACAAACATGATGTTTCTGTTTGTATAGATGACATTTTATGCACTGGCTTAAGGAAAAGACTTTGTTTTACTCCAAAACCATTTTTACTGCGATTTTCCCGGTTCATTGCATACGAATTCCACCAAACTTAGTCCGGATATGACTGGATGAAACCAGAAATATCCGGTTGTGTTTTGGCTAACACAATCCCAGATATTGCGACGGACTCTGTGTTTGTGTTTTCTGGACATTATCAACGGACTTTATTGTTTTGAATGTTTTTATCAGGGAACATTTAATTTTGTACCTTAGAAACACTAATAGGTTCAACATGGAGACACCAGTATACACATTCGTATGTTCTAGGGAGAAAGTTAGAGGAACTGCGGCAAACAAACATGATATTTCTGTTTGTATACATGACATTTTATGCACTTTCCTAAAGAAAAGACTTTGCTTTTCTCCAAAACCATTTTTCCTGTGATATTCTCGATCCATTACATATGAATTCCACCCCACTTTGTCCGGATATGAGTGGATGAAACCAGAAATATCCGGTTGTGTTTTGTCTTACTATATCCCAGATATTGCTACAGCCTCAGTGTCTGTGTTTTCTGGATATTATCGATGGATTTTATTGTTTTGAATGTTTTTATCAGGGAACATTTAATTTTGTACCGTAGAAACACTAATTGGTTCCACATGGAGACACCAGTAACACATTCCTATGTTCTAGGGAGAAAGCTTGAGGAACTGCAAATCGATATGATATGTCTGTTTGTATAGATGACATTTTATGCACTTGCGATGGAAAAGACTTTTTGCCTTTCTCTAAAACCATTTTTACTGTGATTTTGTTGGTCCATTGCATACGAATTCCAACCCACTTTGTCCGGATATGACTGGATGAAACCAGAAATATCCGGTTGTGTTTTGGCTTACTACAACCCAGATATTGTGAAAGCCTCTGTGTTTATGTTTCCGGATATTATCAACGGAATTTATGTTTTTGCATGTTATTTATCAGGGAACATTTAATTTTGTGCTGGGAAACACTAATTGGTTCCACACGGAGACACCAGCTCTACACATTTGTATTTTCTAGGGAGAAAGCTAGAGGAACTGCGGCAATCAAACATGATATTTCTGTTTGTATAGATGACATTTTATGCACTTTCCTAAGAAAAAGACTTTACTTTTCTCCAAAACCATTTTTACTGTGATTTTCTCGGTCCATTGCATACGAATTCCACCTCACTTTGTCCGGATATGACTGGATGAAACCAGAAATATCCGTTTTCTTTTTTTTTGGCTTACTATATCCCAGATATTACTACAGACTCTGTGTTTGTGTTTTCTGGATATTATCGATGGATTATATTGTTTTGAATGTTTTTATCAGGGAACACTTAATTTTGTGCTGGGAAACACTAATTGGTTCCACATGGAGACACCAGTCTACACATTCGTATATTCTAGGGAGAAAGCTGGATTAACTGCGGTAAACAAACATGATGTTTCTGTTTGTATAGATGACATTTTATGCACTGGCTTAAGGAAAAGACTTTGTTTTACTCCAAAACCATTTTTACTGCGATTTTCCCGGTTCATTGCATACGAATTCCACCAAACTTAGTCCGGATATGACTGGATGAAACCAGAAATATCCGGTTGTGTTTTGGCTAACTCAATCCCAGATATTGTGAAAGCTTCTGTATTGGTGTTTTCCGGATATTATCAACGGATTTTATGATTTTGCATGTTTTTTATCAGGGAACATTTAATTTTGTACCTTAGAAACACTAATAGGTTCAACATGGAGACACCAGTCTACACATTCGTATGTTCTAGGGAGAAAGTTAGAGGAACTGCGGCAAACAAACATGATATTTCTGTTTGTATAGATGACATTTTATGCACTTGCATAACGAAAAAAAACTTTGCTTTTCTCCAAAACTATTTTTACTGTGATTTTCTCGGTCCATTGCATATGAATTCCACCTCGCTTTGTCCGGATATGACTGGATGAAACCAGAAATATCTGGTTGTGTTTTGGCTTACTACAACCCAGATATTGTGAAAGCCTCTGTGTTTATGTTTTCCGGATATTATCAACGGAATTTATGTTTTTGCATGTTATTTATCAGGGAACATTTAATTTTGTGCTGGGAAACACTAATTGGTTCCACATGGAGACACCAGCTCTACACATTCGTATGTTCTATGGAGAAAGCTAGAGGAACTGCGGCAAACAAACATGATATTTCTGTTTGTATAGATGACATTTTATGCACTTTCCTAAAGAAAAGACTTTGCTTTTCTCCAAAACCATTTTTCCTGTGATATTCTCCATCCATTACATATGAATTCCACCCCACTTTGTCCGGATATGAGTGGATGAAACCAGAAATATCCGGTTGTGTTTTGTCTTACTATATCCCAGATATTGCTACAGCCTCAGTGTCTGTGTTTTCTGGATATTATCGATGGCTTTTATTGTTTTGAATGTTTTTATCAGGGAACATTTAATTTTGTACCGTAGAAACACTAATTGGTTCCACATGGAGACACCAGTAACACATTCCTATGTTCTAGGGAGAAAGCTTGAGGAACTGCAAATCGATATGATATGTCTGTTTGTATAGATGACATTTTATGCACTTGCGATGGAAAAGACTTTTTGCCTTTCTCTAAAACCATTTTTACTGTGATTTTGTTGGTCCATTGCATACGAATTCCAACCCACTTTGTCCGGATATGACTGGATGAAACCAGAAATATCCGGTTGTGTTTTGGCTAACTCAATCCCAGATATTGTGAAAGCTTCTGTATTTGTGTTCTCCGGATATTATGAACGGATTTTATGGTTTTGCATGTTTTTTATCAGGGAACATTTAATTTTGTACCGTAGAAACACTAATTGGTTCCACACGGAGACACCAGCTCTACACATTTGTATTTTCTAGGGAGAAAGCTAGAGGAACTGCGGCAAACAAACATGATATTTCTGTTTGTATAGATGACATTTTATGCACTTTCCTAAAGAAAAGACTTTGCTTTTCTCCAAAACCATTTTTCCTGTGATATTCTCGATCCATTACATATGAATTCCACCCCACTTTGTCCAGATATGAGTGGATAAAACCAGAAATATCCGGTTGTGTTTTGTCTTACTATATCCCAGATATTGCTACAGCCTCAGTGTCTGTGTTTTCTGGATATTATCGATGGCTTTTATTGTTTTGAATGTTTTTATCAGGGAACATTTAATTTTGTACCGTAGAAACACTAATTGGTTCCACATGGAGACACCAGTAACACATTCCTATGTTCTAGGGAGAAAGCTTGAGGAACTGCAAATCGATATGATATGTCTGTTTGTATAGATGACATTTTATGCACTTGCGATGGAAAAGACTTTTTGCCTTTCTCTAAAACCATGTTTACTGTGATTTTGTTGGTCCATTGCATACGAATTCCAACCCACTTTGTCCGGATATGACTGGATGAAACCAGAAATATCCGGTTGTGTTTTGGCTAACTCAATCCCAGATATTGTGAAAGCTTCTGTATTTGTGTTCTCCGGATATTATGAACGGATTTTATGGTTTTGCATGTTTTTTTTCAGGGAACATTTAATTTTGTACCGTAGAAACACTAATTGGTTCCACACGGAGACACCAGCTCTACACATTTGTATGTTCTAGGGAGAAAGCTAGAGGAACTGCGGCAAACAAACATGATATTTCTGTTTGTATAGATGACATTTTATGCACTTTCCTAACAAAAAGACTTTACTTTTCTCCAAAACCATTTTTACTATGATTCTCTCGGTCCATTGCATACGAATTCCACCTCACTTTGTCCGGATATGACTGGATGAAACCAGAAATATCCGTTTTCTTTTTTTTTGGCTTACTATATCCCAGATATTACTACAGACTCTGTGTTTGTGTTTTCTGGATATTATCGATGGATTATATTGTTTTGAATGTTTTTATCAGGGAACATTAAATTTTGTGCTGGGAAACACTAATTGGTTCCACATGGAGACACCAGTCTACACATTCGTATTTTCTAGGGAGAAAGCTAGAATAACTGCGGTAAACAAACATGATGTTTCTGTTTGTATAGATGACATTTTATGCACTGGCTTAAGGAAAAGACTTTGTTTTACTCCAAAACCATTTTTACTGCGATTTTCCCGGTTCATTGCATACGAATTCCACCAAACTTAGTCCGGATATGACTGGATGAAACCAGAAATATCCGGTTGTGTTTTGGCTAACTCAATCCCAGATATTGTGAAAGCTTCTGTATTGGTGTTTTCCGGATATTATCAACGGATTTTATGGTTTTGCATGTTTTTTATCAGGGAACCTTTAATTTTGTACCGTAGAAATACAATTTGGTTCCACATGGAGACACCAGTAACACATTCCTATGTTCTAGGGAGAAAGCTTGAGGAACTGCAAATCGATATGATATGTCTGTTTGTATAGATGACATTTTATGCACTGGCTTAAGGAAAAGACTTTGTTTTACTCCAAAACCATTTTTACTGCGATTTTCCCGGTTCATTGCATACGAATTCCCCCAAACTTAGTCCGAATATGAGTGGATGAAACCAGAAATATCCGGTTGTGTTTTGTCTTACTATATCCCAGATATTGCTACAGCCTCAGTGTCTGTGTTTTCTGGATATTATCGATGGCTTTTATTGTTTTGAATGTTTTTATCAGGGAACATTTAATTTTGTACCGTAGAAACACTAATTGGTTCCACATGGAGACACCAGTAACACATTCCTATGTTCTAGGGAGAAAGCTTGAGGAACTGCAAATCGATATGATATGTCTGTTTGTATAGATGACATTTTATGCACTTGCGATGGAAAAGACTTTTTGCCTTTCTCTAAAACCATTTTTACTGTGATTTTCTCGGTCCATTGCATACGAATTCCAACCCACTTTGTCCGGATATGACTGGATGAAACCAGAAATATCCGGTTGTGTTTTGGCTTACTACAACCCAGATATTGTGAAAGCCTCTGTGTTTATGTTTCCGGATATTATCAACGGAATTTATGTTTTTGCATGTTATTTATCAGGGAACATTTAATTTTGTGCTGGGAAACACTAATTGGTTGCACACGGAGACACCAGCTCTACACATTTGTATTTTCTAGGGAGAAAGCTAGAGGAACTGCGGCAAACAAACATGATATTTCTGTTTGTATAGATGACATTTTATGCACTTTCCTAACAAAAAGACTTTACTTTTCTCCAAAACCATTTTTACTGTGATTTTCTCAGTCCATTGCATACGAATTCCACCTCGCTTTGTCCGGATATGACTGGATGAAACCAGAAATATCCGGTTGTGTTTTGGCTTACTACAACCCAGATATTGTGAAAGCCTCTGTGTTTATGTTTTCCGGATACTATCAACGGAATTTATGTTTTTGCATGTTATTTATCAGGGAACATTTAATTTTGTGCTGGGAAACACTAATTGGTTCCACATGGAGACACCAGCTCTACACATTCGTATTTTCTAGGGAGAAAGCTAGAGGAACTGCGGCAAACAAACATGATATTTCTGTTTGTATAGATGACATTTTATGCACTTTCCTAAAGAAAAGACTTTGCTTTTCTCCAAAACCATTTTTCCTGTGATATTCTCGATCCATTACATATGAATTCCACCCCACTTTGTCCGGATATGACTGGATGAAACCAGAAATATCCGTTTTCTTTTTTTTTTGGCTTACTATATCCCAGATATTACTACAGACTCTGTGTTTGTGTTTTCTGGATATTATCGATGGATTATATTGTTTTGAATGTTTTTATCAGGGAACATTTAATTTTGTGCTGGGAAACACTAATTGGTTCCACATGGAGACACCAGTCTACACATTCGTATTTTCTAGGGAGAAAGCTAGAATAACTGCGGTAAACAAACATGATGTTTCTGTTTGTATAGATGACATTTTATGCACTGGCTTAAGGAAAAGACTTTGTTTTACTCCAAAACCATTTTTACTGCGATTTTCCCGGTTCATTGCATACGAATTCCACCAAACTTAGTCCGGATATGACTGGATGAAACCAGAAATATCCGGTTGTGTTTTGGCTAAATCAATCCCAGATATTGCGACGGACTCTGTGTTTGTGTTTTCTGGACATTATCAACGGACTTTATTGTTTTGAATGTTTTTATCAGGGAACATTTAATTTTGTACCTTAGAAACACTAATAGGTTCAACATGGAGACACCAGTCTACACATTCGTATGTTCTAGGGAGAAAGTTAGAGGAACTGCGGCAAACAAACATGATATTTCTGTTTGTATACATGACATTTTATGCACTTGCATAACGAAAAAAACTTTGCTTTTCTCCAAAAGCATTTTTACTGTGATTTTCTCGGTCCATTGCATACGAATTTCACCTCGCTTTGTCCGGATATGACTGGATGAAACCAGAAATATCCGGTTGTGATTTGGCTTACTACAACCCAGATATTGTGAAAGCCTCTGTGTTTATGTTTTCCGGATATTATCAACGGAATTTATGTTTTTGCATGTTATTTATCAGGGAACATTTAATTTTGTGCTGGGAAACACTAATTGGTTCCACATGGAGACACCAGCTCTACACATTCGTATTTTCTAGGGAGAAAGCTAGAGGAACTGCGGCAAACAAACATGATATTTCTGTTTGTATAGATGACATTTTATGCACTTTCCTAAAGAAAAGACTTTGCTTTTCTCCAAAACCATTTTTCCTGTGATATTCTCCATCCATTACATATGAATTCCACCCCACTTTGTCCGGATATGAGTGGATGAAACCAGAAATATCCGGTTGTGTTTTGTCTTACTATATCCCAGATATTGCTACAGCCTCAGTGTCTGTGTTTTCTGGATATTATCGATGGATTTTATTGTTTTGAATGTTTTTATCAGGGAACATTTAATTTTGTACCGTAGAAACACTAATTGGTTCCACATGGAGACACCAGTAACACATTCCTATGTTCTAGGGAGAAAGCTTGAGGAACTGCAAATCGATATGATATGTCTGTTTGTATAGATGACATTTTATGCACTTGCGATGGAAAAGACTTTTTGCCTTTCTCTAAAACCATTTTTACTGTGATTTTGTTGGTCCATTGCATACGAATTCCAACCCACTTTGTCCGGATATGACTGGATGAAACCAGAAATATCCGGTTTTTTTTTTGCTAACTCAATCCCAGATATTGTGAAAGCTTCGGTATTTGTGTTCTCCGGATATTATGAACGGATTTTATGGTTTTGCATGTTTTTTATCAGGGAACATTTAATTTTGTACCGTAGAAACACTAATTGGTTGCACACGGAGACACCAGCTCTACACATTTGTATTTTCTAGGGAGAAAGCTAGAGGAACTGCGGCAAACAAACATGATATTTCTGTTTGTATAGATGACATTTTATGCACTTTCCTAAGAAAAAGACTTTACTTTTCTCCAAAACCATTTTTACTGTGATTTTCTCGGTCCATTGCATACGAATTCCACCTCACTTTGTCCGGATATGACTGGATGAAACGAGAAATATCCGTTTTCTTTTTTTTTGGCTTACTATATCCCAGATATTACTACAGACTCTGTGTTTGTGTTTTCTGGATATTATCGATGGATTATATTGTTTTGAATGTTTTTATCAGGGAACATTTAATTTTGTGCTGGGAAACACTAATTGGTTCCACATGGAGACACCAGTCTACACATTCGTATTTTCTAGGGAGAAAGCTAGAATAACTGCGGTAAACAAACATGATGTTTCTGTTTGTATAGATGACATTTTATGCACTGGCTTAAGGAAAAGACTTTGCTTTACTCCAAAACCATTTTAACTGCGATTTTCCCGGTTCATTGCATACGAATTCCACCAAACTTAGTCCGGATATGACTGGATGAAACCAGAAATATCCGGTTGTGTTTTGGCTAACTCAATCCCAGATATTGTGAAAGCTTCTGTATTGGTGTTTTCCGGATATTATCAACGGATTTTATGGTTTTGCATGTTTTTTATCAGGGAACCTTTAATTTTGTACCGTAGAAATACAATTTGGTTCCACATGGAGACACCAGTAACACATTCCTATGTTCTAGGGAGAAAGCTTGAGGAACTGCAAATCGATATGATATGTCTGTTTGTATAGATGACATTTTATGCACTTGCGATGGAAAAGACTTTTTGCCTTTCTCTAAAACCATTTTTACTGTGATTTTCTCGGTCCATTGCATACGAATTCCAACCCACTTTGTCCGGATATGACTGGATGAAACCAGAAATATCCGGTTGTGTTTTGTCTTACTATATCCCAGATATTGCTACAGCCTCAGTGTCTGTGTTTTCTGGATATTATCGATGGATTTTATTGTTTTGAATGTTTTTATCAGGGAACATTTAATTTTGTACCGTAGAAACACTAATTGGTTCCACATGGAGACACCAGTAACACATTCCTATGTTCTAGGGAGAAAGCTTGAGGAACTGCAAATCGATATGATATGTCTGTTTGTATAGATGACATTTTATGCACTTGCGATGGAAAAGACTTTTTGCCTTTCTCTAAAACCATTTTTACTGTGATTTTCTCGGTCCATTGCATACGAATTCCAACCCACTTTGTCCGGATATGACTGGATGAAACCAGAAATATCCGGTTGTGTTTTGGCTTACTACAACCCAGATATTGTGAAAGCCTCTGTGTTTATGTTTCCGGATATTATCAACGGAATTTATGTTTTTGCATGTTATTTATCAGGGAACATTTAATTTTGTGCTGGGAAACACTAATTGGTTGCACACGGAGACACCAGCTCTACACATTTGTATTTTCTAGGGAGAAAGCTAGAGGAACTGCGGCAAACAAACATGATATTTCTGTTTGTATAGATGACATTTTATGCACTTTCCTAACAAAAAGACTTTACTTTTCTCCAAAACCATTTTTACTGTGATTTTCTCGGTCCATTGCATACGAATTCCACCTCGCTTTGTCCGGATATGACTGGATGAAACCAGAAATATCCGGTTGTGTTTTGGCTTACTACAACCCAGATATTGTGAAAGCCTCTGTGTTTATGTTTTCCGGATACTATCAACGGAATTTATGTTTTTGCATGTTATTTATCAGGGAACATTTAATTTTTTGCTGGAAACACTAATTGGTTCCACATGGAGACACCAGCTCTACACATTCGTATTTTCTAGGGAGAAAGCTAGAGGAACTGCGGCAAACAAACATGATATTTCTGTTTGTATAGATGACATTGTATGCACTTGCCTAACGAAAAGACTTTGCTTTTCTCCAAAACCATTTTTCCTGTGATATTCTCGATCCATTACATATGAATTCCACCCCACTTTGTCCGGATATGACTGGATGAAACCAGAAATATCCGTTTTCTTTTTTTTTTGGCTTACTATATCCCAGATATTACTACAGACTCTGTGTTTGTGTTTTCTGGATATTATCGATGGATTATATTGTTTTGAATGTTTTTATCAGGGAACATTTAATTTTGTGCTGGGAAACACTAATTGTTTGCACATGGAGACACCAGTCTACACATTCGTATTTTCTAGGGAGAAAGCTAGAATAACTGCGGTAAACAAACATGATGTTTCTGTTTGTATAGATGACATTTTATGCACTGGCTTAAGGAAAAGACTTTGTTTTACTCCAAAACCATTTTTACTGCGATTTTCCCGGTTCATTGCATACGAATTCCACCAAACTTAGTCCGGATATAACTGGATGAAACCAGAAATATCCGGTTGTGTTTTGGCTAAATCAATCCCAGATATTGCGACGGACTCTGTGTTTGTGTTTTCTGGACATTATCAACGGACTTTATTGTTTTGAATGTTTTTATCAGGGAACATTTAATTTTGTACCTTAGAAACACTAATAGGTTCAACATGGAGACACCAGTCTACACATTCGTATGTTCTAGGGAGAAAGTTAGAGGAACTGCAGCAAACAAACATGATATTTCTGTTTGTATACATGACATTTTATGCACTTGCATAACGAAAAAAACTTTGCTTTTCTCCAAAACCATTTTTACTGTGATTTTCTCGGTCCATTGCATACGAATTCCACCTCGCTTTGTCCGGATATGACTGGATGAAACCAGAAATATCCGGTTGTGTTTTGGCTTACTACAACCCAGATATTGTGAATGCCTCTGTGTTTATGTTTTCCGGATATTATCAACGGAATTTATGTTTTTGCATGTTATTTATCAGGGAACATTTAATTTTGTGCTGGGAAACACTAATTGGTTCCACATGGAGACACCAGCTCTACACATTCGTATTTTCTAGGGAGAAAGCTAGAGGAACTGCGGCAAACAAACATGATATTTCTGTTTGTATAGATGACATTTTATGCACTTTCCTAAAGAAAAGACTTTGCTTTTCTCCAAAACCATTTTTCCTGTGATATTCTCGATCCATTACATATGAATTCCACCCCACTTTGTCCGGATATGAGTGGATGAAACCAGAAATATCCGGTTGTGTTTTGTCTTACTATATCCCAGATATTGCTACAGCCTCAGTGTCTGTGTTTTCTGGATATTATCGATGGATTTTATTGTTTTGAATGTTTTTATCAGGGAACATTTAATTTTGTACCGTAGAAACACTAATTGGTTCCACATGGAGACACCAGTAACACATTCCTATGTTCTAGGGAGAAAGCTTGAGGAACTGCAAATCGATATGATATGTCTGTTTGTATAGATGACATTTTATGCACTTGCGATGGAAAAGACTTTTTGCCTTTCTCTAAAACCATTTTTACTGTGATTTTGTTGGTCCATTGCATACGAATTCCAACCCACTTTGTCCGGATATGACTGGATGAAACCAGAAATATCCGGTTGTGTTTTGGCTTACTACAACCCAGATATTGTGAAAGCCTCTGTGTTTATGTTTCCGGATATTATCAACGGAATTTATGTTTTTGCATGTTATTTATCAGGGAACATTTAATTTTGTGCTGGGAAACACTAATTGGTTCCACACGGAGACACCAGCTCTACACATTTGTATTTTCTAGGGAGAAAGCTAGAGGAACTGCGGCAAACAAACATGATATTTCTGTTTGTATAGATGACATTTTATGCACTTTCCTAACAAAAAGACTTTACTTTTCTCCAAAACCATTTTTACTGTGATTTTCTCGGTCCATTGCATACAAATTCCACCTCACTTTGTCCGGATATGACTGGATGAAACCAGAAATATCCGTTTTCTTTTTTTTTTGCTTACTATATCCCAGATATTACTACACTCTGTGTTTGTGTTTTCTGGATATTATTGATGGATTATATTGTTTTGAATGTTTTTATCAGGCAACACTTAATTTTGTGCTGGGAAACACTAATTGTTTGCACATGGAGACACCAGTCTACACATTTGTATTTTCTAGGGAGAAAGCTAGAATAACTGCGGTAAACAAACATGATGTTTCTGTTTGTATAGATGACATTTTATGCACTGGCTTAAGGAAAAGACTTTGTTTTACTCCAAAACCATTTTTACTGCGATTTTCCCGGTTCATTGCATACGAATTCCACCAAACTTAGTCCGGATATGACTGGATGAAACCAGAAATATCCGGTTGTGTTTTGGCTAAATCAATCCCAGATATTGCGACGGACTCTGTGTTTGTGTTTTCTGGACATTATCAACAGAATTTATTGTTTTGAATGTTTTTATTGGGGAACATTTAATTTTGTACCTTAGAAACACTAATAGGTTCAACATGGAGACACCAGTCTACACATTCGTATGTTCTAGGGAGAAAGTTAGAGGAACTGCGGCAAACAAACATGATATTTCTGTTTGTATACATGACATTTTATGCACTTGCATAACGAAAAAAACTTTGCTTTTCTCCAAAACCTTTTTTACTGTGATTTTCTCGGTCCATTGCATACGAATTCCACCTCGCTTTGTCCGGATATGACTGGATGAAACCAGAAATATCCGGTTGTGTTTTGGCTTACTACAACCCAGATATTGTGAAAGCCTCTGTGTTTATGTTTTCCGGATATTATCAACGGAATTTATGTTTTTGCATGTTATTTATCAGGGAACATTTAATTTTGTGCTGGGAAACACTAATTGGTTCCACATGGAGACACCAGCTCTACACATTCGTATTTTCTAGGGAGAAAGCTAGAGGAACTGCGGCAAACAAACATGATATTTCTGTTTGTATAGATGACATTTTATGCACTTTCCTAAAGAAAAGACTTTGCTTTTCTCCAAAACCATTTTTCCTGTTATATTCTCGATCCATTACATATGAATTCCACCCCACTTTGTCCGGATATGAGTGGATGAAACCAGAAATATCCGGTTGTGTTTTGTCTTACTATATCCCAGATATTACTGCAGACTCTGTGTCTGTGTTTTCTGGATATTATCGATGGATTTTATTGTTTTGAATGTTTTTATCAGGGAACATTTAATTTTGTACCGTAGAAACACTAATTGGTTCCACATGGAGACACCAGTAACACATTCCTATGTTCTAGGGAGAAAGCTTGAGGAACTGCAAATCGATATGATATGTCTGTTTGTATAGATGACATTTTATGCACTTGCGATGGAAAAGACTTTTTGCCTTTCTCTAAAACCATTTTTACTGTGATTTTCTCGGTCCATTGCATACGAATTCCAACCCACTTTGTCCGGATATGACTGGATGAATCCAGAAATATCCGGTTGTGTTTTGGCTTACTACAACCCAGATATTGTGAAAGCCTCTGTGTTTATGTTTCCGGATATTATCAACGGAATTTATGTTTTTGCATGTTATTTATCAGGGAACATTTAATTTTGTGCTGGGAAACACTAATTGGTTGCACACGGAGACACCAGCTCTACACATTTGTATTTTCTAGGGAGAAAGTTAGAGGAACTGCGGCAAACAAACATGATATTTCTGTTTGTATACATGACATTTTATGCACTTGCATAACGAAAAAAACTTTGCTTTTCTCCAAAACCATTTTTACTGTGATTTTCTCGGTCCATTGCATACGAATTCCACCTCGCTTTGTCCGGATATGACTGGATGAAACCAGAAATATCCGGTTGTGTTTTGGCTTACTACAACCCAGATATTGTGAAAGCCTCTGTGTTTATGTTTTCCGGATATTATCAACGGAATTTATGTTTTTGCATGTTATTTATCAGGGAACATTTAATTTTGTGCTGGGAAACACTAATTGGTTCCACATGGAGACACCAGCTCTACACATTCGTATTTTCTAGGGAGAAAGCTAGAGGAACTGCGGCAAACAAACATGATATTTCTGTTTGTATAGATGACATTTTATGCACTTTCCTAAAGAAAAGACTTTGCTTTTCTCCAAAACCATTTTTCCTGTGATATTCTCGATCCATTACATATGAATTCCACCCCACTTTGTCCGGATATGAGTGGATGAAACCAGAAATATCCGGTTGTGTTTTGTCTTACTATATCCCAGATATTGCTACAGCCTCAGTGTCTGTGTTTTCTGGATATTATAGATGGATTTTATTGTTTTGAATGTTTTTATCAGGGAACATTTAATTTTGTACCATAGAAATACTAATTGGTTCCACACGGAGACACCAGCTCTACACATTTGTATTTTCTAGGGAGAAAGCTAGAGGAACTGCGGCAAACAAACATGATATTTCTGTTTGTATAGATGACATTTTATGCACTTTCCTAACAAAAAGATTTAACTTTTCTCCAAAACCATTTTTACTGTGATTTTCTCGGTCCATTGCATACGAATTCCACCTCACTTTGTCCGGATATGACTGGATGAAACCAGAAATATCCGTTTTCTTTTTTTTTTGGCTTACTATATCCCAGATATTACTACAGCCTCAGTGTCTGTGTTTTCTGGATATTATCGATGGATTTTATTGTTTTGAATGTTTTTATCAGGGAACATTTAATTTTGTACCGTAGAAACACTAATTGGTTCCACATGGAGACACCAGTAACACATTCCTATGTTCTAGGGAGAAAGCTTGAGGAACTGCAAATCGATATGATATGTCTGTTTGTATAGATGACATTTTATGCACTTGCGATGGAAAAGACTTTTTGCCTTTCTCTAAAACCATTTTTACTGTGATTTTCTCGGTCCATTGCATACGAATTCCAACCCACTTTGTCCGGATATGACTGGATGAATCCAGAAATATCCGGTTGTGTTTTGGCTTACTACAACCCAGATATTGTGAAAGCCTCTGTGTTTATGTTTCCGGATATTATCAACGGAATTTATGTTTTTGCATGTTATTTATCAGGGAACATTTAATTTTGTGCTGGGAAACACTAATTGGTTGCACACGGAGACACCAGCTCTACACATTTGTATTTTCTAGGGAGAAAGCTAGAGGAACTGCGGCAAACAAACATGATATTTCTGTTTGTATAGATGACATTTTATGCACTTTCCTAACAAAAAGACTTTACTTTTCTCCAAAACCATTTTTACTGTGATTTTCTCGGTCCATTGCATACGAATTCCACCTCGCTTTGTCCGGATATGACTGGATGAAACCAGAAATATCCGGTTGTGTTTTGGCTTACTACAACCCAGATATTGTGAAAGCCTCTGTGTTTATGTTTTCCGGATACTATCAACGGAATTTATGTTTTTGCATGTTATTTATCAGGGAACATTTAATTTTGTGCTGGGAAACACTAATTGGTTCCACATGGAGACACCAGCTCTACACATTCGTATTTTCTAGGGAGAAAGCTAGAGGAAATGCGGCAAACAAATATGATATTTCTGTTTGTATAGATGACATTGTATGCACTTGCCTAACGAAAAGACTTTGCTTTTCTCCAAAACCATTTTTCCTGTGATATTCTCGATCCATTACATATGAATTCCACCCCACTTTGTCCGGATATGACTGGATGAAACCAGAAATATCCGTTTTCTTTTTTTTTTGGCTTACTATATCCCAGATATTACTACAGACTCTGTGTTTGTGTTTTCTGGATATTATCGATGGATTATATTGTTTTGAATGTTTTTATCAGGGAACACTTAATTTTGTGCTGGGAAACACTAATTGGTTCCACATGGAGACACCAGTCTACACATTCGTATTTTCTAGGGAGAAAGCTAGAATAACTGCGGTAAACAAACATGATGTTTCTGTTTGTATAGATGACATTTTATGCACTGGCTTAAGGAAAAGACTTTGTTTTACTCCAAAACCATTTTTACTGCGATTTTCCCGGTTCATTGCATATGAATTCCACCAAACTTAGTCCGGATATGACTGGATGAAACCAGAAATATCCGGTTGTGTTTTGGCTAACTCAATCCCAGATATTGCGACGGACTCTGTGTTTGTGTTTTCTGGACATTATCAACGGACTTTATTGTTTTGAATGTTTTTATCAGGGAACATTTAATTTTGTACCTTAGAAACACTAATAGGTTCAACATGGAGACACCAGTCTACACATTCGTATGTTCTAGGGAGAAAGTTAGAGGAACTGCGGCAAACAAACATGATATTTCTGTTTGTATACATGACATTTTATGCACTTGCATAACGAAAAAAACTTTGCTTTTCTCCAAAACCATTTTTACTGTGATTTTCTTGGTCCATTGCATACGAATTCCACCTCGCTTTGTCCGGATATGACTGGATGAAACCAGAAATATCCGGTTGTGTTTTGGCTTACTACAACCCAGATATTGTGAAAGCCTCTGTGTTTATGTTTTCCGGATATTATCAACGGAATTTATGTTTTTGCATGTTATTTATCAGGGAACATTTAATTTTGTGCTGGGAAACACTAATTGGTTCCACTTGGAGACACCAGCTCTACACATTCGTATTTTCTAGGGAGAAAGCTAGAGGAACTTCGGCAAACAAACATGATATTTCTGTTTGTATAGATGACATTTTATGCACTTTCCTAAAGAAAAGACTTTGCTTTTCTCCAAAACCATTTTTCCTGTGATATTCTCGATCCATTACATATGAATTCCACCCCACTTTGTCCGGATATGAGTGGATGAAACCAGAAATATCCGGTTGTGTTTTGTCTTACTATATCCCAGATATTGCTACAGCCTCAGTGTCTGTGTTTTCTGGATATTATCGATGGATTTTATTGTTTTGAATGTTTTTATCAGGGAACCTTTAATTTTGTACCGTAGAAATACAATTTGGTTCCACATGGAGACACCAGTAACACATTCCTATGTTCTAGGGAGAAAGCTTGAGGAACTGCAAATCGATATGATATGTCTGTTTGTATAGATGACATTTTATGCACTTGCGATGGAAAAGACTTTTTGCCTTTCTCTAAAACCATTTTTACTGTGATTTTGTTGGTCCATTGCATACGAATTCCAACCCACTTTGTCCGGATATGACTGGATGAAACCAGAAATATCCGGTTGTGTTTTGGCTTACTACAACCCAGATATTGTGAAAGCCTCTGTGTTTATGTTTCCGGATATTATCAACGGAATTTATGTTTTTGCATGTTATTTATCAGGGAACATTTAATTTTGTGCTGGGAAACACTAATTGGTTGCACACGGAGACACCAGCTCTACACATTTGTATTTTCTAGGGAGAAAGCTAGAGGAACTGCGGCAAACAAACATGATATTTCTGTTTGTATAGATGACATTTTATGCACTTTCCTAACAAAAAGACTTTACTTTTCTCCAAAACCATTTTTACTGTGATTTTCTCGGTCCATTGCATACGAATTCCACCTCACTTTGTCCGGATATGACTGGATGAAACCAGAAATATCCGTTTTCTTTTTTTTGGCTTACTATATCCCAGATATTACTACACTCTGTGTTTGTGTTTTCTGGATATTATCGATGGATTATATTGTTTTGAATGTTTTTATCAGGGAACATTTAATTTTGTGCTGGGAAACACTAATTGGTTCCACATGGAGACACCAGCTCTACACATTCGTATTTTCTAGGGAGAAAGCTAGAGGAACTGCGGCAAACAAACATGATATTTCTGTTTGTATAGATGACATTTTATGCACTTTCCTAAAGAAAAGACTTTGCTTTTCTCCAAAACCATTTTTCCTGTGATATTCTCGATCCATTACATATGAATTCCACCCCACTTTGTCCGGATATGAGTGGATGAAACCAGAAATATCCGGTTGTGTTTTGTCTTACTATATCCCAGATATTGCTACAGCCTCAGTGTCTGTGTTTTCTGGATATTATCGATGGATTTTATTGTTTTGAATGTTTTTATCAGGGAACATTTAATTTTGTACCGTAGAAACACTAATTGGTTCCACATGGAGACACCAGTAACACATTCCTATGTTCTAGGGAGAAAGCTTGAGGAACTGCAAATCGATATGATATGTCTGTTTGTATAGATGACACTTTATGCACTTGCGATGGAAAAGACTTTTTGCCTTTCTCTAAAACCATTTTTACTGTGATTTTGTTGGTCCATTGCATACGAATTCCAACCCACTTTGTCCGGATATGACTGGATGAAACCAGAAATATCCGGTTGTGTTTTGGCTTACTACAACCCAGATATTGTGAAAACCTCTGTGTTTATGTTTCCGGATATTATCAACGGAATTTATGTTTTTGCATGTTATTTATCAGGGAACATTTAATTTTGTGCTGGGAAACACTAATTGGTTCCACACGGAGACACCAGCTCTACACATTTGTATTTTCTAGGGAGAAAGCTAGAGGAACTGCGGCAAACAAACATGATATTTCTGTTTGTATAGATGACATTTTATGCACTTTCCTAACAAAAAGACTTTACTTTTCTCCAAAACCATTTTTACTGTGATTTTCTCGGTCCATTGCATACGAATTCCACCTCACTTTGTCCGGATATGACTGGATGAAACCAGAAATATCCGTTTTCTTTTTTTTTTGCTTACTATATCCCAGATATTACTACACTCTGTGTTTGTGTTTTCTGGATATTATTGATGGATTATATTGTTTTGAATGTTTTTATCAGGCAACACTTAATTTTGTGCTGGGAAACACTAATTGTTTGCACATGGAGACACCAGTCTACACATTTGTATTTTCTAGGGAGAAAGCTAGAATTACTGCGGTAAACAAACATGATGTTTCTGTTTGTATAGATGACATTTTATGCACTGGCTTAAGGAAAAGACTTTGTTTTACTCCAAAACCATTTTTACTGCGATTTTCCCGGTTCATTGCATACGAATTCCACCAAACTTAGTCCGGATATGACTGGATGAAACCAGAAATATCCGGTTGTGTTTTGGCTAAATCAATCCCAGATATTGCGACGGACTCTGTGTTTGTGTTTTCTGGACATTATCAACAGAATTTATTGTTTTGAATGTTTTTATTGGGGAACATTTAATTTTGTACCTGAGAAACACTAATATGTTCAACATGGAGACACCAGTCTACACATTCGTATGTTCTAGGGAGAAAGTTAGAGGAACTGCGGCAAACAAACATGATATTTCTGTTTGTATACATGACATTTTATGCACTTGCATAACGAAAAAAACTTTGCTTTTCTCCAAAACCATTTTTACTGTGATTTTCTCGGTCCATTGCATACGAATTCCACCTCGCTTTGTCCGGATATGACTGGATGAAACCAGAAATGTCCGGTTGTGTTTTGGCTTACTACAACCCAGATATTGTGAAAGCCTCTGTGTTTATGTTTTCCGGATATTATCAACGGAATTTATGTTTTTGCATGTTATTTATCAGGGAACATTTAATTTTGTGCTGGGAAACACTAATTGGTTCCACATGGAGACACCAGCTCTACACATTCGTATTTTCTAGGGAGAAAGCTAGAGGAACTGCGGCAAACAAACATGATATTTCTGTTTGTATAGATGACATTTTATGCACTTTCCTAAAGAAAAGACTTTGCTTTTCTCCAAAACCATTTTTCCTGTGATATTCTCGATCCATTACATATGAATTCCACCCCACTTTGTCCGGATATGAGTGGATGAAACCAGAAATATCCGGTTGTGTTTTGTCTTACTATATCCCAGATATTACTGCAGACTCTGTGTCTGTGTTTTCTGGATATTATCGATGGATTTTATTGTTTTGAATGTTTTTATCAGGGAACATTTAATTTTGTACCATAGAAACACTAATTGGTTCCACATGGAGACACCAGTAACACATTCCTATGTTCTAGGGAGAAAGCTTGAGGAACTGCAAATCGATATGATATGTCTGTTTGTATAGATGACACTTTATGCACTTGCGATGGAAAAGACTTTTTGCCTTTCTCTAAAACCATTTTTACTGTGATTTTGTTGGTCCATTGCATACGAATTCCAACCCACTTTGTCCGGATATGACTGGATGAAACCAGAAATATCCAGTTGTGTTTTGGCTAACTCAATCCCAGATATTGTGAAAGCTTCTGTATTTGTGTTCTCCGGATATTATGAACGGATTTTATGTTTTTGCATGTTATTTATCAGGGAACATTTAATTTTGTGCTGGGAAACACTAATTGGTTCCACATGGAGACACCAGCTCTACACATTCGTATTTTCTAGGGAGAAAGCTAGAGGAACTGCGGCAAACAAACATGATATTTCTGTTTGTATAGATGACATTTTATGCACTCTCCTAAAGAAAAGACGTTGCTTTTCTCCAAAACCATTTTTCCTGTGATATTCTCGATCCATTACATATGAATTCCACCCCACTTTGTCCGGATATGAGTGGATGAAACCAGAAATATCCGGTTGTGTTTTGTCTTACTATATCCCAGATATTGCTACAGCCTCAGTGTCTGTGTTTTCTGGATATTATCGATGGATTTAATTGTTTTGAATGTTTTTATCAGGGAACATTTAATTTTGTACCGTAGAAACACTAATTGGTTCCACATGGAGACACCAGTAACACATTCCTATGATCTAGGGAGAAAGCTTGAGGAACTGCAAATCGATATGGTATGTCTGTTTGTATAGATGACATTTTATGCACTTGCGATGGAAAAGACTTTTTGCCTTTCTCTAAAACCATTTTTACTGTGATTTTGTTGGTCCATTGCATACGAATTCCAACCCACTTTGTCTGGATATGACTGGATGAAACCAGAAATATCCGGTTGTGTTTTGGCTAACTCAATCCCAGATATTGTGAAAGCTTCTGTATTTGTGTTCTCCGGATATTATGAACGGATTTTATGGTTTTGCATGTTTTTTATCAGGGAACATTTAATTTTGTACCGTAGAAACACTAATTGGTTCCACACGGAGACACCAGCTCTACACATTTGTATTTTCTAGGGAGAAAGCTAGAGGAACTGCGGCAAACAAACATGATATTTCTGTTTGTATAGATGACATTTTATGCACTTTCCTAAGAAAAAGACTTTACTTTTCTCCAAAACCATTTTTACTATGATTCTCTCGGTCCATTGCATACGAATTCCACCTCACTTTGTCCGGATATGACTGGATGAAACCAGAAATATCCGTTTTCTTTTTTTTTGGCTTACTATATCCCAGATATTACTACAGACTCTGTGTTTGTGTTTTCTGGATATTATCGATGGATTATATTGTTTTGAATGTTTTTATCAGGGAACACTTAATTTTGTGCTGGGAAACACTAATTGGTTCCACATGGAGACACCAGTCTACACATTCGTATATTCTAGGGAGAAAGCTAGATTAACTGCGGTAAACAAACATGATGTTTCTGTTTGTATAGATGACATTTTATGCACTGGCTTAAGGAAAAGACTTTGTTTTACTCCAAAACCATTTTTACTGCGAATTTCCCGGTTCATTGCATACGAATTCCACCAAACTTAGTCCGGATATGACTGGATGAAACCAGAAATATCCGGTTGTGTTTTGGCTAACTCAATCCCAGATATTGTGAAAGCTTCTGTATTGGTGTTTTCCGGATATTATCAACGGATTTTATGGTTTTGCATGTTTTTTATCAGGGAACATTTAATTTTGTACCTTAGAAACACTAATAGGTTCAACATGGAGACACCAGTCTACACATTCGTATGTTCTAGGGAGAAAGTTAGAGGAACTGCGGCAAACAAACATGATATTTCTGTTTGTATACATGACATTTTATGCACTTGCATAACGAAAAAAACTTTGCTTTTCTCCAAAACCATTTTTACTGTGATTTTCTCGGTCCATTGCATACGAATTCCACATCGCTTTGTCCAGATATGACTGGATGAAACCAGAAATATCCGGTTGTGTTTTGGCTTACTACAACCCAGATATTGTGAAAGCCTCTGTGTTTATGTTTTCCGGATATTATCAACGGAATTTATGTTTTTGCATGTTATTTATCAGGGAACATTTAATTTTGTGCTGGGAAACACTAATTGGTTCCACATGGAGACACCAGCTCTACACATTCGTATGTTCTAGGGAGAAAGCTAGAGGAACTGCGGCAAACAAACATGATATTTCTGTTTGTATAGATGACATTTTATGCACTTTCCTAAAGAAAAGACTTTGCTTTTCTCCAAAACCATTTTTCCTGTGATATTCTCGATCCATTACATATGAATTCCACCCCACTTTGTCCAGATATGAGTGGATGAAACCAGAAATATCCGGTTGTGTTTTGTCTTACTATATCGCAGATATTGCTACAGCCTCAGTGTCTGTGTTTTCTGGATATTATCGATGGATTTAATTGTTTTGAATGTTTTTATCAGGGAACATTTAATTTTGTACCGTAGAAACACTAATTGGTTCCACATGGAGACACCAGTAACACATTCCTATGATCTAGGGAGAAAGCTTGAGGAACTGCAAATCGATATGGTATGTCTGTTTGTATAGATGACATTTTATGCACTTGCGATGGAAAAGACTTTTTGCCTTTCTCTAAAACCATTTTTACTGTGATTTTGTTGGTCCATTGCATACGAATTCCAACCCACTTTGTCTGGATAGGACTGGATGAAACCAGAAATATCCGGTTGTGTTTTGGCTAACTCAATCCCAGATATTGTGAAAGCTTCTGTATTTGTGTTCTCCGGATATTATGAACGGATTTTATGGTTTTGCATGTTTTTTATCAGGGAACATTTAATTTTGTACCGTAGAAACACTAATTGGTTCCACACGGAGACACCAGCTCTACACATTTGTATTTTCTAGGGAGAAAGCTAGAGGAACTGCGGCAAACAAACATGATATTTCTGTTTGTATAGATGACATTTTATGCACTTTCCTAAGAAAAAGACTTTACTTTTCTCCAAAACCATTTTTACTATGATTCTCTCGGTCCATTGCATACGAATTCCACCTCACTTTGTCCGGATATGACTGGATGAAACCAGAAATATCCGTTTTCTTTTTTTTTGGCTTACTATATCCCAGATATTACTACAGACTCTGTGTTTGTGTTTTCTGGATATTATCGATGGATTATATTGTTTTGAATGTTTTTATCAGGGAACACTTAATTTTGTGCTGGGAAACACTAATTGGTTCCACATGGAGACACCAGTCTACACATTCGTATATTCTAGGGAGAAAGCTAGATTAACTGCGGTAAACAAACATGATGTTTCTGTTTGTATAGATGACATTTTATGCACTGGCTTAAGGAAAAGACTTTGTTTTACTCCAAAACCATTTTTACTGCGAATTTCCCGGTTCATTGCATACGAATTCCACCAAACTTAGTCCGGATATGACTGGATGAAACCAGAAATATCCGGTTGTGTTTTGGCTAACTCAATCCCAGATATTGTGAAAGCTTCTGTATTGGTGTTTTCCGGATATTATCAACGGATTTTATGGTTTTGCATGTTTTTTATCAGGGAACATTTAATTTTGTACCTTAGAAACACTAATAGGTTCAACATGGAGACACCAGTCTACACATTCGTATGTTCTAGGGAGAAAGTTAGAGGAACTGCGGCAAACAAACATGATATTTCTGTTTGTATACATGACATTTTATGCACTTGCATAACGAAAAAAACTTTGCTTTTCTCCAAAACCATTTTTACTGTGATTTTCTCGGTCCATTGCATACGAATTCCACATCGCTTTGTCCAGATATGACTGGATGAAACCAGAAATATCCGGTTGTGTTTTGGCTTACTACAACCCAGATATTGTGAAAGCCTCTGTGTTTATGTTTTCCGGATATTATCAACGGAATTTATGTTGTTGCATGTTATTTATCAGGGAACATTTAATTTTGTGCTGGGAAACACTAATTGGTTCCACATGGAGACACCAGCTCTACACATTCGTATGTTCTAGGGAGAAAGCTAGAGGAACTGCGGCAAACAAACATGATATTTCTGTTTGTATAGATGACATTTTATGCACTTTCCTAAAGAAAAGACTTTGCTTTTCTCCAAAACCATTTTTCCTGTGATATTCTCGATCCATTACATATGAATTCCACCCCACTTTGTCCAGATATGAGTGGATGAAACCAGAAATATCCGGTTGTGTTTTGTCTTACTATATCGCAGATATTGCTACAGCCTCAGTGTCTGTGTTTTCTGGATATTATCGATGGATTTTATTGTTTTGAATGTTTTTATCAGGGAACATTTAATTTTGTACCGTAGAAACACTAATTGGTTCCACATGGAGACACCAGTAACACATTCCTATGTTCTAGGGAGAAAGCTTGAGGAACTGCAAATCGATATGATATGTCTGTTTGTATAGATGACATTTTATGCACTTGCGATGGAAAAGACTTTTTGCCTTTCTCTAAAACCATTTTTACTGTGATTTTGTTGGTCCATTGCATACGAATTCCAACCCACTTTGTCCGGATATGACTGGATGAAACCAGAAATATCCGGTTGTGTTTTGGCTAACTCAATCCCAGATATTGTGAAAGCTTCTGTATTTGTGTTCTCTGGATATTATGAACGGATTTTATGGTTTTGCATGTTTTTTATCAGGGAACATTTAATTTTGTACCGTAGAAACACTAATTGGTTCCACACGGAGACACCAGCTCTACACATTTGTATTTTCTAGGGAGAAAGCTAGAGGAACTGCGGCAAACAAACATGATATTCCTGTTTGTATACATGACATTTTATGCACTTTACTAAGAAAAAGACTTTACTTTTCTCCAAAACCATTTTTACTGTGATTTTCTCGGTCCATTGCATACGAATTCCACCTCACTTTGTCCGGATATGACTGGATGAAACCAGAAATATCCGTTTTCTTTTTTTTGGCTTACTATATCCCAGATATTACTACAGACTCTGTGTTTGTGTTTTCTGGATATTATCGATGGATTATATTGTTTTGAATGTTTTTATCAGGGAACACTTAATTTTGTGCTGGGAAACACTAATTGGTTCCACATGGAGACACCAGTCTACACATTCGTATTTTCTAGGGAGAAAGCTAGAATAACTGCGGTAAACAAACATGATGTTTCTGTTTGTATAGATGACATTTTATGCACTGGCTTAAGGAAAAGACTTTGTTTTACTCCAAAACCATTTTTACTGCGATTTTCCCGGTTCATTGCATACGAATTCCACCAAACTTAGTCCGGATATGACTGGATGAAACCAGAAATATCCGGTTGTGTTTTGGCTAAATCAATCCCAGATATTGCGACGGACTCTGTGTTTGTGTTTTCTGGACATTATCAACGGACTTTATTGTTTTGAATGTTTTTATCAGGGAACATTTAATTTTGTACCTTAGAAACACTAATAGGTTCAACATGGAGACACCAGTCTACACATTCGTATGTTCTAGGGAGAAAGTTAGAGGAACTGCGGCAAACAAACATGATATTTCTGTTTGTATACATGACATTTTATGCACTTGCATAACGAAAAAAACTTTGCTTTTCTCCAAAACCATTTTTACTGTGATTTTCTCGGTCCATTGCATACGAATTCCACATCGCTTTGTCCAGATATGACTGGATGAAACCAGAAATATCCGGTTGTGTTTTGGCTTACTACAACCCAGATATTGTGAAAGCCTCTGTGTTTATGTTTTCCGGATATTATCAACGGAATTTATGTTTTTGCATGTTATTTATCAGGGAACATTTAATTTTGTGCTGGGAAACACTAATTGGTTCCACATGGAGACACCAGCTCTACACATTCGTATGTTCTAGGGAGAAAGCTAGAGGAACTGCGGCAAACAAACATGATATTTCTGTTTGTATAGATGACATTTTATGCACTTTCCTAAAGAAAAGACTTTGCTTTTCTCCAAAACCATTTTTCCTGTGATATTCTCGATCCATTACATATGAATTCCACCCCACTTTGTCCGGATATGACTGGATGAAACCAGAAATATCCGGTTGTGTTTTGTCTTACTATATCGCAGATATTGCTACAGCCTCAGTGTCTGTGTTTTCTGGATATTATCGATGGATTTTATTGTTTTGAATGTTTTTATCAGGGAACATTTAATTTTGTACCGTAGAAACACTAATTGTTTCCACATGCACACCAGGAACACATTCCTATGTTCTAGGGAGAAAGCTTGAGGAACTGCAAATCGATATGATATGTCTGTTTGTATAGATGACATTTTATGCACTTGCGATGGAAAAGACTTTTTGCCTTTCTCTAAAACCATTTTTACTGTGATTTTGTTGGTCCATTGCATACGAATTCCAACCCACTTTGTCCGGATATGACTGGATGAAACCAGAAATATCCGGTTGTGTTTTGGCTAACTCAATCCCAGATATTGTGAAAGCTTCTGTATTTGTGTTCTCCAGATATTATGAACGGATTTTATGGTTTTGCATGTTTTTTATCAGGGAACATTTAATTTTGTACCGTAGAAACACTAATTGGTTCCACACGGAGACACCAGCTCTACACATTTGTATTTTCTAGGGAGAAAGCTAGAGGAACTGCGGCAAACAAACATGATATTTCTGTTTGTATAGATGACATTTTATGCACTTTCCTAAGAAAAAGACTTTACTTTTCTCCAAAACCATTTTTACTGTGATTTTCTCGGTCCATTGCATACGAATTCCACCTCACTTTGTCCGGATATGACTGGATGAAACCAGAAATATCCGTTTTCTTTTTTTTGGCTTACTATATCCCAGATATTACTACAGACTCTGTGTTTGTGTTTTCTGGATATTATCGATGGATTATATTGTTTTGAATGTTTTTATCAGGGAACACTTAATTTTGTGCTGGGAAACACTAATTGGTTCCACATGGAGACACCAGTCTACACATTCGTATTTTCTAGGGAGAAAGCTAGAATAACTGCGGTAAACAAACATGATGTTTCTGTTTGTATAGATGACATTTTATGCACTGGCTTAAGGAAAAGACTTTGTTTTACTCCAAAACCATTTTTACTGCGATTTTCCCGGTTCATTGCATACGAATTCCACCAAACTTAGTCCGGATATGACTGGATGAAACCAGAAATATCCGGTTGTGTTTTGGCTAAATCAATCCCAGATATTGCGACGGACTCTGTGTTTGTGTTTCCTGACATTATCAACGGACTTTATTGTTTTGAATGTTTTTATCAGGGAACATTTAATTTTGTACCTTAGAAACACTAATAGGTTCAACATGGAGACACCAGTCTACACATTCGTATGTTCTAGGGAGAAAGTTAGAGGAACTGCGGCAAACAAACATGATATTTCTGTTTGTATACATGACATTTTATGCACTTGCATAACGAAAAAAACTTTGCTTTTCTCCAAAACCATTTTTACTGTGATTTTCTCGGTCCATTGCATACGAATTCCACCTCGCTTTGTCTGGTTATGACTGGATGAAACCAGAAATATCTGGTTGTGTTTTGGCTTACTACAACCCAGATATTGTGAAAGCCTCTGTGTTTATGTTTTCCGGATATTATCAACGGAATTTATGTTTTTGCATGTTATTTATCAGGGAACATTTAATTTTGTGCTGGGAAACACTAATTGGTTCCACATGGAGACACCAGCTCTACACATTCGTATGTTCTAGGGAGAAAGCTAGAGGAACTGCGGCAAACAAACATGATATTTCTGTTTGTATAGATGACATTTTATGCACTTTCCTAAAGAAAAGACTTTGCTTTTCTCCAAAACCATTTTTCCTGTGATATTCTCCATCCATTACATATGAATTCCACCCCACTTTGTCCGGATATGAGTGGATGAAACCAGAAATATCCGGTTGTGTTTTGTCTTACTATATCCCAGATATTACTGCAGACTCTGTGTCTGTGTTTTCTGGATATTATCGATGGATTTTATTGTTTTGAATGTTTTTATCAGGGAACATTTAATTTTGTACCGTAGAAACACTAATTGGTTCCACATGGAGACACCAGTAACACATTCCTATGTTCTAGGGAGAAAGCTTGAGGAACTGCAAATCGATATGATATGTCTGTTTGTATAGATGACACTTTATGCACTTGCGATGGAAAAGACTTTTTGCCTTTCTCTAAAACCATTTTTACTGTGATTTTGTTGGTCGATTGCATACGAATTCCAACCCACTTTGTCCGGATATGACTGGATGAAACCAGAAATATCCGGTTGTGTTTTGGCTAACTCAATCCCAGATATTGTGAAAGCTTCTGTATTTGTGTTCTCCGGATATTATGAACGGATTTTATGTTTTTGCATGTTATTTATCAGGGAACATTTAATTTTGTGCTGGGAAACACTAATTGGTTCCACATGGAGACACCAGCTCTACACATTCGTATGTTCTAGGGAGAAAGCTAGAGGAACTGCGGCAAACAAACATGATATTTCTGTTTGTATAGATGACATTTTATGCACTTTCCTAAAGAAAAGACTTTGCTTTTCTCCAAAACCATTTTTCCTGTGATATTCTCGATCCATTACATATGAATTCCACCCCACTTTGTCCGGATATGACTGGATGAAACCAGAAATATCCGGTTGTGTTTTGTCTTACTATATCGCAGATATTGCTACAGCCTCAGTGTCTGTGTTTTCTGGATATTATCGATGGATTTTATTGTTTTGAATGTTTTTATCAGGGAACATTTAATTTTGTACCGTAGAAACACTAATTGGTTCCACATGCAGACACCAGGAACACATTCCTATGTTCTAGGGAGAAAGCTTGAGGAACTGCAAATCGATATGATATGTCTGTTTGTATAGATGACATTTTATGCACTTGCGATGGAAAAGACTTTTTGCCTTTCTCTAAAACCATTTTTACTGTGATTTTGTTGGTCCATTGCATACGAATTCCAACCCACTTTGTCCGGATATGACTGGATGAAACCAGAAATATCCGGTTGTGTTTTGGCTAACTCAATCCCAGATATTGTGAAAGCTTCTGTATTTGTGTTCTCTGGATATTATGAACGGATTTTATGGTTTTGCATGTTTTTTATCAGGGAACATTTAATTTTGTACCGTAGAAACACTAATTGGTTCCACACGGAGACACCAGCTCTACACATTTGTATTTTCTAGGGAGAAAGCTAGAGGAACTGCGGCAAACAAACATGATATTTCTGTTTGTATAGATGACATTTTATGCACTTTCCTAAGAAAAAGACTTTACTTTTCTCCAAAACCATTTTTACTGTGATTTTCTCGGTCCATTGCATACGAATTCCACCTCACTTTGTCCGGATATGACTGGATGAAACCAGAAATATCCGTTTTCTTTTTTTTGGCTTACTATATCCCAGATATTACTACAGACTCTGTGTTTGTGTTTTCTGGATATTATCGATGGATTATATTGTTTTGAATGTTTTTATCAGGGAACACTTAATTTTGTGCTGGGAAACACTAATTGGTTCCACATGGAGACACCAGTCTACACATTCGTATTTTCTAGGGAGAAAGCTAGAATAACTGCGGTAAACAAACATGATGTTTCTGTTTGTATAGATGAGATTTTATGCACTGGCTTAAGGAAAAGACTTTGTTTTACTCCAAAACCATTTTTACTGCGATTTTCCCGGTTCATTGCATACGAATTCCACCAAACTTAGTCCGGATATGACTGGATGAAACCAGAAATATCCGGTTGTGTTTTGGCTAACTCAATCCCAGATATTGCGACGGACTCTGTGTTTGTGTTTTCTGGACATTATCAACGGACTTTATTGTTTTGAATGTTTTTATCAGGGAACATTTAATTTTGTACCTTAGAAACACTAATAGGTTCAACATGGAGACACCAGTCTACACATTCGTATGTTCTAGGGAGAAAGTTAGAGGAACTGCGGCAAACAAACATGATATTTCTGTTTGTATACATGACATTTTATGCACTTGCTTAACGAAAAAAACTTTGCTTTTCTCCAAAACCATTTTTACTGTGATTTTCTCGGTCCATTGCATACGAATTCCACCTCGCTTTGTCTGGTTATGACTGGATGAAACCAGAAATATCTGGTTGTGTTTTGGCTTACTACAACCCAGATATTGTGAAAGCCTCTGTGTTTATGTTTTCCGGATATTATCAACGGAATTTATGTTTTTGCATGTTATTTATCAGGGAACATTTAATTTTGTGCTGGGAAACACTAATTGGTTCCACATGGAGACACCAGCTCTACACATTCGTATGTTCTAGGGAGAAAGCTAGAGGAACTGCGGCAAACAAACATGATATTTCTGTTTGTATAGATGACATTTTATGCACTTTCCTAAAGAAAAGACTTTGCTTTTCTCCAAAACCATTTTTCCTGTGATATTCTCGATCCATTACATATGAATTCCACCCCACTTTGTCCGGATATGAGTGGATGAAACCAGAAATATCCGGTTGTGTTTTGTCTTACTATATCCCAGATATTACTGCAGACTCTGTGTCTGTGTTTTCTGGATATTATCGATGGCTTTTATTGTTTTGAATGTTTTTATCAGGGAACATTTAATTTTGTACCGTAGAAACACTAATTGGTTCCACATGGAGACACCAGTAACACATTCCTATGTTCTAGGGAGAAAGCTTGAGGAACTGCAAATCGATATGATATGTCTGTTTGTATAGATGACACTTTATGCACTTGCGATGGAAAAGACTTTTTGCCTTTCTCTAAAACCATTTTTACTGTGATTTTGTTGGTCCATTGCATACGAATTCCAACCCACTTTGTCCGGATATGACTGGATGAAACCAGAAATATCCAGTTGTGTTTTGGCTAACTCAATCCCAGATATTGTGAAAGCTTCTGTGTTTATGTTCTCCGGATATTATGAACGGATTTTATGTTTTTGCATGTTATTTATCAGGGAACATTTAATTTTGTGCTGGGAAACACTAATTGGTTCCACATGGAGACACCAGCTCTACACATTCGTATTTTCTAGGGAGAAAGCTAGAGGAACTGCGGCAAAAAAACATGATATTTCTGTTTGTATAGATGACATTTTATGCACTCTCCTAAAGAAAAGACTTTGCTTTTCTCCAAAACCATTTTTCCTGTGATATTCTCGATCCATTACATATGAATTCCACCCCACTTTGTCCGGATATGAGTGGATGAAACCAGAAATATCCGGTTGTGTTTTGTCTTACTATATCCCAGATATTGCTACAGCCTCAGTGTCTGTGTTTTCTGGATATTATCGATGGATTTAATTGTTTTGAATGTTTTTATCAGGGAACATTTAATTTTGTACCGTAGAAACACTAATTGGTTCCACATGGAGACAACAGTAACACATTCCTATGTTCTAGGGAGAAAGCTTGAGGAACTGCAAATCGATATGATATGTCTGTTTGTATAGATGACATTTTATGCACTTGCGATGGAAAAGACTTTTTGCCTTTCTCTAAAACCATTTTTACTGTGATTTTCTCGGTCCATTGCATACGAATTCCAACCCACTTTGTCCGGATATGACTGGATGAAACCAGAAATATCCGGTTGTGTTTTGGCTAACTCAATCCCAGATATTGTGAAAGCTTCTGTATTTGTGTTCTCTGGATATTATGAACGGATTTTATGGTTTTGCATGTTTTTTATCAGGGAACATTTAATTTTGTACCGTAGAAACACTAATTGGTTCCACACGGAGACACCAGCTCTACACATTTGTATTTTCTAGGGAGAAAGCTAGAGGAACTGCGGCAAACAAACATGATATTTCTGTTTGTATAGATGACATTTTATGCACTTTCCTAAGAAAAAGACTTTACTTTTCTCCAAAACCATTTTTACTATGATTCTCTCGGTCCATTGCATACGAATTCCACCTCACTTTGTCCGGATATGACTGGATGAAACCAGAAATATCCGTTTTCTTTTTTTTTTGCTTACTATATCCCAGATATTACTACAGACTCTGTGTTTGTGTTTTCTGGATATTATCGATGGATTATATTGTTTAGAATGTTTTTATCAGGGAACACTTAATTTTGTGCTGGGAAACACTAATTGGTTCCACATGGAGACACCAGTCTACACATTCGTATATTCAGGGAGAAAGCTAGATTAACTGCGGTAAACAAACATGATGTTTCTGTTTGTATAGATGACATTTTATGCACTGGCTTAAGGAAAAGACTTTGTTTTACTCCAAAACCATTTTAACTGCGAATTTCCCGGTTCATTGCATACGAATTCCACCAAACTTAGTCCGGATATGACTGGATGAAACCAGAAATATCCGGTTGTGTTTTGGCTAACTCAATCCCAGATATTGTGAAAGCTTCTGTATTGGTGTTTTCCGGATATTATCAACGGATTTTATGGTTTTGCATGTTTTTTTATCAGGGAACATTTAATTTTGTACCTTAGAAACACTAATAGGTTCAACATGGAGACACCAGTCTACACATTCGTATGTTCTAGGGAGAAAGTTAGAGGAACTGCGGCAAACAAACATGATATTTCTGTTTGTATACATGACATTTTATGCACTTGCATAACGAAAAAAACTTTGCTTTTCTCCAAAACCATTTTTACTGTGATTTTCTCGGTCCATTGCATACGAATTCCACATCGCTTTGTCCAGATATGACTGGATGAAACCAGAAATATCCGGTTGTGTTTTGGCTTACTACAACCCAGATATTGTGAAAGCCTCTGTGTTTATGTTTTCCGGATATTATCAACGGAATTTATGTTTTTGCATGTTATTTATCAGGGAACATTTAATTTTGTGCTGGGAAACACTAATTGGTTCCACATGGAGACACCAGCTCTACACATTCGTATGTTCTAGGGAGAAAGCTAGAGGAACTGCGGCAAACAAACATGATATTTCTGTTTGTATAGATGACATTTTATGCACTTTCCTAAAGAAAAGACTTTGCTTTTCTCCAAAACCATTTTTCCTGTGATATTCTCGATCCATTACATATGAATTCCACCCCACTTTGTCCAGATATGAGTGGATGAAACCAGAAATATCCGGTTGTGTTTTGTCTTACTATATCGCAGATATTGCTACAGCCTCAGTGTCTGTGTTTTCTGGATATTATCGATGGATTTTATTGTTTTGAATGTTTTTATCAGGGAACATTTAATTTTGTACCGTAGAAACACTAATTGGTTCCACATGCAGACACCAGGAACACATTCCTATGTTCTAGGGAGAAAGCTTGAGGAACTGCAAATCGATATGATATGTCTGTTTGTATAGATGACATTTTATGCACTTGCGATGGAAAAGACTTTTTGCCTTTCTCTAAAACCATTTTTACTGTGATTTTGTTGGTCCATTGCATACGAATTCCAACCCACTTTGTCCGGATATGACTGGATGAAACCAGAAATATCCGGTTGTGTTTTGGCTAACTCAATCCCAGATATTGTGAAAGCTTCTGTATTTGTGTTCTCTGGATATTATGAACGGATTTTATGGTTTTGCATGTTTTTTATCAGGGAACATTTAATTTTGTACCGTAGAAACACTAATTGGTTCCACACGGAGACACCAGCTCTACACATTTGTATTTTCTAGGGAGAAAGCTAGAGGAACTGCGGCAAACAAACATGATATTTCTGTTTGTATACATGACATTTTATGCACTTTCCTAAGAAAAAGACTTTACTTTTCTCCAAAACCATTTTTACTGTGATTTTCTCGGTCCATTGCATACGAATTCCACCTCACTTTGTCCGGATATGACTGGATGAAACCAGAAATATCCGTTTTCTTTTTTTTGGCTTACTATATCCCAGATATTACTACAGACTCTGTGTTTGTGTTTTCTGGATATTATCGATGGATTATATTGTTTTGAATGTTTTTATCAGGGAACACTTAATTTTGTGCTGGGAAACACTAATTGGTTCCACATGGAGACACCAGTCTACACATTCGTATTTTCTAGGGAGAAAGCTAGAATAACTGCGGTAAACAAACATGATGTTTCTGTTTGTATAGATGACATTTTATGCACTGGCTTAAGGAAAAGACTTTGTTTTACTCCAAAACCATTTTTACTGCGATTTTCCCGGGTCATTGCATACGAATTCCACCAAACTTAGTCCGGATATGACTGGATGAAACCAGAAATATCCGATTGTGTTTTGGCTTAATCAATCCCAGATATTGCGACGGACTCTGTGTTTGTGTTTTCTGGACATTATCAACGGACTTTATTGTTTTGAATGTTTTTATCAGGGAACATTTAATTTTGTACCTTAGAAACACTAATAGGTTCAACATGGAGACACCAGTCTACACATTCGTATGTTCTAGGGAGAAAGTTAGAGGAACTGCGGCAAACAAACATGATATTTCTGTTTGTATACATGACATTTTATGCACTTGCATAACGAAAAAAACTTTGCTTTTCTCCAAAACCATTTTTACTGTGATTTTCTCGGTCCATTGCATACGAATTCCACCTCGCTTTGTCTGGTTATGACTGGATGAAACCAGAAATATCTGGTTGTGTTTTGGCTTACTACAACCCAGATATTGTGAAAGCCTCTGTGTTTATGTTTTCCGGATATTATCAACGGAATTTATGTTTTTGCATGTTATTTATCAGGGAACATTTAATTTTGTGCTGGGAAACACTAATTGGTTCCACATGGAGACACCAGCTCTACACATTCGTATGTTCTAGGGAGAAAGCTAGAGGAACTGCGGCAAACAAACATGATATTTCTGTTTGTATAGATGACATTTTATGCACTTTCCTAAAGAAAAGACTTTGCTTTTCTCCAAAACCATTTTTCCTGTGATATTCTCGATCCATTACATATGAATTCCACCCCACTTTGTCCGGATATGAGTGGATGAAACCAGAAATATCCGGTTGTGTTTTGTCTTACTATATCCCAGATATTACTGCAGACTCTGTGTCTGTGTTTTCTGGATATTATCGATGGATTTTATTGTTTTGAAAGTTTTTATCAGGGAACATTTAATTTTGTACCGTAGAAACACTAATTGGTTCCACATGGAGACACCAGTAACACATTCCTATGTTCTAGGGAGAAAGCTTGAGGAACTGCAAATCAATATGATATGTCTGTTTGTATAGATGACACTTTATGCACTTGCGATGGAAAAGACTTTTTGCCTTTCTCTAAAACCATTTTTACTGTGATTTTGTTGGTCCATTGCATACGAATTCCAACCCACTTTGTCCGGATATGACTGGATGAAACCAGAAATATCCAGTTGTGTTTTGGCTAACTCAATCCCAGATATTGTGAAAGCTTCTGTATTTGTGTTCTCCGGATATTATGAACGGATTTTATGTTTTTGCATGTTATTTATCAGGGAACATTTAATTTTGTGCTGGGAAACACTAATTGGTTCCACATGGAGACACCAGCTCTACACATTCGTATTTTCTAGGGAGAAAGCTAGAGGAACTGCGGCAAACAAACATGATATTTCTGTTTGTATAGATGACATTTTATGCACTCTCCTAAAGAAAAGACTTTGCTTTTCTCCAAAACCATTTTTCCTGTGATATTCTCGATCCATTACATATGAATTCCACCCTACTTTGTCCGGATATGAGTGGATGAAACCAGAAATATCCGGTTGTGTTTTGTCTTACTATATCCCAGATATTGCTACAGCCTCAGTGTCTGTGTTTTCTGGATATTATCGATGGCTTTTATTGTTTTGAATGTTTTTATCAGGGAACATTTAATTTTGTACCGTAGAAACACTAATTGGTTCCACATGGAGACACCAGTAACACATTCCTATGTTCTAGGGAGAAAGCTTGAGGAACTGCAAATCGATATGATATGTCTGTTTGTATAGATGACATTTTATGCACTTGCGATGGAAAAGACTTTTTGCCTTTCTCTAAAACCATTTTTACTGTGATTTTGTTGGTCCATTGCATACGAATTCCAACCCACTTTGTCCGGATATGACTGGATGAAACCAGAAATATCCGGTTGTGTTTTGGCTAACTCAATCCCAGATATTGTGAAAGCTTCTGTATTTGTGTTCTCAGGATATTATGAACGGATTTTATGGTTTTGCATGTTTTTTATCAGGGAACATTTAATTTTGTACCGTAGAAACACTAATTGGTTCCACACGGAGACACCAGCTCTACACATTTGTATTTTCTAGGGAGAAAGCTAGAGGAACTGCGGCAAACAAACATGATATTTCTGTTTGTATAGATGACATTTTATGCACTTTCCTAAGAAAAAGACTTTACTTTTCTCCAAAACCATTTTTACTATGATTCTCTCGGTCCATTGCATACGAATTCCACCTCACTTTGTCCGGATATGACTGGATGAAACCAGAAATATCCGTTTTCTTTTTTTTTTGCTTACTATATCCCAGATATTACTACAGACTCTGTGTTTGTGTTTTCTGGATATTATCGATGGATTATATTGTTTTGAATGTTTTTATCAGGGAACACTTAATTTTGTGCTGGGAAACACTAATTGGTTCCACATGGAGACACCAGTCTACACATTCGTATATTCTAGGGAGAAAGCTAGATTAACTGCGGTAAACAAACATGATGTTTCTGTTTGTATAGATGACATTTTATGCACTGGCTTAAGGAAAAGACTTTGTTTTACTCCAAAACCATTTTAACTGCGAATTTCCCGGTTCATTGCATACGAATTCCACCAAACTTAGTCCGGATATGACTGGATGAAACCAGAAATATCCGGTTGTGTTTTGGCTAACTCAATCCCAGATATTGTGAAAGCTTCTGTATTGATGTTTTCCGGATATTATCAACGGATTTTATGGTTTTGCATGTTTTTTATCAGGGAACATTTAATTTTGTACCTTAGAAACACTAATAGGTTCAACATGGAGACACCAGTCTACACATTCGTATGTTCTAGGGAGAAAGTTAGAGGAACTGCGGCAAACAAACATGATATTTCTGTTTGTATACATGACATTTTATGCACTTGCATAACGAAAAAAACTTTGCTTTTCTCCAAAACCATTTTTACTGTGATTTTCTCGGTCCATTGCATACGAATTCCACATCGCTTTGTCCAGATATGACTGGATGAAACCAGAAATATCCGGTTGTGTTTTGGCTTACTACAACCCAGATATTGTGAAAGCCTCTGTGTTTATGTTTTCCGGATATTATCAACGGAATTTATGTTTTTGCATGTTATTTATCAGGGAACATTTAATTTTGTGCTGGGAAACACTAATTGGTTCCACATGGAGACACCAGCTCTACACATTCGTATGTTCTAGGGAGAAAGCTAGAGGAACTGCGGCAAACAAACATGATATTTCTGTTTGTATAGATGACATTTTATGCACTTTCCTAAAGAAAAGACTTTGCTTTTCTCCAAAACCATTTTTCCTGTGATATTCTCGATCCATTACATATGAATTCCACCCCACTTTGTCCGGATATGAGTGGATGAAACCAGAAATATCCGGTTGTGTTTTGTCTTACTATATCGCAGATATTGCTACAGCCTCAGTGTCTGTGTTTTCTGGATATTATCGATGGCTTTTATTGTTTTGAATGTTTTTATCAGGGAACATTTAATTTTGTACCGTAGAAACACTAATTGGTTCCACATGGAGACACCAGGAACACATTCCTATGTTCTAGGGAGAAAGCTTGAGGAACTGCAAATCGATATGATATGTCTGTTTGTATAGATGACATTTTATGCACTTGCGATGGAAAAGACTTTTTGCCTTTCTCTAAAACCATTTTTACTGTGATTTTGTTGGTCCATTGCATACGAATTCCAACCCACTTTGTCCGGATATGACTGGATGAAACCAGAAATATCCGGTTGTGTTTTGGCTAACTCAATCCCAGATATTGTGAAAGCTTCTGTATTTGTGTTCTCTGGATATTATGAACGGATTTTATGGTTTTGCATGTTTTTTATCAGGGAACATTTAATTTTGTACCGTAGAAACACTAATTGGTTCCACACGGAGACACCAGCTCTACACATTTGTATTTTCTAGGGAGAAAGCTAGAGGAACTGCGGCAAACAAACATGATATTTCTGTTTGTATACATGACATTTTATGCACTTTCCTAAGAAAAAGACTTTACTTTTCTCCAAAACCATTTTTACTGTGATTTTCTCGGTCCATTGCATACGAATTCCACCTCACTTTGTCCGGATATGACTGGATGAAACCAGAAATATCCGTTTTCTTTTTTTTGGCTTACTATATCCCAGATATTACTACAGACTCTGTGTTTGTGTTTTCTGGATATTATCGATGGATTATATTGTTTTGAATGTTTTTATCAGGGAACACTTAATTTTGTGCTGGGAAACACTAATTGGTTCCACATGGAGACACCAGTCTACACATTCGTATTTTCTAGGGAGAAAGCTAGAATAACTGCGGTAAACAAACATGATGTTTCTGTTTGTATAGATGAGATTTTATGCACTGGCTTAAGGAAAAGACTTTGTTTTACTCCAAAACCATTTTTACTGCGATTTTCCCGGTTCATTGCATACGAATTCCACCAAACTTAGTCCGGATATGACTGGATGAAACCAGAAATATCCGGTTGTGTTTTGGCTAACTCAATCCCAGATATTGCGACGGACTCTGTGTTTGTGTTTTCTGGACATTATCAACGGACTTTATTGTTTTGAATGTTTTTATCAGGGAACATTTAATTTTGTACCTTAGAAACACTAATAGGTTCAACATGGAGACACCAGTCTACACATTCGTATGTTCTAGGGAGAAAGTTAGAGGAACTGCGGCAAACAAACATGATATTTCTGTTTGTATACATGACATTTTATGCACTTGCGTAACGAAAAAAACTTTGCTTTTCTCCAAAACCATTTTTACTGTGATTTTCTCGGTCCATTGCATACGAATTCCACCTCGCTTTGTCCAGATATGACTGGATGAAACCAGAAATATCCGGTTGTGTTTTGTCTTACTACAACCCAGATATTGTGAAAGCCTCTGTGTTTATGTTTTCCGGATATTATCAACGGAATTTATGTTTTTGCATGTTATTTATCAGGGAACATTTAATTTTGTGCTGGGAAACACTAATTGGTTCCACATGGAGACACCAGCTCTACACATTCGTATGTTCTAGGGAGAAAGCTAGAGGAACTGCGGCAAACAAACATGATATTTCTGTTTGTATAGATGACATTTTATGCACTTTCCTAAAGAAAAGACTTTGCTTTTCTCCAAAACCATTTTTCCTGTGATATTCTCGATCCATTACATATGAATTCCACCCCACTTTGTCCGGATATGAGTGGATGAAACCAGAAATATCCGGTTGTGTTTTGTCTTACTATATCCCAGATATTGCTACAGCCTCAGTGTCTGTGTTTTCTGGATATTATCGATGGATTTTATTGTTTTGAATGTTTTTATCAGGGAACATTTAATTTTGTACCGTAGAAACACTAATTGGTTCCACATGGAGTCACCAGGAACACATTCCTATGTTCTAGGGAGAAAGCTTGAGGAACTGCAAATCGATATGATATGTCTGTTTGTATAGATGACATTTTATGCACTTGCGATGGAAAAGACTTTTTGCCTTTCTCTAAAACCATTTTTACTGTGATTTTGTTGGTCCATTGCATACGAATTCCACCTCGCTTTGTCCGGATATGACTGGATGAAACCAGAAATATCCGGTTGTGTTTTGGCTAACTCAATCCCAGATATTGTGAAAGCTTCTGTATTTGTGTTCTCTGGATATTATGAACGGATTTTATGGTTTTGCATGTTTTTTATCAGGGAACATTTAATTTTGTACCGTAGAAACACTAATTGGTTCCACACGGAGACACCAGCTCTACACATTTGTATTTTCTAGGGAGAAAGCTAGAGGAACTGCGGCAAACAAACATGATATTTCTGTTTGTATACATGACATTTTATGCACTTTCCTAAGAAAAAGACTTTACTTTTCTCCAAAACCATTTTTACTGTGATTTTCTCGGTCCATTGCATACGAATTCCACCTCACTTTGTCCGGATATGACTGGATGAAACCAGAAATATCCGTTTTCTTTTTTTTTTGGCTTACTATATCCCAGATATTACTACAGACTCTGTGTTTGTGTTTTCTGGATATTATCGATGGATTATATTGTTTTGAATGTTTTTATCAGGGAACACTTAATTTTGTGCTGGGAAACACTAATTGGTTCCACATGGAGACACCAGTCTACACATTCGTATTTTCTAGGGAGAAAGCTAGAATAACTGCGGTAAACAAACATGATGTTTCTGTTTGTATAGATGAGATTTTATGCACTGGCTTAAGGAAAAGACTTTGTTTTACTCCAAAACCATTTTTACTGCGATTTTCCCGGTTCATTGCATACGAATTCCACCAAACTTAGTCCGGATATGACTGGATGAAACCAGAAATATCCGGTTGTGTTTTGGCTAACTCAATCCCAGATATTGCGACGGACTCTGTGTTTGTGTTTTCTGGACATTATCAACGGACTTTATTGTTTTGAATGTTTTTATCAGGGAACATTTAATTTTGTACCTTAGAAACACTAATAGGTTCAACATGGAGACACCAGTCTACACATTCGTATGTTCTAGGGAGAAAGTTAGAGGAACTGCGGCAAACAAACATGATATTTCTGTTTGTATACATGACATTTTATGCACTTGCTTAACGAAAAAAACTTTGCTTTTCTCCAAAACCATTTTTACTGTGATTTTCTCGGTCCATTGCATACGAATTCCACCTCGCTTTGTCCGGATATGACTGGATGAAACCAGAAATATCCGGTTGTGTTTTGGCTTACTACAACCCAGATATTGTGAAAGCCTCTGTGTTTATGTTTTCCGGATATTATCAACGGAATTTATGTTGTTGCATGTTATTTATCAGGGAACATTTAATTTTGTGCTGGGAAACACTAATTGGTTCCACATGGAGACACCAGCTCTACACATTCGTATGTTCTAGGGAGAAAGCTAGAGGAACTGCGGCAAACAAACATGATATTTCTGTTTGTATAGATGACATTTTATGCACTTTCCTAAAGAAAAGACTTTGCTTTTCTCCAAAACCATTTTTCCTGTGATATTCTCGATCCATTACATATGAATTCCACCCCACTTTGTCCGGATATGAGTGGATGAAACCAGAAATATCCGGTTGTGTTTTGTCTTACTATATCCCAGATATTGCTACAGCCTCAGTGTCTGTGTTTTCTGGATATTATCGATGGATTTTATTGTTTTGAATGTTTTTATCAGGGAACATTTAATTTTGTACCGTAGAAACACTAATTGGTTCCACATGGAGACACCAGGAACACATTCCTATGTTCTAGGGAGAAAGCTTGAGGAACTGCAAATCGATATGATATGTCTGTTTGTATAGATGACATTTTATGCACTTGCGATGGAAAAGACTTTTTGCCTTTCTCTAAAACCATTTTTACTGTGATTTTGTTGGTCCATTGCATACGAATTCCAACCCACTTTGTCCGGATATGACTGGATGAAACCAGAAATATCCGGTTGTGTTTTGGCTAACTCAATCCCAGATATTGTGAAAGCTTCTGTATTTGTGTTCTCTGGATATTATGAACGGATTTTATGGTTTTGCATGTTTTTTATCAGGGAACATTTAATTTTGTACCGTAGAAACACTAATTGGTTCCACACGGAGACACCAGCTCTACACATTTGTATTTTCTAGGGAGAAAGCTAGAGGAACTGCGGCAAACAAACATGATATTTCTGTTTGTATAGATGACATTTTATGCACTTTCCTAAGAAAAAGACTTTACTTTTCTCCAAAACCATTTTTACTGTGATTTTCTCGGTCCATTGCATACGAATTCCACCTCACTTTGTCCGGATATGACTGGATGAAACCAGAAATATCCGTTTTCTTTTCTTTGGGCTTACTATATCCCAGATATTACTACAGACTCTGTGTTTGTGTTTTCTGGATATTATCGATGGATTATATTGTTTTGAATGTTTTGATAAGGGAACACTTAATTTTGTGCTGGGAAACACTAATTGGTTCCACATGGAGACACCAGTCTACACATTCGTATTTTCTAGGGAGAAAGCTAGATTAACTGCGGTAAACAAACATGATGTTTCTGTTTGTATTGATGACATTTTATGCACTGGCTTAAGGAAAAGACTTTGTTTTACTCCAAAACCATTTTTACTGCGATTTTCCCGGTTCATTGCATACGAATTCCACCAAACTTAGTCCGGATATGACTGGATGAAACCAGAAATATCCGGTTGTGTTTTGGCTAACTCAATCCCAGATATTGCGATGGACTCTGTGTTTGTGTTTTCTGGACATTATCAACGGACTTTATTGTTTTGAATGTTTTTATCAGGGAACATTTAATTTTGTACCTTAGAAACACTAATAGGTTCAACATGGAGACACCAGTCTACACATTCGTATGTTCTAGGGAGAAAGTTAGAGGAACTGCGGCAAACAAACATGATATTTCTGTTTGTATACATGACATTTTATGCACTTGCATAACGAAAAAAAAACTTTGCTTTTCTCCAAAACCATTTTTACTGTGATTTTCTCGGTCCATTGCATACGAATTCCACCTCGCTTTGTCCGGATATGACTGGATGAAACCAGAAATATCCGGTTGTGTTTTGGCTTACTACAACCCAGATATTGTGAAAGCCTCTGTGTTTATGTTTTCCGGATATTATCAACGGAATTTATATTTTTGCATGTTATTTATCAGGGAACATTTAATTTTGTGCTGGGAAACACTAATTGGTTCCACATGGAGACACCAGCTCTACACATTCGTATTTTCTAGGGAGAAAGCTAGAGGAACTGCGGCAAACAAACATGATATTTCTCTTTGTATAGATGACATTTTATGCACTTTCCTAAAGAAAAGACTTTGCTTTTCTCCAAAACCATTTTTCCTGTGATATTCTCGATCCATTACATATGAATTCCACCCCACTTTGTCCGGTATGAGTGGATGAAACCAGAAATATCCGGTTCTGTTTTGTCTTACTATATCCCAGATATTGCTACAGCCTCAGTGTCTGTGTTTTCTGGATATTATCGATGGAATTTATTGTTTTGAATGTTTTCATCAGGGAACATTTAATTTTGTACCGTAGAAACACTAATTGGTTCCACATGGAGTCACCAGTAACACATTCCTATGTTCTAGGGAGAAAGCGTGAGGAACTGCATATCGATATGATATGTCTGTTTGTATAGATGACATTTTATGCACTTGCGATGGAAAAGACTTTTTGCCTTTCTCTAAAACCATTTTTACTGTGATTTTGTTGGTCCATTGCATACGAATTCCAACCCACTTTGTCCGGATATGACTGGATGAAACCAGAAATATCCGGTTGTGTTTTGGCTTACTACAACCCAGATATTGTGAAAGCTTCTGTATTTGTGTTCTCCGGATATTATGAACGGATTTTATGGTTTTGCATGTTTTTTATCAGGGAACATTTAATTTTGTACCGTAGAAACACTAATTGGTTCCACACGGAGACACCAGCTCTACACATTTGTATTTTCTAGGGAGAAAGCTAGAGGAACTGCGGCAAACAAACATGATATTTCTGTTTGTATAGATGACATTTTATGCACTTTCCTAACAAAAAGACTTTACTTTTCTCCAAAACCATTTTTACTGTGATTTTTCTCGGTCCATTGCATACGAATTCCACCTCACTTTGTCTGGATATGACTGGATGAAACCAGAATTATCCGTTTTCTTTTTTTTTGGCTTACTATATCCCAGATATTACTACAGACTCTGTGTTTGTGTTTTCTGGATATTATGGATGGATTATATTGTTTTGAATGTTTTTATCAGGGAACATTTAATTTTGTGCTGGGAAACACTAATTGGTTCCACATGGAGACACCAGTCTACACATTCGTATTTTCTAGGGAGAAAGCTAGAATAACTGCGGTAAACAAACATGATGTTTCTGTTTGTATAGATGACATTTTATGCACTGGCTTAAGGAAAAGACTTTGTTTTACTCCAAAACCATTTTTACTGCGATTTTCCCGGTTCATTGCATACGAATTCCACCAAACTTAGTCCGGATATGACTGGATGAAACCAGAAATATCCGGTTGTGTTTTGGCTAACTCAATCCCAGATATTGTGAAAGCTTCTGTATTGGTGTTTTCCGGATATTATCAACGGATTTTATGGTTTTGCATGTTTTTTATCAGGGAAGATTTAATTTTGTACCTTAGAAACACTAATTGGTTCCACACGGAGACACCAGCTCTACACATTTGTATTTTCTAGGGAGAAAGCTAGAGGAACTGTGGCAAACAAACATGATATTTCTGTTTGTATACATGACATTTTATGCACTTGCATAACGAAAAATACTTTGCTTTTCTCCAAAACCATTTTTACTGTGATTTTCTCGGTCCATTGCATACGAATTCCACATCGCTTTGTCCGGATATGACTGGATGAAACCAGAAATATCCGGTTGTGTTTTGGCTTACTATAACCCAGATATTGTGAAAGCCTCTGTGTTTATGTTTTCCGGATATTATCAACGGAATTTATGTTTTTGCATGTTATTTATCAGGGAACATTTAATTTTGTGCTGGGAAACACTAATTGGTTCCACATGGAGACACCAGCTCTACACATTCGTATTTTCTAGGGAGAAAGCTAGAGGAACTGCGGCAAACAAACATGATATTTCTGTTTGTATAGATGACATTTTATGCACTTTCCTAAAGAAAAGACTTTGCTTTTCTCCAAAACCATTTTTCCTGTGATATTCTCCATCCATTACATATGAATAACACCCCCACTTTGTCCGGATATGAGTGGATGAAACCAGAAATATCCGGTTGTGTTTTGTCTTACTATATCCCAGATATTGCTACAGCCTCAGTGTATGTGTTTTCTGGATATTATCGATGGATTTTACTGTTTTGAATGTTTTTTTCAGGGAACCTTTAATTTTGTACCGTAGAAATACAATTTGGTTCCACATGGAGACACCAGTAACACATTCCTATGTTCTAGGGAGAAAGCTTAAGGAACTGCAAATCGATATGATATGTCTGTTTGTATAGATGACATTTTATGCACTTGCGATGGAAAAGACTTTTTGCCTTTCTCTAAAACCATTTTTACTGTGATTTTGTTGGTCCATTGCATACGAATTCCACCTCGCTTTGTCCGGATATGACTGGATGAAACCAGAAATATCTGGTTGTGTTTTGGCTTACTACAACCCAGATATTGTGAAAGCCTCTGTGTTTATGTTTTCCGGATATTATCAACGGAATTTATGTTTTTGCATGTTATTTATCAGGGAACATTTAATTTTGTGCTGGGAAACACTAATTGGTTCCACATGGAGACACCAGCTCTACACATTCATATTTTCTAGGGAGAAAGCTAGAGGAACTGCGGCAAACAAACATGATATTTCTGTTTGTATAGATGACATTTTATGCACTTTCCTAAAGAAAAGACTTTGCTTTTCTCCAAAACCATTTTTCCTGTGATATTCTCCATCCATTACATATGAATTCCACCCCACTTTGTCCGGATATGAGTGGATGAAACCAGAAATATCCGGTTGTGTTTTGTCTTACTATATCCCAGATATTGCTACAGCCTCAGTGTCTGTGTTTTCTGGATATTATCGATGGATTTTATTGTTTTGAATGTTTTTATCAGGGAACATTTAATTTTGTACCGTAGAAACACTAACTGGTTCCACATGGAGACACCAGTAACACATTCCTATGTTCTAGGGAGAAAGCTTGAGGAACTGCAAATCGATATGATATGTCTGTTTGTATAGATGACATTTTATGCACTTGCGATGGAAAAGACTTTTTGCCTTTCTCTAAAACCATTTTTACTGTGATTTTGTTGGTCCATTGCATACGAATTCCAACCCACTTTGTCCGGATATGACTGGATGAAACCAGAAATATCCGGTTGTGTTTTGGCTTACTACAACCCAGATATTGTGAAAGCTTCTGTATTTGTGTTCTCCGGATATTATGAACGGATTTTATGGTTTTGCATGTTTTTTATCAGGGAACATTTAATTTTGTACCGTAGAAACACTAATTGGTTCCACACGGAGACACCAGCTCTACACATTTGTATTTTCTAGGGAGAAAGCTAGAGGAACTGCGGCAAACAAACATGATATTTCTGTTTGTATAGATGACATTTTATGCACTTTCCTAAGAAAAAGACTTTACTTTTCTCCAAAACCATTTTTACTGTGATTTTCTCGGTCCATTGCATACGAATTCCACCTCACTTTGTCCAGATATGACTGGATGAAACCAGAAATATCCGTTTTCTTTATTTTTGGCTTACTATATCCCAGATATTACTACAGACTCTGTGTTTGTGTTTTCTGGATATTATCGATGGATTATATTGTTTTGAATGTTTTGATCAGGGAACACTTAATTTTGTGCTGGGAAACACTAATTGGTTCCACATGGAGACACCAGTCTACACATTCGTATTTTCTAGGGAGAAAGCTAGATTAACTGCGGTAAACAAACATGATGTTTCTGTTTGTATAGATGACATTTTATGCACCGGCTTAAGGAAAAGACTTTGTTTTACTCCAAAACCATTTTTACTGCGATTTTCCCGGTTCATTGCATTCGAATTCCACCAAACTTAGTCCGGATATGACTGGATGAAACCAGAAATATCCGGTTGTGTTTTGGCTAACTCAATCCCAGATATTGCGATGGACTCTGTGTTTGTGTTTTCTGGACATTATCAACGGACTTTATTGTTTTGAATGTTTTTATCAGGGAACATTTAATTTTGTACCTTAGAAACACTAATAGGTTCAACATGGAGACACCAGTCTACACATTTGTATGTTCTAGGGAGAAAGTTAGAGGAACTGCGGCAAACAAACATGATATTTCTGTTTGTATACATGACATTTTATGCACTTGCATAACGAAAAAAACTTTGCTTTTCTCCAAAACCATTTTTACTGTGATTTTCTCGGTCCATTGCATACGAATTCCACCTCGCTTTGTCCGGATATGACTGGATGAAACCAGAAATATCCGGTTGTGTTTTGGCTTACTACAACCCAGATATTGTGAAAGCCTCTGTGTTTATGTTTTCCGGATATTATCAACGGAATTTATGTTTTTGCATGTTATTTATCAGGGAACATTTAATTTTGTGCTGGGAAACACTAATTGGTTCCACATGGAGACACCAGCTCTACACATTTGTATTTTCTAGGGAGAAAGCTAGAGGAACTGCGGCAAACAAACATGATATTTCTGTTTGTATAGATGACATTTTATGCACTTTCCTAAAGAAAAGACTTTGCTTTTCTCCAAAACCATTTTTCCTGTGATATTCTCGATCCATTACATATGAATTCCACCCCACTTTGTCCGGTATGAGTGGATGAAACCAGAAATATCCGGTTGTGTTTTGTCTTACTATATCCCAGATATTGCTACAGCCTCAGTGTCTGTGTTTTCTGGATATTATCGATGGAATTTATTGTTTTGAATGTTTTCATCAGGGAACATTTAATTTTGTACCGTAGAAACACTAATTGGTTCCACATGGAGTCACCAGTAACACATTCCTATGTTCTAGGGAGAAAGCGTGAGGAACTGCAAATCGATATGATATGTCTGTTTGTATAGATGACATTTTATGCACTTGCGATGGAAAAGACTTTTTGCCTTTCTCTAAAACCATTTTTACTGTGATTTTGTTGGTCCATTGCATACGAATTCCAACCCACTTTGTCCGGATATGACTGGATGAAACCAGAAATATCCGGTTGTGTTTTGGCTTACTACAACCCAGATATTGTGAAAGCTTCTGTATTTGTGTTCTCCGGATATTATGAACGGATTTTATGGTTTTGCATGTTTTTTATCAGGGAACATTTAATTTTGTACCGTAGAAACACTAATTGGTTCCACACGGAGACACCAGCTCTACACATTTGTATTTTCTAGGGAGAAAGCTAGAGGAACTGCGGCAAACAAACATGATATTTCTGTTTGTATAGATGACATTTTATGCACTTTCCTAACAAAAAGACTTTACTTTTCTCCAAAACCATTTTTACTGTGATTTTTCTCGGTCCATTGCATACGAATTCCACCTCACTTTGTCCGGATATGACTGGATGAAACCAGAATTATCCGTTTTCTTTTTTTTTGGCTTACTATATCCCAGATATTACTACAGACTCTGTGTTTGTGTTTTCTGGATATTATGGATGGATTATATTGTTTTGAATGTTTTTATCAGGGAACATTTAATTTTGTGCTGGGAAACACTAATTGGTTCCACATGGAGACACCAGTCTACACATTCGTATTTTCTAGGGAGAAAGCTAGAATAACTGCGGTAAACAAACATGATGTTTCTGTTTGTATAGATGACATTTTATGCACTGGCTTAAGGAAAAGACTTTGTTTTACTCCAAAACCATTTTTACTGCGATTTTCCCGGTTCATTGCATACGAATTCCACCAAACTTAGTCCGGATATGACTGGATGAAACCAGAAATATCCGGTTGTGTTTTGGCTAACTCAATCCCAGATATTGTGAAAGCTTCTGTATTGGTGTTTTCCGGATATTATCAACGGATTTTATGGTTTTGCATGTTTTTAATCAGGGAACATTTAATTTTGTACCTTAGAAACACTAATTGGTTCCACACGGAGACACCAGCTCTACACATTTGTATTTTCTAGGGAGAAAGCTAGAGGAACTGTGGCAAACAAACATGATATTTCTGTTTGTATACATGACATTTTATGCACTTGCATAACGAAAAAAACTTTGCTTTTCTCCAAAACCATTTTTACTGTGATTTTCTTGGTCCATTGCATACGAATTCCACATCGCTTTGTCCGGATATGACTGGATGAAACCAGAAATATCCGGTTGTGTTTTGGCTTACTATAACCCAGATATTGTGAAAGCCTCTGTGTTTATGTTTTCCGGATATTATCATCGGAATTTATGTTTTTGCATGTTATTTATCAGGGAACATTTAATTTTGTGCTGGGAAACACTAATTGGTTCCACATGGAGACACCAGCTCTACACATTCGTATTTTCTAGGGAGAAAGCTAGAGGAACTGCGGCAAACAAACATGATATTTCTGTTTGTATAGATGACATTTTATGCACTTTCCTAAAGAAAAGACTTTGCTTTTCTCCAAAACCATGTTTCCTGTGATATTCTCCATCCATTACATATGAATAACACCCCCACTTGGTCCGGATATGAGTGGATGAAACCAGAAATATCCGGTGGTGTTTTGTCTTACTATATCCCAGATATTGCTACAGCCTCAGTGTCTGTGTTTTCTGGATATTATCGATGGATTTTACTGTTTGGAATGTTTTTATCAGGGAACCTTTAATTTTGTACCGTAGAAATACAATTTCGTTCCACATGGAGACACCAGTAACACATTCCTATGTTCTAGGGAGAAAGCTTGAGGAACTGCAAATCGATATGATATGTCTGTTTGTATAGATGACATTTTATGCACTTGCGATGGAAAAGACTTTTTGCCTTTCTCTAAAACCATTTTTACTGTGATTTTGTTGGTCCATTGCATACGAATTCCAACCCACTTTGTCCGGATATGACTGGATGAAACCAGAAATATCCGGTTGTGTTTTGGCTAACTCAATCCCAGATATTGTGAAAGCTTCTGTATTTGTGTTCTCCGGATATTATGAACGGATTTTATGGTTTTGCATGTTTTTAATCAGGGAACATTTAATTTTGTACTGTAGAAACACTAATTGGTTCCACACGGAGACACCAGCTCTACACATTTGTATTTTCTAGGGAGAAAGCTAGAGGAACTGCGGCAAACAAACATGATATTTCTGTTTGTATAGATGACATTTTATGCACTTTCCTAAGAAAAAGACTTTACTTTTCTCCAAAACCATTTTTACTGTGATTTTCTCGGTCCATTGCATACGAATTCCACCTCACTTTGTCCGGATATGAGTGGATGAAACCAGAAATATCCGTTTTCTTTTTCTTTTTTTTTGGCTTACTATATCCCAGATATTACTACAGACTCTGTGTTTGTGTTTTCTGGATATTATCGATGGATTATATTGTTTTGAATGTTTTTATCAGGGAACACTTAATTTTGTGCTGGGAAACACTAATTGTTTGCACATGGAGACACCAGTCTACACATTCGTATTTTCTAGGGAGAAAGCTAGAATAACTGCGGTAAACAAACATGATGTTTCTGTTTGTATAGATGACATTTTATGCACTGGCTTAAGGAAAAGACTTTGTTTTACTCCAAAACCATTTTTACTGCGATTTTCCCGGTTCATTGCATACGAATTCCACCAAACTTAGTCCGGATATGACTGGATGAAACCAGAAATATCCGGTTGTGTTTTGGCTAACTCAATCCCAGATATTGCAACGGACTCTGTGTTTGTGTTTTCTGGACATTATCAACGGACTTTATTGTTTTGAATGTTTTTATCAGGGAACATTTAATTTTGTACCTTAGAAACACTAATAGGTTCAACATGGAGACACCAGTATACACATTCGTATGTTCTAGGGAGAAATTTAGAGGAACTGCGGCAAACAAACATGATATTTCTGTTTGTATACATGACATTTTATGCACTTGCATAACGAAAAAAACTTTGCTTTTCTCCAAAACCATTTTTACTGTGATTTTCCCGGTTCATTGCATACGAATTCCACCAAACTTAGTCCGGATATGACTGGATGAAACCAGAAATATCCGGTTGTGTTTTGGCTAACTCAATCCCAGATATTGTGAAAGCTTCTGTATTGGTGTTTTCCGGATATTATTAACGGATTTTATGGTTTTGCATGTTTTTTATCAGGGAACATTTAATTTTGTACCTTAGAAACACTAATTGGTTCCACACGGAGACACCAGCTCTACACATTTGTATTTTCTAGGGAGAAAGCTAGAGGAACTGTGGCAAACAAACATGATATTTCTGTTTGTATACATGACATTTTATGCACTTGCATAACGAAAAAAACTTTGCTTTTCTCCAAAACCATTTTTACTGTGATTTTCTCGGTCCATTGCATACGAATTCCACCTCGCTTTGTCCGGATATGACTGGATGAAACCAGAAATATCCGGTTGTGTTTTGGCTTACTACAACCCAGATATTGTGAAAGCCTCTGTGTTTATGTTTTCCGGATAGTATCAACGGAATTTATGTTTTTGCATGTTATTTATCAGGGAACATTTAATTTTGTGCTGGGAAACACTAATTGGTTCCACATGGAGACACCAGCTCTACACATTCGTATTTTCTAGGGAGAAAGCTAGAGGAACTGCGGCAAACAAACATGATATTTCTGTTTGTATAGATGACATTTTATGCACTTTCCTAAAGAAAAGACTTTGCTTTTCTCCAAAACCATTTTTCCTGTGATATTCTCGATCCATTACATATGAATAACACCCCCACTTTGTCCGGATATGAGTGGATGAAACCAGAAATATCCGGTTGTGTTTTGTCTTACTATATCCCAGATATTGCTACAGCCTCAGTGTATGTGTTTTCTGGATATTATCGATGGATTTTACTGTTTTGAATGTTTTTATCAGGGAACCTTTAATTTTGTACCGTAGAAATACAATTTGGTTCCACATGGAGACACCAGTAACACATTCCTATGTTCTAGGGAGAAAGCTTGAGGAACTGCAAATCGATATGATATGTCTGTTTGTATAGATGACATTTTATGCACTTGCGATGGAAAAGACTTTTTGCCTTTCTCTAAAACCATTTTTACTGTGATTTTGTTGGTCCATTGCATACGAATTCCAACCCACTTTGTCCGGATATGACTGGATGAAACCAGAAATATCCGGTTGTGTTTTGGCTAACTCAATCCCAGATATTGTGAAAGCTTCTGTATTTGTGTTCTCCGGATATTATGAACGGATTTTATGGTTTTGCATGTTTTTAATCAGGGAACATTTAATTTTGTACTGTAGAAACACTAATTGGTTCCACACGGAGACACCAGCTCTACACATTTGTATTTTCTAGGGAGAAAGCTAGAGGAACTGCGGCAAACAAACATGATATTTCTGTTTGTATAGATGACATTTTATGCACTTTCCTAAGAAAAAGACTTTACTTTTCTCCAAAACCATTTTTACTGTGATTTTCTCGGTCCATTGCATACGAATTCCACCTCACTTTGTCCGGATATGAGTGGATGAAACCAGAAATATCCGTTTTCTTTTTTTTTTTTTTTTGGCTTACTATATCCCAGATATTACTACAGACTCTGTGTTTGTGTTTTCTGGATATTATCGATGGATTATATTGTTTTGAATGTTTTTATCAGGGAACACTTAATTTTGTGCTGGGAAACACTAATTGTTTGCACATGGAGACACCAGTCTACACATTCGTATTTTCTAGGGAGAAAGCTAGAATAACTGCGGTAAACAAACATGATGTTTCTGTTTGTATAGATGACATTTTATGCACTGGCTTAAGGAAAAGACTTTGTTTTACTCCAAAACCATTTTTACTGCGATTTTCCCGGTTCATTGCATACGAATTCCACCAAACTTAGTCCGGATATGACTGGATGAAACCAGAAATATCCGGTTGTGTTTTGGCTAACTCAATCCCAGATATTGCAACGGACTCTGTGTTTGTGTTTTCTGGACATTATCAACGGACTTTATTGTTTTGAATGTTTTTATCAGGGAACATTTAATTTTGTACCTTAGAAACACTAATAGGTTCAACATGGAGACACCAGTATACACATTCGTATGTTCTAGGGAGAAAGTTAGAGGAACTGCGGCAAACAAACATGATATTTCTGTTTGTATACATGACATTTTATGCACTTGCATAACGAAAAAAACTTTGCTTTTCTCCAAAACCATTTTTACTGTGATTTTCCCGGTTCATTGCATACGAATTCCACCAAACTTAGTCCGGATATGACTGGATGAAACCAGAAATATCCGGTTGTGTTTTGGCTAACTCAATCCCAGATATTGTGAAAGCTTCTGTATTGGTGTTTTCCGGATATTATTAACGGATTTTATGGTTTTGCATGTTTTTTATCAGGGAACATTTAATTTTGTACCTTAGAAACACTAATTGGTTCCACACGGAGACACCAGCTCTACACATTTGTATTTTCTAGGGAGAAAGCTAGAGGAACTGTGGCAAACAAACATGATATTTCTGTTTGTATACATGACATTTTATGCACTTGCATAACGAAAAAAACTTTGCTTTTCTCCAAAACCATTTTTACTGTGATTTTCTCGGTCCATTGCATACGAATTCCACATCGCTTTGTCCGGATATGACTGGATGAAACCAGAAATATCCGGTTGTGTTTTGGCTTACTACAACCCAGATATTGTGAAAGCCTCTGTGTTTATGTTTTCCGGATAGTATCAACGGAATTTATGTTTTTGCATGTTATTTATCAGGGAACATTTAATTTTGTGCTGGGAAACACTAATTGGTTCCACATGGAGACACCAGCTCTACACATTCGTATTTTCTAGGGAGAAAGCTAGAGGAACTGCGGCAAACAAACATGATATTTCTGTTTGTATAGATGACATTTTATGCACTTTCCTAAAGAAAAGACTTTGCTTTTCTCCAAAACCATTTTTCCTGTGATATTCTCGATCCATTACATATGAATAACACCCCCACTTTGTCCGGATATGAGTGGATGAAACCAGAAATATCCGGTTGTGTTTTGTCTTACTATATCCCAGATATTGCTACAGCCTCAGTGTCTGTGTTTTCTGGATATTATCGATGGATTTTACTGTTTTGAATGTTTTTATCAGGGAACCTTTAATTTTGTACCGTAGAAACACTAATTGGTTCCACATGCAGACACCAGGAACACATTCCTATGTTCTAGGGAGAAAGCTTGAGGAACTGCAAATCGATATGATATGTCTGTTTGTATAGATGACATTTTATGCACTTGCGATGGAAAAGACTTTTTGCCTTTCTCTAAAACCATTTTTACTGTGATTTTGTTGGTCCATTGCATACGAATTCCAACCCACTTTGTCCGGATATGACTGGATGAAACCAGAAATATCCGGTTGTGTTTTGGCTAACTCAATCCCAGATATTGTGAAAGCTTCTGTATTTGTGTTCTCCGGATATTATGAACGGATTTTATGGTTTTGCATGTTTTTAATCAGGGAACATTTAATTTTGTACTGTAGAAACACTAATTGGTTCCACACGGAGACACCAGCTCTACACATTTGTATTTTCTAGGGAGAAAGCTAGAGGGACTGCGGCAAACAAACATGATATTTCTGTTTGTATAGATGACATTTTATGCACTTTCCTAAGAAAAAGACTTTACTTTTCTCCAAAACCATTTTTACTGTGATTTTCTCGGTCCATTGCATACGAATTCCACCTCACTTTGTCCGGATATGAGTGGATGAAACCAGAAATATCCGTTTTCTTTTTTTTTTTTTTTTGGCTTACTATATCCCAGATATTACTACAGACTCTGTGTTTGTGTTTTCTGGATATTATCGATGGATTATATTGTTTTGAATGTTTTTATCAGGGAACACTTAATTTTGTGCTGGGAAACACTAATTGTTTGCACATGGAGACACCAGTCTACACATTCGTATTTTCTAGGGAGAAAGCTAGAATAACTGCCGTAAACAAACATGATGTTTCTGTTTGTATAGATGACATTTTATGCACTGGCTTAAGGAAAAGACTTTGTTTTACTCCAAAACCATTTTTACTGTGATTTTCTCGGTCCATTGCATACGAATTCCACCTCACTTTGTCCGGATATGACTGGATGAAACCAGAAATATCCGTTTTGTTTTTTTTTGGCTTACTATATCCCAGATATTACTACAGACTCTGTGTTTGTGTTTTCTGGATATTATCGATGGATTATATTGTTTTGAATGTTTTTATCAGGGAACATTTAATTTTGTGCTGGGAAACACTAATTGGTTCCACATGGAGACACCAGTCTACACATTCGTATTTTCTAGGGAGAAAGCTAGAATAACTGCGGTAAACAAACATGATGTTTCTGTTTGTATAGATGACATTTTATGCACTGGCTTAAGGAAAAGACTTTGTTTTACTCCAAAACCATTTTTACTGCGATTTTCCCGGTTCACTGCATACGAATCCCACCAAACTTAGTCCGGATATGACTGGATGAAACCAGAAATATCCGGTTGTGTTTTGGCTAACTCAATCCCAGATATTGCGACGGACTCTGTGTTTGTGTTTTCTGGACATTATCAACGGACTTTATTGTTTTGAATGTTTTTATCAGGGAACATTTAATTTTGTACCTTAGAAACACTAATAGGTTCAACATGGAGACACCAGTCTACACATTCGTATGTTCTAGGGAGAAAGTTAGAGGAACTGTGGCAAACAAACATGATATTTCTGTTTGTATACATGACATTTTATGCACTTTCCTAAAGAAAAGACTTTGCTTTTCTCCAAAACCATATTTCCTGTGATATTCTCGATCCATTACATATGAATTCCACCCCACTTTGTCCGGATATGAGTGGATGAACCAGAAATATCCGGTTGTGTTTTGTTTTACTATATCCCAGATATTGCTACAGCCTCAGTGTCTGTGTTTTCTGGATATTATCGATGGATTTTATTGTTTTGAATGTTTTTATCAGGGAACCTTTAATTTTGTACCGTAGAAATACAATTTGGTTCCACATGGAGACACCAGTAACACATTCCTCTGTTCTAGGGAGAAAGCTTGAGGAACTGCAAATCGATATGATATGTCTGTTTGTATAGATGACATTTTATGCACTTGCCATGGAAAAGACTTTTTGCCTTTCTCTAAAACCATTTTTACTGTGATTTTGTTGGTCCATTGCATACGAATTCCAACCCACTTTGTCCGGATATGACTGGATGAAACCAGAAATATCCGGTTGTGTTTTGGCTAACTCAATCCCAGATATTGTGAAAGCTTCTGTATTGGTGTTCTCCGGATATTATGAACGGATTTTATGGTTTTGCATGTTTTTTATCAGGGAACATTTAATTTTGTATCGTAGAAACACTAATTGGTTCCACACGGAGACACCAGCTCTACACATTTGTATTTTCTAGGGAGAAAGCTAGAGGAACTGCGGCAAACAAACATGATATTTCTGTTTGTATAGATGACATTTTATGCACTTTCCTAAGAAAAAGACTTTACTTTTCTCCAAAACCATTTTTACTGTGATTTTCTCGGTCCATTGCATACGAATTCCACCCCACTTTGTCCGGATATGACTGGATGAAACCAGAAATATCCGTTTTCTTTTTTTTTTGGCTTACTATATCCCAGATATTACTACAGACTCTGTGTTTGTGTTTTCTGGATATTATCGATGGATTATATTGTTTTGAATGTTTTTATCAGGGAACATTTAATTTTGTGCTGGGAAACACTAATTGGTTCCACATGGAGACACCAGTCTACACATTCGTATTTTCTAGGGAGAAAGCTAGAATAACTGCGGTAAACAAACATGATGTTTCTGTTTGTATAGATGACATTTTATGCACTGGCTTAAGGAAAAGACTTTGTTTTACTCCAAAACCATTTTTACTGCGATTTTCCCGGTTCATTGCATACGAATTCCACCAAACTTAGTCCGGATATGACTGGATGAAACCAGAAATATCCGGTTGTGTTTTGGCTAACTCAATCCCAGATATTGCGACAGACTCTGTGTTTGTGTTTTCTGGACATTATCAACGGACTTTATTGTTTTGAATGTTTTTATCAGGGAACATTTAATTTTGTACCTTAGAAACACTAATAGGTTCAACATGGAGACACCAGTCTACACATTCGTATGTTCTAGGGAGAAAGTTAGAGGAACTGCGGCAAACAAACATGATATTTCTGTTTGTATACATGACATTTTATGCACTTGCATAACGAAAAAAACTTTGATTTTCTCCAAAACCATTTTTACTGTGATTTTCTCGGTCCATTGCATACGAATTCCACCTCGCTTTGTCCGGATATGACTGGATGAAACCAGAAATATCCGGTTGTGTTTTGGCTAACTCAATCCCAGATATTGTGAAAGCTTCTGTATTTGTGTTCTCCGGATATTATGAACGGATTTTATGGTTTTGCATGTTTTTTTTCAGGGAACATTCAATTTTGTACCGTAGAAACACTAATTGGTTCCACACGGAGACACCAGCTCTACACATTCGTATTTTCTAGGGAGAAAGCTAGAGGAACTGCGGCAAACAAACATGATATTTCTGTTTGTATAGATGACATTTTATGCACTTTCCTAAAGAAAAGACTTTGCTTTTCTCCAAAACCATTTTTCCTGTGATATTCTCCATCCATTACATATGAATTCCACCCCACTTTGTCCGGATATGAGTGGATGAAACCAGAAATATCCGGTTGTGTTTTGTCTTACTATATCCCCGATATTGCTACAGCCTCAGTGTCTGTGTTTTCTGGATATTATCGATGGATTTTATTGTTTTGAATGTTTTTATCAGGGAACCTTTAATTTTGTACCGTAGAAACACTAATTGGTTCCACATGGAGACACCAGTAACACATTCCTATGTTCTAGGGAGAAAGCTTGAGGAACTGCAAATCGATATGATATGTCTGTTTGTATAGATGACATTTTATGCACTTGCGATGGAAAAACTTTTTGCCTTACTCTAAAACCATTTTTACTGTGATTTTGTTGGTCCATTGCATACGAATTCCACCAAACTTAGTCCGGATATGACTGGATGAAACCAGAAATATCCGGTTGTGTTTTGGCTAACTCAATCCCAGATATTGTGAAAGCTTCTGTATTTGTGTTCTCCGGATATTATGAACGGATTTTATGGTTTTGCATGTTTTTAATCAGGGAACATTTAATTTTGTACTGTAGAAACACTAACTGGTTCCACACGGAGTCACCAGCTCTACACATTTGTATTTTCTAGGGAGAAAGCTAGAGGAACTGCGGCAAACAAACATGATATTTCTGTTTGTATAGATGACATTTTATGCACTTTCCTAAGAAAAAGACTTTACTTTTCTCCAAAACCATTTTTACTGTGATTTTCTCGGTCCATTGCATACGAATTCCACCTCACTTTGTCCGGATATGAGTGGATGAAACCAGAAATATCCGTTTTCTTTTTTTTTTTTTTTTGGCTTACTATATCCCAGATATTACTACAGACTCTGTGTTTGTGTTTTCTGGATATTATCGATGGATTATATTGTTTTGAATGTTTTTATCAGGGAACACTTAATTTTGTGCTGGGAAACACTAATTGTTTGCACATGGAGACACCAGTCTACACATTCGTATTTTCTAGGGAGAAAGCTAGAATAACTGCCGTAAACAAACATGATGTTTCTGTTTGTATAGATGACATTTTATGCACTGGCTTAAGGAAAAGACTTTGTTTTACTCCAAAACCATTTTTACTGCGATTTTCCCGGTTCACTGCATACGAATCCCACCAAACTTAGTCCGGATATGACTGGATGAAACCAGAAATATCCGGTTGTGTTTTGGCTAACTCAATCCCAGATATTGCGACGGACTCTGTGTTTGTGTTTTCTGGACATTATCAACGGACTTTATTGTTTTGAATGTTTTTATCAGGGAACATTTAATTTTGTACCTTAGAAACACTAATAGGTTCAACATGGAGACACCAGTCTACACATTCGTATGTTCTAGGGAGAAAGTTAGAGGAACTGTGGCAAACAAACATGATATTTCTGTTTGTATACATGACATTTTATGCACTTGCATAATGAAAAAAACTTTGCTTTTCTCCAAAACCATTTTTACTGTGATTTTCTCGGTCCATTGCATACGAATTCCACCTCGCTTTGTCCGGATATGACTGGATGAAACCAGAAATATCCGGTTGTGTTTTGGCTTACTACAACCCAGATATTGTGAAAGCCTCTGTGTTTATGTTTTCCGGATACTATCAACGGAATTTATGTTTTTGCATGTTATTTATCAGGGAACATTTAATTTTGTGCTGGGAAACACTAATTGGTTCCACATGGAGACACCAGCTCTACACATTCGTATTTTCTAGGGAGAAAGCTAGAGGAACTGCGGCAAACAAACATGATATTTCTGTTTGTATAGATGACATTTTATGCACTTTCCTAAAGAAAAGACTTTGCTTTTCTCCAAAACCATTTTTCCTGTGATATTCTCGATCCATTACATATGAATTCCACCCCACTTTGTCCGGATATGAGTGGATGAAACCAGAAATATCCGGTTGTGTTTTGTCTTACTATATCCCAGATATTGCTACAGCCTCAGTGTCTGTGTTTTCTGGATATTATCGATGGATTTTATTGTTTTGAATGTTTTTATCAGGGAACATTTAATTTTGTACCGTAGAAACACTAATTGGTTCCACATGGAGACACCAGGAACACATTCCTATGTTCTAGGGAGAAAGCTTGAGGAACTGCAAATTGATATGATATGTCTGTTTGTATAGATGACATTTTATGCACTTGCGATGGAAAAGACTTTTTGCCTTTCTCTAAAACCATTTTTACTGTGATTTTGTTGGTCCATTGCATACGAATTCCAACCCACTTTGTCCGGATATGACTGGATGAAACCAGAAATATCCGGTTGTGCTTTGGCTAACTCAATCCCAGATATTGTGAAAGCTTCTGTATTTGTATTCTCCGGATATTATGAACGGATTTTATGGTTTTGCATGTTTTTTATCAGGGAACATTTAATTTTGTACCATAGAAACACTAATTGGTTCCACACGGAGACACCAGCTCTACACATTTGTATTTTCTAGGGAGAAAGCTAGAGGAACTGCGGCAAACAAACATGATATTTCTGTTTGTATAGATGACATTTTATGCACTTTCCTAACAAAAAGACTTTACTTTTCTCCAAAACCATTTTTACTGTGATTTTCTCGGTCCATTGCATACGAATTCCACCTCACTTTGTCCGGATATGAGTGGATGAAACCAGAAATATCCGTTTTCTTTTTTTTTGGCTTACTATATCCCAGATATTACTACAGACTCTGTGTTTGTGTTTTCTGGATATTATCGATGGATTATATTGTTTTGAATGTTTTTATCAGGGAACATTTAATTTTGTGCTGGGAAACACTAATTGGTTCCACATGGAGACACCAGTCTACACATTCGTATTTTCTAGGGAGAAAGCTAGAATAACTGCGGTAAACAAACATGATGTTTCTGTTTGTATAGATGACATTTTATGCACTGGCTTAAGGAAAAGACTTTGTTTTACTCCAAAACCATTTTTACTGCGATTTTGTTGGTCCATTGCATACGAATTCCAACCCACTTTGTCCGGATATGACTGGATGAAACCAGAAATATCCGGTTGTGTTTTGGCTAACTCAATTCCAGATATTGCGACGGACTCTGTGTTTGTGTTTTCTGGACATTATCAACGGACTTTATTGTTTTGAATGTTTTTATCAGGGAACATTTAATTTTGTACCTTAGAAACACTAATAGGTTCAACATGGAGACACCAGTCTACACATTCGTATGTTCTAGGGAGAAAGTTAGAGGAACTGCGGCAAACAAACATGATATTTCTGTTTGTATACATGACATTTTATGCACTTGCATAACGAAAAAAACTTTGCTTTTCTCCAAAACCATTTTTACTGTGATTTTCTCGGTCCATTGCATACGAATTCCACCTCGCTTTGTCCGGATATGACTGGATGAAACCAGAAATATCCGGCTGTGTTTTGGCTTACTACAACCCAGATATTGTGAAAGCCTCTGTGTTTATGTTTTCCGGATACTATCAACGGAATTTATGTTTTTGCATGTTATTTATCAGGGAACATTTAATTTTGTGCTGGGAAACACTAATTGGTTCCACATGGAGACACCAGCTCTACACATTCGTATGTTCTAGGGAGAAAGCTAGAGGAACTGCGGCAAACAAACATGATATTTCTGTTTGTATAGATGACATTTTATGCACTTTCCTAAAGAAAAGACTTTGCTTTTCTCCAAAACCATTTTTCCTGTGATATTCTCCATCCATTACATATGAATTCCACCCCACTTTGTCCGGATATGAGTGGATGAAACCAGAAATATCCGGTTGTGTTTTGTCTTACTATATCCCAGATATTGCTACAGCCTCAGTGTCTGTGTTTTCTGGATATTATCGATGGATTTTATTGTTTTGAATGTTTTTATCAGGGAACCTTTAATTTTGTACCGTAGAAATACAATTTGGTTCCACATGGAGACACCAGTAACACATTCCTCTGTTCTAGGGAGAAAGCTTGAGGAACTGCAAATCGATATGATATGTCTGTTTGTATAGATGACACTTTATGCACTTGCCATGGAAAAGACTTTTTGCCTTTCTCTAAAACCATTTTTACTGTGATTTTGTTGGTCCATTGCATACGAATTCCAACCCACTTTGTCCGGATATGACTGGATGAAACCAGAAATATCCGGTTGTGTTTTGGCTAACTCAATCCCAGATATTGTGAAAGCTTCTGTATTTGTGTTCTCCGGATATTATGAACGGATTTTATGGTTTTGCATGTTTTTTATCAGGGATCATTTAATTTTGTACCGTAGAAACACTAATTGGTTCCACACGGAGACACCAGCTCTACACATTTGTATTTTCTAGGGAGAAAGCTAGAGGAACTGCGGCAAACAAACATGATATTTCTGTTTGTATAGATGACATTTTATGCACTTTCCTAAGAAAAAGACTTTACTTTTCTCCAAAACCATTTTTACTGTGATTTTCTCGGTCCATTGCATACGAATTCCAGCTCACTTTGTCCGGATATGACTGGATGAAACCAGAAATATCCGTTTTCTTTTTTTTTTGGCTTACTATATCCCAGATATTACTACAGACTCTGTGTTTGTGTTTTCTGGATATTATCGATGGATTATATTGTTTTGAATGTTTTTATCAGGGAACACTTAATTTTGTGCTGGGAAACACCAATTGGTTCCACATGGAGACACCAGTCTACACATTCGTATTTTCTAGGGAGAAAGCTAGAATAACTGCGGTAAACAAACATGATGTTTCTGTTTGTATAGATGACATTTTATGCACTGGCTTAAGGAAAAGACTTTGTTTTACTCCAAAACCATTTTTACTGCGATTTTCCCGGTTCATTGCATACGAATTCCACCAAACTTAGTCCGGATATGACTGGATGAAACCAGAAATATCCGGTTGTGTTTTGGCTAACTCAATCCCAGATATTGCGACGGACTCTGTGTTTGTGTTTTCTGGACATTATCAACGGACTTTATTGTTTTGAATGTTTTTATCAGGGAACATTTAATTTTGTACCTTAGAAACACTAATAGGTTCAACATGGAGACACCAGTATACACATTCGTATGTTCTAGGGAGAAAGTTAGAGGAACTGCGGCAAACAAACATGATATTTCTGTTTGTATACATGACATTTTATGCACTTGCATAACGAAAAAAACTTTGCTTTTCTCCAAAACCATTTTTACTGTGATTTTCTCGGTCCACTGCATACGAATTCCACCTCGCTTTGTCCGGATATGACTGGATGAAACCAGAAATATCCGGTTGTGTTTTGGCTAACTCAATCCCAGATATTGTGAAAGCTTCTGTATTTGTGTTCTCCGGATATTATGAACGGATTTTATGGTTTTGCATGTTTTTTTTCAGGGAACATTCAATTTTGTACCGTAGAAACACTAATTGGTTCCACACGGAGACACCAGCTCTACACATTTGTATTTTCTAGGGAGAAAGCTAGAGGAACTGCGGCAAACAAACATGATATTTCTGTTTGTATAGATGACATTTTATGCACTTTCCTAAGAAAAAGACTTTACTTTTCTCCAAAACCATTTTTACTGTGATTTTCTCGGTCCATTGCATACGAATTCCACCTCACTTTGTCCGGATATGACTGGATGAAACCAGAAATATCCGTTTTCTTTTTTTTTTTTTTTTGGCTTACTATATCCCAGATATTACTACAGACTCTGTTTTTGTGTTTTCTGGATATTATCGATGGATTATATTGTTTTGAATGTTTTTATCAGGGAACATTTAATTTTGTGCTGGGAAACACTAATTGGTTCCACATGGAGACACCAGTCTACACATTCGTATTTTCTAGGGAGAAAGCTAGAATAACTGCGGTAAACAAACATGATGTTTCTGTTTGTATAGATGACATTTTATGCACTGGCTTAAGGAAAAGACTTTGTTTTACTCCAAAACCATTTTTACTGCGATTTTCCCGGTTCATTGCATACGAATTCCACCAACCTTAGTACGGATATGACTGGATGAAACCAGAAATATCCGGTTGTGTTTTGGCTAACTCAATCCCAGATATTGCGACGGACTCTGTGTTTGTGTTTTCTGGACATTATCAACGGACTTTATTGTTTTGAATGTTTTTATCAGGGAACATTTAATTTTGTACCTTAGAAACACTAATAGGTTCAACATGGAGACACCAGTCTACACATTCGTATGTTCTAGGGAGAAAGTTAGAGGAACTGCGGCAAACAAACATGATATTTCTGTTTGTATACATGACATTTTATGCACTTGCATAACGAAAAAAACTTTGCTTTTCTCCAAAACCATTTTTACTGTGATTTTCTCAGTCCATTGCATACGAATTCCACCTCGCTTTGTCCGGATATGACTGGATGAAACCAGAAATATCCGGTTGTGTTTTGGCTTACTACAACCCAGATATTGTGAAAGCCTCTGTGTTTATGTTTTCCGGATACTATCAACGGAATTTATGTTTTTGCATGTTATTTATCAGGGAACATTTAATTTTGTGCTTGGAAACACTAATTGGTTCCACATGGAGACACCAGCTCTACACATTCGTATTTTCTAGGGAGAAAGCTAGAGGAACTGCGGCAAACAAACATGATATTTCTGTTTGTATAGATGACATTTTATGCACTTTCCTAAAGAAAAGACTTTGCTTTTCTCCAAAACCATATTTCCTGTGATATTCTCCATCCATTACATATGAATTCCACCCCACTTTGTCCGGATATGAGTGGATGAAACCAGAAATATCCGGTTGTGTTTTGTTTTACTATATCCCAGATATTGCTACAGCCTCAGTGTCTGTGTTTTCTGGATATTATCGATGGATTTTATTGTTTTGAAAGTTTTTATCAGGGTACCTTTAATTTTGTACCGTAGAAATACAATTTGGTTCCACATGGAGACACCAGTAACACATTCCTCTGTTCTAGGGAGAAAGCTTGAGGAACTGCAAATCGATATGATATGTCTGTTTGTATAGATGACATTTTATGCACTTGCGATGGAAAAGACTTTTTGCCTTTCTCTAAAACCATTTTTACTGTGATTTTGTTGGTCCATTGCATACGAATTCCAACCCACTTTGTCCGGATATGACTGGATGAAACCAGAAATATCCGGTTGTGTTTTGGCTTACTACAACCCAGATATTGTGAAAGCTTCTGTATTTGTGTTCTCCGGATATTATGAACGGATTTTATGGTTTTGCATGTTTTTTATCAGGGAACATTTAATTTTGTACCGTAGAAACACTAATTGGTTCCACACGGAGACACCAGCTCTACACATTTGTATTTTCTAGGGAGAAAGCTAGAGGAACTGCGGCAAACAAACATGATATTTCTGTTTGTATAGATGACATTTTATGCACTTTCCTAAGAAAAAGACTTTACTTTTCTCCAAAACCATTTTTACTGTGATTTTCTCAGTCCATTGCATACGAATTCCACCTCACTTTGTCCGGATATGACTGGATGAAACCAGAAATATCCGTTTCTTTTTTTTTTGGCTTACTATATCCCAGATATTACTACAGACTCTGTGTTTGTGTTTTCTGGATATTATCGATGGATTATATTGTTTTGAATGTTTTTATCAGGGAACATTTAATTTTGTGCTGGGAAACACTAATTGTTTGCACATGGAGACACCAGTCTACACATTCGTATTTTCTAGGGAGAAAGCTAGAATAACTGCAGTAAACAAACATGATGTTTCTGTTTGTATAGATGACATTTTATGCACTGGCTTAAGGAAAAGACTTTGTTTTACTCCAAAACCATTTTTACTGCGATTTTCCCGGTTCATTGCATACGAATTCCACCAAACTTAGTCCGGATATGACTGGATGAAACCAGAAATATCCGGTTTTGTTTTGGCTAAATCAATCCCAGATATTGCGACGGACTCTGTGTTTGTGTTTTCTGGACATTATCAACGGACTTTATTGTTTTGAATGTTTTTATCGGGGAACATTTAATTTTGTACCTTAGAAACACTAATAGGTTCAACATGGAGACACCAGTCTACACATTCGTATGTTCTAGGGAGAAAGTTAGAGGAACTGCGGCAAACAAACATGATATTTCTGTTTGTATACATGACATTTTATGCACTTGCATAACGAAAAAAACTTTGCTTTTCTCCAAAACCATTTTTACTGTGATTTTCTCGGTCCATTGCATACGAATTCCACCTCGCTTTGTCCGGATATGACTGGATGAAACCAGAAATATCCGGTTGTGTTTTGGCTTACTACAACCCAGATATTGTGAAAGCCTCTGTGTTTATGTTTTCCGGATATTATCAACGGAATTTATGTTTTTGCATGTTATTTATCAGGGAACATTTAATTTTGTGCTGGGAAACACTAATTGGTTCCACATGGAGACACCAGCTCTACACATTCGTATTTTCTAGGGAGAAAGCTAGAGGAACTGCGGCAAACAAACATGATATTTCTGTTTGTATAGATGACATTTTATGCACTTTCCTAAAGAAAAGACTTTGCTTTTCTCCAAAACCATTTTTCCTGTGATATTCTCGATCCATTACATATGAATTCCACCCCACTTTGTCCGGATATGAGTGGATGAAACCAGAAATATCCGGTTGTGTTTTGTCTTACTATATCCCAGATATTGCTACAGCCTCAGTGTCTGTGTTTTCTGGATATTATCGATGGATTTTATTGTTTTGAATGTTTTTATCAGGGAACCTTTAATTTTGTACCGTAGAAATACAATTTGGTTCCACATGGAGACACCAGGAACACATTCCTATGTTCTAGGGAGAAAGCTTGAGGAACTGCAAATCGATATGATATGTCTATTTGTATAGATGACATTTTATGCACTTGCGATGGAAAAGACTTTTTGCCTTTCTCTAAAACCATTTTTACTGTGATTTTGTTGGTCCATTGCATACGAATTCCAACCCACTTTGTCCGGATATGACTGGATGAAACCAGAAATATCCGGTTGTGTTTTGGCTTACTACAACCCAGATATTGTGAAAGCCTCTGTGTTTATGTTTCCGGATATTATCAACGGAATTTATGTTTTTGCATGTTATTTATCAGGGAACATTTAATTTTGTGCTGGGAAACACTAATTGGTTCCACACGGAGACACCAGCTCTACACATTTGTATTTTCTAGGGAGAAAGCTAGAGGAACTGCGGCAAACAAACATGATATTTCTGTTTGTATAGATGACATTTTATGCACTTTCCTAACAAAAAGACTTTACTTTTCTCCAAAACCATTTTTACTGTGATTTTCTCGGTCCATTGCATACGAATTCCAGCTCACTTTGTCCGGATATGACTGGATGAAACCAGAAATATCCGTTTTCTTTTTTTTTGGCTTACTATATCCCAGATATTACTACAGACTCTGTGTTTGTGTTTTCTGGATATTATCTATGGATTATATTGTTTTGAATGTTTTTATCAGGGAACATTTAATTTTGTGCTGGGAATCACTAATTGTTTGCACATGGAGACACCAGTCTACACATTCGTATTTTCTAGGGAGAAAGCTAGAATAACTGTGGTAAACAAACATGATGTTTCTGTTTGTATAGATGACATTTTATGCACTGGCTTAAGGAAAAGACTTTGTTTTACTCCAAAACCATTTTTACTGCGATTTTCCCGGTTCATTGCATACGAATTCCACCAAACTTAGTCCGGATATGACTGGATGAAACCAGAAATATCCGGTTGTGTTTTGGCTAACTCAATCCCAGATATTGCGACAGACTCTGTGTTTGTGTTTTCTGGACATTATCAACGGACTTTATTGTTTTGAATGTTTTTATCAGGGAACATTTAATTTTGTACCTTGGAAACACTAATAGGTTCAACATGGAGACACCAGTCTACACATTCGTATGTTCTAGGGAGAAAGTTAGAGGAACTGCGGGAAACAAACATGATATTTCTGTTTGTATACATGACATTTTATGCACTTGCATAACGAAAAAAACTTTGCTTTTCTCCAAAACCATTTTTACTGTGATTTTCTCGGTCCATTGCATACGAATTCCACCTCGCTTTGTCCGGATATGACTGGATGAAACCAGAAATATCCGGTTGTGTTTTGGCTTACTACAACCCAGATATTGTGAAAGCCTCTGTGTTTATGTTTTCCGGATATTATCAACGGAATTTATGTTTTTGCATGTTATTTATCAGGGAACATTTAATTTTGTGCTGGGAAACACTAATTGGTTCCACATGGAGACACCAGCTCTACACATTCGTATTTTCTAGGGAGAAAGCTAGAGGAACTGCGGCAAACAAACATGATATTTCTGTTTGTATAGATGACATTTTATGCACTTTCCTAAAGAAAAGACTTTGCTTTTCTCCAAAACCATTTTTCCTGTGATATTCTCGATCCATTACATATGAATTCCACCCCACTTTGTCCGGATATGAGTGGATGAAACCAGAAATATCCGGTTGTGTTTTGTCTTACTATATCCCAGATATTGCTACAGCCTCAGTGTCTGTGTTTTCTGGATATTATCGATGGATTTTACTGTTTTGAATGTTTTTATCAGGGAACCTTTAATTTTGTACCGTAGAAATACAATTTGGTTCCACATGGAGACACCAGTAACACATTCCTCTGTTCTAGGGAGAAAGCTTGAGGAACTGCAAATCGATATGATATGTCTGTGTGTATAGATGACATTTTATGCACTTGCGATGGAAAAGACTTTTTGCCTTTCTCTAAAACCATTTTTACTGTGATTTTGTTGGTCCATTGCATACGAACTCCAACCCACTTTGTCCGGATATGACTGGATGAAACCAGAAATATCCGGTTGTGTTTTGGCTTACTACAACCCAGATATTGTGAAAGCCTCTGTGTTTATGTTTCCGGATATTATCAACGGAATTTATGTTTTTGCATGTTATTTATCAGGGAACATTTAATTTTGTGCTGGGAAACACTAATTGGTTCCACACGGAGACACCAGCTCTACACATTTGTATTTTCTAGGGAGAAAGCTAGAGGAACTGCGGCAAACAAACATGATATTTCTGTTTGTATAGATGACATTTTATGCACTTTCCTAACAAAAAGACTTTACTTTTCTCCAAAACCATTTTTACTGTGATTTTCTCGGTCCATTGCATACGAATTCCACCTCACTTTGTCCGGATATGACTGGATGAAACCAGAAATATCCGTTTTCTTTTTTTTTGGCTTACTATATCCCAGATATTACTACAGACTCTGTGTTTGTGTTTTCTGGATATTATCTATGGATTATATTGTTTTGAATGTTTTTATCAGGGAACATTTAATTTTGTGCTGGGAAACACTAATTGGTTCCACATGGAGACACCAGTCTACACATTCGTATTTTCTAGGGAGAAAGCTAGAATAACTGCGGTAAACAAACATGATGTTTCTGTTTGTATAGATGACATTTTATGCACTGGCTTAAGGAAAAGACTTTGTTTTACTCCAAAACCATTTTTACTGCGATTTTCCCGGTTCATTGCATACGAATTCCACCAACCTTAGTCCGGATATGACTGGATGAAACCAGAAATATCCGGTTGTGTTTTGGCTTACTATAACCCAGATATTGTGAAAGCTTCTGTATTTGTGTTCTCCGGATATTATGAACGGATTTTATGGTTTTGCATGTTTTTTATCAGGGAACATTTAATTTTGTACCGTAGAAACACTAATTGGTTCCACACGGAGACACCAGCTCTACACATTTGTATTTTCTAGGGAGAAAGCTAGAGGAACTGCGGCAAACCAACATGATATTTCTGTTTGTATAGATGACATTTTATGCACTTTCCTAAGAAAAAGACTTTACTTTTCTCCAAAACCATTTTTACTGTGATTTTCTCGGTCCATTGCATACGAATTCCAGCTCACTTTGTCCGGATATGACTGGATGAAACCAGAAATATCCGTTTTCTTTTTTTTTTGGCTTACTATATCCCAGATATTACTACAGACTCTGTGTTTGTGTTTTCTGGATATTATCGATGGATTATATTGTTTTGAATGTTTTTATCAGGGAACACTTAATTTTGTGCTGGGAAACACTAATTGGTTCCACATGGAGACACCAGTCTACACATTCGTATTTTCTAGGGAGAAAGCTAGAATAACTGCGGTAAACAAACATGATGTTTCTGTTTGTATAGATGACATTTTATGCACTGGCTTAAGGAAAAGACTTTGTTTTACTCCAAAACCATTTTTACTGCGATTTTCCCGGTTCATTGCATACGAATTCCACCAAACTTAGTCCGGATATGACTGGATGAAACCAGAGATATCCGGCTGTGTTTTGGCTAACTCAATCCCAGATATTGTGAAAGCTTCTGTATTTGTGTTTTCCGGATATTATCAACGGATTTTATGGTTTTGCATGTTTTTTATCAGGGAACATTTAATTTTGTACCTTAGAAACACTAATTGGTTCCACACGGAGACACCAGCTCTACACATTCGTATTTTCTAGGGAGAAAGCTAGAGGAACTGCGGCAAACAAACATGATATTTCTGTTTGTATACATGACATTTTATGCACTTTCCTAAGAAAAAGACTTTACTTTTCTCCAAAACCATTTTTACTGTGATTTTCTCGGTCCATTGCATACGAATTCCACCTCACTTTGTCCGGATATGACTGGATGAAACCAGAAATATCCGTTTTCTTTTTTTTTTGGCTTACTATATCCCAGATATTACTACAGACTCTGTGTTTGTGTTTTCTGGATATTATCGATGGATTATATTGTTTTGAATGTTTTTATCAGGGAACATTTAATTTTGTGCTGGGAAACACTAATTGGTTCCACATGGAGACACCAGTAACACATTCCTCTGTTCTAGGGAGAAAGCTTGAGGAACTGCAAATCGATATGATATGTCTGTTTGTATAGATGACATTTTATGCACTTGCGATGGAAAAGACTTTTTGCATTTCTCTAAAACCATTTTTACTGTGATTTTGTTGGTCCATTGCATACGAATTCCAACCCACTTTGTCCGGATATGACTGGATGAAACCAGAAATATCCGGTTGTGTTTTGGCTACTTCAATCCCAGATATTGTGAAAGCTTCTGTATTTGTGTTCTCCGGATATTATGAACGGATTTTATGGTTTTGCATGTTTTTTATCAGGGAACATTTAATTTTGTACCGTAGAAACACTAATAGGTTCAACATGGAGACACCAGTATACACATTCGTATGTCTAGGGAGAAAGTTAGAGGAACTGCGGCAAACAAACATGATATTTCTGTTTGTATACATGACATTTTATGCACTTGCATAACGAAAAAAACTTTGCTTTTCTCCAAAACCATTTTTACTGTGATTTTCTTGGTCCATTGCATACGAATTCCACCTCACTTTGTCCGGATATGACTGGATGAAACCAGAAATATCCGTTTTCTTTTTTTTTTGGCTTACAATATCCCAGATATTACTACAGACTCTGTGTTTGTGTTTTCTGGATATTATCGATGGATTATATTGTTTCTGAATGTTTTTATCAGGGAACATTTAATTTTGTGCTGGGAAACACTAATTGGTTCCACATGGAGACACCAGTCTACACATTCGTATTTTCTAGGGAGAAAGCTAGAATAACTGCGGTAAACAAACATGATGTTTCTGTTTGTATAGATGACATTTTATGCACTGGCTTAAGGAAAAGACTTTGTTTTACTCCAAAACCATTTTTACTGCGATTTTCCCGGTTCATTGCATACTAATTCCACCAAACTTAGTCCGGATATGACTGGATGAAACCAGAAATATCCGGCTGTGTTTTGGCTAACTCAATCCCAGATATTGTGAAAGCTTCTGTATTTGTGTTTTCCGGATATTATCAACGGATTTTATGGTTTTGCATGTTTTTTATCAGGGAACATTTAATTTTGTACCTTAGAAACACTAATTGGTTCCACACGGAGACACCAGCTCTACACATTCGTATTTTCTAGGGAGAAAGCTAGAGGAACTGCGGCAAACAAACATGATATTTCTGTTTGTATACATGACATTTTATGCACTTGCATAACGAAAAAAACTTTGCTTTTCTCCAAAACCATTTTTACTGTGATTTTCTCGGTCCATTGCATACGAATTCCACCTCACTTTGTCCGGATATGACTGGATGAAACCAGAAATATCCGGTTGTGTTTTGGCTTACTACAACCCAGATATTGTGAAAGCCTCTGTGTTTATGTTTTCCGGATATTATCAACGGAATTTATGTTTTTGCATGTTATTTATCAGGGAACATTTAATTTTGTGCTGGGAAACACTAATTGGTTCCACATGGAGACACCAGCTCTACACATTCGTATTTTCTAGGGAGAAAGCTAGAGGAACTGCGGCAAACAAACATGATATTTCTGTTTGTATAGATGACATTTTATGCACTTTCCTAAAGAAAAGACTTTGCTTTTCTCCAAAACCATTTTTCCTGTGATATTCTCGATCCATTACATATGAATTCCACCCCACTTTGTCCGGACATGAGTGGATGAAACCAGAAATATCCGGTTGTGTTTTGTTTTACTATATCCCAGATATTGCTACAGCCTCAGTGTCTGTGTTTTGTGGATATTATCGATGGATTTTATTGTTTTGAATGTTTTTATCAGGGAACCTTTAATTTTGTACCGTAGAAATACAATTTGGTTCCACATGGAGACACCAGTAACACATTCCTATGTTCTAGGAGAAAGCTTGAGGAACTGCAAATCGATATGATATGTCTGTGTGTATAGATGACATTTTATGCACTTGCGATGGAAAAGACTTTTTGCCTTTCTCTAAAACCATTTTTACTGTGATTTTGTTGGTCCATTGCATATGAATTCCAACCCACTTTGTCCGGATATGACTGGATGAATCCAGAAATATCCGGTTGTGTTTTGGCTTACTATAACCCAGATATTGTGAAAGCTTCTGTATTTGTGTTCTCCGGATATTATGAACGGATTTTATGGTTTTGCATGTTATTTATCAGGGAACATTTAATTTTGTACCGTAGAAACACTAATAGGTTCAACATGGAGACACCAGTATACACATTCGTATGTCTAGGGAGAAAGCTAGAGGAAATGCGGCAAACAAACATGATATTTCTGTTTGTATACATGACATTTTATGCACTTGCATAACGAAAAAAACTTTGCTTTTCTCCAAAAGCATTTTTACTGTGATTTTCTCGGTCCATTGCATACGAATTCCACCTCACTTTGTCCGGATATGACTGGATGAAACCAGAAATATCCGTTTTCTTTTTTTTTTGGCTTACTATATCCCAGATATTACTACAGACTCTGTGTTTGTGTTTTCTGGATATTATCGATGGATTATATTGTTTTGAATGTTTTTATCAGGGAACATTTAATTTTGTGCTGGGAAACACTAATTGGTTCCACATGGAGACACCAGTCTACACATTCGTATTTTCTAGGGAGAAAGCTAGAATAACTGCGGTAAACAAACATGATGTTTCTGTTTGTATAGATGACATTTTATGCACTGGCTTAAGGAAAAGACTTTGTTTTACTCCAAAACCATTTTTACTGCGATTTTCCTGGTTCATTGCATACGAATTCCAACCCACTTTGTACGGATATGACTGGATGAAACCAGAAATATCCGGTTGTGTTTTGGCTTACTATAACCCAGATATTGTGAAAGCTTCTCTATTTGTGTTCTCCGGATATTATGAACGGATTTTATGGTTTTGCATGTTTTTTATCAGGGAACATTTAATTTTGTACCGTAGAAACACTAATAGGTTCAACATGGAGACACCAGTATACACATTCGTATGTCTAGGGAGAAAGTTAGAGGAACTGCGGCAAACAAACATGATATTTCTGTTTGTATACATGACATTTTATGCACTTTCCTAAAGAAAAGACTTTGATTTTCTCCAAAACCATTTTTCCTGTGATATTCTCGATCCATTACATATGAATTCCACCCCACTTTGTCCGGTATGAGTGGATGAAACCAGAAATATCCGGTTGTGTTTTGTCTTACTATATCCCAGATATTGCTACAGCCTCAGTGTCTGTGTTTTCTGGATATTATCGATGGATTTTATTGTTTTCAATGTTTTTATCAGGGAACATTTAATTTTGTACCATAGAAACACTAATTGGTTCCACATGGAGACACCAGTAACACATTCCTATGTTCTAGGGAGAAAGCTTGAGGAACTGCAAATCGATATGATATGTCTGTTTGCATAGATGACATTTTATGCAATTGCGATGGAAAAGACTTTTTGCCTTTCTCTAAAACCATTTTTACTGTGCTTTTGTTGGTCCATTGCATACGAATTCCAACCCACTTTGTCCGGATATGACTGGATGAAACCAGAAATATCCGGTTGTGATTTGGCTTACTACAACCCAGATATTGTGAAAGCCTCTGTGTTTATGTTTTCCGGATATTATCAACGGAATTTATGTTTTTGCATGTTATTTATCAGGGAACATTTAATTTTGTGCTGGGAAACACTAATTGGTTCCACATGGAGACACCAGCTCTACACATTCGTATTTTCTAGGGAGAAAGCTAGAGGAACTGCGGCAAACAAACATGATAATTCTGTTTGTATAGATGACATTTTATGCACTTGCGATGGAGAAGACTTTTTGCCTTTCTCTAAAACCATTTTTACTGTGATTTTGTTGGTCCATTGCATACGAATTCCAACCCACTTGGTCCGGATATGACTGGATGAAACCAGAAATATCCGGTTGTGTTTTGGCTAACTCAATCCCAGATATTGTGAAAGCTTCTGTATTTGTGTTCTCCAGATATTATGAACGGATTTTATGGTTTTGCATGTTTTTTATCAGGGAACATTTAATTTTGTACCATAGAAACACTAATTGGTTCCACACGGAGACACCAGCTCTACACATTTGTATTTTCTAGGGAGAAAGCTAGAGGAACTGCGGCAAACAAACATGATATTTCTGTTTGTATAGATGATATTTTATGCACTTTCCTAAAAAAAAGACTTTACTTTTCTCCAAAACCATTTTTACTGTGATTTTCTCAGTCCATTGCATACGAATTCCACCTCGCTTTGTCCGGATATGACTGGATGAAACCAGAAATATCCGTTTTCTTTTTTTTTGGCTTACTATATCCCAGATATTACTACAGACTCTGTGTTTGTGTTTTCTGGATATTATCTATGGATTATATTGTTTTGAATGTTTTTATCAGGGAACATTTAATTTTGTGCTGGGAAACTCTAATTGGTTCCACATGGAGACACCAGTCTACACATTCGTATTTTCTAGGGAGAAAGCTAGAATAACTGCGGTAAACAAACATGATGTTTCTGTTTGTATAGATGACATTTTATGCACTGGCTTAAGGAAAAGACTTTGTTTTACTCCAAAACCATTTTTACTGCGATTTTCCCGGTTCATTGCATACGAATTCCACCAAACTTAGTCCGGATATGACTGGATGAAACCAGAAATATCCGGTTGTGTTTTGGCTAACTCAATCCCAGATATTGCGACGGACTCTGTGTTTGTGTTTTCTGGACATTATCAACGGACTTTATTGTTTTGAATGTTTTTATCAGGGAACATTTAATTTTGTACCTTAGAAACACTAATAGGTTCAACATGGAGACACCAGTATACACATTCGTATGTTCTAGGAAGAAAGCTAGAGGAACTGCGGCAAACAAACATGATATTTCTGTTTGTATACATGACATTTTATGCACTTGCATAACGAAAAAAACTTTGCTTTTCTCCAAAACCATTTTTACTGTGATTTTCTCGGTCCATTGCATACGAATTCCACCTCGCTTTGTCCGGATATGTCTGGATGAAACCAGAAATATCCGGTTGTGTTTTGGCTTACTACAACCCAGATATTGTGAAAGCCTCTGTGTTTATGTTTTCCGGATATTATCAACGGAATTTATGTTTTTGCATGTTATTTATCAGGGAACATTTAATTTTGTGCTGGGAAACACTAATTGGTTCCACATGGAGACACCAGCTCTACACATTCGTATTTTCTAGGGAGAAAGCTAGAGGAACTGCGGCAAACAAACATGATATTTCTGTTTGTATAGATGACATTTTATGCACTTTCCTAAAGAAAAGACTTTGCTTTTCTCCAAAACCATTTTTCCTGTGATATTCTCGATCCATTACATATGAATTCCACCCCACTTTGTCCGGATATGAGTGGATGAAACCAGAAATATCCGGTTGTGTTTTGTTTTACTATATCCCAGATATTGCTACAGCCTCAGTGTCTGTGTTTTCTGGATATTATCGATGGATTTTATTGTTTTGAATGTTTTTATCAGGGAACATTGAATTTTGTACCGTAGAAACACTAATTGGTTCCACATGGAGACACCAGTAACACATTCCTATGTTCTAGGGAGAAAGCTTGAGGAACTGCAAATCGATATGATATGTCTGTTTGTATAGATGACATTTTATGCACTTGCGATGGAAAAGACTTTTTGCCTTTCTCTAAAACCATTTTTACTGTGATTTTGTTGGTCCATTGCATACGAATTCCAACCCACTTTGTCCGGATATGACTGGATGAAACCAGAAATATCCGGTTGTGTTTTGGCTAACTCAATCCCAGATATTGTGAAAGCTTCTGTATTTGTGTTCTCCGGATATTATGAACGGATTTTATGGTTTTGCATGTTTTTTATCAGGGAACATTTAATTTTGTACCATAGAAACACTAATTGGTTCCACACGGAGACACCAGCTCTACACATTTGTATTTTCTAGGGAGAAAGCTAGAGGAACTGCGGCAAACAAACATGATATTTCTGTTTGTATAGATGACATTTTATGCACTTTCCTAAGAAAAAGACTTTACTTTTCTCCAAAACCATTTTTACTGTGATTTTCTCGGTCCATTGCATACGAATTCCACCTCACTTTGTCCGGATATGACTGGATGAAACCAGAAATATCCGTTTTATTTTTTTTTGGCTTACTATATCCCAGATATTACTACAGACTCTGTGTTTGTGTTTTCTGGATATTATCTAAGAATTATATTGTTTTGAATGTTTTTATCAGGGAACATTTAATTTTGTGCTGGGAAACACTAATTGTTTGCACATGGAGACACCAGTCTACACATTCGTATTTTCTAGGGAGAAAGCTAGAATAACTGCGGTAAACAAACATGATGTTTCTGTTTGTATAGATGACATTTTATGCACTGGCTTAAGGAAAAGACTTTGTTTTACTCCAAAACCATTTTTACTGCGATTTTCCCGGTTCATTGCATACGAATTCCACCAAACTTAGTCCGGATATGACTGGATGAAACCAGAAATATCCGGTTGTGTTTTGGCTAACTCAATCCCAGATATTGTGAAAGCTTCTGTATTTGTGTTCTCCGGATATTATGAACGGATTTTATTGTTTTGAATGTTTTTATCAGGGAACATTTAATTTTGTACCGTAGAAACACTAATTGGTTCCACATGGAGACACCAGTAACACATTCCTCTGTTCTAGGGAGAAAGCTTGAGGAACTGCAAATCGATATGATATGTCTGTTTGTATAGATGACATTTTATGCACTTGCGATGGAAAAGACTTTTTGCCTTTCTCTAAAACCATTTATACTGTGATTTTGTTGGTCCATTGCATACGAATTCCAACCCACTTTGTCCGGATATGAGTGGATGAAACCAGAAATATCCGGTTGTGTTTTGTCTTACTATATCCCAGATATTGCTACAGCCTCAGTGTCTGTGTTTTCTGGATATTATCGATGGATTTTATTGTTTTGAATGTTTTTATCAGGGAACATTTAATTTTGTACCGTAGAAACACTAATTGGTTCCACATGGAGACACCAGTAACACATTCCTATGTTCTAGGGTGAAAGCTTGAGGAACTGCAAATCGATATGATATGTCTGTTTGTATAGATGACATTTTATGCACTGGCTTTAGGAAAAGACTTTGTTTTACTCCAAAACAATTTTTAATGCGATTTTCCCGGTTCATTGCATACGAATTCCACCAAACTTAGTCCGGATATGACTGGATGAAACTAGAAATATCCGGTTGTGTTTTGGCTAACTCAATCCCAGATATTGTGAAAGCTTCTGTATTTGTGTTCTCCGGATATTATGAACGGATTTTATGGTTTTGCATGTTTTTTATCAGGGAACATTTAATTTTGTACCGTAGAAACACTAATTGGTTCCACACGGAGACACCAGCTCTACACATTTGTATTTTCTAGGGAGAAAGCTAGAGGAACTGCGGCAAACAAACATGATATTTCTGTTTGTATAGATGACATTTTATGCACTTTCCTAAAGAAAAGACTTTACTTTTCTCCAAAACCATTTTACTGTGATTTTCTCGGTCCATTACATATGAATTCCACCTCACTTTGTCCGGATATGACTGGATGAAACCAGAAATATCCGTTTTCTTTTTTTTTGGCTTACTATATCCCAGATATTACTACAGACTCTGTGTTTGTGTTTTCTGGATATTATCGATGGATTATATTGTTTTGAATGTTTTGATCAGGGAACATTTAATTTTGTGCTTGGAAACACTAATTGGTTCCACATGGAGACACCAGCTCTACACATTCGTATTTTCTAGGGAGAAAGCTACAGGAACTGCGGCAAACAAACATGATGTTTCTGTTTGTATAGATGACATTTTATGCACTGGCTTAAGGAAAAGACTTTGTTTTACTCCAAAACCATTTTTACTGCGATTTTCCCGGTTCATTGCATACGAATTCCACCAAACTTAGTCCGGATATGACTGGATGAAACCAGAAATATCCGGTTGTGTTTTGGCTAACTCAATCCCAGATATTGCGACGGACACTGTGTTTGTGTTTTCTGGACATTATCAACGGACTTTATTGTTTTCAATGTTTTTATCAGGGAACATTTAATTTTGTACCTTAGAAACATGAATAGGTTCAACATGGAGACACCAGTCTACACATTCGTATGTTCTAGGGAGAAAGAGGAACTGCGGCAAACAAACATGATATTTCTGTTTGTATACATGACATTTTATGCACTTGCATAACGAAAAAAACTTTGCTTTTCTCCAAAACCATTTTTACTGTGATTTTCTCGGTCCATTGCATACGAATTCCACCTCGCTTTGTCCGGATATGACTGGATGAAACCAGAAATATCCGGTTGTGTTTTGGCTTACTACAACCCAGATATTGTGAAAGCCTCTGTGTTTATGTTTTCCGGATATTATCAACGGAATTTATGTTTTTGCATGTTATTTATCAGGGAACATTTAATTTTGTGCTGGGAAACACTAATTGGTTCCACATGGAGACACCAGCTCTACACATTCGTATTTTCTAGGGAGAAAGCTAGAGGAACTGCGGCAAACAAACATGATAATTCTGTTTGTATAGATGACATTTTATGCACTTGCGATGGAGAAGACTTTTTGCCTTTCTCTAAAACCATTTTTACTGTGATTTTGTTGGTCCATTGCATACGAATTCCAACCCACTTGGTCCGGATATGACTGGATGAAACCAGAAATATCCGGTTGTGTTTTGGCTAACTCAATCCCAGATATTGTGAAAGCTTCTGTATTTGTGTTCTCCAGATATTATGAACGGATTTTATGGTTTTGCATGTTTTTTATCAGGGAACATTTAATTTTGTACCATAGAAACACTAATTGGTTCCACACGGAGACACCAGCTCTACACATTTGTATTTTCTAGGGAGAAAGCTAGAGGAACTGCGGCAAACAAACATGATATTTCTGTTTGTATAGATGATATTTTATGCACTTTCCTAAAAAAAAGACTTTACTTTTCTCCAAAACCATTTTTACTGTGATTTTCTCAGTCCATTGCATACGAATTCCACCTCGCTTTGTCCGGATATGACTGGATGAAACCAGAAATATCCGTTTTCTTTTTTTTTGGCTTACTATATCCCAGATATTACTACAGACTCTGTGTTTGTGTTTTCTGGATATTATCTATGGATTATATTGTTTTGAATGTTTTTATCAGGGAACATTTAATTTTGTGCTGGGAAACTCTAATTGGTTCCACATGGAGACACCAGTCTACACATTCGTATTTTCTAGGGAGAAAGCTAGAATAACTGCGGTAAACAAACATGATGTTTCTGTTTGTATAGATGACATTTTATGCACTGGCTTAAGGAAAAGACTTTGTTTTACTCCAAAACCATTTTTACTGCGATTTTCCCGGTTCATTGCATACGAATTCCACCAAACTTAGTCCGGATATGACTGGATGAAACCAGAAATATCCGGTTGTGTTTTGGCTAACTCAATCCCAGATATTGCGACGGACTCTGTGTTTGTGTTTTCTGGACATTATCAACGGACTTTATTGTTTTGAATGTTTTTATCAGGGAACATTTAATTTTGTACCTTAGAAACACTAATAGGTTCAACATGGAGACACCAGTATACACATTCGTATGTTCTAGGAAGAAAGCTAGAGGAACTGCGGCAAACAAACATGATATTTCTGTTTGTATACATGACATTTTATGCACTTGCATAACGAAAAAAACTTTGCTTTTCTCCAAAACCATTTTTACTGTGATTTTCTCGGTCCATTGCATACGAATTCCACCTCGCTTTGTCCGGATATGTCTGGATGAAACCAGAAATATCCGGTTGTGTTTTGGCTTACTACAACCCAGATATTGTGAAAGCCTCTGTGTTTATGTTTTCCGGATATTATCAACGGAATTTATGTTTTTGCATGTTATTTATCAGGGAACATTTAATTTTGTGCTGGGAAACACTAATTGGTTCCACATGGAGACACCAGCTCTACACATTCGTATTTTCTAGGGAGAAAGCTAGAGGAACTGCGGCAAACAAACATGATATTTCTGTTTGTATAGATGACATTTTATGCACTTTCCTAAAGAAAAGACTTTGCTTTTCTCCAAAACCATTTTTCCTGTGATATTCTCGATCCATTACATATGAATTCCACCCCACTTTGTCCGGATATGAGTGGATGAAACCAGAAATATCCGGTTGTGTTTTGTTTTACTATATCCCAGATATTGCTACAGCCTCAGTGTCTGTGTTTTCTGGATATTATCGATGGATTTTATTGTTTTGAATGTTTTTATCAGGGAACATTGAATTTTGTACCGTAGAAACACTAATTGGTTCCACATGGAGACACCAGTAACACATTCCTATGTTCTAGGGAGAAAGCTTGAGGAACTGCAAATCGATATGATATGTCTGTTTGTATAGATGACATTTTATGCACTTGCGATGGAAAAGACTTTTTGCCTTTCTCTAAAACCATTTTTACTGTGATTTTGTTGGTCCATTGCATACGAATTCCAACCCACTTTGTCCGGATATGACTGGATGAAACCAGAAATATCCGGTTGTGTTTTGGCTAACTCAATCCCAGATATTGTGAAAGCTTCTGTATTTGTGTTCTCCGGATATTATGAACGGATTTTATGGTTTTGCATGTTTTTTATCAGGGAACATTTAATTTTGTACCATAGAAACACTAATTGGTTCCACACGGAGACACCAGCTCTACACATTTGTATTTTCTAGGGAGAAAGCTAGAGGAACTGCGGCAAACAAACATGATATTTCTGTTTGTATAGATGACATTTTATGCACTTTCCTAAGAAAAAGACTTTACTTTTCTCCAAAACCATTTTTACTGTGATTTTCTCGGTCCATTGCATACGAATTCCACCTCACTTTGTCCGGATATGACTGGATGAAACCAGAAATATCCGTTTTATTTTTTTTTGGCTTACTATATCCCAGATATTACTACAGACTCTGTGTTTGTGTTTTCTGGATATTATCTAAGAATTATATTGTTTTGAATGTTTTTATCAGGGAACATTTAATTTTGTGCTGGGAAACACTAATTGTTTGCACATGGAGACACCAGTCTACACATTCGTATTTTCTAGGGAGAAAGCTAGAATAACTGCGGTAAACAAACATGATGTTTCTGTTTGTATAGATGACATTTTATGCACTGGCTTAAGGAAAAGACTTTGTTTTACTCCAAAACCATTTTTACTGCGATTTTCCCGGTTCATTGCATACGAATTCCACCAAACTTAGTCCGGATATGACTGGATGAAACCAGAAATATCCGGTTGTGTTTTGGCTAACTCAATCCCAGATATTGTGAAAGCTTCTGTATTTGTGTTCTCCGGATATTATGAACGGATTTTATTGTTTTGAATGTTTTTATCAGGGAACATTTAATTTTGTACCGTAGAAACACTAATTGGTTCCACATGGAGACACCAGTAACACATTCCTCTGTTCTAGGGAGAAAGCTTGAGGAACTGCAAATCGATATGATATGTCTGTTTGTATAGATGACATTTTATGCACTTGCGATGGAAAAGACTTTTTGCCTTTCTCTAAAACCATTTATACTGTGATTTTGTTGGTCCATTGCATACGAATTCCAACCCACTTTGTCCGGATATGAGTGGATGAAACCAGAAATATCCGGTTGTGTTTTGTCTTACTATATCCCAGATATTGCTACAGCCTCAGTGTCTGTGTTTTCTGGATATTATCGATGGATTTTATTGTTTTGAATGTTTTTATCAGGGAACATTTAATTTTGTACCGTAGAAACACTAATTGGTTCCACATGGAGACACCAGTAACACATTCCTATGTTCTAGGGTGAAAGCTTGAGGAACTGCAAATCGATATGATATGTCTGTTTGTATAGATGACATTTTATGCACTGGCTTTAGGAAAAGACTTTGTTTTACTCCAAAACAATTTTTAATGCGATTTTCCCGGTTCATTGCATACGAATTCCACCAAACTTAGTCCGGATATGACTGGATGAAACTAGAAATATCCGGTTGTGTTTTGGCTAACTCAATCCCAGATATTGTGAAAGCTTCTGTATTTGTGTTCTCCGGATATTATGAACGGATTTTATGGTTTTGCATGTTTTTTATCAGGGAACATTTAATTTTGTACCGTAGAAACACTAATTGGTTCCACACGGAGACACCAGCTCTACACATTTGTATTTTCTAGGGAGAAAGCTAGAGGAACTGCGGCAAACAAACATGATATTTCTGTTTGTATAGATGACATTTTATGCACTTTCCTAAAGAAAAGACTTTACTTTTCTCCAAAACCATTTTACTGTGATTTTCTCGGTCCATTACATATGAATTCCACCTCACTTTGTCCGGATATGACTGGATGAAACCAGAAATATCCGTTTTCTTTTTTTTTGGCTTACTATATCCCAGATATTACTACAGACTCTGTGTTTGTGTTTTCTGGATATTATCGATGGATTATATTGTTTTGAATGTTTTGATCAGGGAACATTTAATTTTGTGCTTGGAAACACTAATTGGTTCCACATGGAGACACCAGCTCTACACATTCGTATTTTCTAGGGAGAAAGCTACAGGAACTGCGGCAAACAAACATGATGTTTCTGTTTGTATAGATGACATTTTATGCACTGGCTTAAGGAAAAGACTTTGTTTTACTCCAAAACCATTTTTACTGCGATTTTCCCGGTTCATTGCATACGAATTCCACCAAACTTAGTCCGGATATGACTGGATGAAACCAGAAATATCCGGTTGTGTTTTGGCTAACTCAATCCCAGATATTGCGACGGACACTGTGTTTGTGTTTTCTGGACATTATCAACGGACTTTATTGTTTTCAATGTTTTTATCAGGGAACATTTAATTTTGTACCTTAGAAACATGAATAGGTTCAACATGGAGACACCAGTCTACACATTCGTATGTTCTAGGGAGAAAGAGGAACTGCGGCAAACAAACATGATATTTCTGTTTGTATACATGACATTTTATGCACTTGCATAACGAAAAAAACTTTGCTTTTCTCCAAAACCATTTTTACTGTGATTTTCTCGGTCCATTGCATACGAATTCCACCTCGCTTTGTCCGGATATGACTGGATGAAACCAGAAATATCCGGTTGTGTTTTGGCTTACTACAACCCAGATATTGTGAAAGCCTCTGTGTTTATGTTTTCCGGATATTATCAACGGAATTTATGTTTTTGCATGTTATTTATCAGGGAACATTTAATTTTGTGCTGGGAAACACTAATTGGTTCCACATGGAGACACCAGCTCTACACATTCGTATTTTCTAGGGAGAAAGCTAGAGGAACTGCGGCAAACAAACATGATATTTCTGTTTGTATAGATGACATTTTATGCACTTTCCTAAAGAAAAGACTTTGCTTTTCTCCAAAACCATTTTTCCTATGATATTCTCCAACCATTACATATGAATTCCACCACCACTTTGTCCGGATATGAGTGGATGAAACCAGAAATATCCGGTTGTGTTTTGTCTTACTATATCCCAGATATTGCTACAGCCTCAGTGTCTGTGTTTTCTGGATATTATGGATGGATTTTATTGTTTTGAATGTTTTTATCAGGGAACATTGAATTTTGTACCGTAGAAACACTAATTGGTTCCACATGGAGACACCAGGAACACATTCCTATGTTCTAGGGAGAAAGCTTGAGGAACTGCAAATCGATATGATATGTCTGTTTGTATAGATGACATTTTATGCACTTGCGATGGAAAAGACTTTTTGCCTTTCTCTAAAACCATTTTTACTGTGATTTTGTTGGTCCATTGCATACGAATTCCAACCCACTTTGTCTGGATATGACTGGATGAAACCAGAAATATCCAGTTGTGTTTTGGCTAACTCAATCCCAGATATTGTGAAAGCTTCTGTATTTGTGTTCTCTGGATATTATGAACGGATTTTATGGTTTTGCATGTTTTTTATCAGGGAACATTTAATTTTGTACCGTAGAAACACTAATTGGTTCCACACGGAGACACCAGCTCTACACATTTGTATTTTCTAGGGAGAAAGCTAGAGGAACTGCGGCAAACAAACATGATATTTCTGTTTGTATAGATGACATTTTATGCACTTTCCTAACAAAAAGATTTAACTTTTCTCCAAAACCATTTTTACTGTGATTTTCTCGGTCCATTGCATACGAATTCCACCTCACTTTGTCCGGATATGACTGGATGAAACCAGAAATATCCGTTTTCTTTTTTTTTGGCTTACTATATCCCAGATATTACTACAGACTCTGTGTTTGTGTTTTCTGGATATTATCGATGGATTATATTGTTTTGAATGTTTTTATCAGGGAACATTTAATTTTGTGCTGGGAAACACTAATTGGTTCCACATGGAGACACCAGTCTACACATTCGTATTTTCTAGGGAGAAAGCTAGAATAACTGCGGTAAACAAACATGATGTTTCTGTTTGTATAGATGACATTTTATGCACTGGCTTAAGGAAAAGACTTAGTTTTACTCCAAAACCATTTTTACTGCGATTTTCCCGGTTCATTGCATACGAATTCCACCAAACTTAGTCCGGATATGACTGGATGAAACCAGAAATATCCGGTTGTGTTTTGGCTAACTCAATCCCAGATATTGTGAAAGCTTCTGTATTTGTGTTCTCCGGATATTATGAACGGATTTTATTGTTTTGAATGTTTTTATCAGGGAACATTTAATTTTGTACCATAGAAACACTAATTGGTTCCACATGGAGACACCAGTAACACATTCCTCTGTTCTAGGGAGAAAGCTTGAGGAACTGCAAATCGATATGATATGTCTGTTTGTATAGATGACATTTTATGCACTTGCGATGGAAAAGACTTTTTGCCTTTCTCTAAAACCATTTTTACTGTGATTTTGTTGGTCCATTGCATACGAATTCCACCAACCTTAGTCCGGATATGACTGGATGAAACCAGAAATATCCGGTTGTGTTTTGGCTAACTCAATCCCAGATATTGTGAAAGCTTCTGTATTTGTGTTCTCCGGATATTATGAACGGATTTTATGGTTTTGCATGTTTTTTATCAGGGAACATTTAATTTTGTACCGTAGAAACACTAATTGGTTCCACACGGAGACACCAGCTCTACACATTTGTATTTTCTAGGGAGAAAGCTAGAGGAACTGCGGCAAACAAACATGATATTTCTGTTTGTATACATGACATTTTATGCACTTGCATAACGAAAAAAACTTTTCTTTTCTCCAAAACCATTTTTACTGTGATTTTCTCGGTCCATTGCATACAAATTTCACCTCGCTTTGTCCGGCTATGACTGGATGAAACCAGAAATATCCGGTTGTGTTTTGGCTTACTACAACCCAGATATTGTGAAAGCCTCTGTGTTAATGTTTTCCGGATATTATCAACGGAATTTATGTTTTTGCATGTTATTTATCAGGGAACATTTAATTTTGTTCTGGGAAACACTACTTGGTTCCACATGGAGACACCAGCTCTACACATTCGTATTTTCTAGGGAGAAAGCTAGAGGAACTGCGGCAAACAAACATGATATTTCTGTTTGTATAGATGACATTTTATGCACTTTCCTAAAGAAAAGACTTTGCTTTTCTCCAAAACCACTTTTCCTGTGATATTCTCGATCCATTACATATGAATTCCACCCCACTTTGTCCGGATATGACTGGATGAAACCAGAAATATCCGGTTGTGTTTTGTCTTACTATATCCCAGATATTGCTACAGCCTCAGTGTCTGTGTTTTCTGGATATTATGGATGGATTTTATTGTTTTGAATGTTTTTATCAGGGAACCTTTAATTTTGTACCATAGAAACACTAATTGGTTCCACATGGAGACACCAGTAACACATTCCTCTGTTCTAGGGAGAAAGATTGAGGAACTGCAAATCGATATGATATGTCTGTTTGTATAGATGACATTTTATGCACTTGCGATGGAAAAGACTTTTTGCCTTTCTCTAAAACCATTTTTACTGTGATTTTGTTGGTCCATTGCATACGAATTCCAACCCACTTGTTTCGGATATGACTGGATGAAACCAGAAATATCCGGATGTGTTTTGGCTAACTCAATCCCAGATATTGTGAAAGCTTCTGTATTTGTGTTCTCCAGATATTATGAATGGATTTTATGGTTTTGCATGTTTTTTATCAGGGAACATTTAATTTTGTACCGTAGAAACACTAATTGGTTCCACACGGAGACACCAGCTCTACACATTTGTATTTTCTAGGGAGAAAGCTAGAGGAACTGCGGCAAACAAACATGATATTTCTGTTTGTATACATGACATTTTATGCACTTTCCTAAGAAAAAGACTTTACTTTTCTCCAAAACCATTTTTACTATGATTCTCTCGGTCCATTGCATACGAATTCCACCTCACTTTGTCCGGATATGACTGGATGAAACCAGAAATATCCGTTTTCTTTTTTTTTGGCTTACTATATCCCAGATATTATTACAGATTCTGTGTTTGTGTTTTCTGGATATTATCGATGGATTATATTGTTTTGAATGTTTTTATCAGGGAACATTAAATTTTGTGCTGGGAAACACTAATTGGTTCCACATGGAGACACCAGTCTACACATTCGTATTTTCTAGGGAGAAAGCTAGAATAACTGCGGTAAACAAACATGATGTTTCTGTTTGTATAGATGACATTTTATGCACTGGCTTAAGGAAAAGACTTTGTTTTACTCCAAAACCATTTTTACTGCGATTTTCCCGGTTCATTGCATACGAATTCCACCAAACTTAGTCCGGATATGATTGGATGAAACCAGAAATATCCGGTTGTGTTTTGGCTAACTCAATCCCAGATATTGTGAAAGCTTCTGTATTGGTGTTTTCCGGATATTATCAATGGATTTTATGGATTTGCATGTTTTTTTATCAGGGAACATTTAATTTTGTACCGTAGAAACACTAATTGGTTCCACACGGAGACACCAGCTCTACACATTTGTATTTTCTAGGGAGAAAGCTAGAGGAACTGCGGCAAACAAACATGATATTTCTGTTTGTATAGATGACATTTTATGCACTTTCCTAAGAAAAAGACTTTACTTTTCTCCAAAACCATTTTTACTGTGATTTTCTCGGTCCATTGCATACGAATTCCACCTCACTTTGTCCAGATATGACTGGATGAAACCAGAAATATCCGTTTTCTTTTTTTTTGGCTTACTATATCCCAGATATTACTACAGACTCTGTGTTTGTGTTTTCTGGATATTATCGATGGATTATATTGTTTTGAATGTTTTTATCAGGGAACATTTAATTTTGTGCTGGGAAACACTAATTGGTTCCACATGGAGACACCAGTCTACACATTCGTATTTTCTAGGGAGAAAGCTAGAATAACTGCGGTAAACAAACATGATGTTTCTGTTTGTATAGATGACATTTTATGCACTGGCTTAAGGAAAAGACTTTGTTTTACTCCAAAACCATTTTTACTGCGATTTTCCCGGTTCATTGCATACGAATTCCACCAAACTTAGTCCGGATATGACTGGATGAAACCAGAAATATCCGGTTGTGTTTTGGCTAACTCAATCCCAGATATTGTGAAAGCTTCTGTATTGGTGTTTTCCGGATATTATCAACGGATTTTATGGTTTTGCATGTTTTTTATCAGGGAACCTTTAATTTTGTACCGTAAAACACTAATAGGTTCAACATGGAGACTCCAGTCTACACATTCGTATGTTCTAGGGAGAAAGTTAGAGGAACTGCGGCAAACAAACATGATATTTCTGTTTGTATACATGACATTTTATGCACTTGCATAACGAAAAAAACTTTGCTTTTCTCCAAAACCATTTTTACTGTGATTTTCTCCGTCCATTGCATACGAATTCCACCTCGCTTTGTCCGGATATGACTGGATGAAACCAGAAATATCTGGTTGTGTTTTGGCTTACTACAACCCAGATATTGTGAAAGCCTCTGTGTTTATGTTTTCCGGATATTATCAACGGAATTTATGTTTTTGCATGTTATTTATCAGGGAACATTTAATTTTGTGCTGGGAAACACTAATTGGTTCCACATGGAGACACCAGCTCTACACATTCGTATTTTCTAGGGAGAAAGCTAGAGGAACTGCGGCAAACAAACATGATATTTCTGTTTGTATAGATGACATTTTATGCACTTTCCTAAAGAAAAGACTTTGCTTTTCTCCAAAACCATTTTTCCTGTGATATTCTCCATCCATTACATATGAATTCCACCCCACTTTGTCCGGATATGAGTGGATGAAACCAGAAATATCCGGTTGTGTTTTGTCTTACTATATCCCAGATATTGCTACAGCCTCAGTGTCTGTGTTTTCTGGATATTATCGATGGATTTTATTGTTTTGAATGTTTTTATCAGGGAACCTTTAATTTTGTACCGTAGAAATACAATTTGGTTCCACATGGAGACACCAGTAACACATTCCTATGTTCTAGGGAGAAAGCTTGAGGAACTGCAAATCGATATGATATGTCTGTTTGTATAGATGACATTTTATGCACTTGCGATGGAAAAGACTTTTTGCCTTTCTCTAAAACCATTTTTACTGTGATTTTGTTGGTCCATTGCATACGAATTCCAACCCACTTTGTCCGGATATGACTGGATGAAACCAGAAATATCCGGTTGTGTTTTGGCTTACTACAACCCAGATATTGTGAAAGCCTCTGTGTTTATGTTTCCGGATATTATCAACGGAATTTATGTTTTTGCATGTTATTTATCAGGGAACATTTAATTTTGTGCTGGGAAACACTAATTGGTTCCAACGGAGACACCAGCTCTACACATTTGTATTTTCTAGGGAGAAAGCTAGAGGAACTGCGGCAAACAAACATGATATTTCTGTTTGTATAGATGACATTTTATGCACTTTCCTAAGAAAAAGACTTTACTTTTCTCCAAAACCATTTTTACTGTGATTTTCTCGGTCCATTGCATACGAATTCCACCTCACTTTGTCCGGATATGACTGGATGAAACCAGAAATATCCGTTTCTTTTTTTTTTGGCTTACTATATCCCAGATATTACTACAGACTCTGTGTTTGTGTTTTCTGGATATTATCGATGGATTATATTGTTTTGAATGTTTTTATCAGGGAACATTTAATTTTGTGCTGGGAAACACTAATTGGTTCCACATGGAGACACCAGTCTACACATTCGTATTTTCTAGGGAGAAAGCTAGAATAACTGCGGTAAACAAACATGATGTTTCTGTTTGTATAGATGACATTTTATGCACTGGCTTAAGGAAAAGACTTTGTTTTACTCCAAAACCATTTTTACTGCGATTTTCCCGGTTCATTGCATACGAATTCCACCAAACTTAGTCCGGATATGACTGGATGAAACCAGAAATATCCGGTTGTGTTTTGGCTAACTCAATCCCAGATATTGCGACGGACTCTGTGTTTGTGTTTTCTGGACATTATCAACGGACTTTATTGTTTTGAATGTTTTTATCGGGGAACATTTAATTTTGTACCTTAGAAACACTAATAGGTTCAACATGGAGACACCAGTCTACAGATTCGTATGTTCTAGGGAGAAAGTTAGAGGAACTGCGGGAAACAAACATGATATTTCTGTTTGTATACATGACATTTTATGCACTTGCATAACGAAAAAAACTTTGCTTTTCTCCAAAACCATTTTTACTGTGATTTTCTCGGTCCATTGCATACGAATTCCACCTCGCTTTGTCCGGATATGACTGGATGAAACCAGAAATATCCGGTTGTGTTTTGGCTTACTACAACCCAGATATTGTGAAAGCCTCTGTGTTTATGTTTTCCGGATATTATCAACGGAATTTATGTTTTTGCATGTTATTTATCAGGGAACATTTAATTTTGTGCTGGGAAACACTAATTGGTTCCACATGGAGACACCAGCTCTACACATTCGTATTTTCTAGGGAGAAAGCTAGAGGAACTGCGGCAAACAAACATGATATTTCTGTTTGTATAGATGACATTTTATGCACTTTCCTAAAGAAAAGACTTTGCTTTTCTCCAAAACCATTTTTCCTGTGATATTCTCGATCCATTACATATGAATTCCACCCCACTTTGTCCGGATATGACTGGATGAAACCAGAAATATCCGGTTGTGTTTTGTCTTACTATATCCCAGATATTGCTACAGCCTCAGTGTCTGTGTTTTCTGGATATTATCGATGGATTTTATTGTTTTGAATGTTTTTATCAGGGAACCTTTAATTTTGTACCGTAGAAATACAATTTGGTTCCACATGGAGACACCAGGAACACATTCCTATGTTCTAGGGAGAAAGCTTGAGGAACTGCAAATCGATATGATATGTCTGTGTGTATAGATGACATTTTATGCACTTGCGATGGAAAAGACTTTTTGCCTTTCTCTAAAACCATTTTTACTGTGATTTTGTTGGTCCATTGCATACGAATTCCAACCCACTTTGTCCGGATATGACTGGATGAAACCAGAAATATCCGGTTGTGTTTTGGCTTACTACAACCCAGATATTGTGAAAGCCTCTGTGTTTATGTTTCCGGATATTATCAACGGAATTTATGTTTTTGCATGTTATTTATCAGGGAACATTTAATTTTGTGCTGGGAAACACTAATTGGTTCCACACGGAGACACCAGCTCTACACATTTGTATTTTCTAGGGAGAAAGCTAGAGGAACTGCGGCAAACAAACATGATATTTCTGTTTGTATAGATGACATTTTATGCACTTTCCTAACAAAAAGACTTTACTTTTCTCCAAAACCATTTTTACTGTGATTTTCTCGGTCCATTGCATACGAATTCCACCTCACTTTGTCCGGATATGACTGGATGAAACCAGAAATATCCGTTTTCTTTTTTTTTTTGGCTTACTATATCCCAGATATTACTACAGACTCTGTGTTTGTGTTTTCTGGATATTATCGATGGATTATATTGTTTTGAATGTTTTTATCAGGGAACATTTAATTTTGTGCTGGGAAACACTAATTGTTTGCACATGGAGACACCAGTCTACACATTCGTATTTTCTAGGGAGAAAGCTAGAATAACTGCGGTAAACAAACATGATGTTTCTGTTTGTATAGATGACATTTTATGCACTGGCTTAAGGAAAAGACTTTGTTTTACTCCAAAACCATTTTTACTGCGATTTTCCCGGTTCATTGCATACGAATTCCACCAAACTTAGTCCGGATATGACTGGATGAAACCAGAAATATCCGGTTGTGTTTTGGCTAACTCAATCCCAGATATTGCGATGGACTCTGTGTTTGTGTTTTCTGGACATTATCAACGGACTTTATTGTTTTGAATGTTTTTATCAGGGAACATTTAATTTTGTACCTTAGAAACACTAATAGGTTCAACATGGAGACACCAGTCTACACATTCGTATGTTCTAGGGAGAAAGTTAGAGGAACTGCGGCAAACAAACATGATATTTCTGTTTGTATACATGACATTTTATGCACTTGCATAACGAAAAAATCTTTGCTTTTCTCCAAAACCATTTTTACTGTGATTTTCTCGGTCCATTGCATACGAATTCCACCTCGCTTTGTCCGGATATGACTGGATGAAACCAGAAATATCCGGTTGTGTTTTGGCTTACTACAACCCAGATATTGTGAAAGCCTCTGTGTTTATGTTTTCCGGATATTATCAACGGAATTTATGTTTTTGCATGTTATTTATCAGGGAACATTTAATTTTGTGCTGGGAAACACTAATTGGTTCCACATGGAGACACCAGCTCTACACATTCGTATTTTCTAGGGAGAAAGCTAGAGGAACTGCGGCAAACAAACATGATATTTCTGTTTGTATAGATGACATTTTATGCACTTTCCTAAAGAAAAGACTTTGCTTTTCTCCAAAACCATTTTTCCTGTGATATTCTCCATCCATTACATATGAATTCCACCCCACTTTGTCCGGATATGAGTGGATGAAACCAGAAATATCCGGTTGTGTTTTGTCTTACTATATCCCAGATATTGCTACAGCCTCAGTGTCTGTGTTTTCTGGATATTATCGATGGATTTTATTGTTTTGAATGTTTTTATCAGGGAACCTTTAATTTTGTACCGTAGAAATACAATTTGGTTCCACATGGAGACACCAGTAACACATTCCTCTGTTCTAGGGAGAAAGCTTGAGGAACTGCAAATCGATATGATATGTCTGTTTGTATAGATGACATTTTATGCACTTGCGATGGAAAAGACTTTTTGCCTTTCTCTAAAACCATTTTTACTGTGATTTTGTTGGTCCATTGCATACGAATTCCAACCCACTTTGTCCGGATATGACTGGATGAAACCAGAAATATCCGGTTGTGTTTTGGCTTACTACAACCCAGATATTGTGAAAGCCTCTGTGTTTATGTTTCCGGATATTATCAACGGAATTTATGTTTTTGCATGTTATTTATCAGGGAACATTTAATTTTGTGCTGGGAAACACTAATTGGTTCCACACGGAGACACCAGCTCTACACATTTGTATTTTCTAGGGAGAAAGCTAGAGGAACTGCGGCAAACAAACATGATATTTCTGTTTGTATAGATGACATTTTATGCACTTTCCTAACAAAAAGACTTTACTTTTCTCCAAAACCATTTTTACTGTGATTTTCTCGGTCCATTGCATACGAATTCCACCTCACTTTGTCCGGATATGACTGGATGAAACCAGAAATATCCGTTTTCTTTTTTTTTTTGGCTTACTATATCCCAGATATTACTACAGACTCTGTGTTTGTGTTTTCTGGATATTATCGATGGATTATATTGTTTTGAATGTTTTTATCAGGGAACATTTAATTTTGTGCTGGGAAACACTAATTGTTTGCACATGGAGACACCAGTCTACACATTCGTATTTTCTAGGGAGAAAGCTAGAATAACTGCGGTAAACAAACATGATGTTTCTGTTTGTATAGATGACATTTTATGCACTGGCTTAAGGAAAAGACTTTGTTTTACTCCAAAACCATTTTTACTGCGATTTTCCCGGTTCATTGCATACGAATTCCACCAAACTTAGTCCGGATATGACTGGATGAAACCAGAAATATCCGGTTGTGTTTTGGCTAACTCAATCCCAGATATTGCGATGGACTCTGTGTTTGTGTTTTCTGGACATTATCAACGGACTTTATTGTTTTGAATGTTTTTATCAGGGAACATTTAATTTTGTACCTTAGAAACACTAATAGGTTCAACATGGAGACACCAGTCTACACATTCGTATGTTCTAGGGAGAAAGTTAGAGGAACTGCGGCAAACAAACATGATATTTCTGTTTGTATACATGACATTTTATGCACTTGCATAACGAAAAAATCTTTGCTTTTCTCCAAAACCATTTTTACTGTGATTTTCTCGGTCCATTGCATACGAATTCCACCTCGCTTTGTCCGGATATGACTGGATGAAACCAGAAATATCCGGTTGTGTTTTGGCTTACTACAACCCAGATATTGTGAAAGCCTCTGTGTTTATGTTTTCCGGATATTATCAACGGAATTTATGTTTTTGCATGTTATTTATCAGGGAACATTTAATTTTGTGCTGGGAAACACTAATTGGTTCCACATGGAGACACCAGCTCTACACATTCGTATTTTCTAGGGAGAAAGCTAGAGGAACTGCGGCAAACAAACATGATATTTCTGTTTGTATAGATGACATTTTATGCACTTTCCTAAAGAAAAGACTTTGCTTTTCTCCAAAACCATTTTTCCTGTGATATTCTCCATCCATTACATATGAATTCCACCCCACTTTGTCCGGATATGAGTGGATGAAACCAGAAATATCCGGTTGTGTTTTGTCTTACTATATCCCAGATATTGCTACAGCCTCAGTGTCTGTGTTTTCTGGATATTATCGATGGATTTTATTGTTTTGAATGTTTTTATCAGGGAACCTTTAATTTTGTACCGTAGAAATACAATTTGGTTCCACATGGAGACACCAGTAACACATTCCTCTGTTCTAGGGAGAAAGCTTGAGGAACTGCAAATCGATATGATATGTCTGTTTGTATAGATGACATTTTATGCACTTGCGATGGAAAAGACTTTTTGCCTTTCTCTAAAACCATTTTTACTGTGATTTTGTTGGTCCATTGCATACGAATTCCAACCCACTTTGTCCGGATATGACTGGATGAAACCAGAAATATCCGGTTGTGTTTTGGCTTACTACAACCCAGATATTGTGAAAGCCTCTGTGTTTATGTTTCCGGATATTATCAACGGAATTTATGTTTTTGCATGTTATTTATCAGGGAACATTTAATTTTGTGCTGGGAAACACTAATTGGTTCCACACGGAGACACCAGCTCTACACATTTGTATTTTCTAGGGAGAAAGCTAGAGGAACTGCGGCAAACAAACATGATATTTCTGTTTGTATAGATGACATTTTATGCACTTTCCTAACAAAAAGACTTTACTTTTCTCCAAAACCATTTTTACTGTGATTTTCTCGGTCCATTGCATACGAATTCCACCTCACTTTGTCCGGATATGACTGGATGAAACCAGAAATATCCGTTTTCTTTTTTTTTTGGCTTACTATATCCCAGATATTACTACAGACTCTGTGTTTGTGTTTTCTGGATATTATCGATGGATTATATTGTTTTGAATGTTTTTATCAGGGAACATTTAATTTTGTGCTGGGAAACACTAATTGTTTGCACATGGAGACACCAGTCTACACATTCGTATTTTCTAGGGAGAAAGCTAGAATAACTGCGGTAAACAAACATGATGTTTCTGTTTGTATAGATGACATTTTATGCACTGGCTTAAGGAAAAGACTTTGTTTTACTCCAAAACCATTTTTACTGCGATTTTCCCGGTTCATTGCATACGAATTCCACCAAACTTAGTCCGGATATGACTGGATGAAACCAGAAATATCCGGTTGTGTTTTGGCTAACTCAATCCCAGATATTGCGATGGACTCTGTGTTTGTGTTTTCTGGACATTATCAACGGACTTTATTGTTTTGAATGTTTTTATCAGGGAACATTTAATTTTGTACCTTAGAAACACTAATAGGTTCAACATGGAGACACCAGTCTACACATTCGTATGTTCTAGGGAGAAAGTTAGAGGAACTGCGGCAAACAAACATGATATTTCTGTTTGTATACATGACATTTTATGCACTTGCATAACGAAAAAATCTTTGCTTTTCTCCAAAACCATTTTTACTGTGATTTTCTCGGTCCATTGCATACGAATTCCACCTCGCTTTGTCCGGATATGACTGGATGAAACCAGAAATATCCGGTTGTGTTTTGGCTTACTACAACCCAGATATTGTGAAAGCCTCTGTGTTTATGTTTTCCGGATATTATCAACGGAATTTATGTTTTTGCATGTTATTTATCAGGGAACATTTAATTTTGTGCTGGGAAACACTAATTGGTTCCACATGGAGACACCAGCTCTACACATTCGTATTTTCTAGGGAGAAAGCTAGAGGAACTGCGGCAAACAAACATGATATTTCTGTTTGTATAGATGACATTTTATGCACTTTCCTAAAGAAAAGACTTTGCTTTTCTCCAAAACCATTTTTCCTGTGATATTCTCCATCCATTACATATGAATTCCACCCCACTTTGTCCGGATATGAGTGGATGAAACCAGAAATATCCGGTTGTGTTTTGTCTTACTATATCCCAGATATTGCTACAGCCTCAGTGTCTGTGTTTTCTGGATATTATCGATGGATTTTATTGTTTTGAATGTTTTTATCAGGGAACCTTTAATTTTGTACCGTAGAAATACAATTTGGTTCCACATGGAGACACCAGTAACACATTCCTCTGTTCTAGGGAGAAAGCTTGAGGAACTGCAAATCGATATGATATGTCTGTTTGTATAGATGACATTTTATGCACTTGCGATGGAAAAGACTTTTTGCCTTTCTCTAAAACCATTTTTACTGTGATTTTGTTGGTCCATTGCATACGAATTCCAACCCACTTTGTCCGGATATGACTGGATGAAACCAGAAATATCCGGTTGTGTTTTGGCTTACTACAACCCAGATATTGTGAAAGCCTCTGTGTTTATGTTTCCGGATATTATCAACGGAATTTATGTTTTTGCATGTTATTTATCAGGGAACATTTAATTTTGTGCTGGGAAACACTAATTGGTTCCACACGGAGACACCAGCTCTACACATTTGTATTTTCTAGGGAGAAAGCTAGAGGAACTGCGGCAAACAAACATGATATTTCTGTTTGTATAGATGACATTTTATGCACTTTCCTAACAAAAAGACTTTACTTTTCTCCAAAACCATTTTTACTGTGATTTTCTCGGTCCATTGCATACGAATTCCACCTCACTTTGTCCGGATATGACTGGATGAAACCAGAAATATCCGTTTTCTTTTTTTTTTTGGCTTACTATATCCCAGATATTACTACAGACTCTGTGTTTGTGTTTTCTGGATATTATCGATGGATTATATTGTTTTGAATGTTTTTATCAGGGAACATTTAATTTTGTGCTGGGAAACACTAATTGTTTGCACATGGAGACACCAGTCTACACATTCGTATTTTCTAGGGAGAAAGCTAGAATAACTGCGGTAAACAAACATGATGTTTCTGTTTGTATAGATGACATTTTATGCACTGGCTTAAGGAAAAGACTTTGTTTTACTCCAAAACCATTTTTACTGCGATTTTCCCGGTTCATTGCATACGAATTCCACCAAACTTAGTCCGGATATGACTGGATGAAACCAGAAATATCCGGTTGTGTTTTGGCTAACTCAATCACAGATATTGCGATGGACTCTGTGTTTGTGTTTTCTGGACATTATCAACGGACTTTATTGTTTTGAATGTTTTTATCAGGGAACATTTAATTTTGTACCTTAGAAACACTAATAGGTTCAACATGGAGACACCAGTCTACACATTCGTATGTTCTAGGGAGAAAGTTAGAAGAACTGTGGCAAACAAACATGATATTTCTGTTTGTATACATGACATTTTATGCACTTGCATAATGAAAAAAACTTTGCTTTTCTCCAAAACCATTTTTACTGTGATTTTCTCGGTCCATTGCATACGAATTCCACCTCGCTTTGTCCGGATATGACTGGATGAAACCAGAAATATCCGGTTGTGTTTTGGCTTACTACAACCCAGATATTGTGAAAGCCTCTGTGTTTATGTTTTCCGGATACTATCAACGGAATTTATGTTTTTGCATGTTATTTATCAGGGAACATTTAATTTTGTGCTGGGAAACACTAATTGGTTCCACATGGAGACACCAGCTCTACACATTCGTATTTTCTAGGGAGAAAGCTAGAGGAACTGCGGCAAACAAACATGATATTTCTGTTTGTATAGATGACATTTTATGCACTTTCCTAAAGAAAAGACTTTGCTTTTCTCCAAAACCATTTTTCCTGTGATATTCTCGATCCATTACATATGAATTCCACCCCACTTTGTCCGGATATGACTGGATGAAACCAGAAATATCCGGTTGTGTTTTGTCTTACTATATCCCAGATATTGCTACAGCCTCAGTGTCTGTGTTTTCTGGATATTATCGATGGATTTTATTGTTTTGAATGTTTTTATCAGGGAACCTTTAATTTTGTACCGTAGAAATACAATTTGGTTCCACATGGAGACACCAGTAACACATTCCTCTGTTCTAGGGAGAAAGCTTGAGGAACTGCAAATCGATATGATATGTCTGTTTGTATAGATGACATTTTATGCACTTGCGATGGAAAAGACTTTTTGCCTTTCTCTAAAACCATTTTTACTGTGATTTTGTTGGTCCATTGCATACGAATTCCAACCCACTTTGTCCGGATATGACTGGATGAAACCAGAAATATCCGGTTGTGTTTTGGCTTACTACAACCCAGATATTGTGAAAGCCTCTGTGTTTATGTTTCCGGATATTATCAACGGAATTTATGTTTTTGCATGTTATTTATCAGGGAACATTTAATTTTGTGCTGGGAAACACTAATTGGTTCCACACGGAGACACCAGCTCTACACATTTGTATTTTCTAGGGAGAAAGCTAGAGGAACTGCGGCAAACAAACATGATATTTCTGTTTGTATAGATGACATTTTATGCACTTTCCTAACAAAAAGACTTTACTTTTCTCCAAAACCATTTTTACTGTGATTTTCTCGGTCCATTGGATACGAATTCCAGCTCACTTTGTCCGGATATGACTGGATGAAACCAGAAATATCCGTTTTCTTTTTTTTTTTGGCTTACTATATCCCAGATATTACTACAGACTCTGTGTTTGTGTTTTCTGGATATTATCGATGGATTATATTGTTTTGAATGTTTTTATCAGGGAACATTTAATTTTGTGCTGGGAAACACTAATTGTTTGCACATGGAGACACCAGTCTACACATTCGTATTTTCTAGGGAGAAAGCTAGAATAACTGCGGTAAACAAACATGATGTTTCTGTTTGTATAGATGACATTTTATGCACTGGCTTAAGGAAAAGACTTTGTTTTACTCCAAAACCATTTTTACTGCGATTTTCCCGGTTCATTGCATACGAATTCCACCAAACTTAGTCCGGATATGACTGGATGAAACCAGAAATATCCGGTTGTGTTTTGGCTAACTCAATCACAGATATTGCGACGGACTCTGTGTTTGTGTTTTCTGGACATTATCAACGGACTATATTGTTTTGAATGTTTTTATCAGGGAACATTTAATTTTGTACCTTAGAAACACTAATAGGTTCAACATGGAGACACCAGTCTACACATTCGTATGTTCTAGGGAGAAAGTTAGAGGAACTGCGGCAAACAAACATGATATTTCTGTTTGTATACATGACATTTTATGCACTTGCATAACGAAAAAATCTTTGCTTTTCTCCAAAATCATTTTTACTGTGATTTTCTTGGTCCATTGCATACGAATTCCACCTCGCTTTGTCCGGATATGACTGGATGAAACCAGAAATATCCGGTTGTGTTTTGGCTTACTACAACCCAGATATTGTGAAAGCCTCTGTGTTTATGTTTTCCGGATATTATCAAGGGAATTTATGTTTTTGCATGCTATTTATCAGGGAACATTTAATTTTGTGCTGGGAAACACTAATTGGTTCCACATGGAGACACCAGCTCTACACATTCGTATTTTCTAGGGAGAAAGCTAGAGGAACTGCGGCAAACAAACATGATATTTCTGTTTGTATAGATGACATTTTATGCACTTTCCTAAAGAAAAGACTTTGCTTTTCTCCAAAACCATTTTTCCTGTGATATTCTCGATCCATTACATATGAATTCCACCCCACTTTGTCCGGATATGAGTGGATGAAACCAGAAATATCCGGTTGTGTTTTGTCTTACTATATCCCAGATATTGCTACAGCCTCAGTGTCTGTGTTTTCTGGATATTATCGATGGATGTTATTGTTTTGAATGTTTTTATCAGGGAACCTTCAATTTTGTACCGTAGAAATACAATTTGGTTCCACATGGAGACACCAGTAACACATTCCTATGTTCTAGGGAGAAAGCTTGAGGAACTGCAAATCGATATGATATGTCTGTTTGTATAGATGACATTTTATGCACTTGCGATGGAAAAGACTTTTTGCCTTTCTCTAAAACCATTTTTACTGTGATTTTGTTGGTCCATTGCATACGAATTCCACCTCACTTTGTCCGGATATGACTGGATGAAACCAGAAATATCTGGTTGTGTTTTGGCTAACTCAATCCCAGATATTGTGAAAGCCTCTGTGTTTATGTTTCCGGATATTATCAACGGAATTTATGTTTTTGCATGTTATTTATCAGGGAACATTTAATTTTGTGCTGGGAAACACTAATTGGTTCCACACGGAGACACCAGCTCTACACATTTGTATTTTCTAGGGAGAAAGCTAGAGGAACTGCGGCAAACAAACATGATATTTCTGTTTGTATAGATGACATTTTATGCACTTTCCTAACAAAAAGACTTTACTTTTCTCCAAAACCATTTTTACTGTGATTTTCTCGGTCCATTGCATACGAATTCCACCTCACTTTGTCCGGATATGACTGGATGAAACCAGAAATATCCGTTTTCTTTTTTTTTGGCTTACTATATCCCAGATATTTCTACAGACTCTGTGTTTGTGTTTTCTGGATATTATCGATGGATTATATTGTTTTGAATGTTTTTATCAGGGAACATTTAATTTTGTGCTGGGAAACACTAATTGGTTCCACATGGAGACACCAGTCTACACATTCGTATTTTCTAGGGAGAAAGCTAGAATAACTGCGGTAAACAAACATGATGTTTCTGTTTGTATAGATGAGATTTTATGCACTGGCTTAAGGAAAAGACTTTGTTTTACTCCAAAACCATTTTTACTGCGATTTTCCCGGTTCATTGCATACGAATTCCACCAAACTTAGTCCGGATATGACTGGATGAAACCAGAAATATCCGGTTGTGTTTTGGCTAACTCAATCCCAGATATTGCGACGGACTCTGTGTTTCTGTTTTCTGGACATTATCAACGGACTATATTGTTTTGAATGTTTTTATCAGGGAACATTTAATTTTGTACCTTAGAAACACTAATAGGTTCAACATGGAGACACCAGTCTACACATTCGTATGTTCTAGGGAGAAAGTTAGAGGAACTGCGGCAAACAAACATGATATTTCTGTTTGTATACATGACATTTTATGCACTTGCATAACGAAAAAAACTTTGCTTTTCTCCAAAACCATTTTTACTGTGATTGTCTCGGTCCATTGCATACGAATTCCACCTCGCTTTGTCCGGATATGACTGGATGAAACCAGAAATATCCGGTTGTGTTTTGGCTTACTACAACCCAGATATTGTGAAAGCCTCTGTGTTTATGTTTTCCGGATATTATCAACGGAATTTATGTTTTTGCATGTTATTTATCAGGGAACATTTAATTTTGTGCTGGGAAACACTAATTGGTTCCACAAGGAGACACCAGCTCTACACATTCGTATTTTCTAGGGAGAAAGCTAGAATAACTGCAGTAAACCAACATGATGTTTCTGTTTGTATAGATGACATTTTATGCACTGGCTTAAGGAAAAGACTTTGTTTTACTCCAAAACCATTTTTACTGCGATTTTCCCGGTTCATTGCATACGAATTCCACCAAACTTAGTCCGGATATGACTGGATGAAACCAGAAATATCCAGTTGTGTTTTGGCTAAATCAATCCCAGATATTGCGACGGACTCTGTGTTTCTGTTTTCTGGACATTATCAACGGACTTTATTGTTTTGAATGTTTTTATCAGGGAACATTTAATTTTGTACCGTAGAAACACTAATAGGTTCAACATGGAGACACCAGTCTACACATTCGTATGTTCTAGGGAGAAAGTTAGAGGAACTGCGGCAAACAAACATGATATTTCTGTTTGTATACATGACATTTTATGCACTTGCATAACGAAAAAAACTTTGCTTTTCTCCAAAACCATTTTTACTGTGATTTTCTCGGTCCATTGCATACGAATTCCACCTCGCTTTGTCCGGCTATGACTGGATGAAACCAGAAATATCCGGTTGTGTTTTGGCTTACTACAACCCAGATATTGTGAAAGCCTCTGTGTTTATGTTTTCCGGATATTATCAACGGAATTTATGTTTTTGCATGTTATTTATCAGGGAACATTTAATTTTGTGCTGGGAAACACTAATTGGTTCCACATGGAGACACCAGTCTACACATTCGTATTTTCTAGGGAGAAAGCTAGAATAACTGCGGTAAACAAACATGATGTTTCTGTTTGTATAGATGACATTTTATGCACTGGCTTAAGGAAAAGACTTTGTTTTACTCCAAAACCATTTTTACTGCGATTTTCCCGGTTCATTGCATACGAATTCCACCAAACTTAGTCCGGATATGACTGGATGAAACCAGAAATATCCGGTTGTGTTTTGGCTAACTCAATCCCAGATATTGCGACGGACTCTGTGTTTGTGTTTTCTGGACATTATCAACGGACTATATTGTTTTGAATGTTTTTATCAGGGAACATTTAATTTTGTACCTTAGAAACACTAATAGGTTCAACATGGAGACACCAGTCTACACATTCGTATGTTCTAGGGAGAAAGTTAGAGGAACTGCGGCAAACAAACATGATATTTCTGTTTGTATACATGACATTTTATGCACTTGCATAACGAAAAAAACTTTGCTTTTCTCCAAAACCATTTTTACTGTGATTTTCTCGGTCCATTGCATACGAATTCCACCTCGCTTTGTCCGGATATGACTGGATGAAACCAGAAATATCCGGTTGTGTTTTGGCTTACTACAACCCAGATATTGTGAAAGCCTCTGTGTTTATGTTTTCCGGATATTATCAACGGAATTTATGTTTTTGCATGTTATTTATCAGGGAACATTTAATTTTGTGCTGGGAAACACTAATTGGTTCCACATGGAGACACCAGCTCTACACATTCGTATTTTCTAGGGAGAAAGCTAGAGGAACTGCGGCAAACAAACATGATATTTCTGTTTGTATAGATGACATTTTATGCACTTTCCTAAAGAAAAGATTTCGATTTTCTCCAAAACCATTTTTCCTGTGATATTCTCGATCCATTACATATGAATTCCACCCCACTTTGTCCGGATATGAGTGGATGAAACCAGAAATATCCGGTTGTGTTTTGTCTTACTATATCCCAGATATTGCTACAGCCTCAGTGTCTGTGTTTTCTGGATATTATCGATGGATTTTATTGTTTTGAATGTTTTTATCAGGGAACATTTAATTTTGTACCGTAGAAACACTAATTGGTTCCCCATGGAGACACCAGTAACACATTCCTATGTTCTAGGGAGAAAGCTTGAGGAACTGCAAATCGATATGATATGTCTGTTTGTATAGATGACATTTTATGCACTTGCGATGGAAAAGACTTTTTGCCTTTCTCTAAAACCATTTTTACTGTGATTTTGTTGGTCCATTGCATAAGAATTCCAACCCACTTTGTCCGGATATGACTGGATGAAACCAGAAATATCCGGTTGTGTTTTGGCTAACTCAATCCCAGATATTGTGAAAGCTTCTTTATTTGTGTTCTCCGGATATTATGAACGGATTTTATGGTTTAACATGTTTTTTATCAGGGAACATTTAATTTTGTGCTGGGAAACACTAATTGTTTGCACATGGAGACACCAGTCTACACATTCGTATTTTCTAGGGAGAAAGCTAGAATAACTGCGGTAAACAAACATGATGTTTCTGTGTGTATAGATGACATTTTATGCACTGGCTTAAGGAAAAGACTTTGTTTTACTCCAAAACCATTTTTACTGCGATTTTCCCGGTTCATTGCATACGAATTCCACCAAACTTAGTCCGGATATGACTCTATGAAACCAGAAATATCCGGTTGTGTTTTGGCTAACTCAATCCCAGATATTGCGACGGACTCTGTGTTTGTTTTTTCTGGACATTATCAACGGACTTTATTGTTTTGAATGTTTTTATCAGGGAACATTTAATTTTGTACCTTAGAAACACTAATAGGTTCAACATGGAGACACCAGTCTACACATTCGTATGTTCTAGGGAGAAAGTTAGAGGAACTGCGGCAAACAAACATGATATTTCTGTTTGTATACATGACATTTTATGCACTTGCATAACGAAAAAAACTTTGCTTTTCTCCAAAACCATTTTTACTGTGATTTTCTCGGTCCATTGCATACGAATTCCACCTCGCTTTGTCCGGATATGACTGGATGAAACCAGAAATATCCGGTTGTGTTTTGTCTTACTATATCCCAGATATTGCTACAGCCTCAGTGTCTGTGTTTTCTGGATATTATCGATGGCTTTTATTGTTTTGAATGTTTTTATCAGGGAACATTTAATTTTGTACCGTAGAAACACTAATTGGTTCCCCATGGAGACACCAGTAACACATTCCTATGTTCTAGGGAGAAAGCTTGAGGAACTGCAAATCGATATGATATGTCTGTTTGTATAGATGACATTTTATGCACTTGCGATGGAAAAGACTTTTTGCCTTTCTCTAAAACCATTTTTACTGTGATTTTGTTGGTCCATTGCATACGAATTCCAACCTACTTTGTCCGGATATGACTGGATGAAACCAGAAATATCCGGTTGTGTTGTGGCTAACTCAATCCCAGATATTGTGAAAGCTTCTGTATTTGTGTTCTCCGGATATTATGAACGGATTTTATGGTTTTGCATGTTTTTTATCAGGGAACATTTAATTTTGTACCGTAGAAACACTAATTGGTTCCACATGGAGACACCAGCTCTACACATTCGTATTTTCTAGGGAGAAAGCTAGAGGAACTGCGGCAAACAAACATGATATTTCTGTTTGTATAGATGACATTTTATGCACTTTCCTAAGAAAAAGACTTTACTTTTCTCCAAAACCATTTTTACTGTGATTTTCTCAGTCTATTGCATACGAATTCCACCTCACTTTGTCCGAATATGACGGGATGAAACCAGAAATATCTGTTATCTTTTTTTTTTTTGGCTTACTATATCCCAGATATTACTACAGACTCTGTGTTTGTGTTTTCTGGATATTATCGATGGATTATATTGTTTTGAATGTTTTGATCAGGGAACATTTAATTTTGTGCTGGGAAACACTAATTGTTTCCACATGGAGACACCAGTCTACACATTCGTAATTTCTAGTGAGAAAGCTAGAATAACTGCGGTAAACAAACATGATATTTCTGTTTGTATAGATGACATTTTATGCACTGGCTTAAGGAAAAGACTTTGTTTTACTCCAAAACCATTTTTGCTGCGATTTTCTCGGTCCATTGCATACGAATTCCACCTCGCTTTGTCCGGATATGACTGGATGAAACCAGAAATATCCGGTTGTGTTTTGGCTTACTACAACCCAGATATTGTGAAAGCCTCTGTGTTTATGTTTTCCGGATACTATCAACGGAATTTATGTTTTTGCATGTTATTTATCAGGGAACATTTAATTTTGTGCTGGGAAACACTAATTGGTTCCACATGGAGACACCAGCTCTACACATTCGTATTTTCTAGGGAGAAAGCTAGAGGAACTGCGGCAAACAAACATGATATTTCTGTTTGTATAGATGACATTTTATGCACTTTCCTAAAGAAAAGATTTCGATTTTCTCCAAAACCATTTTTCCTGTGATATTCTCGATCCATTACATATGAATTCCACCCCACTTTGTCCGGATATGAGTGGATGAAACCAGAAATATCCGGTTGTGTTTTGTCTTACTATATCCCAGATATTGCTACAGCCTCAGTGTCTGTGTTTTCTGGATATTATCGATGGCTTTTATTGTTTTGAATGTTTTTATCAGGGAACATTTAATTTTGTACCGTAGAAACACTAATTGGTTCCACACGGAGACACCAGCTCTACACATTTGTATTTTCTAGGGAGAAAGCTAGAGGAACTGCGGCAAACAAACATGATATTTCTGTTTGTATACATGACATTTATGCACTTTCCTAAGAAAAAGACTTTACTTTTCTCCAAAACCATTTTTACTGTGATTTTCTCGGTCCATTGCATACGAATTCCACCTCACTTTGTCCGGATATGACTGGATGAAACCAGAAATATCCGTTTTCTTTTTTTTTTTTTTTGGCTTACTATATCCCAGATATTACTAAAGACACTGTGTTTGTGTTTTCTGGATATTATCGATGGATTATATTGTTTTGAATGTTTTTATCAGGGAACATTTAATTTTGTGCTGGGAAACACTAATTGGTTCCACATGGAGACACCAGTCTACACATTCGTATTTTCTAGGGAGAAAGCTAGAATAACTGCGGTAAACAAACATGATGTTTCTGTTTGTATAGATGACATTTTATGCACTGGCTTAAGGAAAAGACTTTGTTTTACTCCAAAACCATTTTTACTGCGATTTTCCCAGTTCATTGCATACGAATTCCACCAAGCTTAGTCCGGATATGACTGGATGAAACCAGAAATATCCGGTTGTGTTTTGGCTAACTCAATCCCAGATATTGCGACGGACTCTGTGTTTCTGTTTTCTGGACATTATCAATGGACTTTATTGTTTTGAATGTTTTTATCAGGGAACATTTAATTTTGTACCTTAGGAACACTAATTGGTTCAACATGGAGACACCAGTCTACACATTCGTATGTTCTAGGGAGAAAGTTAGAGGAACTGCGGCAAACAAACATGATATTTCTGTTTGTATACATGACATTTTATGCACTTGCATAACGAAAAAAATTTGCTTTTCTCCAAAACCATTTTTACTGTGATTTTCTCGGTCCATTGCATACGAATTCCACCTCGCTTTGTCCGGATATGACTGGATGAAATCAGAAATATCCGGTTGTGTTTTGGCTTACTACAACCCAGATATTGTGAATGCCTCTGTGTTTATGTTTTCCGGATATTATCAACGGAATTTATGTTTTTGCATGTTATTTATCAGGGAACATTTAATTTTGTGCTGGGAAACACTAATTGGTTCCACATGGAGACACCAGCTCTACACATTCGTATTTTCTAGGGAGAAAGCTAGAGGAACTGCGGCAAACAAACATGATATTTCTGTTAGTATAGATGACATTTTATGCACTTTCCTAAAGAAAAGACTTTGCTTTTCTCCAAAACCATTTTTCCTGTGATATTCTCGATCCATTACATATGAATTCCACCCCCCCTTTGTCCGGATATGAGTGGATGAAACCAGAAATATCCGGTTGTGTTTTGTCTTACTATATCCCAGATATTGCTACAGCCTCAGTGTCTGTGTTTTCTGGATATTATCGATGGCTTTTATTGTTTTGAATGTTTTTATCAGGGAACATTTAATTTTGTACCGTAGAAACACTAATTGGTTCCACATGGAGACACCAGTAACACATTCCTATGTTCTAGGGAGAAAGCTTGAGGAACTGCAAATCGATATGATATGTCTGTTTGTATAGATGACATTTTATGCACTTGCGATGGAAAAGACTTTTTGCCTTTCTCTAAAACCATTTTTACTGTGATTTTGTTGGTCCATTGCATACGAATTCCAACCCACTTTGTCCGGATATGACTGGATGAAACCAGAAATATCCGGTTGTGTTGTGGCTAACTCAATCCCAGATATTGTGAAAGCTTCTGTATTTGTGTTCTCCGGATATTATGAACGGATTTTATGGTTTTGCATGTTTTTTATCAGGGAACATTTAATTTTGTACCGTAGAAACACTAATTGGTTCCACACGGAGACACCAGCTCTACACATTCGTATTTTCTAGGGAGAAAGCTAGAGGAACTGCGGCAAACAAACATGATATTTCTGTTTGTATAGATGACATTTTATGCACTTTCCTAACAAAAAGACTTTACTTTTCTCCAAAACCATTTTTACTGTGATTTTCTCGGTCTATTGCATACGAATTCCACCTCACTTTGTCCGAATATGACGGGATGAAACCAGAAATATCTGTTTTCTTTTTTTTTTTTGGCTTACTATATCCCAGATATTACTACAGACTCTGTGTTTGTGTTTTCTGGATATTATCGATGGATTATATTGTTTTGAATGTTTTGATCAGGGAACATTTAATTTTGTGCTGGGAAACACTAATTGTTTCCACATGGAGACACCAGTCTACACATTCGTAATTTCTAGGGAGAAAGCTAGAATAACTGCGGTAAACAAACATGATATTTCTGTTTGTATAGATGACATTTTATGCACTGGCTTAAGGAAAAGACTTTGTTTTACTCCAAAACCATTTTTGCTGCGATTTTCTCGGTCCATTGCATACGAATTCCACCTCGCTTTGTCCGGATATGACTGGATGAAACCAGAAATATCCGGTTGTGTTTTGGCTTACTACAACCCAGATATTGTGAAAGCCTCTGTGTTTATGTTTTCCGGATACTATCAACGGAATTTATGTTTTTGCATGTTATTTATCAGGGAACATTTAATTTTGTGCTGGGAAACACTAATTGGTTCCACATGGAGACACCAGCTCTACACATTCGTATTTTCTAGGGAGAAAGCTAGAGGAACTGCGGCAAACAAACATGATATTTCTGTTTGTATAGATGACATTTTATGCACTTTCCTAAAGAAAAGATTTCGATTTTCTCCAAAACCATTTTTCCTGTGATATTCTCGATCCATTACATATGAATTCCACCCCACTTTGTCCGGATATGAGTGGATGAAACCAGAAATATCCGGTTGTGTTTTGTCTTACTATATCCCAGATATTGCTACAGCCTCAGTGTCTGTGTTTTCTGGATATTATCGATGGCTTTTATTGTTTTGAATGTTTTTATCAGGGAACATTTAATTTTGTACCGTAGAAACACTAATTGGTTCCACATGGAGACACCAGTAGCACATTCCTATGTTCTAGGGAGAAAGCTTGAGGAACTGCAAATCGATATGATATGTCTGTTTGTATAGATGACATTTTATGCACTTGCGATGGAAAAGACTTTTTGCCTTTCTCTAAAACCATTTTTACTGTGATTTTGTTGGTCCATTGCATACGAATTCCAACCCACTTTGTCCGGATATGACTGGATGAAACCAGAAATATCCGGTTTTTTTTTGGCTAACTCAATCCCAGATATTGTGAAAGCTTCTGTATTTGTGTTCTCCGGATATTATGAACGGATTTTATGGTTTTGCATGTTTTTTATCAGGGAACATTTAATTTTGTGCTGGGAAACACTAATTGGTTCCACATGGAGACACCAGCTCTACGCATTCGTATTTTCTAAGGAGAAAGCTAGAATAACTGCGGTAAAGAAACATAATGTTTCTGTTTGTATAGATGACATTTTATGCACTGGCTTAAGGAAAAGACTTTGTTTTACTCCAAAACCATTTTTACTGCGATTTTCCCGGTTCATTGCATACGAATTCCACCAACCTTAGTCCGGATATGACTGGATGAAACCAGAAATATCCGGTTGTGTTTTGGCTAATCAATCCCAGATATTGCGACGGACTCTGTGTTTGTGTTTTCTGGACATTATCAACGGACTTTATTGTTTTGAATGTTTTTATCAGGGAACATTTAATTTTGTACCTTAGAAACACTAATAGGTTCAACATGGAGACACCAGTCTACACATTCGTATGTTCTAGGGAGAAAGTTAGAGGAACTGCGGCAAACAAACATGATATTTCTGTTTGTATACATGACATTTTATGCACTTGCATAACGAAAAAAACTTTGCTTTTCTCCAAAACCATTTTTACTGTGATTTTCTCGGTCCATTGCATACGAATTCCACCTCGCTTTGTCCGGATATGACTGGATGAAACCAGAAATATCCGGTTGTGTTTTGGCTTACTACAACCCAGATATTGTGAATGCCTCTGTGTTTATGTTTTCCGGATATTATCAACGGAATTTATGTTTTTGCATGTTATTTATCAGGGAACATTTAATTTTGTGCTGGGAAACACTAATTGGTTCCACATGGAGACACCAGCTCTACACATTCGTATTTTCTAGGGAAAAAACTAGAGGAACTGCGGCAAACAAACATGATATTTCTGTTCGTATAGATGACATTTTATGCACTTTCCTAAAGAAAAGACTTTGCTTTTCTCCAAAACCATTTTTCCTGTGATATTCTCCATCCATTACATATGAATTCCACCCCCCCTTTGTCCGGATATGAGTGGATGAAACCAGAAATATCCGGTTGTGTTTTGTCTTACTATATCCCAGATATTGCTACAGCCTCAGTGTCTGTGTTTTCTGGATATTATCGATGGCTTTTATTGTTTTGAATGTTTTTATCAGGGAACATTTAATTTTGTACCGTAGAAACACTAATTGGTTCCACATGGAGACACCAGTAACACATTCCTATGTTCTAGGGAGAAAGCTTGAGGAACTGCAAATCGATATGATATGTCTGTTTGTATAGATGACATTTTATGCACTTGTGATGGAAAAGACTTTTTGCCTTTCTCTAAAACCATTTTTACTGTGATTTTGTTGGTCCATTGCATACGAATTCCAACCCACTTTGTCCGGATATGACTGGATGAAACCAGAAATATCCGGTTGTGTTGTGGCTAACTCAATCCCAGATATTGTGAAAGCTTCTGTATTTGTGTTCTCCGGATATTATGAACGGATTTTATGGTTTTGCATGTTTTTTATCAGGGAACATTTAATTTTGTACCGTAGAAACACTATTTGGTTCCACACGGAGACACCAGCTCTACACATTCGTATTTTCTAGGGAGAAAGCTAGAGGAACTGCGGCAAACAAACATGATATTTCTGTTTGTATAGATGACATTTTATGCACTTTCCTAACAAAAAGACTTTACTTTTCTCCAAAACCATTTTTACTGTGATTTTCTCGGTCTATTGCATACGAATTCCACCTCACTTTGTCCGAATATGACGGGATGAAACCAGAAATATCTGTTTTCTTTTTTTTTTTGGCTTACTATATCCCAGATATTACTACAGACTCTGTGTTTGTGTTTTCTGGATATTATCGATGGATTATATTGTTTTGAATGTTTTGATCAGGGAACATTTAATTTTGTGCTGGGAAACACTAATTGTTTCCACATGGAGACACCAGTCTACACATTCGTAATTTCTAGGGAGAAAGCTAGAATAACTGCGGTAAACAAACATGATATTTCTGTTTGTATAGATGACATTTTATGCACTGGCTTAAGGAAAAGACTTTGTTTTACTCCAAAACCATTTTTGCTGCGATTTTCTCGGTCCATTGCATACGAATTCCACCTCGCTTTGTCCTGATATGACTGGATGAAACCAGAAATATCCGGTTGTGTTTTGGCTTACTACAACCCAGATATTGTGAAAGCCTCTGTGTTTATGTTTTCCGGATACTATCAACGGAATTTATGTTTTTGCATGTTATTTATCAGGGAACATTTAATTTTGTGCTGGGAAACACTAATTGGTTCCACATGGAGACACCAGCTCTACACATTCGTATTTTCTAGGGAGAAAGCTAGAGGAACTGCGGCAAACAAACATGATATTTCTGTTTGTATAGATGACATTTTATGCACTTTCCTAAAGAAAAGATTTCGATTTTCTCCAAAACCATTTTTCCTGTGATATTCTCGATCCATTACATATGAATTCCACCCCACTTTGTCCGGATATGAGTGGATGAAACCAGAAATATCCGGTTGTGTTTTGTCTTACTATATCCCAGATATTGCTACAGCCTCAGTGTCTGTGTTTTCTGGATATTATCGATGGCTTTTATTGTTTTGAATGTTTTTATCAGGGAACATTTAATTTTGTACCGTAGAAACACTAATTGGTTCCACATGGAGACACCAGTAGCACATTCCTATGTTCTAGGGAGAAAGCTTGAGGAACTGCAAATCGATATGATATGTCTGTTTGTATAGATGACATTTTATGCACTTGCGATGGAAAAGACTTTTTGCCTTTCTCTAAAACCATTTTTACTGTGATTTTGTTGGTCCATTGCATACGAATTCCAACCCACTTTGTCCGGATATGACTGGATGAAACCAGAAATATCCGGTTTTTTTTTGGCTAACTCAATCCCAGATATTGTGAAAGCTTCTGTATTTGTGTTCTCCGGATATTATGAACGGATTTTATGGTTTTGCATGTTTTTTATCAGGGAACATTTAATTTTGTGCTGGGAAACACTAATTGGTTCCACATGGAGACACCAGCTCTACGCATTCGTATTTTCTAAGGAGAAAGCTAGAATAACTGCGGTAAAGAAACATAATGTTTCTGTTTGTATAGATGACATTTTATGCACTGGCTTAAGGAAAAGACTTTGTTTTACTCCAAAACCATTTTTACTGCGATTTTCCCGGTTCATTGCATACGAATTCCACCAACCTTAGTCCGGATATGACTGGATGAAACCAGAAATATCCGGTTGTGTTTTGGCTAACTCAATCCCAGATATTGCGACGGACTCTGTGTTTGTGTTTTCTGGACATTATCAACGGACTTTATTGTTTTGAATGTTTTTATCAGGGAACATTTAATTTTGTACCTTAGAAACACTAATAGGTTCAACATGGAGACACCAGTCTACACATTCGTATGTTCTAGGGAGAAAGTTAGAGGAACTGCGGCAAACAAACATGATATTTCTGTTTGTATACATGACATTTTATGCACTTGCATAACGAAAAAAACTTTGCTTTTCTCCAAAACCATTTTTACTGTGATTTTCTCGGTCCATTGCATACGAATTCCACCTCGCTTTGTCCGGATATGACTGGATCAAACCAGAAATATCCGGTTGTGTTTTGGCTTACTACAACCCAGATATTGTGAAAGATTCTGAGTTTATGTTTTCCGGATATTATCACCGGAATTTATGTTTTTGCATGTTATGTATCAGGGAACATTTAATTTTGTGCTGGGAAACACTAATTGGTTCCACATGGAGACACCAGCTCTACACATTCGTATTTTCTAGGGAGAAAGCTAGAGGAACTGCGGCAAACAAACATGATATTTCTGTTTGTATAGATGACATTTTATGCACTTTCCTAAAGAAAAGACTTTGCTTTTCTCCAAAACCATTTTTCCTGTGATATTCTCCATCCATTACATATGAATTCCACCCCCCCTTTGTCCGGATATGAGTGGATGAAACCAGAAATATCCGGTTGTGTTTTGTCTTACTATATCCCAGATATTGCTACAGCCTCAGTGTCTGTGTTTTCTGGATATTATCGATGGATTTTATTGTTTTGAATGTTTTTATCAGGGAACCTTTAATTTTGTACCGTGGAAACACTAATTGGTTCCACATGGAGACACCAGTAACACATTCCTATGTTCTAGGGAGAAAGCTTGAGGAACTGCAAATCGATATGATATGTCTGTTTGTATAGATGACATTTTATGCACTTGTGATGGAAAAGACTTTTTGCCTTCCTCTAAAACCATTTTTACTGTGATTTTGTTGGTCCATTGCATACGAATTCCAACCCGCTTTGTCCGGATATGACTGGATGAAACCAGAAATATCCGGTTGTGTTTTGGCTAACTCAATCCCAGATATTGTGAAAGCTTCTGTATTGGTGTTCTCCGGATATTATGAACGGATTTTATGGTTTTGCATGTTTTTTATCAGGGAACATTTAATTTTGTACCGTAGAAACACTAATTGGTTCCACACGGAGACACCAGCTCTACACATTTGTATTTTCTAGGGAGAAAGCTAGAGGAACTGCGGCAAACAAACATGATATTTCTGTTTGTATACATGACATTTTATGCACTTTCCTAAGAAAAAGACTTTACTTTTCTCCAAAACCATTTTTACTGTGATTTTCTCGGTCCATTGCATACGAATTCCACCTCACTTTGTCCGGATATGACTGGATGAAACCAGAAATATCCGTTTTCTTTTTTTTTTTTTTTTTTGGCTTACTATATCCCAGATATTACTAAAGACACTGTGTTTGTGTTTTCTGGATATTATCGATGGATTATATTGTTTTGAATGTTTTTATCAGGGAACATTTAATTTAGTGCTGGGAAACACTAATTGGTTCCACATGGAGACACCAGTCTACACATTCGTATTTTCTAGGGAGAAAGCTAGAATAACTGCGGTAAACAAACATGATGTTTCTGTTTGCATAGATGACATTTTATGCACTGGCTTAAGGAAAAGACTTTGTTTTACTCCAAAACCATTTTTACTGCGATTTTCCCGGTTCATTGCATACGAATTCCACCAAGCTTAGTCCGGATATGACTGGATGAAACCAGAAATATCCGGTTGTGTTTTGGCTAACTCAATCCCAGATATTGCGAGGGACTCTGTGTTTGTGTTTTCTGGACATTATCAACGGACTTTATTGTTTTGAATGTTTTTATCAGGGAACATTTAATTTTGTACCTTAGGAACACTAATTGGTTCAACATGGAGACACCAGTCTACACATTCGTATGTTCTAGGGAGAAAGTTAGAGGAACTGCGGCAAACAAACATGATATTTCTGTTTGTATACATGACATTTTATGCACTTGCATAACGAAAAAAACTTTGCTTTTCTCCAAAACCATTTTTACTGTGATTTTCTCGGTCCATTGCATACGAATTCCACCTCGCTTTGTCCGGATATGACTGGATGAAACCAGAAATATCTGGTTGTGTTTTGGCTTACTACAACCCAGATATTGTGAAAGCCTCTGTGTTTATGTTTTCCAGATATTATCAACGGAATTTATGTTTTTGCATGTTATTTATCAGGGAACATTTAATTTTGTGCTGGGAAACACTAATTGGTTCCACATGGAGACACCAGCTCTACACATTCGTATTTTCTAGGGTGAAAGCTAGAGGAACTGCGGCAAACAAACATGATATTTCTGTTTGTATAGATGACATTTTGTGCACTTTCTAAAGAAAAGACTTTGCTTTTCTCCAAAACCATTTTTCCTGTGATATTCTCCATCCATTACATATGAATTCCACCCCACTTTCTCCGAATATGAGTGGATGAAACCAGAAATATCCGGTTGTGTTTTGTCTTACTATATCCCAGATATTGCTACAGCCTCAGTGTCTGTGTTTTCTGGATATTATCGATGGATTTTATTGTTTTGAATGTTTTTATCAGGGAACCTTTAATTTTGTACCGTAGAAATACAATTTGGTTCCACATGGAGACACCAGGAACACATTCCTATGTTCTAGGGAGAAAGCTTGAGGAACTGCAAATCGATATGATATGTCTGTTTGTATAGATGACATTTTATGCACTTGCGATGGAAAAGACTTTTTGCCTTTATCTAAAACCATTTTACTATGATTTTGTTGGTCCATTGCATACGAATTCCAACCCACTTTGTCCGGATATGACTGGATGAAACCAGAAATATCTGGTTGTGTTTTGGCTAACTCAATCCCAGATATTGTGAAAGCTTCTGTATTTGTGTTCTCCGGATATTATGAACGGATTTTATGGTTTTGCATGTTTTTTATCAGGGAATATTTAATTTTGTACCGTAGAAACAATTATTGGTTCCACACGGAGACACCAGCTCTACACATTTCTATTTTCTAGGGAGAAAGCTAGAGGAACTGCGGCAAACAAACATGATATTTCTGTTTGTATAGATGACATTTTATGCACTTTCCTAAGAAAAAGACTTTACTTTTCTCCAAAACCATTTTTACTGTGATTTTCTCGGTCCATTGCATACGAATTCCACCAAACTTAGTCCGGATATGACTGGATGAAATCAGAAATATCCGGTTGTGTTTTGGCTAACTCAATCCCAGATATCGCGACAGGCCCTGTGTTTGTGTTTTCTGGACATTATCAACGGACTTTATTGTTTTGAATGTTTTTATCAGGGAACATTTAATTTTGTACCTTAGAAACACTAATTGGTTCAACATGGAGACACCAGTATACACATTCGTATGTTCTAGGGAGAAAGTTAGAGGAACTGCGGCAAACAAACATGATATTTCTGTTTGTATAGATGACATTTTATGCACTTTCCTAACAAAAAGATTTAACTTTTCTCCAAAACCATTTTTACTGTGATTTTCTCGGTCCATTGCATACGAATTCCACCTCACTTTGTCCGGATATGACTGGATGAAACCAGAAATATCCGTTTTCTTTTTTTTTTGGCTTACTATATCCCAGATATTACTACAGACTCTGTGTTTGTGTTTTCTGGATATTATCGATGGATTATATTGTTTTGAATGTTTTTATCAGGGAACATTTAATTTTGTGCTGGGAAACACTAATTGGTTCCACATGGAGACACCAGTCTACACATTCGTATTTTCTAGGGAGAAAGCTAGAATAACTGCGGTAAACAAACATGATATTTCTGTTTGTATAGATGACATTTTATGCACTGGCTTAAGGAAAAGACTTTGTTTTACTCCAAAACCATTTTTACTGCGATTTCCCGGTTCATTGCATACGAATTCCACCAAACTTAGTCCGGATATGACTGGATGAAACCAGAAATATCCGGTTGTGTTTTGGCTAACTCAATCCCAGATATTGTGAAAGCTTCTGTAATTGTGTTCTCCGGATATTATGAACGGATTTTATTGTTTTGAATGTTTTTATAAGGGAACATTTAATTTTGTACCGTAGAAACACTAATTGGTTCCACATGGAGACACCAGTAACACATTCCTCTGTTCTAGGGAGAAAGCTTGAGGAACTGCAAATCGATATGATATGTCTGTTTGTATAGATGACATTTTATGCACTTGCGATGGAAAAGACTTTTTGCCTTTCTCTAAAACCATTTTTACTGTGATTTTGTTGGTCCATTGCATACGAATTCCAACCCACTTTGTCCGGATATGACTGGATGAAACCAGAAATATCCGGTTGTGTTTTGGCTAACTCAATCCCAGATATTGTGAAAGCTTCTGTATTTGTGTTCTCCGGATATTATGAACGGATTTTATGGTTTTGCATGTTTTTTATCAGGGAACATTTAATTTTGTACCGTAGAAACACTAATTGGTTCCACACGGAGACACCAGCTCTACACATTTGTATTTTCTAGGGAGAAAGCTAGAGGAACTGCGGCAAAGAAACATGATATTTCTGTTTGTATAGATGACATTTTATGCACTTTCCTAACAAAAAGACTTTACTTTTCTCCAAAACCATTTTTACTGTGATTTTCTCGGTCCATTGCATACGAATTCCACCTCACTTTGTCCGGATATGACTGGATGAAACCAGAAATATCCGTTTTCTTTTTTTTTGGCTTACTATATCCCAGATATTACTACAGACTCTGTGTTTGTGTTTTCTGGATATTATCGATGGATTATATTGTTTTGAATGTTTTTATCAGGGAACATTTAATTTTGTGCTGGGAAACACTAATTGGTTCCACATGGAGACACCAGTCTACACATTCGTAATTTCTAGGGAGAAAGCTAGAATAACTGCGGTAAACAAACATGATGTTTCTGTTTGTATAGATGAGATTTTATGCACTGGCTTAAGGAAAAGACTTTGTTTTACTCCAAAACCATTTTTACTGCGATTTTCCCGGTTCATTGCATACGAATTCCACCAAACTTAGTCCGGATATGACTGGATGAAACCAGAAATATCCGGTTGTGTTTTGGCTAACTCAATCCCAGATATTGTGAATGCTTCTGTATTGGTGTTTTCCGGATATTATCAACGGATTTTATGGTTTTGCATGTTTTTTTATCAGGGAACATTTAATTTTGTACCTTAGAAACACTAAAAGGTTCAACATGGAGACACCAGTCTACACATTCGTATGTTCTAGGGAGAAAGTTAGAGGAACTGCGGCAAACAAACATGATATTTCTGTTTGTATACATGACATTTTATGCACTTGCATAACGAAAAAAACTTTGCTTTTCTCCAAAACCATTTTTACTGTGATTTTCTCGGTCCATTGCATCCGAATTCCACCTCGCTTTGTCCGGATATGACTGGATGAAACCAGAAATATCTGGTTGTGTTTTGGCTTACTACAACCCAGATATTGTGAAAGCCTCTGTGTTTATGTTTTCCGGATATTATCAACGGAATTTATGTTTTTGCATGTTATTTATCAGGGAACATTTAATTTTGTGCTGGGAAACACTAATTGGTTCCACATGGAGACACCAGCTCTACACATTCGTATTTTCTAGGGAGAAAGCTAGAGGAACTGCGGCAAACAAACATGATATTTCTGTTTGTATAGATGACATTTTATGCACTTTCCTAAAGAAAAGACTTTGCTTTTCTCCAAAACCATTTTTCCTGTGATATTCTCGATCCATTACATATGAATTCCACCCCACTTTGTCCGGATATGAGTGGATGAAACCAGAAATATCCGGTTGTGTTTTGTCTTACTATATCCCAGATATTGCTACAGCCTCAGTGTCTGTGTTTTCTGGATATTATCGATGGATTTTATTGTTTTGAATGTTTTTATCAGGGAACCTTTAATTTTGTACCGTAGAAATACAATTTGGTTCCACATGGAGACACCAGGAACACATTCCTATGTTCTAGGGAGAAAGCTTGAGGAACTGCAAATCGATATGATATGTCTGTTTGTATAGATGACATTTTATGCACTTGCGATGGAAAAGACTTTTTGCCTTTCTCTAAAACCATTTTACTATGATTTTGTTGGTCCATTGCATACGAATTCCAACCCACTTTGTCCGGATATGACTGGATGAAACCAGAAATATCTGGTTGTGTTTTGGCTAACTCAATCCCAGATATTGTGAAAGCTTCTGTATTTGTGTTCTCCGGATATTATGAACGGATTTTATGGTTTTGCATGTTTTTTATCAGGGAATATTTAATTTTGTACCGTAGAAACACTAATTGGTTCCACACGGAGACACCAGCTCTACACATTTGTATTTTCTAGGGAGAAAGCTAGAGGAACTGCGGAAAACAAACATGATATTTCTGTTTGTATAGATGACATTTTATGCACTTTCCTAAGAAAAAGACTTTACTTTTCTCCAAAACCATTTTTACTGCGATTTTCCCGGTTCATTGCATACGAATTCCACCAAACTTAGTCCGGATATGACTGGATGAAACCAGAAATATCCGGTTGTGTTTTGGCTAACTCAATCCCAGATATCGCGACAGACTCTGTGTTTGTTTTTTCTGGACATTATCAACGGACTTTATTGTTTTGAATGTTTTTATCAGGGAACATTTAATTTTGTACCTTAGAAACACTAATTGGTTCAACATGGAGACACCAGTCTACACATTCGTATGTTCTAGGGAGAAAGTTAGAGGAACTGTGGCAAACAAACATGATATTTCTGTTTGTATACATGACATTTTATGCACTTGCATAACGAAAAAAACTTTGCTTTTCTCCAAAACCATTTTTACTGTGATTTTCTCGGTCCATTGCATACGAATTCCACCTCGCTTTGTCCGGATATGACTGGATGAAACCAGAAATATCCGGTTGTGTTTTGGCTTACTACAACCCAGATATTGTGAAAGCCTCTGTGTTTATGTTTTCCGGATATTATCAACGGAATTTATGTTTTTGCATGTTATTTATCAGGGAACATTTAATTTTGTGCTGGGAAACACTAATTGGTTCCACATGGAGACACCAGCTCTACACATTCGTATTTTCTAGGGAGAAAGCTAGAGGAACTGCGGCAAACAAACATGATATTTCTGTTTGTATAGATGACATTTTATGCACTTTCCTAAAGAAAAGACTTTGCTTTTCTCCAAAACCATTTTTCCTGTGATATTCTCGATCCATTACATATGAATTCCACCCCACTTTGTCCGGATATGAGTGGATGAAACCAGAAATATCCGGTTGTGTTTTGTCTTACTATATCCCAGATATTGCTACAGCCTCAGTGTCTGTGTTTTCTGGATATTATAGATGGATTTTATTGTTTTGAATGTTTTTATCAGGGAACATTTAATTTTGTACCATAGAAATACTAATTGGTTCCACACGGAGACACCAGCTCTACACATTTGTATTTTCTAGGGAGAAAGCTAGAGGAACTGCGGCAAACAAACATGATATTTCTGTTTGTATAGATGACATTTTATGCACTTTCCTAACAAAAAGATTTAACTTTTCTCCAAAACCATTTTTACTGTGATTTTCTCGGTCCATTGCATACGAATTCCACCTCACTTTGTCCGGATATGACTGGATGAAACCAGAAATATCCGTTTTCTTTTTTTTTTGGCTTACTATATCCCAGATATTACTACAGACTCTGTGTTTGTGTTTTCTGGATATTATCGATGGATTATATTGTTTTGAATGTTTTTATCAGGGAACATTTAATTTTGTGCTGGGAAACACTAATTGTTTGCACATGGAGACACCAGTCTACACATTCGTATTTTCTAGGGAGAAAGCTAGAATAACTGCGGTAAACAAACATGATGTTTCTGTTTGTATAGATGACATTTTATGCACTGGCTTAAGGAAAAGACTTTGTTTTACTCCAAAACCATTTTTACTGCGATTTTCCCGGTTCATTGCATACGAATTCCACCAAACTTAGTCCGGATATGACTGGATGAAACCAGAAATATCCGGTTGTGTTTTGGCTAACTCAATCCCAGATATTGTGAAAGCTTCTGTAATTGTGTTCTCCGGATATTATGAACGGATTTTATTGTTTTGAATGTTTTTATCAGGGAACATTTAATTTTGTACCGTAGAAACACTAATTGTTTCCACATGGAGACACCAGTAACACATTCCTCTGTTCTAGGGAGAAAGCTTGAGGAACTGCAAATCGATATGATATGTCTGTTTGTATAGATGACATTTTATGCACTTGCGATGGAAAAGACTTTTTGCCTTTCTCTAAAACCATTTTTACTGTGATTTTGTTGGTCCATTGCATACGAATTCCAACCCACTTTGTCCGGATATGACTGGATGAAACCAGAAATATCCGGTTGTGTTTTGGCTAACTCAATCCCAGATATTGTGAAAGCTTCTGTATTTGTGTTCTCCGGATATTATGAACGGATTTTATGGTTTTGCATGTTTTTTATCAGGAACATTTAATTTTGTACCATAGAAACACTAATTGGTTCCACACGGAGACACCAGCTCTACACATTTGCATTTTCTAGGGAGAAAGCTAGAGGAACTGCGGCAAACAAACATGATATTTCTGTTTGTATACATGACATTTTATGCACTTGCATAACGAAAAAAACTTTGCTTTTCTCCAAAACCATTTTTACTGTGATTTTCTCGGTCCATTGCATACGAATTCCACCTCGCTTTGTCCGGATATGACTGGATGAAACCAGAAATATCTGGTTGTGTTTTGGCTTACTACAACCCAGATATTGTGAAAGCCTCTGTGTTTATGTTTTCCAGATATTATCAACGGAATTTATGTTTTTGCATGTTATTTATCAGGGAACATTTAATTTTGTGCTGGGAAACACTAATTGGTTCCACATGGAGACACCAGCTCTACACATTCGTATTTTCTAGGGTGAAAGCTAGAGGAACTGCGGCAAACAAACATGATATTTCTGTTTGTATAGATGACATTTTGTGCACTTTCTAAAGAAAAGACTTTGCTTTTCTCCAAAACCATTTTTCCTGTGATATTCTCCATCCATTACATATGAATTCCACCCCACTTTCTCCGAATATGAGTGGATGAAACCAGAAATATCCGGTTGTGTTTTGTCTTACTATATCCCAGATATTGCTACAGCCTCAGTGTCTGTGTTTTCTGGATATTATCGATGGATTTTATTGTTTTGAATGTTTTTATCAGGGAACCTTTAATTTTGTACCGTAGAAATACAATTTGGTTCCACATGGAGACACCAGGAACACATTCCTATGTTCTAGGGAGAAAGCTTGAGGAACTGCAAATCGATATGATATGTCTGTTTGTATAGATGACATTTTATGCACTTGCGATGGAAAAGACTTTTTGCCTTTCTCTAAAACCATTTTACTATGATTTTGTTGGTCCATTGCATACGAATTCCAACCCACTTTGTCCGGATATGACTGGATGAAACCAGAAATATCTGGTTGTGTTTTGGCTAACTCAATCCCAGATATTGTGAAAGCTTCTGTATTTGTGTTCTCCGGATATTATGAACGGATTTTATGGTTTTGCATGTTTTTTATCAGGGAATATTTAATTTTGTACCGTAGAAACACTAATTGGTTCCACACGGAGACACCAGCTCTACACATTTGTATTTTCTAGGGAGAAAGCTAGAGGAACTGCGGAAAACAAACATGATATTTCTGTTTGTATAGATGACATTTTATGCACTTTCCTAAGAAAAAGACTTTACTTTTCTCCAAAACCATTTTTACTGCGATTTTCCCGGTTCATTGCATACGAATTCCACCAAACTTAGTCCGGATATGACTGGATGAAACCAGAAATATCCGGTTGTGTTTTGGCTAACTCAATCCCAGATATCGCGACAGACTCTGTGTTTGTTTTTTCTGGACATTATCAACGGACTTTATTGTTTTGAATGTTTTTATCAGGGAACATTTAATTTTGTACCTTAGAAACACTAATTGGTTCAACATGGAGACACCAGTCTACACATTCGTATGTTCTAGGGAGAAAGTTAGAGGAACTGCGGCAAACAAACATGATATTTCTGTTTGTATACATGACATTTTATGCACTTGCATAACGAAAAAAACTTTGCTTTTCTCCAAAACCATTTTTACTGTGATTTTCTCGGTCCATTGCATACGAATTCCACCTCGCTTTGTCCGGATATGACTGGATGAAACCAGAAATATCCGGTTGTGTTTTGGCTTACTACAACCCAGATATTGTGAAAGCCTCTGTGTTTATGTTTTCCGGATATTATCAACGGAATTTATGTTTTTGCATGTTATTTATCAGGGAACATTTAATTTTGTGCTGGGAAACACTAATTGGTTCCACATGGAGACACCAGCTCTACACATTCGTATTTTCTAGGGAGAAAGCTAGAGGAACTGCGGCAAACAAACATGATATTTCTGTTTGTATAGATGACATTTTATGCACTTTCCTAAAGAAAAGACTTTGCTTTTCTCCAAAACCATTTTTCCTGTGATATTCTCGATCCATTACATATGAATTCCACCCCACTTTGTCCGGATATGAGTGGATGAAACCAGAAATATCCGGTTGTGTTTTGTCTTACTATATCCCAGATATTGCTACAGCCTCAGTGTCTGTGTTTTCTGGATATTATAGATGGATTTTATTGTTTTGAATGTTTTTATCAGGGAACATTTAATTTTGTACCATAGAAATACTAATTGGTTCCACACGGAGACACCAGCTCTACACATTTGTATTTTCTAGGGAGAAAGCTAGAGGAACTGCGGCAAACAAACATGATATTTCTGTTTGTATAGATGACATTTTATGCACTTTCCTAACAAAAAGATTTAACTTTTCTCCAAAACCATTTTTACTGTGATTTTCTCGGTCCATTGCATACGAATTCCACCTCACTTTGTCCGGATATGACTGGATGAAACCAGAAATATCCGTTTTCTTTTTTTTTTGGCTTACTATATCCCAGATATTACTACAGACTCTGTGTTTGTGTTTTCTGGATATTATCGATGGATTATATTGTTTTGAATGTTTTTATCAGGGAACATTTAATTTTGTGCTGGGAAACACTAATTGTTTGCACATGGAGACACCAGTCTACACATTCGTATTTTCTAGGGAGAAAGCTAGAATAACTGCGGTAAACAAACATGATGTTTCTGTTTGTATAGATGACATTTTATGCACTGGCTTAAGGAAAAGACTTTGTTTTACTCCAAAACCATTTTTACTGCGATTTTCCCGGTTCATTGCATACGAATTCCACCAAACTTAGTCCGGATATGACTGGATGAAACCAGAAATATCCGGTTGTGTTTTGGCTAACTCAATCCCAGATATTGTGAAAGCTTCTGTAATTGTGTTCTCCGGATATTATGAACGGATTTTATTGTTTTGAATGTTTTTATCAGGGAACATTTAATTTTGTACCGTAGAAACACTAATTGTTTCCACATGGAGACACCAGTAACACATTCCTCTGTTCTAGGGAGAAAGCTTGAGGAACTGCAAATCGATATGATATGTCTGTTTGTATAGATGACATTTTATGCACTTGCGATGGAAAAGACTTTTTGCCTTTCTCTAAAACCATTTTTACTGTGATTTTGTTGGTCCATTGCATACGAATTCCAACCCACTTTGTCCGGATATGACTGGATGAAACCAGAAATATCCGGTTGTGTTTTGGCTAACTCAATCCCAGATATTGTGAAAGCTTCTGTATTTGTGTTCTCCGGATATTATGAACGGATTTTATGGTTTTGCATGTTTTTTATCAGGAACATTTAATTTTGTACCATAGAAACACTAATTGGTTCCACACGGAGACACCAGCTCTACACATTTGCATTTTCTAGGGAGAAAGCTAGAGGAACTGCGGCAAACAAACATGATATTTCTGTTTGTATACATGACATTTTATGCACTTGCATAACGAAAAAAACTTTGCTTTTCTCCAAAACCATTTTTACTGTGATTTTCTCGGTCCATTGCATACGAATTCCACCTCGCTTTGTCCGGATATGACTGGATGAAACCAGAAATATCTGGTTGTGTTTTGGCTTACTACAACCCAGATATTGTGAAAGCCTCTGTGTTTATGTTTTCCAGATATTATCAACGGAATTTATGTTTTTGCATGTTATTTATCAGGGAACATTTAATTTTGTGCTGGGAAACACTAATTGGTTCCACATGGAGACACCAGCTCTACACATTCGTATTTTCTAGGGTGAAAGCTAGAGGAACTGCGGCAAACAAACATGATATTTCTGTTTGTATAGATGACATTTTGTGCACTTTCTAAAGAAAAGACTTTGCTTTTCTCCAAAACCATTTTTCCTGTGATATTCTCCATCCATTACATATGAATTCCACCCCACTTTCTCCGAATATGAGTGGATGAAACCAGAAATATCCGGTTGTGTTTTGTCTTACTATATCCCAGATATTGCTACAGCCTCAGTGTCTGTGTTTTCTGGATATTATCGATGGATTTTATTGTTTTGAATGTTTTTATCAGGGAACCTTTAATTTTGTACCGTAGAAATACAATTTGGTTCCACATGGAGACACCAGGAACACATTCCTATGTTCTAGGGAGAAAGCTTGAGGAACTGCAAATCGATATGATATGTCTGTTTGTATAGATGACATTTTATGCACTTGCGATGGAAAAGACTTTTTGCCTTTCTCTAAAACCATTTTACTATGATTTTGTTGGTCCATTGCATACGAATTCCAACCCACTTTGTCCGGATATGACTGGATGAAACCAGAAATATCTGGTTGTGTTTTGGCTAACTCAATCCCAGATATTGTGAAAGCTTCTGTATTTGTGTTCTCCGGATATTATGAACGGATTTTATGGTTTTGCATGTTTTTTATCAGGGAATATTTAATTTTGTACCGTAGAAACAATTATTGGTTCCACACGGAGACACCAGCTCTACACATTTCTATTTTCTAGGGAGAAAGCTAGAGGAACTGCGGCAAACAAACATGATATTTCTGTTTGTATAGATGACATTTTATGCACTTTCCTAAGAAAAAGACTTTACTTTTCTCCAAAACCATTTTTACTGCGATTTTCCCGGTTCATTGCATACGAATTCCACCAAACTTAGTCCGGATATGACTGGATGAAATCAGAAATATCCGGTTGTGTTTTGGCTAACTCAATCCCAGATATCGCGACAGACTCTGTGTTTGTGTTTTCTGGACATTATCAACGGACTTTATTGTTTTGAATGTTTTTATCAGGGAACATTTAATTTTGTACCTTAGAAACACTAATTGGTTCAACATGGAGACACCAGTATACACATTCGTATGTTCTAGGGAGAAAGTTAGAGGAACTGCGGCAAACAAACATGATATTTCTGTTTGTATAGATGACATTTTATGCACTTTCCTAACAAAAAGATTTAACTTTTCTCCAAAACCATTTTTACTGTGATTTTCTCGGTCCATTGCATACGAATTCCACCTCACTTTGTCCGGATATGACTGGATGAAACCAGAAATATCCGTTTTCTTTTTTTTTTGGCTTACTATATCCCAGATATTACTACAGACTCTGTGTTTTGTTTTCTGGATATTATCGATGGATTATATTGTTTTGAATGTTTTTATCAGGGAACATTTAATTTTGTGCTGGGAAACACTAATTGGTTCCACATGGAGACACCAGTCTACACATTCCTATTTTCTAGGGAGAAAGCTAGAATAACTGCGGTAAACAAACATGATATTTCTGTTTGTATAGATGACATTTTATGCACTGGCTTAAGGAAAAGACTTTGTTTTACTCCAAAACCATTTTTACTGCGATTTCCCGGTTCATTGCATACGAATTCCACCAAACTTAGTCCGGATATGACTGGATGAAACCAGAAATATCCGGTTGTGTTTTGGCTAACTCAATCCCAGATATTGTGAAAGCTTCTGTAATTGTGTTCTCCGGATATTATGAACGGATTTTATTGTTTTGAATGTTTTTATAAGGGAACATTTAATTTTGTACCGTAGAAACACTAATTGGTTCCACATGGAGACACCAGTAACACATTCCTCTGTTCTAGGGAGAAAGCTTGAGGAACTGCAAATCGATATGATATGTCTGTTTGTATAGATGACATTTTATGCACTTGCGATGGAAAAGACTTTTTGCCTTTCTCTAAAACCATTTTTACTGTGATTTTGTTGGTCCATTGCATACGAATTCCAACCCACTTTGTCCGGATATGACTGGATGAAACCAGAAATATCCGGTTGTGTTTTGGCTAACTCAATCCCAGATATTGTGAAAGCTTCTGTATTTGTGTTCTCCGGATATTATGAACGGATTTTATGGTTTTGCATGTTTTTTTTCAGGGAACATTTAATTTTGTACCGTAGAAACACTAATTGGTTCCACACGCAGACACCAGCTCTACACATTTGTATTTTCTAGGGAGAAAGCTAGAGGAACTGCGGCAAAGAAACATGATATTTCTGTTTGTATAGATGACATTTTATGCACTTTCCTAACAAAAAGACTTTACTTTTCTCCAAAACCATTTTTACTGTGATTTTCTCGGTCCATTGCATACGAATTCCACCTCACTTTGTCCGGATATGACTGGATGAAACCAGAAATATCCGTTTTCTTTTTTTTTGGCTTACTATATCCCAGATATTACTACAGACTCTGTGTTTGTGTTTTCTGGATATTATCGATGGATTATATTGTTTTGAATGTTTTTATCAGGGAACATTTAATTTTGTGCTGGGAAACACTAATTGGTTCCACATGGAGACACCAGTCTACACATTCGTATTTTCTAGGGAGAAAGCTAGAATAACTGCGGTAAACAAACATGATGTTTCTGTTTGTATAGATGAGATTTTATGCACTGGCTTAAGGAAAAGACTTTGTTTTACTCCAAAACCATTTTTACTGCGATTTTCCCGGTTCATTGCATACGAATTCCACCAAACTTAGTCCGGATATGACTGGATGAAACCAGAAATATCCGGTTGTGTTTTGGCTAACTCAATCCCAGATATTGTGAATGCTACTGTATTGGTGTTTTCCGGATATTATCAACGGATTTTATGGTTTTGCATGTTTTTTTATCAGGGAACATTTAATTTTGTACCTTAGAAACACTAAAAGGTTCAACATGGAGACACCAGTCTACACATTCGTATGTTCTAGGGAGAAAGTTAGAGGAACTGCGGCAAACAAACATGATATTTCTGTTTGTATACATGACATTTTATGCACTTGCATAACGAAAAAAACTTTGCTTTTCTCCAAAACCATTTTTACTGTGATTTTCTCGGTCCATTGCATACGAATTCCACCTCGCTTTGTCCGGATATGACTGGATGAAACCAGAAATATCTGGTTGTGTTTTGGCTTACTACAACCCAGATATTGTGAAAGCCTCTGTGTTTATGTTTTCCGGATATTATCAACGGAATTTATGTTTTTGCATGTTATTTATCAGGGAACATTTAATTTTGTTCTGGGAAACACTAATTGGTTCCACATGGAGACACCAGCTCTACACATTCGTATTTTCTAGGGAGAAAGCTAGAGGAACTGCGGCAAACAAACATGATATTTCTGTTTGTATAGATGACATTTTATGCACTTTCCTAAAGAAAAGACTTTGCTTTTCTCCAAAACCATTTTTCCTGTGATATTCTCCATCCATTACATATGAATTCCACCCCACTTTGTCCGGATATGAGTGGATGAAACCAGAAATATCCGGTTGTGTTTTGTCTTACTATATCCCAGATATTGCTACAGCCTCAGTGTCTGTGTTTTCTGGATATTATCGATGGATTTTATTGTTTTGAATGTTTTTATCAGGGAACCTTTAATTTTGTACCGTAGAAATACAATTTGGTTCCACATGGAGACACCAGGAACACATTCCTCTGTTCTAGGGAGAAAGCTTGAGGAACTGCAAATCGATATGATATGTCTGTTTGTATAGATGACATTTTATGCACTTGCGATGGAAAAGACTTTTTGCCTTTCTCTAAAACCATTTTACTATGATTTTGTTGGTCCATTGCATACGAATTCCAACCCACTTTGTCCGGATATGACTGGATGAAACCAGAAATATCTGGTTGTGTTTTGGCTAACTCAATCCCAGATATTGTGAAAGCTTCTGTATTTGTGTTCTCCGGATATTATGAACGGATTTTATGGTTTTGCATGTTTTTTGTCAGGGAATATTTAATTTTGTACCGTAGAAACACTAATTGGTTCCACACGGAGACACCAGCCCTACACATTTGTATTTTCTAGGGAGAAAGCTAGAGGAACTGCGGCAAACAAACATGATATTTCTGTTTGTATAGATGACATTTTATGCACTTTCCTAAGAAAAAGACTTTACTTTTCTCCAAAACCATTTTTACTGCGATTTTCCCGGTTCATTGCATACGAATTCCACCAAACTTAGTCTGGATATGACTGGATGAAACCAGAAATATCCGGTTGTGTTTTGGCTAACTCAATCCCAGATATCGCGACAGACTCTGTGTTTGTTTTTTCTGGACATTATCAACGGACTTTATTGTTTTGAATGTTTTTATCAGGGAACATTTAATTTTGTACCTTAGAAACACTAATTGGTTCAACATGGAGACACCAGTATACACATTCGTATGTTCTAGGGAGAAAGTTAGAGGAACTGCGGCAAACAAACATGATATTTCTGTTTGTATACATGACATTTTATGCACTTGCATAACGAAAAAAACTTTGCTTTTCTCCAAAACCATTTTTACTGTGATTTTCTCGGTCCATTGCATACGAATTCCACCTCGCTTTGTCCGGATATGACTGGATGAAACCAGAAATATCCGGTTGTGTTTTGGCTTACTACAACCCAGATATTGTGAAAGCCTCTGTGTTTATGTTTTCCGGATATTATCAACGGAATTTATGTTTTTGCATGTTATTTATCAGGGAACATTTAATTTTGTGCTGGGAAACACTAATTGGTTCCACATGGAGACACCAGCTCTACACATTCGTATTTTCTAGGGAGAAAGCTAGAGGAACTGCGGCAAACAAACATGATATTTCTGTTTGTATAGATGACATTTTATGCACTTTCCTAAAGAAAAGACTTTGCTTTTCTCCAAAACCATTTTTCCTGTGATATTCTCGATCCATTACATATGAATTCCACCCCACTTTGTCCGGATATGAGTGGATGAAACCAGAAATATCCGGTTGTGTTTTGTCTTACTATATCCCAGATATTGCTACAGCCTCAGTGTCTGTGTTTTCTGGATATTATAGATGGATTTTATTGTTTTGAATGTTTTTATCAGGGAACATTTAATTTTGTACCATAGAAATACTAATTGGTTCCACACGGAGACACCAGCTCTACACATTTGTATTTTCTAGGGAGAAAGCTAGAGGAACTGCGGCAAACAAACATGATATTTCTGTTTGTATAGATGACATTTTATGCACTTTCCTAAGAAAAAGACTTTACTTTTCTCCAAAACCATTTTTACTGCGATTTTCCCGGTTCATTGCATACGAATTCCACCAAACTTAGTCCGGATATGACTGGATGAAATCAGAAATATCCGGTTGTGTTTTGGCTAACTCAATCCCAGATATCGCGACAGGCCCTGTGTTTGTGTTTTCTGGACATTATCAACGGACTTTATTGTTTTGAATGTTTTTATCAGGGAACATTTAATTTTGTACCTTAGAAACACTAATTGGTTCAACATGGAGACACCAGTATACACATTCGTATGTTCTAGGGAGAAAGTTAGAGGAACTGCGGCAAACAAACATGATATTTCTGTTTGTATAGATGACATTTTATGCACTTTCCTAACAAAAAGATTTAACTTTTCTCCAAAACCATTTTTACTGTGATTTTCTCGGTCCATTGCATACGAATTCCACCTCACTTTGTCCGGATATGACTGGATGAAACCAGAAATATCCGTTTTCTTTTTTTTTTGGCTTACTATATCCCAGATATTACTACAGACTCTGTGTTTGTGTTTTCTGGATATTATCGATGGATTATATTGTTTTGAATGTTTTTATCAGGGAACATTTAATTTTGTGCTGGGAAACACTAATTGGTTCCACATGGAGACACCAGTCTACACATTCGTATTTTCTAGGGAGAAAGCTAGAATAACTGCGGTAAACAAACATGATGTTTCTGTTTGTATAGATGAGATTTTATGCACTGGCTTAAGGAAAAGACTTTGTTTTACTCCAAAACCATTTTTACTGCGATTTTCCCGGTTCATTGCATACGAATTCCACCAAACTTAGTCCGGATATGACTGGATGAAACCAGAAATATCCGGTTGTGTTTTGGCTAACTCAATCCCAGATATTGTGAATGCTTCTGTATTGGTGTTTTCCGGATATTATAAACGGATTTTATGGTTTTGCATGTTTTTTTATCAGGGAACATTTAATTTTGTACCTTAGAAACACTAAAAGGTTCAACATGGAGACACCAGTCTACACATTCGTATGTTCTAGGGAGAAAGTTAGAGGAACTGCGGCAAACAAACATGATATTTCTGTTTGTATACATGACATTTTATGCACTTGCATAACGAAAAAAACTTTGCTTTTCTCCAAAACCATTTTTACTGTGATTTTCTCGGTCCATTGCATACGAATTCCACCTCGCTTTGTCCGGATATGACTGGATGAAACCAGAAATATCTGGTTGTGTTTTGGCTTACTACAACCCAGATATTGTGAAAGCCTCTGTGTTTATGTTTTCCGGATATTATCAACGGAATTTATGTTTTTGCATGTTATTTATCAGGGAACATTTAATTTTGTTCTGGGAAACACTAATTGGTTCCACATGGAGACACCAGCTCTACACATTCGTATTTTCTAGGGAGAAAGCTAGAGGAACTGCGGCAAACAAACATGATATTTCTGTTTGTATAGATGACATTTTATGCACTTTCCTAAAGAAAAGACTTTGCTTTTCTCCAAAACCATTTTTCCTGTGATATTCTCGATCCATTACATATGAATTCCACCCCACTTTGTCCGGATATGAGTGGATGAAACCAGAAATATCCGGTTGTGTTTTGTCTTACTATATCCCAGATATTGCTACAGCCTCAGTGTCTGTGTTTTCTGGATATTATCGATGGATTTTATTGTTTTGAATGTTTTTATCAGGGAACCTTTAATTTTGTACCGTAGAAATACAATTTGGTTCCACATGGAGACACCAGGAACACATTCCTCTGTTCTAGGGAGAAAGCTTGAGGAACTGCAAATCGATATGATATGTCTGTTTGTATAGATGACATTTTATGCACTTGCGATGGAAAAGACTTTTTGCCTTTCTCTAAAACCATTTTACTATGATTTTGTTGGTCCATTGCATACGAATTCCAACCCACTTTGTCCGGATATGACTGGATGAAACCAGAAATATCTGGTTGTGTTTTGGCTAACTCAATCCCAGATATTGTGAAAGCTTCTGTATTTGTGTTCTCCGGATATTATGAACGGATTTTATGGTTTTGCATGTTTTTTGTCAGGGAATATTTAATTTTGTACCGTAGAAACACTAATTGGTTCCACACGGAGACACCAGCCCTACACATTTGTATTTTCTAGGGAGAAAGCTAGAGGAACTGCGGCAAACAAACATGATATTTCTGTTTGTATAGATGACATTTTATGCACTTTCCTAAGAAAAAGACTTTACTTTTCTCCAAAACCATTTTTACTGCGATTTTCCCGGTTCATTGCATACGAATTCCACCAAACTTAGTCTGGATATGACTGGATGAAACCAGAAATATCCGGTTGTGTTTTGGCTAACTCAATCCCAGATATCGCGACAGACTCTGTGTTTGTTTTTTCTGGACATTATCAACGGACTTTATTGTTTTGAATGTTTTTATCAGGGAACATTTAATTTTGTACCTTAGAAACACTAATTGGTTCAACATGGAGACACCAGTATACACATTCGTATGTTCTAGGGAGAAAGTTAGAGGAACTGCGGCAAACAAACATGATATTTCTGTTTGTATACATGACATTTTATGCACTTGCATAACGAAAAAAACTTTGCTTTTCTCCAAAACCATTTTTACTGTGATTTTCTCGGTCCATTGCATACGAATTCCACCTCGCTTTGTCCGGATATGACTGGATGAAACCAGAAATATCCGGTTGTGTTTTGGCTTACTACAACCCAGATATTGTGAAAGCCTCTGTGTTTATGTTTTCCGGATATTATCAACGGAATTTATGTTTTTGCATGTTATTTATCAGGGAACATTTAATTTTGTGCTGGGAAACACTAATTGGTTCCACATGGAGACACCAGCTCTACACATTCGTATTTTCTAGGGAGAAAGCTAGAGGAACTGCGGCAAACAAACATGATATTTCTGTTTGTATAGATGACATTTTATGCACTTTCCTAAAGAAAAGACTTTGCTTTTCTCCAAAACCATTTTTCCTGTGATATTCTCGATCCATTACATATGAATTCCACCCCACTTTGTCCGGATATGAGTGGATGAAACCAGAAATATCCGGTTGTGTTTTGTCTTACTATATCCCAGATATTGCTACAGCCTCAGTGTCTGTGTTTTCTGGATATTATAGATGGATTTTATTGTTTTGAATGTTTTTATCAGGGAACATTTAATTTTGTACCATAGAAATACTAATTGGTTCCACACGGAGACACCAGCTCTACACATTTGTATTTTCTAGGGAGAAAGCTAGAGGAACTGCGGCAAACAAACATGATATTTCTGTTTGTATAGATGACATTTTATGCACTTTCCTAAGAAAAAGACTTTACTTTTCTCCAAAACCATTTTTACTGCGATTTTCCCAGTTCATTGCATACGAATTCCACCAAACTTAGTCCGGATATGACTGGATGAAATCAGAAATATCCGGTTGTGTTTTGGCTAACTCAATCCCAGATATCGCGACAGGCCCTGTGTTTGTGTTTTCTGGACATTATCAACGGACTTTATTGTTTTGAATGTTTTTATCAGGGAACATTTAATTTTGTACCTTAGAAACACTAATTGGTTCAACATGGAGACACCAGTATACACATTCGTATGTTCTAGGGAGAAAGTTAGAGGAACTGCGGCAAACAAACATGATATTTCTGTTTGTATAGATGACATTTTATGCACTTTCCTAACAAAAAGATTTAACTTTTCTCCAAAACCATTTTTACTGTGATTTTCTCGGTCCATTGCATACGAATTCCACCTCACTTTGTCCGGATATGACTGGATGAAACCAGAAATATCCGTTTTCTTTTTTTTTTGGCTTACTATATCCCAGATATTACTACAGACTCTGTGTTTGTGTTTTCTGGATATTATCGATGGATTATATTGTTTTGAATGTTTTTATCAGGGAACATTTAATTTTGTGCTGGGAAACACTAATTGGTTCCACATGGAGACACCAGTCTACACATTCGTATTTTCTAGGGAGAAAGCTAGAATAACTGCGGTAAACAAACATGATATTTCTGTTTGTATAGATGACATTTTATGCACTGGCTTAAGGAAAAGACTTTGTTTTACTCCAAAACCATTTTTACTGCGATTTCCCGGTTCATTGCATACGAATTCCACCAAACTTAGTCCGGATATGACTGGATGAAACCAGAAATATCCGGTTGTGTTTTGGCTAACTCAATCCCAGATATTGTGAAAGCTTCTGTAATTGTGTTCTCCGGATATTATGAACGGATTTTATTGTTTTGAATGTTTTTATAAGGGAACATTTAATTTTGTACCGTAGAAACACTAATTGGTTCCACATGGAGACACCAGTAACACATTCCTCTGTTCTAGGGAGAAAGCTTGAGGAACTGCAAATCGATATGATATGTCTGTTTGTATAGATGACATTTTATGCACTTGCGATGGAAAAGACTTTTTGCCTTTCTCTAAAACCATTTTTACTGTGATTTTGTTGGTCCATTGCATACGAATTCCAACCCACTTTGTCCGGATATGACTGGATGAAACCAGAAATATCCGGTTGTGTTTTGGCTAACTCAATCCCAGATATTGTGAAAGCTTCTGTATTTGTGTTCTCCGGATATTATGAACGGATTTTATGGTTTTGCATGTTTTTTATCAGGGAACATTTAATTTTGTACCGTAGAAACACTAATTGGTTCCACACGGAGACACCAGCTCTACACATTTGTATTTTCTAGGGAGAAAGCTAGAGGAACTGCGGCAAAGAAACATGATATTTCTGTTTGTATAGATGACATTTTATGCACTTTCCTAACAAAAAGACTTTACTTTTCTCCAAAACCATTTTTACTGTGATTTTCTCGGTCCATTGCATACGAATTCCACCTCACTTTGTCCGGATATGACTGGATGAAACCAGAAATATCCGTTTTCTTTTTTTTTGGCTTACTATATCCCAGATATTACTACAGACTCTGTGTTTGTGTTTTCTGGATATTATCGATGGATTATATTGTTTTGAATGTTTTTATCAGGGAACATTTAATTTTGTGCTGGGAAACACTAATTGGTTCCACATGGAGACACCAGTCTACACATTCGTATTTTCTAGGGAGAAAGCTAGAATAACTGCGGTAAACAAACATGATGTTTCTGTTTGTATAGATGAGATTTTATGCACTGGCTTAAGGAAAAGACTTTGTTTTACTCCAAAACCATTTTTACTGCGATTTTCCCGGTTCATTGCATACGAATTCCACCAAACTTAGTCCGGATATGACTGGATGAAACCAGAAATATCCGGTTGTGTTTTGGCTAACTCAATCCCAGATATTGTGAATGCTTCTGTATTGGTGTTTTCCGGATATTATCAACGGATTTTATGGTTTTGCATGTTTTTTTATCAGGGAACATTTAATTTTGTACCTTAGAAACACTAAAAGGTTCAACATGGAGACACCAGTCTACACATTCGTATGTTCTAGGGAGAAAGTTAGAGGAACTGCGGCAAACAAACATGATATTTCTGTTTGTATACATGACATTTTATGCACTTGCATAACGAAAAAAACTTTGCTTTTCTCCAAAACCATTTTTACTGTGATTTTCTCGGTCCATTGCATACGAATTCCACCTCGCTTTGTCCGGATATGACTGGATGAAACCAGAAATATCCGTTTTCTTTTTTTTTGGCTTACTCTATCCCAGATATTACTACAGACTCTGTGTTTGTGTTTTCTGGATATTATCGATGGATTATATTGTTTTGAATGTTTTTATCAGGGAACATTTAATTTTGTGCTGGGAAACACTAATTGGTTCCACATGGAGACACCAGTCTACACATTCGTATTTTCTAGGGAGAAAGCTAGAATAACTGCGGTAAACAAACATGATGTTTCTGTTTGTATAGATGACATTTTATGCACTGGCTTAAGGAAAAGACTTTGTTTTACTCCAAAACCATTTTTACTGCGATTTTCCCGGTTCATTGCATAGGAATTCCACCAAACTTATTCCGGATATGACTGGATGAAACCAGAAATATCCGGTTGTGTTTTGGCTAACTCAATCCCAGATATTGTGAAAGCTTCTGTAATTGTGTTCTCCGGATATTATGAACGGATTTTATTGTTTTGAATGTTTTTATCAGGGAACATTTAATTTTGTACCGTAGAAACACTAATTGGTTCCACATGGAGACACCAGTAACACATTCCTCTGTTCTAGGGGAAAGCTTGAGGAACTGCAAATCGATATGATATGTCTGTTTGTATAGATGACATTTTATGCACTTGCGATGGAAAAGACTTTTTGCCTTTCTCTAAAACCATTTTTACTGTGATTTTGTTGGTCCATTGCATACGAATTCCAACCCACTTTGTCCGGATATGACTGGATGAAACCAGAAATATCCGGTTGTGTTTTGGCTAACTCAATCCCAGATATTGTGAAAGCTTCTGTATTTGTGTTCTCCGGATATTATGAACGGATTTTATGGTTTTGCATGTTTTTTATCAGGGAACATTTAATTTTGTACCGTAGAAACACTAATTGGTTACACACGGAGACACCAGCTCTACACATTTGCATTTTCTAGGGAGAAAGCTAGAGGAACTGCGGCAAACAAACATGATATTTCTGTTTGTATACATGACAATTTATGCACTTGCATAACGAAAAAAACTTTGCTTTTCTCCAAAACCATTTTTACTGTGATTTTCTCGGTCCATTGCATACGAATTCCACCTCGCTTTGTCCGGATATGACTGGATGAAACCAAAAATATCCGGTTGTGTTTTGGCTTACTACAACCCAGATATTGTGAAAGCCTCTGTGTTTATGTTTTCCGGATATTATCAACGGAATTTATGTTTTTGCATGTTATTTATCAGGGAACATTTAATTTTGTGCTGGGAAACACTAATTGGTTCCACATGGAGACACCAGCTCTACACATTTGTATTTTCTAGGGAGAAAGCTAGAGGAACTGCGGCAAACAAACATGATATTTCTGTTTGTATAGATGACATTTTATGCACTTTCCTAAAGAAAAGACTTTGCTTTTCTCCAAAACCATTTTTCCTGTGATATTCTCGATCCATTACATATGAATTCCACCCCACTTTGTCCGGATATGACTGGATGAAACCAGAAATATCCGGTTGTGTTTTGTCTTACTATATCCCAGATATTGCTACAGCCTCAGTGTCTGTGTTTTCTGGATATTATCGATGGATTTTATTGTTTTGAATGTTTTTATCAGGGAACCTTTAATTTTGTACCGTAGAAATACAATTTGGTTCACATGGAGACACCAGTAACACATTCCTATGTTCTAGGGAGAAAGCCTGAGGAACTGCAAATCGATATGATATGTCTGTTTGTATAGATGACATTTTATGCACTTGCGATGGAAAAGACTTTTTGCCTTTCTCTAAAACCATTTTTACTGTGATTTTGTTGGTCCATTGCATACGAATTCCAACCCACTTTGTCCGGATATGACTGGATGAAACCAGAAATATCCGGTTGTGTTTTGGCTAACTCAATCCCAGATATTGTGAAAGCTTCTGTATTTGTGTTCTCCGGATATTATGAACGGATTTTATGGTTTTGCATGTTTTTTATCAGGGAACATTTAATTTTGTACCGTAGAAACACTAATTGGTTCCACACGGAGACACCAGCTCTACACATTTGTATTTTCTAGGGAGAAAGCTAGAGGAACTGCGGCAAACAAACATGATATTTCTGTTTGTATAGATGACATTTTATGCACTTTCCTAAGAAAAAGACTTTACTTTTCTCCAAAACCATTTTTACTGTGATTTTCTCGGTCCATTGCATACGAATTCCACCTCACTTTGTCCGGATATGACTGGATGAAACCAGAAATATCCGTTTTCTTTTTTTTTTTGGCTTACTATATCCCAGATATTACTACAGACTCTGTGTTTGTGTTTTCTGGATATTATCGATGGATTATATTGTTTTGAATGTTTTTATCAGGGAACATTTAGTTTTGTGCTGGGAAACACTAATTGGTTCCACATGGAGACACCAGTCTACACATTCGTATTTTCTAGGGAGAAAGCTAGAATAACTGCGGTAAACAAACATGATGTTTCTGTTTGTATAGATGACATTTTATGCACTGGCTTAAGGAAAAGACTTTGTTTTACTCCAAAACCATTTTTACTGCGATTTTCCCGGTTCATTGCATACGAATTCCACTGAACTTAGTCCAGATATGACTGGATGAAACCAGAAATATCCGGTTGTGTTTTGGCTAACTCAATCCCAGATATTGTGAAAGCTTCTGTATTGGTGTTTTCCGGATATTATCAACGGATTTTCTGGTTTTGCATGTTTTTTATCAGGGAACATTTAATTTTGTACCTTAGAAACACTAATAGGTTCAACATGGAGACACCAGTCTACACATTCGTATGTTCTAGGGAGAAAGTTAGAGGAACTGCGGCAAACAAACATGATATTTCTGTTTGTATACATGACATTTTATGCACTTGCATAACGAAAAAAACTTTGCTTTTCTCCAAAACCATTTTTACTGTGATTTTCTCAGTCCATTGCATACGAATTCCACCTCGCTTTGTCCGGATATGACTGGATGAAACCAGAAATATCTGGTTGTGTTTTGGCTTACTACAACCCAGATATTGTGAAAGCCTCTGTGTTTATGTTTTCCGGATATTATCAACGGAATTTATGTTTTTGCATGTTATTTATCAGGGAACATTTAATTTTGTGCTGGGAAACACTAATTGGTTCCACATGGAGACACCAGCTCTACACATTCGTATTTTCTAGGGAGAAAGCTAGAGGAACTGCGGCAAACAAACATGATATTTCTGTTTGTATAGATGACATTTTATGCACTTTCCTAAAGAAAAGACTTTGCTTTTCTCCAAAACCATTTTTCCTGTGACATTCTCGATCCATTACATATGAATTCCACCCCACTTTGTCCGGATATGAGTGGATGAAACCAGAAATATCCGGTTGTGTTTTGTCTTACTATATCCCAGATATTGCTACAGCCTCAGTGTCTGTGTTTTCTGGATATTATCGATGGATTTTATTGTTTTGAATGTTTTTATCAGGGAACCTTTAATTTTGTACCGTAGAAATACAATTTGCTTCCACATGGAGACACCAGGAACACATTCCTATGTTCTAGGGAGAAAGCTTGAGGAACTGCAAATCGATATGATATGTCTGTTTGTATAGATGACATTTTATGCACTTGCGATGGAAAAGACTTTTTGCCTTTCTCTAAAACCATTTTTACTGTGATTTTGTTGGTCCATTGCATACGAATTCCAACCCGCTTTGTCCGGATATGACTGGATGAAACCAGAAATATCCGGTTGTGTTTTGGCTAACTCAATCCCAGATATTGTGAAAGCTTCTGTATTTGTGTTCTCCGGATATTATGAACGGATTTTATGGTTTTGCATGTTTTTTATCAGGGAATATTTAATTTTGTACCGTAGAAACACTAATTGGTTCCACACGGAGACACCAGCTCTACACATTTGTATTTTCTAGGGAGAAAGCTAGAGGAACTGCGGCAAACAAACATGATATTTCTGTTTGTATAGATGACATTTTATGCACTTTCCTAAAGAAAAGACTTTGCTTTTCTCCAAAACCATTTTTCCTGTGATATTCTCGATCAATTGCATACTAATTCCACCTCGCTTTGTCCGGATATGACTGGATGAAACCAGAAATATCCGGTTGTGTTTTGGCTTACTACAACCCAGATATTGTGAAAGCCTCTGTGTTTATGTTTTCCGGATACTATCAACGGAATTTATGTTGTTGCATGTTATTTATCAGGGAACATTTAATTTTGTGCTGGGAAACACTAATTGGTTCCACATGGAGACACCAGCTCTACACATTCGTATTTTCTAGGGAGAAAGCTAGAGGAACTGCGGCAAACAAACATGATATTTCTGTTTGTATAGATGACATTTTATGCACTTTCCTAAAGAAAAGACTTTGCTTTTCTCCAAAACCATTTTTCCTGTGATATTCTCGATCCATTACATATGAATTCTCCCCACTTTGTCCGGATATGAGTGGATGAAACCAGAAATATCCGGTTGTGTTTTGTCTTACTATATCCCAGATATTGCTACAGCCTCAGTGTCTGTGTTTTCTGGATATTATCGATGGATTTTATTGTTTTGAATGTTTTTATCAGGGAACCTTTAATTTTGTACCGTAGAAATACAATTTGCTTCCACATGGAGACACCAGGAACACATTCCTATGTTCTAGGGAGAAAGCTTGAGGAACTGCAAATCGATATGATATGTCTGTTTGTATAGATGACATTTTATGCACTTGCGATGGAAAAGACTTTTTGCCTTTCTCTAAAACCATTTTTACTGTGATTTTGTTGGTCCATTGCCTACGAATTCCAACCCACTTTGTCCGGATATGACTGGATGAAACCAGAAATATCCGGTTGTGTTTTGGCTTACTACAACCCAGATATTGTGAAAGCCTCTGTGTTTATGTTTTCCGGATGTTATCAACGGAATTTATGTTTTTGCATGTTATTTATCAGGGAACATTTAATTTTGTGCTGGGAAACACTAATTGGTTCCACATGGAGACACCAGCTCTACACATTTGTATTTTCTAGGGAGAAAGCTAGAGGAACTGCGGCAAACAAACATGATATTTCTGTTTGTATAGATGACATTTTATGCACTTTCCTAAAGAAAAGACTTTGCTTTTCTCCAAAACCATTTTTCCTGTGATATTCTCGATCCATTACATATGAATTCCACCCCACTTTGTCCGGATATGAGTGGATGAAACCAGAAATATCCGGTTGTGTTTTGTCTTACTATATCCCAGATATTGCTACAGCCTCAGTGTCTGTGTTTTCTGGATATTATCGATGGCTTTTATTGTTTTGAATGTTTTTATCAGGGAACCTTTAATTTTGTACCGTAGAAACACTAATTGGTTCCACATGCAGACACCAGTAACACATTCCTATGTTCTAGGGAGAAAGCTTGAGGAACTGCAAATCGATATGATATGTCTGTTTGTATAGATGACATTTTATGCACTTGCGATGGAAAAGACTTTTTGCCTTTCTCTAAAACCATTTTTACTGTGATTTTGTTGGTCCATTGCATACGAATTCCAACCCACTTTGTCCGGATATGACTGGATGAAACCAGAAATATCCGGTTGTGTTTTGGCTAACTCAATCCCAGATATTGTGAAAGCTTCTGTATTTGTGTTCTCCGGATATTATGAACGGATTTTATGGTTTTGCATGTTTTTTTTCAGGGAACATTTAATTTTGTACCGTAGAAACACTAATTGGTTCCACACGGAGACACCAGCTCTACACATTTGTATTTTCTAGGGAGAAAGCTAGAGGAACTGCGGCAAACAAACATGATATTTCTGTTTGTATAGATGACATTTTATGCACTTTCCTAAGAAAAAGACTTTACTTTTCTCCAAAACCATTTTTACTGTGATTTTCTCGGTCCATTGCATACGAATTCCACCTCACTTTCTCCGGATATGACTGGATGAAACCAGAAATATCCGTTTTCTTTTTTTTTGGCTTACTATATCCCAGATATTTCTACAGACTCTGTGTTTGTGTTTTCTGGATATTATCTATGGATTATATTGTTTTGAATGTTTTTATCAGGGAACACTTAATTTTGTGCTGGGAAACACTAATTGGTTCCACATGGAGACACCAGTCTACACATTCGTATATTCTAGGGAGAAAGCTAGATTAACTGCGGTAAACAAACATGATGTTTCTGTTTGTATAGATGACATTTTATGCACTGGCTTAAGGAAAAGACTTTGTTTTACTCCAAAACCATTTTTACTGCGATTTTCCCGGTTCATTGCATACGAATTCCACCAACCTTAGTCCGGATATGACTGGATGAAACCAGAAATATCCGGTTGTGTTTTGGCTAACTCAATCCCAGATATTGTGAAAGCTTCTGTATTGGTGTTTTCCGGATATTATCAACGGATTTTATGATTTTGAATGTTTTTTATCAGGGAACATTTAATTTTGTACCTTAGAAACACTAATAGGTTCAACATGGAGACACCAGTCTACACATTCGTATGTTCTAGGGAGAAAGTTAGAGGAACTGTGGCAAACAAACATGATATTTCTGTTTGTATAGATGACATTTTATGCACTTGCATAACGACAAAAAACTTTGCTTTTCTCCAAAACCATTTTTACTGTGATTTTCTCGGTCCATTGCATACGAATTCCACCTCGCTTTGTCCGGATATGACTGGATGAAACCAGAAATATCCGGTTGTGTTTTGGCTTACTACAACCCAGATATTGTGAAAGCCTCTGTGTTTATGTTTTCCGGATATTACCAACGGAATTTATGTTTTTGCATGTTATTTATCAGGGAACATTTAATTTTGTGCTGGGAAACACTAATTGGTTCCACATGGAGACACCAGCTCTACACATTTGTATGTTCTAGGGAGAAAGCTAGAGGAACTGCGGCAAACAAACATGATATTTCTGTTTGTATAGATGACATTTTATGCACTTGCGATGGAAAAGACTTTTTGCCTTTCTCTAAAACCATTTTACTGTGATTTTCTCGGTCCATTGCATACGAATTCCACCTCACTTTGTCCGGATATGACTGGATGAAACCAGAAATATCCGTTTTCTTTTCTTTGGGCTTACTATATCCCAGATATTACTACAGACTCTGTGTTTGTGTTTTCTGGATATTATCGATGGATTATATTGTTTTGAATGTTTTTATCAGGGAACACTTAATTTTGTGCTGGGAAACACTAATTGGTTCCACATGGAGACACCAGTCTACACATTCGTATTTTCTAGGGAGAAAGCTAGAATAACTGCGGTAAACAAACATGATGTTTCTCTTAGTATAGATGACATTTTATGCACTGGCTTAAGGAAAAGACTTTGTTTTACTCCAAAACCATTTTTACTGCGATTTTCCCGGTTCATTGCATACGAATTCCACCAAACTTAGTCCGGATATGACTGGATGAAACCAGAAATATCCGGTTGTGTTTTGGCTAAATCAATCCCAGATATTGCGACGGACTCTGTGTTTGTGTTTTCTGGACATTATCAACGGACTTTATTGTTTTGAATGTTTTTATCAGGGAACATTTAATTTTGTACCGTAGAAACACTAATAGGTTCAACATGGAGACACCAGTCTACACATTCGTATGTTCTAGGGAGAAAGTTAGAGGAACTGCGGCAAACAAACATGATATTTCTGTTTGTATACATGACATTTTATGCACTTGCATAACGAAAAAAACTTTGCTTTTCTCCAAAAGCATTTTTACTGTGATTTTCTCGGTCCATTGCATACGAATTCCACCTCACTTTGTCCGGATATGACTGGATGAAACCAGAAATATCCGTTTTCTTTTTTTTGGCTTACTATATCCCAGATATTACTACAGACTCTGTGTTTGTGTTTTCTGGATATTATCGATGGATTATATTGTTTTGAATGTTTTTATCAGGGAACACTTAATTTTGTGCTGGGAAACACTAATTGTTTGCACATGGAGACACCAGTCTACACATTCGTATTTTCTAGGGAGAAAGCTAGAATAACTGCGGTAAACAAACATGACGTTTCTGTTTGTATAGATGACATTTTATGCACTGGCTTAAGGAAAAGACTTTGTTTTACTCCAAAACCATTTTTACTGCGATTTTCCTGGTTCATTGCATACGAATTCCACCAAACTTAGTCCGGATATGACTGGATGAAACCAGAAATATCCGGTTGTGTTTTGGCTAACTCAATCCCAGATATTGCGACGGACTCTGTGTTTGTGTTTTCTGGACATTATCAACGGACTTTATTGTTTTGAATGTTTTTATCGGGGAACATTTAATTTTGTACCTTAGAAACACTAATAGGTTCAACATGGAGACTCCAGTATACACATTCGTATGTTCTAGGGAGAAAGTTAGAGGAACTGCGGCAAACAAACATGATATTTCTGTTTGTATACATGACATTTTATGCACTTGCATAACGAAAAAAACTTTGCTTTTCTCCAAAACCATTTTTACTGCGATTTTCTCGGTCCATTGCATACGAATTCCACCTCGCTTTGTCCAGATATGACTGGATGAAACCAGAAATATCCGGTTGTGTTTTGACTTACTACAACCCAGATATTGTGAAAGCCTCTGTGTTTATGTTTTCCGGATATTATCAACGGAATTTATGTTTTTGCATGTTATTTATCAGGGAACATTTAATTTTGTGCTGGGAAACACTAATTGGTTCCACATGGAGACACCAGTCTACACATTCGTATTTTCTAGGGAGAAAGCTAGAATAACTGCGGTAAACAAACATGATGTTTCTGTTTGTATAGATGACATTTTATGCACTGGCTTAAGGAAAGGACTTTGTTTTACTACAAAACCATTTTTACTGCGATTTTCCCGGTTCATTGCATACGAATTCCACCAAACTTAGTCCGGATATGACTGGATGAAACCAGAAATATCCGGTTGTGTTTTGGCTAACTCAATCCCAGATATTGTGAAAGCTTCTGTATTGGTGTTTTCCGGATATTATCAACGGATTTTATGATTTTGCATGTTTTTTATCAGGGAACATTTAATTTTGTACCTTAGAAACACTAATAGGTTCAACATGGAGACACCAGTCTACACATTCGTATGTTCTAGGGAGAAAGTTAGAGGAACTGCGGCAAACAAACATGATATTTCTGTTTGTATAGATGACATTTTATGCACTTGCATAACGAAAAAAACTTTGCTTTTCTCCAAAACCATTTTTACTGTGATTTTCTCGGTCCATTGCATACGAATTCCACCTCGCTTTGTCCAGATATGACTGGATGAAACCAGAAATATCCGGTTGTGTTTTGGCTTACTACAACCCAGATATTGTGAAAGCCTCTGTGTTTATGTTTTCCAGATATTATCAACGGAATTTATGTTTTTGCATGTTATTTATCAGGGAACATTTAATTTTGTGCTGGGAAACACTAATTGGTTCCACATGGAGACACCAGCTCTACACATTCGTATGTTCTAGGGAGAAAGCTAGAGGAACTGCGGCAAACAAACATGATATTTCTGTTTGTATAGATGACATTTTATGCACTTTCCTAAAGAAAAGACTTTGCTTTTCTCCAAAACCATTTTTCCTGTGATATTCTCGATCCATTACATATGAATTCCACCCCACTTTGTCCGGATATGACTGGATGAAACCAGAAATATCCGGTTGTGTTTTGTCTTACTATATCCCAGATATTACTACAGACTCTGTGTCTGTGTTTTCTGGATATTATCGATGGATTTTATTGTTTTGAATGTTTTTATCAGGGAACATTTAATTTTGTACCGTAGAAACACTAATTGGTTCCACATGGAGACACCAGTAACACATTCCTATGTTCTAGGGAGAAAGCTTGAGGAACTGCAAATCGATATGATATGTCTGTTTGTATAGATGACATTTTATGCACTTGCGATGGAAAAGACTTTTTGCCTTTCTCTAAAACCATTTTTACTGTGATTTTGTTGGTCCATTGCATACGAATTCCAACCCACTTTGTCCGGATATGACTGGATGAAACCAGAAATATCCAGTTGTGTTTTGGCTAACTCAATCCCAGATATTGTGAAAGCTTCTGTATTTGTGTTCTCCGGATATTATGAACGGATTTTATGTTTTTGCATGTTATTTATCAGGGAACATTTAATTTTGTGCTGGGAAACACTAATTGGTTCCACACGGAGACACCAGCTCTACACATTCGTATTTTCTAGGGAGAAAGCTAGAGGAACTGCGGCAAACAAACATGATATTTCTGTTTGTATAGATGACATTTTATGCACTTTCCTAAAGAAAAGACTTTGCTTTTCTCCAAAACCATTTTTCCTGTGATATTCTCGATCCATTACATATGAATTCCACCCCACTTTGTCCGGATATGACTGGATAAAACCAGAAATATCCGGTTGTGTTTTGTGTTACTATATCCCAGATATTGCTACATCATCAGTGTCTGTGTTTTCTGGACATTATCGATGGATTTTATTGTTTTGAATGTTTTTATCAGGGAACATTTAATTTTGTACCGTAGAAACACTAATTGGTTCCACATGGAGACACCAGGAACACATTCCTATGTTCTAGGGAGAAAGCTTGAGGAACTGCAAATCGATATGATATGTCTGTTTGTATAGATGACATTTTATGCACTTGCGATGGAAAAGACTTTTTGCCTTTCTCTAAAACCATTTTTACTGTGATTTTGTTGGTCCATTGCATACGAATTCCAACCCACTTTGTCCGGATATGACTGGATGAAACCAGAAATATCCGGTTGTGTTTTGGCTAACTCAATCCCAGATATTGTGAAAGCTTCTGTATTTGTGTTCTCTGGATATTATGAACGGATTTTATGGTTTTGCATGTTTTTTATCAGGGAACATTTAATTTTGTACCATAGAAACACTAATTGGTTCCACACGGAGACACCAGCTCTACACATTTGTATTTTCTAGGGAGAAAGCTAGAGGAACTGCGGCAAACAAACATGATATTTCTGTTTGTATAGATGACATTTTATGCACTTTCCTAACAAAAAGACTTTACTTTTCTCCAAAACCATTTTTACTGTGATTTTCTCGGTCCATTGCATACGAATTCCACCTCACTTTGTCCGGATATGACTGGATGAAACCAGAAATATCCGTTTTCTTTTTTTTTGGCTTACTATATCCCAGATATTACTACAGACTCTGTGTTTGTGTTTTCTGGATATTATCGATGGATTATATTGTTTTGAATGTTTTGATCAGGGAACACTTAATTTTGTGCTGGGAAACACTAATTGTTTGCACATGGAGACACCAGTCTACACATTCGTATTTTCTAGGGAGAAAGCTAGAATAACTGCGGTAAACAAACATGATGTTTCTGTTTGTATAGATGACATTTTATGCACTGGCTTAAGGAAAAGACTTTGTTTTACTCCAAAACCATTTTTACTGCGAATTTCCCGGATCATTGCATACGAATTCCACCAAACTTAGTCCGGATATGACTGGATGAAACCAGAAATATCTGGTTGTGTTTTGGCTAAATCAATCCCAGATATTGTGAAAGCTTCTTTATTGGTGTTTTCCGGATATTATCAACGGATTTTATGGTTTTGCATGTTTTTTATCAGGGAACATTTAATTTTGTACCTTAGAAACACTAATAGGTTCAACATGGAGACACCAGTCTACACATTCGTATGTTCTAGGGAGAAAGTTAGAGGAACTGCGGCAAACAAACATGATATTTCTGTTTGTATACATGACATTTTATGCACTTGCATAACGAAAAAAACTTTGCTTTTCTCCAAAACCATTTTTACTGCGATTTTCTCGGTCCATTGCATACGAATTCCACCTCGCTTTGTCCAGATATGACTGGATGAAACCAGAAATATCCGGTTGTGTTTTGGCTTACTACAACCCAGATATTGTGAAAGCCTCTGTGTTTATGTTTTCCGGATATTATCAACGGAATTTATGTTTTTGCATGTTATTTATCAGGGAACATTTAATTTTGTGCTGGGAAACACTAATTGGTTCCACATGGAGACACCAGCTCTACACATTCGTATGTTCTAGGGAGAAAGCTAGAGGAACTGCGGCAAACAAACATGATATTTCTGTTTGTATAGATGACATTTTATGCACTTTCCTAAAGAAAAGACTTTGCTTTTCTCCAAAACCATTTTTCCTGTGATATTCTCGATCCATTACATATGAATTCCACCCCACTTTGTCCGGATATGACTGGATGAAACCAGAAATATCCGGTTGTGTTTTGTCTTACTATATCCCAGATATTACTACAGACTCTGTGTCTGTGTTTTCTGGATATTATCGATGGATTTTATTGTTTTGAATGTTTTTATCAGGGAACATTTAATTTTGTACCGTAGAAACACTAATTGGTTCCACATGGAGACACCAGTAACACATTCCTATGTTCTAGGGAGAAAGCTTGAGGAACTGCAAATCGATATGATATGTCTGTTTGTATAGATGACACTTTATGCACTTGCGATGGAAAAGACTTTTTGCCTTTCTCTAAAACCATTTTTACTGTGATTTTTTGGTCCATTGCATACGAATTCCAACCCACTTTGTCCGGATATGACTGGATGAAACCAGAAATATCCAGTTTTGTTTTGGCTAACTCAATCCCAGATATTGTGAAAGCTTCTGTATTTGTGTTCTCCGGATATTATGAACGGATTTTATGTTTTTGCATGTTATTTATCAGGGAACATTTAATTTTGTGCTGGGAAACACTAATTGGTTCCACACGGAGACACCAGCTCTACACATTCGTATTTTCTAGGGAGAAAGCTAGAGGAACTGCGGCAAACAAACATGATATTTCTGTTTGTATAGATGACATTTTATGCACTTTCCTAAAGAAAAGACTTTGCTTTTCTCCAAAACCATTTTTCCTGTGATATTCTCGATCCATTACATATGAATTCCACCCCACTTTGTCCGGATATGACTGGATGAAACCAGAAATATCCGGTTGTGTTTTGTCTTACTATATCCCAGATATTGCTACATCCTCAGTGTCTGTGTTTTCTGGACATTATCGATGGATTTTATTGTTTTGAATGTTTTTATCAGGGAACATTTAATTTTGTACCGTAGAAACACTAATTGGTTCCACATGGAGACACCAGTAACACATTCCTATGTTCTAGGGAGAAAGCTTGAGGAACTGCAAATCGATATGATATGTCTGTTTGTATAGATGACATTTTATGCACTTTCCTAAGAAAAAGACTTTACTTTTCTCCAAAACCATTTTTACTGTGGTTTTCTCAGTCCATTGCATACGAATTCCACCTCACGTTGTCCGGATATGACTGGATGAAACCAGAAATATCCGTTTTCTTTTTTTTTTGCTTACTATATCCCAGATAATACTACAGACTCTGTGTTTGTGTTTTCTGGATATTATCGATGGATTATATTGTTTTGAATGTTTTTATCAGGGAACATTTAATTTTGTACCGTAGAAACACTAATAGGTTCAACATGGAGACACCAGTCTACACATTCGTATGTTCTAGGGAGAAAGTTAGAGGAACTGCGGCAAACAAACATGATATTTCTGTTTGTATACATGACATTTTATGCACTTGCATAACGAAAAAAACTTTGCTTTTCTCCAAAACCATTTTTACTGTGATTTTCTCGTTCCATTGCATACGAATTCCACCTCGCTTTGTCCGGATATGACTGGATGAAACCAGAAATATCCGGTTGTGTTTTGGCTTACTACAACCCAGATATTGTGAAAGCCTCTGTGTTTATGTTTTCCAGATATTATCAACGGAATTTATGTTTTTGCATGTTATTTATCAGGGAACATTAAATTTTGTGCTGGGAAACACTAATTGGTTCCACATGGAGACACCAGCTCTACACATTCGTATTTTCTAGGGAGAAAGCTAGAGGAACTGCGGCAAACAAACATGATATTTCTGTTTGTATAGATGACATTTTATGCACTTTCCTAAAGAAAAGACTTTGCTTTTCTCCAAAACCATTTTTCCTGTGATATTCTCGATCCATTACATATGAATTCCACCCCACTTTGTCCGGATATGAGTGGATGAAACCAGAAATATCCGGTTGTGTTTTGTCTTACTATATCCCAGATATTGCTACAGCCTCAGTGTCTGTGTTTTCTGGATATTATCGATGGATTTTATTGTTTTGAATGTTTTTATCAGGGAACATTTAATTTTGTACCATAGAAACACTAATTGGTTCCACACGGAGACACCAGCTCTACACATTTGTATTTTCTAGGGAGAAAGCTAGAGGAACTGCGGCAAACAAACATGATATTTCTGTTTGTATAGATGACATTTTATGCACTTTCCTAAGAAAAAGACTTTACTTTTCTCCAAAACCATTTTTACTGTGATTTTCTTGGTGCATTGCATACGAATTCCACCTCACTTTGTCCGGATATGACTGGATGAAACCAGAAATATCCGTTTTCTTTTTTTTGGCTTACTATATCCCAGATATTACTACAGACTCTGTGTTTGTGTTTTCTGGATATTATCAATGGATTATATTGTTTTGAATGTTTTTATCAGGGAACACTTAATTTTGTGCTGGGAAACACTAATTGTTTGCACATGGAGACACCAGTCTACACATTCGTATTTTCTAGGGAGAAAGCTAGAATAACTGCGGTAAACAAACATGATGTTTCTGTTTGTATAGATGACATTTTATGCACTGGCTTAAGGAAAAGACTTTGTTTTACTCCAAAACCATTTTTACTGCGATTTTCCCGGTTCATTGCATACGAATTCCACCAAACTTAGTCCGGATATGACTGGATGAAACCAGAAATATCCGGTTGTGTTTTGGCTAAATCAATCCCAGATATTGCGACGGACTCTGTGTTTGTGTTTTCTGGACATTATCAACGGACTTTATTGTTTTGAATGTTTTTATCAGGGAACATTTAATTTTGTACCGTAGAAACACTAATAGGTTCAACATGGAGACACCAGTCTACACATTCGTATGTTCTAGGGAGAAAGCTAGAGGAACTGCGGCAAACAAACATGATATTTCTGTTTGTATACATGACATTTTATGCACTTGCATAACGAAAAAAACTTTGCTTTTCTCCAAAACCATTTTTACTGTGATTTTCTCGGTCCATTGCATACGAATTCCACCTCGCTTTGTCCGGATATGACTGGATGAAACCAGAAATATCCGGTTGTGTTTTGGCTTACTACAACCCAGATATTGTGAAAGCCTCTGTGTTTATGTTTTCCGGATATTATCAACGGAATTTATGTTTTTGCATGTTATTTATCAGGGAACATTTAATTTTGTGCTGGGAAACACTAATTGGTTCCACATGGAGACACCAGCTCTACACATTCGTATTTTCTAGGGAGAAAGCTAGAGGAACTGCGGCAAACAAACATGATATTTCTGTTTGTATAGATGACATTTTATGCACTTTCCTAAAGAAAAGACTTTGCTTTTCTCCAAAACCATTTTTCCTGTGACATTCTCGATCCATTACATATGAATTCCACCCCCCTTTGTCCGGATATGAGTGGATGAAACCAGAAATATCCGGTTGTGTTTTGTCTTACTATATCCCAGATATTGCTACAGCCTCAGTGTCTGTGTTTTCTGGATATTATCGATGGATTTTATTGTTTTGAATGTTTTTATCAGGGAACATTTAATTTTGTACCGTAGAAATACAATTTGGTTCCACATGGAGACACCAGGAACACATTCCTATGTTCTAGGGAGAAAGCTTGAGGAACTGCAAATCGATATGATATGTCTGTTTGTATAGATGACATTTTATGCACTTGCGATGGAAAAGACTTTTTGCCTTTCTCTAAAACCATTTTTACTGTGATTTTGTTGGTCCATTGCATACGAATTCCAACCCACTTTGTCCGGATATGACTGGATGAAACCAGAAATATCCGGTTGTGTTTTGGCTTACTACAACCCAGATATTGTGAAAGCCTCTGTGTTTATGTTTTCCGGATATTATCAACGGAATTTATGTTTTTGCATGTTATTTATCAGGGAACATTTAATTTTGTGCTGGGAAACACTAATTGGTTCCACATGGAGACACCAGCTCTACACATTCGTATTTTCTAGGGAGAAAGCTAGAGGAACTGCGGCAAACAAACATGATATTTCTGTTTGTATAGATGACATTTTATGCACTTGCCTGACAAAAGGACTTTGCTTTTCTCCAAAACCATTTTTACGGTGATTTTCTCGGTCCATTGCATACGAATTCCACACCACTTTGTCCGGATATGAGTGGATGAAACCAGAAATATCCGATTGTGTTTTGGCTAACTCAATCCCATTATTGCTACAACCTCTCTGTTTGTGTTTTCCGGATATTATCAACGGGCTTTATGGTTTTGAATGTTTTTTATCAGAGAATATTCAATTTTGTGCTGGGAATCACTAATTAATTTCACATGGAGACACCAGCTCTACACATTCGTATTTTCTAGGGAGAAAGCTAGAGGAACTGTGGCAAACAAGCATGATATTTCTGTTTGTATACATGGCATTTTATGCACTTGCCTAACGAAAAGACTTTGCTTTTCTCCAAAACCATTTTTACTGTGATTTTCTCGGTCAATTGCATACGAATTCCACACCACTTTGTCCGGATATGACTGGATGAAACCAGAAATATCCGGTTGTGTTTTGGCTAACTCAATCCGAAATATTTCGAAAGCCTCTCTGTTTGTGTTTTCCGGATATTATCAATGGACTTTTTTTTTTGAATGTTTTTTATCAGGGAACATTTAATCTTGTGCTGGGAAACAGTAGTTGACTCCACATGGATACACCAGATGCACATTCGTATTTTCTAGGGAGGAAGCTAGAGGAACTGTGGCAAACCAACCTGATATTTCTGTTCCTCTTGATGATATTTTATGCACTTGCCTAAAGAAAAGAGTTTGCTTTTCTCAAGAACCATTTTTACGATGATTTTCTCAGACTATTGCATACGAATTCCACACCACTTTGTCTGGATATGACTGGATGAAACCAGAAATATCTGGTTGCGTTTTGGCTAACTCAATCCCAGATATTCCTACAGCCTCTGTGTTTGTGTTTTCTAGATATTATCAACCGACTTTATGGTTTTGAATCTTTTTTATCAGGGAACATTTAATTTTGTACCGTAGAAACACTAACAGGTTCCACATGGAGACACCAGCTCTACACATTTGTATTTTGTAGGTAGAAACCTAGAGGAACTGGGGCAAACAAACATGATATTTCTGTTTGAATAGATGACATTTTATACACTTCCCTAACGAAAAGACTTCGCTTTTCTCCAAAACTATTTTTACTGTGATTTTCTCGGTCCATTACATATGAATTCCACCCCCCTTTGTCCGGATATGACTGGATGAAACCAGAAATATCCGGTTGTGTTTTGTCTTACTATATCCCAGATATTGCTACAGCCTCAGTGTCTGTGTTTTCTGGATATTATCAATGGATTTTATTGTTTTGAATGTTTTTATCAGGGAACCTTTAATTTTGTACCGTAGAAATACAATTTGGTTCCACATGGAGACACCAGGAACACATTCCTATGTTCTAGGGAGAAAGCTTGAGGAACTGCAAATCGATATGATATGTCTGTTTGTATAGATGACATTTTATGCACTTGCGATGGAAAAGACTTTTTGCCATTCTCTAAAACCATTTTTACTGTGATTTTGTTGGTCCATTGCATACGAATTCCAACCCACTTTGTCCGGATATGACTGGATGAAACCAGAAATATCCGGTTGTGTTTTGGCTTACTACAACCCAGATATTGTGAAAGCCTCTGTGTTTATGTTTTCCGGATATTATCAACGGAATTTATGTTTTTGCATGTTATTTATCAGGGAACATTTAATTTTGTGCTGGGAAACACTAATTGGTTCCACATGGAGACACCAGCTCTACACATTCGTATTTTCTAGGGAGAAAGCTAGAGGAACTGCGGCAAACAAACATGATATTTCTGTTTGTATAGATGTCATTTTATGCACTTGCCTGACAAAAGGACTTTGCTTTTCTCCAAAACCATTTTTACTATGATTTTCTCGGTCCATTGCATACGAATTCCACACCACTTTGTCTGGATATGAGTGGATGAAACCAGAAATATCCGATTGTGTTTTGGCTAACTCAATCCCATTATTGCTACAACCTCTCTGTTTGTGTTTTCCGGATATTATCAATGGGCTTTATGGTTTTGAATGTTTTTTATCAGAGAATATTCAATTTTGTGCTGGGAATCACTAATTAATTTCACATGGAGACACCAGCTCTACACATTCGTATTTTCTAGGGAGAAAGCTAGAGGAACTGTGGCAAACAAGCATGATATTTCTGTTTGTATACATGGCATTTTATGCACTTGCCTAACGAAAAGACTTTGCTTTTCTCCAAAACCATTTTTACTGTGATTTTCTCGGTCAACTGCATACGAATTCCACACCACTTTGTCCGGATATGACTGGATGAAACCAGAAATATCCGGTTGTGTTTTGGCTAACTCAATCCGAAATATTTCGAAAGCCTCTCTGTTTGTGTTTTCCGGATATTATCAATGGACTTTTTTTTTTGAATGTTTTTTATCAGGGAACATTTAATCTTGTGCTGGGAAACAGTAGTTGACTCCACATGGATACACCAGATGCACATTCGTATTTTCTAGGGAGGAAGCTAGAGGAACTGTGGCAAACCAACCTGATATTTCTGTTCCTCTTGATGATATTTTATGCACTTGCCTAAAGAAAAGAGTTTGCTTTTCTCAAGAACCATTTTTACGATGATTTTCTCAGACTATTGCATACGAATTCCACACCACTTTGTCTGGATATGACTGGATGAAACCAGAAATATCTGGTTGCGTTTTGGCTAACTCAATCCCAGATATTCCTACAGCCTCTGTGTTTGTGTTTTCTAGATATTATCAACCGACTTTATGGTTTTGAATCTTTTTTATCAGGGAACATTTAATTTTGTACCGTAGAAACACTAACAGGTTCCACATGGAGACACCAGCTCTACACATTTGTATTTTGTAGGTAGAAACCTAGAGGAACTGGGGCAAACAAACTTGATATTTCTGTTTGAATAGATGACATTTTATACACTTCCCTAACGAAAAGACTTCGCTTTTCTCCAAAACTATTTTTACTGTGATTTTCTCGGTCCATTGCATACGAATTCCATCCCACTTTGTCCGGATATGAGTGGATTAAACCAGAAATATCCGGTTGTGTTTTGGCTAACTGAATCCGAAATATTTTGAAAGCCTCTGTGTTGGTGTTTTCCGGATATTATCAACGGACTTTATGGATTTGAATGTTTTTTATCATGGAACATTTAATTTTGTGCTGGGAAACACTAATTGGTTTCACAAGGAGAAACCAGCTCTATACATTCATATTTTCTTAGCAGAAAGCTAGAGGAACTGTGGAAAACAAACATGATATTTCTGTTTGTATACCTGACCTTTATGCACTTGCCTAAAAAAAAGACTTTGCTTTTCTCCAAAACCATTTTTACTTTTATTTTCTCTGTCCATTGCATACGAATTCCACACCACTTTGTCCGGATATGCCTGGATGAAAACTGAAATATACGGTTGTATTTTGGCTAACTAAATCCGAAATATTGAGAAAGCCACTGTGCTTGTAATTTTTGGATATTATCGATGGACTTTATCGTTTTGATTGTTTTTATCAGGTAACATTTAATTTTGTACCGTTTAAACACTAATTAATTCACCATGCAGAAACCAGCTCTACACATTCTTATTTTCTAGGGAGAAAGCTAGAGGAAATGCGGCAAACATGATATTTCTGTTTGTGTAGATGACATTTTATGCACTTTCCTAACGAAAAGACTTCGCTTTTCTCCAAAACCGTTTTTACTGTGATTTTCTCCGTCCTTTGCATACGAATTCCAACCCACTTTGTCCGGATATGACTGGATGAAACCAGAAATATCCGGTTGTGTTTTGGCTTACTACAACCCAGATATTGTGAAAGCTACTGTATTTGTGTTCTCCGGATATTATGAACGGATTTTATGGTTTTGCATGTTTTTTATCAGGGAACATTTAATTTTGTACCGTAGAAACACTAATTGGTTCCACACGGAGACACCAGCTCTACACATTTGTATTTTCTAGGGAGAAAGCTAGAGGAACTGCGGCAAACAAACATGATATTTCTGTTTGTATAGATGACATTTTATGCACTTTCCTAAGAAAAAGACTTTACTTTTCTCCAAAACCATTTTTACTGTGATTTTCTCGGTCCATTGCATACGAATTCCACCTCACTTTGTCCGGATATGACTGGATGAAACCAGAAATATCCGTTTTCTTTTTTTTGGCTTACTATATCCCAGATATTACTACAGACTCTGTGTTTGTGTTTTCTGGATATTATCGATGGATTATATTGTTTTGAATGTTTTGATCAGGGAACACTTAATTTTGTGCTGGGAAACACTAATTGGTTCCACATGGAGACACCAGTCTACACATTCGTATTTTCTAGGGAGAAAGCTAGAATAACTGCGGTAAACAAACATGATGTTTCTGTTTGTATAGATGACATTTTATGCACTGGCTTAAGGAAAAGACTTTGTTTTACTCCAAAACCATTTTTACTGCGATTTTCCCGGTCCATTGCATGCGAATTCCACCAAACTTAGTCCGGATATGACTGGATGAAACCAGAAATATCCGGTTGTGTTTTGGCTAACTCAATCCCAGATATTGCAACGGACTCTGTGTTTGTGTTTTCTGGACATTATCAACGGACTTTATTGTTTTGAATGTTTTTATCAGGGAACATTTAATTTTGTACCTTAGAAACACTAATAGGTTCAACATGGAGACACTAGTATACACATTCGTATGTTCTAGGGAGAAAGCTAGAGGAACTGCGGCAAACAAACATGATATTTCTGTTTGTATAGATGACATTTTATGCACTTTCCTAACAAAAAGACTTTACTTTTCTCCAAAACCATTTTTACTGTGATTTTCTCGGTCCATTGCATACGAATTCCACCTCACTTTGTCCGGATATGACTGGATGAAACCAGAAATATCCGTTTTGTTTTTGTTTTTTTTTTGGCTTACTATATCCCAGATATTACTACAGACTCTGTGTTTGTGTTTTCTGGATATTATCGATGGATTATATTGTTTTGAATGTTTTTATCAGGGAACATTTAATTTTGTGCTGGGAAACACTAATTGGTTCCACATGGAGACACCAGTCTACACATTCGTATTTTCTAGGGAGAAAGCTAGAATAACTGCGGTAAACAAACATGATGTTTCTGTTTGTATAGATGACATTTTATGCACTGGCTTAAGGAAAAGACTTTGTTTTACTCCAAAACCATTTTTACTGCGATTTTCCCGGTTCATTGCATACGAATTCCACCAACCTTAGTCCGGATATGACTGGATGAAACCAGAAATATCCGGTTGTGTTTTGGCTAACTCAATCCCAGATATTGCGACGGACTCTGTGTTTGTGTTTTCTGGACATTATCAACGGACTTTATTGTTTTGAATGTTTTTATCAGGGAACATTTAATTTTGTACCTTAGAAACACTAATAGGTTCAACATGGAGACACCAGTCTACACATTCGTATGTTCTAGGGAGAAAGTTAGAGGAACTGCGGCAAACAAACATGATATTTCTGTTTGTATACATGACATTTTATGCACTTGCATAACGAAAAAAACTTTGCTTTTCTCCAAAACCATTTTTACTGTGATTTTCTCGGTCCATTGCATACGAATTCCACCTCGCTTTGTCCGGATATGACTGGATGAATCCAGAAATATCCGGTTGTGTTTTGGCTTACTACAACCCAGATATTGTGAAAGCCTCTGTGTTTATGTTTTCCGGATATTATCAACGGAATTTATGTTTTTGCATGTTATTTATCAGGGAACATTTAATTTTGTGCTGGGAAACACTAATTGGTTCCACATGGAGACACCAGCTCTACACATTCGTATTTTCTAGGGAGAAAGCTAGAGGAACTGCGGCAAACAAACATGATATTTCTGTTTGTATAGATGACTTTTATGCACTTTCCTAAAGAAAAGACTTTGCTTTTCTCCAAAACCATTTTTCCTGTGATTTTCTCGATCCATTACATATGAATTCCACCCCACTTTGTCCGGATATGAGTGGATGAAACCAGAAATATCCGGTTGTGTTTTGTCTTACTATATCCCAGATATTGCTACAGCCTCAGTGTCTGTGTTTTCTGGATATTATCGATGGATTTTATTGTTTTGAATGTTTTTATCAGGGAACATTTAATTTTGTACCGTAGAATCACTAATTGGTTCCACATGGAGACACCAGTAACACATTCCTATGTTCTAGGGAGAAAGCTTGAGGAACTGCAAATCGATATGATATGTCTGTTTGTATAGATGACATTTTATGCACTTGCGATGGAAAAGACTTTTTGCCTTTCTCTAAAACCATTTTTACTGTGATTTTGTTGGTCCATTGCCTACGAATTCCAACCCACTTTGTCCGGATATGACTGGATGAAACCAGAAATATCCGGTTGTGTTTTGGCTAACTCAATCCCAGATATTGTGAAAGCTTCTGTATTTGTGTTCTCTGGATATTATGAACGGATTTTATGGTTTTGCATGTTTTTTATCAGGGAACATTTAATTTTGTACCGTAGAAACACTAATTGGTTCCACACGGAGACACCAGCTCTACACATTTGTATTTTCTAGGGAGAAAGCTAGAGGAACTGCGGCAAACAAACATGATATTTCTGTTTGTATACATTACATTTTATGCACTTGCATAACGAAAAAAACTTTGGTTTTCTCCAAAACCATTTTTACTGTGATTTTCTCGGTCCATTGCATACGAATTCCAGCTCACTTTGTCCGGATATGACTGGATGAAACCAGAAATATCCGTTTTGTTTTTGTTTTTTTTTTGGCTTACTATATCCCAGATATTACTACAGACTCTGTGTTTGTGTTTTCTGGATATTATCGATGGATTATATTGTTTTGAATGTTTTTATCAGGGAACATTTAATTTTGTGCTGGGAAACACTAATTGGTTCCACATGGAGACACCAGTAACATATTTGTATATTCTAGGGAGAAAGCTAGAATAACTGCGGTAAACAAACATGATGTTTCTGTTTGTATAGATGACATTTTATGCACTGGCTTAAGGAAAAGACTTTGTTTTACTCCAAAACCATTTTTACTGCGATTTTCCCGGTTCATTGCATACGAATTCCACCAACCTTAGTCCGGATATGACTGGATGAAACCAGAAATATCCGGTTGTGTTTTGGCTAACTCAATCCCAGATATTGCAACGGACTCTGTGTTTGTGTTTTCTGGACATTATCAACGGACTTTATTGTTTTGAATGTTTTTAGCAGGGAACATTTAATTTTGTACCTTAGAAACACTAATAGGTTCAACATGGAGACACCAGTATACACATTCGTATGTTCTAGGGAGAAAGTTAGAGGAACTGCGGCAAACAAACATGATATTTCTGTTTGTATACATGACATTTTATGCACTTGCATAACGAAAAAAACTTTGCTTTTCTCCAAAACCATTTTTACTGTGATTTTCTCGGTCCATTGCATACGAATTCCACCTCGCTTTGTCCGGATATGACTGGATGAAACCAGAAATATCCGGTTGTGTTTTGGCTTACTACAACCCAGATATTGTGAAAGCCTCTGTGTTTATGTTTTCCGGATATTAACAACGGAATTTATGTTTTTGCATGTTATTTATCAGGGAACATTTAATTTTGTGCTGGGAAACACTAATTGGTTCCACATGGAGACACCAGCTCTACACATTCGTATTTTCTAGGGAGAAAGCTAGAGGAACTGCGGCAAACAAACATGATATTTCTGTTTGTATAGATGACATTTTATGCACTTTCCTAAAGAAAAGACTTTGCTTTTCTCCAAAACCATTTTTCCTGTGATATTCTCGATCCATTACATATGAATTCCACCCCCCTTTGTCCGGATATGAGTGGATGAAACCAGAAATATCCGGTTGTGTTTTGTCTTACTATATCCCAGATATTGCTACAGCCTCAGTGTCTGTGTTTTCTGGATATTATGGATGGATTTTATTGTTTTGAATGTTTTTATCAGGGAACATTTAATTTTGTACCGTAGAAACACTAATTGGTTCCACATGGAGACACCAGGAACACATTCCTATGTTCCAGGGAGAAAGCTTGAGGAACTGCAAATCGATATGATATGTCTGTTTGTATAGATGACATTTTATGCACTTGCGATGGAAAAGACTTTTTGCCTTTCTCTAAAACCATTTTTACTGTGATTTTGTTGGTCCATTGCATACGAATTCCAACCCACTTTGTCCGGATATGACTGGATGAAACCAGAAATATCCGGTTGTGTTGTGGCTAACTCAATCCCAGATATTGTGAAAGCTTCTGTATTTGTGTTCTCCGGATATTATGAACGGATTTTATGGTTTTGCATGTTTTTTATCAGGGAACATTTAATTTTGTACCGTAGAAACACTAATTGGTTCCACACGGAGACACCAGCTCTACACATTTGTATTTTCTAGGGAGAAAGGTAGAGGAACTGCGGCAAACAAACATGATATTTCTGTTTGTATAGATGACATTTTATGCACTTTCCTAAGAAAAAGACATTACTTTTCTCCAAAACCATTTTTACTGTGATTTTCTCGGTCCATTGCATACGAATTCCAGCTCACTTTGTCCGGATATGACTGGATGAAACCAGAAATATCCGTTTTCTTTTTTTTTGGCTTACTATATCCCAGATATTACTACAGACTCTGTGTTTGTGTTTTCTGGATATTATCGATGGATTATATTGTTTTGAATGTTTTTATCAGGGAACATTTAATTTTGTGCTGGGAAACACTAATTGGTTCCACATGGAGACACCAGTCTACACATTCGTATTTTCTAGGGAGAAAGCTAGAATAACTGCGGTAAACAAACATGATGTTTCTGTTTGTATAGATGACATTTTATGCACTGGCTTAAGGAAAAGACTTTGTTTTACTCCAAAACCATTTTTACTGCGATTTTCCCGGTTCATTGCATACGAATTCCACCAAACTTAGTCCGGATATGACTGGATGAAACCAGAAATATCCGGTTGTGTTTTGGCTAACTCAATCCCAGATATTGCGACGGACTCTGTGTTTGTGGTTTCTGGACATTATCAACGGACTTTATTGTTTTGAATGTTTTTATCAGGGAACATTTAATTTTGTACCTTAGAAACACTAATAGGTTCAACATGGAGACACCAGTCTACACATTCGTATGTTCTAGGGAGAAAGTTAGAGGAACTGCGGCAAACAAACATGATATTTCTGTTTGTATACATGACATTTTATGCACTTGCATAATGAAAAAAACTTTGCTTTTCTCCAAAACCATTTTTACTGTGATTTTCTCGGTCCATTGCATACGAATTCCACCTCGCTTTGTCCGGATATGACTGGATGAAACCAGAAATATCCGGTTGTGTTTTGGCTTACTACAACCCAGATATTGTGAAAGCCTCTGTGTTTATGTTTTCCGGATACTATCAACGGAATTTATGTTTTTGCATGTTATTTATCAGGGAACATTTAATTTTGTGCTGGGAAACACTAATTGGTTCCACATGGAGACACCAGCTCTACACATTCGTATTTTCTAGGGAGAAAGCTAGAGGAACTGCGGCAAACAAACATGATATTTCTGTTTGTATAGATGACATTTTATGCACTTTCCTAAAGAAAAGACTTTGCTTTTCTCCAAAACCATTTTTCCTGTGACATTCTCGATCCATTACATATGAATTCCACCCCACTTTGTCCGGATATGAGTGGATGAAACCAGAAATATCCGGTTGTGTTTTGTCTTACTATATCCCAGATATTGCTACAGCCTCAGTGTCTGTGTTTTCTGGATATTATCGATGGATTTTATTGTTTTGAATGTTTTTATCAGGGAACATTTAATTTTGTACCGTAGAAACACTAATTGGTTCCACATGGAGACACCAGTAACACATTCCTATGTTCTAGGGAGAAAGCTTGAGGAACTGCAAATCGATATGATATGTCTGTTTGTATAGATGACATTTTATGCACTTGCGATGGAAAAGACTTTTTGCCTTTCTCTAAAACCATTTTTACTGTGATTTTGTTGGTCCATTGCATACGAATTCCAACCCACTTTGTCCGGATATGACTGGATGAAACCAGAAATATCCGGTTGTGTTTTGGCTAACTCAATCCCAGATATTGTGAAAGCTTCTGTATTTGTGTTCTCCGGATATTATGAACGGATTTTATGGTTTTACATATTTTTTATCAGGGAATATTTAATTTTGTACCGTAGAAACACTAATTGGTTCCACACGGAGACACCAGCTCTACACATTTGTATTTTCTAGGGAGAAAGCTAGAGGAACTGTGGCAAACAAACATGATATTTCTGTTTGTATAGATGACATTTTATGCACTTTCCTAACAAAAAGACTTTACTTTTCTCCAAAACCATTTTTACTGTGATTTTCTCGGTCCATTGCATACGAATTCCATCTCACTTTGTCCGGATATGAGTGGATGAAACCAGAAATATCCGTTTTCTTTTTTTTTTTTTTTTTTTGGCTTACTATATCCCAGATATTACTACAGACTCTGTGTTTGTGTTTTCTGGATATTATCGATGGATTATATTGTTTTGAATGTTTTTATCAGGGAACATTTAATTTTGTGCTGGGAAACACTAATTGGTTCCACATGGAGACACCAGTCTACAAATTCGTATTTTCTAGGGAGAAAGCTAGAATAACTGCGGTAAACAAACATGATGTTTCTGTTTGTATAGATGACATTTTATGCACTGGCTTAAGGAAAAGACTTTGTTTTACTCCAAAACCATTTTTACTGCGATTTTCCCGGTTCATTGCATACGAATTCCACCAAACTTAGTCCGGATATGACTGGATGAAACCAGAAATATCCGGTTGTGTTTTGGCTAACTCAATCCCAGATATTGCGACGGACTCTGTGTTTGTGGTTTCTGGACATTATCAACGGACTTTATTGTTTTGAATGTTTTTATCAGGGAACATTTAATTTTGTACCTTAGAAACACTAATAGGTTCAACATGGAGACACCAGTCTACACATTCGTATGTTCTAGGGAGAAAGTTAGAGGAACTGCGGCAAACAAACATGATATTTCTGTTTGTATACATGACATTTTATGCACTTGCATAATGAAAAAAACTTTGCTTTTCTCCAAAACCATTTTTACTGTGATTTTCTCGGTCCATTGCATACGAATTCCACCTCGCTTTGTCCGGATATGACTGGATGAAACCAGAAATATCCGGTTGTGTTTTGGCTTACTACAACCCAGATATTGTGAAAGCCTCTGTGTTTATGTTTTCCGGATACTATCAACGGAATTTATGTTTTTGCATGTTATTTATCAGGGAACATTTAATTTTGTGCTGGGAAACACTAATTGGTTCCACATGGAGACACCAGCTCTACACATTCGTATTTTCTAGGGAGAAAGCTAGAGGAACTGCGGCAAACAAACATGATATTTCTGTTTGTATAGATGACATTTTATGCACTTTCCTAAAGAAAAGACTTTGCTTTTCTCCAAAACCATTTTTCCTGTGACATTCTCGATCCATTACATATGAATTCCACCCCACTTTGTCCGGATATGAGTGGATGAAACCAGAAATATCCGGTTGTGTTTTGTCTTACTATATCCCAGATATTGCTACAGCCTCAGTGTCTGTGTTTTCTGGATATTATCGATGGATTTTATTGTTTTGAATGTTTTTATCAGGGAACATTTAATTTTGTACCGTAGAAACACTAATTGGTTCCACATGGAGACACCAGTAACACATTCCTATGTTCTAGGGAGAAAGCTTGAGGAACTGCAAATCGATATGATATGTCTGTTTGTATAGATGACATTTTATGCACTTGCGATGGAAAAGACTTTTTGCCTTTCTCTAAAACCATTTTTACTGTGATTTTGTTGGTCCATTGCATACGAATTCCAACCCACTTTGTCCGGATATGACTGGATGAAACCAGAAATATCCGGTTGTGTTTTGGCTAACTCAATCCCAGATATTGTGAAAGCTTCTGTATTTGTGTTCTCCGGATATTATGAACGGATTTTATGGTTTTACATATTTTTTATCAGGGAATATTTAATTTTGTACCGTAGAAACACTAATTGGTTCCACACGGAGACACCAGCTCTACACATTTGTATTTTCTAGGGAGAAAGCTAGAGGAACTGTGGCAAACAAACATGATATTTCTGTTTGTATAGATGACATTTTATGCACTTTCCTAAGAAAAAGACTTTACTTTTCTCCAAAACCATTTTTACTGTGATTTTCTCGGTCCATTGCATACGAATTCCATCTCACTTTGTCCGGATATGAGTGGATGAAACCAGAAATATCCGTTTTCTTTTTTTTTTTTTTTTTGGCTTACTATATCCCAGATATTACTACAGACTCTGTGTTTGTGTTTTCTGGATATTATCGATGGATTATATTGTTTTGAATGTTTTTATCAGGGAACATTTAATTTTGTGCTGGGAAACACTAATTGGTTCCACATGGAGACACCAGTCTACAAATTCGTATTTTCTAGGGAGAAAGCTAGAATAACTGCGGTAAACAAACATGATGTTTCTGTTTGTATAGATGACATTTTATGCACTGGCTTAAGGAAAAGACTTTGTTTTACTCCAAAACCATTTTTACTGCGATTTTCCCGGTTCATTGCATACGAATTCCACCAAACTTAGTCCGGATATGACTGGATGAAACCAGAAATATCCGGTTGTGTTTTGGCTAACTCAATCCCAGATATTGCGACGGACTCTGTGTTTGTGTTTTCTGGACATTATCAACGGACTTTATTGTTTTGAATGTTTTTATCAGGGAACATTTAATTTTGTACCTTAGAAACACTAATAGGTTCAACATGGAGACACCAGTCTACACATTCGTATGTTCTAGGGAGAAAGTTAGAGGAACTGTGGCAAACAAACATGATATTTCTGTTTGTATACATGACATTTTATGCACTTGCATAATGAAAAAAACTTTGCTTTTCTCCAAAACCATTTTTACTGTGATTTTCTCGGTCCATTGCATACGAATTCCACCTCGCTTTGTCCGGATATGACTGGATGAAACCAGAAATATCCGGTTGTGTTTTGGCTTACTACAACCCAGATATTGTGAAAGCCTCTGTGTTTATGTTTTCCGGATACTATCAACGGAATTTATGTTTTTGCATGTTATTTATCAGGGAACATTTAATTTTGTGCTGGGAAACACTAATTGGTTCCACATGGAGACACCAGCTCTACACATTCGTATTTTCTAGGGAGAAAGCTAGAGGAACTGCGGCAAACAAACATGATATTTCTGTTTGTATAGATGACATTTTATGTACTTTCCTAAAGAAAAGACTTTGCTTTTCTCCAAAACCATTTTTCCTGTGATATTCTCGATCCATTACATATGAATTCCACCCCACTTTGTCCGGATATGAGTGGATGAAACCAGAAATATCCGGTTGTGTTTTGTCTTACTATATCCCAGATATTGCTATAGCCTCAGTGTCTGTGTTTTCTGGATATTATCGATGGATTTTATTGTTTTGAATGTTTTTATCAGGGAACATTTAATTTTGTACCGTAGAAACACTAATTGGTTCCACATGGAGACACCAGTAACACATTCCTATGTTCTAGGGAGAAAGCTTGAGGAACTGCAAATCGATATGATATGTCTGTTTGTATAGATGACATTTTATGCACTTGCGATGGAAAAGACTTTTTGCCTTTCTCTAAAACCATTTTTACTGTGATTTTGTTGGTCCATTGCATATGAATTCCAACCCACTTTGTCCGGATATGACTGGATGAAACCAGAAATATCCGGTTGTGTTTTGGCTAACTCAATCCCAGATATTGTGAAAGCTTCTGTATTTGTGTTCTCCGGATATTATGAACGGATTTTATGGTTTTGCATGTTTTTTATCAGGGAACATTTAATTTTGTACCATAGAAACACTAATTGGTTCCACACGGAGACACCAGCTCTACACATTTGTATTTTCTAGGGAGAAAGCTAGAGGAAAAGCGGGAAACAAACATGATATTTCTGTTTGTATAGATGACATTTTATGCACTTTCCTAAGAAAAAGACTTTACTTTTCTCCAAAACCATTTTTACTGTGATTTTCTCGGTCCATTGCATACGAATTCCACCTCACTTTGTCCGGATATGAGTGGATGAAACCAGAAATATCCGTTTTCTTTTTTTTTGGCTTACTATATCCCAGATATTACTACAGACTCTGTGTTTGTGTTTTCTGGATATTATCGATGGATTATATTGTTTTGAATGTTTTTATCAGGGAACATTTAATTTTGTGCTGGGAAACACTAATTGGTTCCACATGGAGACACCAGTCTACACATTCGTATTTTCTAGGGAGAAAGCTAGAATAACTGCGGTAAACAAACATGATGTTTCTGTTTGTATAGATGAGATTTTATGCACTGGCTTAAGGAAAAGACTTTGTTTTACTCCAAAACCATTTTTACTGCGATTTTCCCGGTTCATTGCATACGAATTCCACCAAACTTAGTCCGGATATGACTGGATGAAACCAGAAATATCCGGTTGTGTTTTGGCTAACTCAATCCCAGATATTGCGACGGACTCTGTGTTTGTGTTTTCTGGACATTATCAACGGACTTTATTGTTTTGAATGTTTTTATCAGGGAACATTTAATTTTGTACCTTAGAAACACTAATAGGTTCAACATGGAGACACCAGTCTACACATTCGTATGTTCTAGGGAGAAAGTTAGAGGAACTGCGGCAAACAAACATGATATTTCTGTTTGTATACATGGCATTTTATGCACTTGCATAACGAAAAAAACTTTGCTTTTCTCCAAAACCATTTTTACTGTGATTTTCTCGGTCCATTGCATACGAATTCCACCTCGCTTTGTCCGGATATGACTGGATGAAACCAGAAATATCCGGTTGTGTTTTAGCTTACTACAACCCAGATATTGTGAAAGCCTCTGTGTTTATGTTTTCCGGATACTATCAACGGAATTTATGTTTTTGCATGTTATTTATCAGGGAACATTTAATTTTGTGCTGGGAAACACTAATTGGTTCCACATGGAGACACCAGCTCTACACATTCGTATTTTCTATGGAGAAAGCTAGAGGAACTGCGGCAAACAAACATGATATTTCTGTTTGTATAGATGACATTTTATGCACTTTCCTAAAGAAAAGACTTTGCTTTTCTCCAAAACCATTTTTCCTGTGATATTCTCGATCCATTACATATGAATTCCACCCCACTTTGTCCGGATATGAGTGGATGAAACCAGAAATATCCGGTTGTGTTTTGTCTTACTATATCCCAGATATTGCTACAGCCTCAGTGTCTGTGTTTTCTGGATATTATCGATGGATTTTATTGTTTTGAATGTTTTTATCAGGGAACATTTAATTTTGTACCGTAGAAACACTAATTGGTTCCACATGGAGACACCAGTAACACATTCCTATGTTCTAGGGAGAAAGCTTGAGGAACTGCAAATCGATATGATATGTCTGTTTGTATAGATGACATTTTATGCACTTGCGATGGAAAAGACTTTTTGCCTTTCTCTAAAACCATTTTTACTGTGATTTTGTTGGTCCATTGCATACGAATTCCAACCCACTTTGTCTGGATATGACTGGATGAAACCAGAAATATCCGGTTGTGTTTTGGCTAACTCAATCCCAGATATTGTGAAAGCTTCTGTATTTGTGTTCTCCGGATATTATGAACGGATTTTATGGTTTTGCATGTTTTTTATCAGGGAACATTTAATTTTGTACCGTAGAAACACTAATTGGTTCCACACGGAGACACCAGCTCTACACATTTGTATTTTCTAGGGAGAAAGCTAGAGGAACTGCGGCAAACAAACATGATATTTCTGTTTGTATAGATGACATTTTATGCACTTTCCTAAGAAAAAGACTTTACTTTTCTCCAAAACCATTTTTACTGTGATTTTCTCGGTCCATTGCATACGAATTCCACCTCACTTTGTCCGGATATGACTGGATGAAACCAGAAATATCCCTTTTCTTTTTTTTTGGCTTACTATATCCCAGATATTACTACAGACTCTGTGTTTGTGTTTTCTGGATATTATCGATGGATTATATTGTTTTGAATGTTTTTATCAGGGAACATTTAATTTTGTGCTGGGAAACACTAATTGGTTCCACATGGAGACACCAGTCTACACATTCGTATTTTCTAGGGAGAAAGCTAGAATAACTGCGGTAAACAAACATGATGTTTCTGTTTGTATAGATGACATTTTATGCACTGGCTTAAGGAAAAGACTTTGTTTTACTCCAAAACCATTTTTACTGCGATTTTCCCGGTTCATTGCATACGAATTCCACCAAACTTAGTCCGGATATGACTGGATGAAACCAGAAATATCCGGTTGTGTTTTGGCTAACTCAATCCCAGATATTGCGACGGACTCTGTGTTTGTGTTTTCTGGACATTATCAACGGACTTTATTGTTTTGAATGTTTTTATCAGGGAACATTTAATTTTGTACCTTAGAAACACTAATAGGTTCAACATGGAGACAAAAGTCTACACATTCGTATGTTCTAGGGAGAAAGTTAGAGGAACTGCGGCAAACAAACATGATATTTCAGTTTGTATACATGACATTTTATGCACTTGCATAACGAAAAAAACTTTGCTTTTCTCCAAAACCATTTTTACTGTGATTTTCTCGGTCCATTGCATACGAATTCCACCTCGCTTTGTCCGGATATGACTGGATGAAACCAGAAATATCCGGTTGTGTTTTGGCTTACTACAACCCAGATATTGTGAAAGCCTCTGTGTTTATGTTTTCCGGATACTATCAACGGAATTTATGTTTTTGCATGTTATTTATCAGGGAACATTTAATTTTGTACCGTAGAAACACTAATTGGTTCCACATGGAGACACCAGCTCTACACATTCGTATTTTCTAGGGAGAAAGCTAGAGGAACTGCGGCAAACAAACATGATATTTCTGTTTGTATAGATGACATTTTATGCACTTTCCTAAAGAAAAGACTTTGCTTTTCTCCAAAACCATTTTTCCTGTGACATTCTCGATCCATTACATATGAATTCCACCCCACTTTGTCCGGATATGAGTGGATGAAACCAGAAATATCCGGTTGTGTTTTGTCTTACTATATCCCAGATATTGCTACAGCCTCAGTGTCTGTGTTTTCTGGATATTATCGATGGATTTTATTGTTTTGAATGTTTTTATCAGGGAACATTTAATTTTGTACCGTAGAAACACTAATTGGTTCCACATGGAGACACCAGTAACACATTCCTATGTTCTAGGGAGAAAGCTTGAGGAACTGCAAATCGATATGATATGTCTGTTTGTATAGATGACATTTTATGCACTTGCGATGGAAAAGACTTTTTGCCTTTCTCTAAAACCATTTTTACTGTGATTTTGTTGGTCCATTGCATACGAATTCCAACCCACTTTGTCCGGATATGACTGGATGAAACCACAAATATCCGGTTGTGTTTTGGCTAACTCAATCCCAGATATTGTGAAAGCTTCTGTATTTGTGTTCTCCGGATATTATGAACGGATTTTATGGTTTTGCATGTTTTTTTTCAGGGAACATTTAATTTTGTACCGTAGAAACACTAATTGGTTCCACACGGAGACACCAGCTCTACACATTTGTATTTTCTAGGGAGAAAGCTAGAGGAACTGCGGCAAACAAACATGATATTTCTGTTTGTATAGATGACATTTTATGCACTGGCTTAAGGAAAAGACTTTGTTTTACTCCAAAACCATTTTTACTGCGATTTTCCCGGTTCATTGCATACGAATCCCACCAAACTTAGTCCGGATATGACTGGATGAAACCAGAAATATCCAGTTGTGTTTTGGCTAACTCAATCCCAGATATTGCGACGGACTCTGTGTTTGTGTTTTCTGGACATTATCAATGGACTTTATTGTTTTGAATGTTTTTATCAGGGAACATTTAATTTTGTACCGTAGAAACACTAATTGGTTCCACATGGAGACACCAGTAACACATTCCTATGTTCTAGGGAGAAAGCTTGAGGAACTGCAAATCGATATGATATGTCTGTTTGTATAGATGACATTTTATGCACTTGCGATGGAAAAGACTTTTTGCCTTTCTCTAAAACCATTTTTACTGTGATTTTGTTGGTCCATTGCATACGAATTCCAACCCACTTTGTCCGGATATGACTGGATGAAACCAGAAATATCCGGTTGTGTTTTGGCTAACTCAATCCCAGATATTGTGAAAGCTTCTGTATTTGTGTTCTCCGGATATTATGAACGGATTTTATGGTTTTGCATGTTTTTTATCAGGGAACATTTAATTTTGTACCGTAGAAACACTAATTGGTTCCACACGGAGACACCAGCTCTACACATTTGTATTTTCTAGGGAGAAAGCTAGAGGAACTGCGGCAAACAAACATGATATTTCTGTTTGTATAGATGACATTTTATGCACTTTCCTAAGAAAAAGACTTTACTTTTCTCCAAAACCATTTTTACTGTGATGTTCTCGGTCCATTGCATACGAATTCCACCTCACTTTGTCCGGATATGAGTGGATGAAACCAGAAATATCCGTTTTCTTTTTTTTTTTTTGGCTTACTATATCCCAGATATTACTACAGACTCTGTGTTTGTGTTTTCTGGATATTATCGATGGATTATATTGTTTTGAATGTTTTTATCAGGGAACATTTAATTTTGTGCTGGGAAACACTAATTGGTTCCACATGGAGACACCAGTCTACACATTCGTATTTTCTAGGGAGAAAGCTAGAATAACTGCGGTAAACAAACATGATGTTTCTGTTTGTATAGATGACATTTTATGCACTGGCTTAAGGAAAAGACTTTGTTTTACTCCAAAACCATTTTTACTGCGATTTTCCCGGTTCATTGCATACGAATCCCACCAAACTTAGTCCGGATATGACTGGATGAAACCAGAAATATCCGGTTGTGTTTTGGCTAACTCAATCCCAGATATTGCGACGGACTCTGTGTTTGTGTTTTCTGGACATTATCAACGGACTTTATTGTTTTGAATGTTTTTATCAGGGAACATTTAATTTTGTACCTTAGAAACACTAATAGGTTCAACATGGAGACACCAGTCTACACATTCGTATGTTCTAGGGAGAAAGTTAGAGGAACTGTGGCAAACAAACATGATATTTCTGTTTGTATACATGACATTTTATGCACTTGCATAATGAAAAAAACTTTGCTTTTCTCCAAAACCATTTTTACTGTGATTTTCTCGGTCCATTGCATACGAATTCCACCTCGCTTTGTCCGGATATGACTGGATGAAACCAGAAATATCCGGTTGTGTTTTGGCTTACTACAACCCAGATATTGTGAAAGCCTCTGTGTTTATGTTTTCCGGATGCTATCAACGGAATTTATGTTTTTGCATGTTATTTATCAGGGAACATTTAATTTTGTGCTGGGAAACACTAATTGGTTCCACATGGAGACACCAGCTCTACACATTCGTATTTTCTAGGGAGAAAGCTAGAGGAACTGCGGCAAACAAACATGATATTTCTGTTTGTATAGATGACATTTTATGCACTTTCCTAAAGAAAAGACTTTGCTTTTCTCCAAAACCATTTTTCCTGTGATATTCTCGATCCATTACATATGAATTCCACCCCACTTTGTCCGGATATGAGTGGATGAAACCAGAAATATCCGGTTGTGTTTTGTCTTACTATATCCCAGATATTGCTACAGCCTCAGTGTCTGTGTTTTCTGGATATTATCGATGGATTTTATTGTTTTGAATGTTTTTATCAGGGAACATTTAATTTTGTACCGTAGAAACACTAATTGGTTCCACATGGAGACACCAGTAACACATTCCTATGTTCTAGGGAGAAAGCTTGAGGAACTGCAAATCGATATGATATGTCTGTTTGTATAGATGACATTTTATGCACTTGCGATGGAAAAGACTTTTTGCCTTTCTCTAAAACCATTTTTACTGTGATTTTGTTGGTCCATTGCATACGAATTCCAACCCACTTTGTCCGGATATGACTGGATGAAACCAGAAATATCCGGTTGTGTTTTGGCTAACTCAATCCCAGATATTGTGAAAGCTTCTGTATTTGTGTTCTCCGGATATTATGAACGGATTTTATGGTTTTGCATGTTTTTTATCAGGGAACATTTAATTTTGTACCGTAGAAACACTAATTGGTTCCACACGGAGACACCAGCTCTACACATTTGTATTTTCTAGGGAGAAAGCTAGAGGAACTGCGGCAAACAAACATGATATTTCTGTTTGTATAGATGACATTTTATGCACTTTCCTAAGAAAAAGACTTTACTTTTCTCCAAAACCATTTTTACTGTGATTTTCTCGGTCCATTGCATACGAATTCCACCTCACTTTGTCCGGATATGACTGGATGAAACCAGAAATATCCGTTTTCTTTTTTTTTGGCTTACTATATCCCAGATATTACTACAGACTCTGTGTTTGTGTTTTCTGGATATTATCGATGGATTATATTGTTTTGAATGTTTTTATCAGGGAACATTTAATTTTGTGCTGGGAAACACTAATTGGTTCCACATGGAGACACCAGTCTACACATTCGTATTTTCTAGGGAGAAAGCTAGAATAACTGCGGTAAACAAACATGATGTTTCTGTTTGTATAGATGACATTTTATGCACTGGCTTAAGGAAAAGACTTTGTTTTACTCCAAAACCATTTTTACTGCGATTTTCCCGGTTCATTGCATACGAATCCCACCAAACTTAGTCCGGATATGACTGGATGAAACCAGAAATATCCGGTTGTGTTTTGGCTAACTCAATCCCAGATATTGCGACGGACGCTGTGTTGGTGTTTTCTGGACATTATCAATGGACTTTATTGTTTTGAATGTTTTTATCAGGGAACATTTAATTTTGTACCTTAGAAACACTAATAGGTTCAACATGGAGACACCAGTCTACACATTCGTATGTTCTAGGGAGAAAGTTAGAGGAACTGTGGCAAACAAACATGATATTTCTGTTTGTATACATGACATTTTATGCACTTGCATAATGAAAAAAACTTTGCTTTTCTCCAAAACCATTTTTACTGTGATTTTCTCGGTCCATTGCATACGAATTCCACCTCGCTTTGTCCGGATATGACTGGATGAAACCAGAAATATCCGGTTGTGTTTTGGCTTACTACAACCCAGATATTGTGAAAGCCTCTGTGTTTATGTTTTCCGGATATTATCAACGGAATTTATGTTTTTGCATGTTATTTATCAGGGAACATTTAATTTTGTGCTGGGAAACACTAATTGGTTCCACATGGAGACACCAGCTCTACACATTCGTATTTTCTAGGGAGAAAGCTAGAGGAACTGCGGCAAACAAACATGATATTTCTGTTTGTATAGATGACATTTTATGCACTTTCCTAAAGAAAAGACTTTGCTTTTCTCCAAAACCATTTTTCCTGTGATATTCTCGATCCATTACATATGAATTCCACCCCACTTTGTCCGGATATGAGTGGATGAAACCAGAAATATCCGGTTGTGTTTTGTCTTACTATATCCCAGATATTGCTACAGCCTCAGTGTCTGTGTTTTCTGGATATTATCGATGGATTTTATTGTTTTGAATGTTTTTATCAGGGAACATTTAATTTTGTACCGTAGAAACACTAATTGGTTCCACATGGAGACACCAGTAACACATTCCTATGTTCTAGGGAGAAAGCTTGAGGAACTGCAAATCGATATGATATGTCTGTTTGTATAGATGACATTTTATGCACTTGCGATGGAAAAGACTTTTTGCCTTTCTCTAAAACCATTTTTACTGTGATTTTGTTGGTCCATTGCATACGAATTCCAACCCACTTTGTCCGGATATGACTGGATGAAACCAGAAATATCCGGTTGTGTTTTGGCTAACTCAATCCCAGGTATTGTGAAAGCTTCTGTATTTGTGTTCTCCAGATATTATGAACGGATTTTATGGTTTTGCATGTTTTTTTTCAGGGAACATTTAATTTTGTACCGTAGAAACACTAATTGGTTCCACACGGAGACACCAGCTCTACACATTTGTATTTTCTAGGGAGAAAGCTAGAGGAACTGCGGCAAACAAACATGATATTTCTGTTTGTATAGATGACATTTTATGCACTTTCCTAAGAAAAAGACTTTACTTTTCTCCAAAACCATTTTTACTGTGATTTTCTCGGTCCATTGCATACGAATTCCACCTCACTTTGTCCGGATATGACTGGATGAAACCAGAAATATCCGTTTTCTTTTTTTTTTTTTTTTGGCTTACTATATCCCAGATATTACTACAGACTCTGTGTTTGTGTTTTCTGGATATTATCGATGGATTATATTGTTTTGAATGTTTTTATCAGGGAACATTTAATTTTGTGCTGGGAAACACTAATTGGTTCCACATGGAGACACCAGTCTACACATTCGTATTTTCTAGGGAGAAAGCTAGAATAACTGCGGTAAACAAACATGATGTTTCTGTTTGTATAGATGACATTTTATGCACTGGCTTAAGGAAAAGACTTTGTTTTACTCCAAAACCATTTTTACTGCGATTTTCCCGGTTCATTGCATACGAATCCCACCAAACTTAGTCCGGATATGACTGGATGAAACCAGAAATATCCGGTTGTGTTTTGGCTAACTCAATCCCAGATATTGCGACGGACTCTGTGTTTGTGTTTTCTGGACATTATCAACGGACTTTATTGTTTTGAATGTTTTTATCAGGGAACATTTAATTTTGTACCTTAGAAACACTAATAGGTTCAACATGGAGACACCAGTCTACACATTCGTATGTTCTAGGGAGAAAGTTAGAGGAACTGCGGCAAACAAACATGATATTTCTGTTTGTATACATGACATTTTATGCACTTGCATAATGAAAAAAACTTTGCTTTTCTCCAAAACCATTTTTACTGTGATTTTCTCGGTCCATTGCATACGAATTCCACCTCGCTTTGTCCGGATATGACTGGATGAAACCAGAAATATCCGGTTGTGTTTTGGCTTACTACAACCCAGATATTGTGAAAGCCTCTGTGTTTATGTTTTCCGGATATTATCAACGGAATTTATGTTTTTGCATGTTATTTATCAGGGAACATTTAATTTTGTGCTGGGAAACACTAATTGGTTCCACATGGAGACACCAGCTCTACACATTCGTATTTTCTAGGGAGAAAGCTAGAGGAACTGCGGCAAACAAACATGATATTTCTGTTTGTATAGATGACATTTTATGCACTTTCCTAAAGAAAAGACTTTGCTTTTCTCCAAAACCATTTTTCCTGTGATATTCTCGATCCATTACATATGAATTCCACCCCACTTTGTCCGGATATGAGTGGATGAAACCAGAAATATCCGGTTGTGTTTTGTCTTACTATATCCCAGATATTGCTACAGCCTCAGTGTCTGTGTTTTCTGGATATTATCGATGGATTTTATTGTTTTGAATGTTTTTATCAGGGAACATTTAATTTTGTACCGTAGAAACACTAATTGGTTCCACATGGAGACACCAGTAACACATTCCTATGTTCTAGGGAGAAAGCTTGAGGAACTGCAAATCGATATGATATGTCTGTTTGTATAGATGACATTTTATGCACTTGCGATGGAAAAGACTTTTTGCCTTTCTCTAAAACCATTTTTACTGTGATTTTGTTGGTCCATTGCATACGAATTCCAACCCACTTTGTCCGGATATGACTGGATGAAACCAGAAATATCCGGTTGTGTTTTGGCTAACTCAATCCCAGGTATTGTGAAAGCTTCTGTATTTGTGTTCTCCAGATATTATGAACGGATTTTATGGTTTTGCATGTTTTTTTTCAGGGAACATTTAATTTTGTACCGTAGAAACACTAATTGGTTCCACACGGAGACACCAGCTCTACACATTTGTATTTTCTAGGGAGAAAGCTAGAGGAACTGCGGCAAACAAACATGATATTTCTGTTTGTATAGATGACATTTTATGCACTTTCCTAAGAAAAAGACTTTACTTTTCTCCAAAACCATTTTTACTGTGATTTTCTCGGTCCATTGCATACGAATTCCACCTCACTTTGTCCGGATATGACTGGATGAAACCAGAAATATCCGTTTTCTTTTTTTTTTTTTTTGGCTTACTATATCCCAGATATTACTACAGACTCTGTGTTTGTGTTTTCTGGATATTATCGATGGATTATATTGTTTTGAATGTTTTTATCAGGGAACATTTAATTTTGTGCTGGGAAACACTAATTGGTTCCACATGGAGACACCAGTCTACACATTCGTATTTTCTAGGGAGAAAGCTAGAATAACTGCGGTAAACAAACATGATGTTTCTGTTTGTATAGATGACATTTTATGCACTGGCTTAAGGAAAAGACTTTGTTTTACTCCAAAACCATTTTTACTGCGATTTTCCCGGTTCATTGCATACGAATCCCACCAAACTTAGTCCGGATATGACTGGATGAAACCAGAAATATCCGGTTGTGTTTTGGCTAACTCAATCCCAGATATTGCGACGGACTCTGTGTTTGTGTTTTCTGGACATTATCAACGGACTTTATTGTTTTGAATGTTTTTATCAGGGAACATTTAATTTTGTACCTTAGAAACACTAATAGGTTCAACATGGAGACACCAGTCTACACATTCGTATGTTCTAGGGAGAAAGTTAGAGGAACTGTGGCAAACAAACATGATATTTCTGTTTGTATACATGACATTTTATGCACTTGCATAATGAAAAAACTTTGCTTTTCTCCAAAACCATTTTTACTGTGATTTTCTCGGTCCATTGCATACGAATTCCACCTCGCTTTGTCCAGTATGACTGGATGAAACCAGAAATATCCGGTTGTGTTTTGGCTTACTACAACCCAGATATTGTGAAAGCCTCTGTGTTTATGTTTTCCGGATACTATCAACGGAATTTATGTTTTTGCATGTTATTTATCAGGGAACATTTAATTTTGTGCTGGGAAACACTAATTGGTTCCACATGGAGACACCAGCTCTACACATTCGTATGTTCTAGGGAGAAAGCTAGAGGAACTGCGGCAAACAAACATGATATTTCTGTTTGTATAGATGACATTTTATGCACTTTCCTAAAGAAAAGACTTTGCTTTTCTCCAAAACCATTTTTCCTGTGATATTCTCGATCCATTACATATGAATTCCACCCCCCCTTTGTCCGGATATGAGTGGATGAAACCAGAAATATCCGGTTGTGTTTTGTCTTACTATATCCCAGATATTGCTACAGCCTCAGTGTCTGTGTTTTCTGGATATTATCGATGGATTTTATTGTTTTGAATGTTTTTATCAGGGAACATTTAATTTTGTACCGTAGAAACACTAATTGGTTCCACATGGAGACACCAGTAACACATTCCTATGTTCTAGGGAGAAAGCTTGAGGAACTGCAAATCGATATGATATGTCTGTTTGTATAGATGACATTTTATGCACTTGCGATGGAAAAGACTTTTTGCCTTTCTCTAAAACCATTTTTACTGTGATTTTGTTGGTCAATTGCATACGAATTCCAACCCACTTTGTCCGGATATGACTGGATGAAACCAGAAATATCCGGTTGTGTTTTGGCTAACTCAATCCCAGATATTGTGAAAGCTTCTGTATTTGTGTTCTCCGGATATTATGAACGGATTTTATGGTTTTGCATGTTTTTAATCAGGGAACATTTAATTTTGTACCGTAGAAACACTAATTGGTTCCACACGGAGACACCAGCTCTACACATTTGTATTTTCTAGGGAGAAAGCTAGAGGAACTGCGGCAAACAAACATGATATTTCTGTTTGTATAGATGACATTTTATGCACTTTCCTAAGAAAAAGACTTTACTTTTCTCCAAAACCATTTTTACTGTGATTTTCTCGGTCCATTGCATACGAATTCCACCTCACTTTGTCCGGATATGACTGGATGAAACCAGAAATATCCGTTTTCTTTTTTTTTGGCTTACTATATCCCAGATATTACTACAGACTCTGTGTTTGTGTTTTCTGGATATTATCGATGGATTATATTGTTTTGAATGTTTTTATCAGGGAACATTTAATTTTGTGCTGGGAAACACTAATTGTTTGCACATGGAGACACCAGTCTACACATTCGTATGTTCTAGGGAGAAAGCTAGAATAACTGCGGTAAACAAACATGATGTTTCTGTTTGTATAGATGACATTTTATGCACTGGCTTAAGGAAAAGACTTTGTTTTACTCCAAAACCATTTTTACTGCGATTTTCCCGGTTCATTGCATACGAATCCCACCAAACTTAGTCCGGATATGACTGGATGAAACCAGAAATATCCGGTTGTGTTTTGGCTAACTCAATCCCAGATATTGCGACGGACTCTGTGTTTGTGTTTTCTGGACATTATCAATGGACTTTATTGTTTTGAATGTTTTTATCAGGGAACATTTAATTTTGTACCTTAGAAACACTAATAGGTTCAACATGGAGACACCAGTCTACACATTCGTATGTTCTAGGGAGAAAGTTAGAGGAACTGTGGCAAACAAACATGATATTTCTGTTTGTATACATGACATTTTATGCACTTGCATAATGAAAAAAACTTTGCTTTTCTCCAAAACCATTTTTACTGTGATTTTCTCGGTCCATTGCATACGAATTCCACCTCGCTTTGTCCGGATATGACTGGATGAAACCAGAAATATCCGGTTGTGTTTTGGCTTACTACAACCCAGATATTGTGAAAGCCTCTGTGTTTATGTTTTCCGGATACTATCAACGGAATTTATGTTTTTGCATGTTATTTATCAGGGAACATTTAATTTTGTGCTGGGAAACACTAATTGGTTCCACATGGAGACACCAGCTCTACACATTCGTATTTTCTAGGGAGAAAGCTAGAGGAACTGCGGCAAACAAACATGATATTTCTGTTTGTATAGATGACATTTTATGCACTTTCCTAAAGAAAAGACTTTGCTTTTCTCCAAAACCATTTTTCCTGTGATATTCTCGATCCATTACATATGAATTCCACCCCACTTTGTCCGGATATGAGTGGATGAAACCAGAAATATCCGGTTGTGTTTTGTCTTACTATATCCCAGATATTGCTACAGCCTCAGTGTCTGTGTTTTCTGGATATTATCGATGGATTTTATTGTTTTGAATGTTTTTATCAGGGAACATTTAATTTTGTACCGTAGAAACACTAATTGGTTCCACATGGAGACACCAGTAACACATTCCTATGTTCTAGGGAGAAAGCTTGAGGAACTGCAAATCGATATGATATGTCTGTTTGTATAGATGACATTTTATGCACTTGCGATGGAAAAGACTTTTTGCCTTTCTCTAAAACCATTTTTACTGTGATTTTGTTGGTCCATTGCATACGAATTCCAACCCACTTTGTCCGGATATGACTGGATGAAACCAGAAATATCCGGTTGTGTTTTGGCTAACTCAATCCCAGGTATTGTGAAAGCTTCTGTATTTGTGTTCTCCGGATATTATGAACGGATTTTATGGTTTTGCATGTTTTTTATCAGGGAACATTTAATTTTGTACCGTAGAAACACTAATTGGTTCCACACGGAGACACCAGCTCTACACATTTGTATTTTCTAGGGAGAAAGCTAGAGGAACTGCGGCAAACAAACATGATATTTCTGTTTGTATAGATGACATTTTATGCACTTTCCTAAGAAAAAGACTTTACTTTTCTCCAAAACCATTTTTACTGTGATGTTCTCGGTCCATTGCATACGAATTCCACCTCACTTTGTCCGGATATGAGTGGATGAAACCAGAAATATCCGTTTTCTTTTTTTTTTTTTTTTGGCTTACTATATCCCAGATATTACTACAGACTCTGTGTTTGTGTTTTCTGGATATTATCAATGGATTATATTGTTTTGAATGTTTTTATCAGGGAACATTTAATTTTGTGCTGGGAAACACTAATTGGTTCCACATGGAGACACCAGTCTACACATTCGTATTTTCTAGGGAGAAAGCTAGAATAACTGCGGTAAACAAACATGATGTTTCTGTTTGTATAGATGACATTTTATGCACTGGCTTAAGGAAAAGACTTTGTTTTACTCCAAAACCATTTTTACTGCGATTTTCCCGGTTCATTGCATACGAATCCCACCAAACTTAGTCCGGATATGATTGGATGAAACCAGAAATATCCGGTTGTGTTTTGGCTAACTCAATCCCAGATATTGCGACGGACTCTGTGTTTGTGTTTTCTGGACATTATCAACGGACTTTATTGTTTTGAATGTTTTTATCAGGGAACATTTAATTTTGTACCTTAGAAACACTAATAGGTTCAACATGGAGACACCAGTCTACACATTCGTATGTTCTAGGGAGAAAGTTAGAGGAACTGTGGCAAACAAACATGATATTTCTGTTTGTATACATGACATTTTATGCACTTGCATAATGAAAAAAACTTTGCTTTTCTCCAAAACCATTTTTACTGTGATTTTCTCGGTCCATTGCATACGAATTCCACCTCGCTTTGTCCGGATATGACTGGATGAAACCAGAAATATCCGGTTGTGTTTTGGCTTACTACAACCCAGATATTGTGAAAGCCTCTGTGTTTATGTTTTCCGGATGCTATCAACGGAATTTATGTTTTTGCATGTTATTTATCAGGGAACATTTAATTTTGTGCTGGGAAACACTAATTGGTTCCAAATGGAGACACCAGCTCTACACATTCGTATTTTCTAGGGAGAAAGCTAGAGGAACTGCGGCAAACAAACATGATATTTCTGTTTGTATAGATGACATTTTATGCACTTTCCTAAAGAAAAGACTTTGCTTTTCTCCAAAACCATTTTTCCTGTGATATTCTCGATCCATTACATATGAATTCCACCCCACTTTGTCCGGATATGAGTGGATGAAACCAGAAATATCCGGTTGTGTTTTGTCTTACTATATCCCAGATATTGCTACAGCCTCAGTGTCTGTGTTTTCTGGATATTATCGATGGATTTTATTGTTTTGAATGTTTTTATCAGGGAACATTTAATTTTGTACCGTAGAAACACTAATTGGTTCCACATGGAGACACCAGTAACACATTCCTATGTTCTAGGGAGAAAGCTTGAGGAACTGCAAATCGATATGATATGTCTGTTTGTATAGATGACATTTTATGCACTTGCGATGGAAAAGACTTTTTGCCTTTCTCTAAAACCATTTTTACTGTGATTTTGTTGGTCCATTGCATACGAATTCCAACCCACTTTGTCCGGATATGACTGGATGAAACCAGAAATATCCGGTTGTGTTTTGGCTAACTCAATCCCAGATATTGTGAAAGCTTCTGTATTTGTGTTCTCCGGATATTATGAACGGATTTTATGGTTTTGCATGTTTTTTATCAGGGAACATTTAATTTTGTACCGTAGAAACACTAATTGGTTCCACACGGAGACACCAGCTCTACACATTTGTATTTTCTAGGGAGAAAGCTAGAGGAACTGCGGCAAACAAACATGATATTTCTGTTTGTATAGATGACATTTTATGCACTTTCCTAAGAAAAAGACTTTACTTTTCTCCAAAACCATTTTTACTGTGATGTTCTCGGTCCATTGCATACGAATTCCACCTCACTTTGTCCGGATATGAGTGGATGAAACCAGAAATATCCGTTTTCTTTTTTTTTTTTTTTTTGGCTTACTATATCCCAGATATTACTACAGACTCTGTGTTTGTGTTTTCTGGATATTATCGATGGATTATATTGTTTTGAATGTTTTTATCAGGGAACATTTAATTTTGTGCTGGGAAACACTAATTGGTTCCACATGGAGACACCAGTCTACACATTCGTATTTTCTAGGGAGAAAGCTAGAATAACTGCGGTAAACAAACATGATGTTTCTGTTTGTATAGATGACATTTTATGCACTGGCTTAAGGAAAAGACTTTGTTTTACTCCAAAACCATTTTTACTGCGATTTTCCCGGTTCATTGCATACGAATCCCACCAAACTTAGTCCGGATATGACTGGATGAAACCAGAAATATCCGGTTGTGTTTTGGCTAACTCAATCCCAGATATTGCGACGGACTCTGTGTTTGTGTTTTCTGGACATTATCAACGGACTTTATTGTTTTGAATGTTTTTATCAGGGAACATTTAATTTTGTACCTTAGAAACACTAATAGGTTCAACATGGAGACACCAGTCTACACATTCGTATGTTCTAGGGAGAAAGTTAGAGGAACTGTGGCAAACAAACATGATATTTCTGTTTGTATACATGACATTTTATGCACTTGCATAATGAAAAAAACTTTGCTTTTCTCCAAAACCATTTTTACTGTGATTTTCTCGGTCCATTGCATACGAATTCCACCTCGCTTTGTCCAGTATGACTGGATGAAACCAGAAATATCCGGTTGTGTTTTGGCTTACTACAACCCAGATATTGTGAAAGCCTCTGTGTTTATGTTTTCCGGATACTATCAACGGAATTTATGTTTTTGCATGTTATTTATCAGGGAACATTTAATTTTGTGCTGGGAAACACTAATTGGTTCCACACGGAGACACCAGCTCTACACATTCGTATTTTCTAGGGAGAAAGCTAGAGGAACTGCGGCAAACAAACATGATATTTCTGTTTGTATAGATGACATTTTATGCACTTTCCTAAAGAAAAGACTTTGCTTTTCTCCAAAACCATTTTTCCTGTGATATTCTCGATCCATTACATATGAATTCCACCCCCCCTTTGTCCGGATATGAGTGGATGAAACCAGAAATATCCGTTTTCTTTTTTTTTTTTTTGGCTTACTATATCCCAGATATTACTACAGACTCTGTGTTTGTGTTTTCTGGATATTATCGATGGATTTTATTGTTTTGAATGTTTTTATCAGGGAACATTTAATTTTGTACCGTAGAAACACTAATTGGTTCCACATGGAGACACCAGTCTACACATTCGTATTTTCTAGGGAGAAAGCTAGAATAACTGCGGTAAACAAACATGATGTTTCTGTTTGTATAGATGACATTTTATGCACTGGCTTAAGGAAAAGACTTTGTTTTACTCCAAAACCATTTTTACTGCGATTTTCCCGGTTCATTGCATACGAATTCCACCAAACTTAGTCCGGATATGACTGGATGAAACCAGAAATATCCGGTTGTGTTTTGGCTAACTCAATCCCAGATATTGCGACGGACTCTGTGTTTGTGTTTTCTGGACATTATCAACGGACTTTATTGTTTTGAATGTTTTTATCAGGGAACATTTAATTTTGTACCTTAGAAACACTAATAGGTTCAACATGGAGACACCAGTCTACACATTCGTATGTTCTAGGGAGAAAGTTAGAGGAACTGCGGCAAACAAACATGATATTTCTGTTTGTATACATGACATTTTATGCACTTGCATAATGAAAAAATCTTTGCTTTTCTCCAAAACCATTTTTACTGTGATTTTCTCGGTCCATTGCATACGAATTCCACCTCGCTTTGTCCGGATATGACTGGATGAAACCAGAAATATCCGGTTGTGTTTTGGCTTACTACAACCCAGATATTGTGAAAGCCTCTGTGTTTATGTTTTCCGGATGCTATCAACGGAATTTATGTTTTTGCATGTTATTTATCAGGGAACATTTAATTTTGTGCTGGGAAACACTAATTGGTTCCACATGGAGACACCAGCTCTACACATTCGTATTTTCTAGGGAGAAAGCTAGAGGAACTGCGGCAAACAAACATGATATTTCTGTTTGTATAGATGACATTTTATGCACTTTCCTAAAGAAAAGACTTTGCTTTTCTCCAAAACCATTTTTCCTGTGATATTCTCGATCCATTACATATGAATTCCACCCCACTTTGTCCGGATATGAGTGGATGAAACCAGAAATATCCGGTTGTGTTTTGTCTTACTATATCCCAGATATTGCTACAGCCTCAGTGTCTGTGTTTTCTGGATATTATGGATGGATTTTATTGTTTTGAATGTTTTTATCAGGGAACATTGAATTTTGTACCGTAGAAACACTAATTGGTTCCACATGGAGACACCAGTAACACATTCCTATGTTCTAGGGAGAAAGCTTGAGGAACTGCAAATCGATATGATATGTCTGTTTGTATAGATGACATTTTATGCACTTGCGATGGAAAAGACTTTTTGCCTTTCTCTAAAACCATTTTTACTGTGATTTTGTTGGTCCATTGCATACGAATTCCAACCCACTTTGTCCGGATATGACTGGATGAAACCAGAAATATCCGGTTGTGTTTTGGCTAACTCAATCCCAGATATTGTGAAAGCTTCTGTATTTGTGTTCTCCGGATATTATGAACGGATTTTATGGTTTTGCATGTTTTTTATCAGGGAACATTTAATTTTGTACCGTAGAAACACTAATTGGTTCCACACGGAGACACCAGCTCTACACATTTGTATTTTCTAGGGAGAAAGCTAGAGGAACTGCGGCAAACAAACATGATATTTCTGTTTGTATAGATGACATTTTATGCACTTTCCTAAGAAAAAAACTTTGCTTTTCTCCAAAACCATTTTTACTGTGATTTTCTCGGTCCATTGCATACGAATTCCACCTCACTTTGTCCGGATATGAGTGGATGAAACCAGAAATATCCGTTTTCTTTTTTTTTTTTTTTTTTTGGCTTACTATATCCCAGATATTACTACAGACTCTGTGTTTGTGTTTTCTGGATATTATCGATGGATTATATTGTTTTGAATGTTTTTATCAGGGAACATTTAATTTTGTGCTGGGAAACACTAATTGGTTCCACATGGAGACACCAGTCTACACATTCGTATTTTCTAGGGAGAAAGCTAGAATAACTGCGGTAAACAAACATGATGTTTCTGTTTGTATAGATGACATTTTATGCACTGGCTTAAGGAAAAGACTTTGTTTTACTCCAAAACCATTTTTACTGCGATTTTCCCGGTTCATTGCATACGAATCCCACCAAACTTAGTCCGGATATGACTGGATGAAACCAGAAATATCCGGTTGTGTTTTGGCTAACTCAATCCCAGATATTGCGACGGACTCTGTGTTTGTGTTTTCTGGACATTATCAACGGACTTTATTGTTTTGAATGTTTTTATCAGGGAACATTTAATTTTGTACCTTAGAAACACTAATAGGTTCAACATGGAGACACCAGTCTACACATTCGTATGTTCTAGGGAGAAAGTTAGAGGAACTGTGGCAAACAAACATGATATTTCTGTTTGTATACATGACATTTTATGCACTTGCATAATGAAAAAAACTTTGCTTTTCTCCAAAACCATTTTTACTGTGATTTTCTCGGTCCATTGCATACGAATTCCACCTCGCTTTGTCCAGTATGACTGGATGAAACCAGAAATATCCGGTTGTGTTTTGGCTTACTACAACCCAGATATTGTGAAAGCCTCTGTGTTTATGTTTTCCGGATACTATCAACGGAATTTATGTTTTTGCATGTTATTTATCAGGGAACATTTAATTTTGTGCTGGGAAACACTAATTGGTTCCACACGGAGACACCAGCTCTACACATTCGTATTTTCTAGGGAGAAAGCTAGAGGAACTGCGGCAAACAAACATGATATTTCTGTTTGTATAGATGACATTTTATGCACTTTCCTAAAGAAAAGACTTTGCTTTTCTCCAAAACCATTTTTCCTGTGATATTCTCGATCCATTACATATGAATTCCACCCCCCCTTTGTCCGGATATGAGTGGATGAAACCAGAAATATCCGTTTTCTTTTTTTTTTTTTTTTGGCTTACTATATCCCAGATATTACTACAGACTCTGTGTTTGTGTTTTCTGGATATTATCGATGGATTTTATTGTTTTGAATGTTTTTATCAGGGAACATTTAATTTTGTACCGTAGAAACACTAATTGGTTCCACATGGAGACACCAGTCTACACATTCGTATTTTCTAGGGAGAAAGCTAGAATAACTGCGGTAAACAAACATGATGTTTCTGTTTGTATAGATGACATTTTATGCACTGGCTTAAGGAAAAGACTTTGTTTTACTCCAAAACCATTTTTACTGCGATTTTCCCGGTTCATTGCATACGAATTCCACCAAACTTAGTCCGGATATGACTGGATGAAACCAGAAATATCCGGTTGTGTTTTGGCTAACTCAATCCCAGATATTGCGACGGACTCTGTGTTTGTGTTTTCTGGACATTATCAACGGACTTTATTGTTTTGAATGTTTTTATCAGGGAACATTTAATTTTGTACCTTAGAAACACTAATAGGTTCAACATGGAGACACCAGTCTACACATTCGTATGTTCTAGGGAGAAAGTTAGAGGAACTGCGGCAAACAAACATGATATTTCTGTTTGTATACATGACATTTTATGCACTTGCATAATGAAAAAATCTTTGCTTTTCTCCAAAACCATTTTTACTGTGATTTTCTCGGTCCATTGCATACGAATTCCACCTCGCTTTGTCCGGATATGACTGGATGAAACCAGAAATATCCGGTTGTGTTTTGGCTTACTACAACCCAGATATTGTGAAAGCCTCTGTGTTTATGTTTTCCGGATGCTATCAACGGAATTTATGTTTTTGCATGTTATTTATCAGGGAACATTTAATTTTGTGCTGGGAAACACTAATTGGTTCCACATGGAGACACCAGCTCTACACATTCGTATTTTCTAGGGAGAAAGCTAGAGGAACTGCGGCAAACAAACATGATATTTCTGTTTGTATAGATGACATTTTATGCACTTTCCTAAAGAAAAGACTTTGCTTTTCTCCAAAACCATTTTTCCTGTGATATTCTCGATCCATTACATATGAATTCCACCCCACTTTGTCCGGATATGAGTGGATGAAACCAGAAATATCCGGTTGTGTTTTGTCTTACTATATCCCAGATATTGCTACAGCCTCAGTGTCTGTGTTTTCTGGATATTATGGATGGATTTTATTGTTTTGAATGTTTTTATCAGGGAACATTGAATTTTGTACCGTAGAAACACTAATTGGTTCCACATGGAGACACCAGTAACACATTCCTATGTTCTAGGGAGAAAGCTTGAGGAACTGCAAATCGATATGATATGTCTGTTTGTATAGATGACATTTTATGCACTTGCGATGGAAAAGACTTTTTGCCTTTCTCTAAAACCATTTTTACTGTGATTTTGTTGGTCCATTGCATACGAATTCCAACCCACTTTGTCCGGATATGACTGGATGAAACCAGAAATATCCGGTTGTGTTTTGGCTAACTCAATCCCAGATATTGTGAAAGCTTCTGTATTTGTGTTCTCCGGATATTATGAACGGATTTTATGGTTTTGCATGTTTTTTATCAGGGAACATTTAATTTTGTACCGTAGAAACACTAATTGGTTCCACACGGAGACACCAGCTCTACACATTTGTATTTTCTAGGGAGAAAGCTAGAGGAACTGCGGCAAACAAACATGATATTTCTGTTTGTATAGATGACATTTTATGCACTTTCCTAAGAAAAAAACTTTGCTTTTCTCCAAAACCATTTTTACTGTGATTTTCTCGGTCCATTGCATACGAATTCCACCTCACTTTGTCCGGATATGAGTGGATGAAACCAGAAATATCCGTTTTCTTTTTTTTTTTTTTTTTGGCTTACTATATCCCAGATATTACTACAGACTCTGTGTTTGTGTTTTCTGGATATTATCGATGGATTATATTGTTTTGAATGTTTTTATCAGGGAACATTTAATTTTGTGCTGGGAAACACTAATTGGTTCCACATGGAGACACCAGTCTACACATTCGTATTTTCTAGGGAGAAAGCTAGAATAACTGCGGTAAACAAACATGATGTTTCTGTTTGTATAGATGACATTTTATGCACTGGCTTAAGGAAAAGACTTTGTTTTACTCCAAAACCATTTTTACTGCGATTTTCCCGGTTCATTGCATACGAATCCCACCAAACTTAGTCCGGATATGACTGGATGAAACCAGAAATATCCGGTTGTGTTTTGGCTAACTCAATCCCAGATATTGCGACGGACGCTGTGTTGGTGTTTTCTGGACATTATCAACGGACTTTATTGTTTTGAATGTTTTTATCAGGGAACATTTAATTTTGTACCTTAGAAACACTAATAGGTTCAACATGGAGACACCAGTCTACACATTCGTATGTTCTAGGGAGAAAGTTAGAGGAACTGTGGCAAACAAACATGATATTTCTGTTTGTATACATGACATTTTATGCACTTGCATAATGAAAAAAACTTTGCTTTTCTCCAAAACCATTTTTACTGTGATTTTCTCGGTCCATTGCATACGAATTCCACCTCGCTTTGTCCAGTATGACTGGATGAAACCAGAAATATCCGGTTGTGTTTTGGCTTACTACAACCCAGATATTGTGAAAGCCTCTGTGTTTATGTTTTCCGGATACTATCAACGGAATTTATGTTTTTGCATGTTATTTATCAGGGAACATTTAATTTTGTGCTGGGAAACACTAATTGGTTCCACACGGAGACACCAGCTCTACACATTCGTATTTTCTAGGGAGAAAGCTAGAGGAACTGCGGCAAACAAACATGATATTTCTGTTTGTATAGATGACATTTTATGCACTTTCCTAAAGAAAAGACTTTGCTTTTCTCCAAAACCATTTTTCCTGTGATATTCTCGATCCATTACATATGAATTCCACCCCCCCTTTGTCCGGATATGAGTGGATGAAACCAGAAATATCCGTTTTCTTTTTTTTTTTTTTTTGGCTTACTATATCCCAGATATTACTACAGACTCTGTGTTTGTGTTTTCTGGATATTATCGATGGATTTTATTGTTTTGAATGTTTTTATCAGGGAACATTTAATTTTGTACCGTAGAAACACTAATTGGTTCCACATGGAGACACCAGTCTACACATTCGTATTTTCTAGGGAGAAAGCTAGAATAACTGCGGTAAACAAACATGATGTTTCTGTTTGTATAGATGACATTTTATGCACTGGCTTAAGGAAAAGACTTTGTTTTACTCCAAAACCATTTTTACTGCGATTTTCCCGGTTCATTGCATACGAATTCCACCAAACTTAGTCCGGATATGACTGGATGAAACCAGAAATATCCGGTTGTGTTTTGGCTAACTCAATCCCAGATATTGCGACGGACTCTGTGTTTGTGTTTTCTGGACATTATCAACGGACTTTATTGTTTTGAATGTTTTTATCAGGGAACATTTAATTTTGTACCTTAGAAACACTAATAGGTTCAACATGGAGACACCAGTCTACACATTCGTATGTTCTAGGGAGAAAGTTAGAGGAACTGCGGCAAACAAACATGATATTTCTGTTTGTATACATGACATTTTATGCACTTGCATAATGAAAAAATCTTTGCTTTTCTCCAAAACCATTTTTACTGTGATTTTCTCGGTCCATTGCATACGAATTCCACCTCGCTTTGTCCGGATATGACTGGATGAAACCAGAAATATCCGGTTGTGTTTTGGCTTACTACAACCCAGATATTGTGAAAGCCTCTGTGTTTATGTTTTCCGGATGCTATCAACGGAATTTATGTTTTTGCATGTTATTTATCAGGGAACATTTAATTTTGTGCTGGGAAACACTAATTGGTTCCACATGGAGACACCAGCTCTACACATTCGTATTTTCTAGGGAGAAAGCTAGAGGAACTGCGGCAAACAAACATGATATTTCTGTTTGTATAGATGACATTTTATGCACTTTCCTAAAGAAAAGACTTTGCTTTTCTCCAAAACCATTTTTCCTGTGATATTCTCGATCCATTACATATGAATTCCACCCCACTTTGTCCGGATATGAGTGGATGAAACCAGAAATATCCGGTTGTGTTTTGTCTTACTATATCCCAGATATTGCTACAGCCTCAGTGTCTGTGTTTTCTGGATATTATGGATGGATTTTATTGTTTTGAATGTTTTTATCAGGGAACATTGAATTTTGTACCGTAGAAACACTAATTGGTTCCACATGGAGACACCAGTAACACATTCCTATGTTCTAGGGAGAAAGCTTGAGGAACTGCAAATCGATATGATATGTCTGTTTGTATAGATGACATTTTATGCACTTGCGATGGAAAAGACTTTTTGCCTTTCTCTAAAACCATTTTTACTGTGCTTTTGTTGGTCCATTGCATACGAATTCCAACCCACTTTGTCCGGATATGACTGATTGAAACCAGAAATATCCGGTTGTGTTTTGGCTAACTCAATCCCAGATATTGTGAAAGCTTCTGTATTTGTGTTCTCCGGATATTATGAACGGATTTTATGGTTTTGCATGTTTTTTATCAGGGAACATTTAATTTTGTACCGTAGAAACACTAATTGGTTCCACACGGAGACACCAGCTCTACACATTTGTATTTTCTAGGGAGAAAGCTAGAGGAACTGCGGCAAACAAACATGATATTTCTGTTTGTATAGATGACATTTTATGCACTTTCCTAAGAAAAAGACTTTACTTTTCTCCAAAACCATTTTTACTGTGATTTTCTCGGTCCATTGCATACGAATTCCACCTCACTTTGTCCGGATATGACTGGATGAAACCAGAAATATCCGTTTTCTTTTTTTTTGGCTTACTATATCCCAGATATTACTACAGACTCTGTGTTTGTGTTTTCTGGATATTATCGATGGATTATATTGTTTTGAATGTTTTTATCAGGGAACATTTAATTTTGTGCTGGGAAACACTAATTGGTTCCACATGGAGACACCAGTCTACACATTCATATTTTCTAGGGAGAAAGCTAGAATAACTGCGGTAAACAAACATGATGTTTCTGTTTGTATAGATGACATTTTATGCACTGGCTTAAGGAAAAGACTTTGTTTTACTCCAAAACCATTTTTACTGCGATTTTCCAGGTTCATTGCATACGAATCCCACCAAACTTAGTCCGGATATGACTGGATGAAACCAGAAATATCCGGTTGTGTTTTGGCTAACTCAATCCCAGATATTGCGACGGACTCTGTGTTGGTGTTTTCTGGACATTATCAATGGACTTTATTGTTTTGAATGTTTTTATCAGGGAACATTTAATTTTGTACCTTAGAAACACTAATAGGTTCAACATGGAGACACCAGTCTACACATTCGTATGTTCTAGGGAGAAAGTTAGAGGAACTGTGGCAAACAAACATGATATTTCTGTTTGTATACATTGCATTTTATGCACTTGCATAATGAAAAAAACTTTGCTTTTCTCCAAAACCATTTTTACTGTGATTTTCTCGGTCCATTGCATACGAATTCCACCTCGCTTTGTCCGGATATGACTGGATGAAACCAGAAATATCCGGTTGTGTTTTGGCTTACTACAACCCAGATATTGTGAAAGCCTCTGTGTTTATGTTTTCCGGATACTATCAACGGAATTTATGTTTTTGCATGTTATTTATCAGGGAACATTTAATTTTGTGCTGGGAAACACTAATTGGTTCCACATGGAGACACCAGCTCTACACATTCGTATTTTCTAGGGAGAAAGCTAGAGGAACTGCGGCAAACAAACATGATATTTCTGTTTGTATAGATGACATTTTATGCACTTTCCTAAAGAAAAGACTTTGCTTTTCTCCAAAACCATTTTTCCTGTGATATTCTCGATCCATTACATATGAATTCCACCCCACTTTGTCCGGATATGAGTGGATGAAACCAGAAATATCCGGTGGTGTTTTGTCTTACTATATCCCAGATATTGCTACAGCCTCAGTGTCTGTGTTTTCTGGATATTATCGATGGATTTTATTGTTTTGAATGTTTTTATCAGGGAACATTTAATTTTGTACCGTAGAAACACTAATTGGTTCCACATGGAGACACCAGTAACACATTCCTATGTTCTAGGGAGAAAGCTTGAGGAACTGCAAATCGATATGATATGTCTGTTTGTATAGATGACATTTTATGCACTTGCGATGGAAAAGACTTTTTGCCTTTCTCTAAAACCATTTTTACTGTGATTTTGTTGGTCCATTGCATACGAATTCCAACCCACTTTGTCCGGATATGACTGGATGAAACCAGAAATATCCGGTTGTGTTGTGGCTAACTCAATCCCAGATATTGTGAAAGCTTCTGTATTTGTGTTCTCCGGATATTATGAACGGATTTTATGGTTTTGCATGTTTTTTTTCAGGGAACATTTAATTTTGTACCGTAGAAACACTAATTGGTTCCACACGGAGACACCAGCTCTACACATTTGTATTTTCTAGGGAGAAAGCTAGAGGAACTGCGGCAAACAAACATGATATTTCTGTTTGTATAGATGACATTTTATGCACTTTCCTAAGAAAAAGACTTTACTTTTCTCCAAAACCATTTTTACTGTGATTTTCTCGGTCCATTGCATACGAATTCCACCTCACTTTGTCCGGATATGACTGGATGAAACCAGAAATATCCGTTTTCTTTTTTTTTGGCTTACTATATCCCAGATATTACTACAGACTCTGTGTTTGTGTTTTCTGGATATTATCGATGGATTATATTGTTTTGAATGTTTTTATCAGGGAACATTTAATTTTGTGCTGGGAAACACTAATTGGTTCCACATGGAGACACCAGTCTACACATTCGTATTTTCTAGGGAGAAAGCTAGAATAACTGCGGTAAACAAACATGATGTTTCTGTTTGTATAGATGACATTTTATGCACTGGCTTAAGGAAAAGACTTTGTTTTACTCCAAAACCATTTTTACTGCGATTTTCCAGGTTCATTGCATACGAATCCCACCAAACTTAGTCCGGATATGACTGGATGAAACCAGAAATATACGGTTGTGTTTTGGCTAACTCAATCCCAGATATTGCGACGGACTCTGTGTTGGTGTTTTCTGGACATTATCAATGGAATTTATTGTTTTGAATGTTTTTATCAGGGAACATTTAATTTTGTACCTTAGAAACACTAATAGGTTCAACATGGAGACACCAGTCTACACATTCGTATGTTCTAGGGAGAAAGTTAGAGGAACTGTGGCAAACAAACATGATATTTCTGTTTGTATACATGACATTTTATGCACTTGCATAATGAAAAAAACTTTGCTTTTCTCCAAAACCATTTTTACTGTGATTTTCTCGGTCCATTGCATACGAATTCCACCTCGCTTTGTCCGGATATGACTGGATGAAACCAGAAATATCCGGTTGTGTTTTGGCTTACTACAACCCAGATATTGTGAAAGCCTCTGTGTTTATGTTTTCCGGATACTATCAACGGAATTTATGTTTTTGCATGTTATTTATCAGGGAACATTTAATTTTGTGCTGGGAAACACTAATTGGTTCCACATGGAGACACCAGCTCTACACATTCGTATTTTCTAGGGAGAAAGCTAGAGGAACTGCGGCAAACAAACATGATATTTCTGTTTGTATAGATGACATTTTATGCACTTTCCTAAAGAAAAGACTTTGCTTTTCTCCAAAACCATTTTTCCTGTGATATTCTCGATCCATTACATATGAATTCCACCCCACTTTGTCCGGATATGAGTGGATGAAACCAGAAATATCCGGTTGTGTTTTGTCTTACTATATCCCAGATATTGCTACAGCCTCAGTGTCTGTGTTTTCTGGATATTATCGATGGATTTTATTGTTTTGAATGTTTTTATCAGGGAACATTTAATTTTGTACCATAGAAACACTAATTGGTTCCACATGGAGACACCAGTAACACATTCCTATGTTCTAGGGAGAAAGCTTGAGGAACTGCAAATCGATATGATATGTCTGTTTGTATAGATGACATTTTATGCACTTGCGATGGAAAAGACTTTTTGCCTTTCTCTAAAACCATTTTTACTGTGATTTTGTTGGTCCATTGCATACGAATTCCAACCCACTTTGTCCGGATATGACTGGATGAAACCAGAAATATCCGGTTGTGTTTTGGCTAACTCAATCCCAGGTATTGTGAAAGCTTCTGTATTTGTGTTCTCCAGATATTATGAACGGATTTTATGGTTTTGCATGTTTTTTTTCAGGGAACATTTAATTTTGTACCGTAGAAACACTAATTGGTTCCACACGGAGACACCAGCTCTACACATTTGTATTTTCTAGGGAGAAAGCTAGAGGAACTGCGGCAAACAAACATGATATTTCTGTTTGTATAGATGACATTTTATGCACTTTCCTAAGAAAAAGACTTTACTTTTCTCCAAAACCATTTTTACTGTGATGTTCTCGGTCCATTGCATACGAATTCCACCTCACTTTGTCCGGATATGAGTGGATGAAACCAGAAATATCCGTTTTCTTTCTTTTTTTTTTTTTTTGTCTTACTATATCCCAGATATTACTACAGACTCTGTGTTTGTGTTTTCTGGATATTATCGATGGATTATATTGTTTTGAATGTTTTTATCAGGGAACATTTAATTTTGTGCTGGGAAACACTAATTGGTTCCACATGGAGACACCAGTCTACACATTCGTATTTTCTAGGGAGAAAGCTAGAATAACTGCGGTAAACAAACATGATGTTTCTGTTTGTATAGATGACATTTTATGCACTGGCTTAAGGAAAAGACTTTGTTTTACTCCAAAACCATTTTTACTGCGATTTTCCCGGTTCATTGCATACGAATCCCACCAAACTTAGTCCGGATATGACTGGATGAAACCAGAAATATCCGGTTGTGTTTTGGCTAACTCAATCCCAGATATTGCGACGGACTCTGTGTTTGTGTTTTCTGGACATTATCAACGGACTTTATTGTTTTGAATGTTTTTATCAGGGAACATTTAATTTTGTACCTTAGAAACACTAATAGGTTCAACATGGAGAGACCAGTCTACACATTCGTATGTTCTAGGGAGAAAGTTAGAGGAACTGTGGCAAACAAACATGATATTTCTGTTTGTATACATGACATTTTATGCACTTGCATAATGAAAAAAACTTTGCTTTTCTCCAAAACCATTTTTACTGTGATTTTCTCGGTCCATTGCATACGAATTCCACCTCGCTTTGTCCAGTATGACTGGATGAAACCAGAAATATCCGGTTGTGTTTTGGCTTACTACAACCCAGATATTGTGAAAGCCTCTGTGTTTATGTTTTCCGGATACTATCAACGGAATTTATGTTTTTGCATGTTATTTATCAGGGAACATTTAATTTTGTGCTGGGAAACACTAATTGGTTCCACATGGAGACACCAGCTCTACACATTCGTATTTTCTAGGGAGAAAGCTAGAGGAACTGCGGCAAACAAACATGATATTTCTGTTTGTATAGATGACATTTTATGCACTTTCCTAAAGAAAAGACTTTGCTTTTCTCCAAAACCATTTTTCCTGTGATATTCTCGATCCATTACATATGAATTCCACCCCCCCTTTGTCCGGATATGAGTGGATGAAACCAGAAATATCCGGTTGTGTTTTGTCTTACTATATCCCAGATATTGCTACAGCCTCAGTGTCTGTGTTTTCTGGATATTATCGATGGATTTTATTGTTTTGAATGTTTTTATCAGGGAACATTTAATTTTGTACCGTAGAAACACTAATTGGTTCCACATGGAGACACCAGTAACACATTCCTCTGTTCTAGGGAGAAAGCTTGAGGAACTGCAAATCGATATGATATGTCTGTTTGTATAGATGACATTTTATGCACTTGCGATGGAAAAGACTTTTTGCCTTACTCTAAAACCATTTTTACTGTGATTTTGTTGGTCCATTGCATACGAATTCCAACCCACTTTGTCCGGATATGACTGGATGAAACCAGAAATATCCGGTTGTGTTTTGGCTAACTCAATCCCAGATATTGTGAAAGCTTCTGTATTTGTGTTCTCCGGATATTATGAACGGATTTTATGGTTTTGCATGTTTTTTATCAGGGAACATTTAATTTTGTACCGTAGAAACACTAATTGGTTCCACACGGAGACACCAGCTCTACACATTTGTATTTTCTAGGGAGAAAGCTAGAGGAACTGCGGCAAACAAACATGATATTTCTGTTTGTATAGATGACATTTTATGCACTTTCCTAAGAAAAAGACTTTACTTTTCTCCAAAACCATTTTTACTGTGATTTTCTCGGTCCATTGCATACGAATTCCACCTCACTTTGTCCGGATATGACTGGATGAAACCAGAAATATCCGTTTTCTTTTTTTTTTTTTTTTTGGCTTACTATATCCCAGATATTACTACAGACTCTGTGTTTGTGTTTTCTGGATATTATCGATGGATTATATTGTTTTGAATGTTTTTATCAGGGAACATTTAATTTTGTGCTGGGAAACACTAATTGGTTCCACATGGAGACACCAGTCTACACATTCGTATTTTCTAGGGAGAAAGCTAGAATAACTGCGGTAAACAAACATGATGTTTCTGTTTGTATAGATGACATTTTATGCACTGGCTTAAGGAAAAGACTTTGTTTTACTCCAAAACCATTTTTACTGCGATTTTCCCGGTTCATTGCATACGAATTCCACCAAACTTAGTCCGGATATGACTGGATGAAACCAGAAATATCCGGTTGTGTTTTGGCTAACTCAATCCCAGATATTGCGACGGACTCTGTGTTTGTGTTTTCTGGACATTATCAACGGACTTTATTGTTTTGAATGTTTTTATCAGGGAACATTTAATTTTGTACCTTAGAAACACTAATAGGTTCAACATGGAGACACCAGTCTACACATTCGTATGTTCTAGGGAGAAAGTTAGAGGAACTGCGGCAAACAAACATGATATTTCTGTTTGTATACATGACATTTTATGCACTTTCCTAAAGAAAAGACTTTGCTTTTCTCCAAAACCATTTTTCCTGTGATATTCTCGATCCATTACATATGAATTCCACCCCCCCTTTGTCCGGATATGAGTGGATGAAACCAGAAATATCCGGTTGTGTTTTGTCTTACTATATCCCAGATATTGCTACAGCCTCAGTGTCTGTGTTTTCTGGATATTATCGATGGATTTTATTGTTTTGAATGTTTTTATCAGGGAACATTTAATTTTGTACCGTAGAAACACTAATTGGTTCCACATGGAGACACCAGGAACACATTCCTATGTTCTAGGGAGAAAGCTTGAGGAACTGCAAATCGATATGATATGTCTGTTTGTATAGATGGCATTTTATGCACTTGCGATGGAAAAGACTTTTTGCCTTTCTCTAAAACCATTTTTACTGTGATTTTGTTGGTCCATTGCATACGAATTCCAACCCACTTTGTCCGGATATGACTGGATGAAACCAGAAATATCCGGTTGTGTTTTGGCTAACTCAATCCCAGATATTGTGAAAGCTTCTGTATTTGTGTTCTCCGGATATTATGAACGGATTTTATGGTTTTGCATGTTTTTTTTCAGGGAACATTTAATTTTGTACCGTAGAAACACTAATTGGTTCCACACGGAGACACCAGCTCTACACATTTGTATTTTCTAGGGAGAAAGCTAGAGGAACTGCGGCAAACAAACATGATATTTCTGTTTGTATAGATGACATTTTATGCACTTTCCTAACAAAAAGACTTTACTTTTCTCCAAAACCATTTTCACTGTGATTTTCTCGGTCCATTGCATACGAATTCCACCTCACTTTGTCCGGATATGACTGGATGAAACCAGAAATATCCGTTTTCTTTTTTTTTGGCTTACTATATCCCAGATATTACTACAGACTCTGTGTTTGTGTTTTCTGGATATTATCGATGGATTATATTGTTTTGAATGTTTTTATCAGGGAACATTTAATTTTGTGCTGGGAAACACTAATTGGTTCCACATGGAGACACCAGTCTACACATTCGTATTTTCTAGGGAGAAAGCTAGAATAACTGCGGTAAACAAACATGATGTTTCTGTTTGTATAGATGACACTTTATGCACTGGCTTAAGGAAAAGACTTTGTTTTACTCCAAAACCATTTTTACTGCGATTTTCCCGGTTCATTGCATACGAATCCCACCAAACTTAGTCCGGATATGACTGGATGAAACCAGAAATATCCGGTTGTGTTTTGGCTAACTCAATCCCAGATATTGCGACGGACTCTGTGTTTGTGTTTTCTGGACATTATCAACGGACTTTATTGTTTTGAATGTTTTTATCAGGGAACATTTAATTTTGTACCTTAGAAACACTAATAGGTTCAACATGGAGACACCAGTATACACATTCGTATGTTCTAGGGAGAAAGTTAGAGGAACTGTGGCAAACAAACATGATATTTCTGTTTGTATACATGACATTTTATGCACTTGCATAATGAAAAAAACTTTGCTTTTCTCCAAAACCATTTTTACTGTGATTTTCTCGGTCCATTGCATACGAATTCCACCTCGCTTTGTCCAGTATGACTGGATGAAACCAGAAATATCCGGTTGTGTTTTGGCTTACTACAACCCAGATATTGTGAAAGCCTCTGTGTTTATGTTTTCCGGATACTATCAACGGAATTTATGTTTTTGCATGTTATTTATCAGGGAACATTTAATTTTGTGCTAGGAAACACTAATTGGTTCCACATGGAGACACCAGCTCTACACATTCGTATTTTCTAGGGAGAAAGCTAGAGGAACTGCGGCAAACAAACATGATATTTCTGTTTGTATAGATGACATTTTATGCACTTTCCTAAAGAAAAGACTTTGCTTTTCTCCAAAACCATTTTTCCTGTGATATTCTCGATCCATTACATATGAATTGCCCCCCCCCTTTGTCCAGATATGAGTGGATGAAACCAGAAATATCCGGTTGTGTTTTGTCTTACTATATCCCAGATATTGCTACAGCCTCAGTGTCTGTGTTTTCTGGATATTATCGATGGATTTTATTGTTTTGAATGTTTTTATCAGGGAACATTTAATTTTGTACCGTAGAAACACTAATTGGTTCCACATGGAGACACCAGTAACACATTCCTATGTTCTAGGGAGAAAGCTTGAGGAACTGCAAATCGATATGATATGTCTGTTTGTATAGATGACATTTTATGCACTTGCGATGGAAAAGACTTTTTGCCTTTCTCTAAAACCATTTTTACTGTGATTTTGTTGGTCCATTGCATACGAATTCCAACCCACTTTGTCCGGATATGACTGGATGAAACCAGAAATATCCGGTTGTGTTTTGGCTAACTCAATCCCAGGTATTGTGAAAGCTTCTGTATTTGTGTTCTCCAGATATTATGAACGGATTTTATGGTTTTGCATGTTTTTTTTCAGGGAACATTTAATTTTGTACCGTAGAAACACTAATTGGTTCCACACGGAGACACCAGCTCTACACATTTGTATTTTCTAGGGAGAAAGCTAGAGGAACTGTGGCAAACAAACATGATATTTCTGTTTGTATAGATGACATTTTATGCACTTTCCTAAGAAAAAGACTTTACTTTTCTCCAAAACCATTTTTACTGTGATGTTCTCGGTCCATTGCATACGAATTCCACCTCACTTTGTCCGGATATGACTGGATGAAACCAGAAATATCCGTTTTCTTTTTTTTTTTTTGGCTTACTATATCCCAGATATTACTACAGACTCTGTGTTTGTGTTTTCTGGATATTATCGATGGATTATATTGTTTTGAATGTTTTTATCAGGGAACATTTAATTTTGTGCTGGGAAACACTAATTGGTTCCACATGGAGACACCAGTCTACACATTCGTATTTTCTAGGGAGAAAGCTAGAATAACTGCGGTAAACAAACATGATGTTTCTGTTTGTATAGATGACATTTTATGCACTGGCTTAAGGAAAAGACTTTGTTTTACTCCAAAACCATTTTTACTGCGATTTTCCCGGTTCATTGCATACGAATTCCACCAAACTTAGTCCGGATATGACTGGATGAAACCAGAAATATCCGGTTGTGTTTTGGCTAACTCAATCCCAGATATTGCGACGGACTCTGTGTTTGTGTTTTCTGGACATTATCAACGGACTTTATTGTTTTGAATGTTTTTATCAGGGAACATTTAATTTTGTACCTTAGAAACACTAATAGGTTCAACATGGAGACACCAGTCTACACATTCGTATGTTCTAGGGAGAAAGTTAGAGGAACTGCGGCAAACAAACATGATATTTCTGTTTGTATACATGACATTTTATGCACTTTCCTAAAGAAAAGACTTTGCTTTTCTCCAAAACCATTTTTCCTGTGATATTCTCGATCCATTACATATGAATTCCACCCCCCCTTTGTCCGGATATGAGTGGATGAAACCAGAAATATCCGGTTGTGTTTTGTCTTACTATATCCCAGATATTGCTACAGCCTCAGTGTCTGTGTTTTCTGGATATTATCGATGGATTTTATTGTTTTGAATGTTTTTATCAGGGAACATTTAATTTTGTACCGTAGAAACACTAATTGGTTCCACATGGAGACACCAGGAACACATTCCTATGTTCTAGGGAGAAAGCTTGAGGAACTGCAAATCGATATGATATGTCTGTTTGTATAGATGACATTTTATGCACTTGCGATGGAAAAGACTTTTTGCCTTTCTCTAAAACCATTTTTACTGTGATTTTGTTGGTCCATTGCATACGAATTCCAACCCACTTTGTCCGGATATGACTGGATGAAACCAGAAATATCCGGTTGTGTTTTGGCTAACTCAATCCCAGATATTGTGAAAGCTTCTGTATTTGTGTTCTCCGGATATTATGAACGGATTTTATGGTTTTGCATGTTTTTTTTCAGGGAACATTTAATTTTGTACCGTAGAAACACTAATTGGTTCCACACGGAGACACCAGCTCTACACATTTGTATTTTCTAGGGAGAAAGCTAGAGGAACTGCGGCAAACAAACATGATATTTCTGTTTGTATAGATGACATTTTATGCACTTTCCTAACAAAAAGACTTTACTTTTCTCCAAAACCATTTTTCCTGTGATTTTCTCGGTCCATTGCATACGAATTCCACCTCACTTTGTCCGGATATGACTGGATGAAACCAGAAATATCCGTTTTCTTTTTTTTTGGCTTACTATATCCCAGATATTACTACAGACTCTGTGTTTGTGTTTTCTGGATATTATCGATGGATTATATTGTTTTGAATGTTTTTATCAGGGAACATTTAATTTTGTGCTGGGAAACACTAATTGTTTGCACATGGAGACACCAGTCTACACATTCGTATTTTCTAGGGAGAAAGCTAGAATAACTGCGGTAAACAAACATGATGTTTCTGTTTGTATAGATGACATTTTATGCACTGGCTTAAGGAAAAGACTTTGTTTTACTCCAAAACCATTTTTACTGCGATTTTCCCGGTTCATTGCATACGAATTCCACCAAACTTAGTCCGGATATGACTGGATGAAACCAGAAATATCCGGTTGTGTTTTGGCTAACTCAATCCCAGATATTGCGACGGACTCTGTGTTTGTGTTTTCTGGACATTATCAACGGACTTTATTGTTTTGAATGTTTTTATCAGGGAACATTTAATTTTGTACCTTAGAAACACTAATAGGTTCAACATGGAGACACCAGTCTACACATTCGTAAGTTCTAGGGAGAAAGTTAGAGGAACTGCGGCAAACAAACATGATATTTCTGTTTGTATACATGACATTTTATGCACTTGCATAACGAAAAAAACTTTGCTTTTCTCCAAAACCATTTTTACTGTGATTTTCTCGGTCCATTGCATACGAATTCCACCTCGCTTTGTCCGGATATGACTGGATGAAACCAGAAATATCCGGTTGTGTTTTGGCTTACTACAACCCAGATATTGTGAAAGCCTCTGTGTTTATGTTTTCCGGATACTATCAACGGAATTTATGTTTTTTCATGTTATTTATCAGGGAACATTTAATTTTGTGCTGGGAAACACTAATTGGTTCCACATGGAGACACCAGCTCTACACATTCGTATTTTCTAGGGAGAAAGCTAGAGGAACTGCGGCAAACAAACATGATATTTCTGTTTGTATAGATGACATTTTATGCACTTTCCTAAAGAAAAGACTTTGCTTTTCTCCAAAACCATTTTTCCTGTGATATTCTCGATCCATTACATATGAATTGCCCCCCCCTTTGTCCAGATATGAGTGGATGAAACCAGAAATATCCGGTTGTGTTTTGTCTTACTATATCCCAGATATTGCTACAGCCTCAGTGTCTGTGTTTTCTGGATATTATCGATGGATTTTATTGTTTTGAATGTTTTTATCAGGGAACATTTAATTTTGTACCGTAGAAACACTAATTGGTTCCACATGGAGACACCAGGAACACATTCCTATGTTCTAGGGAGAAAGCTTGAGGAACTGCAAATCGATATGATATGTCTGTTTGTATAGATGACATTTTATGCACTTGCGATGGAAAAGACTTTTTGCCTTTCTCTAAAACCATTTTTACTGTGATTTTGTTGGTCCATTGCATACGAATTCCAACCCACTTTGTCCGGATATGACTGGATGAAACCAGAAATATCCGGTTGTGTTTTGGCTAACTCAATCCCAGGTATTGTGAAAGCTTCTGTATTTGTGTTCTCCAGATATTATGAACGGATTTTATGGTTTTGCATGTTTTTTTTCAGGGAACATTTAATTTTGTACCGTAGAAACACTAATTGGTTCCACACGGAGACACCAGCTCTACACATTTGTATTTTCTAGGGAGAAAGCTAGAGGAACTGCGGCAAACAAACATGATATTTCTGTTTGTATAGATGACATTTTATGCACTTTCCTAAGAAAAAGACTTTACTTTTCTCCAAAACCATTTTTACTGTGATGTTCTCGGTCCATTGCATACGAATTCCACCTCACTTTCTCCGGATATGACTGGATGAAACCAGAAATATCCGTTTTCTTTTTTTTTTTTTGGCTTACTATATCCCAGATATTACTACAGACTCTGTGTTTGTGTTTTCTGGATATTATCGATGGATTATATTGTTTTGAATGTTTTTATCAGGGAACATTTAATTTTGTGCTGGGAAACACTAATTGGTTCCACATGGAGACACCAGTCTACACATTCGTATTTTCTAGGGAGAAAGCTAGAATAACTGCGGTAAACAAACATGATGTTTCTGTTTGTATAGATGACATTTTATGCACTGGCTTAAGGAAAAGACTTTGTTTTACTCCAAAACCATTTTTACTGCGATTTTCCCGGTTCATTGCATACGAATTCCACCAAACTTAGTCCGGATATGACTGGATGAAACCAGAAATATCCGGTTGTGTTTTGGCTAACTCAATCCCAGATATTGCGACGGACTCTGTGTTTGTGTTTTCTGGACATTATCAACGGACTTTATTGTTTTGAATGTTTTTTATCAGGGAACATTTAATTTTGTACCTTAGAAACACTAATAGGTTCAACATGGAGACACCAGTCTACACATTCGTATGTTCTAGGGAGAAAGTTAGAGGAACTGCGGCAAACAAACATGATATTTCTGTTTGTATACATGACATTTTATGCACTTTCCTAAAGAAAAGACTTTGCTTTTCTCCAAAACCATTTTTCCTGTGATATTCTCGATCCATTACATATGAATTCCACCCCCCCTTTGTCCGGATATGAGTGGATGAAACCAGAAATATCCGGTTGTGTTTTGTCTTACTATATCCCAGATATTGCTACAGCCTCAGTGTCTGTGTTTTCTGGATATTATCGATGGATTTTATTGTTTTGAATGTTTTTATCAGGGAACATTTAATTTTGTACCGTAGAAACACTAATTGGTTCCACATGGAGACACCAGGAACACATTCCTATGTTCTAGGGAGAAAGCTTGAGGAACTGCAAATCGATATGATATGTCTGTTTGTATAGATGACATTTTATGCACTTGCGATGGAAAAGACTTTTTGCCTTTCTCTAAAACCATTTTTACTGTGATTTTGTTGGTCCATTGCATACGAATTCCAACCCACTTTGTCCGGATATGACTGGATGAAACCAGAAATATCCGGTTGTGTTTTGGCTAACTCAATCCCAGGTATTGTGAAAGCTTCTGTATTTGTGTTCTCCAGATATTATGAACGGATTTTATGGTTTTGCATGTTTTTTTTCAGGGAACATTTAATTTTGTACCGTAGAAACACTAATTGGTTCCACACGGAGACACCAGCTCTATACATTTGTATTTTCTAGGGAGAAAGCTAGAGGAACTGTGGCAAACAAACATGATATTTCTGTTTGTATAGATGACATTTTATGCACTTTCCTAAGAAAAAGACTTTACTTTTCTCCAAAACCATTTTTCCTGTGATGTTCTCGGTCCATTGCATACGAATTCCACCTCACTTTGTCCGGATATGACTGGATGAAACCAGAAATATCCGTTTTCTTTTTTTTTTTTGGCTTACTATATCCCAGATATTACTACAGACTCTGTGTTTGTGTTTTCTGGATATTATCGATGGATTATATTGTTTTGAATGTTTTTATCAGGGAACATTTAATTTTGTGCTGGGAAACACTAATTGGTTCCACATGGAGACACCAGTCTACACATTCGTATTTTCTAGGGAGAAAGCTAGAATAACTGCGGTAAACAAACATGATGTTTCTGTTTGTATAGATGACATTTTATGCACTGGCTTAAGGAAAAGACTTTGTTTTACTCCAAAACCATTTTTACTGCGATTTTCCCGGTTCATTGCATACGAATTCCACCAACCTTAGTCCGGATATGACTGGATGAAACCAGAAATATCCGGTTGTGTTTTGGCTAACTCAATCCCAGATATTGCGACGGACTCTGTGTTTGTGTTTTCTGGACATTATCAACGGACTTTATTGTTTTGAATGTTTTTATCAGGGAACATTTAATTTTGTACCTTAGAAACACTAATAGGTTCAACATGGAGACACCAGTCTACACATTCGTATGTTCTAGTGAGAAAGTTAGAGGAACTGCGGCAAACAAACATGATATTTCTGTTTGTATACATGACATTTTATGCACTTGCATAATGAAAAAAACTTTGCTTTTCTCCAAAACCATTTTTACTGTGATTTTCTCGGTCCATTGCATACGAATTCCACCTCGCTTTGTCCGGATATGACTGGATGAAACCAGAAATATCCGGTTGTGTTTTGGCTTACTACAACCCAGATATTGTGAAAGCCTCTGTGTTTATGTTTTCCGGATACTATCAACGGAATTTATGTTTTTGCATGTTATTTATCAGGGAACATTTAATTTTGTGCTGGGAAACACTAATTGGTTCCACATGGAGACACCAGCTCTACACATTCGTATTTTCTAGGGAGAAAGCTAGAGGAACTGCGGCAAACAAACATGATATTTCTGTTTGTATAGATGACATTTTATGCACTTTCCTAAAGAAATGACTTTGCTTTTCTCCAAAACCATTTTTCCTGTGATATTCTCGATCCATTACATATGAATTCCACCCCACTTTGTCCAGCTATGAGTGGATGAAACCAGAAATATCCGGTTGTGTTTTGTCTTACTATATCCCAGATATTGCTACAGCCTCAGTGTCTGTGTTTTCTGGATATTATGGATGGATTTTATTGTTTTGAATGTTTTTATCAGGGAACATTTAATTTTGTACCGTAGAAACACTAATTGGTTCCACATGGAGACAGCAGTAACACATTCATCTGTTCTAGGGAGAAAGCTTGAGGAACTGCAAATCGATATGATATGTCTGTTTGTATAGATGACATTTTATGCACTTGCGATGGAAAAGACTTTTTGCCTTTCTCTAAAACCATTTTTACTGTGATTTTGTTGGTCCATTGCATACGAATTCCAACCCACTTTGTCCGGATATGACTGGATGAAACCAGAAATATCCGGTTGTGTTTTGGCTAACTCAATCCCAGATATTGTGAAAGCTTCTGTATTTGTGTTCTCCGGATATTATGAACGGATTTTATGGTTTTGCATGTTTTTTATCAGGGAACATTTAATTTTGTACCGTAGAAACACTAATTGGTTCCACACGGAGACACCAGCTCTACACATTTGTATTTTCTAGGGAGAAAGCTAGAGGAACTGCGGCAAACAAACATGATATTTCTGTTTGTATAGATGACATTTTATGCACTTTCCTAAGAAAAAGACTTTACTTTTCTCCAAAACCATTTTTACTGTGATTTTCTCGGTCCATTGCATACGAATTCCACCTCACTTTGTCCGGATATGACTGGATGAAACCAGAAATATCCGTTTTCTTTTTTTTTGGCTTACTATATCCCAGATATTACTACAGACTCTGTGTTTGTGTTTTCTGGATATTATCGATGGATTATATTGTTTTGAATGTTTTTATCAGGGAACATTTAATTTTGTGCTGGGAAACACTAATTGGTTCCACATGGAGACACCAGTCTACACATTCGTATTTTCTAGGGAGAAAGCTAGAATAACTGCGGTAAACAAACATGATGTTTCTGTTTGTATAGATGACATTTTATGCACTGGCTTAAGGAAAAGACTTTGTTTTACTCCAAAACCATTTTTACTGCGATTTTCCCGGTTCATTGCATACGAATTCCACCAAACTTAGTCCGGATATGACTGGATGAAACCAGAAATATCCGGTTGTGTTTTGGCTAACTCAATCCCAGATATTGCGACGGACTCTGTGTTTGTGTTTTCTGGACATTATCAACGGACTTTATTGTTTTGAATGTTTTTATCAGGGAACATTTAATTTTGTACCTTAGAAACACTAATAGGTTCAACATGGAGACACCAGTCTACACATTCGTATGTTCTAGGGAGAAAGTTAGAGGAACTGCGGCAAACAAACATGATATTTCTGTTTGTATACATGACATTTTATGCACTTGCATAACGAAAAAAACTTTGCTTTTCTCCAAAACCATTTTTACTGTGATTTTCTCGGTCCATTGCATACGAATTCCACCTCGCTTTGTCCGGATATGACTGGATGAAACCAGAAATATCCGGTTGTGTTTTGGCTTACTACAACCCAGATATTGTGAAAGCCTCTGTGTTTATGTTTTCCGGATACTATCAACGGAATTTATGTTTTTGCATGTTATTTATCAGGGAACATTTAATTTTGTGCTGGGAAACACTAATTGGTTCCACATGGAGACACCAGCTCTACACATTCGTATTTTCTAGGGAGAAAGCTAGAGGAACTGCGGCAAACAAACATGATATTTCTGTTTGTATAGTTGACATTTTATGCACTTTCCTAAAGAAAAGACTTTGCTTTTCTCCAAAACCATTTTTCCTGTGATATTCTCGATCCATTACATATGAATTCCACCCCACTTTGTCCGGATATGAGTGGATGAAACCAGAAATATCCGGTTGTGTTTTGTCTTACTATATCCCAGATATTGCTACAGCCTCAGTGTCTGTGTTTTCTGGATATTATCGATGGATTTTATTGTTTTGAATGTTTTTATCAGGGAACCTTTAATTTTGTACCGTAGAAATACAATTTGGTTCCACATGGAGACACCAATAACACATTCCTCTGTTCTAGGGAGAAAGCTTGAGGAACTGCAAATCGATATGATATGTCTGTTTGTATAGATGACATTTTATGCACTTGCGATGGAAAAGACTTTTTGCCTTTCTCTAAAACCATTTTTACTGTGATTTTGTTGGTCCATTGCATACGAATTCCAACCCACTTTGTCCGGATATGACTGGATGAAACCAGAAATATCCGGTTGTGTTTTGGCTAACTCAATCCCAGATATTGTGAAAGCTTCTGTATTTGTGTTCTCCGGATATTATGAACGGATTTTATGGTTTTGCATGTTTTTTTTCAGGGAACATTTAATTTTGTACCGTAGAAACACTAATTGGTTCCACACGGAGACACCAGCTCTACACATTTGTATTTTCTAGGGAGAAAGCTAGAGGAACTGCGGCAAACAAACATGATATTTCTGTTTGTATAGATGACATTTTATGCACTTTCCTAAGAAAAAGACTTTACTTTTCTCCAAAACCATTTTTACTGTGATGTTCTCGGTCCATTGCATACGAATTCCACCTCACTTTGTCCGGATATGACTGGATGAAACCAGAAATATCCGTTTTCTTTTTTTTTTTTTTTGGCTTACTATATCCCAGATATTACTACAGACTCTGTGTTTGTGTTTTCTGGATATTATCGATGGATTATATTGTTTTGAATGTTTTTATCAGGGAACATTTAATTTTGTGCTGGGAAACACTAATTGGTTCCACATGGAGACACCAGTCTACACATTCGTATTTTCTAGGGAGAAAGCTAGAATAACTGCGGTAAACAAACATGATGTTTCTGTTTGTATAGATGACATTTTATGCACTGGCTTAAGGAAAAGACTTTGTTTTACTCCAAAACCATTTTTACTGCGATTTTCCCGGTTCATTGCATACGAATTCCACCAACCTTAGTCCGGATATGACTGGATGAAACCAGAAATATCCGGTTGTGTTTTGGCTAACTCAATCCCAGATATTGCGACGGACTCTGTGTTTGTGTTTTCTGGACATTATCAACGGACTTTATTGTTTTGAATGTTTTTATCAGGGAACATTTAATTTTGTACCTTAGAAACACTAATAGGTTCAACATGGAGACACCAGTCTACACATTCGTATGTTCTAGGGAGAAAGTTAGAGGAACTGCGGCAAACAAACATGATATTTCTGTTTGTATACATGACATTTTATGCACTTGCATAATGAAAAAAACTTTGCTTTTCTCCAAAACCATTTTTACTGTGATTTTCTCGGTCCATTGCATACGAATTCCACCTCGCTTTGTCCGGATATGACTGGATGAAACCAGAAATATCCGGTTGTGTTTTGGCTTACTACAACCCAGATATTGTGAAAGCCTCTGTGTTTATGTTTTCCGGATACTATCAACGGAATTTATGTTTTTGCATGTTATTTATCAGGGAACATTTAATTTTGTGCTGGGAAACACTAATTGGTTCCACATGGAGACACCAGCTCTACACATTCGTATTTTCTAGGGAGAAAGCTAGAGGAACTGCGGCAAACAAACATGATATTTCTGTTTGTATAGATGACATTTTATGCACTTTCCTAAAGAAATGACTTTGCTTTTCTCCAAAACCATTTTTCCTGTGATATTCTCGATCCATTACATATGAATTCCACCCCACTTTGTCCAGATATGAGTGGATGAAACCAGAAATATCCGGTTGTGTTTTGTCTTACTATATCCCAGATATTGCTACAGCCTCAGTGTCTGTGTTTTCTGGATATTATCGATGGATTTTATTGTTTTGAATGTTTTTATCAGGGAACATTTAATTTTGTACCGTAGAAACACTAATTGGTTCCACATGGAGATACCAGGAACACATTCCTATGTTCTAGGGAGAAAGCTTGAGGAACTGCAAATCGATATGATATGTCTGTTTGTATAGATGACATTTTATGCACTTGCGATGGAAAAGACTTTTTGCCTTTCTCTAAAACCATTTTTACTGTGATTTTGTTGGTCCATTGCATACGAATTCCAACCCACTTTGTCCGGATATGACTGGATGAAACCAGAAATATCCGGTTGTGTTTTGGCTAACTCAATCCCAGATATTGTGAAAGCTTCTGTATTTGTGTTCTCCGGATATTATGAACGGATTTTATGGTTTTGCATGTTTTTTATCAGGGAACATTTAATTTTGTACCGTAGAAACACTAATTGGTTCCACACGGAGACACCAGCTCTACACATTTGTATTTTCTAGGGAGAAAGCTAGAGGAACTGCGGCAAACAAACATGATATTTCTGTTTGTATAGATGACATTTTATGCACTTTCCTAAGAAAAAGACTTTACTTTTCTCCAAAACCATTTTTACTGTGATTTTCTCGGTCCATTGCATACGAATTCCACCTCACTTTGTCCGGATATGACTGGATGAAACCAGAAATATCCGTTTTCTTTTTTTTTGGCTTACTATATCCCAGATATTACTACAGACTCTGTGTTTGTGTTTTCTGGATATTATCGATGGATTATATTGTTTTGAATGTTTTTATCAGGGAACATTTAATTTTGTGCTGGGAAACACTAATTGGTTCCACATGGAGACACCAGTCTACACATTCGTATTTTCTAGGGAGAAAGCTAGAATAACTGCGGTAAACAAACATGATGTTTCTGTTTGTATAGATGACATTTTATGCACTGGCTTAAGGAAAAGACTTTGTTTTACTCCAAAACCATTTTCACTGCGATTTTCCCGGTTCATTGCATACGAATTCCACCAAACTTAGTCCGGATATGACTGGATGAAACCAGAAATATCCGGTTGTGTTTTGGCTAACTCAATCCCAGATATTGCGACAGACTCTGTGTTTGTGTTTTCTGGACATTATCAACGGACTTTATTGTTTTGAATGTTTTTATCAGGGAACATTTAATTTTGTACCTTAGAAACACTAATTGGTTCCACAAGGAGACACCAGCTCAACACATTTGTATGTTCTAGGGAGAAAGCTAGAGGAACTGCGGCAAACAAACATGATATTTCTGTTTGTATACATGACATTTTATGCACTTGCATAATGAAAAAAACTTTGCTTTTCTCCAAAACCATTTTTACTGTGATTTTCTCGGTCCATTGCATACGAATTCCACCTCGCTTTGTCCGGATATGACTGGATGAAACCAGAAATATCCGGTTGTGTTTTGGCTTACTACAACCCAGATATTGTGAAAGCCTCTGTGTTTATGTTTTCCGGATACTATCAACGGAATTTATGTTTTTGCATGTTATTTATCAGGGAACATTTAATTTTGTGCTGGGAAACACTAATTGGTTCCACATGGAGACACCAGCTCTACACATTCGTATTTTCTAGGGAGAAAGCTAGAGGAACTGCGGCAAACAAACATGATATTTCTGTTTGTATAGATGACATTTTATGCACTTTCCTAAAGAAAAGACTTTGCTTTTCCTAAAACCATTTTTCCTGTGATATTCTCGATCCATTACATATGAATTCCACCCCACTTTGTCCGGATATGAGTGGATGAAACCAGAAATATCCGGTTGTGTTTTGTTTTACTATATCCCAGATATTGCTACAGCCTCACTGTCTGTGTTTTCTGGATATTATCGATGGATTTTATTGTTTTGAATGTTTTTATCAGGGAACCTTTAATTTTGTACCGTAGAAATACAATTTGGTTCCACATGGAGACACCAGGAACACATTCCTATGTTCTAGGGAGAAAGCTTGAGGAACTGCAAATCGATATGCTATGTCTGTTTGTATAGATGACATTTTATGCACTTGCGATGGAAAAGACTTTTTGCCTTTCTCTAAAACCATTTTTACTGTGATTTTGTTGGTCCATTGCATACGAATTCCAACCCACTTTGTCCGGATATGACTGGATGAAACCAGAAATATCCGGTTGTGTTTTGGCTAACTCAATCCCAGATATTGTGAAAGCTTCTGTATTTGTGTTCTCCGGATATTATGAACGGATTTTATGGTTTTGCATGTTTTTTATCAGGGAACATTTAATTTTGTACCGTAGAAACACTAATTGGTTCCACACGGAGACACCAGCTCTACACATTTGTATTTTCTAGGGAGAAAGCTAGAGGAACTGCGGCAAACAAACATGATATTTCTGTTTGTATAGATGACATTTTATGCACTTTCCTAAGAAAAAGACATTACTTTTCTCCAAAACCATTTTTACTGTGATTTTCTCGGTCCATTGCATACGAATTCCACCTCGCTTTGTCCGGATATGACTGGATGAAACCAGAAATATCCGGTTGTGTTTTGGCTTACTACAACCCAGATATTGTGAAAGCCTCTGTGTTTATGTTTTCCGGATTTTATCAACGGAATTTATGTTTTTGCATGTTATTTATCAGGGAACATTTAATTTTGTGCTGGGAAACACTAATTGGTTCCACATGGAGACACCAGCTCTACACATTCGTATTTTCTAGGGAGAAAGCTAGAGGAACTGCGGCAAACAAACATGATATTTCTGTTTGTATAGATGACATTTATTCACTTTCCTAAAGAAAAGACTTTGCTTTTCTCCAAAACCATTTTTCCTGTGATATTCTCGATCCATTACATATGAATTCCAACCCACTTTGTCCGGATATGAGTGGATGAAACCAGAAATATCCGGTTGTGTTTTGTCTTACTATATCCCAGATATTGCTACAGCCTCACTGTCTGTGTTTTCTGGATATTATCGATGGATTTTATTGTTTTGAATGTTTTTATCAGGGAACATTTAATTTTGTGCTGGGAAACACTAATTGGTTCCACATGGAGACACCAGTCTACACATTCGTATTTTCTAGGGAGAAAGCTAGAATAACTGCGGTAAACAAACATGATATTTCTGTTTGTATTGATGACATTTTATGCACTGGCTTAAGGAAAAGACTTTGTTTTACTCCAAAACCATTTTTACTGCGATTTTCCCGGTTCATTGCATACGAATTCCACCAACCTTAGTCCGGATATGACTGGATGAAACCAGAAATATCCGGTTGTGTTTTGGCTAACTCAATCCCAGATATTGCGACGGACTCTGTGTTTGTGTTTTCTGGACATTATCAACGGACTTTATTGTTTTCAATGTTTTTATCAGGGAACATTTAATTTTGTACCTTAGAAACACTAATAGGTTCAACATGGAGACACCAGTCTACACATTCGTATGTTCTAGGGAGAGAGCTAGAGGAACTGCGGCAAACAAACATGATATTTCTGTTTGTATACATGACATTTTATGCACTTGCATAACGAAAAAAACTTTGCTTTTCTCCAAAACCATTTTTACTGTGATTTTCTCGGTCCATTGCATACGAATTCCACCTCGCTTTGTCCGGATATGTCTGGATGAAACCAGAAATATCCGGTTGTGTTTTGGCTTACTACAACCCAGATATTGTGAAAGCCTCTGTGTTTATGTTTTCCGGATATTATCAACGGAATTTATGTTTTTGCATGTTATTTATCAGGGAACATTTAATTTTGTGCTGGGAAACACTAATTGGTTCCACATGGAGACACCAGCTCTACACATTCGTATTTTCTAGGGAGAAAGCTAGAGGAACTGCAGCAAACAAACATGATATTTCTGTTTGTATAGATGACATTTTATGCACTTTCCTAAAGAAAAGACTTTGCTTTTCTCCAAAACCATTTTTCCTGTGATATTCTCGATCCATTACATATGAATTCCACCCCACTTTGTCCGGATATGAGTGGATGAAACCAGAAATATCCGGTTGTGTTTTGTCTTACTATATCCCAGATATTGCTACAGCCTCAGTGTCTGTGTTTTCAGGATATTATCGATGGATTTTATTGTTTTGAATGTTTTTATCAGGGAACCTTTAATTTTGTACCGTAGAAATACAATTTGGTTCCACATGGAGACACCAGTAACACATTCCTCTGTTCCAGGGAGAAAGCTTGAGGTACTGCAAATCGATATGATATGTCTGTTTGTATAGATGACATTTTATGCACTTGCGATGGAAAAGACTTTTTGCCTTTCTCTAAAACCATTTTTACTGTGATTTTGTTGGTCCATTGCATACGAATTCCAACCCGCTTTGTCCGGATATGACTGGATGAAACCAGAAATATCCGGTCGTGTTTTGGCTAACTCAATCCCAGATATTGTGAAAGCTTCTGTATTTGTGTTCTCCGGATATTATGAATGGATTTTATGGTTTTGCATGTTTTTTATCAGGGAACATTTAATTTTGTACCGTAGAAACACTAATTGGTTCCACACGGAGACACCAGCTCTACACATTTGTATTTTCTAGGGAGAAAGCTAGAGGAACTGCGGCAAACAAACATGATATTTCTGTTTGTATAGATGACATTTTATGCACTTTCCTAAGAAAAAGACTTTACTTTTCTCCAAAACCATTTTTACTGTGATTTTCTCGGTCCATTGCATACGAATTCCACCTCACTTTGTCCGGATATGACTGGATGAAACCAGAAATATCCGTTTTCTTTTTTTTTGGCTTACTATATCCCAGATATTACTACAGACTCTGTGTTTGTGTTTTCTGGATATTATCGATGGATTATATTGTTTTGAATGTTTTTATCAGGGAACATTTAATTTTGTGCTGGGAAACACTAATTGGTTCCACATGGAGACACCAAGTCTACACATTCGTATTTTCTAGTGAGAAAGCTAGAATAACTGCAGTAAACCAACATGATGTTTCTGTTTGTATAGATGACATTTTATGCACTGGCTTAAGGAAAAGACTTTGTTTTACTCCAAAACCATTTTTACTGCGATTTTCCTGGTTCATTGCATACGAATTCCACCAAACTTAGTCCGGATATGACTGGATGAAACCAGAAATATCCGGTTGTGTTTTGGCTAACTCAATCCCAGATATTGCGACGGACTCTGTGTTTGTGTTTTCTGGACATTATCAACGGACTTTATTCTTTTGAATGTTTTTATCAGGGAACATTTAATTTTGTACCTTAGAAACACTAATAGGTTCAACATGGAGACACCAGTATACACATTCGTATGTTCTAGGGAGAAAGCTAGAGGAACTGCGGCAAACAAACATGATATTTCTGTTTGTATACATGACATTTTATGCACTTTCCTAAGAAAAAGACATTACTTTTCTCCAAAACCATTTTTACTGTGATTTTCTCGGTCCATTGCATACGAATTCCACCTCGCTTTGTCCGGATATGACTGGATGAAACCAGAAATATCCGGTTGTGTTTTGGCTTACTACAACCCAGATATTGTGAAAGCCTCTGTGTTTATGTTTTCCGGATTTTATCAACGGAATTTATGTTTTTGCATGTTATTTATCAGGGAACATTTAATTTTGTGCTGGGAAACACTAATTGGTTCCACATGGAGACACCAGCTCTACACATTCGTATTTTCTAGGGAGAAAGCTAGAGGAACTGCGGCAAACAAACATGATATTTCTGTTTGTATAGATGACATTTATTCACTTTCCTAAAGAAAAGACTTTGCTTTTCTCCAAAACCATTTTTCCTGTGATATTCTCGATCCATTACATATGAATTCCAACCCACTTTGTCCAGATATGAGTGGATGAAACCAGAAATATCCGGTTGTGTTTTGTCTTACTATATCCCAGATATTGCTACAGCCTCACTGTCTGTGTTTTCTGGATATTATCGATGGATTTTATTGTTTTGAATGTTTTTATCAGGGAACATTTAATTTTGTGCTGGGAAACACTAATTGGTTCCACATGGAGACACCAGTCTACACATTCGTATTTTCTAGGGAGAAAGCTAGAATAACTGCGGTAAACAAACATGATATTTCTGTTTGTATTGATGACATTTTATGCACTGGCTTAAGGAAAAGACTTTGTTTTACTCCAAAACCATTTTTACTGCGATTTTCCCGGTTCATTGCATACGAATTCCACCAACCTTAGTCCGGATATGACTGGATGAAACCAGAAATATCCGGTTGTGTTTTGGCTAACTCAATCCCAGATATTGCGACGGACTCTGTGTTTGTGTTTTCTGGACATTATCAACGGACTTTATTGTTTTCAATGTTTTTATCAGGGAACATTTAATTTTGTACCTTAGAAACACTAATAGGTTCAACATGGAGACACCAGTCTACACATTCGTATGTTCTAGGGAGAAAGCTAGAGGAACTGCGGCAAACAAACATGATATTTCTGTTTGTATACATGACATTTTATGCACTTGCATAACGAAAAAAACTTTGCTTTTCTCCAAAACCATTTTTACTGTGATTTTCTCGGTCCATTGCATACGAATTCCACCTCGCTTTGTCCGGATATGTCTGGATGAAACCAGAAATATCCGGTTGTGTTTTGGCTTACTACAACCCAGATATTGTGAAAGCCTCTGTGTTTATGTTTTCCGGATATTATCAACGGAATTTATGTTTTTGCATGTTATTTATCAGGGAACATTTAATTTTGTGCTGGGAAACACTAATTGGTTCCACATGGAGACACCAGCTCTACACATTCGTATTTTCTAGGGAGAAAGCTAGAGGAACTGCAGCAAACAAACATGATATTTCTGTTTGTATAGATGACATTTTATGCACTTTCCTAAAGAAAAGACTTTGCTTTTCTCCAAAACCATTTTTCCTGTGATATTCTCGATCCATTACATATGAATTCCACCCCACTTTGTCCGGATATGAGTGGATGAAACCAGAAATATCCGGTTGTGTTTTGTCTTACTATATCCCAGATATTGCTACAGCCTCAGTGTCTGTGTTTTCTGGATATTATCGATGGATTTTATTGTTTTGAATGTTTTTATCAGGGAACCTTTAATTTTGTACCGTAGAAATACAATTTGGTTCCACATGGAGACACCAGTAACACATTCCTCTGTTCCAGGGAGAAAGCTTGAGGTACTGCAAATCGATATGATATGTCTGTTTGTATAGATGACATTTTATGCACTTGCGATGGAAAAGACTTTTTGCCTTTCTCTAAAACCATTTTTACTGTGATTTTGTTGGTCCATTGCATACGAATTCCAACCCGCTTTGTCCGGATATGACTGGATGAAACCAGAAATATCCGGTCGTGTTTTGGCTAACTCAATCCCAGATATTGTGAAAGCTTCTGTATTTGTGTTCTCCGGATATTATGAATGGATTTTATGGTTTTGCATGTTTTTTATCAGGGAACATTTAATTTTGTACCGTAGAAACACTAATTGGTTCCACACGGAGACACCAGCTCTACACATTTGTATTTTCTAGGGAGAAAGCTAGAGGAACTGCGGCAAACAAACATGATATTTCTGTTTGTATAGATGACATTTTATGCACTTTCCTAAGAAAAAGACTTTACTTTTCTCCAAAACCATTTTTACTGTGATTTTCTCGGTCCATTGCATACGAATTCCACCTCACTTTGTCCGGATATGACTGGATGAAACCAGAAATATCCGTTTTCTTTTTTTTTGGCTTACTATATCCCAGATATTACTACAGACTCTGTGTTTGTGTTTTCTGGATATTATCGATGGATTATATTGTTTTGAATGTTTTTATCAGGGAACATTTAATTTTGTGCTGGGAAACACTAATTGGTTCCACATGGAGACACCAAGTCTACACATTCGTATTTTCTAGTGAGAAAGCTAGAATAACTGCAGTAAACCAACATGATGTTTCTGTTTGTATAGATGACATTTTATGCACTGGCTTAAGGAAAAGACTTTGTTTTACTCCAAAACCATTTTTACTGCGATTTTCCTGGTTCATTGCATACGAATTCCACCAAACTTAGTCCAGATATGACTGGATGAAACCAGAAATATCCGGTTGTGTTTTGGCTAACTCAATCCCAGATATTGCGACGGACTCTGTGTTTGTGTTTTCTGGACATTATCAACGGACTTTATTCTTTTGAATGTTTTTATCAGGGAACATTTAATTTTGTACCTTAGAAACACTAATAGGTTCAACATGGAGACACCAGTATACACATTCGTATGTTCTAGGGAGAAAGCTAGAGGAACTGCGGCAAACAAACATGATATTTCTGTTTGTATACATGACATTTTATGCACTTTCCTAAGAAAAAGACATTACTTTTCTCCAAAACCATTTTTACTGTGATTTTCTCGGTCCATTGCATACGAATTCCACCTCGCTTTGTCCGGATATGACTGGATGAAACCAGAAATATCCGGTTGTGTTTTGGCTTACTACAACCCAGATATTGTGAAAGCCTCTGTGTTTATGTTTTCCGGATTTTATCAACGGAATTTATGTTTTTGCATGTTATTTATCAGGGAACATTTAATTTTGTGCTGGGAAACACTAATTGGTTCCACATGGAGACACCAGCTCTACACATTCGTATTTTCTAGGGAGAAAGCTAGAGGAACTGCGGCAAACAAACATGATATTTCTGTTTGTATAGATGACATTTATTCACTTTCCTAAAGAAAAGACTTTGCTTTTCTCCAAAACCATTTTTCCTGTGATATTCTCGATCCATTACATATGAATTCCAACCCACTTTGTCCGGATATGAGTGGATGAAACCAGAAATATCCGGTTGTGTTTTGTCTTACTATATCCCAGATATTGCTACAGCCTCACTGTCTGTGTTTTCTGGATATTATCGATGGATTTTATTGTTTTGAATGTTTTTATCAGGGAACATTTAATTTTGTGCTGGGAAACACTAATTGGTTCCACATGGAGACACCAGTCTACACATTCGTATTTTCTAGGGAGAAAGCTAGAATAACTGCGGTAAACAAACATGATATTTCTGTTTGTATTGATGACATTTTATGCACTGGCTTAAGGAAAAGACTTTGTTTTACTCCAAAACCATTTTTACTGCGATTTTCCCGGTTCATTGCATACGAATTCCACCAACCTTAGTCCGGATATGACTGGATGAAACCAGAAATATCCGGTTGTGTTTTGGCTAACTCAATCCCAGATATTGCGACGGACTCTGTGTTTGTGTTTTCTGGACATTATCAACGGACTTTATTGTTTTCAATGTTTTTATCAGGGAACATTTAATTTTGTACCTTAGAAACACTAATAGGTTCAACATGGAGACACCAGTCTACACATTCGTATGTTCTAGGGAGAAAGCTAGAGGAACTGCGGCAAACAAACATGATATTTCTGTTTGTATACATGACATTTTATGCACTTGCATAACGAAAAAAACTTTGCTTTTCTCCAAAACCATTTTTACTGTGATTTTCTCGGTCCATTGCATACGAATTCCACCTCGCTTTGTCCGGATATGTCTGGATGAAACCAGAAATATCCGGTTGTGTTTTGGCTTACTACAACCCAGATATTGTGAAAGCCTCTGTGTTTATGTTTTCCGGATATTATCAACGGAATTTATGTTTTTGCATGTTATTTATCAGGGAACATTTAATTTTGTGCTGGGAAACACTAATTGGTTCCACATGGAGACACCAGCTCTACACATTCGTATTTTCTAGGGAGAAAGCTAGAGGAACTGCAGCAAACAAACATGATATTTCTGTTTGTATAGATGACATTTTATGCACTTTCCTAAAGAAAAGACTTTGCTTTTCTCCAAAACCATTTTTCCTGTGATATTCTCGATCCATTACATATGAATTCCACCCCACTTTGTCCGGATATGAGTGGATGAAACCAGAAATATCCGGTTGTGTTTTGTCTTACTATATCCCAGATATTGCTACAGCCTCAGTGTCTGTGTTTTCAGGATATTATCGATGGATTTTATTGTTTTGAATGTTTTTATCAGGGAACCTTTAATTTTGTACCGTAGAAATACAATTTGGTTCCACATGGAGACACCAGTAACACATTCCTCTGTTCCAGGGAGAAAGCTTGAGGTACTGCAAATCGATATGATATGTCTGTTTGTATAGATGACATTTTATGCACTTGCGATGGAAAAGACTTTTTGCCTTTCTCTAAAACCATTTTTACTGTGATTTTGTTGGTCCATTGCATACGAATTCCAACCCGCTTTGTCCGGATATGACTGGATGAAACCAGAAATATCCGGTCGTGTTTTGGCTAACTCAATCCCAGATATTGTGAAAGCTTCTGTATTTGTGTTCTCCGGATATTATGAACGGATTTTATGGTTTTGCATGTTTTTTATCAGGGAACATTTAATTTTGTACCGTAGAAACACTAATTGGTTCCACACGGAGACACCAGCTCTACACATTTGTATTTTCTAGGGAGAAAGCTAGAGGAACTGCGGCAAACAAACATGATATTTCTGTTTGTATAGATGACATTTTATGCACTTTCCTAAGAAAAAGACTTTACTTTTCTCCAAAACCATTTTTACTGTGATTTTCTCGGTCCATTGCATACGAATTCCACCTCACTTTGTCCGGATATGACTGGATGAAACCAGAAATATCCGTTTTCTTTTTTTTTGGCTTACTATATCCCAGATATTACTACAGACTCTGTGTTTGTGTTTTCTGGATATTATCGATGGATTATATTGTTTTGAATGTTTTTATCAGGGAACATTTAATTTTGTGCTGGGAAACACTAATTGGTTCCACATGGAGACACCAAGTCTACACATTCGTATTTTCTAGTGAGAAAGCTAGAATAACTGCAGTAAACAAACATGATGTTTCTGTTTGTATAGATGACATTTTATGCACTGGCTTAAGGAAAAGACTTTGTTTTACTCCAAAACCATTTTTACTGCGATTTTCCTGGTTCATTGCATACGAATTCCACCAAACTTAGTCCGGATATGACTGGATGAAACCAGAAATATCCGGTTGTGTTTTGGCTAACTCAATCCCAGATATTGCGACGGACTCTGTGTTTGTGTTTTCTGGACATTATCAACGGACTTTATTCTTTTGAATGTTTTTATCAGGGAACATTTAATTTTGTACCTTAGAAACACTAATAGGTTCAACATGGAGACACCAGTATACACATTCGTATGTTCTAGGGAGAAAGTTAGAGGAACTGTGGCAAACAAACATGATATTTCTGTTTGTATACATGACATTTTATGCACTTGCATAACGAAAAAAACTTTGCTTTTCTCCAAAACCATTTTTACTGTGATTTTCTCGGTCCATTGCGTACGAATTCCACCTCGCTTTGTCCGGATATGTCTGGATGAAACCAGAAATATCCGGTTGTGTTTTGGCTTACTACAACCCAGATATTGTGAAAGCCTCTGTGTTTATGTTTTCCGGATATTATCAACGGAATTTATGTTTTTGCATGTTATTTATCAGGGAACATTTAATTTTGTGCTGGGAAACACTAATTGGTTCCACATGGAGACACCAGCTCTACACATTCGTATTTTCTAGGGAGAAAGCTAGAGGAACTGCGGCAAACAAACATGATATTTCTGTTTGTATAGATGACATTTTATGCACTTTCCTAAAGAAAAGACTTTGCTTTTCTCCAAAACCATTTTTCCTGTGATATTCTCGATCCATTACATATGAATTCCACCCCACTTTGTCCGGATATGAGTGGATGAAACCAGAAATATCCGGTTGTGTTTTGTCTTACTATATCCCAGATATTGCTACAGCCTCAGTGTCTGTGTTTTCTGGATATTATCGATGGATTTTATTGTTTTGAATGTTTTTATCAGGGAACATTTAATTTTGTACCGTAGAAACACTAATTGGTTCCACATGGAGACACTAGTAACACATTCCTATGTTCTAGGGAGAAAGCTTGAGGAACTGCAAATCGATATGATATGTCTGTTTGTATAGATGACATTTTATGCACTTGCGATGGAAAAGACTTTTTGCCTTTCTCTAAAACCATTTTTACTGTGATTTTGTTGGTCCATTGCATACGAATTCCAACCCACTTTGTCCGGATATGACTGGATGAAACCAGAAATATCCGGTTGTGTTTTGGCTAACTCAATCCCAGATATTGTGAAAGCTTCTGTATTTGTGTTCTCCGGATATTATGAACGGATTTTATGGTTTTGCATGTTTTTTATCAGGGAACATTTAATTTTGTACCATAGAAACACTAATTGGTTCCACACGGAGACACCAGCTCTACACATTTGTATTTTCTAGGGAGAAAGCTAGAGGAACTGCGGCAAACAAACATGATATTTCTGTTTGTATAGATGACATTTTATGCACTTTCCTAAGAAAAAGACTTTACTTTTCTCCAAAACCATTTTTACTGTGATTTTCTCGGTCCATTGCATACGAATTCCACCTCACTTTGTCCGGATTTGACTGGATGAAACCAGAAATATCCGTTTTCTTTTTTTTTGGCTTACTATATCCCAGATATTACTACAGACTCTGTGTTTGTGTTTTCTGGATATTATCGATGGATTATATTGTTTTGAATGTTTTTATCAGGGAACATTTAATTTTGTGCTGGGAAACACTAATTGGTTCCACATGGAGACACCAAGTCTACACATTCGTATTTTCTAGTGAGAAAGCTAGAATAACTGCAGTAAACAAACATGATGTTTCTGTTTGTATAGATGACATTTTATGCACTGGCTTAAGGAAAAGACTTTGTTTTACTCCAAAACCATTTTTACTGCGATTTTCCTGGTTCATTGCATACGAATTCCACCAAACTTAGTCCGGATATGACTGGATGAAACCAGAAATATCCGGTTGTGTTTTGGCTAACTCAATCCCAGATATTGCGACGGACTCTGTGTTTGTGTTTTCTGGACATTATCAACGGACTTTATTGTTTTGAATGTTTTTATCAGGGAACATTTAATTTTGTACCTTAGAAACACTAATAGGTTCAACATGGAGACACCAGTATACACATTCGTATGTTCTAGGGAGAAAGCTAGAGGAACTGCGGCAAACAAACATGATATTTCTGTTTGTATACATGACATTTTATGCACTTGCATAACGAAAAAAACTTTGCTTTTCTCCAAAACCATTTTTACTGTGATTTTCTCGGTCCATTGCGTACGAATTCCACCTCGCTTTGTCCGGATATGTCTGGATGAAACCAGAAATATCCGGTTGTGTTTTGGCTTACTACAACCCAGATATTGTGAAAGCCTCTGTGTTTATGTTTTCCGGATATTATCAACGGAATTTATGTTTTTGCATGTTATTTATCAGGGAACATTAAACTTTGTGCTGGGAAACACTAATTGGTTCCACATGGAGACACCAGCTCTACACATTCGTATTTTCTAGGGAGAAAGCTAGAGGAACTGCGGCAAACAAACATGATATTTCTGTTTGTATAGATGACATTTTATGCACTTTCCTAAAGAAAAGACTTTGCTTTTCTCCAAAACCATTTTTCCTGTGATATTCTCGATCCATTACATATGAATTCCACCCCACTTTGTCCGGATATGAGTGGATGAAACCAGAAATATCCGGTTGTGTTTTGTCTTACTATATCCCAGATATTGCTACAGCCTCAGTGTCTGTGTTTTCTGGATATTATCGATGGATTTTATTGTTTTGAATGTTTTTATCAGGGAACATTTAATTTTGTACCGTAGAAACACTAATTGGTTCCACATGGAGACACTAGTAACACATTCCTATGTTCTAGGGAGAAAGCTTGAGGAACTGCAAATCGATATGATATGTCTGTTTGTATAGATGACATTTTATGCACTTGCGATGGAAAAGACTTTTTGCCTTTCTCTAAAACCATTTTTACAGTGATTTTGTTGGTCCATTGCATACGAATTCCAACCCACTTTGTCCGGATATGACTGGATGAAACCAGAAATATCCGGTTGTGTTTTGGCTAACTCAATCCCAGATATTGTGAAAGCTTCTGTATTTGTGTTCTCCGGATATTATGAACGGATTTTATGGTTTTGCATGTTTTTTATCAGGGAACATTTAATTTTGTACCATAGAAACACTAATTGGTTCCACACGGAGACACCAGCTCTACACATTTGTATTTTCTAGGGAGAAAGCTAGAGGAACTGCGGCAAACAAACATGATATTTCTGTTTGTATAGATGATATTTTATGCACTTTCCTAACAAAAAGACTTTACTTTTCTCCAAAACCTTTTTTACTGTGATTTTCTCAGTCCATTGCATACGAATTCCACCTCACTTTGTCCGGATATGACTGGATGAAACCAGAAATATCCGTTTTATTTTTTTTTTTGGCTTACTATATCCCAGATATTACTACAGACTCTGTGTTTGTGTTTTCTGGATATTATCGATGGATTATATTGTTTTGAATGTTTTTATCAGGGAACATTTAATTTTGTGCTGGGAAACACTAATTGGTTCCACATGGAGACACCAGTCTACACATTCGTATTTTCTAGGGAGAAAGCTAGAATAACTGCGGTAAACAAACATGATGTTTCTGTTTGTATAGATGACATTTTATGCACTGGCTTAAGGAAAAGACTTTGTTTTACTCCAAAACCATTTTTACTGCGATTTTCCCGGTTCATTGCATACGAATTCCACCAAACTTAGTCCGGATATGACTGGATGAAACCAGAAATATCCGGTTGTGTTTTGGCTAACTCAATCCCAGATATTGCGACGGACTCTGTGTTTGTGTTTTCTGGACATTATCAACGGACTTTATTGTTTTGAATGTTTTTATCAGGGAACATTTAATTTTGTACCTTAGAAACACTAATAGGTTCAACATGGAGACACCAGTATACAGATTCGTATGTTCTAGGGAGAAAGCTAGAGGAACTGCGGCAAACAAACATGATATTTCTGTTTGTATATATGACATTTTATGCACTTTCCTAAAGAAAAGACTTTGCTTTTCTCCAAAACCATTTTTCCTGTGATATTCTCGATCCATTACATATGAATTCCACCCCACTTTGTCCGGATATGAGTGGATGAAACCAGAAATATCCGGTTGTGTTTTGTCTTACTATATCCCAGATATTGCTACAGCCTCAGTGTCTGTGTTTTCTGGATATTATCGATGGATTTTATTGTTTTGAATGTTTTTATCAGGGAACATTTAATTTTGTACCGTAGAAACACTAATTGGTTCCACATGGAGACACCAGTAACACATTCCTATGTTCTAGGGAGAAAGCTTGAGGAACTGCAAATCGATATGATATGTCTGTTTGTATAGATGACATTTTATGCACTTGCGATGGAAAAGACTTTTTGCCTTTCTCTAAAACCATTTTTACTGTGATTTTGTTGGTCCATTGCATACGAATTCCAACCCACTTTGTCCGGATATGACTGGATGAAACCAGAAATATCCAGTTGTGTTTTGGCTAACTCAATCCCAGATATTGTGAAAGCTTCTGTATTTGTGTTCTCCGGATATTATGAACGGATTTTATGGTTTTGCATGTTTTTTATCAGGGAACATTTAATTTTGTACCATAGAAACACTAATTGGTTCCACACGGAGACACCAGCTCTACACATTTGTATTTTCTAGGGAGAAAGCTAGAGGAACTGCGGCAAACAAACATGATATTTCTGTTTGTATAGATGACATTTTATGCACTTTCCTAACAAAAAGATTTTACTTTTCTCCAAAACCATTTTTACTGTGATTTTCTCGGTCCATTGCATACGAATTCCACCTCACTTTGTCCAGATATGACTGGATCAAACCAGAAATATCTGGTTGTGTTTTGGCTTACTACAGCCCAGATATTGTGAAAGCCTCTGTGTTTATGTTTTCCGGATATTATCAACGGAATTCATCTTTTTGCATGTTATTCATCAGGGAACATTTAATTTTGTGCTGGGAAACACTAATTGGTTCCACATGGAGACACCAGCTCTACACATTCGTATGTTCTAGGGAGAAAGCTAGAGGAACTGCGGCAAACAAACATGATATTTCTGTTTGTATAGATGACATTTTATGCACTTTCCTAAAGAAAAGACTTTGCTTTTCTCCAAAACCATTTTTCCTGTGATATTCTCCATCCATTACATATGAATTCCACCCCACTTTGTCCGGATATGAGTGCATGAATCCAGAAATATCCGGTTGTGTTTTGTCTTACTATATCCCAGATATTGCTACAGCCTCAGTGTCTGTGTTTTCTGGATATTATCGATGGATTTTATTGTTTTGAATGTTTTTATCAGGGAACCTTTAATTTTGTACCGTAGAAATACAATTTGGTTCCACATGGAGACACCAGGAACACATTCCTATGTTCTAGGGAGAAAGCTTGAGGAACTGCAAATCGATATGATATGTCTGTTTGTATAGATGACATTTTATGCACTTGCGATGGAAAAGACTTTTTGCCTTTCTCTAAAACCATTTTTACTGTGATTTTGTTGGTCCATTGCATACGAATTCCAACCCACTTTGTCCGTATATGACTGGATGAAACCAGAAATATCCGGTTGTGTTTTGGCTAACTCAATCCCAGATATTGTGAAAGCTTCTTTATTGGTGTTTTCCGGATAATATCAACGGATTTTATGGTTTTGCATGTTTTTTATCAGGGAACATTTAATTTTGTACCTTAGAAACACTAATAGGTTCAACATGGAGACACCAGTATACACATTCGTATGTTCTAGGGAGAAAGCTAGAGGAACTGCGGCAAACAAACATGATATTTCTGTTTGTATACATGACATTTTATGCACTTGCATAACGAAAAAAACTTTGCTTTTCTCCAAAACCATTTTTACTGTGATTTTCTCGGTCCATTGCATACGAATTCCACCTCGCTTTGTCCGGATATGACTGGATGAAACCAGAAATATCCGGTTGTGTTTTGGCTTACTACAACCCAGATATTGTGAAAGCCTCTGTGTTTATGTTTTCCGGATACTATCAACGGAATTTATGTTTTTGCATGTTATTTATCAGGGAACATTTAATTTTGTGCTGGGAAACACTAATTGGTTCCACATGGAGACACCAGCTCTACACATTCGTATTTTCTAGGGAGAAAGCTAGAGGAACTGCGGCAAACAAACATGATATTTCTGTTTGTATAGATGACATTTTATGCACTTTCCTAAAGAAAAGACTTTGCTTTTCTCCAAAACCATTTTTCCTGTGATATTCTCCATCCATTACATATGAATTCCACCCCACTTTGTCCGGATATGAGTGGATGAAACCAGAAATATCCGGTTGTGTTTTGTCTTACTATATCCCAGATATTGCTAGAGCCTCAGTGTCTGTGTTTTCTGGATATTATCGATGGATTTTATTGTTTTGAATGTTTTTATCAGGGAACCTTTAATTTTGTACCGTATAAATACAATTTGGTTCCACATGGAGACACCAGTAACACATTCCTATGTTCTAGGGAGAAAGCTTGAGGAACTGCAAATCGATATGATATGTCTGTTTGTATAGATGACATTTTATGCACTTGCGATGGAAAAGACTTTTTGCCTTTCTCTAAAACCATTTTTACTGTGATTTTGTTGGTCCATTGCATACGAATTCCAACCCACTTTGTCTGGATATGACTGGATGAAACCAGAAATATCCGGTTGTGTTGTGGCTAACTCAATCCCAGATATTGTGAAAGCTTCTGTATTTGTGTTCTCCGGATATTATGAACGGATTTTATGGTTTTGCATGTTTTTTATCAGGGAACATTTAATTTTGTACCGTAGAAACACTAATTGGTTCCACACGGAGACACCAGCTCTACACATTTGTATTTTCTAGGGAGAAAGCTAGAGGAACTGCGGCAAACAAACATGATATTTCTGTTTGTATAGATGACATTTTATGCACTTTCCTAAGAAAAAGACTTTACTTTTCTCCAAAACCATTTTTACTGTGATTTTCTCGGTCCATTGCATACGAATTCCACCAAACTTAGTCCGGATATGACTGGATGAAACCAGAAATATCCGTTTTCTTTTTTTTTTGGCTTACTATATCCCAGATATTACTACAGACTCTGTGTTTGTGTTTTCTGGATATTATCGATGGATTATATTGTTTTGAATGTTTTTATCAGGGAACACTTAATTTTGTGCTGGGAAACACTAATTGGTTCCACATGGAGACACCAGTCTACACATTCGTATTTTCTAGGGAGAAAGCTAGAATAACTGCGGTAAACAAACATGATGTTTCTGTTTGTATAGATGACATTTTATGCACTGGCTTAAGGAAAAGACTTTGTTTTACTCCAAAACCATTGTTACTGCGATTTTCCCGGTTCATTGCATACGAATTCCACCAAACTTAGTCCGGATATGACTGGATGAAACCAGAAATATCCGGTTGTGTTTTGGCTAACTCAATCCAGATATTGTGAAAGCTTCTGTATTGGTGTTTTCCGGATAATATCAACGGATTTTATGGTTTTGCATGTTTTTTATCAGGGAACATTTAATTTTGTACTGGGAAACACTAATTGGTTCCACATGGAGACACAAGCTCTACACATTCGTAGTTTCTAGGGAGAAAGCTAGAGGAACTGCGGCAAACAAACATGATATTTCTGTTTGTATAGATGACATTTTATGCACTTTCCTAAAGAAAAGACTTTGCTTTTCTCCAAAACCATTTTTCCTGTGATATTCTCGATCCATTACATATGAATTCCACCCCACTTTGTCCGGATATGAGTGGATGAAACCAGAAATATCCGGTTGTGTTTTGTCTTACTATATCCCAGATATTGCTACAGCCTCAGTGTCTGTGTTTTCTGGATATTATCGATGGATTTTATTGTTTTGAATGTTTTTATCAGGGAACCTTTAATTTTGTACCGTAGAAATACAATTTGGTTCCACATGGAGACACCAGGAACACATTCCTATGTTCTAGGGAGAAAGCTTGAGGAACTGCAAATCGATATGATATGTCTGTTTGTATAGATGACATTTTATGCACTTGCGATGGAAAAGACTTTTTGCCTTTCTCTAAAACCATTTTTACTGTGATTTTGTTGGTCCATTGCATACGAATTCCAACCCACTTTGTCCGGATATGACTGGATGAAACCAGAAATATCCGGTTGTGTTGTGGCTAACTCAATCCCAGATATTGTGAAAGCTTCTGTATTGGTGTTTTCCGGATATTATCAACGGATTTTATGGTTTTGCATGTTTTTTATCAGGGGACATTTAATTTTGTACCTTAGAAACACTAATAGGTTCAACATGGAGACACCAGTCTTCACATTCGTATGTTCTAGGGAGAAAGTTAGAGGAACTGCGGCAAACAAACATGATATTTCTGTTTGTATACATGACATTTTATGCACTTGCATAACGAAAAAAAACTTTGCTTTTCTCCAAAACCATTTTTACTGTGATTTTCTCGGTCCATTGCATACGAATTCCACCTCGCTTTGTCCGGATATGACTGGATGAAACCAGAAATATCCGGTTGTGTTTTGGCTTACTACAACCCAGATATTGTGAAAGCCTCTGTGTTTATGTTTTCCGGATACTATCAACGGAATTTATGTTTTTGCATGTTATTTATCAGGGAACATTTAATTTTGTGCTGAGAAACACTAATTGGTTCCACATGGAGACACCAGCTCTACACATTCGTATTTTCTAGGGAGAAAGCTAGAGGAACTGCGGCAAACAAACATGATATTTCTGTTTGTATAGATGACATTTTATGCACTTTCCTAAAGAAAAGACTTTGCTTTTCTCCAAAACCATTTTTCCTGTGATATTCTCGATCCATTACATATGAATTCCACCCCACTTTGTCCGGATATGAGTGGATGAAACCAGAAATATCCGGTTGTGTTTTGTCTTACTATATCCCAGATATTGCTACAGCCTCAGTGTCTGTGTTTTCTGGATATTATCGATGGATTTTATTGTTTTGAATGTTTTTATCAGGGAACATTTAATTTTGTACCGTAGAAATACAATTTGGTTCCACATGGAGACACCAGGAACACATTCCTATGTTCTAGGGAGAAAGCTTGAGGAACTGCAAATCGATATGATATGTCTGTTTGTATAGATGACATTTTATGCACTTGCGATGGAAAAGACTTTTTGCCTTTCTCTAAAACCATTTTTACTGTGATTTTGTTGGTCCATTGCATACGAATTCCAACCCACTTTGTCCGGATATGACTGGATGAAACCAGAAATATCCGGTTGTGTTTTGGCTAACTCAATCCCAGATATTGTGAAAGCTTCTGTATTTGTGTTCTCCGGATATTATGAACGGATTTTATGGTTTTGCATGTTTTTTATCAGGGAACATTTAATTTTGTACCGTAGAAACACTAATTGGTTCCACACGGAGACACCAGCTCTACACATTTGTATTTTCTAGGGAGAAAGCTAGAGGAACTGCGGCAAACAAACATGATATTTCTGTTTGTATAGATGACATTTTATGCACTTTCCTAACAAAAAGACTTTACTTTTCTCCAAAACCATTTTTACTGTGATTTTCTCGGTCCATTGCATACGAATTCCACCTCACTTTGTCCGGATATGACTGGATGAAACCAGAAATATCCGTTTTCTTTTTTTTTGGCTTACTATATCCCAGATATTACTACAGACTCTGTGTTTGTGTTTTCTGGATATTATCGATGGATTATATTGTTTTGAATGTTTTTATCAGGGAACACTTAATTTTGTGCTGGGAAACACTAATTGGTTCCACATGGAGACACCAGTCTACACATTCGTATTTTCTAGGGAGAAAGCTAGAATAACTGCGGTAAACAAACATGATGTTTCTGTTTGTATAGATGACATTTTATGCACTGGCTTAAGGAAAAGACTTTGTTTTACTCCAAAACCATTTTTACTGTGATTTTGTTGGTCCATTGCATACGAATTCCAACCCACTTTGTCCGTATATGACTGGATGAAACCAGAAATATCCGGTTGTGTTTTGGCTAACTCAATCCCAGATATTGTGAAAGCTTCTTTATTGGTGTTTTCCGGATAATATCAACGGATTTTATGGTTTTGCATGTTTTTTATCAGGGAACATTTAATTTTGTACCTTAGAAACACTAATAGGTTCAACATGGAGACACCAGTATACACATTCATATGTTCTAGGGAGAAAGTTAGAGGAACTGCGGCAAAACAAACATGATATTTCTGTTTGTATACATGACATTTTATGCACTTGCATAACGAAAAAAACTTTGCTTTTCTCCAAAACCATTTTTACTGTGATTTTCTCGGTCCATTGCATACGAATTCCACCTCGCTTTGTCCGGATATGACTGGATGAAACCAGAAATATCCGTTTGTGTTTTGGCTTACTACAACCCAGATATTGTGAAAGCCTCTGTGTTTATGTTTTCCGGATACTATCAACGGAATTTATGTTTTTGCATGTTATTTATCAGGGAACATTTAATTTTGTGCTGGGAAACACTAATTGGTTCCACATGGAGACACCAGCTCTACACATTCGTATTTTCTAGGGAGAAAGCTAGAGGAACTGCGGCAAACAAACATGATATTTCTGTTTGTATAGATGACATTTTATGCACTTTCCTAAAGAAAAGACTTTGCTTTTCTCCAAAACCATTTTTCCTGTGATATTCTCCATCCATTACATATGAATTCCACCCCACTTTGTCCGGATATGAGTGGATGAAACCAGAAATATCCGGTTGTGTTTTGTCTTACTATATCCCAGATATTGCTAGAGCCTCAGTGTCTGTGTTTTCTGGATATTATCGATGGATTTTATTGTTTTGAATGTTTTTATCAGGGAACCTTTAATTTTGTACCGTATAAATACAATTTGGTTCCACATGGAGACACCAGTAACACATTCCTATGTTCTAGGGAGAAAGCTTGAGGAACTGCAAATCGATATGATATGTCTGTTTGTGTAGATGACATTTTATGCACTTGCGATGGAAAAGACTTTTTGCCTTTCTCTAAAACCATTTTTACTGTGATTTTGTTGGTCCATTGCATACGAATTCCAACCCACTTTGTCTGGATATGACTGGATGAAACCAGAAATATCCGGTTGTGTTGTGGCTAACTCAATCCCAGATATTGTGAAAGCTTCTGTATTTGTGTTCTCCGGATATTATGAACGGATTTTATGGTTTTGCATGTTTTTTATCAGGGAACATTTAATTTTGTACCGTAGAAACACTAATTGGTTCCACACGGAGACACCAGCTCTACACATTTGTATTTTCTAGGGAGAAAGCTAGAGGAACTGCGGCAAACAAACATGATATTTCTGTTTGTATAGATGACATTTTATGCACTTTCCTAACAAAAAGACTTTACTTTTCTCCAAAACCATTTTTACTGTGATTTTCTCGGTCCATTGCATACGAATTCCACCAAACTTAGTCCGGATATGACTGGATGAAACCAGAAATATCCGTTTTCTTTTTTTTTTGGCTTACTATATCCCAGATATTACTACAGACTCTGTGTTTGTGTTTTCTGGATATTATCGATGGATTATATTGTTTTGAATGTTTTTATCAGGGAACACTTAATTTTGTGCTGGGAAACACTAATTGGTTCCACATGGAGACACCAGTCTACACATTCGTATTTTCTAGGGAGAAAGCTAGAATAACTGCGGTAAACAAACATGATGTTTCTGTTTGTATAGATGACATTTTATGCACTGGCTTAAGGAAAAGACTTTGTTTTACTCCAAAACCATTTTTACTGCGATTTTCCCGGTTCATTGCATACGAATTCCACCAAACTTAGTCCGGATATGACTGGATGAAACCAGAAATATCCGGTTGTGTTTTGGCTAACTCAATCCAGATATTGTGAAAGCTTCTGTATTGGTGTTTTGCGGATAATATCAACGGTTTTTATGGTTTTGCATGTTTTTTATCAGGGAACATTTAATTTTGTACTGGGAAACACTAATTGGTTCCACATGGAGACACAAGCTCTACACATTCGTAGTTTCTAGGGAGAAAGCTAGAGGAACTGCGGCAAACAAACATGATATTTCTGTTTGTATAGATGACATTTTATGCACTTTCCTAAAGAAAAGACTTTGCTTTTCTCCAAAACCATTTTTCCTGTGATATTCTCGATCCATTACATATGAATTCCACCCCACTTTGCCCGGATATGAGTGGATGAAACCAGAAATATCCGGTTGTGTTTTGTCTTACTATATCCCAGATATTGCTACAGCCTCAGTGTCTGTGTTTTCTGGATATTATCGATGGATTTTATTGTTTTGAATGTTTTTATCAGGGAACCTTTAATTTTGTACCGTAGAAATACAATTTGGTTCCACATGGAGACACCAGGAACACATTCCTATGTTCTAGGGAGAAAGCTTGAGGAACTGCAAATCGATATGATATGTCTGTTTGTATAGATGACATTTTATGCACTTGCGATGGAAAAGACTTTTTGCCTTTCTCTAAAACCATTTTTACTGTGATTTTGTTGGTCCATTGCATACGAATTCCAACCCACTTTGTCCGGATATGACTGGATGAAACCAGAAATATCCGGTTGTGTTGTGGCTAACTCAATCCCAGATATTGTGAAAGCTTCTGTATTTGTGTTCTCCGGATATTATGAACGGATTTTATGGTTTTGCATGTTTTTTATCAGGGAACATTTAATTTTGTACCGTAGAAACACTAATTGGTTCCACACGGAGACACCAGCTCTACACATTTGTATTTTCTAGGGAGAAAGCTAGAGGAACTGCGGCAAACAAACATGATATTTCTGTTTGTATAGATGACATTTTATGCACTTTCCTAACAAAAAGACTTTACTTTTCTCCAAAACCATTTTTACTGTGATTTTCTCGGTCCATTGCATACGAATTCCACCTCACTTTGTCCGGATATGACTGGATGAAACCAGAAATATCCGTTTTCTTTTTTTTTGGCTTACTATATCCCAGATATTACTACAGACTCTGTGTTTGTGTTTTCTGGATATTATCGATGGATTATATTGTTTTCAATGTTTTTATCAGGGAACATTTAATTTTGTGCTGGGAAACACTAATTGGTTCCACATGGAGACACCAGTCTACACATTCGTATTTTCTAGGGAGAAAGTTAGAATAACTGCGTTAAACAAACATGATGTTTCTGTTTGTATAGATGACATTTTATGACTGGCTTAAGGAAAAGACTTTGTTTTACTCCAAAACCATTTTTACTGCGATTTTCCCGGTTCATTGCATACGAATTCCACCAACCTTAGTCCGGATATGACTGGATGAAACCAGAAATATCCGGTTGTGTTTTGGCTAACTCAATCCCAGATATTGTGAAAGCTTCTGTATTGGTGTTTTCCGGATATTATCAACGGATTTTATGGTTTTGCATGTTTTTTATCAGGGGACATTTAATTTTGTACCTTAGAAACACTAATAGGTTCAACATGGAGACACCAGTCTACACATTCGTATGTTCTAGGGAGAAAGTTAGAGGAACTGCGGCAAACAAACATGATATTTCTGTTTGTATACATGACATTTTATGCACTTGCATAACGAAAAAAAACTTTGCTTTTCTCCAAAACCATTTTTACTGTGATTTTCTCGGTCCATTGCATACGAATTCCACCTCGCTTTGTCCGGATATGCCTGGATGAAACCAGAAATATCCGGTTGTGTTTTGGCTTACTACAACCCAGATATTGTGAAAGCCTCTGTGTTTATGTTTTCCGGATACTATCAACGGAATTTATGTTTTTGCATGTTATTTATCAGGGAACATTTAATTTTGTGCTGAGAAACACTAATTGGTTCCACATGGAGACACCAGCTCTACACATTCGTATTTTCTAGGGAGAAAGCTAGAGGAACTGCGGCAAACAAACATGATATTTCTGTTTGTATAGATGACATTTTATGCACTTTCCTAAAGAAAAGACTTTGCTTTTCTCCAAAACCATTTTTCCTGTGATATTCTCGATCCATTACATATGAATTCCACCCCACTTTGTCCGGATATGAGTGGATGAAACCAGAAATATCCGGTTGTGTTTTGTCTTACTATATCCCAGATATTGCTACAGCCTCAGTGTCTGTGTTTTCTGGATATTATCGATGGATTTTATTGTTTTGAATGTTTTTATCAGGGAACCTTTAATTTTGTACCGTAGAAATACAATTTGGTTCCACATGGAGACACCAGGAACACATTCCTATGTTCTAGGGAGAAAGCTTGAGGAACTGCAAATCGATATGATATGTCTGTTTGTATAGATGACATTTTATGCACTTGCGATGGAAAAGACTTTTTGCCTTTCTCTAAAACCATTTTTACTGTGATTTTGTTGGTCCATTGCATACGAATTCCAACCCACTTTGTCCGGATATGACTGGATGAAACCAGAAATATCCGGTTGTGTTTTGGCTAACTCAATCCCAGATATTGTGAAAGCTTCTCTATTTGTGTTCTCCGGATATTATGAACGGATTTTATGGTTTTGCATGTTTTTTATCAGGGAACATTTAATTTTGTACCGTAGAAACACTAATTGGTTCCACACGGAGACACCAGCTCTACACATTTGTATTTTCTAGGGAGAAAGCTAGAGGAACTGCGGCAAACAAACATGATATTTCTGTTTGTATAGATGACATTTTATGCACTTTCCTAACAAAAAGACTTTACTTTTCTCCAAAACCATTTTTACTGTGATTTTCTCGGTCCATTGCATACGAATTCCACCTCACTTTGTCCGGATATGACTGGATGAAACCAGAAATATCCGTTTTCTTTTTTTTTGGCTTACTATATCCCAGATATTACTACAGACTCTGTGTTTGTGTTTTCTGGATATTATCGATGGATTATATTGTTTTCAATGTTTTTATCAGGGAACACTTAATTTTGTGCTGGGAAACACTAATTGGTTCCACATGGAGACACCAGTCTACACATTCGTATTTTCTAGGGAGAAAGCTAGAATAACTGCGGTAAACAAACATGATGTTTCTGTTTGTATAGATGACATTTTATGACTGGCTTAAGGAAAAGACTTTGTTTTACTCCAAAACCATTTTTACTGCGATTTTCCCGGTTCATTGCATACGAATTCCACCAACCTTAGTCCGGATATGACTGGATGAAACCAGAAATATCCGGTTGTGTTTTGGCTAACTCAATCCCAGATATTGTGAAAGCTTCTGTATTGGTGTTTTCCGGATATTATCAACGGATTTTATGGTTTTGCATGTTTTTTATCAGGGGACATTTAATTTTGTACCTTAGAAACACTAATAGGTTCAACATGGAGACACCAGTCTACACATTCGTATGTTCTAGGGAGAAAGTTAGAGGAACTGCGGCAAACAAACATGATATTTCTGTTTGTATACATGACATTTTATGCACTTTCCTAAAGAAAAGACTTTGCTTTTCTCCAAAACCATTTTTACTGTGATTTTCTCGGTCCATTGCATACGAATTCCACCTCGCTTTGTCCGGATATGACTGGATGAAACCAGAAATATCCGGTTGTGTTTTGGCTTACTACAACCCAGATATTGTGAAAGCCTCTGTGTTTATGTTTTCCGGATACTATCAACGGAATTTATGTTTTTGCATGTTATTTATCAGGGAACATTTAATTTTGTGCTGAGAAACACTAATTGGTTCCACATGGAGACACCAGCTCTACACATTCGTATTTTCTAGGGAGAAAGCTAGAGGAACTGCGGCAAACAAACATGATATTTCTGTTTGTATAGATGACATTTTATGCACTTTCCTAAAGAAAAGACTTTGCTTTTCTCCAAAACCATTTTTCCTGTGATATTCTCGATCCATTACATATGAATTCCACCCCACTTTGTCCGGATATGAGTGGATGAAACCAGAAATATCCGGTTGTGTTTTGTCTTACTATATCCCAGATATTGCTACAGCCTCAGTGTCTGTGTTTTCTGGATATTATCGATGGATTTTATTGTTTTGAATGTTTTTATCAGGGAACCTTTAATTTTGTACCGTAGAAATACAATTTGGTTCCACATGGAGACACCAGGAACACATTCCTATGTTCTAGGGAGAAAGCTTGAGGAACTGCAAATCGATATGATATGTCTGTTTGTATAGATGACATTTTATGCACTTGCGATGGAAAAGACTTTTTGCCTTTCTCTAAAACCATTTTTACTGTGATTTTGTTGGTCCATTGCATACGAATTCCAACCCACTTTGTCCGGATATGACTGGATGAAACCAGAAATATCCGGTTGTGTTGTGGCTAACTCAATCCCAGATATTGTGAAAGCTTCTGTATTTGTGTTCTCCGGATATTATGAACGGATTTTATGGTTTTGCATGTTTTTTATCAGGGAACATTTAATTTTGTACCGTAGAAACACTAATTGGTTCCACACGGAGACACCAGCTCTACACATTTGTATTTTCTAGGGAGAAAGCTAGAGGAACTGCGGCAAACAAACATGATATTTCTGTTTGTATAGATGACATTTTATGCACTTTCCTAACAAAAAGACTTTACTTTTCTCCAAAACCATTTTTACTGTGATTTTCTCGGTCCATTGCATACGAATTCCACCTCACTTTGTCCGGATATGACTGGATGAAACCAGAAATATCCGTTTTCTTTTTTTTTGGCTTACTATATCCCAGATATTACTACAGACTCTGTGTTTGTGTTTTCTGGATATTATCAATGGATTATATTGTTTTCAATGTTTTTATCAGGGAACATTTAATTTTGTGCTGGGAAACACTAATTGGTTCCACATGGAGACACCAGTCTACACATTCGTATTTTCTAGGGAGAAAGCTAGAATAACTGCGGTAAACAAACATGATGTTTCTGTTTGTATAGATGACATTTTATGACTGGCTTAAGGAAAAGACTTTGTTTTACTCCAAAACCATTTTTACTGCGATTTTCCCGGTTCATTGCATACGAATTCCACCAACCTTAGTCCGGATATGACTGGATGAAACCAGAAATATCCGGTTGTGTTTTGGCTAACTCAATCCCAGATATTGTGAAAGCTTCTGTATTGGTGTTTTCCGGATATTATCAACGGATTTTATGGTTTTGCATGTTTTTTATCAGGGGACATTTAATTTTGTACCTTAGAAACACTAATAGGTTCAACATGGAGACACCAGTCTACACATTCGTATGTTCTAGGGAGAAAGTTAGAGGAACTGCGGCAAACAAACATGATATTTCTGTTTGTATACATGACATTTTATGCACTTGCATAACGAAAAAAAACTTTGCTTTTCTCCAAAACCATTTTTACTGTGATTTTCTCGGTCCATTGCATACGAATTCCACCTCGCTTTGTCCGGATATGACTGGATGAAACCAGAAATATCCGGTTGTGTTTTGGCTTACTACAACCCAGATATTGTGAAAGCCTCTGTGTTTATGTTTTCCGGATACTATCAACGGAATTTATGTTTTTGCATGTTATTTATCAGGGAACATTTAATTTTGTGCTGAGAAACACTAATTGGTTCCACATGGAGACACCAGCTCTACACATTCGTATTTTCTAGGGAGAAAGCTAGAGGAACTGCGGCAAACAAACATGATATTTCTGTTTGTATAGATGACATTTTATGCACTTTCCTAAAGAAAAGACTTTGCTTTTCTCCAAAACCATTTTTCCTGTGATATTCTCGATCCATTACATATGAATTCCACCCCACTTTGTCCGGATATGAGTGGATGAAACCAGAAATATCCGGTTGTGTTTTGTCTTACTATATCCCAGATATTGCTACAGCCTCAGTGTCTGTGTTTTCTGGATATTATCGATGGATTTTATTGTTTTGAATGTTTTTATCAGGGAACCTTTAATTTTGTACCGTAGAAATACAATTTGGTTCCACATGGAGACACCAGGAACACATTCCTATGTTCTAGGGAGCAAGCTTGAGGAACTGCAAATCGATATGATATGTCTGTTTGTATAGATGACATTTTATGCACTTGCGATGGAAAAGACTTTTTGCCTTTCTCTAAAACCATTTTTACTGTGATTTTGTTGGTCCATTGCATACGAATTCCAACCCACTTTGTCCGGATATGACTGGATGAAACCAGAAATATCCGGTTGTGTTGTGGCTAACTCAATCCCAGATATTGTGAAAGCTTCTGTATTTGTGTTCTCCGGATATTATGAACGGATTTTATGGTTTTGCATGTTTTTTATCAGGGAACATTTAATTTTGTACCGTAGAAACACTAATTGGTTCCACACGGAGACACCAGCTCTACACATTTGTATTTTCTAGGGAGAAAGCTAGAGGAACTGCGGCAAACAAACATGATATTTCTGTTTGTATAGATGACATTTTATGCACTTTCCTAACAAAAAGACTTTACTTTTCTCCAAAACCATTTTTACTGTGATTTTCTCGGTCCATTGCATACGAATTCCACCTCACTTTGTCCGGATATGACTGGATGAAACCAGAAATATCCGTTTTCTTTTTTTTTGGCTTACTATATCCCAGATATTACTACAGACTCTGTGTTTGTGTTTTCTGGATATTATCGATGGATTATATTGTTTTCAATGTTTTTATCAGGGAACATTTAATTTTGTGCTGGGAAACACTAATTGGTTCCACATGGAGACACCAGTCTACACATTCGTATTTTCTAGGGAGAAAGTTAGAATAACTGCGTTAAACAAACATGATGTTTCTGTTTGTATAGATGACATTTTATGACTGGCTTAAGGAAAAGACTTTGTTTTACTCCAAAACCATTTTTACTGCGATTTTCCCGGTTCATTGCATACGAATTCCACCAACCTTAGTCCGGATATGACTGGATGAAACCAGAAATATCCGGTTGTGTTTTGGCTAACTCAATCCCAGATATTGTGAAAGCTTCTGTATTGGTGTTTTCCGGATATTATCAACGGATTTTATGGTTTTGCATGTTTTTTATCAGGGGACATTTAATTTTGTACCTTAGAAACACTAATAGGTTCAACATGGAGACACCAGTCTACACATTCGTATGTTCTAGGGAGAAAGTTAGAGGAACTGCGGCAAACAAACATGATATTTCTGTTTGTATACATGACATTTTATGCACTTGCATAACGAAAAAAAACTTTGCTTTTCTCCAAAACCATTTTTACTGTGATTTTCTCGGTCCATTGCATACGAATTCCACCTCGCTTTGTCCGGATATGCCTGGATGAAACCAGAAATATCCGGTTGTGTTTTGGCTTACTACAACCCAGATATTGTGAAAGCCTCTGTGTTTATGTTTTCCGGATACTATCAACGGAATTTATGTTTTTGCATGTTATTTATCAGGGAACATTTAATTTTGTGCTGGGAAACACTAATTGGTTCCACATGGAGACACCAGCTCTACACATTCGTATTTTCTAGGGAGAAAGCTAGAGGAACTGCGGCAAACAAACATGATATTTCTGTTTGTATAGATGACATTTTATGCACTTTCCTAAAGAAAAGACTTTGCTTTTCTCCAAAACCATTTTTCCTGTGATATTCTCGATCCATTACATATGAATTCCACCCCACTTTGTCCGGATATGAGTGGATGAAACCAGAAATATCCGGTTGTGTTTTGTCTTACTATATCCCAGATATTGCTACAGCCTCAGTGTCTGTGTTTTCTGGATATTATCGATGGATTTTATTGTTTTGAATGTTTTTATCAGGGAACCTTTAATTTTGTACCGTAGAAATACAATTTGGTTCCACATGGAGACACCAGGAACACATTCCTATGTTCTAGGGAGAAAGCTTGAGGAACTGCAAATCGATATGATATGTCTGTTTGTATAGATGACATTTTATGCACTTGCGATGGAAAAGACTTTTTGCCTTTCTCTAAAACCATTTTTACTGTGATTTTGTTGGTCCATTGCATACGAATTCCAACCCACTTTGTCCGGATATGACTGGATGAAACCAGAAATATCCGGTTGTGTTTTGGCTAACTCAATCCCAGATATTGTGAAAGCTTCTCTATTTGTGTTCTCCGGATATTATGAACGGATTTTATGGTTTTGCATGTTTTTTATCAGGGAACATTTAATTTTGTACCGTAGAAACACTAATTGGTTCCACACGGAGACACCAGCTCTACACATTTGTATTTTCTAGGGAGAAAGCTAGAGGAACTGCGGCAAACAAACATGATATTTCTGTTTGTATAGATGACATTTTATGCACTTTCCTAACAAAAAGACTTTACTTTTCTCCAAAACCATTTTTACTGTGATTTTCTCGGTCCATTGCATACGAATTCCACCTCACTTTGTCCGGATATGACTGGATGAAACCAGAAATATCCGTTTTCTTTTTTTTTGGCTTACTATATCCCAGATATTACTACAGACTCTGTGTTTGTGTTTTCTGGATATTATCGATGGATTATATTGTTTTCAATGTTTTTATCAGGGAACACTTAATTTTGTGCTGGGAAACACTAATTGGTTCCACATGGAGACACCAGTCTACACATTCGTATTTTCTAGGGAGAAAGCTAGAATAACTGCGGTAAACAAACATGATGTTTCTGTTTGAATAGATGACATTTTATGACTGGCTTAAGGAAAAGACTTTGTTTTACTCCAAAACCATTTTTACTGCGATTTTCCCGGTTCATTGCATACGAATTCCACCAACCTTAGTCCGGATATGACTGGATGAAACCAGAAATATCCGGTTGTGTTTTGGCTAACTCAATCCCAGATATTGTGAAAGCTTCTGTATTGGTGTTTTCCGGATATTATCAACGGATTTTATGGTTTTGCATGTTTTTTATCAGGGGACATTTAATTTTGTACCTTAGAAACACTAATAGGTTCAACATGGAGACACCAGTCTACACATTCGTATGTTCTAGGGAGAAAGTTAGAGGAACTGCGGCAAACAAACATGATATTTCTGTTTGTATACATGACATTTTATGCACTTGCATAACGAAAAAAAACTTTGCTTTTCTCCAAAACCATTTTTACTGTGATTTTCTCGGTCCATTGCATACGAATTCCACCTCGCTTTGTCCGGATATGACTGGATGAAACCAGAAATATCCGGTTGTGTTTTGGCTTACTACAACCCAGATATTGTGAAAGCCTCTGTGTTTATGTTTTCCGGATACTATCAACGGAATTTATGTTTTTGCATGTTATTTATCAGGGAACATTTAATTTTGTGCTGAGAAACACTAATTGGTTCCACATGGAGACACCAGCTCTACACATTCGTATTTTCTAGGGAGAAAGCTAGAGGAACTGCGGCAAACAAACATGATATTTCTGTTTGTATAGATGACATTTTATGCACTTTCCTAAAGAAAAGACTTTGCTTTTCTCCAAAACCATTTTTCCTGTGATATTCTCGATCCATTACATATGAATTCCACCCCACTTTGTCCGGATATGAGTGGATGAAACCAGAAATATCCGGTTGTGTTTTGTCTTACTATATCCCAGATATTGCTACAGCCTCAGTGTCTGTGTTTTCTGGATATTATCGATGGATTTTATTGTTTTGAATGTTTTTATCAGGGAACATTTAATTTTGTACCGTAGAAATACAATTTGGTTCCACATGGAGACACCAGGAACACATTCCTATGTTCTAGGGAGAAAGCTTGAGGAACTGCAAATCGATATGATATGTCTGTTTGTATAGATGACATTTTATGCACTTGCGATGGAAAAGACTTTTTGCCTTTCTCTAAAACCATTTTTACTGTGATTTTGTTGGTCCATTGCATACGAATTCCAACCCACTTTGTCCGGATATGACTGGATGAAACCAGAAATATCCGGTTGTGTTTTGGCTAACTCAATCCCAGATATTGTGAAAGCTTCTGTATTTGTGTTCTCCGGATATTATGAACGGATTTTATGGTTTTGCATGTTTTTTATCAGGGAACATTTAATTTTGTACCGTAGAAACACTAATTGGTTCCACACGGAGACACCAGCTCTACACATTTGTATTTTCTAGGGAGAAAGCTAGAGGAACTGCGGCAAACAAACATGATATTTCTGTTTGTATAGATGACATTTTATGCACTTTCCTAACAAAAAGACTTTACTTTTCTCCAAAACCATTTTTACTGTGATTTTCTCGGTCCATTGCATACGAATTCCACCTCACTTTGTCCGGATATGACTGGATGAAACCAGAAATATCCGTTTTCTTTTTTTTTGGCTTACTATATCCCAGATATTACTACAGACTCTGTGTTTGTGTTTTCTGGATATTATCGATGGATTATATTGTTTTCAATGTTTTTATCAGGGAACACTTAATTTTGTGCTGGGAAACACTAATTGGTTCCACATGGAGACACCAGTCTACACATTCGTATTTTCTAGGGAGAAAGCTAGAATAACTGCGGTAAACAAACATGATATTTCTGTTTGTATAGATGACATTTTATGCACTGGCTTAAGGAAAAGACTTTGTTTTACTCCAAAACCATTTTTACTGCGATTTTCCCGGTTCATTGCATACGAATTCCACCAAACTTAGTCCGGATATGACTGGATGAAACCAGAAATATCCGGTTGTGTTTTGGCTAACTCAATCCCAGATATTGTGAAAGCTTCTGTATTGGTGTTTTCCGGATAATATCAACGGATTTTATGGTTTTGCATGTTTTTTATCAGGGAACATTTAATTTTGTGCTGGGAAACACTAATTGGTTCCACATGGAGACACAAGCTCTACACATTCTTATTTTCTAGGGAGAAAGCTAGAGGAACTGCGGCAAACAAACATGATATTTCTGTTTGTATAGATGACATTTTATGCACTTTCCTAAAGAAAAGACTTTGCTTTTCTCCAAAACCATTTTTCCTGTGATATTCTCCATCCATTACATATGAATTCCACCCCACTTTGTCCGGATATGAGTGGATGAAACCAGAAATATCCGGTTGTGTTTTGTCTTACTATATCCCAGATATTGCTACAGCCTCAGTGTCTGTGTTTTCTGGATATTATCGATGGATTTTATTGTTTTGAATGTTTTTATCAGGGAACATTTAATTTTGTACCGTAGAAATACAATTTGGTTCCACATGGAGACACCAGGAACACATTCCTATGTTCTAGGGAGAAAGCTTGAGGAACTGCAAATCGATATGATATGTCTGTTTGTATAGATGACATTTTATGCACTTGCGATGGAAAAGAGTTTTTGCCTTTCTCTAAAACCATTTTTACTGTGATTTTGTTGGTCCATTGCATACGAATTCCAACCCACTTTGTCCGGATATGACTGGATGAAACCAGAAATATCCGGTTGTGTTTTGGCTAACTCAATCCCAGATATTGTGAAAGCTTCTGTATTTGTGTTCTCCGGATATTATGAACGGATTTTATGGTTTTGCATGTTTTTTATCAGGGAACATTTAATTTTGTACCGTAGAAACACTAATTGGTTCCACACGGAGACACCAGCTCTACACATTTGTATTTTCTAGGGAGAAAGCTAGAGGAACTGCGGCAAACAAACATGATATTTCTGTTTGTATAGATGACATTTTATGCACTTTCCTAAGAAAAAGACTTTACTTTTCTCCAAAACCATTTTTACTGTGATTTTCTCGGTCCATTGCATACGAATTCCACCTCACTTTGTCCGGATATGAGTGGATGAAACCAGAAATATCCGTTTTCTTTTTTTTTTGGCTTACTATATCCCAGATATTACTACAGACTCTGTGTTTGTGTTTTCTGGATATTATCGATGGATTATATTGTTTTCAATGTTTTTATCAGGGAACATTTAATTTTGTGCTGGGAAACACTAATTGGTTCCACATGGAGACACCAGTCTACACATTCGTATTTTCTAGGGAGAAAGCTAGAATAACTGCGGTAAACAAACATGATGTTTCTGTTTGTATAGATGACATTTTATGCACTGGCTTAAGGAAAAGACTTTGTTTTACTCCAAAACCATTTTTACTGTGATTTTCCCGGTTCATTGCATACGAATTCCACCAAACTTAGTCCGGATATGACTGGATGAAACCAGAAATATCCGGTTGTGTTTTGGCTAACTCAATCCCAGATATTGTGAAAGCTTCTGTATTGGTGTTTTCCGGATATTATCAACGGATTTTATGGTTTTGCATGTTTTTTATCAGGGAACATTTAATTTTGTACCTTAGAAACACTAATAGGTTCAACATGGAGACACCAGTCTACACATTCGTATGTTCTAGGGAGAAAGTTAGAGGAACTGCGGCAAACAAACATGATATTTCTGTTTGTATACATGACATTTTATGCACTTGCATAACGAAAAAAACTTTGCTTTTCTCCAAAACCATTTTTACTGTGATTTTCTCGGTCCATTGCATACGAATTCCACCTCGCTTTGTCCGGATATGACTGGATGAAACCAGAAATATCCGGTTGTGTTTTGGCTTACTACAACCCAGATATTGTGAAAGCCTCTGTGTTTATGTTTTCCGGATACTATCAACGGAATTTATGTTTTTGCATGTTATTTATCAGGGAACATTTAATTTTGTGCTGAGAAACACTAATTGGTTCCACATGGAGACACCAGCTCTACACATTCGTATTTTCTAGGGAGAAAGCTAGAGGAACTGCGGCAAACAAACATGATATTTCTGTTTGTATAGATGACATTTTATGCACTTTCCTAAAGAAAAGACTTTGCTTTTCTCCAAAACCATTTTTCCTGTGATATTCTCCATCCATTACATATGAATTCCACCCCACTTTGTCCGGATATGAGTGGATGAAACCAGAAATATCCGGTTGTGTTTTGTCTTACTATATCCCAGATATTGCTACAGCCTCAGTGTCTGTGTTTTCTGGATATTATCGATGGATTTTATGGTTTTGAATGTTTTTATCAGGGAACCTTTAATTTTGTACCGTAGAAATACAATTTGGTTCCACATGGAGACACCAGGAACACATTCCTATGTTCTAGGGAGAAAGCTTGAGGAACTGCAAATCGATATGATATGTCTGTTTGTATAGATGACATTTTATGCACTTGCGATGGAAAAGACTTTTTGCCTTTCTCTAAAACCATTTTTACTGTGATTTTGTTGGTCCATTGCATACGAATTCCAACCCACTTTGTCTGGATATGACTGGATGAAACCAGAAATATCCGGTTGTGTTTTGGCTAACTCAATCCCAGATATTGTGAAAGCTTCTGTATTTGTGTTCTCCGGATATTATGAACGGATTTTATGGTTTTGCATGTTTTTTATCAGGGAACATTTAATTTTGTACCATAGAAACACTAATTGGTTCCACACGGAGACACCAGCTCTACACATTTGTATTTTCTAGGGAGAAAGCTAGAGGAACTGCGGCAAACAAACATGATATTTCTGTTTGTATAGATGACATTTTATGCACTTTCCTAACAAAAAGACTTTACTTTTCTCCAAAACCATTTTTACTGTGATTTTCTCGGTCCATTGCATACGAATTCCACCTCACTTTGTCATGATATGACTGGATGAAACCAGAAATATCCGTTTTCTTTTTTTTTTGGCTTACTATATCCCAGATATTACTACAGACTCTGTGTTTGTGTTTTCTGGATATTATCGATGGATTATATTGTTTTGAATGTTTTTATCAGGGAACATTTAATTTTGTGCTGGGAAACACTAATTGGTTCCACATGGAGACACCAGTCTACACATTCGTATTTTCTAGGGAGAAAGCTAGAATAACTGCGTTAAACAAACATGATGTTTCTGTTTGTATAGATGACATTTTATGACTGGCTTAAGGAAAAGACTTTGTTTTACTCCAAAACCATTTTTACTGCGATTTTCCCGGTTCATTGCATACGAATTCCACCAAACTTAGTCCGGATATGACTGGATGAAACCAGAAATATCCGGTTGTGTTTTGGCTAACTCAATCCCAGATATTGTGAAAGCTTCTGTATTGGTGTTTTCCGGATATTATCAACGGATTTTATGGTTTTGCATGTTTTTTATCAGGGAACATTTAATTTTGTACCTTAGAAACACTAATAGGTTCAACATGGAGACACCAGTCTACACATTCGTATGTTCTAGGGAGAAAGTTAGAGGAACTGCGGCAAACAAACATGATATTTCTGTTTGTATACATGACATTTTATGCACTTGCATAACGAAAAAAACTTTGCTTTTCTCCAAAACCATTTTTACTGTGATTTTCTCGGTCCATTGCATACGAATTCCACCAAACTTAGTCCGGATATGACTGGATGAAACCAGAAATATCCGGTTGTGTTTTGGCTAACTCAATCCCAGATATTGTGAAAGCTTCTGTATTGGTGTTTTCCGGATAATATCAACGGATTTTATGGTTTTGCATGTTTTTTATCAGGGAACATTTAATTTTGTACCTTAGAAACACTAATAGGTTCAACATGGAGACACCAGTCTACACATTCGTATTTTCTAGGGAGAAAGCTAGAGGAACTGCGGCAAACAAACATGATATTTCTGTTTGTATAGATGACATTTTATGCACTTGCATAATGAAAAAAACTTTGCTTTTCTCCAAAACCATTTTTACTGTGATTTTTTCGGTCCATTGCATACGAATTCCACCTCGCTTTCTCCGGATATGACTGGATGAAACCAGAAATATCCGGTTGTGTTTTGGCTTACTACAACCCAGATATTGTGAAAGCCTCTGTGTTTATGTTTTCCGGATATTATCAACGGAATTTATGTTTTTGCATGTTATGTATCAGGGAACATTTAATTTTGTGCTGGGAAACACTAATTGGTTCCACATGGAGACACCAGCTCTACACATTCGTATTTTCTAGGGAGAAAGCTAGAGGAACTGCGGCAAACAAACATGATATTTCTGTTTGTATAGATGACATTTTATGCACTTTCCAAAAGAAAAGACTTTGCTTTTCTCCAAAACCATTTTTCCTGTGATATTCTCCATCCATTACATATGAATTCCACCCCACTTTGTCCGGATATGAGTGGATGAAACCAGAAATATCCGGTTGTGTTTTGTCTTACTATATCCCAGATATTGCTACAGCCTCAGTGTCTGTGTTTTCTGGATATTATCGATGGATTTTATTGTTTTGAATGTTTTTATCAGGGAACCTTTAATTTTGTACCGTAGAAATACAATTTGGTTCCACATGGAGACACCAGGAACACATTCCTATGTTCTAGGGAGAAAGCTTGAGGAACTGCAAATCGATATGATATGTCTGTTTGTATAGATGACATTTTATGCACTTGCGATGGAAAAGACTTTTTGCCTTTCTCTAAAACCATTTTTACTGTGATTTTGTTGGTCCATTGCATACGAATTCCAACCCACTTTGTCCGGATATGACTGGATGAAACCAGAAATATCCGGTTGTGTTTTGGCTAACTCAATCCCAGATATTGTGAAAGCTTCTGTATTTGTGTTCTCCGGATATTATGAACGGATTTTATGGTTTTGCATGTTTTTTATCAGGGAACATTTAATTTTGTACCGTAGAAACACTAATTGGTTCCACACGGAGACACCAGCTCTACACATTTGTATTTTCTAGGGAGAAAGCTAGAGGAACTGCGGCAAACAAACATGATATTTCTGTTTGTATAGATGACATTTTATGCACTTTCCTAACAAAAAGACTTTACTTTTCTCCAAAACCATTTTTACTGTGATTTTCTCGGTCCATTGCATACGAATTCCACCTCACTTTGTCCGGATATGACTGGATGAAACCAGAAATATCCGTTTTCTTTTTTTTTGGCTTACTATATCCCAGATATTACTACAGACTCTGTGTTTGTGTTTTCTGGATATTATCGATGGATTATATTGTTTTCAATGTTTTTATCAGGGAACACTTAATTTTGTGCTGGGAAACACTAATTGGTTCCACATGGAGACACCAGTCTACACATTCGTATTTTCTAGGGAGAAAGCTAGAATAACTGCGGTAAACAAACATGATATTTCTGTTTGTATAGATGACATTTTATGCACTGGCTTAAGGAAAAGACTTTGTTTTACTCCAAAACCATTTTTACTGCGATTTTCCCGGTTCATTGCATACGAATTCCACCAAACTTAGTCCGGATATGACTGGATGAAACCAGAAATATCCGGTTGTGTTTTGGCTAACTCAATCCCAGATATTGTGAAAGCTTCTGTATTGGTGTTTTCCGGATAATATCAATGGATTTTATGGTTTTGCATGTTTTTTATCAGGGAACATTTAATTTTGTGCTGGGAAACACTAATTGGTTCCACATGGAGACACAAGCTCTACACATTCTTATTTTCTAGGGAGAAAGCTAGAGGAACTGCGGCAAACAAACATGATATTTCTGTTTGTATAGATGACATTTTATGCACTTTCCTAAAGAAAAGACTTTGCTTTTCTCCAAAACCATTTTTCCTGTGATATTCTCCATCCATTACATATGAATTCCACCCCACTTTGTCCGGATATGAGTGGATGAAACCAGAAATATCCGGTTGTGTTTTGTCTTACTATATCCCAGATATTGCTACAGCCTCAGTGTCTGTGTTTTCTGGATATTATCGATGGATTTTATTGTTTTGAATGTTTTTATCAGGGAACATTTAATTTTGTACCGTAGAAATACAATTTGGTTCCACATGGAGACACCAGGAACACATTCCTATGTTCTAGGGAGAAAGCTTGAGGAACTGCAAATCGATATGATATGTCTGTTTGTATAGATGACATTTTATGCACTTGCGATGGAAAAGACTTTTTGCCTTTCTCTAAAACCATTTTTACTGTGATTTTGTTGGTCCATTGCATACGAATTCCAACCCACTTTGTCCGGATATGACTGGATGAAACCAGAAATATCCGGTTGTGTTTTGGCTAACTCAATCCCAGATATTGTGAAAGCTTCTGTATTTGTGTTCTCCGGATATTATGAACGGATTTTATGGTTTTGCATGTTTTTTATCAGGGAACATTTAATTTTGTACCGTAGAAACACTAATTGGTTCCACACGGAGACACCAGCTCTACACATTTGTATTTTCTAGGGAGAAAGCTAGAGGAACTGCGGCAAACAAACATGATATTTCTGTTTGTATAGATGACATTTTATGCACTTTCCTAAGAAAAAGACTTTACTTTTCTCCAAAACCATTTTTACTGTGATTTTCTCGGTCCATTGCATACGAATTCCACCTCACTTTGTCCGGATATGACTGGATGAAACCAGAAATATCCGTTTTCTTTTTTTTTGGCTTACTATATCCCAGATATTACTACAGACTCTGTGTTTGTGTTTTCTGGATATTATCGATGGATTATATTGTTTTCAATGTTTTTATCAGGGAACATTTAATTTTGTGCTGGGAAACACTAATTGGTTCCACATGGAGACACCAGTCTACACATTCGTATTTTCTAGGGAGAAAGCTAGAATAACTGCGGTAAACAAACATGATGTTTCTGTTTGTATAGATGACATTTTATGCACTGGCTTAAGGAAAAGACTTTGTTTTACTCCAAAACCATTTTTACTGTGATTTTCCCGGTTCATTGCATACGAATTCCACCAAACTTAGTCCGGATATGACTGGATGAAACCAGAAATATCCGGTTGTGTTTTGGCTAACTCAATCCCAGATATTGTGAAAGCTTCTGTATTGGTGTTTTCCGGATATTATCAACGGATTTTATGGTTTTGCATGTTTTTTATCAGGGAACATTTAATTTTGTACCTTAGAAACACTAATAGGTTCAACATGGAGACACCAGTCTACACATTCGTATGTTCTAGGGAGAAAGTTAGAGGAACTGCGGCAAACAAACATGATATTTCTGTTTGTATACATGACATTTTATGCACTTGCATAACGAAAAAAACTTTGCTTTTCTCCAAAACCATTTTTACTGTGATTTTCTCGGTCCATTGCATACGAATTCCACCTCGCTTTGTCCGGATATGACTGGATGAAACCAGAAATATCCGGTTGTGTTTTGGCTTACTACAACCCAGATATTGTGAAAGCCTCTGTGTTTATGTTTTCCGGATACTATCAACGGAATTTATGTTTTTGCATGTTATTTATCAGGGAACATTTAATTTTGTGCTGAGAAACACTAATTGGTTCCACATGGAGACACCAGCTCTACACATTCGTATTTTCTAGGGAGAAAGCTAGAGGAACTGCGGCAAACAAACATGATATTTCTGTTTGTATAGATGACATTTTATGCACTTTCCTAAAGAAAAGACTTTGCTTTTCTCCAAAACCATTTTTCCTGTGATATTCTCCATCCATTACATATGAATTCCACCCCACTTTGTCCGGATATGAGTGGATGAAACCAGAAATATCCGGTTGTGTTTTGTCTTACTATATCCCAGATATTGCTACAGCCTCAGTGTCTGTGTTTTCTGGATATTATCGATGGATTTTATGGTTTTGAATGTTTTTATCAGGGAACCTTTAATTTTGTACCGTAGAAATACAATTTGGTTCCACATGGAGACACCAGGAACACATTCCTATGTTCTAGGGAGAAAGCTTGAGGAACTGCAAATCGATATGATATGTCTGTTTGTATAGATGACATTTTATGCACTTGCGATGGAAAAGACTTTTTGCCTTTCTCTAAAACCATTTTTACTGTGATTTTGTTGGTCCATTGCATACGAATTCCAACCCACTTTGTCTGGATATGACTGGATGAAACCAGAAATATCCGGTTGTGTTTTGGCTAACTCAATCCCAGATATTGTGAAAGCTTCTGTATTTGTGTTCTCCGGATATTATGAACGGATTTTATGGTTTTGCATGTTTTTTTATCAGGGAACATTTAATTTTGTACCATAGAAACACTAATTGGTTCCACACGGAGACACCAGCTCTACACATTTGTATTTTCTAGGGAGAAAGCTAGAGGAACTGCGGCAAACAAACATGATATTTCTGTTTGTATAGATGACATTTTATGCACTTTCCTAACAAAAAGACTTTACTTTTCTCCAAAACCATTTTTACTGTGATTTTCTCGGTCCATTGCATACGAATTCCACCTCACTTTGTCATGATATGACTGGATGAAACCAGAAATATCCGTTTTCTTTTTTTTTTGGCTTACTATATCCCAGATATTACTACAGACTCTGTGTTTGTGTTTTCTGGATATTATCGATGGATTATATTGTTTTGAATGTTTTTATCAGGGAACATTTAATTTTGTGCTGGGAAACACTAATTGGTTCCACATGGAGACACCAGTCTACACATTCGTATTTTCTAGGGAGAAAGCTAGAATAACTGCGGTAAACAAACATGATGTTTCTGTTTGTATAGATGACATTTTATGCACTGGCTTAAGGAAAAGACTTTGTTTTACTCCAAAACCATTTTTACTGCGATTTTCCCGGTTCATTGCATACGAATTCCACCAAACTTAGTCCGGATATGACTGGATGAAACCAGAAATATCCGGTTGTGTTTTGGCTAACTCAATCCCAGATATTGTGAAAGCTTCTGTATTGGTGTTTTCCGGATATTATCAACGGATTTTATGGTTTTGCATGTTTTTTATCAGGGAACATTTAATTTTGTACCTTAGAAACACTAATAGGTTCAACATGGAGACACCAGTCTACACATTCGTATGTTCTAGGGAGAAAGTTAGAGGAACTGCGGCAAACAAACATGATATTTCTGTTTGTATACATGACATTTTATGCACTTGCATAACGAAAAAAACTTTGCTTTTCTCCAAAACCATTTTTACTGTGATTTTCTCGGTCCACTGCATACGAATTCCACCAAACTTAGTCCGGATATGACTGGATGAAACCAGAAATATCCGGTTGTGTTTTGGCTAACTCAATCCCAGATATTGTGAAAGCTTCTGTATTGGTGTTTTCCGGATAATATCAACGGATTTTATGGTTTTGCATGTTTTTTATCAGGGAACATTTAATTTTGTACCTTAGAAACACTAATAGGTTCAACATGGATACACCAGTCTACACATTCGTATTTTCTAGGGAGAAAGCTAGAGGAACTGCGGCAAACAAACATGATATTTCTGTTTGTATAGATGACATTTTATGCACTTGCATAATGAAAAAAACTTTGCTTTTCTCCAAAACCATTTTTACTGTGATTTTCTCGGTCCATTGCATACGAATTCCACCTCGCTTTCTCCGGATATGACTGGATGAAACCAGAAATATCCGGTTGTGTTTTGGCTTACTACAACCCAGATATTGTGAAAGCCTCTGTGTTTATGTTTTCCGGATATTATCAACGGAATTTATGTTTTTGCATGTTATGTATCAGGGAACATTTAATTTTGTGCTGGGAAACACTAATTGGTTCCACATGGAGACACCAGCTCTACACATTCGTATTTTCTAGGGAGAAAGCTAGAGGAACTGCGGCAAACAAACATGATATTTCTGTTTGTATAGATGACATTTTATGCACTTTCCAAAAGAAAAGACTTTGCTTTTCTCCAAAACCATTTTTCCTGTGATATTCTCCATCCATTACATATGAATTCCACCCCACTTTGTCCGGATATGAGTGGATGAAACCAGAAATATCCGGTTGTGTTTTGTCTTACTATATCCCAGATATTGCTACAGCCTCAGTGTCTGTGTTTTCTGGATATTATCGATGGATTTTATTGTTTTGAATGTTTTTATCAGGGAACCTTTAATTTTGTGCTGGGAAACCCTAATTGGTTCCACATGGAGACACCAGGAACACATCCCTATGTTCTAGGGAGAAAGCTTGAGGAACTGCAAATCGATATGATATGTCTGTTTGTATAGATGACATTTTATGCACTTGCGATGGAAAAGACTTTTTGCCTTTCTCTAAAACCATTTTTACTGTGATTTTGTTGGTCCATTGCATACGAATTCCAACCCACTTTGTCCGGATATGACTGGATGAAACCAGAAATATCCGGTTGTGTTTTGGCTTACTATAACCCAGATATTGTGAAAGCTTCTCTATTTGTGTTCTCCGGATATTATGAACGGATTTTATGGTTTTGCATGTTTTTTATCAGGGAACATTTAATTTTGTACCGTAGAAACACTAATTGGTTCCACACGGAGACACCAGCTCTACACATTTGTATTTTCTAGGGAGAAAGCTAGAGGAACTGCGGCAAACAAACATGATATTTCTGTTTGTATAGATGACATTTTATGCACTTTCCTAACAAAAAGACTTTACTTTTCTCCAAAACCATTTTTACTGTGATTTTCTCGGTCCATTGCATACGAATTCCACCTCACTTTGTCCGGATATGACTGGATGAAACCAGAAATATCCGTTTTCTTTTTTTTTGGCTTACTATATCCCAGATATTACTACAGACTCTGTGTTTGTGTTTTCTGGATATTATCGATGGATTATATTGTTTTGAATGTTTTTATCAGGGAACATTTAATTTTGTGCTGGGAAACACTAATTGGTTCCACATGGAGACACCAGTCTACACATTCGTATTTTCTAGGGAGAAAGCTAGAACAACTGCGGTAAACAAACATGATGTTTCTGTTTGTATAGATGACATTTTATGCACTGGCTTAAGGAAAAGACTTTGTTTTACTCCAAAACCATTTTTACTGCGATTTTCCCGGTTCATTGCATACGAATTCCACCAAACTTAGTCCGGATATGACTGGATGAAACCAGAAATATCCGGTTGTGTTTTGGCTAACTCAATCCCAGATATTGCGACGGACTCTGTGTTTGTGTTTTCTGGACATTATCAACGGACTTTATTGTTTTGAATGTTTTTATCAGGGAACATTTAATTTTGTACCTTAGAAACACTAATAGGTTCAACATGGAGACACCAGTCTACACATTCGTATGTTCTAGGGAGAAAGTTAGAGGAACTGCGGCAAACAAACATGATATTTCTGTTTGTATACATGACATTTTATGCACTTGCATAACGAAAAAAACTTTGCTTTTCTCCAAAACCATTTTTACTGTGATTTTCTCGGTCCATTGCATACGAATTCCACCTCGCTTTGTCCGGATATGACTGGATGAAACCAGAAATATCCGGTTGTGTTTTGGCTTACTACAACCCAGATATTGTGAAAGCCTCTGTGTTTATGTTTTCCGGATACTATCAACGGAATTTATGTTTTTGCATGTTATTTATCAGGGAACATTTAATTTTGTGCTGGGAAACACTAATTGGTTCCACATGGAGACACCAGCTCTACACATTCGTATGTTCTAGGGAGAAAGCTAGAGGAACTGCGGCAAACAAACATGATATTTCTGTTTGTATAGATGACATTTTATGCACTTTCCTAAAGAAAAGACTTTGCTTTTCTCCAAAACCATTTTTCCTGTGATATTCTCGATCCATTACATATGAATTCCACCCCACTTTGTCCGGATATGAGTGGATGAAACCAGAAATATCCGGTTGTGTTTTGTTTTACTATATCCCAGATATTGCTACAGCCTCAGTGTCTGTGTTTTCTGGATATTATCGATGGATTTTATTGTTTTGAATGTTTTTATCAGGGAACATTTAATTTTGTGCTGGGAAACACTAATTGGTTCCACATGGAGACACCAGTAACACATTCCTATGTTCTAGGGAGAAAGCTTTAGGAACTGCAAATCCATATGATATGTCTGTTTGTATAGATGACATTTTATGCACTTGCGATGGAAAAGACTTTTTGCCTTTCTCTAAAACCATTTTTACTGTGCTTTTGTTGGTCCATTGCATACGAATTCCAACCCACTTTGTCCGGATATGACTGGATGAAACCAGAAATATCCGGTTGTGTTTTGGCTAACTCAATCCCAGATATTGTGAAAGCTTCTCTATTTGTGTTCTCCGGATATTATGAACGGATTTTATGGTTTTGCATGTTTTTTATCAGGGAACATTTAATTTTGTACCGTAGAAACACTAATTGGTTCCACACGGAGACACCAGCTCTACACATTTGTATTTTCTAGGGAGAAAGCTAGAGGAACTGCGGCAAACAAACATGATATTTCTGTTTGTATAGATGACATTTTATGCACTTTCCTAACAAAAAGACTTTACTTTTCTCCAAAACCATTTTTACTGTGATTTTCTCGGTCCATTGCATACGAATTCCACCTCACTTTGTCCGGATATGACTGGATGAAACCAGAAATATCCGTTTTCTTTTTTTTGGGCTTACTATATCCCAGATATTACTACAGACTCTGTGTTTGTGTTTTCTGGATATTATCGATGGATTATATTGTTTTGAATGTTTTTATCAGGGAACATTTAATTTTGTGCTGGGAAACACTAATTGGTTCCACATGGAGACACCAGTCTACACATTCGTATTTTCTAGGGAGAAAGCTAGAATAACTGCGGTAAACAAACATGATATTTCTGTTTGTATAGATGACATTTTATGCACTGGCTTAAGGAAAAGACTTTGTTTTACTCCAAAACCATTTTTACTGCGATTTTCCCGGTTCATTGCATACGAATTCCACCAACCTTAGTCCGGATATGACTGGATGAAACCAGAAATATCCGGTTGTGTTTTGGCTAACTCAATCCCAGATATTGCGACGGACTCTGTGTTTGTGTTTTCTGCACATTATCAACGGACTTTATTGTTTTGAATGTTTTTATCAGGGAACATTTAATTTTGTACCTTAGAAACACTAATAGGTTCAACATGGAGACACCAGTATACACATTCGTATGTTCTAGGGAGAAAGCTAGAGGAACTGCGGCAAACAAACATGATATTTCTGTTTGTATACATGACATTTTATGCACCTGCATTACGAAAAAAACTTTGCTTTTCTCCAAAACCATTTTTACTGTGATTTTCTCGGTCCATTGCATACGAATTCCACCTCGCTTTGTCCGGATATGACTGGATGAAACCAGAAATATCCGGTTGTGTTTTGGCTTACTACAACCCAGATATTGTGAAAGCCTCTGTGTTTATGTTTTCCGCATATTATCAACGGAATTTATGTTTTTGCATGTTATGTATAAGGGAACATTTAATTTTGTGCTGGGAAACACTAATTGGTTCCACATGGAGACACCAGCTCTACACATTCGTATTTTCTAGGGAGAAAGCTAGAGGAACTGCGGCAAACAAACATGATATTTCTGTTTGTATAGATGACATTTTATGCACTTTCCTAAAGAAAAGACTTTGCTTTTCTCCAAAACCATTTTTCCTGTGATATTCTCGATCCATTACATATGAATTCCACCCCCCGTTTGTCCGGATATGAGTGGATGAAACCAGAAATATCCGGTTGTGTTTTGTTTTACTATATCCCAGATATTGCTACAGCCTCAGTGTCTCTGTTTTCTGGATATTATCGATGGATTTTATTGTTTTGAATGTTTTTATCAGGGAACATTTAATTTTGTACCGTAGAAACACTAATTGGTTCCACATGGAGACACCAGTCTACACATTCGTATTTTCTAGGGAGAAAGCTAGAATAACTGCGGTAAACAAACATGATGTTTCTGTTTGTATAGATGACATTTTATGCACTGGCTTAAGGAAAAGACTTTGTTTTACTCCAAAACCATTTTTACTGCGATTTTCCCGGTTCATTGCATACGAATTCCAACCCACTTTATCCGGATATGACTGGATGAAACCAGAAATATCCGGTTGTGTTTTGGCTAACTCAATCCCAGATATTGCGACGGACTCTGTGTTTGTATTTTCTGCACATTATCAACGGACTTTATTGTTTTGAATGTTTTTATCAGGGAACATTTAATTTTGTACCTTAGAAACACTAATAGGTTCAACATGGAGACACCAGTCTACACATTCGTATGTTCTAGGGAGAAAGTTAGAGGAACTGCGGCAAACAAACATGATATTTCTGTTTGTATACATGACATTTTATGCACTTGCATAACGAAAAAAACTTTGCTTTTCTCCAAAACCATTTTTACTGTGATTTTCTCGGTCCATTGCATACGAATTCCACCTCGCTTTGTCCGGATATGACTGGATGAAACCAGAAATATCCGGTTGTGTTTTGGCTTACTACAACCCAGATATTGTGAAAGCCTCTGTGTTTATGTTTTCCGGATACTATCAACGGAATTTATGTTTTTGCATGTTATTTATCAAGGAACATTTAATTTTGTGCTGGGAAACACTAATTGGTTCCACATGGAGACACCAGCTCTACACATTCGTATGTTCTAGGGAGAAAGCTAGAGGAACTGCGGCAAACAAACATGATATTTCTGTTTGTATAGATGACATTTTATGCACTTTCCTAAAGAAAAGACTTTGCTTTTCTCCAAAACCATTTTTCCTGTGATATTCTCGATCCATTACATATGAATTCCACCCCACTTTGTCCGGATATGAGTGGATGAAACCAGAAATATCCGGTTGTGTTTTGTTTTACTATATCCCAGATATTGCTACAGCCTCAGTGTCTGTGTTTTCTGGATATTATCGATGGATTTTATTGTTTTGAATGTTTTTATCAGGGAACATTTAATTTTGTGCTGGGAAACACTAATTGGTTCCACATGGAGTCACCAGTAACACATTCCTATGTTCTAGGGAGAAAGCTTGAGGAACTGCAAATCGATATGATATGTCTGTTTGTATAGATGACATTTTATGCACTTGCGATGGAAAAGACTTTTTGCCTTTCTCTAAAACCATTTTTACTGTGATTTTGTTGGTCCATTGCATACGAATTCCAACCCGCTTTGTCCGGATATGACTGGATGAAACCAGAAATATCCGGTTGTGTTTTGGCTAACTCAATCCCAGATATTGTGAAAGCTTCTGTATTTGTGTTCTCCGGATATTATGAACGGATTTTATGGTTTTGCATGTTTTTTATCAGGGAACATTTAATTTTGTACCGTAGAAACACTAATTGGTTCCACACGGAGACACCAGCTCTACACATTTGTATTTTCTAGGGAGAAAGCTAGAGGAACTGCGGCAAACAAACATGATATTTCTGTTTGTATAGATGACATTTTATGCACTTTCCTAACAAAAAGACTTTACTTTTCTCCAAAACCATTTTTACTGTGATTTTCTCGGTCCATTGCATACGAATTCCACCTCACTTTGTCCGGATATGACTGGATGAAACCAGAAATATCCGTTTTCTTTTTTTTTGGCTTACTATATCCCAGATATTACTACAGACTCTGTGTTTGTGTTTTCTGGATATTATCGATGGATTATATTGTTTTGAATGTTTTTATCAGGGAACATTTAATTTTGTGCTGGGAAACACTAATTGGTTCCACATGGAGACACCAGTCTACACATTCGTATTTTCTAGGGAGAAAGCTAGAATAACTGCGGTAAACAAACATGATGTTTCTGTTTGTATAGATGATATTTTATGCACTGGCTTAAGGAAAAGACTTTGTTTTACTCCAAAACCATTTTTACTGCGATTTTCCCGGTTCATTGCATACGAATTCCACCAAACTTAGTCCGGATATGACTGGATGAAACCAGAAATATCCGGTTGTGTTTTGGCTAACTCAATCCCAGATATTGCGACGGACTCTGTGTTTGTGTTTTCTGGACATTATCAACGGACTTTATTGTTTTGAATGTTTTTATCAGGGAACATTTAATTTTGTACCTTAGAAACACTAATAGGTTCAACATGGAGACACCAGTATACACATTCGTATGTCTAGGGAGAAAGTTAGAGGAACTGCGGCAAACAAACATGATATTTCTGTTTGTATACATGACATTTTATGCACTTGCATAACGAAAAAAAAATTGCTTTTCTCCAAAACCATTTTTACTGTGATTTTCTCGGTCCATTGCATATGAATTCCACCTCACATTGTCCGGATATGACAGGATGAAACCAGAAATATCCGTTTTCTTTTTTTTGGCTTACAATATCCCAGATATTACTACAGACTCTGTGTTTGTGTTTTCTGGATAGTATCGATGGATTATATTGTTTTGAATGTTTTTATCAGGGAACATTTAATTTTGTGCTGGGAAACACTAATTGGTTCCACATGGAGACACCAGTCTACACATTCGTATTTTCTAGGGAGAAAGCTAGAATAACTGCGGTAAACAAACATGATGTTTCTGTTTGTATAGATGACATTTTATGCACTGGCTTAAGGAAAAGACTTTGTTTTACTCCAAAACCATTTTTACTGCGATTTTCCCGGTTCATTGCATACGAATTCCACCAAACTTAGTCCGGATATGACTGGATGAAACCAGAAATATCCGGTTGTGTTTTGGCTAACTCAATCCCAGATATTGCGACGGACTCTGTGTTTGTGTTTTCTGGACATTATCAACGGACTTTATTGTTTTGAATGTTTTTATCAGGGAACATTTAATTTTGTACCTTAGAAACACTAATAGGTTCAACATGGAGACACCAGTCTACACATTCGTATGTTCTAGGGAGAAAGTTAGAGGAACTGCGGCAAACAAACATGATATTTCTGTTTGTATACATGACATTTTATGCACTTGCATAACGAAAAAAACTTTGCTTTTCTCCAAAACCATTTTTACTGTGATTTTCTCGGTCCATTGCATATGAATTCCACCTCGCTTTGTCCGGATATGACTGGATGAAACCAGAAATATCCGGTTGTGTTTTGGCTTACTACAACCCAGATATTGTGAAAGCCTCTGTGTTTATGTTTTCCGGATATTATCAACGGAATTTATGTTTATGCATGTTATGTATCAGGGAACATTTAATTTTGTGCTGGGAAACACTAATTGGTTCCACATGGAGACACCAGCTCTACACATTCGTATTTTCTAGGGAGAAAGCTAGAGGAACTGCGGCAAACAAACATGATATTTCTGTTTGTATAGATGACATTTTATGCACTTTCCTAAAGAAAAGACTTTGCTTTTCTCCAAAACCATTTTTCCTGTGATATTCTCGATCCATTACATATGAATTTCACCCCCCGTTTGTCCGGATATGACTGGATGAAACCAGAAATATCCGGTTGTGTTTTGTCTTACTATATCCCAGATATTGCTACAGCCTCAGTGTCTGTGTTTTCTGGATATTATCGATGGATTTTATTGTTTTGAATGTTTTTATCAGGGAACATTTAATTTTGTACCGTAGAAACACTAATTGGTTCCACATGGAGACACCAGTAACACATTCCTCTGTTCTAGGGAGAAAGCTTGAGGAACTGCAAATCGATATGATATGTCTGTTTGTATAGATGACATTTTATGCACTTGCGATGGAAAAGACTTTTTGCCTTTCTCTAAAACCATTTTTACTGTGATTTTGTTGGTCCATTGCATACGAATTCCAACCCACTTTGTCCGGATATGACTGGATGAAACCAGAAATATCCGGTTGTGTTTTGGCTTACTATAACCCAGATATTATGAAAGCTTCTCTATTTGTGTTCTCCGGATATTATGAACGGATTTTATGGTTTTGCATGTTTTTTATCAGGGAACATTTAATTTTGTACCATAGAAACACTAATTGGTTCCACACGGAGACACCAGCTCTACACATTTGTATTTTCTAGGGAGAAAGCTAGAGGAACTGCGGCAAACAAACATGATATTTCTGTTTGTATAGATGATATTTTATGCACTTTCCTAAGAAAAAGACTTTACTTTTCTCCAAAACCATTTTTACTGTGATTTTCTCGGTCCATTGCATACGAATTCCACCTCACTTTGTCCGGATATGACTGGATGAAACCAGAAATATCCGTTTTCTTTTTTTTTGGCTTACTATATCCCAGATATTACTACAGACTCTGTGTTTGTGTTTTCTGGATATTATCGATGGATTATATTGTTTTGAATGTTTTTATCAGGGAACATTTAATTTTGTGCTGGGAAACACTAATTGGTTCCACATGGAGACACCAGTCTACACATTCGTATTTTCTAGGGAGAAAGCTAGAATAACTGCGGTAAACAAACATGATGTTTCTGTTTGTATAGATGACATTTTATGCACTGGCTTAAGGAAAAGACTTTGTTTTACTCCAAAACCATTTTTACTGCGATTTTCCCGGTTCATTGCATACGAATTCCACCAAACTTAGTCCGGATATGACTGGATGAAACCAGAAATATCCGGTTGTGTTTTGGCTAACTCAATCCCAGATATTGCGACGGACTCTGTGTTTGTGTTTTCTGGACATTAACAACGGACTTTATTGTTTTGAATGTTTTTATCAGGGAACATTTAATTTTGTACCTTAGAAACACTAATAGGTTCAACATGGAGACACCAGTCTACACATTCGTATGTTCTAGGGAGAAAGTTAGAGGAACTGCGGCAAACAAACATGATATTTCTGTTTGTATACATGACATTTTATGCACTTGCATAACGAAAAAAACTTTGCTTTTCTCCAAAACCATTTTTACTGTGATTTTCTCGGTCCATTGCATACGAATTCCACCTCGCTTTGTCCGGATATGACTGGATGAAACCAGAAATATCCGGTTGTGTTTTGGCTTACTACAACCCAGATATTGTGAAAGCCTCTGTGTTTATGTTTTCCGGATATTATCAACGGAATTTATATTTTTGCATGTTATGTATCAGGGAACATTTAATTTTGTGCTGGGAAACACTAATTGGTTCCACATGGAGACACCAGCTCTACACATTCGTATTTTCTAGGGAGAAAGCTAGAGGAACTGCGGCAAACAAACATGATATTTCTGTTTGTATAGATGACATTTTATGCACTTTCCTAAAGAAAAGACTTTGCTTTTCTCCAAAACCATTTTTCCTGTGATATTCTCGATCCATTACATATGAATTTCACCCCCCGTTTGTCCGGATATGACTGGATGAAACCAGAAATATCCGGTTGTGTTTTGTCTTACTATATCCCAGATATTGCTACAGCCTCAGTGTCTGTGTTTTCTGGATATTATCGATGGATTTTATTGTTTTGAATGTTTTTATCAGGGAACATTTAATTTTGTACCGTAGAAACACTAATTGGTTCCACATGGAGACACCAGTAACACATTCCTCTGTTCTAGGGAGAAAGCTTGAGGAACTGCAAATCGATATGATATGTCTGTTTGTATAGATGACATTTTATGCACTTGCGATGGAAAAGACTTTTTGCCTTTCTCTAAAACCATTTTTACTGTGATTTTGTTGGTCCATTGCATACGAATTCCAACCCACTTTGTCCGGATATGACTGGATGAAACCAGAAATATCCGGTTGTGTTTTGGCTTACTATAACCCAGATATTATGAAAGCTTCTCTATTTGTGTTCTCCGGATATTATGAACGGATTTTATGGTTTTGCATGTTTTTTATCAGGGAACATTTAATTTTGTACCGTAGAAACACTAATTGGTTCCACACGGAGACACCAGCTCTACACATTTGTATTTTCTAGGGAGAAAGCTAGAGGAACTGCGGCAAACAAACATGATATTTCTGTTTGTATAGATGATATTTTATGCACTTTCCTAAGAAAAAGACTTTACTTTTCTCCAAAACCATTTTTACTGTGATTTTCTCGGTCCATTGCATACGAATTCCACCTCACTTTGTCCGGATATGACTGGATGAAACCAGAAATATCCGTTTTCTTTTTTTTTGGCTTACTATATCCCAGATATTACTACAGACTCTGTGTTTGTGTTTTCTGGATATTATCGATGGATTATATTGTTTTGAATGTTTTTATCAGGGAACATTTAATTTTGTGCTGGGAAACACTAATTGGTTCCACATGGAGACACCAGTCTACACATTCGTATTTTCTAGGGAGAAAGCTAGAATAACTGCGGTAAACAAACATGATGTTTCTGTTTGTATAGATGACATTTTATGCACTGGCTTAAGGAAAAGACTTTGTTTTACTCCAAAACCATTTTTACTGCGATTTTCCCGGTTCATTGCATACGAATTCCAACCCACTTTGTCCGGATATGACTGGATGAAACCAGAAATATCCGGTTGTGTTTTGGCTAACTCAATCCCAGATATTGCGACGGACTCTGTGTTTGTGTTTTCTGGACATTATCAACGGACTTTATTGTTTTGAATGTTTTTATCAGGGAACATTTAATTTTGTACCTTAGAAACACTAATAGGTTCAACATGGAGACACCAGTCTACACATTCGTATGTTCTAGGGAGAAAGTTAGAGGAACTGCGGCAAACAAACATGATATTTCTGTTTGTATACATGACATTTTATGCACTTGCATAACGAAAAAAACTTTGCTTTTCTCCAAAACCATTTTTACTGTGATTTTCTCGGTCCATTGCATACGAATTCCACCTCGCTTTGTCCGGATATGACTGGATGAAACCAGAAATATCCGGTTGTGTTTTGGCTTACTACAACCCAGATATTGTGAAAGCCTCTGTGTTTATGTTTTCCGGATACTATCAACGGAATTTATGTTTTTGCATGTTATTTATCAGGGAACATTTAATTTTGTGCTGGGAAACACTAATTGGTTCCACATGGAGACACCAGCTCTACACATTCGTATTTTCTAGGGAGAAAGCTAGAGGAACTGCGGCAAACAAACATGATATTTCTGTTTGTATAGATGACATTTTATGCACTTTCCTAAAGAAAAGACTTTGCTTTTCTCCAAAACCATTTTTCCTGTGATATTCTCCATCCATTACATATGAATTCCACCCCACTTTGTCCGGATATGAGTGGATGAAACCAGAAATATCCGGTTGTGTTTTGTTTTACTATATCCCAGATATTGCTACAGCCTCAGTGTCTGTGTTTTCTGGATATTATCGATGGATTTTATTGTTTTGAATGTTTTTATCAGGGAACATTTAATTTTGTACCGTAGAAACACTAATTGGTTCCACATGGAGACACCAGTAACACATTACTCTGTTCTAGGGAGAAAGCTTGAGGAACTGCAAATCGATATGATATGTCTGTTTGTATAGATGACATTTTATGCACTTGCGATGGAAAAGACTTTTTGCCTTTCTCTAAAACCATTTTTACTGTGCTTTTGTTGGTCCATTGCATACGAATTCCAACCCACTTTGTCCGGATATGACTGATTGAAACCAGAAATATCCGGTTGTGTTTTGGCTAACTCAATCCCAGATATTGTGAAAGCTTCTGTATTTGTGTTCTCCGGATATTATGAACGGATTTTATGGTTTTGCATGTTTTTTATCAGGGAACATTTAATTTTGTACCGTAGAAACACTAATTGGTTCCACACGGAGACACCAGCTCTACACATTTGTATTTTCTAGGGAGAAAGCTAGAGGAACTGTGGCAAACAAACATGATATTTCTGTTTGTATAGATGACATTTTATGCACTTTCCTAACAAAAAGACTATACTTTTCTCCAAAACCATTTTTACTGTGATTTTCTCGGTCCATTGCATACGAATTCCACCTCACTTTGTCCGGATATGACTGGATGAAACCAGAAATATCCGTTTTCTTTTTTTTTGGCTTACTATATCCCAGATATTACTACAGACTCTGTGTTTGTGTTTTCTGGATATTATCGATGGATTATATTGTTTTGAATGTTTTTATCAGGGAACATTTAATTTTGTGCTGGGAAACACTAATTGGTTCCACATGGAGACACCAAGTCTACACATTCGTATTTTCTAGTGAGAAAGCTAGAATAACTGCGGTAAACAAACATGATGTTTCTGTTTGTATAGATGACATTTTATGCACTGGCTTAAGGAAAAGACTTTGTTTTACTCCAAAACCATTTTTACTGCGATTTTCCCGGTTCATTGCATACGAATTCCACCAAACTTAGTCCGGATATGACTGGATGAAACCAGAAATATCCGGTTGTGTTTTGGCTAACTCAATCCCAGATATTGCGACGGACTCTGTGTTTGTGTTTTCTGGACATTATCAACGGACTTTATTGTTTTGAATGTTTTTATCAGGAAACATTTAATTTTGTACCTTAGAAACACTAATAGGTTCAACATGGAGACACCAGTATACACATTCGTATGTTCTAGGGAGAAAGCTAGAGGAACTGCGGCAAACAAACATGATATTTCTGTTTGTATACATGACATTTTATGCACTTGCATAACGAAAAAAACTTTGCTTTTCTCCAAAACCATTTTTACTGTGATTTTCTCAGTCCATTGCATACGAATTCCACCTCGCTTTGTCCGGATATGTCTGGATGAAACCAGAAATATCCGGTTGTGTTTTGGCTTACTACAACCCAGATATTGTGAAAGCCTCTGTGTTTATGTTTTCCGGATATTATCAACGGAATTTATGTTTTTGCATGTTATTTATCAGGGAACATTTAATTTTGTGCTGGGAAACACTAATTGGTTCCACATGGAGACACCAGCTCTACACATTCGTATTTTCTAGGGAGAAAGCTAGAGGAACTGCGGCAAACAAACATGATATTTCTGTTTGTATAGATGACATTTTATGCACTTTCCTAAAGAAAAGACTTTGCTTTTCTCCAAAACCATTTTTCCTGTGATATTCTCCATCCATTACATATGAATTCCACCCCACTTTGTCCGGATATGAGTGGATGAAACCAGAAATATCCGGTTGTGTTTTGTCTTACTATATCCCAGATATTGCTACAGCCTCAGTGTCTGTGTTTTCTGGATATTATCGATGGATTTTATTGTTTTGAATGTTTTTATCAGGGAACATTTAATTTTGTACCGTAGAAACACTAATTGGTTCCACATGGAGACAGCAGTAACACATTCCTCTGTTCTAGGGAGAAAGCTTGAGGAACTGCAAATCGATATGATATGTCTGTTTGTATAGATGACATTTTATGCACTTGCGATGGAAAAGACTTTTTGCCTTTCTCTAAAACCATTTTTACTGTGCTTTTGTTGGTCCATTGCATACGAATTCCAACCCACTTTGTCCGGATATGACTGGATGAAACCAGAAATATCCGGTTGTGTTTTGGCTAACTCAATCCCAGATATTGTGAAAGCTTCTGTATTTGTGTTCTCCGGATATTATGAACGGATTTTATGGTTTTGCATGTTTTTTATCAGGGAACATTTAATTTTGTACCGTAGAAACACTAATTGGTTCCACACGGAGACACCAGCTCTACACATTTGTATTTTCTAGGGAGAAAGCTAGAGGAACTGTGGCAAACAAACATGATATTTCTGTTTGTATAGATGACATTTTATGCACTTTCCTAACAAAAAGACTATACTTTTCTCCAAAACCATTTTTACTGTGATTTTCTCGGTCCATTGCATACGAATTCCACCTCACTTTGTCCGGATATGACTGGATGAAACCAGAAATATCCGTTTTCTTTTTTTTTGGCTTACTATATCCCAGATATTACTACAGACTCTGTGTTTGTGTTTTCTGGATATTATCGATGGATTATATTGTTTTGAATGTTTTTATCAGGGAACATTTAATTTTGTGCTGGGAAACACTAATTGGTTCCACATGGAGACACCAAGTCTACACATTCGTATTTTCTAGTGAGAAAGCTAGAATAACTGCGGTAAACAAACATGATGTTTCTGTTTGTATAGATGACATTTTATGCACTGGCTTAAGGAAAAGACTTTGTTTTACTCCAAAACCATTTTTACTGCGATTTTCCCGGTTCATTGCATACGAATTCCACCAAACTTAGTCCGGATATGACTGGATGAAACCAGAAATATCCGGTTGTGTTTTGGCTAACTCAATCCCAGATATTGCGACGGACTCTGTGTTTGTGTTTTCTGGACATTATCAACGGACTTTATTGTTTTGAATGTTTTTATCAGGAAACATTTAATTTTGTACCTTAGAAACACTAATAGGTTCAACATGGAGACACCAGTATACACATTCGTATGTTCTAGGGAGAAAGCTAGAGGAACTGCGGCAAACAAACATGATATTTCTGTTTGTATACATGACATTTTATGCACTTGCATAACGAAAAAAACTTTGCTTTTCTCCAAAACCATTTTTACTGTGATTTTCTCGGTCCATTGCATACGAATTCCACCTCGCTTTGTCCGGATATGTCTGGATGAAACCAGAACTATCCGGTTGTGTTTTGGCTTACTACAACCCAGATATTGTGAAAGCCTCTGTGTTTATGTTTTCCGGATATTATCAACGGAATTTATGTTTTTGCATGTTATTTATCAGGGAACATTTAATTTTGTGCTGGGAAACACTAATTGGTTCCACATGGAGACACCAGCTCTACACATTCGTATTTTCTAGGGAGAAAGCTAGAGGAACTGCGGCAAACAAACATGATATTTCTGTTTGTATAGATGACATTTTATGCACTTTCCTAAAGAAAAGACTTTGCTTTTCTCCAAAACCATTTTTCCTGTGATATTCTCGATCCATTACATATGAATTCCACCCCACTTTGTCCGGATATGAGTGGATGAAACCAGAAATATCCGGTTGTGTTTTGTCTTACTATATCCCAGATATTGCTACAGCCTCAGTGTCTGTGTTTTCTGGATATTATCGATGGATTTTATTGTTTTGAATGTTTTTATCAGGGAACATTTAATTTTGTACCGTAGAAACACTAATTGGTTCCACATGGAGACAGCAGTAACACATTCCTCTGTTCTAGGGAGAAAGCTTGAGGAACTGCAAATCGATATGATATGTCTGTTTGTATAGATGACATTTTATGCACTTGCGATGGAAAAGACTTTTTGCCTTTCTCTAAAACCATTTTTACTGTGCTTTTGTTGGTCCATTGCATACGAATTCCAACCCACTTTGTCCGGATATGACTGGATGAAACCAGAAATATCCGGTTGTGTTTTGGCTAACTCAATCCCAGATATTGTGAAAGCTTCTGTATTTGTGTTCTCCGGATATTATGAACGGATTTTATGGTTTTGCATGTTTTTTATCAGGGAACATTTAATTTTGTACCGTAGAAACACTAATTGGTTCCACACGGAGACACCAGCTCTACACATTTGTATTTTCTAGGGAGAAAGCTAGAGGAACTGTGGCAAACAAACATGATATTTCTGTTTGTATAGATGACATTTTATGCACTTTCCTAACAAAAAGACTATACTTTTCTCCAAAACCATTTTTACTGTGATTTTCTCGGTCCATTGCATACGAATTCCACCTCACTTTGTCCGGATATGACTGGATGAAACCAGAAATATCCGTTTTCTTTTTTTTTGGCTTACTATATCCCAGATATTACTACAGACTCTGTGTTTGTGTTTTCTGGATATTATCGATGGATTATATTGTTTTGAATGTTTTTATCAGGGAACATTTAATTTTGTGCTGGGAAACACTAATTGGTTCCCATGGAGACACCAGTCTACACATTCATATTTTCTAGGGAGAAAGCTAGAATAACTGCGGTAAACAAACATGATGTTTCTGTTTGTATAGATGACATTTTATGCACTGGCTTAAGGAAAAGACTTTGTTTTACTCCAAAACCATTTTTACTGCGATTTTCCCGGTTCATTGCATACGAATTCCACCAAACTTAGTCCGTATATGACTGGATGAAACCAGAAATATCCGGTTGTGTTTTGGCTAACTCAATCCCAGATATTGCGACGGACTCTGTGTTTGTGTTTTCTGGACATTATCAACGGACTTTATTGTTTTGAATGTTTTTATCAGGGAACATTTAATTTTGTACCTTAGAAACACTAATAGGTTCAACATGGAGACACCAGTCTACACATTCGTAAGTTCTAGGGAGAAAGTTAGAGGAACTGCGGCAAACAAACATGATATTTCTGTTTGTATACATGACATTTTATGCACTTGCATAACGAAAAAAACTTTGCTTTTCTCCAAAACCATTTTTACTGTGATTTTCTCGGTCCATTGCATACGAATTCCACCTCGCTTTGTCCGGATATGACTGGATGAAACCAGAAATATCCGGTTGTGTTTTGGCTTACTACAACCCAGATATTGTGAAAGCCTCTGTGTTTATGTTTTCCGGATACTATCAACGGAATTTATGTTTTTGCATGTTATTTATCAGGGAACATTTAATTTTGTGCTGGGAAACACTAATTGGTTCCACATGGAGACACCAGCTCTACACATTCGTATTTTCTAGGGAGAAAGCTAGAGGAACTGCGGCAAACAAACATGATATTTCTGTTTGTATAGATGACATTTTATGCACTTTCCTAAAGAAAAGACTTTGCTTTTCTCCAAAACCATTTTTCCTGTGATATTCTCGATCCATTACATATGAATTCCACCCCACTTTGTCCGGATATGAGTGGATGAAACCAGAAATATCCGGTTGTGTTTTGTCTTACTATATCCCAGATATTGCTACAGCCTCAGTGTCTGTGTTTTCTGGATATTATCGATGGATTTTATTGTTTTGAATGTTTTTATCAGGGAACATTTAATTTTGTACCGTAGAAACACTAATTGGTTCCACATGGAGACAGCAGTAACACATTCCTCTGTTCTAGGGAGAAAGCTTGAGGAACTGCAAATCGATATGATATGTCTGTTTGTATAGATGACATTTTATGCACTTGCGATGGAAAAGACTTTTTGCCTTTCTCTAAAACCATTTTTACTGTGCTTTTGTTGGTCCATTGCATACGAATTCCAACCCACTTTGTCCGGATATGACTGGATGAAACCAGAAATATCCGGTTGTGTTTTGGCTAACTCAATCCCAGATATTGTGAAAGCTTCTGTATTTGTGTTCTCCGGATATTATGAACGGATTTTATGGTTTTGCATGTTTTTTATCAGGGAACATTTAATTTTGTACCGTAGAAACACTAATTGGTTCCACACGGAGACACCAGCTCTACACATTTGTATTTTCTAGGGAGAAAGCTAGAGGAACTGCGGCAAACAAACATGATATTTCTGTTTGTATAGATGACATTTTATGCACTTTCCTAACAAAAAGACTATACTTTTCTCCAAAACCACTTTTACTGTGATTTTCTCGGTCCATTGCATACGAATTCCACCTCACTTTGTCCGGATATGACTGGATGAAACCAGAAATATCCGTTTTCTTTTTTTTTGGCTTACTATATCCCAGATATTACTACAGACTCTGTGTTTGTGTTTTCTGGATATTATCGATGGATTATATTGTTTTGAATGTTTTTATCAGGGAACATTTAATTTTGTGCTGGGAAACACTAATTGGTTCCCATGGAGACACCAGTCTACACATTCATATTTTCTAGGGAGAAAGCTAGAATAACTGCGGTAAACAAACATGATGTATCTGTTTGTATAGATGACATTTTATGCACTGGCTTAAGGAAAAGACTTTGTTTTACTCCAAAACCATTTTTACTGCGATTTTCCCGGTTCATTGCATACGAATTCCACCAAACTTAGTCCGGATATGACTGGATGAAACCAGAAATATCCGGTTGTGTTTTGGCTAACTCAATCCCAGATATTGTGAAAGCTTCTGTATTTGTGTTCTCCGGATATTATGAACGGATTTTATGGTTTTGCATGTTTTTTATCAGGGAACATTTAATTTTGTACCGTAGAAACACTAATTGGTTCCACACGGAGACACCAGCTCTACACATTTGTATTTTCTAGGGAGAAAGCTAGAGGAACTGCGGCAAACAAACATGATATTTCTGTTTGTATAGATGACATTTTATGCACTTTCCTAACAAAAAGACTTTACTTTTCTCCAAAACCATTTTTACTGTGATTTTCTCGGTCCATTGCATACGAATTCCACCTCACTTTGTCCGGATATGAGTGGATGAAACCAGAAATATCCGGTTGTGTTTTGTCTTACTATATCCCAGATATTGCTACAGCCTCAGTGTCTGTGTTTTCTGGATATTATCAATGGATTTTATTGTTTTGAATGTTTTTATCAGGGAACATTTAATTTTGTACCGTAGAAACACTAATTGGTTCCACATGGAGACACCAGTAACACATTCCTATGTTCTAGGGAGAAAGCTTGAGGAACTGTAAATCGATATGATATGTCTGTTTGTATAGATGACATTTTATGCACTTGCGATGGAAAAGACTTTTTGCCTTTCTCTAAAACCATTTTTACTGTGCTTTTGTTGGTCCATTGCATACGAATTCCAACCCACTTTGTCCGGATATGACTGGATGAAACCAGAAATATCCGGTTGTGTTTTGGCTAACTCAATCCCAGATATTGTGAAAGCTTCTGTATTTGTGTTCTCCGGATATTATGAACGGATTTTATGGTTTTGCATGTTTTTTATCAGGGAACATTTAATTTTGTACCGTAGAAACACTAATTGGTTCCACACGGAGACACCAGCTCTACACATTTGTATTTTCTAGGGAGAAAGCTAGAGGAACTGCGGCAAACAAACATGATATTTCTGTTTGTATAGATGACATTTTATGCACTTTCCTAACAAAAAGACTTTACTTTTCTCCAAAACCATTTTTACTGTGATTTTCTCGGTCCATTGCATACGAATTCCACCTCACTTTGTCCGGATATGACTGGATGAAACCAGAAATATCCGGTTGTGTTTTGTCTTACTATATCCCAGATATTGCTACAGCCTCAGTGTTTGTGTTTTCTGGATATTATGGATGGATTTTATTGTTTTGAATGTTTTTATCAGGGAACATTTAATTTTGTACCGTAGAAACACTAATTGGTTCCACATGGAGACACCAGTAACACATTCCTATGTTCTAGGGAGAAAGCTTGAGGAACTGCAAATCGATATGATATGTCTGTTTGTATAGATGACATTTTATGCACTTGCGATGGAAAAGACTTTTTGCCTTTCTCTAAAACCATTTTTACTGTGCTTTTGTTGGTCCATTGCATACGAATTCCAACCCACTTTGTCCGGGTCTGACTGGATGAAACCAGAAATATCCGGTTGTGTTTTGGCTAACTCAATCCCAGATATTGCGACAGACTCTGTGTTTGTGTTTTCTGGACATTATCAACGGACTTTATTGTTTTGAATGTTTTTATCAGGGAACATTTAATTTTGTACCTTAGAAACACTAATAGGTTCAACATGGAGACACCAGTCTACACATTCGTAAGTTCTAGGGAGAAAGTTAGAGGAACTGCGGCAAACAAACATGATATTTCTGTTTGTATACATGACATTTTATGCACTTGCATAACGAAAAAAACTTTGCTTTTCTCCAAAACCATTTTTACTGTGATTTTCTCGGTCCATTGCATACGAATTCCACCTCGCTTTGTCCGGATATGACTGGATGAAACCAGAAATATCCGGTTGTGTTTTGGCTTACTACAACCCAGATATTGTGAAAGCCTCTGTGTTTATGTTTTCCGGATACTATCAACGGAATTTATGTTTTTGCATGTTATTTATCAGGGAACATTTAATTTTGTGCTGGGAAACACTAATTGGTTCCACATGGAGACACCAGCTCTACACATTTGTATGTTCTAGGGAGAAAGCTAGAGGAACTGCGGCAAACAAACATGATATTTCTGTTTGTATAGATGACATTTTATGCACTTTCCTAAAGAAAAGACTTTGCTTTTCTCCAAAACCATTTTTCCTGTGATATTCTCGATCCATTACATATGAATTCCACCCCACTTTGTCCGGATATGAGTGGATGAAACCAGAAATATCCGGTTGTGTTTTGTCTTACTATATCCCAGATATTGCTACAGCCTCAGTGTCTGTGTTTTCTGGATATTATCGATGGATTTTATTGTTTTGAATGTTTTTATCAGGGAACATTTAATTTTGTACCGTAGAAACACTAATTGGTTCCACATGGAGACACCAGTAACACATTCCTATGTTCTAGGGAGAAAGCTTGAGGAACTGCAAATCGATATGATATGTCTGTTTGTATAGATGACATTTTATGCACTTGCGATGGAAAAGACTTTTTGCCTTTCTCTAAAACCATTTTTACTGTGATTTTGTTGGTCCATTGCATACGAATTCCAACCCACTTTGTCCGGATATGACTGGATGAAACCAGAAATATCCGGTTGTGTTTTGGCTAACTCAATCCCAGATATTGTGAAAGCTTCTGTATTTGTGTTCTCCGGATATTATGAACGGATTTTATGGTTTTGCATGTTTTTTATCAGGGAACATTTAATTTTGTACCGTAGAAACACTAATTGGTTCCACACGGAGACACCAGCTCTACACATTTGTATTTTCTAGGGAGAAAGCTAGAGGAACTGCGGCAAACAAACATGATATTTCTGTTTGTATAGATGACATTTTATGCACTTTCCTAACAAAAAGACTTTACTTTTCTCCAAAACCATTTTTCCTGTGATTTTCTCGGTCCATTGCATACGAATTCCACCTCACTTTGTCCGGATATGAGTGGATGAAACCAGAAATATCCGGTTGTGTTTTGTCTTACTATATCCCAGATATTGCTACAGCCTCAGTGTCTGTGTTTTCTGGATATTATCAATGGATTTTATTGTTTTGAATGTTTTTATCAGGGAACATTTAATTTTGTACCTTAGAAACACTAATTGGTTCCACACGGAGACACCAGCTCTACACATTTGTATTTTCTAGGGAGAAAGCTTGAGGAACTGCAAATCGATATGATATGTCTGTTTGTATAGATGACATTTTATGCACTTGCGATGGAAAAGACTTTTTGCCTTTCTCTAAAACCATTTTTACTGTGCTTTTGTTGGTCCATTGCATACGAATTCCAACCCACTTTGTCCGGATATGACTGGATGAAACCAGAAATATCCGGTTGTGTTTTGGCTAACTCAATCCCAGATATTGTGAAAGCTTCTGTATTTGTGTTCTCCGGATATTATGAACGGATTTTATGGTTTTGCATGTTTTTTATCAGGGAACATTTAATTTTGTACCGTAGAAACACTAATTGGTTCCACACGGAGAAACCAGCTCTACACATTTGTATTTTCTAGGGAGAAAGCTAGAGGAACTGTGGCAAACAAACATGATATTTCTGTTTGTATAGATGACATTTTATGCACTTTCCTAACAAAAAGACTATACTTTTCTCCAAAACCATTTTTACTGTGATTTTCTCGGTCCATTGCATACGAATTCCACCTCACTTTGTCCGGATATGACTGGATGAAACCAGAAATATCCGTTTTCTTTTTTTTTGGCTTACTATATCCCAGATATTACTACAGACTCTGTGTTTGTGTTTTCTGGATATTATCGATGGATTATATTGTTTTGAATGTTTTTATCAGGGAACATTTAATTTTGTGCTGGGAAACACTAATTGGTTCCACATGGAGACACCAGTCTACACATTCATATTTTCTAGGGTTAAAGCTAGAATAACTGCGGTAAACAATCATGATGTTTCTGTTTGTATAGATGACATTTTATGCACTTGCGATGGAAAAGACTTTGTTTTACTCCAAAACCATTTTTACTGCGATTTTCCCGGTTCATTGCATACGAATTCCACCAAACTTAGTCCGGATATGACTGGATGAAACCAGAAATATCCGGTTGTGTTTTGGCTAACTCAATCCCAGATATTGCGACGGACTCTGTGTTTGTGTTTTCTGGACATTATCAACGGACTTTATTGTTTTGAATGTTTTTATCAGGGAACATTTAATTTTGTACCTTAGAAACACTAATAGGTTCAACATGGAGACACCAGTCTACACATTCGTATGTTCTAGGGAGAAAGTTAGAGGAACTGCGGCAAACAAACATGATATTTCTGTTTGTATACATGACATTTTATGCACTTGCATAACGAAAAAAACTTTGCTTTTCTCCAAAACCATTTTTACTGTGATTTTCTCGGTCCATTGCATACGAATTCCACCTCGCTTTGTCCGGATATGACTGGATGAAACCAGAAATATCCGGTTGTGTTTTGGCTTACTACAACCCAGATATTGTGAAAGCCTCTGTGTTTATGTTTTCCGGATACTATCAACGGAATTTATGTTTTTGCATGTTATTTATCAGGGAACATTTAATTTTGTGCTGGGAAACACTAATTGGTTCCACATGGAGACACCAGCTCTACACATTCGTATTTTCTAGGGAGAAAGCTAGAGGAACTGCGGCAAACAAACATGATATTTCTGTTTGTATAGATGACATTTTATGCACTTTCCTAAAGAAAAGACTTTGCTTTTCTCCAAAACCATTTTTCCTGTGATATTCTCGATCCATTACATATGAATTCCACCCCACTTTGTCCGGATATGAGTGGATGAAACCAGAAATATCCGGTTGTGTTTTGTCTTACTATATCCCAGATATTGCTACAGCCTCAGTGTCTGTGTTTTCTGGATATTATCAATGGATTTTATTGTTTTGAATGTTTTTATCAGGGAACATTTAATTTTGTACCGTAGAAACACTAATTGGTTCCACACGGAGACACCAGCTCTACACATTTGTATTTTCTAGGGAGAAAGCTTGAGGAACTGCAAATCGATATGATATGTCTGTTTGTATAGATGACATTTTATGCACTTGCGATGGAAAAGACTTTTTGCCTTTCTCTAAAACCATTTTTACTGTGCTTTTGTTGGTCCATTGCATACGAATTCCAACCCACTTTGTCCGGATATGACTGGATGAAACCAGAAATATCCGGTTGTGTTTTGGCTAACTCAATCCCAGATATTGTGAAAGCTTCTGTATTTGTGTTCTCCGGATATTATGAACGGATTTTATGGTTTTGCATGTTTTTTGTCAGGGAACATTTAATTTTGTACCGTAGAAACACTAATTGGTTCCACACGGAGACACCAGCTCTACACATTTGTATTTTCTAGGGAGAAAGCTAGAGGAACTGCGGCAAACAAACATGATATTTCTGTTTGTATAGATGACATTTTATGCACTTTCCTAACAAAAAGACTATACTTTTCTCCAAAACCATTTTTACTGTGATTTTCTCGGTCCATTGCATACGAATTCCACCTCACTTTGTCCCGATATGACTGGATGAAACCAGAAATATCCATTTTCTTTTTTTTTTGGCTTACTATATCCCAGATATTACTACAGACTCTGTGTTTGTGTTTTCTGGATATTATCGATGGATTATATTGTTTTGAATGTTTTTATCAGGGAACATTTAATTTTGTGCTGGGAAACACTAATTAGTTCCCATGGAGACACCAGTCTACACATTCATATTTTCTAGGGAGAAAGCTAGAATAACTGCGGTAAACAAACATGATGTTTCTGTTTGTATAGATGACATTTTATGCACTGGCTTAAGGAAAAGACTTTGTTTTACTCCAAAACCATTTTTACTGCGATTTTCCCGGTTCATTGCATACGAATTCCACCAAACTTAGTCCGGATATGACTGGATGAAACCAGAAATATCCGGTTGTGTTTTGGCTAACTCAATCCCAGATATTGCGACGGACTCTGTGTTTGTGTTTTCTGGACATTATCAACGGACTTTATTGTTTTGAATGTTTTTATCAGGGAACATTTAATTTTGTACCTTAGAAACACTAATAGGTTCAACATGGAGACACCAGTCTACACATTCGTAAGTTCTAGGGAGAAAGTTAGAGGAACTGCGGCAAACAAACATGATATTTCTGTTTGTATACATGACATTTTATGCACTTGCATAAGGAAAAAAACTTTGCTTTTCTCCAAAACCATTTTTACTGTGATTTTCTCGGTCCATTGCATACGAATTCCACCTCACTTTGTCCGGATATGACTGGATGAAAACAGAAATATCCGTTTTCTTTTTTTTTGGCTTACTATATCCCAGATATTACTACAGACTCTGTGTTTGTGTTTTCTGGATATTATCGATGGATTATATTGTTTTGAATGTTTTTATCAGGGAACATTTAATTTTGTGCTGGGAAACACTAATTGGTTCCCATGGAGACACCAGTCTACACATTCATATTTTCTAGGGAGAAAGCTAGAATAACTGCGGTAAACAAACATGATGTTTCTGTTTGTATAGATGACATTTTATGCACTGGCTTAAGGAAAAGACTTTGTTTTACTCCAAAACCATTTTTACTGCGATTTTCCCGGTTCATTGCATATGAATTCCACCAAACTTAGTCCGGATATGACTGGATGAAACCAGAAATATCCAGTTGTGTTTTGGCTAACTCAATCCCAGATATTGCGACGGACTCTGTGTTTGTGTTTTCTGGACATTATCAACGGACTTTATTGTTTTGAATGTTTTTATCAGGGAACATTTAATTTTGTACCTTAGAAACACTAATAGGTTCAACATGGAGACACCAGTCTACACATTCGTAAGTTCTAGGGAGAAAGTTAGAGGAACTGCGGCAAACAAACATGATATTTCTGTTTGTATACATGACATTTTATGCACTTGCATAACGAAAAAAAACTTTGCTTTTCTCCAAAACCATTTTTACTGTGATTTTCTCGGTCCATTGCATACGAATTCCACCTCGCTTTGTCCGGATATGACTGGATGAAACCAGAAATATCCGGTTGTGTTTTGGCTTACTACAACCCAGATATTGTGAAAGCCTCTGTGTTTATGTTTTCCGGATACTATCAACGGAATTTATGTTTTTGCATGTTATGTATCAGGGAACATTTAATTTTGTGCTGGGAAACACTAATTGGTTCCACATGGAGACACCAGCTCTACACATTCGTATTTTCTAGGGAGAAAGCTAGAGGAACTGCGGCAAACAAACATGATATTTCTGTTTGTATAGATGACATTTTATGCACTTTCCTAAAGAAAAGACTTTGCTTTTCTCCAAAACCATTTTTCCTGTGATATTCTCGATCCATTACATATGAATTCCACCCCACTTTGTCCGGATATGAGTGGATGAAACCAGAAATATCCGGTTGTGTTTTGTCTTACTATATCCCAGATATTGCTACAGCCTCAGTGTCTGTGTTTTCTGGATATTATCGATGGATTTTATTGTTTTGAATGTTTTTATCAGGGAACATTTAATTTTGTACCGTAGAAACACTAATTGGTTCCACATGGAGACACCAGTAACACATTCCTCTGTTCTAGGGAGAAAGCTTGAGGAACTGCAAATCGATATGATATGTCTGTTTGTATAGATGACATTTTATGCACTTGCGATGGAAAAGACTTTTTGCCTTTCTCTAAAACCATTTTTACTGTGCTTTTTTTGGTCCATTGCATACGAATTCCAACCCACTTTGTCCGGATATGACTGGATGAAACCAGAAATATCCGGTTGTGTTTTGGCTAACTCAATCCCAGATATTGTGAAAGCTTCTGTATTTGTGTTCTCCGGATATTATGAACGGATTTTATGGTTTTGCATGTTTTTTATCAGGGAACATTTAATATTGTACCATAGAAACACTAATTGGTTCCACACGGAGACACCAGCTCTACACATTTGTATTTTCTAGGGAGAAAGCTAGAGGAACTGCGGTAAACAAACATGATATTTCTGTTTGTATAGATGACATTTTATGCACTTTCCTAACAAAAAGACTATACTTTTCTCCAAAACCATTTTTACTGTGATTTTCTCGGTCCATTGCATACGAATTCCACCTCACTTTGTCCGGATATGACTGGATGAAACCAGAAATATCCGTTTTTTTTTTTTGGCTTACTATATCCCAGATATTACTACAGACTCTGTGTTTGTGTTTTCTGGATATTATCGATGGATTATATTGTTTTGAATGTTTTTATCAGGGAACATTTAATTTTGTGCTGGGAAACACTAATTGGTTCCCATGGAGACACCAGTCTACACATTCATATTTTCTAGGGAGAAAGCTAGAATAACTGCGGTAAACAAACATGATGTATCTGTTTGTATAGATGACATTTTATGCACTGGCTTAAGGAAAAGACTTTGTTTTACTCCAAAACCATTTTTACTGCGATTTTCCCGGTTCATTGCATACGAATTCCACCAAACTTAGTCCGGATATGACTGGATGAAACCAGAAATATCCGGTTGTGTTTTGGCTAACTCAATCCCAGATATTGCGACGGACTCTGTGTTTGTGTTTTCTGGACATTATCAACGGACTTTATTGTTTTGAATGTTTTTATCAGGGAACATTTAATTTTGTACCTTAGAAACACTAATAGGTTCAACATGGAGACACCAGTCTACACATTCGTAAGTTCTAGGGAGAAAGTTAGAGGAACTGCGGCAAACAAACATGATATTTCTGTTTGTATACATGACATTTTATGCACTTGCATAACGAAAAAAAAACTTTGCTTTTCTCCAAAACCATTTTTACTGTGATTTTCTCGGTCCATTGCATACGAATTCCACCTCGCTTTGTCCGGATATGACTGGATGAAAGCAGAAATATCCGGTTGTGTTTTGGCTTACTACAACCCAGATATTGTGAAAGCCTCTGTGTTTATGTTTTCCGGATACTATCAACGGAATTTATGTTTTTGCATGTTATGTATCAGGGAACATTTAATTTTGTGCTGGGAAACACTAATTGGTTCCACATGGAGACACCAGCTCTACACATTCGTATTTTCTAGGGAGAAAGCTAGAGGAACTGCGGCAAACAAACATGATATTTCTGTTTGTATAGATGACATTTTATGCACTTTCCTAAAGAAAAGACTTTGCTTTTCTCCAAAACCATTTTTCCTGTGATATTCTCGATCCATTACATATGAATTCCACCCCACTTTGTCCGGATATGAGTGGATGAAACCAGAAATATCCGGTTGTGTTTTGGCTAACTCAATCCCAGATATTGCGACGGACTCTGTGTTTGTGTTTTCTGGACATTATCAACGGACTTTATTGTTTTGAATGTTTTTATCAGGGAACATTTAATTTTGTACCTTAGAAACACTAATAGGTTCAACATGGAGACACCAGTCTACACATTCGTAAGTTCTAGGGAGAAAGTTAGAGGAACTGCGGCAAACAAACATGATATTTCTGTTTGTATACATGACATTTTATGCACTTGCATAACGAAAAAAACTTTGCTTTTCTCCAAAACCATTTTTACTGTGATTTTCTCGGTCCATTGCATACGAATTCCACCTCGCTTTGTCCGGATATGACTGGATGAAACCAGAAATATCCGGTTGTGTTTTGGCTTACTACAACCCAGATATTGTGAAAGCCTCTGTGTTTATGTTTTCCGGATACTATCAACGGAATTTATGTTTTTTCATGTTATTTATCAGGGAACATTTAATTTTGTGCTGGGAAACACTAATTGGTTCCACATGGAGACACCAGCTCTACACATTCGTATTTTCTAGGGAGAAAGCTAGAGGAACTGCGGCAAACAAACATGATATTTCTGTTTGTATAGATGACATTTTATGCACTTTCCTAAAGAAAAGACTTTGCTTTTCTCCAAAACCATTTTTCCTGTGATATTCTCGATCCATTACATATGAATTCCACCCCACTTTGTCCGGATATGAGTGGATGAAACCAGAAATATCCGGTTGTGTTTTGTCTTACTATATCCCAGATATTGCTACAGCCTCAGTGTCTGTGTTTTCTGGATATTATCGATGGATTTTATTGTTTTGAATGTTTTTATCAGGGAACATTTAATTTTGTACCGTAGAAACACTAATTGGTTCCACATGGAGACAGCAGTAACACATTCCTCTGTTCTAGGGAGAAAGCTTGAGGAACTGCAAATCGATATGATATGTCTGTTTGTATAAATGACATTTTATGCACTTGCGATGGAAAAGACTTTTTGCCTTTCTCTAAAACCATTTTTACTGTGATTTTGTTGGTCCATTGCATACGAATTCCAACCCACTTTGTCCGGATATGACTGGATGAAACCAGAAATATCCGGTTGTGTTTTGGCTAACTCAATCCCAGATATTGTGAAAGCTTCTGTATTTGTGTTCTCCGGATATTATGAACGGATTTTATGGTTTTGCATGTTTTTTATCAGGGAACATTTAATTTTGTACCGTAGAAACACTAATTGGTTCCACACGGAGACACCAGCTCTACACATTTGTATTTTCTAGGGAGAAAGCTAGAGGAACTGTGGCAAACAAACATGATATTTCTGTTTGTATAGATGACATTTTATGCACTTTCCTAACAAAAAGACTATACTTTTCTCCAAAACCATTTTTACTGTGATTTTCTCGGTCCATTGCATACGAATTCCACCTCACTTTGTCCGGATATGACTGGATGAAACCAGAAATATCCGTTTTCTTTTTTTTTGGCTTACTATATCCCAGATATTATTACAGACTCTGTGTTTGTGTTTTCTGGATATTATCGATGGATTATATTGTTTTGAATGTTTTTATCAGGGAACATTTAATTTTGTGCTGGGAAACACTAATTGGTTCCACATGGAGACACCAGTCTACACATTCATATTTTCTAGGGTTAAAGCTAGAATAACTGCGGTAAACAATCATGATGTTTCTGTTTGTATAGATGACATTTTATGCACTGGCTTAAGGAAAAGACTTTGTTTTACTCCAAAACCATTTTTACTGCGATTTTCCCGGTTCATTGCATACGAATTCCACCAAACTTAGTCCGGATATGACTGGATGAAACCAGAAATATCCGGTTGTGTTTTGGCTAACTCAATCCCAGATATTGCGACGGACTCTGTGTTTGTGTTTTCTGGACATTATCAACGGACTTTATTGTTTTGAATGTTTTTATCAGGGAACATTTAATTTTGTACCTTAGAAACACTAATAGGTTCAACATGGAGACACCAGTCTACACATTCGTATGTTCTAGGGAGAAAGTTAGAGGAACTGCGGCAAACAAACATGATATTTCTGTTTGTATACATGACATTTTATGCACTTGCATAACGAAAAAAACTTTGCTTTTCTCCAAAACCATTTTTACTGTGATTTTCTCGGTCCATTGCATACGAATTCCACCTCGCTTTGTCCGGATATGACTGGATGAAACCAGAAATATCCGGTTGTGTTTTGGCTTACTACAACCCAGATATTGTGAAAGCCTCTGTGTTTATGTTTTCCGGATATTATCAACGGAATTTATGTTTTTGCATGTTATTTATCAGGGAACATTTAATTTTGTGCTGGGAAACACTAATTGGTTCCACATGGAGACACCAGCTCTACACATTCGTATTTTCTAGGGAGAAAGCTAGAGGAACTGCGGCAAACAAACATGATATTTCTGTTTGTATAGATGACATTTTATGCACTTTCCTAAAGAAAAGACTTTGCTTTTCTCCAAAACCATTTTTCCTGTGATATTCTCGATCCATTACATATGAATTCCACCCCACTTTGTCCGGATATGACTGGATGAAACCAGAAATATCCGGTTGTGTTTTGTCTTACTATATCCCAGATATTGCTACAGCCTCAGTGTCTGTGTTTTCTGGATATTATCGATGGATTTTATTGTTTTGAATGTTTTTATCAGGGAACCTTTAATTTTGTACCGTAGAAACACTAATTGGTTCCACATGGAGACAGCAGTAACACATTCCTCTGTTCTAGGGAGAAAGCTTGAGGAACTGCAAATCGATATGATATGTCTGTTTGTATAGATGACATTTTATGCACTTGCGATGGAAAAGACTTTTTGCCTTTCTCTAAAACCATTTTTACTGTGATTTTGTTGGTCCATTGCATACGAATTCCAACCCACTTTGTCCGGATATGACTGGATGAAACCAGAAATATCCGGTTGTGTTTTGGCTAACTCAATCCCAGATATTGTGAAAGCTTCTGTATTTGTGTTCTCCGGATATTATGAACGGATTTTATGGTTTTGCATGTTTTTTATCAGGGAACATTTAATTTTGTACCGTAGAAACACTAATTGGTTCCACACGGAGACACCAGCTCTACACATTTGTATTTTCTAGGGAGAAAGCTAGAGGAACTGCGGCAAACAAACATGATATTTCTGTTTGTATAGATGACATTTTATGCACTTTCCTAACAAAAAGACTATACTTTTCTCCAAAACCATTTTTACTGTGATTTTCTCGGTCCATTGCATACGAATTCCAACTCACTTTGTCCGGATATGACTGGATGAAACCAGAAATATCCGTTTTCTTTTTTTTTGGCTTACTATATCCCAGATATTACTACAGACTCTGTGTTTGTGTTTTCTGGATATTATCGATGGATTATATTGTTTTGAATGTTTTTATCAGGGAACATTTAATTTTGTGCTGGGAAACACTAATTGGTTCCACATGGAGACACCAGTCGACACATTCATATTTTCTAGGGTTAAAGCTAGAATAACTGCGGTAAACAATCATGATGTTTCTGTTTGTATAGATGACATTTTATGCACTGGCTTAAGGAAAAGACTTTGTTTTACTCCAAAACCATTTTTACTGCGATTTTCCCGGTTCATTGCATACGAATTCCACCAAACTTAGTCCGGATATGACTGGATGAAACCAGAAATATCCGGTTGTGTTTTGGCTAACTCAATCCCAGATATTGCGACGGACTCTGTGTTTGTGTTTTCTGGACATTATCAACGGACTTTATTGTTTTGAATGTTTTTATCAGGGAACATTTAATTTTGTACCTTAGAAACACTAATAGGTTCAACATGGAGACACCAGTCTACACATTCGTATGTTCTAGGGAGAAAGTTAGAGGAACTGCGGCAAACAAACATGATATTTCTGTTTGTATACATGACATTTTATGCACTTGCATAACGAAAAAAACTTTGCTTTTCTCCAAAACCATTTTTACTGTGATTTTCTCGGTCCATTGCATACGAATTCCACCTCGCTTTGTCCGGATATGACTGGATGAAACCAGAAATATCCGGTTGTGTTTTGGCTTACTACAACCCAGATATTGTGAAAGCCTCTGTGTTTATGTTTTCCGGATATTATCAACGGAATTTATGTTTTTGCATGTTATTTATCAGGGAACATTTAATTTTGTGCTGGGAAACACTAATTGGTTCCACATGGAGACACCAGCTCTACACATTCGTATTTTCTAGGGAGAAAGCTAGAGGAACTGCGGCAAACAAACATGATATTTCTGTTTGTATAGATGACATTTTATGCACTTTCCTAAAGAAAAGACTTTGCTTTTCTCCAAAACCATTTTTCCTGTGATATTCTCCATCCATTACATATGAATTCCACCCCACTTTGTCCGGATATGAGTGGATGAAACCAGAAATATCCGGTTGTGTTTTGTTTTACTATATCCCAGATATTGCTACAGCCTCAGTGTCTGTGTTTTCTGGATATTATCGATGGATTTTATTGTTTTGAATGTTTTTATCAGGGAACATTTAGTTTTGTACCGTAGAAACACTAATTGGTTCCACATGGAGACACCAGTAACACATTCCTATGTTCTAGGGAGAAAGCTTGAGGAACTGCAAATCGATATGATATGTCTGTTTGTATAGATGACATTTTATGCACTTGCGATGGAAAAGACTTTTTGCCTTTCTCTAAAACCATTTTTACTGTGCTTTTGTTGGTCCATTGCATACGAATTCCAACCCACTTTGTCCGGATATGACTGGATGAAACCAGAAATATCCGGTTGTGTTTTGGCTAACTCAATCCCAGATATTGTGAAAGCTTCTGTATTTGTGTTCTCCGGATATTATGAACGGATTTTATGGTTTTGCATGTTTTTTATCAGGGAACATTTAATTTTGTACCGTAGAAACACTAATTGGTTCCACACGGAGACACCAGCTCTACACATTTGTATTTTCTAGGGAGAAAGCTAGAGGAACTGCGGCAAACAAACATGATATTTCTGTTTGTATAGATGACATTTTATGCACTTTCCTAACAAAAAGACTTTACTTTTCTCCAAAACCATTTTTACTGTGATTTTCTCGGTCCATTGCATACGAATTCCACCTCACTTTGTCCGGATATGACTGGATGAAACCAGAAATATCCGGTTGTGTTTTGTCTTACTATATCCCAGATATTGCTACAGCCTCAGTGTCTGTGTTTTCTGGATATTATCAATGGATTTTATTGTTTTGAATGTTTTTATCAGGGAACATTTAATTTTGTACCGTAGAAACACTAAATGGTTCCACATGGAGACACCAGTAACACATTCCTATGTTCTAGGGAGAAAGCTTGAGGAACTGCAAATCGATATGATATGTCTGTTTGTATAGATGACATTTTATGCACTTGCGATGGAAAAGACTTTTTGCCTTTCTCTAAAACCATTTTTACTGTGCTTTTGTTGGTCCATTGCATACGAATTCCAACCCACTTTGTCCGGATATGACTGGATGAAACCAGAAATATCCGGTTGTGTTTTGGCTAACTCAATCCCAGATATTGTGAAAGCTTCTGTATTTGTGTTCTCCGGATATTATGAACGGATTTTATGGTTTTGCATGTTTTTTATCAGGGAACATTTAATTTTGTACCGTAGAAACACTAATTGGTTCCACACGGAGACACCAGCTCTACACATTTGTATTTTCTAGGGAGAAAGCTAGAGGAACTGTGGCAAACAAACATGATATTTCTGTTTGTATAGATGACATTTTATGCACTTTCCTAACAAAAAGACTATACTTTTCTCCAAAACCATTTTTACTGTGATTTTCTCGGTCCATTGCATACGAATTCCACCTCACTTTGTCCGGATATGACTGGATGAAACCAGAAATATCCGTTTTCTTTTTTTTTGGCTTACTATATCCCAGATATTACTACAGACTCTGTGTTTGTGTTTTCTGGATATTATCGATGGATTATATTGTTTTGAATGTTTTTATCAGGGAACATTTAATTTTGTGCTGGGAAACACTAATTGGTTCCACATGGAGACACAAGTCTACACATTCATATTTTCTAGGGTTAAAGCTAGAATAACTGCGGTAAACAATCATGATGTTTCTGTTTGTATAGATGACATTTTATGCACTGGCTTAAGGAAAAGACTTTGTTTTACTCCAAAACCATTTTTACTGCGATTTTCCCGGTTCATTGCATACGAATTCCACCAAACTTAGTCCGGATATGACTGGATGAAACCAGAAATATCCGGTTGTGTTTTGGCTAACTCAATCCCAGATATTGCGACGGACTCTGTGTTTGTGTTTTCTGGACATTATCAACGGACTTTATTGTTTTGAATGTTTTTATCAGGGAACATTTAATTTTGTACCTTAGAAACACTAATAGGTTCAACATGGAGACACCAGTCTACACATTCGTATGTTCTAGGGAGAAAGTTAGAGGAACTGCGGCAAACAAACATGATATTTCTGTTTGTATACATGACATTTTATGCACTTGCATAACGAAAAAAACTTTGCTTTTCTCCAAAACCATTTTTACTGTGATTTTCTCGGTCCATTGCATACGAATTCCACCTCGCTTTGTCCGGATATGACTGGATGAAACCAGAAATATCCGGTTGTGTTTTGGCTTACTACAACCCAGATATTGTGAAAGCCTCTGTGTTTATGTTTTCCGGATACTATCAACGGAATTTATGTTTTTTCATGTTATTTATCAGGGAACATTTAATTTTGTGCTGGGAAACACTAATTGGTTCCACATGGAGACACCAGCTCTACACATTCGTATTTTCTAGGGAGAAAGCTAGAGGAACTGCGGCAAACAAACATGATATTTCTGTTTGTATAGATGACATTTTATGCACTTTCCTAAAGAAAAGACTTTGCTTTTCTCCAAAACCATTTTTCCTGTGATATTCTCGATCCATTACATATGAATTCCACCCCACTTTGTCCGGATATGAGTGGATGAAACCAGAAATATCCGGTTGTGTTTTGTCTTACTATATCCCAAATATTGCTACAGCCTCAGTGTCTGTGTTTTCTGGATATTATCGATGGATTTTATTGTTTTGAATGTTTTTATCAGGGAACATTTAATTTTGTACCGTAGAAACACTAATTGGTTCCACATGGAGACAGCAGTAACACATTCCTCTGTTCTAGGGAGAAAGCTTGAGGAACTGCAAATCGATATGATATGTCTGTTTGTATAGATGACATTTTATGCACTTGCGATGGAAAAGACTTTTTGCCTTTCTCTAAAACCATTTTTACTGTGATTTTGTTGGTCCATTGCATACGAATTCCAACCCACTTTGTCCGGATATGACTGGATGAAACCAGAAATATCCGGTTGTGTTTTGGCTAACTCAATCCCAGATATTGTGAAAGCTTCTGTATTTGTGTTCTCCAGATATTATGAACGGATTTTATGGTTTTGCATGTTTTTTATCAGGGAACATTTAATTTTGTACCGTAGAAACACTAATTGGTTCCACACGGAGACACCAGCTCTACACATTTGTATTTTCTAGGGAGAAAGCTAGAGGAACTGCGGCAAACAAACATGATATTTCTGTTTGTATAGATGACATTTTATGCACTTTCCTAAGAAAAAGACTTTACTTTTCTCCAAAACCATTTTTACTGTGATTTTCTCGGTCCATTGCATACGAATTCCACCTCACTTTGTCCGGATATGACTGGATGAAACCAGAAATATCCGTTTTCTTTTTTTTTTTTTTTTGGCTTACTATATCCCAGATATTACTACAGACTCTGTGTTTGTGTTTTCTGGATATTATCAATGGATTATATTGTTTTGAATGTTTTTATCAGGGAACATTTAATTTTGTGCTGGGAAACACTAATTGGTTCCACATGGAGACACCAGTCTACACATTCGTATTTTCTAGGGAGAAAGCTAGAATAACTGCGGTAAACAAACATGATGTTTCTGTTTGTATAGATGACATTTTATGCACTGGCTTAAGGAAAAGACTTTGTTTTACTCCAAAACCATTTTTACTGCGATTTTCCCAGTTCATTGCATACGAATTCCACCAAACTTAGTCCGGATATGACTGGATGAAACCAGAAATATCCGGTTGTGTTTTGGCTAACTCAATCCCAGATATTGCGACGGACACTGTGTTTGTGTTTTCTGGACATTATCAACAGACTTTATTGTTTTGAATGTTTTTATCAGGGAACATTTAATTTTGTACCTTAGAAACACTAATTGGTTCCACATGGAGACACCAGTAACACATTCCTATGTTCTAGGGAGAAAGCTTGAGGAACTGCAAATCGATATGATATGTCTGTTTGTATAGATGACATTTTATGCACTTGCGATGGAAAAGACTTTTTGCCTTTCTCTAAAACCATTTTTACTGTGCTTTTGTTGGTCCATTGCATACGAATTCCAACCCACTTTGTCCGGATATGACTGGATGAAACCAGAAATATCCGGTTGTGTTTTGGCTAACTCAATCCCAGATATTGTGAAAGCTTCTGTATTTGTGTTCTCCGGATATTATGAACGGATTTTATGGTTTTGCATGTTTTTTATCAGGGAACATTTAATTTTGTACCGTAGAAACACTAATTGGTTCCACACGGAGACACCAGCTCTACACATTTGTATTTTCTAGGGAGAAAGCTAGAGGAACTGCGGCAAACAAACATGATATTTCTGTTTGTATAGATGACATTTTATGCACTTTCCTAACAAAAAGACTTTACTTTTCTCCAAAACCATTTTTACTGTGATTTTCTCGGTCCATTGCATACGAATTCCACCTCACTTTGTCCGGATATGAGTGGATGAAACCAGAAATATCCGGTTGTGTTTTGTCTTACTATATCCCAGATATTGCTACAGCCTCAGTGTCTGTGTTTTCTGGATATTATCAATGGATTTTATTGTTTTGAATGTTTTTATCAGGGAACATTTAATTTTGTACCGTAGAAACACTAAATGGTTCCACATGGAGACACCAGTAACACATTCCTATGTTCTAGGGAGAAAGCTTGAGGAACTGCAAATCGATATGATATGTCTGTTTGTATAGATGACATTTTATGCACTTGCGATGGAAAAGACTTTTTGCCTTTCTCTAAAACCATTTTTACTGTGCTTTTGTTGGTCCATTGCATACGAATTCCAACCCACTTTGTCCGGATATGACTGGATGAAACCAGAAATATCCGGTTGTGTTTTGGCTAACTCAATCCCAGATATTGTGAAAGCTTCTGTATTTGTGTTCTCCGGATATTATGAACGGATTTTATGGTTTTGCATGTTTTTTATCAGGGAACATTTAATTTTGTACCGTAGAAACACTAATTGGTTCCACACGGAGACACCAGCTCTACACATTTGTATTTTCTAGGGAGAAAGCTAGAGGAACTGTGGCAAACAAACATGATATTTCTGTTTGTATAGATGACATTTTATGCACTTTCCTAACAAAAAGACTATACTTTTCTCCAAAACCATTTTTACTGTGATTTTCTCGGTCCATTGCATACGAATTCCACCTCACTTTGTCCGGATATGACTGGATGAAACCAGAAATATCCGTTTTCTTTTTTTTTGGCTTACTATATCCCAGATATTACTACAGACTCTGTGTTTGTGTTTTCTGGATATTATCGATGGATTATATTGTTTTGAATGTTTTTATCAGGGAACATTTAATTTTGTGCTGGGAAACACTAATTGGTTCCACATGGAGACACAAGTCTACACATTCATATTTTCTAGGGTTAAAGCTAGAATAACTGCGGTAAACAATCATGATGTTTCTGTTTGTATAGATGACATTTTATGCACTGGCTTAAGGAAAAGACTTTGTTTTACTCCAAAACCATTTTTACTGCGATTTTCCCGGTTCATTGCATACGAATTCCACCAAACTTAGTCCGGATATGACTGGATGAAACCAGAAATATCCGGTTGTGTTTTGGCTAACTCAATCCCAGATATTGCGACGGACTCTGTGTTTGTGTTTTCTGGACATTATCAACGGACTTTATTGTTTTGAATGTTTTTATCAGGGAACATTTAATTTTGTACCTTAGAAACACTAATAGGTTCAACATGGAGACACCAGTCTACACATTCGTATGTTCTAGGGAGAAAGTTAGAGGAACTGCGGCAAACAAACATGATATTTCTGTTTGTATACATGACATTTTATGCACTTGCATAACGAAAAAAACTTTGCTTTTCTCCAAAACCATTTTTACTGTGATTTTCTCGGTCCATTGCATACGAATTCCACCTCGCTTTGTCCGGATATGACTGGATGAAACCAGAAATATCCGGTTGTGTTTTGGCTTACTACAACCCAGATATTGTGAAAGCCTCTGTGTTTATGTTTTCCGGATACTATCAACGGAATTTATGTTTTTTCATGTTATTTATCAGGGAACATTTAATTTTGTGCTGGGAAACACTAATTGGTTCCACATGGAGACACCAGCTCTACACATTCGTATTTTCTAGGGAGAAAGCTAGAGGAACTGCGGCAAACAAACATGATATTTCTGTTTGTATAGATGACATTTTATGCACTTTCCTAAAGAAAAGACTTTGCTTTTCTCCAAAACCATTTTTCCTGTGATATTCTCGATCCATTACATATGAATTCCACCCCACTTTGTCCGGATATGAGTGGATGAAACCAGAAATATCCGGTTGTGTTTTGTCTTACTATATCCCAAATATTGCTACAGCCTCAGTGTCTGTGTTTTCTGGATATTATCGATGGATTTTATTGTTTTGAATGTTTTTATCAGGGAACATTTAATTTTGTACCGTAGAAACACTAATTGGTTCCACATGGAGACAGCAGTAACACATTCCTATGTTCTAGGGAGAAAGCTTGAGGAACTGCAAATCGATATGATATGTCTGTTTGTATAGATGACATTTTATGCACTTGCGATGGAAAAGACTTTTTGCCTTTCTCTAAAACCATTTTTACTGTGATTTTGTTGGTCCATTGCATACGAATTCCAACCCACTTTGTCCGGATATGACTGGATGAAACCAGAAATATCCGGTTGTGTTTTGGCTAACTCAATCCCAGATATTGTGAAAGCTTCTGTATTTGTGTTCTCCAGATATTATGAACGGATTTTATGGTTTTGCATGTTTTTTATCAGGGAACATTTAATTTTGTACCGTAGAAACACTAATTGGTTCCACACGGAGACACCAGCTCTACACATTTGTATTTTCTAGGGAGAAAGCTAGAGGAACTGCGGCAAACAAACATGATATTTCTGTTTGTATAGATGACATTTTATGCACTTTCCTAAGAAAAAGACTTTACTTTTCTCCAAAACCATTTTTACTGTGATTTTCTCGGTCCATTGCATACGAATTCCACCTCACTTTGTCCGGATATGACTGGATGAAACCAGAAATATCCGTTTTCTTTTTTTTTTTTTTTTGGCTTACTATATCCCAGATATTACTACAGACTCTGTGTTTGTGTTTTCTGGATATTATCAATGGATTATATTGTTTTGAATGTTTTTATCAGGGAACATTTAATTTTGTGCTGGGAAACACTAATTGGTTCCACATGGAGACACCAGTCTACACATTCGTATTTTCTAGGGAGAAAGCTAGAATAACTGCGGTAAACAAACATGATGTTTCTGTTTGTATAGATGACATTTTATGCACTGGCTTAAGGAAAAGACTTTGTTTTACTCCAAAACCATTTTTACTGCGATTTTCCCAGTTCATTGCATACGAATTCCACCAAACTTAGTCCGGATATGACTGGATGAAACCAGAAATATCCGGTTGTGTTTTGGCTAACTCAATCCCAGATATTGCGACGGACACTGTGTTTGTGTTTTCTGGACATTATCAACAGACTTTATTGTTTTGAATGTTTTTATCAGGGAACATTTAATTTTGTACCTTAGAAACACTAATAGGTTCAACATGGAGACACCAGTCTACACATTCGTATGTTCTAGGGAGAAAGTTAGAGGAACTGCGGCAAACAAACATGATATTTCTGTTTGTATACATGACATTTTATGCACTTGCATAACGAAAAAAACTTTGCTTTTCCCCAAAACCATTTTTACTGTGATTTTCTCGGTCCATTCCATACGAATTCCACCTCGCTTTGTCCGGATATGACTGGATGAAACCAGAAATATCCGGTTGTGTTTTGGCTTACTACAACCCAGATATTGTGAAAGCCTCTGTGTTTATGTTTTCCGGATACTATCAACAGAATTTATGTTTTTGCATGTTATTTATCAGGGAACATTTAATTTTGTGCTGGGAAACACTAATTGGTTCCACATGGAGACACCAGCTCTACACATTCGTATTTTCTAGGGAGAAAGCTAGAGGAACTGCGGCAAACAAACATGATATTTCTGTTTGTATAGATGACATTTTAAGCACTTTCCTAAAGAAAAGACTTTGCTTTTCTCCAAAACCATTTTTCCTGTGATATTCTCGATCCATTACATATGAATTCCACCCACTTTGTCCGGATATGAGTGGATGAAACCAGAAATATCCGGTTGTGTTTTGTCTTACTATATCCCAGATATTGCTACAGCCTCAGTGTCTGTGTTTTCTGGATATTATCGATGGATTTTATTGTTTTGAATGTTTTTATCAGGGAACATTTAATTTTGTACCGTAGAAACACTAATTGGTTCCACATGGAGACACCAGTAACACATTCCTATGTTCTAGGGAGAAAGCTTGAGGAACTGCAAATCGATATGATATGTCTGTTTGTATAGATGACATTTTATGCACTTGCGATGGAAAAGACTTTTTGCCTTTCTCTAAAACCATTTTTACTGTGATTTTGTTGGTCCATTGCATACGAATTCCAACCCACTTTGTCCGGATATGACTGGATGAAACCAGAAATATCCGGTTGTGTTTTGGCTAACTCAATCCCAGATATTGTGAAAGCTTCTGTATTTGTGTTCTCCAGATATTATGAACGGATTTTATGGTTTTGCATGTTTTTTATCAGGGAACATTTAATTTTGTACCGTAGAAACACTAATTGGTTCCACACGGAGACACCAGCTCTACACATTTGTATTTTCTAGGGAGAAAGCTAGAGGAACTGCGGCAAACAAACATGATATTTCTGTTTGTATAGATGACATTTTATGCACTTTCCTAACAAAAAGACTTTACTTTTCTCCAAAACCATTTTTACTGTGATTTTCTCGGTCCATTGCATACGAATTCCACCTCACTTTGTCCGGATATGACTGGATGAAACCAGAAATATCCGTTTTCTTTTTTTTTGGCTTACAATATCCCAGATATTACTACAGACTCTGTGTTTGTGTTTTCTGGATATTATCGATGGATTATATTGTTTTGAATGTTTTTATCAGGGAACATTTAATTTTGTGCTGGGAAACACTAATTGGTTCCACATGGAGACACCAGTCTACACATTCGTATTTTCTAGGGAGAAAGCTAGAATAACTGCGGTAAACAAACATGATGTTTCTGTTTGTATAGATGACATTTTATGCACTGGCTTAAGGAAAAGACTTTGTTTTACTCCAAAACCATTTTTACTGCGATTTTCCCGGTTCATTGCATACGAATTCCAACCCACTTTGTCCGGATATGACTGGATGAAACCAGAAATATCCGGTTGTGTTTTGGCTAAATCAATCCCAGATATTGCGACGGACACTGTGTTTGTGTTTTCTGGACATTATCAACGGACTTTATTGTTTTGAATGTTTTTATCAGGGAACATTTAATTTTGTACCTTAGAAACACTAATAGGTTCAACATGGAGACACCAGTCTACACATTCGTATGTTCTAGGGAGAAAGTTAGAGGAACTGCGGCAAACAAACATGATATTTCTGTTTGTATACATGACATTTTATGCACTTGCATAACGAAAAAAACTTTGCTTTTCTCCAAAACCATTTTTACTGTGATTTTCTCGGTCCATTGCATACGAATTCCACCTCGCTTTGTCCGGATATGACTGGATGAAACCAGAAATATCCGGTTGTGTTTTGGCTTACTACAACCCAGATATTGTGAAAGCCTCTGTGTTTATGTTTTCCGGATACTATCAACGGAATTTATGTTTTTGCATGTTATTTATCAGGGAACATTTAATTTTGTGCTGGGAAACACTAATTGGTTCCACATGGAGACACCAGCTCTACACATTCGTATTTTCTAGGGAGAAAGCTAGAGGAACTGCGGCAAACAAACATGATATTTCTGTTTGTATAGATGACATTTTATGCACTTTCCTAAAGAAAAGACTTTGCTTTTCTCCAAAACCATTTTTCCTGTGATATTCTCGATCCATTACATATGAATTCCACCCCACTTTGTCCGGATATGAGTGGATGAAACCAGAAATATCCGGTTGTGTTTTGTCTTACTATATCCCAGATATTGCTACAGCCTCAGTGTCTGTGTTTTCTGGATATTATCGATGGATTTTATTGTTTTGAATGTTTTTATCAGGGAACATTTAATTTTGTACCGTAGAAACACTAATTGGTTCCACATGGAGACACCAGTAACACATTCCTCTGTTCTAGGGAGAAAGCTTGAGGAACTGCAAATCGATATGATATGTCTGTTTGTATAGATGACATTTTATGCACTTGCGATGGAAAAGACTTTTTGCCTTTCTCTAAAACCATTTTTACTGTGATTTTGTTGGTCCATTGCATACGAATTCCAACCCACTTTGTCCGGATATGACTGGATGAAACCAGAAATATCCGGTTGTGTTTTGTCTTACTATATCCCAGATATTGTGAAAGCTTCTGTATTTGTGTTCTCCGGATATTATGAACGGATTTTATGGTTTTGCATGATTTTTTTCAGGGAACATTTAATTTTGTACCGTAGAAACACTAGTTGGTTCCACACGGAGACACCAGCTCTACACATTCGTATTTCTAGGGAGAAAGCTAGAGGAACTGCGGCAAACAAACATGATATTTCTGTTTGTATACATGACATTATATGCACTTTCCTAAGAAAAAGACTTCACTTTTCTCCAAAACCATTTTTACTGTGATTTTCTCGGTTCATTGCATACGAATTCCACCTCGCTTTGTCCGGATATGACTGGATGAAACCAGAAATATCCGTTTTCTTTTTTTTTGGCTTACTATATCCCAGATATTACTACAGACTCTGTGTTTGTGTTTTCTGGATATTATCGATGGATTATATTGTTTTGAATGTTTTTATCAGGGAACATTTAATTTTGTACTGGGAAACACTAATTGGTTCCACATGGAGACACCAGTCTACACATTCGTATTTTCTAGGGAGAAAGCTAGAATAACTGCGGTAAACAAACATGATATTTCTGTTTGTATAGATGACATTTTATGCATTTTCCTAACAAAAAGACTTTACTTTTCTCCAAAACCATTTTTACTGTGATTTTCTCGGTCCATTGCATACGAATTCCACCTCACTTTGTCTGGATATGAGTGGATGAAACCAGAAATATCCGTTTTCTTTTTTTTGGGCTTACTATATCCCAGATATTACTACAGACTCTGTGTTTGTGTTTTCTGGATATTATCGATGGATTATATTGTTTTGAATGTTTTTATCAGGGAACATTTAATTTTGTGCTGGGAAACACTAATTGGTTCCACATGGAGACACCAGTCTACACATTCGTATTTTCTAGGGAGAAAGCTAGAATAACTGCGGTAAACAAACATGATGTTTCTGTTTGTATAGATGACATTTTATGCACTGGCTTAAGGAAAAGACTTTGTTTTACTCCAAAACCATTTTTACTGCGATTTTCCCAGTTCATTGCATACGAATTCCACCAAACTTAGTCCGGATATGACTGGATGAAACCAGAAATATCCGGTTGTGTTTTGGCTAACTCAATCCCAGATATTGCGACGGACACTGTGTTTGTGTTTTCTGGACATTATCAACAGACTTTATTGTTTTGAATGTTTTTATCAGGGAACATTTAATTTTGTACCTTAGAAACACTAATAGGTTCAACATGGAGACACCAGTCTACACATTCGTATGTTCTAGGGAGAAAGTTAGAGGAACTGCGGCAAACAAACATGATATTTCTGTTTGTATACATGACATTTTATGCACTTGCATAACGAAAAAAACTTTGCTTTTCCCCAAAACCATTTTTACTGTGATTTTCTCGGTCCATTGCATACGAATTCCACCTCGCTTTGTCCGGATATGACTGGATGAAACCAGAAATATCCGGTTGTGTTTTGGCTTACTACAACCCAGATATTGTGAAAGCCTCTGTGTTTATGTTTTCCGGATACTATCAACAGAATTTATGTTTTTGCATGTTATTTATCAGGGAACATTTAATTTTGTGCTGGGAAACACTAATTGGTTCCACATGGAGACACCAGCTCTACACATTCGTATTTTCTAGGGAGAAAGCTAGAGGAACTGCGGCAAACAAACATGATATTTCTGTTTGTATAGATGACATTTTAAGCACTTTCCTAAAGAAAAGACTTTGCTTTTCTCCAAAACCATTTTTCCTGTGATATTCTCGATCCATTACATATGAATTCCACCCACTTTGTCCGGATATGAGTGGATGAAACCAGAAATATCCGGTTGTGTTTTGTCTTACTATATCCCAGATATTGCTACAGCCTCAGTGTCTGTGTTTTCTGGATATTATCGATGGATTTTATTGTTTTGAATGTTTTTATCAGGGAACATTTAATTTTGTACCGTAGAAACACTAATTGGTTCCACATGGAGACACCAGTAACACATTCCTATGTTCTAGGGAGAAAGCTTGAGGAACTGCAAATCGATATGATATGTCTGTTTGTATAGATGACATTTTATGCACTTGCGATGGAAAAGACTTTTTGCCTTTCTCTAAAACCATTTTTACTGTGATTTTGTTGGTCCATTGCATACGAATTCCAACCCACTTTGTCCGGATATGACTGGATGAAACCAGAAATATCCGGTTGTGTTTTGGCTAACTCAATCCCAGATATTGTGAAAGCTTCTGTATTTGTGTTCTCCAGATATTATGAACGGATTTTATGGTTTTGCATGTTTTTTATCAGGGAACATTTAATTTTGTACCGTAGAAACACTAATTGGTTCCACACGGAGACACCAGCTCTACACATTTGTATTTTCTAGGGAGAAAGCTAGAGGAACTGCGGCAAACAAACATGATATTTCTGTTTGTATAGATGACATTTTATGCACTTTCCTAACAAAAAGACTTTACTTTTCTCCAAAACCATTTTTACTGTGATTTTCTCGGTCCATTGCATACGAATTCCACCTCACTTTGTCCGGATATGACTGGATGAAACCAGAAATATCCGTTTTCTTTTTTTTTGGCTTACAATATCCCAGATATTACTACAGACTCTGTGTTTGTGTTTTCTGGATATTATCGATGGATTATATTGTTTTGAATGTTTTTATCAGGGAACATTTAATTTTGTGCTGGGAAACACTAATTGGTTCCACATGGAGACACCAGTCTACACATTCGTATTTTCTAGGGAGAAAGCTAGAATAACTGCGGTAAACAAACATGATGTTTCTGTTTGTATAGATGACATTTTATGCACTGGCTTAAAGAAAAGACTTTGTTTTACTCCAAAACCATTTTTACTGCGATTTTCCCGGTTCATTGCATACGAATTCCAACCCACTTTGTCCGGATATGACTGGATGAAACCAGAAATATCCGGTTGTGTTTTGGCTAAATCAATCCCAGATATTGCGACGGACACTGTGTTTGTGTTTTCTGGACATTATCAACGGACTTTATTGTTTTGAATGTTTTTATCAGGGAACATTTAATTTTGTACCTTAGAAACACTAATAGGTTCAACATGGAGACACCAGTCTACACATTCGTATGTTCTAGGGAGAAAGTTAGAGGAACTGCGGCAAACAAACATGATATTTCTGTTTGTATACATGACATTTTATGCACTTGCATAACGAAAAAAACTTTGCTTTTCTCCAAAACCATTTTTACTGTGATTTTCTCGGTCCATTGCATACGAATTCCACCTCGCTTTGTCCGGATATGACTGGATGAAACCAGAAATATCCGGTTGTGTTTTGGCTTACTACAACCCAGATATTGTGAAAGCCTCTGTGTTTATGTTTTCCGGATACTATCAACGGAATTTATGTTTTTGCATGTTATTTATCAGGGAACATTTAATTTTGTGCTGGGAAACACTAATTGGTTCCACATGGAGACACCAGCTCTACACATTCGTATTTTCTAGGGAGAAAGCTAGAGGAACTGCGGCAAACAAACATGATATTTCTGTTTGTATAGATGACATTTTATGCACTTTCCTAAAGAAAAGACTTTGCTTTTCTCCAAAACCATTTTTCCTGTGATATTCTCGATCCATTACATATGAATTCCACCCCACTTTGTCCGGATATGAGTGGATGAAACCAGAAATATCCGGTTGTGTTTTGTCTTACTATATCCCAGATATTGCTACAGCCTCAGTGTCTGTGTTTTCTGGATATTATCGATGGATTTTATTGTTTTGAATGTTTTTATCAGGGAACATTTAATTTTGTACCGTAGAAACACTAATTGGTTCCACATGGAGACACCAGTAACACATTCCTCTGTTCTAGGGAGAAAGCTTGAGGAACTGCAAATCGATATGATATGTCTGTTTGTATAGATGACATTTTATGCACTTGCGATGGAAAAGACTTTTTGCCTTTCTCTAAAACCATTTTTACTGTGATTTTGTTGGTCCATTGCATACGAATTCCAACCCACTTTGTCCGGATATGACTGGATGAAACCAGAAATATCCGGTTGTGTTTTGGCTAAATCAATCCCAGATATTGCGACGGACACTGTGTTTGTGTTTTCTGGACATTATCAACGGACTTTATTGTTTTGAATGTTTTTATCAGGGAACATTTAATTTTGTACCTTAGAAACACTAATAGGTTCAACATGGAGACACCAGTCTACACATTCGTATGTTCTAGGGAGAAAGTTAGAGGAACTGCGGCAAACAAACATGATATTTCTGTTTGTATACATGACATTTTATGCACTTGCATAACGAAAAAAACTTTGCTTTTCTCCAAAACCATTTTTACTGTGATTTTCTCGGTCCATTGCATACGAATTCCACCTCGCTTTGTCCGGATATGACTGGATGAAACCAGAAATATCCGGTTGTGTTTTGGCTTACTACAACCCAGATATTGTGAAAGCCTCTGTGTTTATGTTTTCCGGATACTATCAACGGAATTTATGTTTTTGCATGTTATTTATCAGGGAACATTTAATTTTGTGCTGGGAAACACTAATTGGTTCCACATGGAGACACCAGCTCTACACATTCGTATTTTCTAGGGAGAAAGCTAGAGGAACTGCGGCAAACAAACATGATATTTCTGTTTGTATAGATGACATTTTATGCACTTTCCTAAAGAAAAGACTTTGCTTTTCTCCAAAACCATTTTTCCTGTGATATTCTCGATCCATTACATATGAATTCCACCCCACTTTGTCCGGATATGAGTGGATGAAACCAGAAATATCCGGTTGTGTTTTGTCTTACTATATCCCAGATATTGCTACAGCCTCAGTGTCTGTGTTTTCTGGATATTATCGATGGATTTTATTGTTTTGAATGTTTTTATCAGGGAACATTTAATTTTGTACCGTAGAAACACTAATTGGTTCCACATGGAGACACCAGTAACACATTCCTCTGTTCTAGGGAGAAAGCTTGAGGAACTGCAAATCGATATGATATGTCTGTTTGTATAGATGACATTTTATGCACTTGCGATGGAAAAGACTTTTTGCCTTTCTCTAAAACCATTTTTACTGTGATTTTGTTGGTCCATTGCATACGAATTCCAACCCACTTTGTCCGGATATGACTGGATGAAACCAGAAATATCCGGTTGTGTTTTGTCTTACTATATCCCAGATATTGTGAAAGCTTCTGTATTTGTGTTCTCCGGATATTATGAACGGATTTTATGGTTTTGCATGATTTTTTTCAGGGAACATTTAATTTTGTACCGTAGAAACACTAGTTGGTTCCACACGGAGACACCAGCTCTACACATTCGTATTTCTAGGGAGAAAGCTAGAGGAACTGCGGCAAACAAACATGATATTTCTGTTTGTATACATGACATTATATGCACTTTCCTAAGAAAAAGACTTCACTTTTCTCCAAAACCATTTTTACTGTGATTTTCTCGGTCCATTGCATACGAATTCCACCTCGCTTTGTCCGGATATGACTGGATGAAACCAGAAATATCCGTTTTCTTTTTTTTTGGCTTACTATATCCCAGATATTACTACAGACTCTGTGTTTGTGTTTTCTGGATATTATCGATGGATTATATTGTTTTGAATGTTTTTATCAGGGAACATTTAATTTTGTACTGGGAAACACTAATTGGTTCCACATGGAGACACCAGTCTACACATTCGTATTTTCTAGGGAGAAAGCTAGAATAACTGCGGTAAACAAACATGATATTTCTGTTTGTATAGATGACATTTTATGCATTTTCCTAACAAAAAGACTTTACTTTTCTCCAAAACCATTTTTACTGTGATTTTCTCGGTCCATTGCATACGAATTCCACCTCACTTTGTCCGGATATGACTGGATGAAACCAGAAATATCCGTTTTCTTTTTTTTTTGGCTTACTATATCCCAGATATTACTACAGACTCTGTGTTTGTGTTTTCTGGATATTATCGATGGATTATATTGTTTTGAATGTTTTTATCAGGGAACATTTAATTTTGTGCTGGGAAACACTAATTGGTTCCACATGGAGACACCAGCTCTACACATTCGTATTTTCTAGGGAGAAAGCTAGAGGAACTGCGGCAAACAAACATGATATTTCTGTTTGTATAGATGACATTTTATGCACTTTCCTAAAGAAAAGACTTTGCTTTTCTCCAAAACCATTTTTCCTGTGATATTCTCGATCCATTACATATGAATTCCACCCCACTTTGTCCGGATATGACTGGATGAAACCAGAAATATCCGGTTGTGTTTTGTCTTACTATATCCCAGATATTGCTACAGCCTCAGTGTCTGTGTTTTCTGGATATTATCGATGGATTTTATTGTTTTGAATGTTTTTATCAGGGAACATTTAATTTTGTACCGTAGAAATACAATTTGGTTCCACATGGAGACACCAGTAACACATTCCTATGTTCTAGGGAGAAAGCTTGAGGAACTGCAAATCGATATGATATGTCTGTTTGTATAGATGACATTTTATGCACTTGCGATGAAAAAGACTTTTTGCCTTTCTCTAAAACCATTTTTACTGTGATTTTCTCGGTCCATTGCATACGAATTCCACCTCACTTTGTCCGGATATGACTGGATGATACCAGAAATATCCGTTTTCTTTTTTTTTTGGCTTACAATATCCCAGATATTACTACAGACTCTGTGTTTGTGTTTTCTGGATATTATCGATGGATTATATTGTTTTGAATGTTTTTATCAGGGAACATTTAATTTTGTGCTGGGAAACACTAATTGGTTCCACATGGAGACACCAGTCTACACATTCGTATTTTCTAGGGAGAAAGCTAGAATAACTGCGGTAAACAAACATGATGTTTCTGTTTGTATAGATGACATTTTATGCACTGGCTTAAGGAAAAGACTTTGTTTTACTCCAAAACCATTTTTACTGCGATTTTCCCGGTTCATTGCATACGAATTCCACCAAACTTAGTCAGGATATGACTGGATGAAACCAGAAATATCCGGTTGTGTTTTGGCTAACTCAATCCCAGATATTGCGACGGACACTGTGTTTGTGTTTTCTGGACATTATCAACGGACTTTATTGTTTTGAATGTTTTTATCAGGGAACATTTAATTTTGTACCTTAGAAACACTAATAGGTTCAACATGGAGACACCAGTCTACACATTCGTATGTTCTAGGGAGAAAGTTAGAGGAACTGCGGCAAACAAACATGATATTTCGGTTTGTATACATGACATTTTATGCACTTGCATAACGAAAAAAACTTTGCTTTTCTCCAAAACCATTTTTACTGTGATTTTCTCGGTCCATTGCATACGAATTCCACCTCGCTTTGTACGGATATGACTGGATGAAACCAGAAATATCCGGTCGTGTTTTGGCTTACTACAACCCAGATATTGTGAAAGCCTCTGTGTTTATGTTTTCCGGATATTATCAACAGAATTTATGTTTTTGCATGTTATTTATCAGGGAACATTTAATTTTGTGCTGGGAAACACTAATTGGTTCCACATGGAGACACCAGCTCTACACATTCGTATTTTCTAGGGAGAAAGCTAAAGGAACTGCGGCAAACAAACATGATATTTCTGTTTGTATAGATGACATTTTAAGCACTTTCCTAAAGAAAAGACTTTGCTTTTCTCCAAAACCATTTTTCCTGTGATATTCTCGATCCATTACATATGAATTCCACCCACTTTGTCCGGATATGAGTGGATGAAACCAGAAATATCCGGTTGTGTTTTGTCTTACTATATCCCAGATATTGCTACAGCCTCAGTGTCTGTGTTTTCTGGATATTATCGATGGATTTTATTGTTTTGAATGTTTTTATCAGGGAACATTTAATTTTGTACCGTAGAAACACTAATTGGTTCCACATGGAGACAGCAGTAACACATTCCTCTGTTCTAGGGAGAAAGCTTGAGGAACTGCAAATCGATATGATATGTCTGTTTGTATAGATGACATTTTATGCACTTGCGATGGAAAAGACTTTTTGCCTTTCTCTAAAACCATTTTTACTGTGATTTTGTTGGTCCATTGCATACGAATTCCAACCCACTTTGTCCGGATATGACTGGATGAAACCAGAAATATCCAGTTGTGTTTTGGCTAACTCAATCCCAGATATTGTGAAAGCTTCTGTATTTGTGTTCTCCGGATATTATGAACGGATTTTATGGTTTTGCATGATTTTTTTCAGGGAACATTTAATTTTGTACCGTAGAAACACTAGTTGGTTCCACACGGAGACACCAGCTCTACACATTCGTATTTCTAGGGAGAAAGCTAGAGGAACTGCGGCAAACAAACATGATATTTCTGTTTGTATAGATGACATTTTATGCACTTTCCTAACAAAAAGACTTTACTTTTCTCCAAAACCATTTTTACTGTGATTTTCTCGGTCCATTGCATACGAATTCCACCTCACTTTGTCCGGATATGACTGGATGAAACCAGAAATATCCGTTTTCTTTTTTTTTGGCTTACAATATCCCAGATATTACTACAGACTCTGTGTTTGTGTTTTCTGGATATTATCGATGGATTATATTGTTTTGAATGTTTTTATCAGGGAACATTTAATTTTGTGCTGGGAAACACTAATTGGTTCCACATGGAGACACCAGTCTACACATTCGTATTTTCTAGGGAGAAAGCTAGAATAACTGCGGTAAACAAACATGATGTTTCTGTTTGTATAGATGACATTTTATGCACTGGCTTAAGGAAAAGACTTTGTTTTACTCCAAAACCATTTTTACTGCGATTTTCCTGGTTCATTGCATACGAATTCCAACCCACTTTGTCCGGATATGACTGGATGAAACCAGAAATATCCGGTTGTGTTTTGGCTAAATCAATCCCAGATATTGCGACGGACACTGTGTTTGTGTTTTCTGGACATTATCAACGGACTTTATTGTTTTGAATGTTTTTATCAGGGAACATTTAATTTTGTACCTTAGAAACACTAATAGGTTCAACATGGAGACACCAGTCTACACATTCGTATGTTCTAGGGAGAAAGTTAGAGGAACTGCGGCAAACAAACATGATATTTCTGTTTGTATACATGACATTTTATGCACTTGCATAACGAAAAAAACTTTGCTTTTCTCCAAAACCATTTTTACTGTGATTTTCTCGGTCCATTGCATACGAATTCCACCTCGCTTTGTCCGGATATGACTGGATGAAACCAGAAATATCCGGTTGTGTTTTGGCTTACTACAACCCAGATATTGTGAAAGCCTCTGTGTTTATGTTTTCCGGATACTATCAACGGAATTTATGTTTTTGCATGTTATTTATCAGGGAACATTTAATTTTGTGCTGGGAAACACTAATTGGTTCCACATGGAGACACCAGCTCTACACATTCGTATTTTCTAGGGAGAAAGCTAGAGGAACTGCGGCAAACAAACATGATATTTCTGTTTGTATAGATGACATTTTATGCACTTTCCTAAAGAAAAGACTTTGCTTTTCTCCAAAACCATTTTTCCTGTGATATTCTCGATCCATTACATATGAATTCCACCCCACTTTTTCCGGATATGAGTGGATGAAACCAGAAATATCCGGTTGTGTTTTGTCTTACTATATCCCAGATATTGCTACAGCCTCAGTGTCTGTGTTTTCTGGATATTATCGATGGATTTTATTGTTTTGAATGTTTTTATCAGGGAACATTTAATTTTGTACCGTAGAAACACTAATTGGTTCCACATGGAGACACCAGTAACACATTCCTCTGTTCTAGGGAGAAAGCTTGAGGAACTGCAAATCGATATGATATGTCTGTTTGTATAGATGACATTTTATGCACTTGCGATGGAAAAGACTTTTTGCCTTTCTCTAAAACCATTTTTACTGTGATTTTGTTGGTCCATTGCATACGAATTCCAACCCACTTTGTCCGGATATGACTGGATGAAACCAGAAATATCCGGTTGTGTTTTGTCTTACTATATCCCAGATATTGTGAAAGCTTCTGTATTTGTGTTCTCCGGATATTATGAACGGATTTTATGGTTTTGCATGATTTTTTTCAGGGAACATTTAATTTTGTACCGTAGAAACACTAGTTGGTTCCACACGGAGACACCAGCTCTACACATTCGTATTTCTAGGGAGAAAGCTAGAGGAACTGCGGCAAACAAACATGATATTTCTGTTTGTATACATGACATTATATGCACTTTCCTAAGAAAAAGACTTCACTTTTCTCCAAAACCATTTTTACTGTGATTTTCTCGGTCCATTGCATACGAATTCCACCTCGCTTTGTCCGGATATGACTGGATGAAACCAGAAATATCCGTTTTCTTTTTTTTTGGCTTACTATATCCCAGATATTACTACAGACTCTGTGTTTGTGTTTTCTGGATATTATCGATGGATTATATTGTTTTGAATGTTTTTATCAGGGAACATTTAATTTTGTACTGGGAAACACTAATTGGTTCCACATGGAGACACCAGTCTACACATTCGTATTTTCTAGGGAGAAAGCTAGAATAACTGCGGTAAACAAACATGATATTTCTGTTTGTATAGATGACATTTTATGCATTTTCCTAACAAAAAGACTTTACTTTTCTCCAAAACCATTTTTACTGTGATTTTCTCGGTCCATTGCATACGAATTCCACCTCACTTTGTCCGGATATGACTGGATGAAACCAGAAATATCCGTTTTCTTTTTTTTTTGGCTTACTATATCCCAGATATTACTACAGACTCTGTGTTTGTGTTTTCTGGATATTATCGATGGATTATATTGTTTTGAATGTTTTTATCAGGGAACATTTAATTTTGTGCTGGGAAACACTAATTGGTTCCACATGGAGACACCAGCTCTACACATTCGTATTTTCTAGGGAGAAAGCTAGAGGAACTGCGGCAAACAAACATGATATTTCTGTTTGTATAGATGACATTTTATGCACTTTCCTAAAGAAAAGACTTTGCTTTTCTCCAAAACCATTTTTCCTGTGATATTCTCGATCCATTACATATGAATTCCACCCCACTTTGTCCGGATATGACTGGATGAAACCAGAAATATCCAGTTGTGTTTTGTCTTACTATATCCCAGATATTGCTACAGCCTCAGTGTCTGTGTTTTCTGGATATTATCGATGGATTTTATTGTTTTGAATGTTTTTATCAGGGAACATTTAATTTTGTACCGTAGAAATACAATTTGGTTCCACATGGAGACACCAGTAACACATTCCTATGTTCTAGGGAGAAAGCTTGAGGAACTGCAAATCGATATGATATGTCTGTTTGTATAGATGACATTTTATGCACTTGCGATGAAATAGACTTTTTGCCTTTCTCTAAAACCATTTTTACTGTGATTTTCTCGGTCCATTGCATACGAATTCCACCTCACTTTGTCCGGATATGACTGGATGATACCAGAAATATCCGTTTTCTTTTTTTTTTGGCTTACAATATCCCAGATATTACTACAGACTCTGTGTTTGTGTTTTCTGGATATTATCGATGGATTATATTGTTTTGAATGTTTTTATCAGGGAACATTTAATTTTGTGCTGGGAAACACTAATTGGTTCCACATGGAGACACCAGTCTACACATTCGTATTTTCTAGGGAGAAAGCTAGAATAACTGCGGTAAACAAACATGATGTTTCTGTTTGTATAGATGACATTTTATGCACTGGCTTAAGGAAAAGACTTTGTTTTACTCCAAAACCATTTTTACTGCGATTTTCCCGGTTCATTGCATATGAATTCCACCAAACTTAGTCAGGATATGACTGGATGAAACCAGAAATATCCGGTTGTGTTTTGGCTAACTCAATCCCAGATATTGCGACGGACACTGTGTTTGTGTTTTCTGGACATTATCAACGGACTTTATTGTTTTGAATGTTTTTATCAGGGAACATTTAATTTTGTACCTTAGAAACACTAATAGGTTCAACATGGAGACACCAGTCTACACATTCGTATGTTCTAGGGAGAAAGTTAGAGGAACTGCGGCAAACAAACATGATATTTCTGTTTGTATACATGACATTTTATGCACTTGCATAACGAAAAAAACTTTGCTTTTCTCCAAAACCATTTTTACTGTGATTTTCTCGGTCCATTGCATACGAATTCCACCTCGCTTTGTCCGGATATGACTGGATGAAACCAGAAATATCCGGTCGTGTTTTGGCTTACTACAACCCAGATATTGTGAAAGCCTCTGTGTTTATGTTTTCCGGATATTATCAACAGAATTTATGTTTTTGCATGTTATTTATCAGGGAACATTTAATTTTGTGCTGGGAAACACTAATTGGTTCCACATGGAGACACCAGCTCTACACATTCGTATTTTCTAGGGAGAAAGCTAAAGGAACTGAGGCAAACAAACATGATATTTCTGTTTGTATAGATGACATTTTAAGCACTTTCCTAAAGAAAAGACTTTGCTTTTCTCCAAAACCATTTTTCCTGTGATATTCTCGATCCATTACATATGAATTCCACCCACTTTGTCCGGATATGAGTGGATGAAACCAGAAATATCCGGTTGTGTTTTGTCTTACTATATCCCAGATATTGCTACAGCCTCAGTGTCTGTGTTTTCTGGATATTATCGATGGATTTTATTGTTTTGAATGTTTTTATCAGGGAACATTTAATTTTGTACCGTAGAAACACTAATTGGTTCCACATGGAGACACCAGTAACACATTCCTATGTTCTAGGGAGAAAGCTTGAGGAACTGCAAATCGATATGATATGTCTGTTTGTATAGATGACATTTTATGCACTTGCGATGGAAAAGACTTTTTGCCTTTCTCTAAAACCATTTTTACTGTGATTTTGTTGGTCCATTGCATACGAATTCCAACCCACTTTGTCCGGATATGACTGGATGAAACCAGAAATATCCAGTTGTGTTTTGGCTAACTCAATCCCAGATATTGTGAAAGCTTCTGTATTTGTGTTCTCCAGATATTATGAACGGATTTTATGGTTTTGCATGTTTTTTTTCAGGGAACATTTAATTTTGTACCGTAGAAACACTAATTGGTTCCACACGGAGACACCAGCTCTACACATTTGTATTTTCTAGGGAGAAAGCTAGAGGAACTGTGGCAAACAAACATGATATTTCTGTTTGTATAGATGACATTTTATGCACTTTCCTAACAAAAAGACTTTACTTTTCTCCAAAACCATTTTTACTGTGATTTTCTCGGTCCATTGCATACGAATTCCACCTCACTTTGTCCGGATATGACTGGATGAAACCAGAAATATCCGTTTTCTTTTTTTTTTGGCTTACTATATCCCAGATATTACTACAGACTCTGTGTTTGTGTTTTCTGGATATTATCGATGGATTATATTGTTTTGAATGTTTTATCAGGGAACATTTAATTTTGTGCTGGGAAACACTAATTGGTTCCACATGGAGACACCAAGTCTACACATTCGTATTTTCTAGTGAGAAAGCTAGAATAACTGCAGTAAACCAACATGATGTTTCTGTTTGTATAGATGACATTTTATGCACTGGCTTAAGGAAAAGACTTTGTTTTACTCCAAAACCATTTTTACTGCGATTTTCCTGGTTCATTGCATACGAATTCCACCAAACTTAGTCCGGATATGACTGGATGAAACCAGAAATATCCGGTTGTGTTTTGGCTAACTCAATCCCAGATATTGCGACGGACTCTGTGTTTGTGTTTTCTGGACATTATCAACGGACTTTATTGTTTTGAATGTTTTTATCAGGGAACATTTAATTTTGTACCTTAGAAACACTAATAGGTTCAACATGGAGACACCAGTCTACACATTCGTATGTTCTAGGGAGAAAGTTAGAGGAACTGCGGCAAACAAACATGATATTTCTGTTTGTATACATGACATTTTATGCACTTGCATAACGAAAAAAACTTTGCTTTTCTCCAAAACCATTTTTACTGTGATTTTCTCGGTCCATTGCATACGAATTCCACCTCGCTTTGTCCGGATATGACTGGATGAAACCAGAAATATCCGGTTGTGTTTTGGCTTACTACAACCCAGATATTGTGAAAGCCTCTGTGTTTATGTTTTCCGGATACTATCAACGGAATTTATGTTTTTGCATGTTATGTATCAGGGAACATTTAATTTTGTGCTGGGAAACACTAATTGGTTCCACATGGAGACACCAGCTCTACACATTCGTATTTTCTAGGGAGAAAGCTAGAGGAACTGCGGCAAACAAACATGATATTTCTGTTTGTATAGATGACATTTTATGCACTTTCCTAAAGAAAAGACTTTGCTTTTCTCCAAAACCATTTTTCCTGTGATATTCTCGATCCATTACATATGAATTCCACCCCACTTTGTCCGGATATGAGTGGATGAAACCAGAAATATCCGGTTGTGTTTTGTCTTACTATATCCCAGATATTGCTACAGCCTCAGTGTCTGTGTTTTCTGGATATTATCGATGGATTTTATTGTTTTGAATGTTTTTATCAGGGAACATTTAATTTTGTACCGTAGAAATACAATTTGGTTCCACATGGAGACACCAGTAACACATTCCTATGTTCTAGGGAGAAAGCTTGAGGAACTGCAAATCGATATGATATGTCTGTTTGTATAGATGACATTTTATGCACTTGCGATGAAAAAGACTTTTTGCCTTTCTCTAAAACCATTTTTACTGTGATTTTCTCGGTCCATTGCATACGAATTCCACCTCACTTTGTCCGGATATGACTGGATGATACCAGAAATATCCGTTTTCTTTTTTTTTTGGCTTACAATATCCCAGATATTACTACAGACTCTGTGTTTGTGTTTTCTGGATATTATCGATGGATTATATTGTTTTGAATGTTTTTATCAGGGAACATTTAATTTTGTGCTGGGAAACACTAATTGGTTCCACATGGAGACACCAGTCTACACATTCGTATTTTCTAGGGAGAAAGCTAGAATAACTGCGGTAAACAAACATGATGTTTCTGTTTGTATAGATGACATTTTATGCACTGGCTTAAGGAAAAGACTTTGTTTTACTCCAAAACCATTTTTACTGCGATTTTCCCGGTTCATTGCATACGAATTCCACCAAACTTAGTCAGGATATGACTGGATGAAACCAGAAATATCCGGTTGTGTTTTGGCTAACTCAATCCCAGATATTGCGACGGACACTGTGTTTGTGTTTTCTGGACATTATCAACGGACTTTATTGTTTTGAATGTTTTTATCAGGGAACATTTAATTTTGTACCTTAGAAACACTAATAGGTTCAACATGGAGACACCAGTCTACACATTCGTATGTTCTAGGGAGAAAGTTAGAGGAACTGCGGCAAACAAACATGATATTTCTGTTTGTATACATGACATTTTATGCACTTGCATAACGAAAAAAACTTTGCTTTTCTCCAAAACCATTTTTACTGTGATTTTCTCGGTCCATTGCATACGAATTCCACCTCGCTTTGTACGGATATGACTGGATGAAACCAGAAATATCCGGTTGTGTTTTGGCTTACTACAACCCAGATATTGTGAAAGCCTCTGTGTTTATGTTTTCCGGATATTATCAACAGAATTTATGTTTTTGCATGTTATTTATCAGGGAACATTTAATTTTGTGCTGGGAAACACTAATTGGTTCCACATGGAGACACCAGCTCTACACATTCGTATTTTCTAGGGAGAAAGCTAAAGGAACTGAGGCAAACAAACATGATATTTCTGTTTGTATAGATGACATTTTAAGCACTTTCCTAAAGAAAAGACTTTGCTTTTCTCCAAAACCATTTTTCCTGTGATATTCTCGATCCATTACATATGAATTCCACCCACTTTGTCCGGATATGAGTGGATGAAACCAGAAATATCCGGTTGTGTTTTGTCTTACTATATCCCAGATATTGCTACAGCCTCAGTGTCTGTGTTTTCTGGATATTATCGATGGATTTTATTGTTTTGAATGTTTTTATCAGGGAACATTTAATTTTGTACCGTAGAAACACTAATTGGTTCCACATGGAGACACCAGTAACACATTCCTATGTTCTAGGGAGAAAGCTTGAGGAACTGCAAATCGATATGATATGTCTGTTTGTATAGATGACATTTTATGCACTTGCGATGGAAAAGACTTTTTGCCTTTCTCTAAAACCATTTTTACTGTGATTTTGTTGGTCCATTGCATACGAATTCCAACCCACTTTGTCCGGATATGACTGGATGAAACCAGAAATATCCAGTTGTGTTTTGGCTAACTCAATCCCAGATATTGTGAAAGCTTCTGTATTTGTGTTCTCCAGATATTATGAACGGATTTTATGGTTTTGCATGTTTTTTTTCAGGGAACATTTAATTTTGTACCGTAGAAACACTAATTGGTTCCACACGGAGACACCAGCTCTACACATTTGTATTTTCTAGGGAGAAAGCTAGAGGAACTGTGGCAAACAAACATGATATTTCTGTTTGTATAGATGACATTTTATGCACTTTCCTAACAAAAAGACTTTACTTTTCTCCAAAACCATTTTTACTGTGATTTTCTCGGTCCATTGCATACGAATTCCACCTCACTTTGTCCGGATATGACTGGATGAAACCAGAAATATCCGTTTTCTTTTTTTTTGGCTTACAATATCCCAGATATTACTACAGACTCTGTGTTTGTGTTTTCTGGATATTATCGATGGATTATATTGTTTTGAATGTTTTTATCAGGGAACATTTAATTTTGTGCTGGGAAACACTAATTGGTTCCACATGGAGACACCAGTCTACACATTCGTATTTTCTAGTGAGAAAGCTAGAATAACTGCAGTAAACCAACATGATGTTTCTGTTTGTATAGATGACATTTTATGCACTGGCTTAAGGAAAAGACTTTGTTTTACTCCAAAACCATTTTTACTGCGATTTTCCTGGTTCATTGCATACGAATTCCACCAAACTTAGTCCGGATATGACTGGATGAAACCAGAAATATCCGGTTGTGTTTTGGCTAACTCAATCCCAGATATTGCGACGGACTCTGTGTTTGTGTTTTCTGGACATTATCAACGGACTTTATTGTTTTGAATGTTTTTATCAGGGAACATTTAATTTTGTACCTTAGAAACACTAATAGGTTCAACATGGAGACACCAGTCTACACATTCGTATGTTCTAGGGAGAAATTTAGAGGAACTGCGGCAAACAAACATGATATTTCTGTTTGTATACATGACATTTTATGCACTTGCATAACGAAAAAAACTTTGCTTTTCTCCAAAACCATTTTTACTGTGATTTTCTCGGTCCATTGCATACGAATTCCACCTCGCTTTGTCCGGATATGACTGGATGAAACCAGAAATATCTGGTTGTGTTTTGGCTTACTACAACCCAGATATTGTGAAAGCCTCTGTGTTTATGTTTTCCGGATACTATCAACGGAATTTATGTTTTTGCATGTTATTTATCAGGGAACATTTAATTTTGTGCTGGGAAACACTAATTGGTTCCACATGGAGACACCAGCTCTACACATTCGTATTTTCTAGGGAGAAAGCTAAAGGAACTGAGGCAAACAAACATGATATTTCTGTTTGTATAGATGACATTTGATGCACTTTCCTAAAGAAAAGACTTTGCTTTTCTCCAAAACCATTTTTCCTGTGATATTCTCGATCCATTACATATGAATTCCACCCCACTTTGTCCGGATATGAGTGGATGAAACCAGAAATATCCAGTTGTGTTTTGTCTTACTATATCCCAGATATTGCTACAGCCTCAGTGTCTGTGTTTTCTGGATATTATCGATGGATTTTATTGTTTTGAATGTTTTTATCAGGGAACATTTAATTTTGTACCGTAGAAATACAATTTGGTTCCACATGGAAACACCAGTAACACATTCCTATGTTCTAGGGAGAAAGCTTGAGGAACGCAAATCAATATGATATGTCTGTTTGTATAGATGACATTTTATGCACTTGCGATGGAAAAGACTTTTTGCCTTTCTCTAAAACCATTTTTACTGTGATTTTGTTGGTCCATTGCATACGAATTCCAACCCACTTTGTCCGGATATGACTGGATGAAACCAGAAATATCCGGTTGTGTTTTGGCTTACTACAACCCAGATATTGTGAAAGCTCCTCTATTAGTGTTCTCCGGATATTATGAACGGATTTTATGGTTTTGCATGTTTTTTTTCATGGAACATTTAATTTTGTACCGTAGAAACACTAATAGGTTCAACATGGAGACAACAGTATACACATTCGTATGTCTAGGGAGAAAGTTAGAGGAACTGCGGCAAACAAACATGATATTTCTGTTTGTATACATGACATTTTATGCACTTGCATAACGAAAAAAAATTTGCTTTTCTCCAAAACCATTTTTACTGTGATTTTCTCGGTCCATTGCATACGAATTCCACCTCACTTTGTCCGGATATGACTGGATGAAACCAGAAATATCCGTTTTCTTTTTATTTGGCTTACAATATCCCAGATATTACTACAGACTCTGTGTTTGTGTTTTCTGGATATTATCGATGGATTATATTGTTTTGAATGTTTTTATCAGGGAACATTTAATTTTGTGCTGGGAAACACTAATTGGTTCCACATGGAGACACCAGTCTACACATTCGTATTTTCTAGGGAGAAAGCTAGAATAACTGCGGTAAACAAACATGATGTTTCTGTTTGTATAGATGACATTTTATGCACTGGCTTAAGGAAAAGACTTTGTTTTACTCCAAAATCATTTTTACTGCGATTTTCCCGGTTCATTGCATACGAATTCCACCAAACTTAGTCCGGATATGACTGGATGAAACCAGAAATATCCGGTTGTGTTTTGGCTAACTCAATCCCAGATATTGCGACGGACTCTGTGTTTGTGTTTTCTGGATATTATCGATGGATTTTATTGTTTTGAATGTTTTTATCAGGGAACATTTAATTTTGTACCGTAGAAACACTAATTGGTTCCACATGGAGACACCAGTAACACATTCCTATGTTCTAGGGAGAAAGCTTGAGGAACTGCAAATCGATATGATATGTCTGTTTGTATAGATGACATTTTATGCACTTGCGATGGAAAAGACTTTTTGCCTTTCTCTAAAACCATTTTTACTGTGATTTTGTTGGTCCATTGCATACGAATTCCAACCCACTTTGTCCGGATATGACTGGATGAAACCAGAAATATCCGGTTGTGTTTTGGCTAACTCAATCCCAGATATTGTGAAAGCTTCTGTATTTGTGTTCTCCGGATATTATGAACGGATTTTATGGTTTTGCATGATTTTTTTCAGGGAACATTTAATTTTGTACCGTAGAAACACTAGTTGGTTCCACACGGAGACACCAGCTCTACACATTCGTATTTCTAGGGAGAAAGCTAGAGGAACTGCGGCAAACAAACATGATATTTCTGTTTGTATACATGACATTATATGCACTTTCCTAAGAAAAAGACTTCACTTTTCTCCAAAACCATTTTTACTGTGATTTTCTCGGTCCATTGCATACGAATTCCACCTCGCTTTGTCCGGATATGACTGGATGAAACCAGAAATATCCGTTTTCTTTTTTTTTGGCTTACTATATCCCAGATATTACTACAGACTCTGTGTTTGTGTTTTCTGGATATTATCGATGGATTATATTGTTTTGAATGTTTTTATCAGGGAACATTTAATTTTGTACTGGGAAACACTAATTGGTTCCACATGGAGACACCAGTCTACACATTCGTATTTTCTAGGGAGAAAGCTAGAATAACTGCGGTAAACAAACATGATATTTCTGTTTGTATAGATGACATTTTATGCATTTTCCTAACAAAAAGACTTTACTTTTCTCCAAAACCATTTTTACTGTGATTTTCTCGGTCCATTGCATACGAATTCCACCTCACTTTGTCCGGATATGACTGGATGAAACCAGAAATATCCGTTTTCTTTTTTTTTGGCTTACAATATCCCAGATATTACTACAGACTCTGTGTTTGTGTTTTCTGGATATTATCGATGGATTATATTGTTTTGAATGTTTTTATCAGGGAACATTTAATTTTGTGCTGGGAAACACTAATTGGTTCCACATGGAGACACCAGTCTACACATTCGTATTTTCTAGTGAGAAAGCTAGAATAACTGCAGTAAACCAACATGATGTTTCTGTTTGTATAGATGACATTTTATGCACTGGCTTAAGGAAAAGACTTTGTTTTACTCCAAAACCATTTTTACTGCGATTTTCCTGGTTCATTGCATACGAATTCCACCAAACTTAGTCCGGATATGACTGGATGAAACCAGAAATATCCGGTTGTGTTTTGGCTAACTCAATCCCAGATATTGCGACGGACTCTGTGTTTGTGTTTTCTGGACATTATCAACGGACTTTATTGTTTTGAATGTTTTTATCAGGGAACATTTAATTTTGTACCTTAGAAACACTAATAGGTTCAACATGGAGACACCAGTCTACACATTCGTATGTTCTAGGGAGAAATTTAGAGGAACTGCGGCAAACAAACATGATATTTCTGTTTGTATACATGACATTTTATGCACTTGCATAACGAAAAAAACTTTGCTTTTCTCCAAAACCATTTTTACTGTGATTTTCTCGGTCCATTGCATACGAATTCCACCTCGCTTTGTCCGGATATGACTGGATGAAACCAGAAATATCTGGTTGTGTTTTGGCTTACTACAACCCAGATATTGTGAAAGCCTCTGTGTTTATGTTTTCCGGATACTATCAACGGAATTTATGTTTTTGCATGTTATTTATCAGGGAACATTTAATTTTGTGCTGGGAAACACTAATTGGTTCCACATGGAGACACCAGCTCTACACATTCGTATTTTCTAGGGAGAAAGCTAAAGGAACTGAGGCAAACAAACATGATATTTCTGTTTGTATAGATGACATTTGATGCACTTTCCTAAAGAAAAGACTTTGCTTTTCTCCAAAACCATTTTTCCTGTGATATTCTCGATCCATTACATATGAATTCCACCCCACTTTGTCCGGATATGAGTGGATGAAACCAGAAATATCCAGTTGTGTTTTGTCTTACTATATCCCAGATATTGCTACAGCCTCAGTGTCTGTGTTTTCTGGATATTATCGATGGATTTTATTGTTTTGAATGTTTTTATCAGGGAACATTTAATTTTGTACCGTAGAAATACAATTTGGTTCCACATGGAAACACCAGTAACACATTCCTATGTTCTAGGGAGAAAGCTTGAGGAACTGCAAATCGATATGATATGTCTGTTTGTATAGATGACATTTTATGCACTTGCGATGGAAAAGACTTTTTGCCTTTCTCTAAAACCATTTTTACTGTGATTTTGTTGGTCCATTGCATACGAATTCCAACCCACTTTGTCCGGATATGACTGGATGAAACCAGAAATATCCGGTTGTGTTTTGGCTTACTACAACCCAGATATTGTGAAAGCTCCTCTATTAGTGTTCTCCGGATATTATGAACGGATTTTATGGTTTTGCATGTTTTTTTTCATGGAACATTTAATTTTGTACCGTAGAAACACTAATAGGTTCAACATGGAGACAACAGTATACACATTCGTATGTCTAGGGAGAAAGTTAGAGGAACTGCGGCAAACAAACATGATATTTCTGTTTGTATACATGACATTTTATGCACTTGCATAACGAAAAAAAATTTGCTTTTCTCCAAAACCATTTTTACTGTGATTTTCTCGGTCCATTGCATACGAATTCCACCTCACTTTGTCCGGATATGACTGGATGAAACCAGAAATATCCGTTTTCTTTTTATTTGGCTTACAATATCCCAGATATTACTACAGACTCTGTGTTTGTGTTTTCTGGATATTATCGATGGATTATATTGTTTTGAATGTTTTTATCAGGGAACATTTAATTTTGTGCTGGGAAACACTAATTGGTTCCACATGGAGACACCAGTCTACACATTCGTATTTTCTAGGGAGAAAGCTAGAATAACTGCGGTAAACAAACATGATGTTTCTGTTTGTATAGATGACATTTTATGCACTGGCTTAAGGAAAAGACTTTGTTTTACTCCAAAATCATTTTTACTGCGATTTTCCCGGTTCATTGCATACGAATTCCACCAAACTTAGTCCGGATATGACTGGATGAAACCAGAAATATCCGGTTGTGTTTTGGCTAACTCAATCCCAGATATTGCGACGGACTCTGTGTTTGTGTTTTCTGGATATTATCGATGGATTTTATTGTTTTGAATGTTTTTATCAGGGAACATTTAATTTTGTACCGTAGAAACACTAATTGGTTCCACATGGAGACACCAGTAACACATTCCTATGTTCTAGGGAGAAAGCTTGAGGAACTGCAAATCGATATGATATGTCTGTTTGTATAGATGACATTTTATGCACTTGCGATGGAAAAGACTTTTTGCCTTTCTCTAAAACCATTTTTACTGTGATTTTGTTGGTCCATTGCATACGAATTCCAACCCACTTTGTCCGGATATGACTGGATGAAACCAGAAATATCCGGTTGTGTTTTGGCTAACTCAATCCCAGATATTGTGAAAGCTTCTGTATTTGTGTTCTCCGGATATTATGAACGGATTTTATGGTTTTGCATGATTTTTTTCAGGGAACATTTAATTTTGTACCGTAGAAACACTAGTTGGTTCCACACGGAGACACCAGCTCTACACATTCGTATTTCTAGGGAGAAAGCTAGAGGAACTGCGGCAAACAAACATGATATTTCTGTTTGTATACATGACATTATATGCACTTTCCTAAGAAAAAGACTTCACTTTTCTCCAAAACCATTTTTACTGTGATTTTCTCGGTCCATTGCATACGAATTCCACCTCGCTTTGTCCGGATATGACTGGATGAAACCAGAAATATCCGTTTTCTTTTTTTTTGGCTTACTATATCCCAGATATTACTACAGACTCTGTGTTTGTGTTTTCTGGATATTATCGATGGATTATATTGTTTTGAATGTTTTTATCAGGGAACATTTAATTTTGTACTGGGAAACACTAATTGGTTCCACATGGAGACACCAGTCTACACATTCGTATTTTCTAGGGAGAAAGCTAGAATAACTGCGGTAAACAAACATGATATTTCTGTTTGTATAGATGACATTTTATGCATTTTCCTAACAAAAAGACTTTACTTTTCTCCAAAACCATTTTTACTGTGATTTTCTCGGTCCATTGCATACGAATTCCACCTCACTTTGTCCGGATATGACTGGATGAAACCAGAAATATCCGTTTTCTTTTTTTTTTGGCTTACTATATCCCAGATATTACTACAGACTCTGTGTTTGTGTTTTCTGGATATTATCGATGGATTATATTGTTTTGAATGTTTTTATCAGGGAACATTTAATTTTGTGCTGGGAAACACTAATTGGTTCCACATGGAGACACCAGCTCTACACATTCGTATTTTCTAGGGAGAAAGCTAGAGGAACTGCGGCAAACAAACATGATATTTCTGTTTGTATAGATGACATTTTATGCACTTTCCTAAAGAAAAGACTTTGCTTTTCTCCAAAACCATTTTTCCTGTGATATTCTCGATCCATTACATATGAATTCCACCCCACTTTGTCCGGATATGACTGGATGAAACCAGAAATATCCGGTTGTGTTTTGTCTTACTATATCCCAGATATTGCTACAGCCTCAGTGTCTGTGTTTTCTGGATATTATCGATGGATTTTATTGTTTTGAATGTTTTTATCAGGGAACATTTAATTTTGTACCGTAGAAATACAATTTGGTTCCACATGGAGACACCAGTAACACATTCCTATGTTCTAGGGAGAAAGCTTGAGGAACTGCAAATCGATATGATATGTCTGTTTGTATAGATGACATTTTATGCACTTGCGATGAAAAAGACTTTTTGCCTTTCTCTAAAACCATTTTTACTGTGATTTTCTCGGTCCATTGCATACGAATTCCACCTCACTTTGTCCGGATATGACTGGATGATACCAGAAATATCTGTTTTCTTTTTTTTTTGGCTTACAATATCCCAGATATTACTACAGACTCTGTGTTTGTGTTTTCTGGATATTATCGATGGATTATATTGTTTTGAATGTTTTTATCAGGGAACATTTAATTTTGTGCTGGGAAACACTAATTGGTTCCACATGGAGACACCAGTCTACACATTCGTATTTTCTAGGGAGAAAGCTAGAATAACTGCGGTAAACAAACATGATGTTTCTGTTTGTATAGATGACATTTTATGCACTGGCTTAAGGAAAAGACTTTGTTTTACTCCAAAACCATTTTTACTGCGATTTTCCCGGTTCATTGCATATGAATTCCACCAAACTTAGTCAGGATATGACTGGATGAAACCAGAAATATCCGGTTGTGTTTTGGCTAACTCAATCCCAGATATTGCGACGGACACTGTGTTTGTGTTTTCTGGACATTATCAACGGACTTTATTGTTTTGAATGTTTTTATCAGGGAACATTTAATTTTGTACCTTAGAAACACTAATAGGTTCAACATGGAGACACCAGTCTACACATTCGTATGTTCTAGGGAGAAAGTTAGAGGAACTGCGGCAAACAAACATGATATTTCTGTTTGTATACATGACATTTTATGCACTTGCATAACGAAAAAAACTTTGCTTTTCTCCAAAACCATTTTTACTGTGATTTTCTCGGTCCATTGCATACGAATTCCACCTCGCTTTGTCCGGATATGACTGGATGAAACCAGAAATATCCGGTCGTGTTTTGGCTTACTACAACCCAGATATTGTGAAAGCCTCTGTGTTTATGTTTTCCGGATATTATCAACAGAATTTATGTTTTTGCATGTTATTTATCAGGGAACATTTAATTTTGTGCTGGGAAACACTAATTGGTTCCACATGGAGACACCAGCTCTACACATTCGTATTTTCTAGGGAGAAAGCTAAAGGAACTGAGGCAAACAAACATGATATTTCTGTTTGTATAGATGACATTTTAAGCACTTTCCTAAAGAAAAGACTTTGCTTTTCTCCAAAACCATTTTTCCTGTGATATTCTCGATCCATTACATATGAATTCCACCCACTTTGTCCGGATATGAGTGGATGAAACCAGAAATATCCGGTTGTGTTTTGTCTTACTATATCCCAGATATTGCTACAGCCTCAGTGTCTGTGTTTTCTGGATATTATCGATGGATTTTATTGTTTTGAATGTTTTTATCAGGGAACATTTAATTTTGTACCGTAGAAACACTAATTGGTTCCACATGGAGACACCAGTAACACATTCCTATGTTCTAGGGAGAAAGCTTGAGGAACTGCAAATCGATATGATATGTCTGTTTGTATAGATGACATTTTATGCACTTGCGATGGAAAAGACTTTTTGCCTTTCTCTAAAACCATTTTTACTGTGATTTTGTTGGTCCATTGCATACGAATTCCAACCCACTTTGTCCGGATATGACTGGATGAAACCAGAAATATCCAGTTGTGTTTTGGCTAACTCAATCCCAGATATTGTGAAAGCTTCTGTATTTGTGTTCTCCGGATATTATGAACGGATTTTATGGTTTTGCATGTTTTTTTTCAGGGAACATTTAATTTTGTACCGTAGAAACACTAATTGGTTCCACACGGAGACACCAGCTCTACACATTTGTATTTTCTAGGGAGAAAGCTAGAGGAACTGTGGCAAACAAACATGATATTTCTGTTTGTATAGATGACATTTTATGCACTTTCCTAACAAAAAGACTTTACTTTTCTCCAAAACCATTTTTACTGTGATTTTCTCGGTCCATTGCATACGAATTCCACCTCACTTTGTCCGGATATGACTGGATGAAACCAGAAATATCCGTTTTCTTTTTTTTTGGCTTACTATATCCCAGATATTACTACAGACTCTGTGTTTGTGTTTTCTGGATATTATCGATGGATTATATTGTTTTGAATGTTTTTATCAGGGAACATTTAATTTTGTGCTGGGAAACACTAATTGGTTCCACATGGAGACACCAAGTCTACACATTCGTATTTTCTAGTGAGAAAGCTAGAATAACTGCAGTAAACCAACATGATGTTTCTGTTTGTATAGATGACATTTTATGCACTGGCTTAAGGAAAAGACTTTGTTTTACTCCAAAACCATTTTTACTGCGATTTTCCTGGTTCATTGCATACGAATTCCACCAAACTTAGTCCGGATATGACTGGATGAAACCAGAAATATCCGGTTGTGTTTTGGCTAACTCAATCCCAGATATTGCGACGGACTCTGTGTTTGTGTTTTCTGGACATTATCAACGGACTTTATTGTTTTGAATGTTTTTATCAGGGAACATTTAATTTTGTACCTTAGAAACACTAATAGGTTCAACATGGAGACACCAGTCTACACATTCGTATGTTCTAGGGAGAAAGTTAGAGGAACTGCGGCAAACAAACATGATATTTCTGTTTGTATACATGACATTTTATGCACTTGCATAACGAAAAAAACTTTGCTTTTCTCCAAAACCATTTTTACTGTGATTTTCTCGGTCCATTGCATACGAATTCCACCTCGCTTTGTCCGGATATGACTGGATGAAACCAGAAATATCCGGTCGTGTTTTGGCTTACTACAACCCAGATATTGTGAAAGCCTCTGTGTTTATGTTTTCCGGATATTATCAACAGAATTTATGTTTTTGCATGTTATGTATCAGGGAACATTTAATTTTGTGCTGGGAAACACTAATTGGTTCCACATGGAGACACCAGCTCTACACATTCGTATTTTCTAGGGAGAAAGCTAGAGGAACTGCGGCAAACAAACATGATATTTCTGTTTGTATAGATGACATTTTATGCACTTTCCTAAAGAAAAGACTTTGCTTTTCTCCAAAACCATTTTTCCTGTGATATTCTCGATCCATTACATATGAATTCCACCCCACTTTGTCCGGATATGAGTGGATGAAACCAGAAATATCCGGTTGTGTTTTGTCTTACTATATCCCAGATATTGCTACAGCCTCAGTGTCTGTGTTTTCTGGATATTATCGATGGATTTTATTGTTTTGAATGTTTTTATCAGGGAACATTTAATTTTGTACCGTAGAAATACAATTTGGTTCCACATGGAGACACCAGTAACACATTCCTATGTTCTAGGGAGAAAGCTTGAGGAACTGCAAATCGATATGATATGTCTGTTTGTATAGATGACATTTTATGCACTTGCGATGAAAAAGACTTTTTGCCTTTCTCTAAAACCATTTTTACTGTGATTTTCTCGGTCCATTGCATACGAATTCCACCTCACTTTGTCCGGATATGACTGGATGATACCAGAAATATCCGTTTTCTTTTTTTTTTGGCTTACAATATCCCAGATATTACTACAGACTCTGTGTTTGTGTTTTCTGGATATTATCGATGGATTATATTGTTTTGAATGTTTTTATCAGGGAACATTTAATTTTGTGCTGGGAAACACTAATTGGTTCCACATGGAGACACCAGTCTACACATTCGTATTTTCTAGGGAGAAAGCTAGAATAACTGCGGTAAACAAACATGATGTTTCTGTTTGTATAGATGACATTTTATGCACTGGCTTAAGGAAAAGACTTTGTTTTACTCCAAAACCATTTTTACTGCGATTTTCCCGGTTCATTGCATATGAATTCCACCAAACTTAGTCAGGATATGACTGGATGAAACCAGAAATATCCGGTTGTGTTTTGGCTAACTCAATCCCAGATATTGCGACGGACACTGTGTTTGTGTTTTCTGGACATTATCAACGGACTTTATTGTTTTGAATGTTTTTATCAGGGAACATTTAATTTTGTACCTTAGAAACACTAATAGGTTCAACATGGAGACACCAGTCTACACATTCGTATGTTCTAGGGAGAAAGTTAGAGGAACTGCGGCAAACAAACATGATATTTCTGTTTGTATACATGACATTTTATGCACTTGCATAACGAAAAAAACTTTGCTTTTCTCCAAAACCATTTTTACTGTGATTTTCTCGGTCCATTGCATACGAATTCCACCTCGCTTTGTCCGGATATGACTGGATGAAACCAGAAATATCCGGTCGTGTTTTGGCTTACTACAACCCAGATATTGTGAAAGCCTCTGTGTTTATGTTTTCCGGATATTATCAACAGAATTTATGTTTTTGCATGTTATTTATCAGGGAACATTTAATTTTGTGCTGGGAAACACTAATTGGTTCCACATGGAGACACCAGCTCTACACATTCGTATTTTCTAGGGAGAAAGCTAAAGGAACTGAGGCAAACAAACATGATATTTCTGTTTGTATAGATGACATTTTAAGCACTTTCCTAAAGAAAAGACTTTGCTTTTCTCCAAAACCATTTTTCCTGTGATATTCTCGATCCATTACATATGAATTCCACCCACTTTGTCCGGATATGAGTGGATGAAACCAGAAATATCCGGTTGTGTTTTGTCTTACTATATCCCAGATATTGCTACAGCCTCAGTGTCTGTGTTTTCTGGATATTATCGATGGATTTTATTGTTTTGAATGTTTTTATCAGGGAACATTTAATTTTGTACCGTAGAAACACTAATTGGTTCCACATGGAGACACCAGTAACACATTCCTATGTTCTAGGGAGAAAGCTTGAGGAACTGCAAATCGATATGATATGTCTGTTTGTATAGATGACATTTTATGCACTTGCGATGGAAAAGACTTTTTGCCTTTCTCTAAAACCATTTTTACTGTGATTTTGTTGGTCCATTGCATACGAATTCCAACCCACTTTGTCCGGATATGACTGGATGAAACCAGAAATATCCAGTTGTGTTTTGGCTAACTCAATCCCAGATATTGTGAAAGCTTCTGTATTTGTGTTCTCCGGATATTATGAACGGATTTTATGGTTTTGCATGTTTTTTTTCAGGGAACATTTAATTTTGTACCGTAGAAACACTAATTGGTTCCACACGGAGACACCAGCTCTACACATTTGTATTTTCTAGGGAGAAAGCTAGAGGAACTGTGGCAAACAAACATGATATTTCTGTTTGTATAGATGACATTTTATGCACTTTCCTAACAAAAAGACTTTACTTTTCTCCAAAACCATTTTTACTGTGATTTTCTTGGTCCATTGCATACGAATTCCACCTCACTTTGTCCGGATATGACTGGATGAAACCAGAAATATCCGTTTTCTTTTTTTTTGGCTTACTATATCCCAGATATTACTACAGACTCTGTGTTTGTGTTTTCTGGATATTATCGATGGATTATATTGTTTTGAATGTTTTTATCAGGGAACATTTAATTTTGTGCTGGGAAACACTAATTGGTTCCACATGGAGACACCAAGTCTACACATTCGTATTTTCTAGTGAGAAAGCTAGAATAACTGCAGTAAACCAACATGATGTTTCTGTTTGTATAGATGACATTTTATGCACTGGCTTAAGGAAAAGACTTTGTTTTACTCCAAAACCATTTTTACTGCGATTTTCCTGGTTCATTGCATACGAATTCCACCAAACTTAGTCCGGATATGACTGGATGAAACCAGAAATATCCGGTTGTGTTTTGGCTAACTCAATCCCAGATATTGCGACGGACTCTGTGTTTGTGTTTTCTGGACATTATCAACGGACTTTATTGTTTTGAATGTTTTTATCAGGGAACATTTAATTTTGTACCTTAGAAACACTAATAGGTTCAACATGGAGACACCAGTCTACACATTCGTATGTTCTAGGGAGAAAGTTAGAGGAACTGCGGCAAACAAACATGATATTTCTGTTTGTATACATGACATTTTATGCACTTGCATAACGAAAAAAACTTTGCTTTTCTCCAAAACCATTTTTACTGTGATTTTCTCGGTCCATTGCATACGAATTCCACCTCGCTTTGTCCGGATATGACTGGATGAAACCAGAAATATCCGGTTGTGTTTTGGCTTACTAAAACCCAGATATTGTGAAAGCCTCTGTGTTTATGTTTTCCGGATACTATCAACGGAATTTATGTTTTTGCATGTTATGTATCAGGGAACATTTAATTTTGTGCTGGGAAACACTAATTGGTTCCACATGGAGACACCAGCTCTACACATTCGTATTTTCTATGGAGAAAGCTAGAGGAACTGCGGCAAACAAACATGATATTTCTGTTTGTATAGATGACATTTTATGCACTTTCCTAAAGAAAAGACTTTGCTTTTCTCCAAAACCATTTTTCCTGTGATATTCTCGATCCATTACATATGAATTCCACCCCACTTTGTCCGGATATGAGTGGATGAAACCAGAAATATCCGGTTGTGTTTTGTCTTACTATATCCCAGATATTGCTACAGCCTCAGTGTCTGTGTTTTCTGGATATTATCGATGGATTTTATTGTTTTGAATGTTTTTATCAGGGAACATTTAATTTTGTACCGTAGAAATACAATTTGGTTCCACATGGAGACACCAGTAACACATTCCTATGTTCTAGGGAGAAAGCTTGAGGAACTGCAAATCGATATGATATGTCTGTTTGTATAGATGACATTTTATGCACTTGCGATGAAAAAGACTTTTTGCCTTTCTCTAAAACCATTTTTACTGTGATTTTCTCGGTCCATTGCATACGAATTCCACCTCACTTTGTCCGGATATGACTGGATGATACCAGAAATATCCGTTTTCTTTTTTTTTTTTGGCTTACAATATCCCAGATATTACTACAGACTCTGTGTTTGTGTTTTCTGGATATTATCGATGGATTATATTGTTTTGAATGTTTTTATCAGGGAACATTTAATTTTGTGCTGGGAAACACTAATTGGTTCCACATGGAGACACCAGTCTACACATTCGTATTTTCTAGGGAGAAAGCTAGAATAACTGCGGTAAACAAACATGATGTTTCTGTTTGTATAGATGACATTTTATGCACTGGCTTAAGGAAAAGACTTTGTTTTACTCCAAAACCATTTTTACTGCGATTTTCCCGGTTCATTGCATATGAATTCCACCAAACTTAGTCAGGATATGACTGGATGAAACCAGAAATATCCGGTTGTGTTTTGGCTAACTCAATCCCAGATATTGCGACGGACACTGTGTTTGTGTTTTCTGGACATTATCAACGGACTTTATTGTTTTGAATGTTTTTATCAGGGAACATTTAATTTTGTACCTTAGAAACACTAATAGGTTCAACATGGAGACACCAGTCTACACATTCGTATGTTCTAGGGAGAAAGTTAGAGGAACTGCGGCAAACAAACATGATATTTCTGTTTGTATACATGACATTTTATGCACTTGCATAACGAAAAAAACTTTGCTTTTCTCCAAAACCATTTTTACTGTGATTTTCTCGGTCCATTGCATACGAATTCCACCTCGCTTTGTCCGGATATGACTGGATGAAACCAGAAATATCCGGTCGTGTTTTGGCTTACTACAACCCAGATATTGTGAAAGCCTCTGTGTTTATGTTTTCCGGATATTATCAACAGAATTTATGTTTTTGCATGTTATTTATCAGGGAACATTTAATTTTGTGCTGGGAAACACTAATTGGTTCCACATGGAGACACCAGCTCTACACATTCGTATTTTCTAGGGAGAAAGCTAAAGGAACTGAGGCAAACAAACATGATATTTCTGTTTGTATAGATGACATTTTAAGCACTTTCCTAAAGAAAAGACTTTGCTTTTCTCCAAAACCATTTTTCCTGTGATATTCTCGATCCATTACATATGAATTCCACCCACTTTGTCCGGATATGAGTGGATGAAACCAGAAATATCCGGTTGTGTTTTGTCTTACTATATCCCAGATATTGCTACAGCCTCAGTGTCTGTGTTTTCTGGATATTATCGATGGATTTTATTGTTTTGAATGTTTTTATCAGGGAACATTTAATTTTGTACCGTAGAAACACTAATTGGTTCCACATGGAGACACCAGTAACACATTCCTATGTTCTAGGGAGAAAGCTTGAGGAACTGCAAATCGATATGATATGTCTGTTTGTATAGATGACATTTTATGCACTTGCGATGGAAAAGACTTTTTGCCTTTCTCTAAAACCATTTTTACTGTGATTTTGTTGGTCCATTGCATACGAATTCCAACCCACTTTGTCCGGATATGACTGGATGAAACCAGAAATATCCAGTTGTGTTTTGGCTAACTCAATCCCAGATATTGTGAAAGCTTCTGTATTTGTGTTCTCCGGATATTATGAACGGATTTTATGGTTTTGCATGTTTTTTTTCAGGGAACATTTAATTTTGTACCGTAGAAACACTAATTGGTTCCACACGGAGACACCAGCTCTACACATTTGTATTTTCTAGGGAGAAAGCTAGAGGAACTGTGGCAAACAAACATGATATTTCTGTTTGTATGGATGACATTTTATGCACTTTCCTAACAAAAAGACTTTACTTTTCTCCAAAACCATTTTTACTGTGATTTTCTCGGTCCATTGCATACGAATTCCACCTCACTTTGTCCGGATATGACTGGATGAAACCAGAAATATCCGTTTTCTTTTTTTTTGGCTTACTATATCCCAGATATTACTACAGACTCTGTGTTTGTGTTTTCTGGATATTATCGATGGATTATATTGTTTTGAATGTTTTTATCAGGGAACATTTAATTTTGTGCTGGGAAACACTAATTGGTTCCACATGGAGACACCAAGTCTACACATTCGTATTTTCTAGTGAGAAAGCTAGAATAACTGCAGTAAACCAACATGATGTTTCTGTTTGTATAGATGACATTTTATGCACTGGCTTAAGGAAAAGACTTTGTTTTACTCCAAAACCATTTTTACTGCGATTTTCCTGGTTCATTGCATACGAATTCCACCAAACTTAGTCCGGATATGACTGGATGAAACCAGAAATATCCGGTTGTGTTTTGGCTAACTCAATCCCAGATATTGCGACGGACTCTGTGTTTGTGTTTTCTGGACATTATCAACGGACTTTATTGTTTTGAATGTTTTTATCAGGGAACATTTAATTTTGTACCTTAGAAACACTAATAGGTTCAACATGGAGACACCAGTCTACACATTCGTATGTTCTAGGGAGAAAGTTAGAGGAACTGCGGCAAACAAACATGATATTTCTGTTTGTATACATGACATTTTATGCACTTGCATAACGAAAAAAACTTTGCTTTTCTCCAAAACCATTTTTACTGTGATTTTCTCGGTCCATTGCATACGAATTCCACCTCGCTTTGTCCGGATATGACTGGATGAAACCAGAAATATCCGGTTGTGTTTTGGCTTACTAAAACCCAGATATTGTGAAAGCCTCTGTGTTTATGTTTTCCGGATACTATCAACGGAATTTATGTTTTTGCATGTTATGTATCAGGGAACATTTAATTTTGTGCTGGGAAACACTAATTGGTTCCACATGGAGACACCAGCTCTACACATTCGTATTTTCTAGGGAGAAAGCTAGAGGAACTGCGGCAAACAAACATGATATTTCTGTTTGTATAGATGACATTTTATGCACTTTCCTAAAGAAAAGACTTTGCTTTTCTCCAAAACCATTTTTCCTGTGATTTTCTCGATCCATTACATATGAATTCCACCCCACTTTGTCCGGATATGAGTGGATGAAACCAGAAATATCCGGTTGTGTTTTGTCTTACTATATCCCAGATATTGCTACAGCCTCAGTGTCTGTGTTTTCTGGATATTATCGATGGATTTTATTGTTTTGAATGTTTTTATCAGGGAACATTTAATTTTGTACCGTAGAAATACAATTTGGTTCCACATGGAGACACCAGTAACACATTCCTATGTTCTAGGGAGAAAGCTTGAGGAACTGCAAATCGATATGATATGTCTGTTTGTATAGATGACATTTTATGCACTTGCGATGAAAAAGACTTTTTGCCTTTCTCTAAAACCATTTTTACTGTGATTTTCTCGGTCCATTGCATACGAATTCCACCTCACTTTGTCCGGATATGACTGGATGATACCAGAAATATCCGTTTTCTTTTTTTTTTGGCTTACAATATCCCAGATATTACTACAGACTCTGTGTTTGTGTTTTCTGGATATTATCGATGGATTATATTGTTTTGAATGTTTTTATCAGGGAACATTTAATTTTTTGCTGGGAAACACTAATTGGTTCCACATGGAGACACCAGTCTACACATTCGTATTTTCTAGGGAGAAAGCTAGAATAACTGCGGTAAACAAACATGATGTTTCTGTTTGTATAGATGACATTTTATGCACTGGCTTAAGGAAAAGACTTTGTTTTACTCCAAAATCATTTTTACTGCGATTTTCCCGGTTCATTGCATACGAATTCCACCAAACTTAGTCCGGATATGACTGGATGAAACCAGAAATATCCGGTTGTGTTTTGGCTAACTCAATCCCAGATATTGCGACGGACTCTGTGTTTGTGTTTTCTGGACATTATCAACGGACTTTATTGTTTTGAATGTTTTTATCAGGGAACATTTAATTTTGTACCTTAGAAACACTAATAGGTTCAACATGGAGACACCAGTCTACACATTCGTATGTTCTAGGGAGAAAGTTAGAGGAACTGCGGCAAACAAACATGATATTTCTGTTTGTATACATGACATTTTATGCACTTGCATAACGAAAAAAACTTTGCTTTTCTCCAAAACCATTTTTACTGTGATTTTCTCGGTCCATTGCATACGAATTCCACCTCGCTTTGTCCGGATATGACTGGATGAAACCAGAAATATCCGGTTGTGTTTTGGCTTACTACAACCCAGATATTGTGAAAGCCTCTGTGTTTATGTTTTCCGGATATTATCAACGGAATTTATGTTTTTGCATGTTATTTATCAGGGAACATTTAATTTTGTGCTGGGAAACACTAATTGGTTCCACATGGAGACACCAGCTCTACACATTCGTATTTTCTAGGGAGAAAGCTAGAGGAACTGCGGCAAACAAACATGATATTTCTGTTTGTATAGATGACATTTTATGCACTTTCCTAAAGAAAAGACTTTGCTTTTCTCCAAAACCATTTTTCCTGTGATTTTCTCGATCCATTACATATGAATTCCACCCCACTTTGTCCGGATATGAGTGGATGAAACCAGAAATATCCGGTTGTGTTTTGGCTAACTCAATCCCAGATATTGTGAAAGCTTCTGTATTGGTGTTTTCCGGATATTATCAACGGATTTTAGGGTTTTGCATGTTTTTTATCAGGGAACATTTAATTTTGTACCATAGAAACACTAATTGGTTCCACACGGAGAAACCAGCTCAACACATTCGTATTTTCTAGGGAGAAAGCTAGAGGAACTGCGGCAAACAAACATGATATTTCTGTTTGTATACATGACATTTTATGCACTTGCATAACGAAAAAATCTTTGCTTTTCTCCAAAACCATTTTTACTGTGATTTTCTCGGTCCATTGCATACGAATTCCACCTAGCTTTGTCCGGATATGACTGGATGAAACCAGAAATATCCGGTTGTGTTTTGGCTTACTACAACCCAGATATTGTGAAAGCCTCTGTGTTTATGTTTTCCGGATATTATCAACGGAATTTATGTTTTTGCATGTTATTTATCAGGGAACATTTAATTTTGTGCTGGGAAACACTAATTGGTTCCACATGGAGACACCAGCTCTACACATTCGTATTTTCTAGGGAGAAAGCTAGAGGAACTGCGGCAAACAAACATGATATTTCTGTTTGTATAGATGACATTTTATGCACTTTCCTAAAGAAAAGACTTTGCTTTTCTCCAAAACCATTTTTCCTGTGATATTCTCGATCCATTACATATGAATTCCACCCCACTTTGTCCGGATATGAGTGGATGAAACCAGAAATATCCGGTTGTGTTTTGTCTTACTATATCCCAGATATTGCTACAGCCTCAGTGTCTGTGTTTTCTGGATATTATCGATGGATTTTATTGTTTTGAATGTTTTTATCAGGGAACATTTAATTTTGTACCGTAGAAATACAATTTGGTTCCACATGGAGACACCAGTAACACATTCCTATGTTCTAGGGAGAAAGCTTGAGGAACTGCAAATCGATATGATATGTCTGTTTGTATAGATGACATTTTATGCACTTGCGATGGAAAAGACTTTTTGCCTTTCTCTAAAACGATTTTTACTGTGATTTTGTTGGTCCATTGCATACGAATTTCAACCCACTTTGTCCGGATATGACTGGATGAAACCAGAAATATCCGGTTGTGTTTTGGCTTACTATATCCCAGATATTGCTACAGCCTCAGTGTCTGTGTTTTCTGGATATTATCAACGGACTTTATTGTTTTGAATGTTTTTATCAGGGAACATTTAATTTTGTACCTTAGAAACACTAATAGGTTCAACATGGAGACACCAGTATACACATTCGTATGTTCTAGGGAGAAAGTTTGAGGAACTGCGGCAAACAAACATGATATTTCTGCTTGTATACATGACATTTTATGCACTTGCGATGGAAAAGACTTTTTGCCTTTCTCTAAAACCATTTTTACTGTGATTTTGTTGGTCCATTGCATACGAATTCCAACCCACTTTGTCCGGGTCTGACTGGATGAAACCAGAAATATCCGGTTGTGTTTTGGCTAACTCAATCCCAGATATTGTGAAAGCTTCTGTATTTGTGTTCTCCGGATATTATGAACGGATTTTATGGTTTTGCATGTTTTTTATCAGGGAACATTTAATTTTGTACCATAGAAACACTAATTGGTTCCACACGGAGACACCAGCTCTACACATTTGTATTTTCTAGGGAGAAAGCTAGAGGAACTGCGGCAAACAAACATGATATTTCTGTTTGTATAGATGACATTTTATGCACTTTCCTAACAAAAAGACTTTACTTTTCTCCAAAACCATTTTTACTGTGATTTTCTCGGTCCATTGCATACGAATTCCACCTCACTTTGTCCGGATATGACTGGATGAAACCAGAAATATCCGTTTTCTTTTTTTTGTGCTTACTATATCCCAGATATTACTACAGACTCTGTGTTTGTGTTTTCTGGATATTATCGATGGATTATATTGTTTTGAATATTTTTATCAGGGAACATTTAATTTTGTGCTGGGAAACACTAATTGGTTCCACATGGAGACACCAGTCTACACATTCGTATTTTCTAGGGAGAAAGCTAGAATAACTGCGGTAAACAAACATGATATTTCTGTTTGTATACATGATATTTTATGCACTTCCATAACGAAAAAATCTTTGCTTTTCTCCAAAACCATTTTTACTGTGATTTTCTCGGTCCATTTCATACGAATTCCACCTCGCTTTGTCCGGATATGACTGGATGAAACCAGAAATATCCGGTTTTGTTTTGGCTTACTACAACCCAGATATTGTGAAAGCCTCTGTGTTTATGTTTTCCGGATATTATCAACGGAATTTATGTTTTTGCATGTTATTTATCAGGGAACATTTAATTTTGTGCTGGGAAACACTAATTGGTTCCACATGGAGACACCAGCTCTACACATTCGTATTTTCTAGGGAGAAAGCTAGAGGAACTGCGGCAAACAAACATGATATTTCTGTTTGTATAGATGACATTTTATGCACTTTCCTAAAGAAAAGACTTTGCTTTTCTCCAAAACCATTTTTCCTGTGATATTCTCCATCCATTACATATGAATTCCACCCCACTTTGTCCGGATATGAGTGGATGAAACCAGAAATATCCGGTTGTGTTTTGTTTTACTATATCCCAGATATTGCTACAGCCTCAGTGTCTGTGTTTTCTGGATATTATCGATGGATTTTATTGTTTTGAATGTTTTTATCAGGGAACCTTTAATTTTGTACCGTAGAAATACAATTTGGTTCCACATGGAGACACCAGTAACACATTCCTATGTTCTAGGGAGAAAGCTTGAGAAACTGCAAATCGATATGATATGTCTGTTTGTATACATGATATTTTATGCACTTGCATAACGAAAAAAACTTTGCTTTTCTCCAAAACCATTTTTACTGTGATTTTGTTGGTCCATTGCATACGAATTCCACCTCGCTTTGTCCGGATATGACTGGATGAAACCAGAAATATCTGGTTGTGTTTTGGCTTACTACAACCCAGATATTGTGAAAGCCTCTGTGTTTATGTTTTCCGGATATTATCAACGGAATTTATGTTTTTGCATGTTATTTATCAGGGAACATTTAATTTTGTGCTGGGAAACACTAATTGGTTCCACATGGAGAAACCAGCTCTACAGATTCGTATTTTCTAGGGAGAAAGCTAGAGGAACTGCGGCAAACAAACATGATATTTCTGTTTGTATAGATGACATTTTATGCACTTTCCTAAAGAAAAGACTTTGCTTTTCTCCAAAACCATTTTTCCTGTGATATTCTCGATCCATTACATATGAATTCCACCCCACTTTGTCCGGATATGAGTAGATGAAACCAGAAATATCCGGTTGTGTTTTGTCTTACTATATCCCAGATATTGCTACAGCCTCAGTGTCTGTGTTTTCTGGATATTATCGATGGATTTTATTGTTTTGAATGTTTTTATCAGGGAACCTTTAATTTTGTACCGTAGAAATACAATTTGGTTCCACATGGAGACACCAGGAACACATTCCTATGTTCTAGGGAGAAAGCTTGAGGAACTGCAAATCGATATGATATGTCTGTTTGTATAGATGACATTTTATGCACTTGCGATGGAAAAGACTTTTTGCCTTTCTCTAAAACCATTTTTACTGTGATTTTGTTGGTCCATTGCATACGAATTCCAACCCACTTTGTCCGGATATGACTGGATGAAACCAGAAATATCCGGTTGTGTTTTGGCTAACTCAATCCCAGATATTGTGAAAGCTTCTGTATTTGTGTTCTCCAGATATTATGAACGGATTTTATGGTTTTGCATGTTTTTTATCAGGGAACATTTAATTTTGTACCGTAGAAACACTAATTGGTTCCACACGGAGACACCAGCTCTACACATTTGTATTTTCTACGGAGAATGCTAGAGGAACTGCGGCAAACAAACATGATATTTCTGTTTGTATAGATGACATTTTATGCACTTTCCTAAGAAAAAGACTTTACTTTTCTCCAAAACCATTTTTACTGTGATTTTCTCGGTCCATTGCATACGAATTCCACCTCGCTTTGTCCGGATATGACTGGATGAAACCAGAAATATCCGTTTTCTTTTTTTTTGGCTTACTATATCCCAGATATTACTACAGACTCTGTGTTTGTGTTTTCTGGATATTATCGATGGATTATATTGTTTTGAATGTTTTTATCAGGGAACACTTAATTTTGTGCTGGGAAACACTAATTGTTTGCACATGGAGACACCAGTCTACACATTCGTATTTTCTAGGGAGAAAGCTAGAATAACTGCGGTAAACAAACATGATGTTTCTGTTTGTATAGATGACATTTTATGCACTGGCTTAAGGAAAAGACTTTGTTTTACTCCAAAACCATTTTTACTGCGATTTTCCCGGTTCATTGCATACGAATTCCACCAAACTTAGTCCGGATATGACTGGATGAAACCAGAAATATCCGGTTGTGTTTTGGCTAACTCAATCCCAGATATTGTGAAAGCTTCTGTATTGGTGTTTTCCGGATATTATCAACGGATTTTATGGTTTTGCATGTTTTTTATCAGGGAACATTTAATTTTGTACCTTAGAAACACTAATAGGTTCAACATGGAGACACCAGTCTACACATTCGTATGTTCTAGGGAGAAAGTTAGAGGAACTGCGGCAAACAAACATGATATTTCTGTTTGTATACATGACATTTTATGCACTTGCATAACGAAAAAAACTTTGCTTTTCTCCAAAACCATTTTTACTGTGATTTTCTCGGTCCATTGCATACGAATTCCACCTCGCTTTGTCCGGATATGACTGGATGAAACCAGAAATATCCGGTTGTGTTTTGGCTTACTACAACCCAGATATTGTGAAAGCCTCTGTGTTTATGTTTTCCGGATACTATCAACGGAATTTATGTTTTTGCATGTTATTTATCAGGGAACATTTAATTTTGTGCTGGGAAACACTAATTGGTTCCACATGGAGACACCAGCTCTACACATTCGTATTTTCTAGGGAGAAAGCTAGAGGAACTGCGGCAAACAAACATGATATTTCTGTTTGTATAGATGACATTTTATGCACTTTCCTAAAGAAAAGACTTTGCTTTTCTCCAAAACCATTTTTCCTGTGATATTCTCCATCCATTACATATGAATTCCACCCCACTTTGTCCGGATATGAGTGGATGAAACCAGAAATATCCGGTTGTGTTTTGTCTTACTATATCCCAGATATTGCTACAGCCTCAGTGTCTGTGTTTTCTGGATATTATCGATGGATTTTATTGTTTTGAATGTTTTTATCAGGGAACCTTTAATTTTGTACCGTAGAAATACAATTTGGTTCCACATGGAGACACCAGGAACACATTCCTATGTTCTAGGGAGAAAGCTTGAGGAACTGCAAATCGATATGATATGTCTGTTTGTATAGATGACATTTTATGCACTTGCGATGGAAAAGACTTTTTGCCTTTCTCTAAAACCATTTTTACTGTGATTTTGTTGGTCCATTGCATACGAATTCCAACCCACTTTGTCCGGATATGACTGGATGAAACCAGAAATATCCGGTTGTGTTTTGGCTAACTCAATCCCAGATATTGTGAAAGCTTCTGTATTTGTGTTCTCTGGATATTATGAACGGATTTTATGGTTTTGCATGTTTTTTATCAGGGAACATTTAATTTTGTACCGTAGAAACACTAATTGGTTCCACACGGAGACACCAGCTCTACACATTTGTATTTTCTAGGGAGAAAGCTAGAGGAACTGCGGCAAACAAACATGATATTTCTGTTTGTATAGATGACATTTTATGCACTTGCCTAAGAAAAAGACTTTACTTTTCTCCAAAACCATTTTTACTGTGATTTTCTCGGGCCATTGCATATGAATTCCAGCTCACTTTGTCCGGATATGACTGGATGAAACCAGAAATATCCGTTTTCTTTTTTTTTGGCTTACTATATCCCAGATATTACTACAGACTCTGTGTTTGTGTTTTCTGGATATTATCGATGGATTATATTGTTTTGAATGTTTTTAGCAGGGAACACTTAATTTTGTGCTGGGAAACACTAATTGGTTCCACATGGAGACACCAGTCTAGACATTCGTATTTTCTAGGGAGAAATCTAGAATAACTGCGGTAAACAAACATGATGTTTCTGTTTGTATAGATGACATTTTATGCACTGGCTTAAGGAAAAGACTTTGTTTTACTCCAAAACCATTTTTACTGCGATTTTCCCGGTTCATTGCATACGAATTCCACCAAACTTAGTCCGGATATGACTGGATGAAACCAGAAATATCCGGTTGTGTTTTGGCTAACTCAATCCCAGATATTGTGAAAGCTTCTTTATTGGTGTTTTCCGGATATTATCAACGGATTTTATGGTTTTGCATGTTTTTTATCAGGGAACATTTAATTTTGTACCTTAGAAACACTAATAGGTTCAACATGGAGACACCAGTCTACACATTCGTATGTTCTAGGGAGAAAGTTAGAGGAACTGCGGCAAACAAACATGATATTTCTGTTTGTATACATGACATTTTATGCACTTGCATAACGAAAAAAACTTTGCTTTTCTCCAAAACCATTTTTACTGTGATTTTCTCGGTCCATTGCATACGAATTCCACCTCGCTTTGTCCGGATATGACTGGATGAAACCAGAAATATCCGGTTGTGTTTTGGCTTACTACAACCCAGATATTGTGAAAGCCTCTGTGTTTATGTTTTCCGGATACTATCAACGGAATTTATGTTTTTGCATGTTATTTATCAGGGAACATTTAATTTTGTGCTGGGAAACACTAATTGGTTCCACATGGAGACACCAGCTCTACACATTCGTATTTTCTAGGGAGAAAGCTAGAGGAACTGCGGCAAACAAACATGATATTTCTGTTTGTATAGATGACATTTTATGCACTTTCCTAAAGAAAAGACTTTGCTTTTCTCCAAAACCATTTTTCCTGTGATATTCTCCATCCATTACATATGAATTCCACCCCACTTTGTCCGGATATGAGTGGATGAAACCAGAAATATCCGGTTGTGTTTTGTCTTACTATATCCCAGATATTGCTACAGCCTCAGTGTCTGTGTTTTCTGGATATTATCGATGGATTTTATTGTTTTGAATGTTTTTATCAGGGAACCTTTAATTTTGTACCGTAGAAATACAATTTGGTTCCACTTGGAGACACCAGGAACACATTCCTATGTTCTAGGGAGAAAGCTTGAGGAACTGCAAATCGATATGATATGTCTGTTTGTATAGATGACATTTTATGCACTTGCGATGGAAAAGACTTTTTGCCTTTCTCTAAAACCATTTTTACTGTGATTTTGTTGGTCCATTGCATACGAATTCCAACCCACTTTGTCCGGATATGACTGGATGAAACCAGAAATATCCGGTTGTGTTTTGGCTAACTCAATCCCAGATATTGTGAAAGCTTCTGTATTTGTGTTCTCCGGATATTATGAACGGATTTTATGGTTTTGCATGTTTTTTATCAGGGAACATTTAATTTTGTACCGTAGAAACACTAATTGGTTCCACACGGAGACACCAGCTCTACACATTTGTATTTTCTAGGGAGAAAGCTAGAGGAACTGCGGCAAACAAACATGATATTTCTGTTTGTATACATGACATTTTATGCACTTTCCTAAGAAAAAGACTTTACTTTTCTCCAAAACCATTTTTACTGTGATTTTCTCGGTCCATTGCATACGAATTCCACCTCACTTTGTCCGGATATGACTGGATGAAACCAGAAATATCCGTTTTCTTTTTTTTTGGCTTACTATATCCCAGATATTACTACAGACTCTGTGTTTGTGTTTTCTGGATATTATCGATGGATTATATTGTTTTGAATGTTTTTATCAGGGAACACTTAATTTTGTGCTGGGAAACACTAATTGGTTCCACATGGAGACACCAGTCTACACATTCGTATTTTCTAGGGAGAAAGCTAGAATAACTGCGGTAAACAAACATGATGTTTCTGTTTGTATAGATGACATTTTATGCACTGGCTTAAGGAAAAGACTTTGTTTTACTCCAAAACCATTTTTACTGCGATTTTCCCGGTTCATTGCATACGAATTCCACCAAACTTAGTCCGGATATGACTGGATGAAACCAGAAATATCCGGTTGTGTTTTGGCTAACTCAATCCCAGATATTGTGAAAGCTTCTTTATTGGTGTTTTCCGGATAATATCAACGGATTTTATGGTTTTGCATGTTTTTTATCAGGGAACATTTAATTTTGTACCTTAGAAACACTAATAGGTTCAACATGGAGACACCAGTCTACACATTCGTATGTTCTAGGGAGAAAGTTAGAGGAACTGCGGCAAACAAACATGATATTTCTGTTTGTATACATGACATTTTATGCACTTGCATAACGAAAAAAACTTTGCTTTTCTCCAAAACCATTTTTACTGTGATTTTCTCGGTCCATTGCATACGAATTCCACCTCGCTTTGTCCGGATATGACTGGATGAAACCAGAAATATCCGGTTGTGTTTTGGCTTACTAAAACCCAGATATTGTGAAAGCCTCTGTGTTTATGTTTTCCGGATACTATCAACGGAATTTATGTTTTTGCATGTTATGTATCAGGGAACATTTAATTTTGTGCTGGGAAACACTAATTGGTTCCACATGGAGACACCAGCTCTACACATTCGTATTTTCTAGGGAGAAAGCTAGAGGAACTGCGGCAAACAAACATGATATTTCTGTTTGTATAGATGACATTTTATGCACTTTCCTAAAGAAAAGACTTTGCTTTTCTCCAAAACCATTTTTCCTGTGATATTCTCGATCCATTACATATGAATTCCACCCCACTTTGTCCGGATATGACTGGATGAAAACAGAAATATCTGGTTGTGTTTTGTCTTACTATATCCCAGATATTGCTACAGCCTCAGTGTCTGTGTTTTCTGGATATTATCGATGGATTTTATTGTTTTGAATGTTTTTATCAGGGAACCTTTAATTTTGTACCATAGAAACACTAATTGGTTCCACATGGAGACACCAGTAACACATTCCTATGTTCTAGGGAGAAAGCTTGAGGAACTGCAAATCGATATGATATGTCTGTTTGTATAGATGACATTTTATGCACTTGCGATGGAAAAGACTTTTTGCCTTTCTCTAAAACCATTTTTACTGTGATTTTGTTGGTCCATTGCATACGAATTCCAACCCACTTTGTCCGGATATGACTGGATGAAACCAGAAATATCCGGTTGTGTTTTGGCTAACTCAATCCCAGATATTGTGAAAGCTTCTGTATTTGTGTTCTCCGGATATTATGAACGGATTTTATGGTTTTGCATGTTTTTTATCAGGGAACATTTAATTTTGTACCGTAGAAACACTAATTGGTTCCACACGGAGACACCAGCTCTACACATTTGTATTTTCTAGGGAGAAAGCTAGAGGAACTGCGGCAAACAAACATGATATTTCTGTTTGTATACATGACATTTTATGCACTTTCCTAAGAAAAAGACTTTACTTTTCTCCAAAACCATTTTTACTGTGATTTTCTCGGTCCATTGCATACGAATTCCACCTCACTTTGTCCGGATATGACTGGATGAAACCAGAAATATCTGTTTTCTTTTTTTTGGCTTACTATATCCCAGATATTACTACAGACTCTGTGTTTGTGTTTTCTGGATATTATCGATGGATTATATTGTTTTGAATGTTTTGATCAGGGAACACTTAATTTTGTGCTGGGAAACACTAATTGTTTGCACATGGAGACACCAGTCTACACATTCGTATTTTCTAGGGAGAAAGCTAGAATAACTGCGGTAAACAAACATGATGTTTCTGTTTGTATAGATGACATTTTATGCACTGGCTTAAGGAAAAGACTTTGTTTTACTCCAAAACCATTTTTACTGCGATTTTCCCGGTTCATTGCATACGAATTCCACTAAACTTAGTCCGGATATGACTGGATGAAACCAGAAATATCCGGTTGTGTTTTGGCTAACTCAATCCCAGATATTGTGAAAGCTTCTTTATTGGTGTTTTCCGGATATTATCAACGGATTTTATGGTTTTGCATGTTTTTTATCAGGGAACATTTAATTTTGTACCTTAGAAACACTAATAGGTTCAACATGGAGACACCAGTCTACACATTTGTATGTTCTAGGGAGAAAGTTAGAGGAACTGCGGCAAAACAAACATGATATTTCTGTTTGTATACATGACATTTTATGCACTTGCATAACGAAAAAAACTTTGCTTTTCTCCAAAACCATTTTTACTGTGATTTTCTCGGTCCATTGCATACGAATTCCACCTCGCTTTGTCCGGATATGACTGGATGAAACCAGAAATATCCGGTTGTGTTTTGGCTTACTACAACCCAGATATTGTGAAAGCCTCTGTGTTTATGTTTTCTGGATACTATCAACGGAATTTATGTTTTTGCATGTTATTTATCAGGGAACATTTAATTTTGTGCTGGGAAACACTAATTGGTTCCACATGGAGACATCAGCTCTACACATTTGTATTTTCTAGGGAGAAAGCTAGAGGAACTGCGGCAAACAAACATGATATTTCTGTTTGTATAGATGACATTTTATGCACTTTCCTAAAGAAAAGACTTTGCTTTTCTCCAAAACCATTTTTCCTGTGATTTTCTCGATCCATTACATATGAATTCCACCCCACTTTGTCCGGATATGAGTGGATGAAACCAGAAATATCCGGTTGTGTTTTGTCTTACTATATCCCAGATATTGCTACAGCCTCAGTGTCTGTGTTTTCTGGATATTATCGATGGATTTTATTGTTTTGAATGTTTTTATCAGGGAACCTTTAATTTTGTACCGTAGAAATACAATTTGGTTCCACATGGAGACACCAGGAACACATTCCTATGTTCTAGGGAGAAAGCTTGAGGAACTGCAAATCGATATGATATGTCTGTTTGTATAGATGACATTTTATGCACTTGCGATGGAAAAGACTTTTTGCCTTTCTCTAAAACCATTTTTACTGTGATTTTGTTGGTCCATTGCATACGAATTCCAACCCACTTTGTCCGGATATGACTGGATGAAACCAGAAATATCCGGTTGTGTTTTGGCTAACTCAATCCCAGATATTGTGAAAGCTTCTGTATTTGTGTTCTCCGGATATTATGAACGGATTTTATGGTTTTGCATGTTTTTTATCAGGGAACATTTAATTTTGTACCGTAGAAACACTAATTGGTTCCACACGGAGACACCAGCTCTACACATTTGTATTTTCTAGGGAGAAAGCTAGAGGAACTGCGGCAAACAAACATGATATTTCTGTTTGTATACATGACATTTTATGCACTTTCCTAAGAAAAAGACTTTACTTTTCTCCAAAACCATTTTTACTGTGATTTTCTCGGTCCATTGCATACGAATTCCAGCTCACTTTGTCCGGTATGACTGGATGAAACCAGAAATATCCGTTTTCTTTTTTTTTTTGGCTTACTATATCCCAGATATTACTACAGACTCTGTGTTTGTGTTTTCTGGATATTATCGATGGATTATATTGTTTTGAATGTTTTTATCAGGGAACACTTAATTTTGTGCTGGGAAACACTAATTGGTTCCACATGGAGACACCAGTCTACACATTCGTATTTTCTAGGGAGAAAGCTAGAATAACTGCGGTAAACAAACATGATGTTTCTGTTTGTATAGATGACATTTTATGCACTGGCTTAAGGAAAAGATTTTGTTTTACTCCAAAACCATTTTTACTGCGATTTTCCCGGTTCATTGCATACGAATTCCACCAAACTTAGTCCGGATATGACTGGATGAAACCAGAAATATCCGGTTGTGTTTTGGCTAACTCAATCCCAGATATTGTGAAAGCTTCTTTATTGGTGTTTTCCGGATAATATCAACGGATTTTATGGTTTTGCATGTTTTTTATCAGGGAACATTTAATTTTGTACCTTAGAAACACTAATAGGTTCAACATGGAGACACCAGTCTACACATTCGTATGTTCTAGGGAGAAAGTTAGAGGAACTGAGGCAAACAAACATGATATTTCTGTTTGTATACATGACATTTTATGCACTTGCATAACGAAAAAAACTTTGCTTTTCTCCAAAACCATTCTTACTGTGATTTTCTCGGTCCATTGCATACGAATTCCACCTCGCTTTGTCCGGATATGACTGGATGAAACCAGAAATATCCGGTTGTGTTTTGGCTTACTACAACCCAGATATTGTGAAAGCCTCTGTGTTTATGTTTTCCGGACACTATCAACGGAATTTATGTTTTTGCATGTTATTTATCAGGGAACATTTAATTTTGTGCTGGGAAACACTAATTGGTTCCACATGGATACACCAGGAACACATTCCTATGTTCTAGGGAGAAAGCTTGAGGAACTGCAAATCGATATGATATGTCTGTTTGTATAGATGACATTTTATGCACTTGCGATGGAAAAGACTTTTTGCCTTTCTCTAAAACCATTTTTACTGTGATTTTGTTGGTCCATTGCATACGAATTCCAACCCACTTTGTCCGGATATGACTGGATGAAACCAGAAATATCCGGTTGTGTTTTGGCTAACTCAATCCCAGATATTGTGAAAGCTTCTGTATTTGTGTTCTCCGGATATTATGAACGGATTTTATGGTTTTGCATGTTTTTTATCAGGGAACATTTAATTTTGTACCGTAGAAACACTAATTGGTTCCACACGGAGACACCAGCTCTACACATTTGTATTTTCTAGGGAGAAAGCTAGAGGAACTGCGGCAAACAAACATGATATTTCTGTTTGTATACATGACATTTTATGCACTTTCCTAAGAAAAAGACTTTACTTTTCTCCAAAACCATTTTTACTGTGATTTTCTCGGTCCATTGCATACGAATTCCACCTCATTTTGTCCGGATATGACTGGATGAAACCAGAAATATCCGTTTTCTTTTTTTTTGGCTTACTATATCCCAGATATTACTACACACTCTGTGTTTGTGTTTTCTGGATATTATCGATGGATTATATTGTTTTGAATGTTTTTATCAGGGAACACTTAATTTTGTGCTGGGAAACACTAATTGTTTGCACATGGAGACACCAGCTCTACACATTCGTATGTTCTAGGGAGAAAGCTAGAGGAACTGCGGCAAACAAACATGATATTTCTGTTTGTATAGATGACATTTTATGCACTTTCCTAAAGAAATGACTTTGCTTTTCTCCAAAACCATTTTTCCTGTGATATTCTCGATCCATTACATATGAATTCCACCCCACTTTGTCCGGATATGAGTGGATGAAACCAGAAATATCCGGTTGTGTTTTGTCTTACTATATCCCAGATATTGCTACAGCCTCAGTGTCTGTGTTTTCTGGATATTATCGATGGCTTTTATTTTTTTGAATGTTTTTATCAGGGAATATTTAATTTTGTACCGTAGAAACACTAATAGGTTCCACATGGAGACACCAGTAACACATTCCTATGTTCTAGGGAGAAAGCTTGAGGAACTGCAAATCGATATGATATGTCTGTTTGTATAGATGACATTTTATGCACTTGCGATGGAAAAGACTTTTTGCCTTTCTCTAAAACCATTTTTACTGTGATTTTGTTGGTCCATTGCATACGAATTCCAACCCACTTTGTCCGGATATGACTGGATGAAACCAGAAATATCCGGTTGTGTTTTGGCTAACTCAATCCCAGATATTGTGAAAGCTTCTGTATTTGTGTTCTCCGGATATTATGAACGGATTTTATGGTTTTGCATGTTTTTTATCAGGGAACATTTAATTTTGTACCGTAGAAACACTAATTGGTTCCACACGGAGACACCAGCTCTACACATTTGTATTTTCTAGGGAGAAAGCTAGAGGAACTGCGGCAAACAAACATGATATTTCTGTTTGTATACATGACATTTTATGCACTTTCCTAAGAAAAAGACTTTACTTTTCTCCAAAACCATTTTTACTGTGATTTTCTCGGTCCATTGCATACGAATTCCAGCTCACTTTGTCCGGATATGACTGGATGAAACCAGAAATATCCGTTTTCTTTTTTTTTGGCTTACTATATCCCAGATATTACTACAGACTCTGTGTTTGTGTTTTCTGGATATTATCGATGGATTATATTGTTTTGAATGTTTTTATCAGGGAACACTTAATTTTGTGCTGGTAAACACTAATTGTTTGCACATGGAGACACCAGTCTACACATTCGTATTTTCTAGGGAGAAAGCTAGAATAACTGCGGTAAACAAACATGATGTTTCTGTTTGTATAGATGACATTTTATGCACTGGCTTAAGGAAAAGACTTTGTTTTACTCCAAAACCATTTTTACTGCGATTTTCCCGGTTCATTGCATACGAATTCCACCAAACTTAGTCCGGATATGACTGGATGAAACCAGAAATATCCGGTTGTGTTTTGGCTAACTCAATCCCAGATATTGTGAAAGCTTCTGTATTTGTGTTCTCCAGATATTATGAACGGATTTTATGGTTTTGCATGTTTTTTATCAGGGAACATTTAATTTTGTACCTTAGAAACACTAATAGGTTCAACATGGAGACACCAGTCTACACATTCGTATGTTCTAGGGAGAAAGTTAGAGGAACTGCGGCAAACAAACATGATATTTCTGTTTGTATACATGACATTTTATGCACTTGCATAACGAAAAAAACTTTGCTTTTCTCCAAAACCATTTTTACTGTGATTTTCTCGGTCCATTGCATACGAATTCCACCTCGCTTTGTCCGGATATGACTGGATGAAACCAGAAATATCCGGTTGTGTTTTGGCTTACTACAACCCAGATATTGTGAAAGCCTCTGTGTTTATGTTTTCCGGATATTATCAATGGAATTTATGTTTTTGCATGTTATTTATCAGGGAACATTTAATTTTGTGCTGGGAAACACTAATTGGTTCCACATGGACACACCAGCTCTACACATTCGTATTTTCTAGGGAGAAAGCTAGAGGAACTGCGGCAAACAAACATGATATTTCTGTTTGTATAGATGACATTTTATGCACTTTCCTAAAGAAAAGACTTTGCTTTTCTCCAAAACCATTTTTCCTGTGATATTCTCGATCCATTACATATGAATTCCACCCCACTTTGTCCGGATATGAGTGGATGAAACCAGAAATATCCGGTTGTGTTTTGTCTTACTATATCCCAGATATTGCTACAGCCTCAGAGTCTGGTTTTCTGGATATTATCGATGGATTTTATTGTTTTGAATGTTTTTATCAGGGAACCTTTAATTTTGTACCATAGAAATACAATTTGGTTCCACATGGAGACACCAGGAACACATTCCTATGTTCTAGGGAGAAAGCTTGAGGAACTGCAAATCGATATGATATGTCTGTTTGCATAGATGACATTTTATGCACTTGCGATGGAAAAGACTTTTTGCCTTTCTCTAAAACCATTTTTACTGTGATTTTGTTGGTCCATTGCATACGAATTCCAACCCACTTTGTCCGGATATGACTGGATGAAACCAGAAATATCCGGTTGTGTTTTGGCTAACTCAATCCCAGATATTGTGAAAGCTTCTGTATTTGTGTTCTCCGGATATTATGAACGGATTTTATGGTTTTGCATGTTTTTTATCAGGGAACATTTAATTTTGTACCGTAGAAACACTAATTGGTTCCACACGGAGACACCAGCTCTACACATTTGTATTTTCTAGGGAGAAAGCTAGAGGAACTGCGGCAAACAAACATGATATTTCTGTTTGTATAGATGACATTTTATGCACTTTCCTAAGAAAAAGACTTTACTTTTCTCCAAAACCATTTTTACTGTGATTTTCTCGGTCCATTGCATACGAATTCCACCTCGCTTTGTCCGGATATGACTGGATGAAACCAGAAATATCCGGTTGTGTTTTGGCTTACTACAACCCAGATATTGTGAAAGCCTCTGTGTTTATGTTTTCCGGATATTATCAACGGAATTTATGTTTTTGCATGTTATTTATCAGGGAACATTTAATTTTGTGCTGGGAAACACTAATTGGTTCCACATGGAGACACCAGCTCTACACATTCGTATTTTCTAGGGAGAAAGCTAGAGGAACTGCGGCAAACAAACATGATATTTCTGTTTGTATAGATGACATTTTATGCACTTTCCTAAAGAAAAGACTTTGCTTTTCTCCAAAACCATTTTTCCTGTGATATTCTCGATCCATTACATATGAATTCCACCCCACTTTGTCCGGATATGAGTGGATGAAACCAGAAATATCCGGTTGTGTTTTGTCTTACTATATCCCAGATATTTTTACAGCCTCAGTGTCTGTGTTTTCTGGATATTATCGATGGATTTTATTGTTTTGAATGTTTTTATCAGGGAACATTTAATTTTGTACCGTAGAAATACAATTTGGTTCCACATGGAGACACCAGGAACACATTCCTATGTTCTAGGGAGAAAGCTTGAGGAACTGCAAATCGATATGATATGTCTGTTAGTATAGATGACATTTTATGCACTTGCGATGGAAAAGACTTTTTGCCTTTCTCTAAAACCATTTTTACTGTGATTTTGTTGGTCCATTGCATACGAATTCCAACCCACTTTGTCCGGATATGACTGGATGAAACCAGAAATATCCGGTTGTGATTTGGCTTACTACAACCCAGATATTGTGAAAGCCTCTGTGTTTATGTTTTCCGGATATTATCAACGGAATTTATGTTTTTGCATGTTATTTATCAGGGAACATTTAATTTTGTGCTGGGAAACACTAATTGGTTCCACACGGAGACACCAGCTCTACACATTTGTATGTTCTAGGGAGAAAGCTAGAGGAACTGCGGCAAACAAACATGATATTTCTGTTTGTATAGATGACATTTTATGCACTTTCCTAACAAAAAGACTTTACTTTTCTCCAAAACCATTTTTACTGTGATTTTCTCGGTCCATTGCATACGAATTCCACCTCACTTTGTCCGGATATGACTGGATGAAACCAGAAATATCCGTTTTCTTTTTTTTTTTTTTTTTGGCTTACTATATCCCAGATATTACTACAGACTCTGTGTTTGTGTTTTCTGGATATTATCGATGGATTATATTGTTTTGAATGTTTTTATCAGGGAACACTTAATTTTGTGCTGGGAAACACTAATTGGTTCCACATGGAGACACCAGTCTACACATTCGTATATTCTAGGGAGAAAGCTAGATTAACTGCGGTAAACAAACATGATGTTTCTGTTTGTATAGATGACATTTTATGCACTGGCTTAAGGAAAAGACTTTGTTTTACTCCAAAACCATTTTTACTGCGATTTTCCCGGTTCATTGCATACGAATTCCACCAAACTTAGTCCGGATATGACTGGATGAAACCAGAAATATCCGGTTGTGTTTTGGCTAACTCAATCCCAGATATTGTGAAAGCTTCTGTATTGGTGTTTTCCGGATATTATCAACGGATTTTATGATTTTGCATGTTTTTTTATCAGGGAACATTTAATTTTGTACCTTAGAAACACTAATAGGTTCAACATGGAGACACCAGTCTACACATTCGTATGTTCTAGGGAGAAAGTTAGAGGAACTGTGGCAAACAAACATGATATTTCTGTTTGTATAGATGACATTTTATGCACTTGCATAACGAAAAAAAACTTTGCTTTTCTCCAAAACCATTTTTTACTGTGATTTTCTCGGTCCATTGCATATGAATTCCACCTCGCTTTGTCCGGATATGACTGGATGAAACCAGAAATATCTGGTTGTGTTTTGGCTTACTACAACCCAGATATTGTGAAAGCCTCTGTGTTTATGTTTTCCGGATATTATCAACGGAATTTATGTTTTTGCATGTTATTTATCAGGGAACATTTAATTTTGTGCTGGGAAACACTAATTGGTTCCACATGGACACACCAGCTCTACACATTTGTATGTTCTAGGGAGAAAGCTAGAGGAACTGCGGCAAACAAACATGATATTTCTGTTTGTATAGATGACATTTTATGCACTTTCCTAAAGAAAAGACTTTGCTTTTCTCCAAAACCATTTTTCCTGTGATATTCTCGATCCATTACATATGAATTCCACCCCACTTTGTCCGGATATGAGTGGATGAAACCAGAAATATCCGGTTGTGTTTAGTCTTACTATATCCCAGATATTGCTACAGCCTCAGTGTCTGTGTTTTCTGGATATTATCGATGGCTTTTATTGTTTTGAATGTTTTTATCAGGGAACATTTAATTTTGTACCGTAGAAACACTAATTGGTTGCACATGGAGACACCAGTAACACATTCCTATGTTCTAGGGAGAAAGCTTGAGGAACTGAAAATCGATATGATATGTCTGTTTGTATAGATGACATTTTATGCACTTGCGATGGAAAAGACTTTTTGCCTTTCTCTAAAACCATTTTTACTGTGATTTTCTCGGTCCATTGCATACGAATTCCAACCCACTTTGTCCGGATATGACTGGATGAAACCAGAAATATCCGGTTGTGTTTTGGCTTACTACAACCCAGATATTGTGAAAGACTCTGTGTTTATGTTTCCGGATATTATCAACGGAATTTATGTTTTTGCATGTTATTTATCAGGGAACATTTAATTTTGTGCTGGGAAACACTAATTGGTTGCACACGGAGACACCAGCTCTACACATTTGTATTTTCTAGGGAGAAAGCTAGAGGAACTGCGGCAAACAAACATGATATTTCTGTTTGTATAGATGACATTTTATGCACTTTCCTAAGAAAAAGACTTTACTTTTCTCCAAAACCATTTTTACTGTGATTTTCTCGGTCCATTGCATACGAATTCCACCTCGCTTTGTCCGGATATGACTGGATGAAACCAGAAATATCTGGTTGTGTTTTGGCTTACTACAACCCAGATATTGTGAAAGCCTCTGTGTTTATGTTTTCCGGATATTATCAACGGAATTTATGTTTTTGCATGTTATTTATCAGGGTACATTTAATTTTGTGCTGGGAAACACTAATTGGTTCCACGTGGAGACACCAGCTCTACACATTCGTATTTTCTAGGGAGAAAGCTAGAGGAACTGCGGCAAACAAACATGATATTTCTGTTTGTATAGATGACATTTTATGCACTTTCCTAAAGAAAAGACTTTGCTTTTCTCCAAAACCATTTTTCCTGTGATATTCTCCATCCATTACATATGAATTCCACCCCACTTTGTCCGGATATGAGTGGATGAAACCAGAAATATCCGGTTGTGTTTTGTCTTACTATATCCCAGATATTGCTACAGCCTCAGTGTCTGTGTTTTCTGGATATTATCGATGGCTTTTATTGTTTTGAATGTTTTTATCAGGGAACATTTAATTTTGTACCATAGAAACACTAATTGGTTCCACATGGAGACACCAGTAACACATTCCTATGTTCTAGGGAGAAAGCTTGAGGAACTGCAAATCGATATGATATGTCTGTTTGTATAGATGACATTTTATGCACTTGCGATGGAAAAGACTTTTTGCCTTTCTCTAAAACCATTTTTACTGTGATTTTCTCGGTCCATTGCATACAAATTCCAACCCACTTTGTCCGGATATGACTGGATGAAACCAGAAATATCCGGTTGTGTTTTGGCTAACTCAATCCCAGATATTGTGAAAGCTTCTGTATTTGTGTTCTCCGGATATTATGAACGGATTTTATGGTTTTGCATGTTTTTTATCAGGGAACATTTAATTTTGTACCGTAGAAACACTAATTGGTTCCACACGGAGACACCAGCTCTACACATTTGTATTTTCTAGGGAGAAAGCTAGAGGAACTGCGGCAAACAAACATGATATTTCTGTTTGTATAGATGACATTTTATGCACTTTCCTAACAAAAAGACTTTACTTTTCTCCAAAACCATTTTTACTGTGATTCTCTCGGTCCATTGCATACGAATTCCACCTCACTTTGTCCGGATATGACTGGATGAAACCAGAAATATCCGTTTTCTTTTTTTTTGGCTTACTATATCCCAGATATTACTACAGACTCTGTGTTTGTGTTTTCTGGATATTATCGATGGATTATATTGTTTTGAATGTTTTTATCAGGGAACATTTAATTTTGTGCTGGGAAACACTAATTGGTTCCACATGGAGACACCAGTCTACACATTCGTATTTTCTAGGGAGAAAGCTAGAATAACTGCGGTAAACAAACATGATGTTTCTGTTTGTATAGATGACATTTTATGCACTGGCTTAAGGAAAAGACTTTGTTTTACTCCAAAACCATTTTTACTGCGATTTTCCCGGTTCATTGCATACGAATTCCACCAAACTTAGTCCGGATATGACTGGATGAAACCAGAAATATCCGGTTGTGTTTTGGCTAACTCAATCCCAGATATTGTGAAAGCTTCTGTATTGGTGTTTTCCGGATATTATCAACGGATTTTATGGTTTTGCATGTTTTTTATCAGGGAACCTTTAATTTTGTACCGTAGAAATACAATTTGGTTCCACATGGAGACACCAGTAACACATTCCTCTGTTCTAGGGAGAAAGCTTGAGGAACTGCAAATCGATATGATATGTCTGTTTGTATAGATGACATTTTATGCACTGGCTTAAGGAAAAGACTTTGTTTTACTCCAAAACCATTTTTACTGCGATTTTCCTGGTTCATTGCATACGAATTCCACCAAACTTAGTCCGGATATGAGTGGATGAAACCAGAAATATCCGGTTGTGTTTTGTCTTACTATATCCCAGATATTGCTACAGCCTCAGTGTCTGTGTTTTCTGGATATTATCGATGGCTTTTATTGTTTTGAATGTTTTTATCAGGGAACATTTAATTTTGTACCGTAGAAACACTAATTGGTTCCACATGGAGACACCAGTAACACATTCCTATGTTCTAGGGAGAAAGCTTGAGGAACTGCAAATCGATATGATATGTCTGTTTGTATAGATGACATTTTATGCACTTGCGATGGAAAAGACTTTTTGCCTTTCTCTAAAACCATTTTTACTGTGATTTTGTTGGTCCATTGCATACGAATTCCAACCCACTTTGTCCGGATATGACTGGATGAAACCAGAAATATCCGGTTGTGTTTTGGCTTACTACAACCCAGATATTGTGAAAGCCTCTGTGTTTATGTTTCCGGATATTATCAACGGAATTTATGTTTTTGCATGTTATTTATCAGGGAACATTTAATTTTGTGCTGGGAAACACTAATTGGTTGCACACGGAGACACCAGCTCTACACATTTGTATTTTCTAGGGAGAAAGTTAGAGGAACTGCGGCAAACAAACATGATATTTCTGTTTGTATAGATGACATTTTATGCACTTTCCTAACAAAAAGACTTTACTTTTCTCCAAAACCATTTTTACTGTGATTTTCTCGGTCCATTGCATACGAATTCCACCTCGCTTTGTCCGGATATGACTGGATGAAACCAGAAATATCTGGTTGTGTTTTGGCTTACTACAACCCAGATATTGTGAAAGCCTCTGTGTTTATGTTTTCCGGATATTATCAATGGAATTTATGTTTTTGCATGTTATTTATCAGGGAACATTTAATTTTGTGCTGGGAAACACTAATTGGTTCCACATGGAGACACCAGCTCTACACATTTGTATGTTCTAGGGAGAAAGCTAGAGGAACTGCGGCAAACAAACATGATATTTCTGTTTGTATAGATGACATTTTATGCACTTTCCTAAAGAAAAGACTTTGCTTTTCTCCAAAACCATTTTTCCTGTGATATTCTCGATCCATTACATATGAATTCCACCCCACTTTGTCCGGATATGAGTGGATGAAACCAGAAATATCCGGTTGTGTTTTGTCTTACTATATCCCAGATATTGCTACAGCCTCAGTGTCTGTGTTTTCTGGATATTATCGATGGCTTTTATTGTTTTGAATGTTTTTATCAGGGAACATTTAATTTTGTACCGTAGAAACACTAATTGGTTCCACATGGAGACACCAGGAACACATTCCTATGTTCTAGGGAGAAAGCTTGAGGAACTGCAAATCGATATGATATGTCTGTTTGTATAGATGACATTTTATGCACTTGCGATGGAAAAGACTTTTTGCCTTTCTCTAAAACCATTTTTACTGTGATTTTGTTGGTCCATTGCATACGAATTCCAACCCACTTTGTCCGGATATGACTGGATGAAACCAGAAATATCCGGTTGTGTTTTGGCTTACTACAACCCAGATATTGTGAAAGCCTCTGTGTTTATGTTTCCGGATATTATCAACGGAATTTATGTTTTTGCATGTTATTTATCAGGGAACATTTAATTTGTGCTGGGAAACACTAATTGGTTGCACACGGAGACACCAGCTCTACACATTTGTATTTTCTAGGGAGAAAGCTAGAGGAACTGCGGCAAACAAACATGATATTTCTGTTTGTATAGATGACATTTTATGCACTTTCCTAACAAAAAGACTTTACTTTTCTCCAAAACCATTTTTACTGTGATTTTCTCGGTCCATTGCATACGAATTCCACCTCGCTTTGTCCGGATATGACTGGATGAAACCAGAAATATCTGGTTGTGTTTTGGCTTACTACAACCCAGATATTGTGAAAGCCTCTGTGTTTATGTTTTCCGGATATTATCAACGGAATTTATGTTTTTGCATGTTATTTATCAGGGAACATTTAATTTTGTGCTGGGAAACACTAATTGGTTCCACATGGAGACACCAGCTCTACACATTCGTATTTTCTAGGGAGAAAGCTAGAGGAACTGCGGCAAACAAACATGATATTTCTGTTTGTATAGATGACATTTTATGCACTTTCCTAAAGAAAAGACTTTGCTTTTCTCCAAAACCATTTTTCCTGTGATATTCTCCATCCATTACATATGAATTCCACCCCACTTTGTCCGGATATGAGTGGATGAAACCAGAAATATCCGGTTGTGTTTTGTCTTACTATATCCCAGATATTGCTACAGCCTCAGTGTCTGTGTTTTCTGGACATTATCGATGGATTTTATTGTTTTGAATGTTTTTATCAGGGAACATTTAATTTTGTACCGTAGAAACACTAATTGGTTCCACATGGAGACACCAGGAACACATTCCTATGTTCTAGGGAGAAAGCTTGAGGAACTGCAAATCGATATGATATGTCTGTTTGTATAGATGACATTTTATGCACTTGCAATGGAAAAGACTTTTTGCCTTTCTCTAAAACCATTTTTACTGTGATTTTGTTGGTCCATTGCATACGAATTCCAACCCACTTTGTCCGGATATGACTGGATGAAACCAGAAATATCCGGTTGTGTTTTGGCTAACTCAATCCCAGATATTGTGAAAGCTTCTGTATTTGTGTTCTCCGGATATTATGAACGGATTTTATGGTTTTGCATGTTTTTTATCAGGGAACATTTAATTTTGTACCGTAGAAACACTAATTGGTTCCACACGGAGACACCAGCTCTACACATTTGTATTTTCTAGGGAGAAAGCTAGAGGAACTGCGGCAAACAAACATGATATTTCTGTTTGTATAGATGACATTTTATGCACTTTCCTAACAAAAAGACTTTACATTTCTCCAAAATCATTTTTACTGTGATTTTCTCGGTCCATTGCATACGAATTCCACCTCGCTTTGTCCGGATATGACTGGATGAAACCAGAAATATCTGGTTGTGTTTTGGCTTACTACAACCCAGATATTGTGAAAGCCTCTGTGTTTATGTTTTCCGGATATTATCAACGGAATTTATGTTTTTGCATGTTATTTATCAGGGAACATTTAATTTTGTGCTGGGAAACACTAATTGGTTCCACATGGAGACACCAGCTCTACACATTCGTATTTTCTAGGGAGAAAGCTAGAGGAACTGCGGCAAACAAACATGATATTTCTGTTTGTATAGATGACATTTTATGCACTTTCCTAAAGAAAAGACTTTGCTTTTCTCCAAAACCATTTTTCCTGTGATATTCTCGATCCATTACATATGAATTCCACCCCACTTTGTCCGGATATGAGTGGATGAAACCAGAAATATCCGGTTGTGTTTTGTCTTACTATATCCCAGATATTGCTACAGCCTCAGTGTCTGTGTTTTCTGGATATTATCGATGGATTTTATTGTTTTGAATGTTTTTATCAGGGAACATTTAATTTTGTACCGTAGAAACACTAATTGGTTCCACATGGAGACACCAGTAACACATTCCTATGTTCTAGGGAGAAAGCTTGAGGAACTGCAAATCGATATGATATGTCTGTTTGTATAGATGACATTTTATGCACTTGCGATGGAAAAGACTTTTTGCCTTTCTCTAAAACCATTTTTACTGTGATTTTGTTGGTCCATTGCATACGAATTCCAACCCACTTTGTCCGGATATGACTGGATGAAACCAGAAATATCCGGTTGTGTTTTGGCTAACTCAATCCCAGATATTGTGAAAGCTTCTGTATTTGTGTTCTCCGGATATTATGAACGGATTTTATGGTTTTGCATGTTTTTTATCAGGGAACATTTAATTTTGTACCGTAGAAACACTAATTGGTTCCACACGGAGACACCAGCTCTACACATTTGTATTTTCTAGGGAGAAAGCTAGAGGAACTGCGGCAAACAAACATGATATTTCTGTTTGTATAGATGACATTTTATGCACTTTCCTAACAAAAAGACTTTACTTTTCTCCAAAACCATTTTTACTGTGATTCTCTCGGTCCATTGCATACGAATTCCACCTCACTTTGTCCGGATATGACTGGATGAAACCAGAAATATCCGTTTTCTTTTTTTTTGGCTTACTATATCCCAGATATTACTACAGACTCTGTGTTTGTGTTTTCTGGATATTATCGATGGATTATATTGTTTTGAATGTTTTTATCAGGGAACATTTAATTTTGTGCTGGGAAACACTAATTGGTTCCACATGGAGACACCAGTCTACACATTCGTATTTTCTAGGGAGAAAGCTAGAATAACTGCGGTAAACAAACATGTTGTTTCTGTTTGTATAGATGACATTTTATGCACTGGCTTAAGGAAAAGACTTTGTTTTACTCCAAAACCATTTTTACTGCGATTTTCCCGGTTCATTGCATACGAATTCCACCAAACTTAGTCCGGATATGACTGGATGAAACCAGAAATATCCGGTTGTGTTTTGGCTAACTCAATCCCAGATATTGTGAAAGCTTCTGTATTGGTGTTTTCCGGATATTATCAACGGATTTTATGGTTTTGCATGTTTTTTATCAGGGAACCTTTAATTTTGTACCGTAGAAATACAATTTGGTTCCACATGGAGACACCAGTAACACATTCCTCTGTTCTAGGGAGAAAGCTTGAGGAACTGCAAATCGATATGATATGTCTGTTTGTATAGATGACATTTTATGCACTGGCTTAAGGAAAAGACTTTGTTTTACTCCAAAACCATTTTTACTGCGATTTTCCTGGTTCATTGCATACGAATTCCACCAAACTTAGTCCGGATATGAGTGGATGAAACCAGAAATATCCGGTTGTGTTTTGTCTTACTATATCCCAGATATTGCTACAGCCTCAGTGTCTGTGTTTTCTGGATATTATCGATGGCTTTTATTGTTTTGAATGTTTTTATCAGGGAACATTTAATTTTGTACCGTAGAAACACTAATTGGTTCCACATGGAGACACCAGTAACACATTCCTATGTTCTAGGGAGAAAGCTTGAGGAACTGCAAATCGATATGATATGTCTGTTTGTATAGATGACATTTTATGCACTTGCGATGGAAAAGACTTTTTGCCTTTCTCTAAAACCATTTTTACTGTGATTTTGTTGGTCCATTGCATACGAATTCCAACCCACTTTGTCCGGATATGACTGGATGAAACCAGAAATATCCGGTTGTGTTTTGGCTTACTACAACCCAGATATTGTGAAAGCCTCTGTGTTTATGTTTCCGGATATTATCAACGGAATTTATGTTTTTGCATGTTATTTATCAGGGAACATTTAATTTTGTGCTGGGAAACACTAATTGGTTGCACACGGAGACACCAGCTCTACACATTTGTATTTTCTAGGGAGAAAGTTAGAGGAACTGCGGCAAACAAACATGATATTTCTGTTTGTATAGATGACATTTTATGCACTTTCCTAACAAAAAGACTTTACTTTTCTCCAAAACCATTTTTACTGTGATTTTCTCGGTCCATTGCATACGAATTCCACCTCGCTTTGTCCGGATATGACTGGATGAAACCAGAAATATCTGGTTGTGTTTTGGCTTACTACAACCCAGATATTGTGAAAGCCTCTGTGTTTATGTTTTCCGGATATTATCAATGGAATTTATGTTTTTGCATGTTATTTATCAGGGAACATTTAATTTTGTGCTGGGAAACACTAATTGGTTCCACATGGAGACACCAGCTCTACACATTTGTATGTTCTAGGGAGAAAGCTAGAGGAACTGCGGCAAACAAACATGATATTTCTGTTTGTATAGATGACATTTTATGCACTTTCCTAAAGAAAAGACTTTGCTTTTCTCCAAAACCATTTTTCCTGTGATATTCTCGATCCATTACATATGAATTCCACCCCACTTTGTCCGGATATGACTGGATGAAACCAGAAATATCCGGTTGTGTTTTGTCTTACTATATCCCAGATATTGCTACAGCCTCAGTGTCTGTGTTTTCTGGATATTATCGATGGCTTTTATTGTTTTGAATGTTTTTATCAGGGAACATTTAATTTTGTACCGTAGAAACACTAATTGGTTCCACATGGAGACACCAGTAACACATTCCTATGTTCTAGGGAGAAAGCTTGAGGAACTGCAAATCGATATGATATGTCTGTTTGTATAGATGACATTTTATGCACTTGCGATGGAAAAGACTTTTTGCCTTTCTCTAAAACCATTTTTACTGTGATTTTGTTGGTCCATTGCATACGAATTCCAACCCACTTTGTCCGGATATGACTGGATGAAACCAGAAATATCCGGTTGTGTTTTGGCTTACTACAACCCAGATATTGTGAAAGCCTCTGTGTTTATGTTTCCGGATATTATCAACGGAATTTATGTTTTTGCATGTTATTTATCAGGGAACATTTAATTTGTGCTGGGAAACACTAATTGGTTGCACACGGAGACACCAGCTCTACACATTTGTATTTTCTAGGGAGAAAGCTAGAGGAACTGCGGCAAACAAACATGATATTTCTGTTTGTATAGATGACATTTTATGCACTTTCCTAACAAAAAGACTTTACTTTTCTCCAAAACCATTTTTACTGTGATTTTCTCGGTCCATTGCATACGAATTCCACCTCGCTTTGTCCGGATATGACTGGATGAAACCAGAAATATCTGGTTGTGTTTTGGCTTACTACAACCCAGATATTGTGAAAGCCTCTGTGTTTATGTTTTCCGGATATTATCAACGGAATTTATGTTTTTGCATGTTATTTATCAGGGAACATTTAATTTTGTGCTGGGAAACACTAATTGGTTCCACATGGAGACACCAGCTCTACACATTCGTATTTTCTAGGGAGAAAGCTAGAGGAACTGCGGCAAACAAACATGATATTTCTGTTTGTATAGATGACATTTTATGCACTTTCCTAAAGAAAAGACTTTGCTTTTCTCCAAAACCATTTTTCCTGTGATATTCTCGATCCATTACATATGAATTCCACCCCACTTTGTCCGGATATGAGTGGATGAAACCAGAAATATCCGGTTGTGTTTTGTCTTACTATATCCCAGATATTGCTACAGCCTCAGTGTCTGTGTTTTCTGGACATTATCGATGGATTTTATTGTTTTGAATGTTTTTATCAGGGAACATTTAATTTTGTACCGTAGAAACACTAATTGGTTCCACATGGAGACACCAGGAACACATTCCTATGTTCTAGGGAGAAAGCTTGAGGAACTGCAAATCGATATGATATGTCTGTTTGTATAGATGACATTTTATGCACTTGCAATGGAAAAGACTTTTTGCCTTTCTCTAAAACCATTTTTACTGTGATTTTGTTGGTCCATTGCATACGAATTCCAACCCACTTTGTCCGGATATGACTGGATGAAACCAGAAATATCCGGTTGTGTTTTGGCTAACTCAATCCCAGATATTGTGAAAGCTTCTGTATTTGTGTTCTCCGGATATTATGAACGGATTTTATGGTTTTGCATGTTTTTTATCAGGGAACATTTAATTTTGTACCGTAGAAACACTAATTGGTTCCACACGGAGACACCAGCTCTACACATTTGTATTTTCTAGGGAGAAAGCTAGAGGAACTGCGGCAAACAAACATGATATTTCTGTTTGTATAGATGACATTTTATGCACTTTCCTAACAAAAAGACTTTACATTTCTCCAAAATCATTTTTACTGTGATTTTCTCGGTCCATTGCATACGAATTCCACCTCGCTTTGTCCGGATATGACTGGATGAAACCAGAAATATCTGGTTGTGTTTTGGCTTACTACAACCCAGATATTGTGAAAGCCTCTGTGTTTATGTTTTCCGGATATTATCAACGGAATTTATGTTTTTGCATGTTATTTATCAGGGAACATTTAATTTTGTGCTGGGAAACACTAATTGGTTCCACATGGAGACACCAGCTCTACACATTCGTATTTTCTAGGGAGAAAGCTAGAGGAACTGCGGCAAACAAACATGATATTTCTGTTTGTATAGATGACATTTTATGCACTTTCCTAAAGAAAAGACTTTGCTTTTCTCCAAAACCATTTTTCCTGTGATATTCTCGATCCATTACATATGAATTCCACCCCACTTTGTCCGGATATGAGTGGATGAAACCAGAAATATCCGGTTGTGTTTTGTCTTACTATATCCCAGATATTGCTACAGCCTCAGTGTCTGTGTTTTCTGGATATTATCGATGGCTTTTATTGTTTTGAATGTTTTTATCAGGGAACATTTAATTTTGTACCGTAGAAACACTAATTGGTTCCACATGGAGACACCAGTAACACATTCCTATGTTCTAGGGAGAAAGCTTGAGGAACTGCAAATCGATATGATATGTCTGTTTGTATAGATGACATTTTATGCACTTGCGATGGAAAAGACTTTTTGCCTTTCTCTAAAACCATTTTTACTGTGATTTTGTTGGTCCATTGCATACGAATTCCAACCCACTTTGTCCGGATATGACTGGATGAAACCAGAAATATCCGGTTGTGTTTTGGCTAACTCAATCCCAGATATTGTGAAAGCTTCTGTATTTGTGTTCTCCGGATATTATGAACGGATTTTATGGTTTTGCATGTTTTTTATCAGGGAACATTTAATTTTGTACCGTAGAAACACTAATTGGTTCCACACGGAGACACCAGCTCTACACATTTGTATTTTCTAGGGAGAAAGCTAGAGGAACTGCGGCAAACAAACATGATATTTCTGTTTGTATAGATGACATTTTATGCACTTTCCTAAGAAAAAGACTTTACTTTTCTCCAAAACCATTTTTACTGTGATTTTCTCGGTCCATTGCACACGAATTCCACCTCACTTTGTCCGGATATGACTGGATGAAACCAGAAATATCCGTTTTGTTTTTTTTTTGGCTTACTATATCCCAGATATTACTACAGACTCTGTGTTTGTGTTTTCTGGATATTATCGATGGATTATATTGTTTTGAATGTTTTTATCAGGGAACACTTAATTTTGTGCTGGGAAAAACTAATTGGTTCCACATGGAGACACCAGTCTACACATTCGTATTTTCTAGGGAGAAAGCTAGAATAACTGCGGTAAACAAACATGATGTTTCTGTTTGTATAGATGACATTTTATGCACTGGCTTAATGAAAAGACTTTGTTTTACTCCAAAACCATTTTTACTGCGATTTTCCCGGTTCATTGCATACGAATTCCACCAAACTTAGTCCGGATATGACTGGATGAAACCAGAAATATCCGGTTGTGTTTTGGCTAACTCAATCCCAGATATTGTGAAAGCTTCTGTATTGGTGTTTTCCGGATATTATCAACGGATTTTATGGTTTTGCATGTTTTTTATCAGGGAACCTTTAATTTTGTACCGTAGAAATACAATTTGGTTCCACATGGAGACACCAGTAACACATTCCTCTGTTCTAGGGAGAAAGCTTGAGGAACTGCAAATCGATATGATATGTCTGTTTGTATAGATGACATTTTATGCACTGGCTTAAGGAAAAGACTTTGTTTTACTCCAAAACCATTTTTACTGCGATTTTCCCGGTTCATTGCATACGATTTCCACCAAACTTAGTCCGGATATGAGTGGATGAAACCAGAAATATCCGGTTGTGTTTTGTCTTACTATATCCCAGATATTGCTACAGCCTCAGTGTCTGTGTTTTCTGGATATTATCGATGGCTTTTATTGTTTTGAATGTTTTTATCAGGGAACATTTAATTTTGTACCGTAGAAACACTAATTGGTTCCACATGGAGACACCAGTAACACATTCCTATGTTCTAGGGAGAAAGCTTGAGGAACTGCAAATCGATATGATATGTCTGTTTGTATAGATGACATTTTATGCACTTGCGATGGAAAAGACTTTTTGCCTTTCTCTAAAACCATTTTTACTGTGATTTTCTCGGTCCATTGCATACGAATTCCAACCCACTTTGTCCGGATATGACTGGATGAATCCAGAAATATCCGGTTGTGTTTTGGCTAACTCAATCCCAGATATTGTGAAAGCTTCTGTATTTGTGTTCTCCGGATATTATGAACGGATTTTATGGTTTTGCATGTTTTTTATCAGGGAACATTTAATTTTGTACCGTAGAAACACTAATTGGTTCCACACGGAGACACCAGCTCTACACATTTGTATTTTCTAGGGAGAAAGCTAGAGGAACTGCGGCAAACAAACATGATATTTCTGTTTGTATAGATGACATTTTATGCACTTTCCTAACAAAAAGACTTTACTTTTCTCCAAAACCATTTTTACTGTGATTTTCTCGGTCCATTGCATACGAATTCCACCTCGCTTTGTCCGGATATGACTGGATGAAACCAGAAATATCTGGTTGTGTTTTGGCTTACTACAACCCAGATATTGTGAAAGCCTCTGTGTTTATGTTTTCCGGATATTATCAACGGAATTTATGTTTTTGCATGTTATTTATCAGGGAACATTTAATTTTGTGCTGGGAAACACTAATTGGTTCCACATGGAGACACCAGCTCTACACATTCATATTTTCTAGGGAGAAAGCTAGAGGAACTGCGGCAAACAAACATGATATTTCTGTTTGTATAGATGACATTTTATGCACTTTCCTAAAGAAAAGACTTTGCTTTTCTCCAAAACCATTTTTCCTGTGATATTCTCGATCCATTACATATGAATTCCACCCCACTTTGTCCGGATATGAGTGGATGAAACCAGAAATATCCGGTTGTGTTTTGTCTTACTATATCCCAGATATTGCTACAGCCTCAGTGTCTGTGTTTTCTGGATATTATCGATGGATTTTATTGTTTTGAATGTTTTTATCAGGGAACCTTTAATTTTGTACCGTAGAAATACAATTTGGTTCCACATGGAGACACCAGTAACACATTCCTATGTTCTAGGGAGAAAGCTTGAGGAACTGCAAATCAATATGATATGTCTGTTTGTATAGATGACATTTTATGCACTTGCGATGGAAAAGACTTTTTGCCTTTCTCTAAAACCATTTTTACTGTGATTTTGTTGGTCCATTGCATACGAATTCCAACCCACTTTGTCCGGATATGACTGGATGAAACCAGAAATATCCGGTTGTGATTTGGCTTACTACAACCCAGATATTGTGAAAGCCTCTGTGTTTATGTTTTCCGGATATTATCAACGGAATTTATGTTTTTGCATGTTATTTATCAGGCAACATTTAATTTTGTGCTGGGAAACACTAATTGGTTCCACATGGAGACACCAGCTCTACACATTTGTATGTTCTAGGGAGAAAGCTAGAGGAACTGCGGCAAACAAACATGATATTTCTGTTTGTATAGATGACATTTTATGCACTTTCCTAAAGAAAAGACTTTGCTTTTCTCCAAAACCATTTTTCCTGTGATATTCTCGATCCATTACATATGAATTCCACCCCACTTTGTCCGGATATGAGTGGATGAAACCAGAAATATCCGGTTGTGTTTTGTCTTACTATATCCCAGATATTGCTACAGCCTCAGTGTCTGTGTTTTCTGGATATTATCGATGGCTTTTATTGTTTTGAATGTTTTTATCAGGGAACATTTAATTTTGTACCGTAGAAACACTAATTGGTTCCACATGGAGACACCAGTAACACATTCCTATGTTCTAGGGAGAAAGCTTGAGGAACTGCAAATCGATATGATATGTCTGTTTGTATAGATGACATTTTATGCACTTGCGATGGAAAAGACTTTTTGCCTTTCTCTAAAACCATTTTTACTGTGATTTTGTTGGTCCATTGCATACGAATTCCAACCCACTTTGTCCGGATATGACTGGATGAAACCAGAAATATCCGGTTGTGTTTTGGCTAACTCAATCCCAGATATTGTGAAAGCTTCTGTATTTGTGTTCTCCGGATATTATGAACGGATTTTATGGTTTTGCATGTTTTTTTTCAGGGAACATTTAATTTTGTACCGTAGAAACACTAATTGGTTCCACACGGAGACACCAGCTCTACACATTTGTATTTTCTAGGGAGAAAGCTAGAGGAACTGCGGCAAACAAACATGATATTTCCGTTTGTATAGATGACATTTTATGCACTTTCCTAAGAAAAAGACTTTACTTTTCTCCAAAACCATTTTTACTGTGATTTTCTCGGTCCATTGCACACGAATTCCACCTCACTTTGTCCGGATATGACTGGATGAAACCAGAAATATCCGTTTTCTTTTTTTTTGGCTTACTATATCCCAGATATTACTACAGACTCTGTGTTTGTGTTTTCTGGATATTATCGATGGATTATATTGTTTTGAATGTTTTTATCAGGGAACACTTAATTTTGTGCTGGGAAAAACTAATTGGTTCCACATGGAGACACCAGTCTACACATTCGTATATTCTAGGGAGAAAGCTAGATTAACTGCGGTAAACAAACATGATGTTTCTGTTTGTATAGATGACATTTTATGCACTGGCTTAAGGAAAAGACTTTGTTTTACTCCAAAACCATTTTTACTGCGATTTTCCCGGTTCATTGCATACGAATTCCACCAAACTTAGTCCGGATATGACTGGATGAAACCAGAAATATCCGGTTGTGTTTTGGCTAACTCAATCCCAGATATTGTGAAAGCTTCTGTATTGGTGTTTACTGGATATTATCAAAGGATTTTATGATTTTGCATGTTTTTTATCAGGGAACATTTAATTTTGTACCTTAGAAACACTAATAGGTTCAACATGGAGACACCAGTCTACACATTCGTATGTTCTAGGGAGAAAGTTAGAAGAACTGTGGCAAACAAACATGATATTTCTGTTTGTATAGATGACATTTTATGCACTTGCATAACAAAAAAAAACTTTGCTTTTCTCCAAAACCATTTTTACTGTGATTTTCTCGGTCCATTGCATATGAATTCCACCTCGCTTTGTCCGGATATGACTGGATGAAACCAGAAATATCTGGTTGTGTTTTGGCTTACTACAACCCAGATATTGTGAAAGCCTCTGTGTTTATGTTTTCCGGATATTATCAACGGAATTTATGTTTTTGCATGTTATTTATCAGGGAACATTTAATTTTGTGCTGGGAAACACTAATTGGTTCCACATGGAGACACCAGCTCTACACATTCGTATGTTCTAGGGAGAAAGCTAGAGGAACTGCGGCAAACAAACATGATATTTCTGTTTGTATAGATGACATTTTATGCACTTTCCTAAAGAAAAGACTTTGCTTTTCTCCAAAACCATTTTTCCTGTGATATTCTCCATCCATTACATATGAATTCCACCCCACTTTGTCCGGATATGAGTGGATGAAACCAGAAATATCCGGTTGTGTTTTGTCTTACTATATCCCAGATATTGCTACAGCCTCAGTGTCTGTGTTTTCTGGACATTATCGATGGATTTTATTGTTTTGAATGTTTTTATCAGGGAACATTTAATTTTGTACCGTAGAAACACTAATTGGTTCCACATGGAGACACCAGTAACACATTCCTATGTTCTAGGGAGAAAGCTTGAGGAACTGCAAATCGATATGATATGTCTGTTTGTATAGATGACATTTTATGCACTTGCAATGGAAAAGACTTTTTGCCTTTCTCTAAAACCATTTTTACTGTGATTTTGTTGGTCCATTGCATACGAATTCCAACCCACTTTGTCCGGATATGACTGGATGAAACCAGAAATATCCGGTTGTGTTTTGGCTAACTCAATCCCAGATATTGTGAAAGCTTCTGTATTTGTGTTCTCCGGATATTATGAACGGATTTTATGGTTTTGCATGTTTTTTATCAGGGAACATTTAATTTTGTACCGTAGAAACACTAATTGGTTCCACACGGAGACACCAGCTCTACACATTTGTATTTTCTAGGGAGAAAGCTAGAGGAACTGCGGCAAACAAACATGATATTTCTGTTTGTATAGATGACATTTTATGCACTTTCCTAACAAAAAGACTTTACATTTCTCCAAAACCATTTTTACTGTGATTTTCTTGGTCCATTGCATACGAATTCCACCTCGCTTTGTCCGGATATGACTGGATGAAACCAGAAATATCTGGTTGTGTTTTGGCTTACTACAACCCAGATATTGTGAAAGCCTCTGTGTTTATGTTTTCCGGATATTATCAACGGAATTTATGTTTTTGCATGTTATTTATCAGGGAACATTTAATTTTGTGCTGGGAAACACTAATTGGTTCCACATGGAGACACCAGCTCTACACATTCGTATTTTCTAGGGAGAAAGCTAGAGGAACTGCGGCAAACAAACATGATATTTCTGTTTGTATAGATGACATTTTATGCACTTTCCTAAAGAAAAGACTTTGCTTTTCTCCAAAACCATTTTTCCTGTGATATTCTCGATCCATTACATATGAATTCCACCCCACTTTGTCCGGATATGAGTGGATGAAACCAGAAATATCCGGTTGTGTTTTGTCTTACTATATCCCAGATATTGCTACAGCCTCAGTGTCTGTGTTTTCTGGATATTATCGATGGATTTTATTGTTTTGAATGTTTTTATCAGGGAACATTTAATTTTGTACCGTAGAAACACTAATTGGTTCCACATGGAGACACCAGTAACACATTCCTCTGTTCTAGGGAGAAAGCTTGAGGAACTGCAAATCGATATGATATGTCTGTTTGTATAGATGACATTTTATGCACTTGCGATGGAAAAGACTTTTTGCCTTTCTCTAAAACCATTTTTACTGTGATTTTGTTGGTCCATTGCATACGAATTCCAACCCACTTTGTCCGGATATGACTGGATGAAACCAGAAATATCCGTTTTCTTTTTTTTTAGCTTACTATATCCCAGATATTACTACAGACTCTGTGTTTGTGTTTTCTGGATATTATCGATGGATTATATTGTTTTGAATGTTTTTATCAGGGAACATTTAATTTTGTGCTGGGAAACACTAATTGGTTCCACATGGAGACACCAGTCTACACATTCGTATTTTCTAGGGAGAAAGCTAGAATAACTGCGGTAAACAAACATGATGTTTCTGTTTGTATAGATGACATTTTATGCACTGGCTTAATGAAAAGACTTTGTTTTACTCCAAAACCATTTTTACTGCGATTTTCCCGGTTCATTGCATACGAATTCCACCAAACTTAGTCCGGATATGACTGGATGAAACCAGAAATATCCGGTTGTGTTTTGGCTAACTCAATCCCAGATATTGTGAAAGCTTCTGTATTGGTGTTTTCCGGATATTATCAACGGATTTTATGGTTTTGCATGTTTTTTATCAGGGAACCTTTAATTTTGTACCGTAGAAATACAATTTGGTTCCACATGGAGACACCAGTAACACATTCCTATGTTCTAGGGAGAAAGCTTGAGGAACTGCAAATCGATATGATATGTCTGTTTGTATAGAAGACATTTTATGCACTGGCTTAAGGAAAAGACTTTGTTTTACTCCAAAACCATTTTTACTGCAATTTTCCCTGTTCATTGTATACGAATTCCACCAAACTTAGTCCGGATATGAGTGGATGAAACCAGAAATATCCGGTTGTGTTTTGTCTTACTATATCCCAGATATTGCTACAGCCTCAGTGTCTGTGTTTTCTGGATATTATCGATGGCTTTTATTGTTTTGAATGTTTTTATCAGGGAACATTTAATTTTGTACCGTAGAAACACTAATTGGTTCCACATGGAGACACCAGTAACACATTCCTATGTTCTAGGGAGAAAGCTTGAGGAACTGCAAATCGATATGATATGTCTGTTTGTATAGATGACATTTTATGCACTTGCGATGGAAAAGACTTTTTGCCTTTCTCTAAAACCATTTTTACTGCGATTTTGTTGGTCCATTGCATACGAATTCCAACCCACTTTGTCCGGATATGACTGGATGAAACCAGAAATATCCGGTTGTGTTTTGGCTAACTCAATCCCAGATATTGTGAAAGCTTCTGTATTTGTGTTCTCTGGATATTATGAACGGATTTTATGGTTTTGCATGTTTTTTTTTCAGGGAACATTTAATTTTGTACCGTAGAAACACTAATTGGTTCCACACGGAGACACCAGCTCTACACATTTGTATTTTCTAGGGAGAAAGCTAGAGGAACCGTGGCAAACAAACATGATATTTCTGTTTGTATACATGACATTTTATGCACTTGCATAATGAAAAAAACTTTGCTTTTCTCCAAAACCATTTTTACTGTGATTTTCTCGGTCCATTGCATACGAATTCCACCTCGCTTTGTCCGGATATGACTGGATGAAACCAGAAATATCTGGTTGTGTTTTGGCTTACTACAACCCAGATATTGTGAAAGCCTCTGTGTTTATGTTTTCCGGATACTATCAACGGAATTTATGTTTTTGCATGTTATGTATCAGGGAACATTTAATTTTGTGCTGGGAAACACTAATTGGTTCCACATGGAGACACCAGCTCTACACATTCGTATTTTCTAGGGAGAAAGCTAGAGGAACTGCGGCAAACAAACATGATATTTCTGTTTGTATAGATGACATTTTATGCACTTTCCTAAAGAAAAGACTTTGCTTTTCTCCAAAACCATTTTTCCTGTGATATTCTCGATCCATTACATATGAATTCCACCCCACATTGTCCGGATATGAGTGGATGAAACCAGAAATATCCGGTTGTGTTTTGTTTTACTATATCCCAGATATTGCTACAGCCTCCGTGTCTGTGTTTTCTGGATATTATCGATGGATTTTATTGTTTTGAATGTTTTTATCAGGGAACCTTTAATTTTGTACCGTAGAAATACAATTTGGTTCCACATGGAGACACCAGTAACACATTCCTATGTTCTAGGGAGAAAGCTTGAGGAACTGCAAATCGATATGATATGTCTGTTTGTATAGATGACATTTTATGCACTTGCGATGGAAAAGACTTTTTCCCTTTCTCTAAAACCATTTTTACTGTGATTTTGTTGGTCCATTGCATACGAATTCCAACCCACTTTGTCCGGATATGACTGGATGAAACCAGAAATATCCGGTTGTGTTTTGGCTAACTCAATCCCAGATATTGTGAAAGCTTCTGTATTTGTGTTCTCTGGATATTATGAACGGATTTTATGGTTTTGCATGTTTTTTTTTCAGGGAACATTTAATTTTGTACCGTAGAAACACTAATTGGTTCCACACGGAGACACCAGCTCTACACATTTGTATTTTCTAGGGAGAAAGCTAGAGGAACTGCGGCAAACAAACATGATATTTCTGTTTGTATAGATGACATTTTATGCACTTTCCTAAGAAAAAGACTTTACTTTTCTCCAAAACCATTTTTACTGTAATTTTCTCGGTCCATTGCATACGAATTCCACCTCACTTTGTCCGGATATGACTGGATGAAACCAGAAATATCCGTTTTCTTTTCTTTGTGCTTACTATATCCCAGATATTACTACAGACTCTGTGTTTGTGTTTTCTGGATATTATCGATGGATTATATTGTTTTGAATGTTTTTATCAGGGAACATTTAATTTTGTGCTGGGAAACACTAATTGGTTCCACATGGAGACACCAGTCTACACATTCGTATTTTCTAGGGAGAAAGCTAGAATAACTGCGGTAAACAAACATGATGTTTCTGTTTGTATAGATGACATTTTATGCACTGGCTTAAGGAAAAGACTTTGTTTTACTCCAAAACCATTTTCACTGCGATTTTCCCGGTTCATTGCATACGAATTCCACCAAACTTAGTCCGGATATGACTGGATGAAACCAGAAATATCTGGTTGTGTTTTGGCTAACTCAATCCCAGATATTGCGACGGACTCTGTGTTTGTGTTTTCTGGACATTATCAACGGACTTTATTGTTTTGAATGTTTTTATCAGGGAACATTTAATTTTGTACCTTAGAAACACTAATAGGTTCAACATGGAGACACCAGTCTACACATTCGTATGTTCTAGGGAGAAAGTTAGAGGAACTGCGGCAAACAAACATGATATTTCTGTTTGTATACATGACATTTTATGCACTTGCATAACGAAAAAAACTTTGCTTTTCTCCAAAACCATTTTTACTGTGATTTTCTCGGTCCATTGCATACGAATTCCACCTCGCTTTGTCCGGATATGCCTGGATGAAACCAGAAATATCCGGTTGTGTTTTGGCTTACTACAACCCAGATATTGTGAAAGCCTCTGTGTTTATGTTTTCCGGATACTATCAACGGAATTTATGTTTTTGCATGTTATTTATCAGGGAACATTTAATTTTGTGCTGGGAAACACTAATTGGTTCCACATGGAGACACCAGCTCTACACATTCGTATGTTCTAGGGAGAAAGCTAGAGGAACTGCGGCAAACAAACATGATATTTCTGTTTGTATAGATGACATTTTATGCACTTTCCTAAAGAAAAGACTTTGCTTTTCTCCAAAACCATTTTTCCTGTGATATTCTCGATCCATTACATATGAATTCCACCCCACTTTGTCCGATATGAGTGGATGAAACCAGAAATATCCGGTTGTGTTTTGTCTTACTATATCCCAGATATTGCTACAGCCTCAGTGTCTGTGTTTTCTGTATATTATCGATGGATTTTATTGTTTTGAATATTTTTATCAGGGAACATTTAATTTTGTACCGTAGAAACACTAATTGGTTCCACATGGAGACACCAGTAACACATTCCTATGTTCTAGGGAGAAAGCTTGAGGAACTGCAAATCGATATGATATGTCTGTTTGTATAGATGACATTTTATGCACTTGCGATGGAAAAGACTTTTTGCCTTTCTCTAAAACCATTTTTACTGTGATTTTGTTGGTCCATTGCATACGAATTCCAACCCACTTTGTCCGGATATGACTGGATGAAACCAGAAATATCCGGTTGTGTTTTGGCTACTTCAATCCCAGATATTGTGAAAGCTTCTGTATTTGTGTTCTCCGGATATTATGAACGGATTTTATGGTTTTGCATGTTTTTTATCAGGGAACATTTAATTTTGTACCGTAGAAACACTAATTGGTTCCACACGGAGACACCAGCTCTACACATTTGTATTTTCTAGGGAGAAAGCTAGAGGAACTGCGGCAAACAAACATGATATTTCTGTTTGTATAGATGACATTTTATGCACTTTCCTAAGAAAAAGACTTTACTTTTCTCCAAAACCATTTTTACTGTGATTTTCTCGGTCCATTGCATACGAATTCCACCTCACTTTGTCCGGATATGACTGGATGAAACCAGAAATATCCGTTTTCTTTTTTTTTGGCTTACTATATCCCAGATATTACTACAGACTCTGTGTTTGTGTTTTCTGGATATTATCGATGGATTATATTGTTTTGAATGTTTTTATCAGGGAACATTTAATTTTGTGCTGGGAAACACTAATTGGTTCCACATGGAGACACCAGTCTACACATTCGTATTTTCTAGGGAGAAAGCTAGAATAACTGCGGTAAACGAACATGATGTTTCTGTTTGTATAGATGACATTTTATGCACTGGCTTAAGGAAAAGACTTTGTTTTACTCCAAAACCATTTTCACTGCGAGTTTCCCGGTTCATTGCATACGAATTCCACCAACCTTAGTCCGGATATGACTGGATGAAACCAGAAATATCCGGTTGTGTTTTGGCTAACTCAATCCCAGATATTGCGACGGACTCTGTGTTTGTGTTTTCTGGACATTATCAACGGACTTTATTGTTTTGAATGTTTTTATCAGGGAACATTTAATTTTGTACCTTAGAAACACTAATAGGTTCAACATGGAGACACCAGTCTACACATTCGTATGTTCTAGGGAGAAAGTTAGAGGAACTGCGGCAAACAAACATGATATTTCTGTTTGTATACATGACATTTTATGCACTTGCATAACGAAAAAAACTTTGCTTTTCTCCAAAACCATTTTTACTGTGATTTTCTCGGTCCATTGCATACGAATTCCACCTCGCTTTGTCCGGATATGACTGGATGAAACCAGAAATATCCGGTTGTGTTTTGGCTTACTACAACCCAGATATTGTGAAAGCCTCCGTGTTTATGTTTTCCGGATATTATCAACGGAATTTATGTTTTTGCATGTTATTTATCAGGGAACATTTAATTTTGTGCTGGGAAACACTAATTGGTTCCACATGGAGACACCAGCTCTACACATTCGTATTTTCTAGGGAGAAAGCTAGAGGAACTGCGGCAAACAAACATGATATTTCTGTTTGTATAGATGACATTTTATGCACTTTCCTAAAGAAAAGACTTTGCTTTTCTCCAAAACCATTTTTCCTGTGATATTCTCGATCCATTACATATGAATTCCACCCCACTTTGTCCGGATATGAGTGGATGAAACCAGAAATATCCGGTTGTGTTTTGTCTTACTATATCCCAGATATTGCTACAGCCTCAGTGTCTGTGTTTTCTGGATATTATCGATGGATTTTATTGTTTTGAATGTTTTTATCAGGAACATTTAATTTTGTGCTGGGAAACACTAATTGGTTCCACATGGAGACACCAGTCTACACATTCGTATTTTCTAGGGAGAAAGCTAGAATAACTGCAGTAAACAAACATGATATTTCTGTTTGTATAGATGACATTTTATGCACTGGCTTAAGGAAAAGACTTTGTTTTACTCCAAAACCATTTTTACTGCGATTTTCCCGGTTCATTGCATACGAATTCCACCAACCTTAGTCCGGATATGACTGGATGAAACCAGAAATATCCGGTTGTGTTTTGGCTTCCTATAACCCAGATATTGTGAAAGCTTCTGTATTTGTGTTCTCCGTACATTATGAACGGATTTTATGGTTTTGCATGTTTTTTATCAGGGAACATTTAATTTTGTACCGTAGAAATACAATTTGGTTCCACATGGAGACACCAGTAACACATTCCTATGTTCTAGGCAGAAAGCTTGAGGAACTGCAAATTGATATGATATGTCTGTTTGTATAGATGACATTTTATGCACTTGCGATGGAAAAGACTTTTTGCCTTTCTCTAAAACCATTTTTACTGTGATTTTGTTGGTCCATTGCATACGAATTCCAACCCACTTTGTCCGGATATGACTGGATGAAACCAGAAATATCCGGTTGTGTTTTGGCTTACTATAACCCAGATATTGTGAAAGCTTCTGTATTTGTGTTCTCCGGATATTATGAACGGATTTTATGGTTTTCCATGTTTTTTATCAGGGAACATTTAATTTTGTACCGTAGAAATACAATTTGGTTCCACATGGAGACACCAGTAACACATTCCTATGTTCTAGGGAGAAAGCTTGAGGAACTGCAAATCGATATTATATGTCTGTTTGTATAGATGACATTTTATGCACTTGCGATGGAAAAGACTTTTTGCCTTTCTCTAAAACCATTTTACTGTGATTTTCTCGGTCCATTGCATACGAATTCCACCTCACTTTGTCCGGATATGACTGGATGAAACCAGAAATATCCGTTTTCTTTTTTTTTTGGCTTACTATATCCCAGATATTACTACAGACTCTGTGTTTGTGTTTTCTGGATATTATCGATGGATTATATTGTTTTGAATGTTTTTACCAGGGAACATTTAATTTTGTGCTGGGAAACACTAATTGGTTCCACATGGAGACACCAGTCTACACATTCGTATTTTCTAGGGAGAAAGCTAGAATAACTGCGGTAAACAAACATGATGTTTCTGTTTGTATAGATGACATTTTATGCACTGGCTTAAGGAAAAGACTTTGTTTTACTCCAAAACCATTTTTACTGCGAATTTCCCGGTTCATTGCATATGAATTCCACCAACCTTAGTCCGGATATGACTGGATGAAACCAGAAATATCCGGTTGTGTTTTGGCTAACTCAATCCCAGATATTGCGACGGACTCTGTGTTTGTGTTTTCTGGACATTATCAACGGACTTTATTGTTTTGAATGTTTTTATCAGGGAACATTTAATTTTGTACCTTAGAAACACTAATAGGTTCAACATGGAGACACCAGTCTACACATTCGTATGTTCTAGGGAGAAAGTTAGAGGAACTGCGGCAAACAAACATGATATTTCTGTTTGTATACATGACATTTTATGCACTTGCATAACGAAAAAAACTTTGCTTTTCTCCAAAACCAATTTTACTGTGATTTTCTCGGTCCATTGCATACGAATTCCACCTCGCTTTGTCCGGATATGACTGGATGAAACCAGAAATATCCGGTTGTGTTTTGGCTTACTACAACCCAGATATTGTGAAAGCCTCTGTGTTTATGTTTTCCGGATATTATCAACGGAATTTATGTTTTTGCATGTTATTTATCAGGGAACATTTAATTTTGTGCTGGGAAACACTAATTGGTTCCACATGGAGACACCAGCTCTACACATTCGTATTTTCTAGGGAGAAAGCTAGAGGAACTGCGGCAAACAAACATGATATTTCTGTTTGTATAGATGACATTTTATGCACTTTCCTAAAGAAAAGACTTTGCTTTTCTCCAAAACCATTTTTCCTGTGATATTCTCGATCCATTACATATGAATTCCACCCCACTTTGTCCGGATATGACTGGATGAAACCAGAAATATCCGGTTGTGTTTTGTCTTACTATATCCCAGATATTGCTACAGCCTCAGTGTCTGTGTTTTCTGGATATTATCGATGGATTTTATTGTTTTGAATGTTTTTATCAGGGAACATTTAATTTTGTGCTGGGAAACACTAATTGGTTCCACATGGAGACACCAGTCTACACATTCGTATTTTCTAGGGAGAAAGCTAGAATAACTGCGGTAAACAAACATGATATTTCTGTTTGTATAGATGACATTTTATGCACTGGCTTAAGGAAAAGACTTTGTTTTACTCCAAAACCATTTTTACTGCGATTTTCCCGGTTCATTGCATACGAATTCCACCAACCTTTGTCCGGATATGACTGGATGAAACCAGAAATATCCGGTTGTGTTTTGGCTTACTATAACCCAGATATTGTGAAAGCTTCTGTATTTGTGTTCTCCGGATATTATGAACGGATTTTATGGTTTTGCATGTTTTTTATCAGGGAACATTTAATTTTGTACCATAGAAATACAATTTGGTTCCACATGGAGACACCAGTAACACATTCCTATGTTGTAGGGAGAAAGCTTGAGGAACTGCAAATCGATATGATATGTCTGTTTGTATAGATGACATTTTATGCACTTGCGATGGAAAAGACTTTTTGCCTTTCTCTAAAACCATTTTTAATGTGATTTTGTTGGTCCATTGCATACGAATTCCAACCCACTTTGTCCGGATATGACTGGATGAAACCAGAAATATCCGGTTGTGTTTTGGCTTACTATAACCCAGATATTGTGAAAGCTTCTGTATTTGTGTTCTCCGGATATTATGAACGGATTTTATGGTTTTGCATGTTTTTTATCAGGGAACATTTAATTTTGTACCGTAGAAACACTAATAGGTTCAACATGGAGACACCAGTATACACATTCGTATGTCTAGGGAGAAAGTTAGAGGAACTGCGGCAAACAAACATGATATTTCTGTTTGTATACATGACATTTTATGCACTTGCATAACGAAAAAAACTTTGCTTTTCTCCAAAACCATTTTTACTGTGATTTTCTCGGTCCATTGCATACGAATTCCACCTCACTTTCTCCGGATATGACTGGATGAAACCAGAAATATCCGTTTTCTTTTTTTTTGGCTTACTATATCCCAGATATTACTACAGACTCTGTGTTTGTGTTTTCTGGATATTATCGATGGATTATATTGTTTTGAATGTTTTTATCAGGGAACATTTAATTTTGTGCTGGGAAACACTAATTGGTTCCACATGGAGACACCAGTCTACACATTCGTATTTTCTAGGGAGAAAGCTAGAATAACTGCGGTAAACAAACATGATGTTTCTGTTTGTATAGATGACATTTTATGCACTGGCTTAAGGAAAAGACTTTGTTTTACTCCAAAACCATTTTTACTGCGATTTTCCCGGTTCATTGCATACGAATTCCACCAAACTTAGTCCGGATATGACTGGATGAAACCAGAAATATCCGGCTGTGTTTTGGCTAACTCAATCCCAGATATTGTGAAAGCTTCTGTATTTGTGTTTTCCGGATATTATCAACGGATTTTATGGTTTTGCATGTTTTTTATCAGGGAACATTTAATTTTGTACCTTAGAAACACTAATTGGTTCCACACGGAGACACCAGCTCTACACATTTGTATGTTCTAGGGAGAAAGCTAGAGGAACTGCGGCAAACAAACATGATATTTCTGTTTGTATACATGACATTTTATGCACTTGCATAACGAAAAAAACTTTGCTTTTCTCCAAAACCATTTTTACTGTGATTTTCTCGGTCCATTGCATACGAATTCCACCTCGCTTTGTCCGGATATGACTGGATGAAACCAGAAATATCCGGTTGTGTTTTGGCTTACTACAACCCAGATATTGTGAAAGCCTCTGTGTTTATGTTTTCCGGATATTATCAACGGAATTTATGTTTTTGCATGTTATTTATCAGGGAACATTTAATTTTGTGCTGGGAAACACTAATTGGTTCCACATGGAGACACCAGCTCTACACATTCGTATTTTCTAGGGAGAAAGCTAGAGGAACTGTGGCAAACAAACATGATATTTCTGTTTGTATAGATGACATTTTATGCACTTTCCTAAAGAAAAGACTTTGCTTTTCTCCAAAACCATTTTTCCTGTGATATTCTCGATCCATTACATATGAATTCCACCCCACTTTGTCCGGATATGAGTGGATGAAACCAGAAATATCCGGTTGTGTTTTGTTTTACTATATCCCAGATATTGCTACAGCCTCAGTGTCTGTGTTTTCTGGATATTATCGATGGATTTTATTGTTTTGAATGTTTTTATCAGGGAACATTTAATTTTGTACCGTAGAAACACTAATTGGTTCCACATGGAGACACCAGTAACACATTCCTATGTTCTAGGGAGAAAGCTTGAGGAACTGCAAATCGATATGATATGTCTGTTTGTATAGATGACATTTTATGCACTTGCGATGGAAAAGACTTTTTGCCTTTCTCTAAAACCATTTTTACTGTGATTTTGTTGGTCCATTGCATACGAATTCCAACCCACTTTGTCCGGATATGACTGGATGAAACCAGAAATATCCGGTTGTGTTTTGGCTAACTCAATCCCAGATATTGTGAAAGCTTCTGTATATGTGTTCTCCTGATATTATGAACGGATTTTATGGTTTTGCATGTTTTTTATCAGGGAACATTTAATTTTGTACCGTAGAAACACTAATAGGTTCAACATGGAGACACCAGTATACACATTCGTATGTCTAGGGAGAAAGTTAGAGGAACTGCGGCAAACAAACATGATATTTCTGTTTGTATACATGATATTTTATGCACTTGCATAACGAAAAAAACTTTGCTTTTCTCCAAAACCATTTTTACTGTGATTTTCTCGGTCCATTGCATACGAATTCCACCTCACTTTGTCCGGATATGAGTGGATGAAACCAGAAATATCCGTTTTCTTTTTTTTTGGCTTACTATATCCCAGATATTACTACAGACTCTGTGTTTGTGTTTTCTGGATATTATCGATGGATTATATTGTTTTGAATGTTTTTATCAGGGAACATTTAATTTTGTGCTGGGAAACACTAATTGGTTCCACATGGAGACACCAGCTCTACACATTCGTATTTTCTAGGGAGAAAGCTAGAATAACTGCGGTAAACAAACATGATGTTTCTGTTTGTATAGATGACATTTTATGCACTGGCTTAAGGAAAAGACTTTGTTTTACTCCAAAACCATTTTTACTGCGATTTTCCCGGTTCATTGCATACGAATTCCACCAAACTTAGTCCGGATATGACTGGATGAAACCAGAAATATCCGGTTGTGTTTTGGCTAACTCAATCCCAGATATTGTGAAAGCTTCTGTATTTGTGTTCTCCGGATATTATGAACGGATTTTATGGTTTTGCATGTTTTTTATCAGGGAACATTTAATTTTGTACCTTAGAAACACTAATAGGTTCAACATGGAGACACCAGTATACACATTCGTATGTTCTAGGGAGAAAGCTAGAGGAACTGCGGCAAACAAACAGGATATTTCTGTTTGTATACATGACATTTTATGCACTTGCATAACGAAAAAAACTTTGCTTTTCTCCAAAACCATTTTTACTGTGATTTTCTCGGTCCATTGCATACGAATTCCACCTCGCTTTGTCCGGATATGTCTGGATGAAACCAGAAATATCCGGTTGTGTTTTGGCTTACTACAACCCAGATATTGTGAAAGCCTCTGTGTTTATGTTTTCCGGATATTATCAACGGAATTTATGTTTTTGCATGTTATTTATCAGGGAACATTTAATTTTGTGCTGGGAAACACTAATTGGTTCCACATGGAGACACCAGCTCTACACATTCGTATTTTCTAGGGAGAAAGCTAGAGGAACTGCGGCAAACAAACATGATATTTCTGTTTGTATAGATGACATTTTATGCACTTTCCTAAAGAAAAGACTTTGCTTTTCTCCAAAACCATTTTTCCTGTGATATTCTCGATCCATTACATATGAATTCCACCCCACTTTGTCCGGATATGAGTGGATGAAACCAGAAATATCCGGTTGTGTTTTGTCTTACTATATCCCAGATATTGCTACAGCCTCAGTGTCTGTGTTTTCTGGATATTATCGATGGATTTTATTGTTTTGAATGTTTTTATCAGGGAACATTTAATTTTGTACCGTAGAAACACTAATTGGTTCCACATGGAGACACCAGTAACACATTCCTATGTTCTAGGGAGAAAGCTTGAGGAACTGCAAATCGATATGATATGTCTGTTTGTATAGATGACATTTTATGCACTTGCGATGGAAAAGACTTTTTGCCTTTCTCTAAAACCATTTTTACTGTGATTTTGTTGGTCCATTGCATACGAATTCCAACCCACTTTGTCCGGATATGACTGGATGAAACCAGAAATATCCGGTTGTGTTTTGGCTAACTCAATCCCAGATATTGTGAAAGCTTCTGTATTTGTGTTCTCCGGATATTATGAACGGATTTTATGGTTTTGCATGTTATTTATCAGGGAACATTTAATTTTGTACCGTAGAAACACTAATAGGTTCAACATGGAGACACCAGCTCTACACATTCGTATGTCTAGGGAGAAAATTAGAGGAACTGCGGCAAACAAACATGATATTTCTGTTTGTATACATGACATTTTATGCACTTGCATAACGAAAAAAACTTTGCTTTTCTCCAAAAGCATTTTTACTGTGATTTTCTCGGTCCATTGCATACGAATTCCACCTCACTTTGTCCGGATATGACTGCATGAAACCAGAAATATCCGTCTTCTTTTTTTTTGGCTTACTATATCCCAGATATTACTACAGACTCTGTGTTTGTGTTTTCTGGATATTATCGATGGATTATATTGTTTTGAATGTTTTTATCAGGGAACATTTAATTTTGTGCTGGGAAACACTAATTGGTTCCACATGGAGACACCAGTCTACACATTCGTATTTTCTAGGGAGAAAGCTAGAATAACTGCGGTAAACAAACATGATGTTTCTGTTTGTATAGATGACATTTTATGCACTGGCTTAAGGAAAAGACTTTGTTTTACTCCAAAACCATTTTTACTGCGATTTTCCCGGTTCATTGCATACGAATTCCACCAAACTTAGTCCGGATACGACTGGATGAAACCAGAAATATCCGGTTGTGTTTTGGCTAACTCAATCCCAGATATTGCAACGGACTCTGTGTTTGTGTTTTCTGGATATTATCAACGGACTTTATTGTTTTGAATGTTTTTATCAGGGAACATTTAATTTTGTACCTTAGAAACACTAATAGGTTCAACATGGAGACACCAGTATACACATTCGTATGTTCTAGGGAGAAAGTTACATGAACTGCGGCAAACAAACATGATATTTCTGTTTGTATACATGACATTTTATGCACTTGCATAACGAAAAAAACTTTGCTTTTCTCCAAAACCATTTTTACTGTGATTTTCTCGGTCCATTGCATACGAATTCCACCTCGCTTTGTCCGGATATGACTGGATGAAACCAGAAATATCCGGTTGTGTTTTGGCTTACTACAACCCAGATATTGTGAAAGCCTCTGTGTTTATGTTTTCCGGATATTATCAACGGAATTTATGTTTTTGCATGTTATTTATCAGGGAACATTTAATTTTGTGCTGGGAAACACTAATTGGTTCCACATGGAGACACCAGTAACACATTCCTATGTTCTAGGGAGAAAGCTTTAGGAACTGCAAATCGATATGATATGTCTGTTTGTATAGATGACATTTTATGCACTTTCCTAAAGAAAAGACTTTGCTTTTCTCCAAAACCATTTTTCCTGTGATATTCTCGATCCATTACATATGAATTCCACCCCACTTTGTCCGGATATGAGTGGATGAAACCAGAAATATCCGGTTGTGTTTTGTTTTACTATATCCCAGATATTGCTACAGCCTCAGTGTCTGTGTTTTCTGGATATTATCGATGGATTTTATTGTTTTGAATGTTTTTATCAGGGAACCTTTAATTTTGTACCGTAGAAATACAATTTGGTTCCACATGGAGACACCAGGAACACATTCCTATGTTCTAGGGAGAAAGCTTTAGGAACTGCAAATCGATATGATATGTCTGTTTGTATAGATGACATTTTATGCACTTGCGATGGAAAAGACTTTTTGCCTTTCTCCAAAACCATTTTTACTGTGATTTTCTCGGTCCATTGCATACGAATTCCACCTCACTTTGTCCGGATATGACTGGATGAAACGAGAAATATCCGTTTTATTTTTTTTTTTGGCTTACTATATCCCAGATATTACTACAGACTCTGTGTTTGTGTTTTCTGGATATTATCGATGGATTATATTGTTTTGAATATTTTTATCAGGGAACATTTAATTTTGTGCTGGGAAACACTAATTGGTTCCACATGGAGACACCAGTCTACACATTCGTATTTTCTAGGGAGAAAGCTAGAATAACTGCGGTAAACAAACATGATGTTTCTGTTTGTATAGATGACATTTTATGCACTGGCTTAAGGAAAAGACTTTGTTTTACTCCAAAACCATTTTTACTGCGATTTTCCCGGTTCATTGCATACGAATTCCACCAAACTTAGTCCGGATATGACTGGATGAAACCAGAAATATCCGGTTGTGTTTTGGCTAAATCAATCCCAGATATTGGGATGGACTCTGTGTTTGTGTTTTCCGGATATTATCAACGGTTTTTATGGTTTTGCATGTTTTTTATCAGGGAACAAATTAATTTTGTACCTTAAAAACACTAATTGGTTCCACACGGAGACACCAGCTCTACACATTTGTATTTTCTAGGGAGAAAGCTAGAGGAACTGCGGCAAACAAACATGATATTTCTGTTTGTATACATGACATTTTATGCACTTGCATAACGAAAAAAACTTTGCTTTTCTCCAAAACCATTTTTACTGCGATTTTCCCGGTTCGTTGCATACGAATTCCACCTCGCTTTGTCCGGATATGACTGGATCAAACCAGAAATATCCGGTTGTGTTTTGGCTTACTACAACCCAGATATTGTGAAAGCCTCTGTGTTTATGTTTTCCGGATATTATCAACGGAATTCATCTTTTTGCATGTTATTTATCAGGGAACATTTAATTTTGTGCTGGGAAACACTAATTGGTTCCACATGGAGACACCAGCTCTACACATTCGTATTTTCTAGGGAGAAAGCTAGAGGAACTGCGGCAAACAAACATGATATTTCTGTTTGTATAGATGACATTTTATGCACTTTCCTAAAGAAAAGACTTTGCTTTTCTCCAAAACCATTTTTCCTGTGATATTCTCGATCCATTACATATGAATTCCACCCCACTTTGTCCGGATATGAGTGGATGAAACCAGAAATATCCGGTTGTGTTTTGTCTTACTATATCCCAGATATTGCTACAGCCTCAGTGTCTGTGTTTTCTGGATATTATCGATGGATTTTATTGTTTTGAATGTTTTTATCAGGGAACATTTAATTTTGTACCATAGAAACACTAATTGGTTCCACATGGAGACACCAGTAACACATTCCTATGTTCTAGGGAGAAAGCTTGAGGAACTGCAAATCGATATGATATGTCTGTTTGCATAGATGACATTTTATGCACTTGCGATGGAAAAGACTTTTTGCCTTTCTCTAAAACCATTTTTACTGTGATTTTGTTGGTCCATTGCATACGAATTCCAACCCACTTTGTCCGGATATGACTGGATGAAACCAGAAATATCCAGTTGTGTTTTGGCTTACTACAACCCAGATATTGTGAAAGCCTCTGTGTTTATGTTTTCCGGATATTATCAACGGAATTTATGTTTTTGCATGTTATTTATCAGGGAACATTTAATTTTGTGCTGGGAAACACTAATTGGTTCCACATGGAGACACCAGCTCTACACATTCGTATTTTCTAGGGAGAAAGCTAGAGGAACTGCGGCAAACAAACATGATATTTCTGTTTGTATAGATGATATTTTATGCACTTTCCTAACAAAAAGACTTTACTTTTCTCCAAAACCATTTTTACTGTGATTTTCTCAGTCCATTGCATACGAATTCCACCTCGCTTTGTCCGGATATGACTGGATGAAACCAGAAATATCCGTTTTATTTTTTTTGGCTTACTATATCCCAGATATTACTACAGACTCTGTGTTTGTGTTTTCTGGATATTATCTATGGATTATATTGTTTTGAATGTTTTTATCAGGGAACATTTAATTTTGTGCTGGGAAACACTAATTGGTTCCACATGGAGACACCAGTCTACACATTCGTATTTTCTAGGGAGAAAGCTAGAATAACTGCGGTAAACAAACATGATGTTTCTGTTTGTATAGATGACATTTTATGCACTGGCTTAAGGAAAAGACTTTGTTTTACTCCAAAACCATTTTTACTGCGATTTTCCTGGTTCATTGCATACGAATTCCACCAAACTTAGTCCGGATATGACTGGATGAAACCAGAAATATCCGGTTGTGTTTTGGCTAACTCAATCCCAGATATTGCGACGGACTCTGTGTTTGTGTTTTCTGGACATTATCAACGGACTTTATTGTTTTGAATGTTTTTATCAGGGAACATTTAATTTTGTACCTTAGAAACACTAATAGGTTCAACATGGTGACACCAGTATACACATTCGTATGTTCTAGGAAGAAAGCTAGAGGAACTGCGGTAAACAAACATGATGTTTCTGTTTGTATACATGACATTTTATGTACTTGCATAACGAAAAAAACTTTGCTTTTCTCCAAAACCATTTTTACTGTGATTTTCTCGGTCCATTGCATACGAATTCCACCTCGCTTTGTCCGGATATGTCTGGATGAAACCAGAAATATCCGGTTGTGTTTTGGCTTACTACAACCCAGATATTGTGAAAGCCTCTGTGTTTATGTTTTCCGGATATTATCAACGGAATTTATGTTTTTGCATGTTATTTATCAGGGAACATTTAATTTTGTGCTGGGAAACACTAATTGGTTCCACATGGAGACACCAGCTCTACACATTCGTATGTTCTAGGGAGAAAGCTAGAGGAACTGCGGCAAACAAACATGATATTTCTGTTTGTATAGATGACATTTTATGCACTTTCCTAAAGAAAAGACTTTGCTTTTCTCCAAAACCATTTTTCCTGTGATATTCTCGATCCATTACATATGAATTCCACCCCACTTTGTCCGGATATGAGTGGATGAAACCAGAAATATCCGGTTGTGTTTTTTTTTACTATATCCCAGATATTGCTACAGCCTCAGTGTCTGTGTTTTCTGGATATTATCGATGGATTTTATTGTTTTGAATGTTTTTATCAGGGAACATTTAATTTTGTACCGTAGAAACACTAATTGGTTCCACATGGAGACACCAGTAACACATTCCTATGTTCTAGGGAGAAAGCTTGAGGAACTGCAAATCGATATGATATGTCTGTTTGTATAGATGACATTTTATGCACTTGCGATGGAAAAGACTTTTTGCCTTTCTCTAAAACCATTTTTACTGTGATTTTGTTGGTCCATTGCATACGAATTCCAACCCACTTTGTCCGGATATGACTGGATGAAACCAGAAATATCCGGTTGTGTTTTGGCTAACTCAATCCCAGATATTGTGAAAGCTTCTGTATTTGTGTTCTCCGGATATTATGAACGGATTTTATGGTTTTGCATGTTTTTTATCAGGGAACATTTAATTTTGTACCGTAGAAACACTAATTGGTTCCACACGGAGACACCAGCTCTACACATTTGTATTTTCTAGGGAGAAAGCTAGAGGAACTGCGGCAAACAAACATGATATTTCTGTTTGTATAGATGATATTTTATGCACTTTCCTAACAAAAAGACTTTACTTTTCTCCAAAACCATTTTTACTGTGATTTTCTCGGTCCATTGCATACGAATTCCACCTCGCTTTGTCCGGATATGACTGGATGAAACCAGAAATATCCGTTTTATTTTTTTTTGGCTTACTATATCCCAGATATTACTACAGACTCTGTGTTTGTGTTTTCTGGATATTATCTATGGATTATATTGTTTTGAATGTTTTTATCAGGGAACATTTAATTTTGTGCTGGGAAACACTAATTGGTTCCACATGGAGACACCAGTCTACACATTCGTATTTTCTAGGGAGAAAGCTAGAATAACTGCGGTAAACAAACATGATGTTTCTGTTTGTATAGATGACATTTTATGCACTGGCTTAAGGAAAAGACTTTGTTTTACTCCAAAACCATTTTTACTGCGATTTTCCCGGTTCATTGCATACGAATTCCACCAAACTTAGTCCGGATATGACTGGATGAAACCAGAAATATCCGGTTGTGTTTTGGCTAAATCAATCCCAGATATTGGGATGGACTCTGTGTTTGTGTTTTCCGGATATTATCAACGGTTTTTATGGTTTTGCATGTTTTTTATCAGGGAACAAATTAATTTTGTACCTTAAAAACACTAATTGGTTCCACACGGAGACACCAGCTCTACACATTTGTATTTTCTAGGGAGAAAGCTAGAGGAACTGCGGCAAACAAACATGATATTTCTGTTTGTATACATGACATTTTATGCACTTGCATAACGAAAAAAACTTTGCTTTTCTCCAAAACCATTTTTACTGCGATTTTCCCGGTTCGTTGCATACGAATTCCACCTCGCTTTGTCCGGATATGACTGGATCAAACCAGAAATATCCGGTTGTGTTTTGGCTTACTACAACCCAGATATTGTGAAAGCCTCTGTGTTTATGTTTTCCGGATATTATCAACGGAATTCATCTTTTTGCATGTTATTTATTCGGGAACATTTAATTTTGTGCTGGGAAACACTAATTGGTTCCACATGGAGACACCAGCTCTACACATTCGTATTTTCTAGGGAGAAAGCTAGAGGAACTGCGGCAAACAAACATGATATTTCTGTTTGTATAGATGACATTTTATGCACTTTCCTAAAGAAAAGACTTTGCTTTTCTCCAAAACCATTTTTCCTGTGATATTCTCGATCCATTACATATGAATTCCACCCCACTTTGTCCGGATATGAGTGGATGAAACCAGAAATATCCGGTTGTGTTTTGTCTTACTATATCCCAGATATTGCTACAGCCTCAGTGTCTGTGTTTTCTGGATATTATCGATGGATTTTATTGTTTTGAATGTTTTTATCAGGGAACATTTAATTTTGTACCATAGAAGCACTAATTGGTTCCACATGGAGACACCAGTAACACATTCCTATGTTCTAGGGAGAAAGCTTGAGGAACTGCAAATCGATATGATATGTCTGTTTGTATAGATGACATTTTATGCACTTGCGATGGAAAAGACTTTTTGCCTTTCTCTAAAACCATTTTTACTGTGATTTTGTTGGTCCATTGCATACGAATTCCAACCCACTTTGTCCAGATATGACTGGATGAAACCAGAAATATCCGGTTGTGTTTTGGCTAACTACAACCCAGATATTGTGAAAGCCTCTGTGTTTATGTTTTCCGGATATTATCAACGGAATTTATGTTTTTGCATGTTATTTATCAGGGAACATTTAATTTTGTGCTGGGAAACACTAATTGGTTCCACATGGAGACACCAGCTCTACACATTCGTATTTTCTAGGGAGAAAGCTAGAGGAACTGCGGCAAACAAACATGATATTTCTGTTTGTATACATGACATTTTATGCACTTGCATAACGAAAAAAACTTTGCTTTTCTCCAAAACCATTTTTACTGTGATTTTCTCGGTCCATTGCATACGAATTCCACCTCGCTTTGTCCGGATATGACTGGATGAAACCAGAAATATCCGGTTGTGTTTTGGCTTACTACAACCCAGATATTGTGAAAGCCTCTGTGTTTATGTTTTCCGGATATTATCAACGGAATTTATGTTTTTGCATGTTATTTATCAAGGAACATTTATTTTTGTGCTGGGAAACACTAATTGGTTCCACATGGAGACACCAGCTCTACACATTCGTATTTTCTAGGGAGAAAGCTAGAGGAACTGCGGCAAACAAACATGATATTTCTGTTTGTATAGATGACATTTTATGCACTTTCCTAAAGAAAAGACTTTGCTTTTCTCCAAAACCATTTTTCCTGTGATATTCTCGATCCATTACATATGAATTCCACCCCACTTTGTCCGGATATGAGTGGATGAAACCAGAAATATCCGGTTGTGTTTTTTTTTACTATATCCCAGATATTGCTACAGCCTCAGTGTCTGTGTTTTCTGGATATTATCGATGGATTTTATTGTTTTGAATGTTTTTATCAGGGAACATTTAATTTTGTACCGTAGAAACACTAATTGGTTCCACATGGAGACACCAGTAACACATTCCTATGTTCTAGGGAGAAAGCTTGAGGAACTGCAAATCGATATGATATGTCTGTTTGTATAGATGATATTTTATGCACTTGCGATGGAAAAGACTTTTTGCCTTTCTCTAAAACCATTTTTACTGTGATTTTGTTGGTCCATTGCATACGAATTCCAACCCACTTTGTCCGGATATGACTGGATGAAACCAGAAATATCCAGTTGTGTTTTGGCTAACTCAATCCCAGATATTGTGAAAGCTTCTGTATTTGTGTTCTCCGGATATTATGAACGGATTTTATGGTTTTGCATGTTTTTTATCAGGGAACATTTAATTTTGTACCATAGAAACACTAATTGGTTCCACACGGAGACACCAGCTCTACACATTTGTATTTTCTAGGGAGAAAGCTAGAGGAACTGCGGCAAACAAACATGATATTTCTGTTTGTATAGATGACATTTTATGCACTTTCCTAACAAAAAGACTTTACTTTTCTCCAAAACCATTTTTACTGTGATTTTCTCGGTCCATTGCATACGAATTCCACCTCACTTTGTCCGGATATGACTGGATGAAACCAGAAATATCCGTTTTCTTTTTTTTTGGCTTACTATATCCCAGATATTACTACAGACTCTGTGTTTGTGTTTTCTGGATATTATCGATGGATTATATTGTTTTGAATGTTTTTATCAGGGAACATTTAATTTTGTGCTGGGAAACACTAATTGGTTCCACATGGAGACACCAGTCTACACATTCGTATTTTCTAGGGAGAAAGCTAGAGGAACTGCGGCAAACAAACATGATGTTTCTGTTTGTATAGATGACATTTTATGCACTGGCTTAAGGAAAAGACTTTGTTTTACTCCAAAACCATTTTTACTGCGATTTTCCCGGTTCATTGCATACGAATTCCACCAAACTTAGTCCGGATATGACTGGATGAAACCAGAAATATCCGGTTGTGTTTTGGCTAACTCAATCCCAGATATTGCGACGGACTCTGTGTTTGTGTTTTCTGGACATTATCAACGGACTTTATTGTTTTGAATGTTTTTATCAGGGAACATTTAATTTTGTACCTTAGAAACCCTAATAGGTTCAACATGGAGACACCAGTCTACACATTCGTATGTTCTAGGGAGAAAGTTAGAGGAACTGCGGCAAACAAACATGATATTTCTGTTTGTATACATGACATTTTATGCACTTGCATAACGAAAAAAACTTTGCTTTTCTCCAAAACCATTTTTACTGTGATTTTCTCGGTCCATTGCATACGAATTCCACCTCGCTTTGTCCGGATATGTCTGGATGAAACCAGAAATATCCGGTTGTGTTTTGGCTTACTACAACCCAGATATTGTGAAAGCCTCTGTGTTTATGTTTTCCGGATATTATCAACGGAATTTATGTTTTTGCATGTTATTTATCAGGGAACATTTAATTTTGTGCTGGGAAACACTAATTGGTTCCACATGGAGACACCAGCTCTACACATTCGTATTTTCTAGGGAGAAAGCTAGAGGAACTGCGGCAAACAAACATGATATTTCTGTTTGTATAGATGACATTTTATGCACTTTCCTAAAGAAAAGACTTTGCTTTTCTCCAAAACCATTTTTCCTGTGATATTCTCGATCCATTACATATGAATTCCACCCCACTTTTTCCGGATATGAGTGGATGAAACCAGAAATATCCGGTTGTGTTTTGTCTTACTATATCCCAGATATTGCTACAGCCTCAGTGTCTGTGTTTTCTGGATATTATGGATGGATTTTATTGTTTTGAATGTTTTTATCAGGGAACATTGAATTTTGTACCGTAGAAACACTAATTGGTTCCACATGGAGACACCAGTAACACATTCCTATGTTCTAGGGAGAAAGCTTGAGGAACTGCAAATCGATATGATATGTCTGTTTGTATAGATGACATTTTATGCACTTGCGATGGAAAAGACTTTTTGCCTTTCTCTAAAACCATTTTTACTGTGATTTTGTTGGTCCATTGCATACAAATTCCAACCCACTTTGTCCGGATATGACTGGATGAATCCAGAAATATCCAGTTGTGTTTTGGCTAAATCAATCCCAGATATTGTGAAAGCTTCTGTATTTGTGTTCTCTGGATATTATGAACGGATTTCATGGTTTTGCATGTTTTTTATCAGGGAACATTTAATTTTGTACCATAGAAATACTAATTGGTTCCACACGGAGACACCAGCTCTACACATTTGTATTTTCTAGGGAGAAAGCTAGAGGAACTGCGGCAAACAAACATGATATTTCTGTTTGTATAGATGACATTTTATGCACTTTCCTAACAAAAAGATTTAACTTTTCTCCAAAACCATTTTTACTGTGATTTTCTCGGTCCATTGCATACGAATTCCACCTCGCTTTGTCTGGATATGACTGGATGAAACCAGAAATATCCGGTTGTGTTTTGGTTTACTACAACCCAGATATTGTGAAACCCTCTGTGTTTATGTTTTCCGGATATTATCAACGGAATTTATGTTTTTGCATGTTATTTATCAGGGAACATTTAATTTTGTGCTGGGAAACACTAATTGGTTCCACATGGAGACACCAGCTCTACACATTCGTATTTTCTAGGGAGAAAGCTAGACGAACTGCGGCAAACAAACATGATATTTCTGTTTGTATAGATGACATTTTATGCACTTTCCTAAAGAAAAGACTTTGCTTTTCTCCAAAACCATTTTTCCTGTGATATTCTCGATCCATTACATATGAATTCCACCCCACTTTGTCCGGATATGACTGGATGAAACCAGAAATATCCGGTTGTGTTTTGTCTTACTATATCCCAGATATTGCTACAGCCTCAGTGTCTGTGTTTTCTGGATATTATCGATGGATTTTATTGTTTTGAATGTTTTTATCAGGGAACATTTAATTTTGTACCGTAGAAACACTAATTGGTTCCACATGGAGACACCAGTAACACATTCCTATGTTCTAGGGTGAAAGCTTGAGGAACTGCAAATCGATATGATATGTCTGTTTGTATAGATGACATTTTATGCACTGGCTTTAGGAAAAGACTTTGTTTTACTCCAAAACAATTTTTAATGCGATTTTCCCGGTTCATTGCATACGAATTCCACCAAACTTAGTCCGGATATGACTGGATGAAACCAGAAATATCCGGTTGTGTTTTGGCTAACTCAATCCCAGATATTGTGAAAGCTTCTGTATTTGTGTTCTCCGGATATTATGAACGGATTTTATGGTTTTGCATGTTTTTTATCAGGGAACATTTAATTTTGTACCGTAGAAACACTAATTGGTTCCACACGGAGACACCAGCTCTACACATTTGTATTTTCTAGGGAGAAAGCTAGAGGAACTGCGGCAAACAAACATGATATTTCTGTTTGTATAGATGATATTTTATGCACTTTCCTAACAAAAAGACTTTACTTTTCTCCAAAACCATTTTTACTGTGATTTTCTCGGTCCATTGCATACGAATTCCACCTCGCTTTGTCCGGATATGACTGGATGAAACCAGAAATATCCGTTTTATTTTTTTTTGGCTTACTATATCCCAGATATTACTACAGACTCTGTGTTTGTGTTTTCTGGATATTATCTATGGATTATATTGTTTTGAATGTTTTTATCAGGGAACATTTAATTTTGTGCTGGGAAACACTAATTGGTTCCACATGGAGACACCAGTCTACACATTCGTATTTTCTAGGGAGAAAGCTAGAATAACTGCGGTAAACAAACATGATGTTTCTGTTTGTATAGATGACATTTTATGCACTGGCTTAAGGAAAAGACTTTGTTTTACTCCAAAACCATTTTTACTGCGATTTTCCCGGTTCATTGCATACGAATTCCACCAAACTTAGTCCGGATATGACTGGATGAAACCAGAAATATCCGGTTGTGTTTTGGCTAAATCAATCCCAGATATTGGGATGGACTCTGTGTTTGTGTTTTCCGGATATTATCAACGGTTTTTATGGTTTTGCATGTTTTTTATCAGGGAACAAATTAATTTTGTACCTTAAAAACACTAATTGGTTCCACACGGAGACACCAGCTCTACACATTTGTATTTTCTAGGGAGAAAGCTAGAGAAACTGCGGCAAACAAACATGATATTTCTGTTTGTATAAATGACATTTTATGCACTTGCATAACGAAAAAAACTTTGCTTTTCTCCAAAACCATTTTTACTGCGATTTTCCCGGTTCGTTGCATACGAATTCCACCTCGCTTTGTCCGGATATGACTGGATCAAACCAGAAATATCCGGTTGTGTTTTGGCTTACTACAACCCAGATATTGTGAAAGCCTCTGTGTTTATGTTTTCCGGATATTATCAACGGAATTCATCTTTTTGCATGTTATTTATTCGGGAACATTTAATTTTGTGCTGGGAAACACTAATTGGTTCCACATGGAGACACCAGCTCTACACATTCGTATTTTCTAGGGAGAAAGCTAGAGGAACTGCGGCAAACAAACATGATATTTCTGTTTGTATAGATGACATTTTATGCACTTTCCTAAAGAAAAGACTTTGCTTTTCTCCAAAACCATTTTTCCTGTGATATTCTCGATCCATTACATATGAATTCCACCCCACTTTGTCCGGATATGAGTGGATGAAACCAGAAATATCCGGTTGTGTTTTTTTTTACTATATCCCAGATATTGCTACAGCCTCAGTGTCTGTGTTTTCTGGATATTATCGATGGATTTTATTGTTTTGAATGTTTTTATCAGGGAACATTTAATTTTGTACCATAGAAGCACTAATTGGTTCCACATGGAGACACCAGTAACACATTCCTATGTTCTAGGGAGAAAGCTTGAGGAACTGCAAATCGATATGATATGTCTGTTTGTATAGATGACATTTTATGCACTTGCGATGGAAAAGACTTTTTGCCTTTCTCTAAAACCATTTTTACTGTGATTTTGTTGGTCCATTGCATACGAATTCCAACCCACTTTGTCCGGATATGACTGGATGAAACCAGAAATATCCGGTTGTGTTTTGGCTAACTACAACCCAGATATTGTGAAAGCCTCTGTGTTTATGTTTTCCGGATATTATCAACGGAATTTATGTTTTTGCATGTTATTTATCAGGGAACATTTAATTTTGTGCTGGGAAACACTAATTGGTTCCACATGGAGACACCAGCTCTACACATTCGTATTTTCTAGGGAGAAAGCTAGAGGAACTGCGGCAAACAAACATGATATTTCTGTTTGTATAGATGACATTTTATGCACTTGCGATGGAAAAGACTTTTTGCCTTTCTCTAAAACCATTTTTACTGTGATTTTGTTGGTCCATTGCATACGAATTCCAACCCACTTTGTCCGGATATGACTGGATGAAACCAGAAATATCCGGTTGTGTTTTGGCTAACTCAATCCCAGATATTGTGAAAGCTTCTGTATTTGTGTTCTCCAGATATTATGAACGGATTTTATGGTTTTGCATGTTTTTTATCAGGGAACATTTAATTTTCTACCATAGAAACACTAATTGGTTCCACACGGAGACACCAGCTCTACACATTTGTATTTTCTAGGGAGAAAGCTAGAGGAACTGCGGCAAACAAACATGATATTTCTGTTTGTATAGATGATATTTTATGCACTTTCCTAACAAAAAGACTTTACTTTTCTCCAAAACCATTTTTACTGTGATTTTCTCGGTCCATTGCATACGAATTCCACCTCGCTTTGTCCGGATATGACTGGATGAAACCAGAAATATCCGTTTTATTTTTTTTTGGCTTACTATATCCCAGATATTACTACAGACTCTGTGTTTGTGTTTTCTGGATATTATCTATGGATTATATTGTTTTGAATGTTTTTATCAGGGAACATTTAATTTTGTGCTGGGAAACACTAATTGGTTCCACATGGAGACACCAGTCTACACATTCGTATTTTCTAGGGAGAAAGCTAGAATAACTGCGGTAAACAAACATGATGTTTCTGTTTGTATAGATGACATTTTATGCACTGGCTTAAGGAAAAGACTTTGTTTTACTCCAAAACCATTTTTACTGCGATTTTCCTGGTTCATTGCATACGAATTCCACCAAACTTAGTCCGGATATGACTGGATGAAACCAGAAATATCCGGTTGTGTTTTGGCTAACTCAATCCCAGATATTGCGACGGACTCTGTGTTTGTGTTTTCTGGACATTATCAACGGACTTTATTGTTTTGAATGTTTTTATCAGGGAACATTTAATTTTGTACCTTAGAAACACTAATAGGTTCAACATGGAGACACCAGTATACACATTCGTATGTTCTAGGAAGAAAGCTAGAGGAACTGCGGCAAACAAACATGATATTTCTGTTTGTATACATGACATTTTATGCACTTGCATAACGAAAAAAACTTTGCTTTTCTCCAAAACCATTTTTACTGTGATTTTCTCGGTCCATTGCATACAAATTCCACCTCGCTTTGTCCGGATATGACTGGATGAAACCAGAAATATCCAGTTGTGTTTTGGCTTACTACAACCCAGATATTGTGAAAGCCTCTGTGTTTATGTTTTCCGGATATTATCAACGGAATTTATGTTTTTGCATGTTATTTATCAAGGAACATTTATTTTTGTGCTGGGAAACACTAATTGGTTCCACATGGAGACACCAGCTCTACACATTCGTATTTTCTAGGGAGAAAGCTAGAGGAACTGCGGCAAACAAACATGATATTTCTGTTTGTATAGATGACATTTTATGCACTTTCCTAAAGAAAAGACTTTGCTTTTCTCCAAAACCATTTTTCCTGTGATATTCTCGATCCATTACATATGAATTCCACCCCACTTTGTCCGGATATGACTGGATGAAACCAGAAATATCCGGTTGTGTTTTGTCTTACTATATCCCAGATATTGCTACAGCCTCAGTGTCTGTGTTTTCTGGATATTATCGATGGATTTTATTGTTTTGAATGTTTTTATCAGGGAACATTTAATTTTGTACCGTAGAAACACTAATTGGTTCCACATGGAGACACCAGTAACACATTCCTATGTTCTAGGGAGAAAGCTTGAGGAACTGCAAATCGATATGATATGTCTGTTTGTATAGATGATATTTTATGCACTTGCGATGGAAAAGAATTTTGCCTTTCTCTAAAACCATTTTTACTGTGATTTTGTTGGTCCATTGCATACGAATTCCAACCCACTTTGTCCGGATATGACTGGATGAAACCAGAAATATCCAGTTGTGTTTTGGCTAACTCAATCCCAGATATTGTGAAAGCTTCTGTATTTGTGTTCTCCGGATATTATGAACGGATTTTATGGTTTTGCATGTTTTTTATCAGGGAACATTTAATTTTGTACCATAGAAACACTAATTGGTTCCACACGGAGACACCAGCTCTACACATTTGTATTTTCTAGGGAGAAAGCTAGAGGAACTGCGGCAAACAAACATGATATTTCTGTTTGTATAGATGACATTTTATGCACTTTCCTAACAAAAAGACTTTACTTTTCTCCAAAACCATTTTTACTGTGATTTTCTCGGTCCATTGCATACGAATTCCACCTCACTTTGTCCGGATATGACTGGATGAAACCAGAAATATCCGTTTTCTTTTTTTTTGGCTTACTATATCCCAGATATTACTACAGACTCTGTGTTTGTGTTTTCTGGATATTATCGATGGATTATATTGTTTTGAATGTTTTTATCAGGGAACATTTAATTTTGTGCTGGGAAACACTAATTGGTTCCACATGGAGACACCAGTCTACACATTCGTATTTTCTAGGGAGAAAGCTAGAGGAACTGCGGCAAACAAACATGATGTTTCTGTTTGTATAGATGACATTTTATGCACTGGCTTAAGGAAAAGACTTTGTTTTACTCCAAAACCATTTTTACTGCGATTTTCCCGGTTCATTGCATACGAATTCCACCAAACTTAGTCCGGATATGACTGGATGAAACCAGAAATATCCGGTTGTGTTTTGGCTAACTCAATCCCAGATATTGCGACGGACTCTGTGTTTGTGTTTTCTGGACATTATCAACGGACTTTATTGTTTTGAATGTTTTTATCAGGGAACATTTAATTTTGTACCTTAGAAACCCTAATAGGTTCAACACGGAGACACCAGTCTACACATTCGTATGTTCTAGGGAGAAAGTTAGAGGAACTGCGGCAAACAAACATGATATTTCTGTTTGTATACATGACATTTTATGCACTTGCATAACGAAAAAAACTTTGCTTTTCTCCAAAACCATTTTTACTGTGATTTTCTCGGTCTATTGCATACGAATTCCACCTCGCTTTGTCCGGATATGACTGGATGAAACCAGAAATATCCGGTTGTGTTTTGGCTTACTACAACCCAGATATTGTGAAAGCCTCTGTGTTTATGTTTTCCGGATATTATCAACGGAATTTATGTTTTTGCATGTTATTTATCAGGGAACATTTAATTTTGTGCTGGGAAACACTAATTGGTTCCACATGGAGACACCAGCTCTACACATTCGTATTTTCTAGGGAGAAAGCTAGAGGAACTGCGGCAAACAAACATGATATTTCTGTTTGTATAGATGACATTTTATGCACTTTCCTAAAGAAAAGACTTTGCTTTTCTCCAAAACCATTTTTCCTGTGATATTCTCGATCCATTACATATGAATTCCACCCCACTTTTTCCGGATATGAGTGGATGAAACCAGAAATATCCGGTTGTGTTTTGTCTTACTATATCCCAGATATTGCTACAGCCTCAGTGTCTGTGTTTTCTGGACATTATCGATGGATTTTATTGTTTTGAATGTTTTTATCAGGGAACATTGAATTTTGTACCGTAGAAACACTAATTGGTTCCACATGGAGACACCAGTAACACATTCCTATGTTCTAGGGAGAAAGCTTGAGGAACTGCAAATCGATATGATATGTCTGTTTGTATAGATGACATTTTATGCACTTGCAATGGAAAAGACTTTTTGCCTTTCTCTAAAACCATTTTTACTGTGATTTTGTTGGTCCATTGCATACAAATTCCAACCCACTTTGTCCGGATATGACTGGATGAATCCAGAAATATCCAGTTGTGTTTTGGCTAAATCAATCCCAGATATTGTGAAAGCTTCTGTATTTGTGTTCTCTGGATATTATGAACGGATTTCATGGTTTTGCATGTTTTTTATCAGGGAACATTTAATTTTGTACCATAGAAATACTAATTGGTTCCACACGGAGACACCAGCTCTACACATTTGTATTTTCTAGGGAGAAAGCTAGAGGAACTGCGGCAAACAAACATGATATTTCTGTTTGTATAGATGACATTTTATGCACTTTCCTAACAAAAAGATTTAACTTTTCTCCAAAACCATTTTTACTGTGATTTTCTCGGTCCATTGCATACGAATTCCACCTCGCTTTGTCTGGATATGACTGGATGAAACCAGAAATATCCGGTTGTGTTTTGGTTTACTACAACCCAGATATTGTGAAACCCTCTGTGTTTATGTTTTCCGGATATTATCAACGGAATTTATGTTTTTGCATGTTATTTATCAGGGAACATTTAATTTTGTGCTGGGAAACACTAATTGGTTCCACATGGAGACACCAGCTCTACACATTCGTATTTTCTAGGGAGAAAGCTAGACGAACTGCGGCAAACAAACATGATATTTCTGTTTGTATAGATGACATTTTATGCACTTTCCTAAAGAAAAGACTTTGCTTTTCTCCAAAACCATTTTTCCTGTGATATTCTCGATCCATTACATATGAATTCCACCCCACTTTGTCCGGATATGACTGGATGAAACCAGAAATATCCGGTTGTGTTTTGTCTTACTATATCCCAGATATTGCTACAGCCTCAGTGTCTGTGTTTTCTGGATATTATCGATGGATTTTATTGTTTTGAATGTTTTTATCAGGGAACATTTAATTTTGTACCATAGAAACACTAATTGGTTCCACATGGAGACACCAGTAACACATTCCTATGTTCTAGGGTGAAAGCTTGAGGAACTGCAAATCGATATGATATGTCTGTTTGTATAGATGACATTTTATGCACTGGCTTTAGGAAAAGACTTTGTTTTACTCCAAAACAATTTTTAATGCGATTTTCCCGGTTCATTGCATACGAATTCCACCAAACTTAGTCCGGATATGACTGGATGAAACCAGAAATATCCGGTTGTGTTTTGGCTAACTCAATCCCAGATATTGTGAAAGCTTCTGTATTTGTGTTCTCCGGATATTATGAACGGATTTTATGGTTTTGCATGTTTTTTATCAGGGAACATTTAATTTTGTACCGTAGAAACACTAATTGGTTCCACACGGAGACACCAGCTCTACACATTTGTATTTTCTAGGGAGAAAGCTAGAGGAACTGCGGCAAACAAACATGATATTTCTGTTTGTATAGATGACATTTTATGCACTTTCCTAACAAAAAGACTTTACTTTTCTCCAAAACCATTTTTACTGTGATTTTCTCGGTCCATTGCATACGAATTCCACCTCACTTTCTCCGGATATGACTGGATGAAACCAGAAATATCCGTTTTCTTTTTTTTTGGCTTACTATATCCCAGATATTACTACAGACTCTGTGTTTGTGTTTTCTGGATATTATCGATGGATTATATTGTTTTGAATGTTTTTATCAGGGAACATTTAATTTTGTGCTGGGAAACACTAATTGGTTCCACATGGAGACACCAGTCTACACATTCGTATTTTCTAGGGAGAAAGCTAGAGGAACTGCGGCAAACAAACATGATGTTTCTGTTTGTATAGATGACATTTTATGCACTGGCTTAAGGAAAAGACTTTGTTTTACTCCAAAACCATTTTTACTGTGATTTTCCCGGTTCATTGCATACGAATTCCACCAAACTTAGTCCGGATATGACTGGATGAAACCAGAAATATCCGGTTGTGTTTTGGCTAACTCAATCCCAGATATTGCGACGGACTCTGTGTTTGTGTTTTCTGGACATTATCAACGGACTTTATTGTTTTGAATGTTTTTATCAGGGAACATTTAATTTTGTACCTTAGAAACCCTAATAGGTTCAACACGGAGACACCAGTCTACACATTCGTATGTTCTAGGGAGAAAGTTAGAGGAACTGCGGCAAACAAACATGATATTTCTGTTTGTATACATGACATTTTATGCACTTGCATAACGAAAAAAACTTTGCTTTTCTCCAAAACCATTTTTACTGTGATTTTCTCGGTCTATTGCATACGAATTCCACCTCGCTTTGTCCGGATATGACTGGATGAAACCAGAAATATCCGGTTGTGTTTTGGCTTACTACAACCCAGATATTGTGAAAGCCTCTGTGTTTATGTTTTCCGGATATTATCAACGGAATTTATGTTTTTGCATGTTATTTATCAGGGAACATTTAATTTTGTGCTGGGAAACACTAATTGGTTCCACATGGAGACACCAGCTCTACACATTCGTATTTTCTAGGGAGAAAGCTAGAGGAACTGCGGCAAACAAACATGATATTTCTGTTTGTATAGATGACATTTTATGCACTTTCCTAAAGAAAAGACTTTGCTTTTCTCCAAAACCATTTTTCCTGTGATATTCTCGATCCATTACATATGAATTCCACCCCACTTTTTCCGGATATGAGTGGATGAAACCAGAAATATCCGGTTGTGTTTTGTCTTACTATATCCCAGATATTGCTACAGCCTCAGTGTCTGTGTTTTCTGGATATTATCGATGGATTTTATTGTTTTGAATGTTTTTATCAGGGAACATTGAATTTTGTACCGTAGAAACACTAATTGGTTCCACATGGAGACACCAGTAACACATTCCTATGTTCTAGGGAGAAAGCTTGAGGAACTGCAAATCGATATGATATGTCTGTTTGTATAGATGACATTTTATGCACTTGCAATGGAAAAGACTTTTTGCCTTTCTCTAAAACCATTTTTACTGTGATTTTGTTGGTCCATTGCATACAAATTCCAACCCACTTTGTCCGGATATGACTGGATGAATCCAGAAATATCCAGTTGTGTTTTGGCTAAATCAATCCCAGATATTGTGAAAGCTTCTGTATTTGTGTTCTCTGGATATTATGAACGGATTTCATGGTTTTGCATGTTTTTTATCAGGGAACATTTAATTTTGTACCATAGAAATACTAATTGGTTCCACACGGAGACACCAGCTCTACACATTTGTATTTTCTAGGGAGAAAGCTAGAGGAACTGCGGCAAACAAACATGATATTTCTGTTTGTATAGATGACATTTTATGCACTTTCCTAACAAAAAGATTTAACTTTTCTCCAAAACCATTTTTACTGTGATTTTCTCGGTCCATTGCATACGAATTCCACCTCGCTTTGTCTGGATATGACTGGATGAAACCAGAAATATCCGGTTGTGTTTTGGTTTACTACAACCCAGATATTGTGAAACCCTCTGTGTTTATGTTTTCCGGATATTATCAACGGAATTTATGTTTTTGCATGTTATTTATCAGGGAACATTTAATTTTGTGCTGGGAAACACTAATTGGTTCCACATGGAGACACCAGCTCTACACATTCGTATTTTCTAGGGAGAAAGCTAGACGAACTGCGGCAAACAAACATGATATTTCTGTTTGTATAGATGACATTTTATGCACTTTCCTAAAGAAAAGACTTTGCTTTTCTCCAAAACCATTTTTCCTGTGATATTCTCGATCCATTACATATGAATTCCACCCCACTTTGTCCGGATATGACTGGATGAAACCAGAAATATCCGGTTGTGTTTTGTCTTACTATATCCCAGATATTGCTACAGCCTCAGTGTCTGTGTTTTCTGGATATTATCGATGGATTTTATTGTTTTGAATGTTTTTATCAGGGAACATTTAATTTTGTACCATAGAAACACTAATTGGTTCCACATGGAGACACCAGTAACACATTCCTATGTTCTAGGGTGAAAGCTTGAGGAACTGCAAATCGATATGATATGTCTGTTTGTATAGATGACATTTTATGCACTGGCTTTAGGAAAAGACTTTGTTTTACTCCAAAACAATTTTTAATGCGATTTTCCCGGTTCATTGCATACGAATTCCACCAAACTTAGTCCGGATATGACTGGATGAAACCAGAAATATCCGGTTGTGTTTTGGCTAACTCAATCCCAGATATTGTGAAAGCTTCTGTATTTGTGTTCTCCGGATATTATGAACGGATTTTATGGTTTTGCATGTTTTTTATCAGGGAACATTTAATTTTGTACCGTAGAAACACTAATTGGTTCCACACGGAGACACCAGCTCTACACATTTGTATTTTCTAGGGAGAAAGCTAGAGGAACTGCGGCAAACAAACATGATATTTCTGTTTGTATAGATGACATTTTATGCACTTTCCTAACAAAAAGACTTTACTTTTCTCCAAAACCATTTTTACTGTGATTTTCTCGGTCCATTGCATACGAATTCCACCTCACTTTGTCCGGATATGACTGGATGAAACCAGAAATACCCGTTTTCTTTTTTTTTGGCTTACTATATCCCAGATATTACTACAGACTCTGTGTTTGTGTTTTCTGGATATTATCGATGGATTATATTGTTTTGAATGTTTTTATCAGGGAACATTTAATTTTGTGCTGGGAAACACTAATTGGTTCCACATGGAGACACCAGTCTACACATTCGTATTTTCTAGGGAGAAAGCTAGAGGAACTGCGGCAAACAAACATGATGTTTCTGTTTGTATAGATGACATTTTATGCACTGGCTTAAGGAAAAGACTTTGTTTTACTCCAAAACCATTTTTACTGCGATTTTCCCGGTTCATTGCATACGAATTCCACCAAACTTAGTCCGGATATGACTGGATGAAACCAGAAATATCCGGTTGTGTTTTGGCTAACTCAATCCCAGATATTGCGACGGACTCTGTGTTTGTGTTTTCTGGACATTATCAACGGACTTTATTGTTTTGAATGTTTTTATCAGGGAACATTTAATTTTGTACCTTAGAAACACTAATAGGTTCAACATGGAGACAAAAGTCTACACATTCGTATGTTCTAGGGAGAAAGTTAGAGGAACTGCGGCAAACAAACATGATATTTCAGTTTGTATACATGACATTTTATGCACTTGCATAACGAAAAAAACTTTGCTTTTCTCCAAAACCATTTTTACTGTGATTTTCTCGGTCCATTGCATACGAATTCCACCTCGCTTTGTCCGGATATGACTGGATGAAACCAGAAATATCCAGTTGTGTTTTGGCTTACTACAACCCAGATATTGTGAAAGCCTCTGTGTTTATGTTTTCCGGATATTATCAACGGAATTTATGTTTTTGCATGTTATTTATCAGGGAACATTTAATTTTGTGCTGGGAAACACTAATTGGTTCCACATGGAGACACCAGCTCTACACATTCGTATTTTCTAGGGAGAAAGCTAGAGGAACTGCGGCAAACAAACATGATATTTCTGTTTGTATAGATGACATTTTATGCACTTTCCTAAAGAAAAGACTTTGCTTTTCTCCAAAACCATTTTTCCTGTGATATTCTCGATCCATTACATATGAATTCCACCCCACTTTGTCCGGATATGACTGGATGAAACCAGAAATATCCGGTTGTGTTTTGTCTTACTATATCCCAGATATTGCTACAGCCTCAGTGTCTGTGTTTTCTGGATATTATGGATGGATTTTATTGTTTTGAATGTTTTTATCAGGGAACATTGAATTTTGTACCGTAGAAACACTAATTGGTTCCACATGGAGACACCAGTAACACATTCCTATGTTCTAGGGAGAAAGCTTGAGGAACTGCAAATCGATATGATATGTCTGTTTGTATAGATGACATTTTATGCACTTGCGATGGAAAAGACTTTTTGCCTTTCTCTAAAACCATTTTTACTGTGATTTTGTTGGTCCATTGCATACAAATTCCAACCCACTTTGTCCGGATATGACTGGATGAAACCAGAAATATCCAGTTGTGTTTTGGCTAAATCAATCCCAGATATTGTGAAAGCTTCTGTATTTGTGTTCTCTGGATATTATGAACGGATTTCATGGTTTTGCATGTTTTTTATCAGGGAACATTTAATTTTGTACCATAGAAATACTAATTGGTTCCACACGGAGACACCAGCTCTACACATTTGTATTTTCTAGGGAGAAAGCTAGAGGAACTGCGGCAAACAAACATGATATTTCTGTTTGTATAGATGACATTTTATGCACTTTCCTAACAAAAAGATTTAACTTTTCTCCAAAACCATTTTTACTGTGATTTTCTCGGTCCATTGCATACGAATTCCACCTCGCTTTGTCTGGATATGACTGGATGAAACCAGAAATATCCGGTTGTGTTTTGGTTTACTACAACCCAGATATTGTGAAAGCCTCTGTGTTTATGTTTTCCGGATATTATCAACGGAATTTATGTTTTTGCATGTTATTTATCAGGGAACATTTAATTTTGTGCTGGGAAACACTAATTGGTTCCACATGGAGACACCAGCTCTACACATTCGTATTTTCTAGGGAGAAAGCTAGACGAACTGCGGCAAACAAACATGATATTTCTGTTTGTATAGATGACATTTTATGCACTTTCCTAAAGAAAAGACTTTGCTTTTCTCCAAAACCATTTTTCCTGTGATATTCTCCATCCATTACATATGAATTCCACCCCACTTTGTCCGGATATGAGTGGATGAAACCAGAAATATCTGGTTGTGTTTTGTCTTACTATATCCCAGATATTGCTACAGCCTCAGTGTCTGTGTTTTCTGGATATTATCGATGGATTTTATTGTTTTGAATGTTTTTATCAGGGAACATTTAATTTTGTACCTTAGAAACACTAATTGGTTCCACATGGAGACACCAGTAACACATTCCTATGTTCTAGGGAGAAAGCTTGAGGAACTGCAAATCGATATGAAATGTCTGTTTGTATAGATGACATTTTATGCACTTGCGATTGAAAAGACTTTTTGCCTTTCTCTAAAACCATTTTTACTGTGATTTTGTTGGTCCATTGCATACGAATTCCAACCCACTTTGTCCGGATATGACTGGATGAAACCAGAAATATCCGGTTGTGTTTTGGCTAACTCAATCCCAGATATTGTGAAAGCTTCTGTATTTGTGTTCTCAGGATATTATGAACGGATTTTATGGTTTGCATGTTTTTTATCAGGGAACATTTAATTTTGTACCGTAGAAACACTAATTGGTTCCACACGGAGACACCAGCTCTACACATTTGTATTTTCTAGGGAGAAAGCTAGAGGAACTGCGGCAAACAAACATGATATTTCTGTTTGTATAGATGACATTTTATGCACTTTCCTAACAAAAAGACTTTACTTTTCTCCAAAACCATTTTTACTGTGATTTTCTCGGTCCATTGCATACGAATTCCACCTCACTTTGTCCGGATATGACTGGATGAAACCAGAAATATCCGTTTTCTTTTTTTTTGGCTTACTATATCCCAGATATTACTACAGACTCTGTGTTTGTGTTTTCTGGATATTATCGATGGATTATATTGTTTTGAATGTTTTTATCAGGGAACATTTAATTTTGTGCTGGGAAACACTAATTGGTTCCACATGGAGACACCAGTCTACACATTCGTATTTTCTAGGGAGAAAGCTAGAGGAACTGCGGCAAACAAACATGATGTTTCTGTTTGTATAGATGACATTTTATGCACTGGCTTAAGGAAAAGACTTTGTTTTACTCCAAAACCATTTTTACTGCGATTTTCCCGGTTCATTGCATACGAATTCCACCAAACTTAGTCCGGATATGACTGGATGAAACCAGAAATATCCGGTTGTGTTTTGGCTAACTCAATCCCAGATATTGCGACGGACTCTGTGTTTGTGTTTTCTGGACATTATCAACGGACTTTATTGTTTTGAATGTTTTTATCAGGGAACATTTAATTTTGTACCTTAGAAACCCTAATAGGTTCAACATGGAGACACCAGTCTACACATTCGTATGTTCTAGGGAGAAAGTTAGAGGAACTGCGGCAAACAAACATGATATTTCTGTTTGTATACATGACATTTTATGCACTTGCATAACGAAAAAAACTTTGCTTTTCTCCAAAACCATTTTTACTGTGATTTTCTCGGTCCATTGCATACGAATTCCACCTCGCTTTGTCCGGATATGACTGGATGAAACCAGAAATATCCAGTTGTGTTTTGGCTTACTACAACCCAGATATTGTGAAAGCCTCTGTGTTTATGTTTTCCGGATATTATCAACGGAATTTATGTTTTTGCATGTTATTTATCAGGGAACATTTAATTTTGTGCTGGGAAACACTAATTGGTTCCACATGGAGACACCAGCTCTACACATTCGTATTTTCTAGGGAGAAAGCTAGAGGAACTGCGGCAAACAAACATGATATTTCTGTTTGTATAGATGACATTTTATGCACTTTCCTAAAGAAAAGACTTTGCTTTTCTCCAAAACCATTTTTCCTGTGATATTCTCGATCCATTACATATGAATTCCACCCCACTTTGTCCGGATATGAGTGGATGAAACCAGAAATATCCGGTTGTGTTTTGTCTTACTATATCCCAGATATTGCTACAGCCTCAGTGTCTGTGTTTTCTGGATATTATCGATGGATTTTATTGTTTTGAATGTTTTTATCAGGGAACATTGAATTTTGTACCGTAGAAACACTAATTGGTTCCACATGGAGACACCAGTAACACATTCCTATGTTCTAGGGAGAAAGCTTGAGGAACTGCAAATCGATATGATATGTCTGTTTGTATAGATGACATTTTATGCACTTGCGATGGAAAAGACTTTTTGCCTTTCTCTAAAACCATTTTTACTGTGATTTTGTTGGTCCATTGCATACAAATTCCAACCCACTTTGTCCGGATATGACTGGATGAAACCAGAAATATCCAGTTGTGTTTTGGCTAAATCAATCCCAGATATTGTGAAAGCTTCTGTATTTGTGTTCTCTGGATATTATGAACGGATTTCATGGTTTTGCATGTTTTTTATCAGGGAACATTTAATTTTGTACCATAGAAATACTAATTGGTTCCACACGGAGACACCAGCTCTACACATTTGTATTTTCTAGGGAGAAAGCTAGAGGAACTGCGGCAAACAAACATGATATTTCTGTTTGTATAGATGACATTTTATGCACTTTCCTAACAAAAAGATTTAACTTTTCTCCAAAACCATTTTTACTGTGATTTTCTCGGTCCATTGCATACGAATTCCACCTCGCTTTGTCTGGATATGACTGGATGAAACCAGAAATATCCGGTTGTGTTTTGGTTTACTACAACCCAGATATTGTGAAACCCTCTGTGTTTATGTTTTCCGGATATTATCAACGGAATTTATGTTTTTGCATGTTATTTATCAGGGAACATTTAATTTTGTGCTGGGAAACACTAATTGGTTCCACATGGAGACACCAGCTCTACACATTCGTATTTTCTAGGGAGAAAGCTAGAGGAACTGCGGCAAACAAACATGATATTTCTGTTTGTATAGATGACATTTTATGCACTTTCCTAAAGAAAAGACTTTGCTTTTCTCCAAAACCATTTTTCCTGTGATATTCTCGATCCATTACATATGAATTCCACCCCACTTTGTCCGGATATGAGTGGATGAAACCAGAAATATCTGGTTGTGTTTTGTCTTACTATATCCCAGATATTGCTACAGCCTCAGTGTCTGTGTTTTCTGGATATTATCGATGGATTTTATTGTTTTGAATGTTTTTATCAGGGAACATTTAATTTTGTACCTTAGAAACACTAATTGGTTCCACATGGAGACACCAGTAACACATTCCTATGTTCTAGGGAGAAAGCTTGAGGAACTGCAAATCGATATGATATGTCTGTTTGTATAGATGACATTTTATGCACTTGCGATGGAAAAGACTTTTTGCCTTTCTCTAAAACCATTTTTACTGTGATTTTGTTGGTCCATTGCATACGAATTCCAACCCACTTTGTCCGGATATGACTGGATGAAACCAGAAATATCCGGTTGTGTTTTGGCTAACTCAATCCCAGATATTGTGAAAGCTTCTGTATTTGTGTTCTCAGGATATTATGAACGGATTTTATGGTTTGCATGTTTTTTATCAGGGAACATTTAATTTTGTACCGTAGAAACACTAATTGGTTCCACACGGAGACACCAGCTCTACACATTTGTATTTTCTAGGGAGAAAGCTAGAGGAACTGCGGCAAACAAACATGATATTTCTGTTTGTATAGATGACATTTTATGCACTTTCCTAACAAAAAGACTTTACTTTTCTCCAAAACCATTTTTACTGTGATTTTCTCGGTCCATTGCATACGAATTCCACCTCACTTTGTCCGGATATGACTGGATGAAACCAGAAATATCCGTTTTCTTTTTTTTTGGCTTACTATATCCCAGATATTACTACAGACTCTGTGTTTGTGTTTTCTGGATATTATCGATGGATTATATTGTTTTGAATGTTTTTATCAGGGAACATTTAATTTTGTGCTGGGAAACACTAATTGGTTCCACATGGAGACACCAGTCTACACATTCGTATTTTCTAGGGAGAAAGCTAGAGGAACTGCGGCAAACAAACATGATGTTTCTGTTTGTATAGATGACATTTTATGCACTGGCTTAAGGAAAAGACTTTGTTTTACTCCAAAACCATTTTTACTGCGATTTTCCCGGTTCATTGCATACGAATTCCACCAAACTTAGTCCGGATATGACTGGATGAAACCAGAAATATCCGGTTGTGTTTTGGCTAACTCAATCCCAGATATTGCGACGGACTCTGTGTTTGTGTTTTCTGGACATTATCAACGGACTTTATTGTTTTGAATGTTTTTATCAGGGAACATTTAATTTTGTACCTTAGAAACCCTAATAGGTTCAACATGGAGACACCAGTCTACACATTCGTATGTTCTAGGGAGAAAGTTAGAGGAACTGCGGCAAACAAACATGATATTTCTGTTTGTATACATGACATTTTATGCACTTGCATAACGAAAAAAACTTTGCTTTTCTCCAAAACCATTTTTACTGTGATTTTCTCGGTCCATTGCATACGAATTCCACCTCGCTTTGTCCGGATATGACTGGATGAAACCAGAAATATCCAGTTGTGTTTTGGCTTACTACAACCCAGATATTGTGAAAGCCTCTGTGTTTATGTTTTCCGGATATTATCAACGGAATTTATGTTTTTGCATGTTATTTATCAGGGAACATTTAATTTTGTGCTGGGAAACACTAATTGGTTCCACATGGAGACACCAGCTCTACACATTCGTATTTTCTAGGGAGAAAGCTAGAGGAACTGCGGCAAACAAACATGATATTTCTGTTTGTATAGATGACATTTTATGCACTTTCCTAAAGAAAAGACTTTGCTTTTCTCCAAAACCATTTTTCCTGTGATATTCTCGATCCATTACATATGAATTCCACCCCACTTTGTCCGGATATGAGTGGATGAAACCAGAAATATCCGGTTGTGTTTTGTCTTACTATATCCCAGATATTGCTACAGCCTCAGTGTCTGTGTTTTCTGGATATTATCGATGGATTTTATTGTTTTGAATGTTTTTATCAGGGAACATTGAATTTTGTACCGTAGAAACACTAATTGGTTCCACATGGAGACACCAGTAACACATTCCTATGTTCTAGGGAGAAAGCTTGAGGAACTGCAAATCGATATGATATGTCTGTTTGTATAGATGACATTTTATGCACTTGCGATGGAAAAGACTTTTTGCCTTTCTCTAAAACCATTTTTACTGTGATTTTGTTGGTCCATTGCATACAAATTCCAACCCACTTTGTCCGGATATGACTGGATGAAACCAGAAATATCCAGTTGTGTTTTGGCTAAATCAATCCCAGATATTGTGAAAGCTTCTGTATTTGTGTTCTCTGGATATTATGAACGGATTTCATGGTTTTGCATGTTTTTTATCAGGGAACATTTAATTTTGTACCATAGAAATACTAATTGGTTCCACACGGAGACACCAGCTCTACACATTTGTATTTTCTAGGGAGAAAGCTAGAGGAACTGCGGCAAACAAACATGATATTTCTGTTTGTATAGATGACATTTTATGCACTTTCCTAACAAAAAGATTTAACTTTTCTCCAAAACCATTTTTACTGTGATTTTCTCGGTCCATTGCATACGAATTCCACCTCGCTTTGTCTGGATATGACTGGATGAAACCAGAAATATCCGGTTGTGTTTTGGTTTACTACAACCCAGATATTGTGAAACCCTCTGTGTTTATGTTTTCCGGATATTATCAACGGAATTTATGTTTTTGCATGTTATTTATCAGGGAACATTTAATTTTGTGCTGGGAAACACTAATTGGTTCCACATGGAGACACCAGCTCTACACATTCGTATTTTCTAGGGAGAAAGCTAGAGGAACTGCGGCAAACAAACATGATATTTCTGTTTGTATAGATGACATTTTATGCACTTTCCTAAAGAAAAGACTTTGCTTTTCTCCAAAACCATTTTTCCTGTGATATTCTCGATCCATTACATATGAATTCCACCCCACTTTGTCCGGATATGAGTGGATGAAACCAGAAATATCTGGTTGTGTTTTGTCTTACTATATCCCAGATATTGCTACAGCCTCAGTGTCTGTGTTTTCTGGATATTATCGATGGATTTTATTGTTTTGAATGTTTTTATCAGGGAACATTTAATTTTGTACCTTAGAAACACTAATTGGTTCCACATGGAGACACCAGTAACACATTCCTATGTTCTAGGGAGAAAGCTTGAGGAACTGCAAATCGATATGATATGTCTGTTTGTATAGATGACATTTTATGCACTTGCGATGGAAAAGACTTTTTGCCTTTCTCTAAAACCATTTTTACTGTGATTTTGTTGGTCCATTGCATACGAATTCCAACCCACTTTGTCCGGATATGACTGGATGAAACCAGAAATATCCGGTTGTGTTTTGGCTAACTCAATCCCAGATATTGTGAAAGCTTCTGTATTTGTGTTCTCAGGATATTATGAACGGATTTTATGGTTTGCATGTTTTTTATCAGGGAACATTTAATTTTGTACCGTAGAAACACTAATTGGTTCCACACGGAGACACCAGCTCTACACATTTGTATTTTCTAGGGAGAAAGCTAGAGGAACTGCGGCAAACAAACATGATATTTCTGTTTGTATAGATGACATTTTATGCACTTTCCTAACAAAAAAACTTTGCTTTTCTCCACAACCATTTTTACTGTGATTTTCTCGGTCCATTGCATACGAATTCCACCTCGCTTTGTCCGGATATGACTGGATGAAACCAGAAATATCCGTTTTCTTTTTTTTTGGCTTACTATATCCCAGATATTACTACAGACTCTGTGTTTGTGTTTTCTGGATATTATCGATGGATTATATTGTTTTGAATGTTTTTATCAGGGAACACTCAATTTTGTGCTGGGAAACACTAATTGGTTCCACATGGAGACACCAGTCTACACATTCTATTTTCTAGGGAGAAAGCTAGATTAACTGCGGTAAACAAACATGATGTTTCTGTTTGTATAGATGACATTTTATGCACTGGCTTAAGGAAAAGACTTTGTTTTACTCCAAAACCATTTTTACTGCGATTTTCCCGGTTCATTGCATACGAATTCCACCAAACTTAGTCCGGATATGACTGGATGAAACCAGAAATATCCGGTTGTGTTTTGGCTAACTCAATCCCAGATATTGTGAAAGCTTCTGTATTGGTGTTTTCCGGATATTATCAACGGATTTTATGGTTTTGCATGTTTTTTATCAGGGAACATTTAATTTTGTACCTTAGAAACTCTAATAGGTTCAACACGGAGACACCAGTCTACACATTCGTATGTTCTAGGGAGAAAGTTAGAGGAACTGAGGCAAACAAACATGATATTTCTGTTTGTATAGATGACATTTTATGCACTTGCATAACGAAAAAAAACTTTGCTTTTCTCCAAAACCATTTTTACTGTGATTTTCTCGGTCCATTGCATACGAATTCCACCTCGCTTTGTCCGGATATGACTGGATGAAACCAGAAATATCTGGTTGTGTTTTGGCTTACTACAAACCAGATATTGTGAAAGCCTCTGTGTTTATGTTTTCCGGATATTATCAATGGAATTTATGTTTTTGCATGTTATTTATCAGGGAACATTTAATTTTGTGCTGGGAAACACTAATTGGTTCCACATGGAGACACCAGTCTACACATTCGTATTTTCTAGGGAGAAAGCTAGAATAACTGCGGTAAACAAACATGATGTTTCTGTTTGTATAGATGACATTTTATGCACTGGCTTAAGGAAAAGACTTTGTTTTACTCCAAAACCATTTTTACTGCGATTTTCCCGGTTCATTGCATACGAATTCCACCAAACTTAGTCCGGATATGACTGGATGAAACCAGAAATATCCGGTTGTGTTTTGGCTAAATCAATCCCAGATATTGGGATGGACTCTGTGTTTGTGTTTTCTGGACATTATCAACGGACTTTATTGTTTTGAATGTTTTTATCAGGGAACATTTAATTTTGTACCATAGAAACACTAATAGGTTCAACATGGAGACACCAGTCTACACATTCGTATGTTCTAGGGAGAAAGTTAGAGGAACTGCGGCAAACAAACATGATATTTCTGTTTGTATACATGACATTTTATGCACTTGCATAACGAAAAAAACTTTGCTTTTCTCCAAAACCATTTTTACTGTGATTTTCTCGGTCCATTGCATACGAATTCCACCTCGCTTTGTCCGGCTATGACTGGATGAAACCAGAAATATCCGGTTGTGTTTTGGCTTACTACAACCCAGATATTGTGAAAGCCTCTGTGTTAATGTTTTCCGGATATTATCAACGGAATTTATGTTTTTTATGTTATTTATCAGGGAACATTTAATTTTGTGCTGGGAAACACTAATTGGTTCCACATGGAGACACCAGCTCTACACATTCGTATTTTCTAGGGAGAAAGCTAGAGGAACTGCGGCAAACAAACATGATATTTCTGTTTGTATAGATGACATTTTATGCACTTTCCTAAAGAAAAGACTTTGCTTTTCTCCAAAACCACTTTTCCTGTGATATTCTCGATCCATTACATATGAATTCCACCCCACTTTGTCCGGATATGACTGGATGAAACCAGAAATATCCGGTTGTGTTTTGTCTTACTATATCCCAGATATTGCTACAGCCTCAGTGTCTGTGTTTTCTGGATATTATCGATGGATTTTATTGTTTTGAATGTTTTTATCAGGGAACATTTAATTTTGTACCGTAGAAACACTAATTGGTTCCACATGGAGACACCAGTAACACATTCCTATGTTCTAGGGAGAAAGCTTGAGGAACTGCAAATCGATATGATATGTCTGTTTGTATAGATGATATTTTATGCACTTGCGATGGAAAAGACTTTTTGCCTTTCTCTAAAACCATTTTTACTGTGATTTTGTTGGTCCATTGCATACGAATTCCAACCCACTTGTTTCGGATATGACTGGATGAAACCAGAAATATCCGGTTGTGTTTTGGCTAACTCAATCCCAGATATTGTGAAAGCTTCTGTATTTGTGTTCTCCAGATATTATGAATGGATTTTATGGTTTTGCATGTTTTTTATCAGGGAACATTTAATTTTGTACCTTAGAAACACTAATTGGTTCCACATGGAGACACCAGTAACACATTCCTATGTTCTAGGGAGAAAGCTTGAGGAACTGCAAATCGATATGATATGTCTGTTTGTATAGATGACATTTTATGCACTTGCGATGGAAAAGACTTTTTGCCTTTCTCTAAAACCATTTTTACTGTGATTTTGTTGGTCCATTGCATACGAATTCCAACCCACTTTGTCCGGATATGACTGGATGAAACCAGAAATATCCGGTTGTGTTTTGGCTAACTCAATCCCAGATATTGTGAAAGCTTCTGTATTTGTGTTCTCAGGATATTATGAACGGATTTTATGGTTTGCATGTTTTTTATCAGGGAACATTTAATTTTGTACCGTAGAAACACTAATTGGTTCCACACGGAGACACCAGCTCTACACATTTGTATTTTCTAGGGAGAAAGCTAGAGGAACTGCGGCAAACAAACATGATATTTCTGTTTGTATAGATGACATTTTATGCACTTTCCTAACAAAAAGATTTAACTTTTCTCCAAAACCATTTTTACTGTGATTTTCTCGGTCCATTGCATACGAATTCCACCTCGCTTTGTCTGGATATGACTGGATGAAACCAGAAATATCCGGTTGTGTTTTGGTTTACTACAACCCAGATATTGTGAAAGCCTCTGTGTTTATGTTTTCCGGATATTATCAACGGAATTTATGTTTTTGCATGTTATTTATCAGGGAACATTTAATTTTGTGCTGGGAAACACTAATTGGTTCCACATGGAGACACCAGCTCTACACATTCGTATTTTCTAGGGAGAAAGCTAGACGAACTGCGGCAAACAAACATGATATTTCTGTTTGTATAGATGACATTTTATGCACTTTCCTAAAGAAAAGACTTTGCTTTTCTCCAAAACCATTTTTCCTGTGATATTCTCCATCCATTACATATGAATTCCACCCCACTTTGTCCGGATATGAGTGGATGAAACCAGAAATATCTGGTTGTGTTTTGTCTTACTATATCCCAGATATTGCTACAGCCTCAGTGTCTGTGTTTTCTGGATATTATCGATGGATTTTATTGTTTTGAATGTTTTTATCAGGGAACATTTAATTTTGTACCTTAGAAACACTAATTGGTTCCACATGGAGACACCAGTAACACATTCCTATGTTCTAGGGAGAAAGCTTGAGGAACTGCAAATCGATATGAAATGTCTGTTTGTATAGATGACATTTTATGCACTTGCGATTGAAAAGACTTTTTGCCTTTCTCTAAAACCATTTTTACTGTGATTTTGTTGGTCCATTGCATACGAATTCCAACCCACTTTGTCCGGATATGACTGGATGAAACCAGAAATATCCGGTTGTGTTTTGGCTAACTCAATCCCAGATATTGTGAAAGCTTCTGTATTTGTGTTCTCAGGATATTATGAACGGATTTTATGGTTTGCATGTTTTTTATCAGGGAACATTTAATTTTGTACCGTAGAAACACTAATTGGTTCCACACGGAGACACCAGCTCTACACATTTGTATTTTCTAGGGAGAAAGCTAGAGGAACTGCGGCAAACAAACATGATATTTCTGTTTGTATAGATGACATTTTATGCACTTTCCTAACAAAAAGACTTTACTTTTCTCCAAAACCATTTTTACTGTGATTTTCTCGGTCCATTGCATACGAATTCCACCTCACTTTGTCCGGATATGACTGGATGAAACCAGAAATATCCGTTTTCTTTTTTTTTGGCTTACTATATCCCAGATATTACTACAGACTCTGTGTTTGTGTTTTCTGGATATTATCGATGGATTATATTGTTTTGAATGTTTTTATCAGGGAACATTTAATTTTGTGCTGGGAAACACTAATTGGTTCCACATGGAGACACCAGTCTACACATTCGTATTTTCTAGGGAGAAAGCTAGAGGAACTGCGGCAAACAAACATGATGTTTCTGTTTGTATAGATGACATTTTATGCACTGGCTTAAGGAAAAGACTTTGTTTTACTCCAAAACCATTTTTACTGCGATTTTCCCGGTTCATTGCATACGAATTCCACCAAACTTAGTCCGGATATGACTGGATGAAACCAGAAATATCCGGTTGTGTTTTGGCTAACTCAATCCCAGATATTGCGACGGACTCTGTGTTTGTGTTTTCTGGACATTATCAACGGACTTTATTGTTTTGAATGTTTTTATCAGGGAACATTTAATTTTGTACCTTAGAAACCCTAATAGGTTCAACATGGAGACACCAGTCTACACATTCGTATGTTCTAGGGAGAAAGTTAGAGGAACTGCGGCAAACAAACATGATATTTCTGTTTGTATACATGACATTTTATGCACTTGCATAACGAAAAAAACTTTGCTTTTCTCCAAAACCATTTTTACTGTGATTTTCTCGGTCCATTGCATACGAATTCCACCTCGCTTTGTCCGGATATGACTGGATGAAACCAGAAATATCCAGTTGTGTTTTGGCTTACTACAACCCAGATATTGTGAAAGCCTCTGTGTTTATGTTTTCCGGATATTATCAACGGAATTTATGTTTTTGCATGTTATTTATCAGGGAACATTTAATTTTGTGCTGGGAAACACTAATTGGTTCCACATGGAGACACCAGCTCTACACATTCGTATTTTCTAGGGAGAAAGCTAGAGGAACTGCGGCAAACAAACATGATATTTCTGTTTGTATAGATGACATTTTATGCACTTTCCTAAAGAAAAGACTTTGCTTTTCTCCAAAACCATTTTTCCTGTGATATTCTCGATCCATTACATATGAATTCCACCCCACTTTGTCCGGATATGAGTGGATGAAACCAGAAATATCCGGTTGTGTTTTGTCTTACTATATCCCAGATATTGCTACAGCCTCAGTGTCTGTGTTTTCTGGATATTATCGATGGATTTTATTGTTTTGAATGTTTTTATCAGGGAACATTGAATTTTGTACCGTAGAAACACTAATTGGTTCCACATGGAGACACCAGTAACACATTCCTATGTTCTAGGGAGAAAGCTTGAGGAACTGCAAATCGATATGATATGTCTGTTTGTATAGATGACATTTTATGCACTTGCGATGGAAAAGACTTTTTGCCTTTCTCTAAAACCATTTTTACTGTGATTTTGTTGGTCCATTGCATACAAATTCCAACCCACTTTGTCCGGATATGACTGGATGAAACCAGAAATATCCAGTTGTGTTTTGGCTAAATCAATCCCAGATATTGTGAAAGCTTCTGTATTTGTGTTCTCTGGATATTATGAACGGATTTCATGGTTTTGCATGTTTTTTATCAGGGAACATTTAATTTTGTACCATAGAAATACTAATTGGTTCCACACGGAGACACCAGCTCTACACATTTGTATTTTCTAGGGAGAAAGCTAGAGGAACTGCGGCAAACAAACATGATATTTCTGTTTGTATAGATGACATTTTATGCACTTTCCTAACAAAAAGATTTAACTTTTCTCCAAAACCATTTTTACTGTGATTTTCTCGGTCCATTGCATACGAATTCCACCTCGCTTTGTCTGGATATGACTGGATGAAACCAGAAATATCCGGTTGTGTTTTGGTTTACTACAACCCAGATATTGTGAAACCCTCTGTGTTTATGTTTTCCGGATATTATCAACGGAATTTATGTTTTTGCATGTTATTTATCAGGGAACATTTAATTTTGTGCTGGGAAACACTAATTGGTTCCACATGGAGACACCAGCTCTACACATTCGTATTTTCTAGGGAGAAAGCTAGAGGAACTGCGGCAAACAAACATGATATTTCTGTTTGTATAGATGACATTTTATGCACTTTCCTAAAGAAAAGACTTTGCTTTTCTCCAAAACCATTTTTCCTGTGATATTCTCGATCCATTACATATGAATTCCACCCCACTTTGTCCGGATATGAGTGGATGAAACCAGAAATATCTGGTTGTGTTTTGTCTTACTATATCCCAGATATTGCTACAGCCTCAGTGTCTGTGTTTTCTGGATATTATCGATGGATTTTATTGTTTTGAATGTTTTTATCAGGGAACATTTAATTTTGTACCTTAGAAACACTAATTGGTTCCACATGGAGACACCAGTAACACATTCCTATGTTCTAGGGAGAAAGCTTGAGGAACTGCAAATCGATATGATATGTCTGTTTGTATAGATGACATTTTATGCACTTGCGATGGAAAAGACTTTTTGCCTTTCTCTAAAACCATTTTTACTGTGATTTTGTTGGTCCATTGCATACGAATTCCAACCCACTTTGTCCGGATATGACTGGATGAAACCAGAAATATCCGGTTGTGTTTTGGCTAACTCAATCCCAGATATTGTGAAAGCTTCTGTATTTGTGTTCTCAGGATATTATGAACGGATTTTATGGTTTGCATGTTTTTTATCAGGGAACATTTAATTTTGTACCGTAGAAACACTAATTGGTTCCACACGGAGACACCAGCTCTACACATTTGTATTTTCTAGGGAGAAAGCTAGAGGAACTGCGGCAAACAAACATGATATTTCTGTTTGTATAGATGACATTTTATGCACTTTCCTAACAAAAAAACTTTGCTTTTCTCCACAACCATTTTTACTGTGATTTTCTCGGTCCATTGCATACGAATTCCACCTCGCTTTGTCCGGATATGACTGGATGAAACCAGAAATATCCGTTTTCTTTTTTTTTGGCTTACTATATCCCAGATATTACTACAGACTCTGTGTTTGTGTTTTCTGGATATTATCGATGGATTATATTGTTTTGAATGTTTTTATCAGGGAACACTCAATTTTGTGCTGGGAAACACTAATTGGTTCCACATGGAGACACCAGTCTACACATTCTATTTTCTAGGGAGAAAGCTAGATTAACTGCGGTAAACAAACATGATGTTTCTGTTTGTATAGATGACATTTTATGCACTGGCTTAAGGAAAAGACTTTGTTTTACTCCAAAACCATTTTTACTGCGATTTTCCCGGTTCATTGCATACGAATTCCACCAAACTTAGTCCGGATATGACTGGATGAAACCAGAAATATCCGGTTGTGTTTTGGCTAACTCAATCCCAGATATTGTGAAAGCTTCTGTATTGGTGTTTTCCGGATATTATCAACGGATTTTATGGTTTTGCATGTTTTTTATCAGGGAACATTTAATTTTGTACCTTAGAAACTCTAATAGGTTCAACACGGAGACACCAGTCTACACATTCGTATGTTCTAGGGAGAAAGTTAGAGGAACTGAGGCAAACAAACATGATATTTCTGTTTGTATAGATGACATTTTATGCACTTGCATAACGAAAAAAAACTTTGCTTTTCTCCAAAACCATTTTTACTGTGATTTTCTCGGTCCATTGCATACGAATTCCACCTCGCTTTGTCCGGATATGACTGGATGAAACCAGAAATATCTGGTTGTGTTTTGGCTTACTACAAACCAGATATTGTGAAAGCCTCTGTGTTTATGTTTTCCGGATATTATCAATGGAATTTATGTTTTTGCATGTTATTTATCAGGGAACATTTAATTTTGTGCTGGGAAACACTAATTGGTTCCACATGGAGACACCAGTCTACACATTCGTATTTTCTAGGGAGAAAGCTAGAATAACTGCGGTAAACAAACATGATGTTTCTGTTTGTATAGATGACATTTTATGCACTGGCTTAAGGAAAAGACTTTGTTTTACTCCAAAACCATTTTTACTGCGATTTTCCCGGTTCATTGCATACGAATTCCACCAAACTTAGTCCGGATATGACTGGATGAAACCAGAAATATCCGGTTGTGTTTTGGCTAAATCAATCCCAGATATTGGGATGGACTCTGTGTTTGTGTTTTCTGGACATTATCAACGGACTTTATTGTTTTGAATGTTTTTATCAGGGAACATTTAATTTTGTACCATAGAAACACTAATAGGTTCAACATGGAGACACCAGTCTACACATTCGTATGTTCTAGGGAGAAAGTTAGAGGAACTGCGGCAAACAAACATGATATTTCTGTTTGTATACATGACATTTTATGCACTTGCATAACGAAAAAAACTTTGCTTTTCTCCAAAACCATTTTTACTGTGATTTTCTCGGTCCATTGCATACGAATTCCACCTCGCTTTGTCCGGCTATGACTGGATGAAACCAGAAATATCCGGTTGTGTTTTGGCTTACTACAACCCAGATATTGTGAAAGCCTCTGTGTTAATGTTTTCCGGATATTATCAACGGAATTTATGTTTTTTATGTTATTTATCAGGGAACATTTAATTTTGTGCTGGGAAACACTAATTGGTTCCACATGGAGACACCAGCTCTACACATTCGTATTTTCTAGGGAGAAAGCTAGAGGAACTGCGGCAAACAAACATGATATTTCTGTTTGTATAGATGACATTTTATGCACTTTCCTAAAGAAAAGACTTTGCTTTTCTCCAAAACCACTTTTCCTGTGATATTCTCGATCCATTACATATGAATTCCACCCCACTTTGTCCGGATATGACTGGATGAAACCAGAAATATCCGGTTGTGTTTTGTCTTACTATATCCCAGATATTGCTACAGCCTCAGTGTCTGTGTTTTCTGGATATTATCGATGGATTTTATTGTTTTGAATGTTTTTATCAGGGAACATTTAATTTTGTACCGTAGAAACACTAATTGGTTCCACATGGAGACACCAGTAACACATTCCTATGTTCTAGGGAGAAAGCTTGAGGAACTGCAAATCGATATGATATGTCTGTTTGTATAGATGATATTTTATGCACTTGCGATGGAAAAGACTTTTTGCCTTTCTCTAAAACCATTTTTACTGTGATTTTGTTGGTCCATTGCATACGAATTCCAACCCACTTGTTTCGGATATGACTGGATGAAACCAGAAATATCCGGTTGTGTTTTGGCTAACTCAATCCCAGATATTGTGAAAGCTTCTGTATTTGTGTTCTCCAGATATTATGAATGGATTTTATGGTTTTGCATGTTTTTTATCAGGGAACATTTAATTTTGTACCTTAGAAACACTAATTGGTTCCACATGGAGACACCAGTAACACATTCCTATGTTCTAGGGAGAAAGCTTGAGGAACTGCAAATCGATATGATATGTCTGTTTGTATAGATGACATTTTATGCACTTGCGATGGAAAAGACTTTTTGCCTTTCTCTAAAACCATTTTTACTGTGATTTTGTTGGTCCATTGCATACGAATTCCAACCCACTTTGTCCGGATATGACTGGATGAAACCAGAAATATCCGGTTGTGTTTTGGCTAACTCAATCCCAGATATTGTGAAAGCTTCTGTATTTGTGTTCTCAGGATATTATGAACGGATTTTATGGTTTGCATGTTTTTTATCAGGGAACATTTAATTTTGTACCGTAGAAACACTAATTGGTTCCACACGGAGACACCAGCTCTACACATTTGTATTTTCTAGGGAGAAAGCTAGAGGAACTGCGGCAAACAAACATGATATTTCTGTTTGTATAGATGACATTTTATGCACTTTCCTAACAAAAAAACTTTGCTTTTCTTCAAAACCATTTTTACTGTGATTTTCTCGGTCCAATGCATACGAATTCCACCTCGCTTTGTCCGGATATGACTGGATGAAACCAGAAATATCCGTTTTCTTTTTTTTTGGCTTACTATATCCCAGATATTACTACAGACTCTGTGTTTGTGTTTTCTGGATATTATCGATGGATTATATTGTTTTGAATGTTTTTATCAGGGAACACTCAATTTTGTGCTGGGAAACACTAATTGGTTCCACATGGAGACACCAGTCTACACATTCTATTTTCTAGGGAGAAAGCTAGATTAACTGCGGTAAACAAACATGATGTTTCTGTTTGTATAGATGACATTTTATGCACTGGCTTAAGGAAAAGACTTTGTTTTACTCCAAAACCATTTTTACTGCGATTTTCCCGGTTCATTGCATACGAATTCCACCAAACTTAGTCCGGATATGACTGGATGAAACCAGAAATATCCGGTTGTGTTTTGGCTAACTCAATCCCAGATATTGTGAAAGCTTCTGTATTGGTGTTTTCCGGATATTATCAACGGATTTTATGGTTTTGCATGTTTTTTATCAGGGAACATTTAATTTTGTACCTTAGAAACTCTAATAGGTTCAACACGGAGACACCAGTCTACACATTCGTATGTTCTAGGGAGAAAGTTAGAGGAACTGAGGCAAACAAACATGATATTTCTGTTTGTATAGATGACATTTTATGCACTTGCATAACGAAAAAAAACTTTGCTTTTCTCCAAAACCATTTTTACTGTGATTTTCTCGGTCCATTGCATACGAATTCCACCTCGCTTTGTCCGGATATGACTGGATGAAACCAGAAATATCTGGTTGTGTTTTGGCTTACTACAAACCAGATATTGTGAAAGCCTCTGTGTTTATGTTTTCCGGATATTATCAATGGAATTTATGTTTTTGCATGTTATTTATCAGGGAACATTTAATTTTGTGCTGGGAAACACTAATTGGTTCCACATGGAGACACCAGTCTACACATTCGTATTTTCTAGGGAGAAAGCTAGAATAACTGCGGTAAACAAACATGATGTTTCTGTTTGTATAGATGACATTTTATGCACTGGCTTAAGGAAAAGACTTTGTTTTACTCCAAAACCATTTTTACTGCGATTTTCCCGGTTCATTGCATATGAATTCCACCAAACTTAGTCCGGATATGACTGGATGAAACCAGAAATATCCGGTTGTGTTTTGGCTAAATCAATCCCAGATATTGGGATGGACTCTGTGTTTGTGTTTTCTGGACATTATCAACGGACTTTATTGTTTTGAATGTTTTTATCAGGGAACATTTAATTTTGTACCATAGAAACACTAATAGGTTCAACATGGAGACACCAGTCTACACATTCGTATGTTCTAGGGAGAAAGTTAGAGGAACTGCGGCAAACAAACATGATATTTCTGTTTGTATACATGACATTTTATGCACTTGCATAACGAAAAAAACTTTGCTTTTCTCCAAAACCATTTTTACTGTGATTTTCTCGGTCCATTGCATACGAATTCCACCTCGCTTTGTCTGGATATGACTGGATGAAACCAGAAATATCCGGTTGTGTTTTGGCTTACTACAACCCAGATATTGTGAAAGCCTCTGTGTTAATGTTTTCCGGATATTATCAACGGAATTTATGTTTTTTATGTTATTTATCAGGGAACATTTAATTTTGTGCTGGGAAACACTAATTGGTTCCACATGGAGACACCAGCTCTACACATTCGTATTTTCTAGGGAGAAAGCTAGAGGAACTGCGGCAAACAAACATGATATTTCTGTTTGTATAGATGACATTTTATGCACTTTCCTAAAGAAAAGACTTTGCTTTTCTCCAAAACCACTTTTCCTGTGATATTCTCGATCCATTACATATGAATTCCACCCCACTTTGTCCGGATATGACTGGATGAAACCAGAAATATCCGGTTGTGTTTTGTCTTACTATATCCCAGATATTGCTACAGCCTCAGTGTCTGTGTTTTCTGGATATTATCGATGGATTTTATTGTTTTGAATGTTTTTATCAGGGAACATTTAATTTTGTACCGTAGAAACACTAATTGGTTCCCCATGGAGACACCAGTAACACATTCCTATGTTCTAGGGAGAAAGCTTGAGGAACTGCAAATCGATATGATATGTCTGTTTGTATAGATGATATTTTATGCACTTGCGATGGAAAAGACTTTTTGCCTTTCTCTAAAACCATTTTTACTGTGATTTTGTTGGTCCATTGCATACGAATTCCAACCCACTTGTTTCGGATATGACTGGATGAAACCAGAAATATCCGGTTGTGTTTTGGCTAACTCAATCCCAGATATTGTGAAAGCTTCTGTATTTGTGTTCTCCAGATATTATGAATGGATTTTATGGTTTTGCATGTTTTTTATCAGGGAACATTTAATTTTGTACCTTAGAAACACTAATTGGTTCCACACGGAGACACCAGCTCTACACATTTGTATTTTCTAGGGAGAAAGCTAGAGGAACTGCGGCAAACAAACATGATATTTCTGTTTGTATAGATGACATTTTATGCACTTTCCTAAGAAAAAGACTTTACTTTTCTCCAAAACCATTTTTACTATGATTCTCTCGGTCCATTGCATACGAATTCCACCTCACTTTGTCCGGATATGACTGGATGAAACCAGAAATATCCGTTTTCTTTTTTTTTTTGGCTTACTATATCCCAGATATTATTACAGACTCTGTGTTTGTGTTTTCTGGATATTATCGATGGATTATATTGTTTTGAATGTTTTTATCAGGGAACATTAAATTTTGTGCTGGGAAACACTAATTGGTTCCACATGGAGACACCAGTCTACACATTCGTATTTTCTAGGGAGAAAGCTAGAATAACTGCGGTAAACAAACATGATGTTTCTGTTTGTATAGATGACATTTTATGCACTGGCTTAAGGAAAAGACTTTGTTTTACTCCAAAACCATTTTTACTGCGATTTTCCCGGTTCATTGCATACGAATTCCACCAAACTTAGTCCGGATATGACTGGATGAAACCAGAAATATCCGGTTGTGTTTTGGCTAACTCAATCCCAGATATTGTGAAAGCTTCTGTATTGGTGGTTTCCGGATATTATCAACGGATTTTATGGTTTTGCATGTTTTTTATCAGGGAACCTTTAATTTTGTACCGTAGAAATACAATTTGGTTCCACATGGAGACACCAGTAACACATTCCTATGTTCTAGGGAGAAAGCTTGAGGAACTGCAAATCGATATGATATGTCTGTTTGTATAGATGACATTTTATGCACTGGCTTAAGGAAAAGACTTTGTTTTACTCCAAAACCATTTTTACTGTGATTTTCCCGGTTCATTGCATACGAATTCCACCAAACTTAGTCCGGATATGACTGGATGAAACCAGAAATATCCGGTTGTGTTTTGGCTAACTCAATCCCAGATATTGTGAAAGCTTCTGTATTGGTGTTCTCCGGATATTATGAACGGATTTTATGGATTTGCATGTTTTTTATCAGGGAACATTTAATTTTGTACCGTAGAAACACTAATTGGTTCCACACGGAGACACCAGCTCTACACATTTGTATTTTCTAGGGAGAAAGCTAGAGGAACTGCGGCAAACAAACATGATATTTCTGTTTGTATAGATGACATTTTATGCACTTTCCTAAGAAAAAGACTTTACTTTTCTCCAAAACCATTTTTACTGTGATTTTCTCAGTCCATTGCATACGAATTCCACCTCACTTTGTCCGGATATGACTGGATGAAACCAGAAATATCCGTTTTCTTTTTTTTTGGCTTACTATATCCCAGATATTACTACAGACTCTGTGTTTGTGTTTTCTGGATATTATCGACGGATTATATTGTTTTGAATGTTTTTATCAGGGAACATTTAATTTTGTGCTGGGAAACACTAATTGGTTCCACATGGAGACACCAGTCTACACATTCGTATTTTCTAGGGAGAAAGCTAGAATAACTGCGGTAAACAAACATGATGTTTCTGTTTGTATAGATGACATTTTATGCACTGGCTTAAGGAAAAGACTTTGTTTTACTCCAAAACCATTTTTACTGCGATTTTCCCGGTTCATTGCATACGAATTCCACCAAACTTAGTCCGGATATGACTGGATGAAACCAGAAATATCCGGTTGTGTTTTGGCTAACTCAATCCCAGATATTGTGAAAGCTTCTGTATTGGTGTTTTCCGGATATTATCAACGGATTTTATGGTTTTGCATGTTTTTTATCAGGGAACATTTAATTTTGTACCTTAGAAACTCTAATAGGTTCAACACGGAGACACCAGTCTACACATTCGTATGTTCTAGGGAGAAAGTTAGAGGAACTGAGGCAAACAAACATGATATTTCTGTTTGTATAGATGACATTTTATGCACTTGCATAACGAAAAAAAACTTTGCTTTTCTCCAAAACCATTTTTACTGTGATTTTCTCGGTCCATTGCATACGAATTCCACCTCGCTTTGTCCGGATATGACTGGATGAAACCAGAAATATCTGGTTGTGTTTTGGCTTACTACAAACCAGATATTGTGAAAGCCTCTGTGTTTATGTTTTCCGGATATTATCAATGGAATTTATGTTTTTGCATGTTATTTATCAGGGAACATTTAATTTTGTGCTGGGAAACACTAATTGGTTCCACATGGAGACACCAGTCTACACATTCGTATTTTCTAGGGAGAAAGCTAGAATAACTGCGGTAAACAAACATGATGTTTCTGTTTGTATAGATGACATTTTATGCACTGGCTTAAGGAAAAGACTTTGTTTTACTCCAAAACCATTTTTACTGCGATTTTCCCGGTTCATTGCATACGAATTCCACCAAACTTAGTCCGGATATGACTGGATGAAACCAGAAATATCCGGTTGTGTTTTGGCTAACTCAATCCCAGATATTGTGAAAGCTTCTGTATTGGTGTTTTCCGGATATTATCAACGGATTTTATGGTTTTGCATGTTTTTTATCAGGGAACATTTAATTTTGTACCTTAGAAACTCTAATAGGTTCAACACGGAGACACCAGTCTACACATTCGTATGTTCTAGGGAGAAAGTTAGAGGAACTGAGGCAAACAAACATGATATTTCTGTTTGTATAGATGACATTTTATGCACTTGCATAACGAAAAAAAACTTTGCTTTTCTCCAAAACCATTTTTACTGTGATTTTCTCGGTCCATTGCATACGAATTCCACCTCGCTTTGTCCGGATATGACTGGATGAAACCAGAAATATCTGGTTGTGTTTTGGCTTACTACAAACCAGATATTGTGAAAGCCTCTGTGTTTATGTTTTCCGGATATTATCAATGGAATTTATGTTTTTGCATGTTATTTATCAGGGAACATTTAATTTTGTGCTGGGAAACACTAATTGGTTCCACATGGAGACACCAGTCTACACATTCGTATTTTCTAGGGAGAAAGCTAGAATAACTGCGGTAAACAAACATGATGTTTCTGTTTGTATAGATGACATTTTATGCACTGGCTTAAGGAAAAGACTTTGTTTTACTCCAAAACCATTTTTACTGCGATTTTCCCGGTTCATTGCATACGAATTCCACCAAACTTAGTCCGGATATGACTGGATGAAACCAGAAATATCCGGTTGTGTTTTGGCTAAATCAATCCCAGATATTGGGATGGACTCTGTGTTTGTGTTTTCTGGACATTATCAACGGACTTTATTGTTTTGAATGTTTTTATCAGGGAACATTTAATTTTGTACCATAGAAACACTAATAGGTTCAACATGGAGACACCAGTCTACACATTCGTATGTTCTAGGGAGAAAGTTAGAGGAACTGCGGCAAACAAACATGATATTTCTGTTTGTATACATGACATTTTATGCACTTGCATAACGAAAAAAACTTTGCTTTTCTCCAAAACCATTTTTACTGTGATTTTCTCGGTCCATTGCATACGAATTCCACCTCGCTTTGTCCGGCTATGACTGGATGAAACCAGAAATATCCGGTTGTGTTTTGGCTTACTACAACCCAGATATTGTGAAAGCCTCTGTGTTAATGTTTTCCGGATATTATCAACGGAATTTATGTTTTTTATGTTATTTATCAGGGAACATTTAATTTTGTGCTGGGAAACACTAATTGGTTCCACATGGAGACACCAGCTCTACACATTCGTATTTTCTAGGGAGAAAGCTAGAGGAACTGCGGCAAACAAACATGATATTTCTGTTTGTATAGATGACATTTTATGCACTTTCCTAAAGAAAAGACTTTGCTTTTCTCCAAAACCACTTTTCCTGTGATATTCTCGATCCATTACATATGAATTCCACCCCACTTTGTCCGGATATGACTGGATGAAACCAGAAATATCCGGTTGTGTTTTGTCTTACTATATCCCAGATATTGCTACAGCCTCAGTGTCTGTGTTTTCTGGATATTATCGATGGATTTTATTGTTTTGAATGTTTTTATCAGGGAACATTTAATTTTGTACCGTAGAAACACTAATTGGTTCCACATGGAGACACCAGTAACACATTCCTATGTTCTAGGGAGAAAGCTTGAGGAACTGCAAATCGATATGATATGTCTGTTTGTATAGATGATATTTTATGCACTTGCGATGGAAAAGACTTTTTGCCTTTCTCTAAAACCATTTTTACTGTGATTTTGTTGGTCCATTGCATACGAATTCCAACCCACTTGTTTCGGATATGACTGGATGAAACCAGAAATATCCGGTTGTGTTTTGGCTAACTCAATCCCAGATATTGTGAAAGCTTTTGTATTTGTGTTCTCCAGATATTATGAATGGATTTTATGCTTTTGCATGTTTTTTATCAGGGAACATTTAATTTTGTACTGTAGAAACACTAATTGGTTCCACACGGAGACACCAGCTCTACACATTTGTATTTTCTAGGGAGAAAGCTAGAGGAACTGCGGCAAACAAACATGATATTTCTGTTTGTATAGATGACATTTTATGCACTTTCCTAAGAAAAAGACTTTACTTTTCTCCAAAACCATTTTTACTATGATTTTCTCGGTCCATTGCATACGAATTCCACCTCACTTTGTCCGGATATGACTGGATGAAACCAGAAATATCCGTTTTCTTTTTTGTTGGCTTACTATATCCCAGATATTACTACACACTCTGTGTTTGTGTTTTCTGGATATTATCGATGGATTATATTGTTTTGAATGTTTTTATCAGGGAACATTAAATTTTGTGCTGGGAAACACTAATTGGTTCCACATGGAGACACCAGTCTACACATTCGTATTTTCTAGGGAGAAAGCTAGAATAACTGCGGTAAACAAACATGATGTTTCTGTTTGTATAGATGACATTTTATGCACTGGCTTAAGGAAAAGACTTTGTTTTACTCCAAAACCATTTTTACTGCGATTTTCCCGGTTCATTGCATACGAATTCCACCAAACTTAGTCCGGATATGACTGGATGAAACCAGAAATATCCGGTTGTGTTTTGGCTAACTCAATCCCAGATATTGTGAAAGCTTCTGTATTGGTGTTTTCCGGATATTACCAACGGATTTTATGGTTTTGCATGTTTTTTATCAGGGAACCTTTAATTTTGTACCGTAGAAATACAATTTGGTTCCACATGGAGACACCAGTAACACATTCCTATGTTCTAGGGAGAAAGCTTGAGGAACTGCAAATCGATATGATATGTCTGTTTGTATAGATGACATTTTATGCACTGGCTTAAGGAAAAGACTTTGTTTTACTCCAAAACCATTTTTAATGCGATTTTCTCGGTTCATTGCATACGAATTCCACCAAACTTAGTCCGGATATGACTGGATGAAACCAGAAATATCCGGTTGTGTTTTGGCTAACTCAATCCCAGATATTGTGAAAGCTTCTGTATTGGTGTTTTCCGGATATCATCAACGGATTTTATGGATTTGCATGTTTTTTATCAGGGAACATTTAATTTTGTACCGTAGAAACACTAATTGGTTCCACACGGAGACACCAGCTCTACACATTCGTATGTTCTAGGGAGAAAGTTAGAGGAACTGCGGCAAACAAACATGATATTTCTGTTTGTATACATGACATTTTATGCACTTGCATAACGAAAAAAACTTTGCTTTTCTCCAAAAGCATTTTTACTGTGATTTTCTCGGTCCATTGCATACGAATTCCACCTCGCTTTGTCCGGATATGACTGGATGAAACCAGAAATACCCGGTTGTGTTTTGGCTTACTACAACCCAGATATTTTGAAAGCCTCTGTGTTTATGTTTCCGGATATTATCAACGGAATTTATGGTTTTGCATGTTATTTATCAGGGAACATTTAATTTTGTGCTGGGAAACACTAATTGGTTCCACACGGAGACACCAGCTCTACACATTTGTATTTTCTAGGGAGAAAGCTAGAGGAACTGCGGCAAACAAACATGATATTTCTGTTTGTATAGATGACATTTTATGCACTTTCCTAAGAAAAAGACTTTACTTTTCTCCAAAACCATTTTTACTGTGATTTTCTCGGTCCATTGCATACGAATTCCACCTCACTTTGTCCGGATATGACTGGATGAAACCAGAAATATCCGTTTTCTTTTTTTTTTTGGCTTACTATATCCCAGATATTACTACAGACTCTGTGTTTGTGTTTTCTGGATATTATCGATGGATTATATTGTTTTGAATGTTTTTATCAGGGAACATTTAATTTTGTGCTGGGAAGCACTAATTGTTTGCACATGGAGACACCAGTGTACACATTCGTATTTTCTCGGGAGAAAGCTAGAATAACTGCGGTAAACAAACATGATGTTTCTGTTTGTATAGATGACATTTTATGCACTGGCTTAAGGAAAAGACTTTGTTTTACTCCAAAACCATTTTTACTGCGATTTTCCCGGTTCATTGCATACGAATTCCACCAAACTTAGTCCGGATATGACTGGATGAAACCAGAAATATACGGTTGTGTTTTGGCTAACTCAATCCCAGATATTGCGACGGACCATGTGTTTGTGTTTTCTGGACATTATCAACGGACTTTATTGTTTTGAATGTTTTTATCAGGGAACATTTAATTTTGTACCTTGGAAACACTAATAGGTTCAACATGGAGACACCAGTCTACACATTCGTATGTTCTAGGGAGAAAGTTAGAGGAACTGCGGCAAACAAACATGATATTTCTGTTTGTATACATGACATTTTATGCACTTGCATAACGAAAAAAACTTTGCTTTTCTCCAAAACCATTTTTACTGTGATTTTCTCGGTCCATTGCATACGAATTCCACCTCGCTTTGTCCGGATATGACTGGATGAAACCAGAAATATCCGGTTGTGTTTTGGCTTACTACAACCCAGATATTGTGAAAGCCTCTGTGTTTATGTTTTCCGGATATTATCAACGGAATTTATGTTTTTGCATGTTATTTATCAGGGAACATTTAATTTTGTGCTGGGAAACACTAATTGGTTCCACATGGAGACACCAGCTCTACACATTCGTATTTTCTAGGGAGAAAGCTAGAGGAACTGCGGCAAACAAACATGATATTTCTGTTTGTATAGATGACATTTTATGCACTTTCCTAAAGAAAATACTTTGCTTTTCTCCAAAACCACTTTTCCTGTGATATTCTCGATCCATTACATATGAATTCCACCCCACTTTGTCCGGATATGAGTGGATGAAACCAGAAATATCCGGTTGTGTTTTGTCTTACTATATCCCAGATATTGCTACAGCCTCAGTGTCTGTGTTTTCAGGATATTATCGATGGATTTTATTGTTTTGAATGTTTTTATCAGGGAACATTTAATTTTGTACCGTAGAAACACTAATTGGTTCCACATGGAGACACCAGTAACACATTCCTATGTTCTAGGGAGAAAGCTTGAGGAACTGCAAATCGATATGATATGTCTGTTTGTATAGATGACATTTTATGCACTTGCGATTGAAAAGACTTTTTGCCTTTCTCTAAAACCATTTTTACTGTGATTTTGTTGGTCCATTGCATACGAATTCCAACCCACTTGTTTCGGATATGACTGGATGAAACCAGAAATATCCGGTTGTGTTTTGGCTAACTCAATCCCAGATATTGTGAAAGCTTCTGTATTTGTGTTCTCCAGATATTATGAATGGATTTTATGGTTTTGCATGTTTTTTATCAGGGAACATTTAATTTTGTACCGTAGAAACACTAATTGGTTCCACACGGAGACACCAGCTCTACACATTTGTATTTTCTAGGGAGAAAGCTAGAGGAACTGCGGCAAACAAACATGATATTTCTGTTTGTATAGATGACATTTTATGCACTTTCCTAAGAAAAAGACTTTACTTTTCTCCAAAACCATTTTTACTATGATTCTCTCGGTCCATTGCATACAAATTCCACCTCACTTTGTCCGGATATGACTGGATGAAACCAGAAATATCCGTTTTCTTTTTTTTTGGCTTACTATATCCCAGATATTATTACAGATTCTGTGTTTGTGTTTTCTGGATATTATCGATGGATTATATTGTTTTGAATGTTTTTATCAGGGAACATTAAATTTTGTGCTGGGAAACACTAATTGGTTCCACATGGAGACACCAGTCTACACATTCGTATTTTCTAGGGAGAAAGCTAGAATAACTGCGGTAAACAAACATGATGTTTCTGTTTGTATAGATGACATTTTATGCACTGGCTTAAGGAAAAGACTTTGTTTTACTCCAAAACCATTTTTACTGCGATTTTCCCGGTTCATTGCATACGAATTCCACCAAACGTAGTCCGGATATGACTGGATGAAACCAGAAATATCCGGTTGTGTTTTGGCTAACTCAATCCCAGATATTGTGAAAGCTTCTGTATTGGTGTTTTCCGGATATTATCAACGGATTTTATGGTTTTGCATGTTTTTTATCAGGGAACCTTTAATTTTGTACCGTAGAAATACAATTTGGTTCCACATGGAGACACCAGTAACACATTCCTATGTTCTAGGGAGAAAGCTTGAGGAACTGCAAATCGATATGATATGTCTGTTTGTATAGATGACATTTTATGCACTGGCTTAAGGAAAAGACTTTGTTTTACTCCAAAACAATTTTTAATGCGATTTTCCCGGTTCATTGCATACGAATTCCACCAAACTTAGTCCGGATATGACTGGATGAAACCAGAAATATCCGGTTGTGTTTTGGCTAACTCAATCCCAGATATTGTGAAAGCTTCTGTATTGGTGTTTTCCGGATATTATCAACGGATGTTATGGATTTGCATGTTTTTTATCAGGGAACATTTAATTTTGTACCGTAGAAACACTAATTGGTTCCACACGGAGACACCAGCTCTACACATTTGTATTTTCTAGGGAGAAAGCTAGAGGAACTGCGGCAAACAAACATGATATTTCTGTTTGTATAGATGACATTTTATGCACTTTCCTAAGAAAAAGACTTTACTTTTCTCCAAAACCATTTTTACTGTGATTTTCTCGGTCCATTGCATACGAATTCCACCTCACTTTGTCCGGATATGACTGGATGAAACCAGAAATATCCGTTTTCTTTTTTTTTGGCTTACTATATCCCAGATATTACTACAGACTCTGTGTTTGTGTTTTCTGGATATTATCGATGGATTATATTGTTTTGAATGTTTTTATCAGGGAACATTTAATTTTGTGCTGGGAAACACTAATTGGTTCCACATGGAGACACCAGTCTACACATTCGTATTTTCTAGGGAGAAAGCTAGAATAACTGCGGTAAACAAACATGATGTTTCTGTTTGTATAGATGACATTTTATGCACTGGCTTAAGGAAAAGACTTTGTTTTACTCCAAAACCATTTTTACTGCGATTTTCCCGGTTCATTGCATACGAATTCCACCAAACTTAGTCCGGATATGACTGGATGAAACCAGAAATATCCGGTTGTGTTTTGGCTAACTCAATCCCAGATATTGTGAAAGCTTCTGTATTGGTGTTTTCCGGATATTATCAACGGATTTTATGGTTTTGCATGTTTTTTATCAGGGAACCTTTAATTTTGTACCTTAGAAACACTAATAGGTTCAACATGGAGACTCCAGTCTACACATTCGTATGTTCTAGGGAGAAAGCTAGAATAACTGCGGTAAACAAACATGATATTTCTGTTTGTATACATGACATTTTATGCACTTGCATAACGAAAAAACCTTTGCTTTTCTCCAAAACCATTTTTACTGTGATTTTCTCGGTCCATTGCTTACGAATTCCACCTCGCTTTGTCCGGATATGACTGGATGAAACCAGAAATATCTGGTTGTGTTTTGGCTTACTACAACCCAGATATTGTGAAAGCCTCTGTGTTTATGTTTTCCGGATATTATCAACGGAATTTATGTTTTTGCATGTTATTTATCAGGGAACATTTAATTTTGTGCTGGGAAACACTAATTGGTTCCACATGGAGACACCAGCTCTACACATTCGTATTTTCTAGGGAGAAAGCTAGAGGAACTGCGGCAAACAAACATGATATTTCTGTTTGTATAGATGACATTTTATGCACTTTCCTAAAGAAAAGACTTTGCTTTTCTCCAAAACCATTTTTCCTGTGATATTCTCGATCCATTACATATGAATTCCACCCCACTTTGTCCGGATATGAGTGGATGAAACCAGAAATATCCGGTTGTGTTTTGTCTTACTATATCCCAGATATTGCTACAGCCTCAGTGTCTGTGTTTTCTGGATATTATCGATGGATTTTATTGTTTTGAATGTTTTTATCAGGGAACCTTTAATTTTGTACCGTAGAAATACAATTTGGTTCCACATGGAGACACCAGTAACACATTCCTATGTTCTAGGGAGAAAGCTTGAGGAACTGCAAATCGATATGATATGTCTGTTTGTATAGATGATATTTTATGCACTTGCGATGGAAAAGACTTTTTGCCTTTCTCTAAAACCATTTTTACTGTGATTTTGTTGGTCCATTGCATACGAATTCCAACCCACTTTGTCCGGATATGACTGGATGAAACCAGAAATATCCGGTTGTGTTTTGGCTTACTACAACCCAGATATTGTGAAAGCCTCTGTGTTTATGTTTCCGGATATTATCAACGGAATTTATGGTTTTGCATGTTATTTATCAGGGAACATTTAATTTTGTGCTGGGAAACACTAATTGGTTCCACACGGAGACACCAGCTCTACACATTTGTATTTTCTAGGGAGAAAGCTAGAGGAACTGCGGCAAACAAACATGATATTTCTGTTTGTATAGATGACATTTTATGCACTTTCCTAACAAAAAGACTTTACTTTTCTCCAAAACCATTTTTACTGTGATTTTCTCGGTCCATTGCATACGAATTCCACCTCACTTTGTCCGGATATGACTGGATGAAACCAGAAATATCCGTTTTCTTTTTTTGGCTTACTATATCCCAGATATTACTACAGACTCTGTGTTTGTGTTTTCTGGATATTATCTATGGATTATATTGTTTTGAATGTTTTTATCAGGGAACATTTAATTTTGTGCTGGGAAACACTAATTGTTTGCACATGGTGACACCAGTCTACACATTCTTATGTTCTAGGGAGAAAGTTAGAGGAACTGCGGCAAACAAACATGATATTTCTGTTTGTATACATGACATTTTATGCACTTGCATAACGAAAAAAACTTTGCTTTTCTCCAAAACCATTTTTACTGTGATTTTCTCGGTCCATTGCATACGAATTCCACCTCGCTTTGTCCGGATATGACTGGATGAAACCAGAAATATCCGGTTGTGTTTTGGCTTACTACAACCCAGATATTGTGAAAGCCTCTGTGTTTATGTTTTCCGGATATTATCAACGGAATTTATGTTTTTGCATGTTATTTATCAGGGAACATTTAATTTTGTGCTGGGAAACACTAATTGGTTCCACATGGAGACACCAGCTCTACACATTCGTATTTTCTAGGGAGAAAGCTAGAGGAACTGCGGCAAACAAACATGATATTTCTGTTTGTATAGATGACATTTTATGCACTTTCCTAAAGAAAAGACTTTGCTTTTCTCCAAAACCACTTTTCCTGTGATATTCTCGATCCATTACATATGAATTCCACCCCACTTTGTCCGGATATGACTGGATGAAACCAGAAATATCCGGTTGTGTTTTGTCTTACTATATCCCAGATATTGCTACAGCCTCAGTGTCTGTGTTTTCTGGATATTATCGATGGATTTTATTGTTTTGAATGTTTTTATCAGGGAACATTTAATTTTGTACCGTAGAAACACTAATTGGTTCCACATGGAGACACCAGTAACACATTCCTATGTTCTAGGGAGAAAGCTTGAGGAACTGCAAATCGATATGATATGTCTGTTTGTATAGATGACATTTTATGCACTTGCGATGGAAAAGACTTTTTGCCTTTCTCTAAAACCATTTTTACTGTGATTTTGTTGGTCCATTGCATACGAATTCCAACCCACTTGTTTCGGATATGACTGGATGAAACCAGAAATATCCGGTTGTGTTTTGGCTAACTCAATCCCAGATATTGTGAAAGCTTCTGTATTTGTGTTCTCCAGATATTATGAATGGATTTTATGGTTTTGCATGTTTTTTATCAGGGAACATTTAATTTTGTACCGTAGAAACACTAATTGGTTCCACACGGAGACACCAGCTCTACACATTTGTATTTTCTAGGGAGAAAGCTAGAGGAACTGCGGCAAACAAACATGATATTTCTGTTTGTATAGATGACATTTTATGCACTTTCCTAAGAAAAAGACTTTACTTTTCTCCAAAACCATTTTTACTATGATTCTCTCGGTCCATTGCATACGAATTCCACCTCACTTTGTCCGGATATGACTGGATGAAACCAGAAATATCCGTTTTCTTTTTTTTTGGCTTACTATATCCCAGATATTATTACAGATTCTGTGTTTGTGTTTTCTGGATATTATCTATGGATTATATTGTTTTGAATGTTTTTATCAGGGAACATTAAATTTTGTGCTGGGAAACACTAATTGGTTCCACATGGAGACACCAGTCTACACATTCGTATTTTCTAGGGAGAAAGCTAGAATAACTGCGGTAAACAAACATGATGTTTCTGTTTGTATAGATGACATTTTATGCACTGGCTTAAGGAAAAGACTTTGTTTTACTCCAAAACCATTTTTACTGCGATTTTCCCGGTTCATTGCATACGAATTCCACCAAACTTAGTCCAGATATGACTGGATGAAACCAGAAATATCCGGTTGTGTTTTGGCTAACTCAATCCCAGATATTGTGAAAGCTTCTGTATTGGTGTTTTCCGGATATTATCAACGGATTTTATGGTTTTGCATGTTTTTTATCAGGGAACCTTTAATTTTGTACCGTAGAAATACAATTTGGTTCCACATGGAGACACCAGTAACACATTCCTATGTTCTAGGGAGAAAGCTTGAGGAACTGCAAATCGATATGATATGTCTGTTTGTATAGATGACATTTTATGCACTGGCTTAAGGAAAAGACTTTGTTTTACTCCAAAACCATTTTTAATGCGATTTTCCCGGTTCATTGCATACGAATTCCACCAAACTTAGTCCGGATATGACTGGATGAAACCAGAAATATCCGGTTGTGTTTTGGCTAACTCAATCCCAGATATGTGAAAGCTTCTGTATTGGAGTTTTCCGGATATTATCAACGGATGTTATGGATTTGCATGTTTTTTATCAGGGAACATTTAATTTTGTACCGTAGAAACACTAATTGGTTCCACACGGAGACACCAGCTCTACACATTTGTATTTTCTAGGGAGAAAGCTAGAGGAACTGCGGCAAACAAACATGATATTTCTGTTTGTATAGATGACATTTTATGCACTTTCCTAAGAAAAAGACTTTACTTTTCTCCAAAACCATTTTTACTGTGATTTTCTCGGTCCATTGCATACGAATTCCACCTCACTTTGTCCAGATATGACTGGATGAAACCAGAAATATCCGTTTTCTTTTTTTTTGGCTTACTATATCCCAGATATTACTACAGACTCTGTGTTTGTGTTTTCTGGATATTATCGATGGATTATATTGTTTTGAATGTTTTTATCAGGGAACATTTAATTTTGTGCTGGGAAACACTAATTGGTTCCACATGGAGACACCAGTCTACACATTCGTATTTTCTAGGGAGAAAGCTAGAATAACTGCGGTAAACAAACATGATGTTTCTGTTTGTATAGATGACATTTTATGCACTGGCTTAAGGAAAAGACTTTGTTTTACTCCAAAACCATTTTTACTGCGATTTTCCCGGTTCATTGCATACGAATTCCACCAAACTTAGTCCGGATATGACTGGATGAAACCAGAAATATCAGGTTGTGTTTTGGCTAACTCAATCCCAGATATTGTGAAAGCTTCTGTATTGGTGTTTTCCGGATATTATCAACGGATTTTATGGTTTTGCATGTTTTTTATCAGGGAACCTTTAATTTTGTACCTTAGAAACACTAATAGGTTCAACATGGAGACTCCAGTCTACACATTAGTATGTTCTAGGGAGAAAGTTAGAGGAACTGCGGCAAACAAACATGATATTTCTGTTTGTATACATGACATTTTATGCACTTGCATAACGAAAAAAACTTTGCTTTTCTCCAAAACCATTTTTACTGTGATTTTCTCGGTCCATTGCATACGAATTCCACCTCGCTTTGTCCGGATATGACTGGATGAAACCAGAAATATCTGGTTGTGTTTTGGCTTACTACAACCCAGATATTGTGAAAGCCTCTGTGTTTATGTTTTCCGGATATTATCAACGGAATTTATGTTTTTGCATGTTATTTATCAGGGAACATTTAATTTTGTGCTGGGAAACACTAATTGGTTCCACATGGAGACACCAGCTCTACACATTCGTATTTTCTAGGGAGAAAGCTAGAGGAACTGCGGCAAACAAACATGATATTTCTGTTTGTATAGATGACATTTTATGCACTTTCCTAAAGAAAAGACTTTGCTTTTCTCCAAAACCATTTTTCCTGTGATATTCTCGATCCATTACATATGAATTCCACCCCACTTTGTCCGGATATGAGTGGATGAAACCAGAAATATCTGGTTGTGTTTTGTCTTACTATATCCCAGATATTGCTACAGCCTCAGTGTCTGTGTTTTCTGGATATTATCGATGGATTTTATTGTTTTGAATGTTTTTATCAGGGAACCTTTAATTTTGTACCGTAGAAATACAATTTGGTTCCACATGGAGACACCAGTAACACATTCCTATGTTCTAGGGAGAAAGCTTGAGGAACTGCAAATCGATATGATATGTCTGTTTGTATAGATGACATTTTATGCACTTGCGATGGAAAAGACTTTTTGCCTTTCTCTAAAACCATTTTTACTGTGATTTTGTTGGTCCATTGCATACGAATTCCAACCCACTTTGTCTGGATATGACTGGATGAAACCAGAAATATCCAGTTGTGTTTTGGCTTACTACAACCCAGATATTGTGAAAGCCTCTGTGTTTATGTTTTCCGGATATTATCAACGGAATTTATGTTTTTGCATGTTATTTATCAGGGAACATTTAATTTTGTGCTGGGAAACACTAATTGGTTCCACATGGAGACACCAGCTCTACACATTCGTATTTTCTAGGGAGAAAGCTAGAGGAACTGCGGCAAACAAACATGATATTTCTGTTTGTATAGATGACATTTTATGCACTTTCCTAAAGAAAATACTTTGCTTTTCTCCAAAACCACTTTTCCTGTGATATTCTCGATCCATTACATATGAATTCCACCCCACTTTGTCCGGATATGACTGGATGAAACCAGAAATATCCGGTTGTGTTTTGTCTTACTATATCCCAGATATTGCTACAGCCTCAGTGTCTGTGTTTTCAGGATATTATCGATGGATTTTATTGTTTTGAATGTTTTTATCAGGGAACATTTAATTTTGTACCGTAGAAACACTAATTGGTTCCACATGGAGACACCAGTAACACATTCCTATGTTCTAGGGAGAAAGCTTGAGGAACTGCAAATCGATATGATATGTCTGTTTGTATAGATGACATTTTATGCACTTGCGATGGAAAAGACTTTTTGCCTTTCTCTAAAACCATTTTTACTGTGATTTTGTTGGTCCATTGCATACGAATTCCAACCCACTTGTTTCGGATATGACTGGATGAAACCAGAAATATCCGGTTGTGTTTTGGCTAACTCAATCCCAGATATTGTGAAAGCTTCTGTATTTGTGTTCTCCAGATATTATGAATGGATTTTATGGTTTTGCATGTTTTTTATCAGGGAACATTTAATTTTGTACCGTAGAAACACTAATTGGTTCCACACGGAGACACCAGCTCTACACATTTGTATTTTCTAGGGAGAAAGCTAGAGGAACTGCGGCAAACAAACATGATATTTCTGTTTGTATAGATGACATTTTATGCACTTTCCTAAGAAAAAGACTTTACTTTTCTCCAAAACCATTTTTACTATGATTCTCTCGGTCCATTGCATACGAATTCCACCTCACTTTGTCCGGATATGACTGGATGAAACCAGAAATATCCGTTTTCTTTTTTTTTGGCTTACTATATCCCAGATATTATTACAGATTCTGTGTTTGTGTTTTCTGGATATTATCGATGGATTATATTGTTTTGAATGTTTTTATCAGGGAACATTTAATTTTGTGCTGGGAAACACTAATTGGTTCCACATGGAGACACCAGTCTACACATTCGTATTTTCTAGGGAGAAAGCTAGAATAACTGCGGTAAACAAACATGATGTTTCTGTTTGTATAGATGACATTTTATGCACTGGCTTAAGGAAAAGACTTTGTTTTACTCCAAAACCATTTTTACTGCGATTTTCCCGGTTCATTGCATACGAATTCCACCAAACTTAGTCCGGATATGACTGGATGAAACCAGAAATATCCGGTTGTGTTTTGGCTAACTCAATCCCAGATATTGTGAAAGCTTCTGTATTGGTGTTTTCCGGATATTATCAACGGATTTTATGGTTTTGCATGTTTTTTATCAGGGAACCTTTAATTTTGTACCGTAGAAATACAATTTGGTTCCACATGGAGACACCAGTAACACATTCCTATGTTCTAGGGAGAAAGCTTGAGGAACTGCAAATCGATATGATATGTCTGTTTGTATAGATGACATTTTATGCACTGGCTTAAGGAAAAGACTTTGTTTTACTCCAAAACCATTTTTAATGCGATTTTCCCGGTTCATTGCATACGAATTCCACCAAACTTAGTCCGGATATGACTGGATGAAACCAGAAATATCCGGTTGTGTTTTGGCTAACTCAATCCCAGATATTGTGAAAGCTTCTGTATTGGTGTTTTCCGGATATTATCAACGGATGTTATGGATTTGCATGTTTTTTATCAGGGAACATTTAATTTTGTACCGTAGAAACACTAATTGGTTCCACACGGAGACACCAGCTCTACACATTTGTATTTTCTAGGGAGAAAGCTAGAGGAACTGCGGCAAACAAACATGATATTTCTGTTTGTATAGATGACATTTTATGCACTTTCCTAAGAAAAAGACTTTACTTTTCTCCAAAACCATTTTTACTGTGATTTTCTTGGTCCATTGCATACGAATTCCACCTCACTTTGTCCAGATATGACTGGATGAAACCAGAAATATCCGTTTTCTTTTTTTTTGGCTTACTATATCCCAGATATTACTACAGACTCTGTGTTTGTGTTTTCTGGATATTATCGATGGATTATATTGTTTTGAATGTTTTTATCAGGGAACATTTAATTTTGTGCTGGGAAACACTAATTGGTTCCACATGGAGACACCAGTCTACACATTCGTATTTTCTAGGGAGAAAGCTAGAATAACTGCGGTAAACAAACATGATGTTTCTGTTTGTATAGATGACATTTTATGCACTGGCTTAAGGAAAAGACTTTGTTTTACTCCAAAACCATTTTTACTGCGATTTTCCCGGTTCATTGCATACGAATTCCACCAAACTTAGTCCGGATATGACTGGATGAAACCAGAAATATCCGGTTGTGTTTTGGCTAACTCAATCCCAGATATTGTGAAAGCTTCTGTATGGGTGTTTTCCGGATATTATCAACGGATTTTGTGGTTTTGCATGTTTTTTATCAGGGAACATTTAATTTTGTACCTTAGAAACACTAATAGGTTCAACATGGAGACTCCAGTCTACACATTCGTATGTTCTAGGGAGAAAGTTAGAGGAACTGCGGCAAACAAACATGATATTTCTGTTTGTATACATGACATTTTATGCACTTGCATAACGAAAAAAACTTTGCTTTTCTCCAAAACCATTTTTACTGTGATTTTCTCGGTCCATTGCATACGAATTCCACCTCGCTTTGTCCGGATATGACTGGATGAAACCAGAAATATCTGGTTGTGTTTTGGCTTACTACAACCCAGATATTGTGAAAGCCTCTGTGTTTATGTTTTCCGGATATTATCAACGGAATTTATGTTTTTGCATGTTATTTATCAGGGAACATTTAATTTTGTGCTGGGAAACACTAATTGGTTCCACATGGAGACACCAGCTCTACACATTCGTATTTTCTAGGGAGAAAGCTAGAGGAACTGCGGCAAACAAACATGATATTTCTGTTTGTATAGATGACATTTTATGCACTTTCCTAAAGAAAAGACTTTGCTTTTCTCCAAAACCATTTTTCCTGTGATATTCTCGATCCATTACATATGAATTCCACCCCACTTTGTCCGGATATGAGTGGATGAAACCAGAAATATCTGGTTGTGTTTTGTCTTACTATATCCCAGATATTGCTACAGCCTCAGTGTCTGTGTTTTCTGGATATTATCGATGGATTTTATTGTTTTGAATGTTTTTATCAGGGAACCTTTAATTTTGTACCGTAGAAATACAATTTGGTTCCACATGGAGACACCAGTAACACATTCCTATGTTCTAGGGAGAAAGCTTGAGGAACTGCAAATCGATATGATATGTCTGTTTGTATAGATGACATTTTATGCACTTGCGATGGAAAAGACTTTTTGCCTTTCTCTAAAACCATTTTTACTGTGATTTTGTTGGTCCATTGCATACGAATTCCAACCCACTTTGTCTGGATATGACTGGATGAAACCAGAAATATCCAGTTGTGTTTTGGCTTACTACAACCCAGATATTGTGAAAGCCTCTGTGTTTATGTTTTCCGGATATTATCAACGGAATTTATGTTTTTGCATGTTATTTATCAGGGAACATTTAATTTTGTGCTGGGAAACACTAATTGGTTCCACATGGAGACACCAGCTCTACACATTCGTATTTTCTAGGGAGAAAGCTAGAGGAACTGCGGCAAACAAACATGATATTTCTGTTTGTATAGATGACATTTTATGCACTTTCCTAAAGAAAAGACTTTGCTTTTCTCCAAAACCACTTTTCCTGTGATATTCTCGATCCATTACATACGAATTCCACCCCACTTTGTCCGGATATGACTGGATGAAACCAGAAATATCCGTTTTCTTTTTTTTTGGCTTACTATATCCCAGATATTACTACAGACTCTGTGTTTGTGTTTTCTGGATATTATCTATGGATTATATTGTTTTGAATGTTTTTATCAGGGAACATTTAATTTTGTGCTGGGAAACACTAATTGTTTGCACATGGTGACACCAGTATACACATTCGTATGTTCTAGGGAGAAAGTTAGAGGAACTGCGGCAAACAAACATGATATTTCTGTTTGTATACATGACATTTTATGCACTTGCATAACGAAAAAAACTTTGCTTTTCTCCAAAACCATTTTTACTGTGATTTTCTCGGTCCATTGCATACGAATTCCACCTCGCTTTGTCCGGATATGACTGGATGAAACCAGAAATATCCGGTTGTGTTTTGGCTTACTACAACCCAGATATTGTGAAAGCCTCTGTGTTTATGTTTTCCGGATATTATCAACGGAATTTATGTTTTTGCATGTTATTTATCAAGGAACATTTATTTTTGTGCTGGGAAACACTAATTGGTTCCACATGGAGACACCAGCTCTACACATTCGTATTTTCTAGGGAGAAAGCTAGAGGAACTGCGGCAAACAAACATGATATTTCTGTTTGTATAGATGACATTTTATGCACTTTCCTAAAGAAAAGACTTTGCTTTTCTCCAAAACCACTTTTCCTGTGATATTCTCGATCCATTACATATGAATTCCACCCCACTTTGTCCGGATATGACTGGATGAAACCAGAAATATCCGGTTGTGTTTTGTCTTACTATATCCCAGATATTGCTACAGCCACAGTGTCTGTGTTTTCTGGATATTATCGATGGATTTTATTGTTTTGAATGTTTTTATCAGGGAACATTTAATTTTGTGCTGGGAAACACTAATTGTTTGCACATGGTGACACCAGTCTACACATTCGTATTTTCTAGGGAGAAAGCTAGAATAACTGCGCTAAACAAACATGATGTTTCTGTTTGTATAGATGAGATTTTATGCACTGGCTTAAGGAAAAGACTTTGTTTTACTCCAAAACCATTTTTACTGCGATTTTCCCGGTTCATTGCATACGAATTCCACCATCTTAGTCCGGATATGACTGGATGAAACCAGAAATATCCGGTTGTGTTTTGGCTAACTCAATCCCAGATATTGTGAAAGCTTCTGTATTGGTGTTTTCCGGATATTATCAATGGATTTTATGGTTTTGCATGTTTTTTATCAGGGTACCTTTAATTTTGTACTTTAGAAACACTAATAGGTTCAACATGGAGACTCCAGTCTACACATTCGTATGTTCTAGGGAGAAAGTTAGAGGAACTGCGGCAAACAAACATGATATTTCTGTTTGTATACATGACATTTTATGCACTTGCATAACGAAAAAACCTTTGCTTTTCTCCAAAACCATTTTTACTGTGATTTTCTCGGTCCATTGCATACGAATTCCACCTCGCTTTGTCCGGATATGACTGGATGAAACCAGAAATATCTGGTTGTGTTTTGGCTTACTACAACCCAGATATTGTGAAAGCCTCTGTGTTTATGTTTTCCGGATATTATCAACGGAATTTATGTTTTTGCATTTTATTTATCAGGGAACATTTAATTTTGTGCTGGGAAACACTAATTGGTTCCACATGGAGACACCAGCTCTACACGTTCGTATTTTCTAGGGAGAAAGCTAGAGGAACTGCGGCAAACAAACATGATATTTCTGTTTGTATAGATGACATTTTATGCACTTTCCTAAAGAAAAGACTTTGCTTTTCTCCAAAACCATTTTTCCTGTGATATTCTCGATCCATTACATATGAATTCCACCCCACTTTGTCCGGATATGAGTGGATGAAACCAGAAATATCCGGTTGTGTTTTGTCTTACTATATCCCAGATATTGCTACAGCCTCAGTGTCTGTGTTTTCTGGATATTATCGATGGATTTTATTGTTTTGAATGTTTTTATCAGGGAACCTTTAATTTTGTACCGTAGAAATACAATTTGGTTCCACATGGAGACACCAGTAACACATTCCTATGTTCTAGGGAGAAAGCTTGAGGAACTGCAAATCGATATGATATGTCTGTTTGTATAGATGACATTTTATGCACTTGCGATGGAAAAGACTTTTTGCCTTTCTCTAAAACCATTTTTACTGTCATTTTGTTGGTCCATTGCATACGAATTCCAACCCACTTTGTCTGGATATGACTGGATGAAACCAGAAATATCCGGTTGTGTTTTGGCTTACTACAACCCAGATATTGTGAAAGCCTCTGTGTTTATGTTTCCGGATATTATCAACGGAATTTATGTTTTTGCATGTTATTTATCAGGGAACATTTAATTTTGTGCTGGGAAACACTAATTGGTTCCACACGGAGACACCAGCTCTACACATTTGTATTTTCTAGGGAGAAAGCTAGAGGAACTGCGGCAAACAAACATGATATTTCTGTTTGTATAGATGACATTTTATGCACTTTCCTAACAAAAAGACTTTACTTTTCTCCAAAACCATTTTTACTGTGATTTTCTCGGTCCATTGCATACGAATTCCACCTCACTTTGTCCGGATATGACTGGATGAAACCAGAAATATCCGTTTTCTTTTTTTTTGGCTTACTATATCCCAGATATTACTACAGACTCTGTGTTTGTGTTTTCTGGATATTATCTATGGATTATATTGTTTTGAATGTTTTTATCAGGGAACATTTAATTTTGTGCTGGGAAACACTAATTGTTTGCACATGGTGACACCAGTATACACATTCGTATGTTCTAGGGAGAAAGTTAGAGGAACTGCGGCAAACAAACATGATATTTCTGTTTGTATACATGACATTTTATGCACTTGCATAACGAAAAAAACTTTGCTTTTCTCCAAAACCATTTTTACTGTGATTTTCTCGGTCCATTGCATACGAATTCCACCTCGCTTTGTCCGGATATGACTGGATGAAACCAGAAATATCCGGTTGTGTTTTGGCTTACTACAACCCAGATATTGTGAAAGCCTCTGTGTTTATGTTTTCCGGATATTATCAACGGAATTTATGTTTTTGCATGTTATTTATCAAGGAACATTTATTTTTGTGCTGGGAAACACTAATTGGTTCCACATGGAGACACCAGCTCTACACATTCGTATTTTCTAGGGAGAAAGCTAGAGGAACTGCGGCAAACAAACATGATATTTCTGTTTGTATAGATGACATTTTATGCACTTTCCTAAAGAAAAGACTTTGCTTTTCTCCAAAACCACTTTTCCTGTGATATTCTCGATCCATTACATATGAATTCCACCCCACTTTGTCCGGATATGACTGGATGAAACCAGAAATATCCGGTTGTGTTTTGTCTTACTATATCCCAGATATTGCTACAGCCACAGTGTCTGTGTTTTCTGGATATTATCGATGGATTTTATTGTTTTGAATGTTTTTATCAGGGAACATTTAATTTTGTGCTGGGAAACACTAATTGTTTGCACATGGTGACACCAGTCTACACATTCGTATTTTCTAGGGAGAAAGCTAGAATAACTGCGCTAAACAAACATGATGTTTCTGTTTGTATAGATGAGATTTTATGCACTGGCTTAAGGAAAAGACTTTGTTTTACTCCAAAACCATTTTTACTGCGATTTTCCCGGTTCATTGCATACGAATTCCACCATCTTAGTCCGGATATGACTGGATGAAACCAGAAATATCCGGTTGTGTTTTGGCTAACTCAATCCCAGATATTGTGAAAGCTTCTGTATTGGTGTTTTCCGGATATTATCAATGGATTTTATGGTTTTGCATGTTTTTTATCAGGGTACCTTTAATTTTGTACTTTAGAAACACTAATAGGTTCAACATGGAGACTCCAGTCTACACATTCGTATGTTCTAGGGAGAAAGTTAGAGGAACTGCGGCAAACAAACATGATATTTCTGTTTGTATACATGACATTTTATGCACTTGCATAACGAAAAAACCTTTGCTTTTCTCCAAAACCATTTTTACTGTGATTTTCTCGGTCCATTGCATACGAATTCCACCTCGCTTTGTCCGGATATGACTGGATGAAACCAGAAATATCTGGTTGTGTTTTGGCTTACTACAACCCAGATATTGTGAAAGCCTCTGTGTTTATGTTTTCCGGATATTATCAACGGAATTTATGTTTTTGCATTTTATTTATCAGGGAACATTTAATTTTGTGCTGGGAAACACTAATTGGTTCCACATGGAGACACCAGCTCTACACATTCGTATTTTCTAGGGAGAAAGCTAGAGGAACTGCGGCAAACAAACATCATATTTCTGTTTGTATAGATGACATTTTATGCACTTTCCTAAAGAAAAGACTTTGCTTTTCTCCAAAACCATTTTTCCTGTGATATTCTCGATCCATTACATATGAATTCCACCCCACTTTGTCCGGATATGACTGGATGAAACCAGAAATATCCGGTTGTGTTTTGTCTTACTATATCCCAGATATTGCTACAGCCTCAGTGTCTGTGTTTTCTGGATATTATCGATGGATTTTATTGTTTTGAATGTTTTTATCAGGGAACCTTTAATTTTGTACCGTAGAAATACAATTTGGTTCCACATGGAGACACCAGTAACACATTCCTATGTTCTAGGGAGAAAGCTTGAGGAACTGCAAATCGATATGATATGTCTGTTTGTATAGATGACATTTTATGCACTTGCGATGGAAAAGACTTTTTGCCTTTCTCTAAAACCATTTTTACTGTCATTTTGTTGGTCCATTGCATACGAATTCCAACCCACTTTGTCTGGATATGACTGGATGAAACCAGAAATATCCGGTTGTGTTTTGGCTTACTACAACCCAGATATTGTGAAAGCCTCTGTGTTTATGTTTCCGGATATTATCAACGGAATTTATGTTTTTGCATGTTATTTATCAGGGAACATTTAATTTTGTGCTGGGAAACACTAATTGGTTCCACACGGAGACACCAGCTCTACACATTTGTATTTTCTAGGGAGAAAGCTAGAGGAACTGCGGCAAACAAACATGATATTTCTGTTTGTATAGATGACATTTTATGCACTTTCCTAACAAAAAGACTTTACTTTTCTCCAAAACCATTTTTACTGTGATTTTCTCGGTCCATTGCATACGAATTCCACCTCACTTTGTCCGGATATGACTGGATGAAACCAGAAATATCCGTTTTCTTTTTTTTTGGCTTACTATATCCCAGATATTACTACAGACTCTGTGTTTGTGTTTTCTGGATATTATCTATGGATTATATTGTTTTGAATGTTTTTATCAGGGAACATTTAATTTTGTGCTGGGAAACACTAATTGTTTGCACATGGTGACACCAGTCTACACATTCGTATGTTCTAGGGAGAAAGTTAGAGGAACTGCGGCAAACAAACATGATATTTCTGTTTGTATACATGACATTTTATGCACTTGCATAACAAAAAAAACTTTGCTTTTCTCCAAAACCATTTTTACTGTGATTTTCTCGGTCCATTGCATACGAATTCCACCTCGCTTTGTCCGGATATGACTGGATGAAACCAGAAATATCCGGTTGTGTTTTGGCTTACTACAACCCAGATATTGTGAAAGCCTCTGTGTTTATGTTTTCCGGATATTATCAACGGAATTTATGTTTTTGCATGTTATTTATCAAGGAACATTTATTTTTGTGCTGGGAAACACTAATTGGTTCCACATGGAGACACCAGCTCTACACATTCGTATTTTCTAGGGAGAAAGCTAGAGGAACTGCGGCAAACAAACATGATATTTCTGTTTGTATAGATGACATTTTATGCACTTTCCTAAAGAAAAGACTTTGCTTTTCTCCAAAACCACTTTTCCTGTGATATTCTCGATCCATTACATATGAATTCCACCCCACTTTGTCCGGATATGACTGGATGAAACCAGAAATATCCGGTTGTGTTTTGTCTTACTATATCCCAGATATTGCTACAGCCACAGTGTCTGTGTTTTCTGGATATTATCGATGGATTTTATTGTTTTGAATGTTTTTATCAGGGAACATTTAATTTTGTGCTGGGAAACACTAATTGTTTGCACATGGTGACACCAGTCTACACATTCGTATTTTCTAGGGAGAAAGCTAGAATAACTGCGCTAAACAAACATGATGTTTCTGTTTGTATAGATGAGATTTTATGCACTGGCTTAAGGAAAAGACTTTGTTTTACTCCAAAACCATTTTTACTGCGATTTTCCCGGTTCATTGCATACGAATTCCACCAAACTTAGTCCGGATATGACTGGATGAAACCAGAAATATCCGGTTGTGTTTTGGCTAACTCAATCCCAGATATTGCGACGGACTCTGTGTTTGTGTTTTCTGGACATTATCAACGGACTTTATTGTTTTGAATGTTTTTATCAGGGAACATTTAATTTTGTACCTTGGAAACACTAATAGGTTCAACATGGAGACACCAGTCTACACATTCGTATGTTCTAGGGAGAAAGTTAGAGGAACTGCGGCAAACAAACATGATATTTCTGTTTGTATACATGACATTTTATGCACTTGCATAACGAAAAAAACTTTGCTTTTCTCCAAAACCATTTTTACTGTGATTTTCTCGGTCCATTGCATACGAATTCCACCTCGCTTTGTCCGGATATGACTGGATGAAACCAGAAATATCCAGTTGTGTTTTGGCTTACTACAACCCAGATATTGTGAAAGCCTCTGTGTTTATGTTTTCCGGATATTATCAACGGAATTTATGTTTTTGCATGTTATTTATCAGGGAACATTTAATTTTGTGCTGGGAAACACTAATTGGTTCCACATGCAGACACCAGCTCTACACATTCGTATTTTCTAGGGAGAAAGCTAGAGGAACTGCGGCAAACAAACATGATATTTCTGTTTGTATAGATGACATTTTATGCACTTTCCTAAAGAAAAGACTTTGCTTTTCTCCAAAACCATTTTTCCTGTGATATTCTCGATCCATTACATATGAATTCCACCCCACTTTGTCCGGATATGACTGGATGAAACCAGAAATATCCGGTTGTGTTTTGTCTTACTATATGCCAGATATTGCTACAGCCTCAGTGTCTGTGTTTTCTGGATATTATCGATGGATTTTACTGTTGTGAATGTTTTTATCAGGGAACCTTTAATTTTGTACCGTAGAAATACAATTTGGTTCCACATGGAGACACCAGTAACACATTCCTATGTTCCAGGGAGAAAGCTTGAGGAACTGCAAATTGATATGATATGTCTGTTTGTATAGATGACATTTTATGCACTTGCGATGGAAAAGACTTTTTGCCTTTCTCTAAAACCATTTTTACTGTGATTTTGTTGGTCCATTGCATACGAATTCCAACCCACTTTGTCCGGATATGACTGGATGAAACCAGAAATATCCGGTTGTGTTTTGCCTTACTACAACCCAGATATTGTGAAAGCCTCTGTGTTTATGTTTCCGGATATTATCAACGGAATTTATGTTTTTGCATGTTATTTATCAGGGAACATTTAATTTTGTACCATAGAAACACTAATTGGTTCCACACGGAGACACCAGCTCTACACATTTGTATTTTCTAGGGAGAAAGCTAGAGGAACTGCGGCAAACAAACATGATATTTCTGTTTGTATAGATGACATTTTATGCACTTTCCTAACAAAAAGACTTTACTTTTCTCCAAAACCATTTTTACTGTGATTTTCTCGGTCCATTGCATACGAATTCCACCTCACTTTGTCCGGATATGACTGGATGAAACCAGAAATATCCGTTTTCTTTTTTTTTGGCTTACTATATCCCAGATATTACTACAGACTCTGTGTTTGTGTTTTCTGGATATTATCGATGGATTATATTGTTTTGAATGTTTTTATCAGGGAACATTTAATTTTGTGCTGGGAAACACTAATTGGTTCCACATGGAGACACCAGTCTACAAATTCGTATTTTCTAGGGAGAAAGCTAGAATAACTGCGGTAAACAAACATGATGTTTCTGTTTGTATAGATGACATTTTATGCACTGGCTTAAGGAAAAGACTTTGTTTTACTCCAAAACCATTTTTACTGCGATTTTCCCGGTTCATTGCATACGAATTCCACCAAACTTAGTCCGGATATGACTGGATGAAACCAGAAATATCCGGTTGTGTTTTGGCTAACTCAATCCCAGATATTGCGATGGACTCTGTGTTTGTGTTTTCTGGACATTATCAACGGACTTTATTGTTTTGAATGTTTTTATCAGGGAACATTTAATTTTGTACCTTAGAAACACTAATTGGTTCCACATGGAGACACCAGTAACACATTCCTCTGTTCTAGGGAGAAAGCTTGAGGAACTGCAAATCGATATGATATGTCTGTTTGTATAGATGACATTTTATGCACTTGCGATGGAAAAGACTTTTTGCCTTTCTCTAAAACCATTTTTACTGTGATTTTGTTGGTCCATTGCATACGAATTCCACCTCACTTTGTCCGGATATGACTGGATGAAACCAGAAATATCCGGTTGTGTTTTGGCTAACTCAATCCCAGATATTGTGAAAGCTTCTGTATTGGTGTTTTCCGGATATTATCAATGGATTTTATGGTTTTGCATGTTTTTTATCAGGGTACCTTTAATTTTGTACTTTAGAAACACTAATAGGTTCAACATGGAGACTCCAGTCTACACATTCGTATGTTCTAGGGAGAAAGTTAGAGGAACTGCGGCAAACAAACATGATATTTCTGTTTGTATACATGACATTTTATGCACTTGCATAACGAAAAAACCTTTGCTTTTCTCCAAAACCATTTTTACTGTGATTTTCTCGGTCCATTGCATACGAATTCCACCTCGCTTTGTCCGGATATGACTGGATGAAACCAGAAATATCTGGTTGTGTTTTGGCTTACTACAACCCAGATATTGTGAAAGCCTCTGTGTTTATGTTTTCCGGATATTATCAACGGAATTTATGTTTTTGCATTTTATTTATCAGGGAACATTTAATTTTGTGCTGGGAAACACTAATTGGTTCCACATGGAGACACCAGCTCTACACATTCGTATTTTCTAGGGAGAAAGCTAGAGGAACTGCGGCAAACAAACATGATATTTCTGTTTGTATAGATGACATTTTATGCACTTTCCTAAAGAAAAGACTTTGCTTTTCTCCAAAACCATTTTTCCTGTGATATTCTCGATCCATTACATATGAATTCCACCCCACTTTGTCCGGATATGACTGGATGAAACCAGAAATATCCGGTTGTGTTTTGTCTTACTATATCCCAGATATTGCTACAGCCTCAGTGTCTGTGTTTTCTGGATATTATCGATGGATTTTATTGTTTTGAATGTTTTTATCAGGGAACCTTTAATTTTGTACCGTAGAAATACAATTTGGTTCCACATGGAGACACCAGTAACACATTCCTATGTTCTAGGGAGAAAGCTTGAGGAACTGCAAATCGATATGATATGTCTGTTTGTATAGATGACATTTTATGCACTTGCGATGGAAAAGACTTTTTGCCTTTCTCTAAAACCATTTTTACTGTCATTTTGATGGTCCATTGCATACGAATTCCAACCCACTTTGTCTGGATATGACTGGATGAAACCAGAAATATCCGGTTGTGTTTTGGCTTACTACAACCCAGATATTGTGAAAGCCTCTGTGTTTATGTTTCCGGATATTATCAACGGAATTTATGTTTTTGCATGTTATTTATCAGGGAACATTTAATTTTGTGCTGGGAAACACTAATTGGTTCCACACGGAGACACCAGCTCTACACATTTGTATTTTCTAGGGAGAAAGCTAGAGGAACTGCGGCAAACAAACATGATATTTCTGTTTGTATAGATGACATTTTATGCACTTTCCTAACAAAAAGACTTTACTTTTCTCCAAAACCATTTTTACTGTGATTTTCTTGGTCCATTGCATACGAATTCCACCTCACTTTGTCCGGATATGACTGGATGAAACCAGAAATATCCGTTTTCTTTTTTTTTGGCTTACTATATCCCAGATATTACTACAGACTCTGTGTTTGTGTTTTCTGGATATTATCTATGGATTATATTGTTTTGAATGTTTTTATCTGGGAACATTTAATTTTGTGCTGGGAAACACTAATTGTTTGCACATGGTGACACCAGTATACACATTCGTATGTTCTAGGGAGAAAGTTAGAGGAACTGCGGCAAACAAACATGATATTTCTGTTTGTATACATGACATTTTATGCACTTGCATAACGAAAAAAACTTTGCTTTTCTCCAAAACCATTTTTACTGTGATTTTCTCGGTCGATTGCATACGAATTCCACCTCGCTTTGTCCGGATATGACTGGATGAAACCAGAAATATCCGGTTGTGTTTTGGCTTACTACAACCCAGATATTGTGAAAGCCTCTGTGTTTATGTTTTCCGGATATTATCAACGGAATTTATGTTTTTGCATGTTATTTATCAAGGAACATTTATTTTTGTGCTGGGAAACACTAATTGGTTCCACATGGAGACACCAGCTCTACACATTCGTATTTTCTAGGGAGAAAGCTAGAGGAACTGCGGCAAACAAACATGATATTTCTGTTTGTATAGATGACATTTTATGCACTTTCCTAAAGAAAAGACTTTGCTTTTCTCCAAAACCACTTTTCCTGTGATATTCTCGATCCATTACATATGAATTCCACCCCACTTTGTCCGGATATGACTGGATGAAACCAGAAATATCCGGTTGTGTTTTGTCTTACTATATCCCAGATATTGCTACAGCCACAGTGTCTGTGTTTTCTGGATATTATCGATGGATTTTATTGTTTTGAATGTTTTTATCAGGGAACATTTAATTTTGTGCTGGGAAACACTAATTGTTTGCACATGGTGACACCAGTCTACACATTCGTATTTTCTAGGGAGAAAGCTAGAATAACTGCGCTAAACAAACATGATGTTTCTGTTTGTATAGATGAGATTTTATGCACTGGCTTAAGGAAAAGACTTTGTTTTACTCCAAAACCATTTTTACTGCGATTTTCCCGGTTCATTGCATACGAATTCCACCAAACTTAGTCCGGATATGACTGGATGAAACCAGAAATATCCGGTTGTGTTTTGGCTAACTCAATCCCAGATATTGTGAAAGCTTCTGTATTGGTGTTTTCCGGATATTATCAATGGATTTTATGGTTTTGCATGTTTTTTATCAGGGTACCTTTAATTTTGTACTTTAGAAACACTAATAGGTTCAACATGGAGACTCCAGTCTACACATTCGTATGTTCTAGGGAGAAAGTTAGAGGAACTGCGGCAAACAAACATGATATTTCTGTTTGTATACATGACATTTTATGCACTTGCATAACGAAAAAACCTTTGCTTTTCTCCAAAACCATTTTTACTGTGATTTTCTCGGTCCATTGCATACGAATTCCACCTCGCTTTGTCCGGATATGACTGGATGAAACCAGAAATATCTGGTTGTGTTTTGGCTTACTACAACCCAGATATTGTGAAAGCCTCTGTGTTTATGTTTTCCGGATATTATCAACGGAATTTATGTTTTTGCATTTTATTTATCAGGGAACATTTAATTTTGTGCTGGGAAACACTAATTGGTTCCACATGGAGACACCAGCTCTACACGTTCGTATTTTCTAGGGAGAAAGCTAGAGGAACTGCGGCAAACAAACATGATATTTCTGTTTGTATAGATGACATTTTATGCACTTTCCTAAAGAAAAGACTTTGCTTTTCTCCAAAACCATTTTTCCTGTGATATTCTCGATCCATTACATATGAATTCCACCCCACTTTGTCCGGATATGAGTGGATGAAACCAGAAATATCCGGTTGTGTTTTGTCTTACTATATCCCAGATATTGCTACAGCCTCAGTGTCTGTGTTTTCTGGATATTATCGATGGATTTTATTGTTTTGAATGTTTTTATCAGGGAACCTTTAATTTTGTACCGTAGAAATACAATTTGGTTCCACATGGAGACACCAGTAACACATTCCTATGTTCTAGGGAGAAAGCTTGAGGAACTGCAAATCGATATGATATGTCTGTTTGTATAGATGACATTTTATGCACTTGCGATGGAAAAGACTTTTTGCCTTTCTCTAAAACCATTTTTACTGTCATTTTGTTGGTCCATTGCATACGAATTCCAACCCACTTTGTCTGGATATGACTGGATGAAACCAGAAATATCCGGTTGTGTTTTGGCTTACTACAACCCAGATATTGTGAAAGCCTCTGTGTTTATGTTTCCGGATATTATCAACGGAATTTATGTTTTTGCATGTTATTTATCAGGGAACATTTAATTTTGTGCTGGGAAACACTAATTGGTTCCACACGGAGACACCAGCTCTACACATTTGTATTTTCTAGGGAGAAAGCTAGAGGAACTGCGGCAAACAAACATGATATTTCTGTTTGTATAGATGACATTTTATGCACTTTCCTAACAAAAAGACTTTACTTTTCTCCAAAACCATTTTTACTGTGATTTTCTCGGTCCATTGCATACGAATTCCACCTCACTTTGTCCGGATATGACTGGATGAAACCAGAAATATCCGTTTTCTTTTTTTTTTGGCTTACTATATCCCAGATATTACTACAGACTCTGTGTTTGTGTTTTCTGGATATTATCTATGGATTATATTGTTTTGAATGTTTTTATCAGGGAACATTTAATTTTGTGCTGGGAAACACTAATTGTTTGCACATGGTGACACCAGTATACACATTCGTATGTTCTAGGGAGAAAGTTAGAGGAACTGCGGCAAACAAACATGATATTTCTGTTTGTATACATGACATTTTATGCACTTGCATAACGAAAAAAACTTTGCTTTTCTCCAAAACCATTTTTACTGTGATTTTCTCGGTCCATTGCATACGAATTCCACCTCGCTTTGTCCGGATATGACTGGATGAAACCAGAAATATCCGGTTGTGTTTTGGCTTACTACAACCCAGATATTGTGAAAGCCTCTGTGTTTATGTTTTCCGGATATTATCAACGGAATTTATGTTTTTGCATGTTATTTATCAAGGAACATTTATTTTTGTGCTGGGAAACACTAATTGGTTCCACATGGAGACACCAGCTCTACACATTCGTATTTTCTAGGGAGAAAGCTAGAGGAACTGCGGCAAACAAACATGATATTTCTGTTTGTATAGATGACATTTTATGCACTTTCCTAAAGAAAAGACTTTGCTTTTCTCCAAAACCACTTTTCCTGTGATATTCTCGATCCATTACATATGAATTCCACCCCACTTTGTCCGGATATGACTGGATGAAACCAGAAATATCCGGTTGTGTTTTGTCTTACTATATCCCAGATATTGCTACAGCCACAGTGTCTGTGTTTTCTGGATATTATCGATGGATTTTATTGTTTTGAATGTTTTTATCAGGGAACATTTAATTTTGTGCTGGGAAACACTAATTGTTTGCACATGGTGACACCAGTCTACACATTCGTATTTTCTAGGGAGAAAGCTAGAATAACTGCGCTAAACAAACATGATGTTTCTGTTTGTATAGATGAGATTTTATGCACTGGCTTAAGGAAAAGACTTTGTTTTACTCCAAAACCATTTTTACTGCGATTTTCCCGGTTCATTGCATACGAATTCCACCAAACTTAGTCCGGATATGACTGGATGAAACCAGAAATATCCGGTTGTGTTTTGGCTAACTCAATCCCAGATATTGCGACGGACTCTGTGTTTGTGTTTTCTGGACATTATCAACGGACTTTATTGTTTTGAATGTTTTTATCAGGGAACATTTAATTTTGTACCTTGGAAACACTAATAGGTTCAACATGGAGACACCAGTCTACACATTCGTATGTTCTAGGGAGAAAGTTAGAGGAACTGCGGCAAACAAACATGATATTTCTGTTTGTATACATGACATTTTATGCACTTGCATAACGAAAAAAACTTTGCTTTTCTCCAAAACCATTTTTACTGTGATTTTCTCGGTCCATTGCATACGAATTCCACCTCGCTTTGTCCGGATATGACTGGATGAAACCAGAAATATCCAGTTGTGTTTTGGCTTACTACAACCCAGATATTGTGAAAGCCTCTGTGTTTATGTTTTCCGGATATTATCAACGGAATTTATGTTTTTGCATGTTATTTATCAGGGAACATTTAATTTTGTGCTGGGAAACACTAATTGGTTCCACATGCAGACACCAGCTCTACACATTCGTATTTTCTAGGGAGAAAGCTAGAGGAACTGCGGCAAACAAACATGATATTTCTGTTTGTATAGATGACATTTTATGCACTTTCCTAAAGAAAAGACTTTGCTTTTCTCCAAAACCATTTTTCCTGTGATATTCTCGATCCATTACATATGAATTCCACCCCACTTTGTCCGGATATGACTGGATGAAACCAGAAATATCCGGTTGTGTTTTGTCTTACTATATGCCAGATATTGCTACAGCCTCAGTGTCTGTGTTTTCTGGATATTATCGATGGATTTTACTGTTGTGAATGTTTTTATCAGGGAACCTTTAATTTTGTACCGTAGAAATACAATTTGGTTCCACATGGAGACACCAGTAACACATTCCTATGTTCCAGGGAGAAAGCTTGAGGAACTGCAAATTGATATGATATGTCTGTTTGTATAGATGACATTTTATGCACTTGCGATGGAAAAGACTTTTTGCCTTTCTCTAAAACCATTTTTACTGTGATTTTGTTGGTCCATTGCATACGAATTCCAACCCACTTTGTCCGGATATGACTGGATGAAACCAGAAATATCCGGTTGTGTTTTGCCTTACTACAACCCAGATATTGTGAAAGCCTCTGTGTTTATGTTTCCGGATATTATCAACGGAATTTATGTTTTTGCATGTTATTTATCAGGGAACATTTAATTTTGTACCATAGAAACACTAATTGGTTCCACACGGAGACACCAGCTCTACACATTTGTATTTTCTAGGGAGAAAGCTAGAGGAACTGCGGCAAACAAACATGATATTTCTGTTTGTATAGATGACATTTTATGCACTTTCCTAACAAAAAGACTTTACTTTTCTCCAAAACCATTTTTACTGTGATTTTCTCGGTCCATTGCATACGAATTCCACCTCACTTTGTCCGGATATGACTGGATGAAACCAGAAATATCCGTTTTCTTTTTTTTTGGCTTACTATATCCCAGATATTACTACAGACTCTGTGTTTGTGTTTTCTGGATATTATCGATGGATTATATTGTTTTGAATGTTTTTATCAGGGAACATTTAATTTTGTGCTGGGAAACACTAATTGGTTCCACATGGAGACACCAGTCTACAAATTCGTATTTTCTAGGGAGAAAGCTAGAATAACTGCGGTAAACAAACATGATGTTTCTGTTTGTATAGATGACATTTTATGCACTGGCTTAAGGAAAAGACTTTGTTTTACTCCAAAACCATTTTTACTGCGATTTTCCCGGTTCATTGCATACGAATTCCACCAAACTTAGTCCGGATATGACTGGATGAAACCAGAAATATCCGGTTGTGTTTTGGCTAACTCAATCCCAGATATTGCGATGGACTCTGTGTTTGTGTTTTCTGGACATTATCAACGGACTTTATTGTTTTGAATGTTTTTATCAGGGAACATTTAATTTTGTACCTTAGAAACACTAATTGGTTCCACATGGAGACACCAGTAACACATTCCTCTGTTCTAGGGAGAAAGCTTGAGGAACTGCAAATCGATATGATATGTCTGTTTGTATAGATGACATTTTATGCACTTGCGATGGAAAAGACTTTTTGCCTTTCTCTAAAACCATTTTT